>NC_143064.1:17655000-18905000 GCF_052426305.1 Pelodiscus sinensis | reverse complement strand
AAAACCAATCATTAGCTGCAATAAAATCTCCGGGAATAGTTTTGAAATTAATTATGAATTAAGAAGTAGCTCTAAAATAAACCATAATATTTTGTCAGGAATCTTTGTGTGCATGTGTGTGTATCTAGTTTCCATAGATTAGTTGAAAAGGAACTGAAAATTAACAAACTCGTGTACCGTATCTCACATCTGAAACAAAGAAAGATTGAGATCATAGTGTCATAGTCAAGGGGGACTTCTCGACCTAAGAGCAGGCAAGCACATAGCCTAGTACAATCTTTTGTGGATAGAATAATAACTTTCTAACAAACATAAAACAATTGTAATGCAAAGTGTAACCTTTACTTTTTCTTTGGTTTTATAGTCTCTGTATTTTCATTTCTATATTTCTTTCCTTTTTTCTTTTATTCTCTCATACCATCTAGTACTTTCCTTTTCATAGCATTTTTTGTTACTTCCTATTTATTTTTTTCTCTTTCATTATTTTTCTGGTCTTCCTTTTATTTTCTTCAATGCAAAAACATCATAAATATAGTTATTGTCTCTATACACATAGAAACACATATTCACATGAATACATAGATAAATCACAACAAGAGGCAGTATTCATTGGCAATTCACCACACTTGCTTTCAAGCAAGCAGATATGTGAATGAATGATCCTTGTACCTGCAATGAAGGTCAACAAAATCAAATTCTGATTACACTATTGTTATGAGAACCAACTCTGTTAAAGTAATGCCTATACAGAAACCCTAGACAAGATTATTGCTGTAGTGTGCTAGCTTCTGTTTGGATAGAGATTGTTACTACCATGAAGAGTTTATATCTATAGAGAAAAGGCAGGAAAAACAGTATTATCCTCATTATATAGCTGGGGAATAGGTAAAATCCCTAGAGGTGAGGAATGCTGACCAATTAGCACTCTCCCATCTCAACTGTCCAATTGGTGTCAGAGACTGAGAAGGGTAGCTCCAAAGTCTCTCCCTCACTACTACGCCAATATGCTTTCACTGCTGCCCCATGCCACTCCCCAACCTGCTGATGAAGTTAAATGACATTTAATATCCTCATTAGCCCCATTTTACAGATGGAAGAACTGAAGAAAACAGACTTGCCCAAGTTAACATAGTAAATTTGAGGTAGAACTGGGAATTGAAACCCACCTTTCCTAAGTTCAAATTGGTGCCTTAACAACACCATCTTTCCTTTTCAGGCAGGAAAATTTTCTAATTATATTTCAAGAAGAGCTATGGGAATATTAGATTTTTTTATTTTTCAGACAAGCCCAAAACTTTAAAAAAAATATTTTGGGTCAAACTGCAAACAGATATTACAACTTTAGTAAAATGCAAAGGAGGAAAAAAATGTATTTTGAAACTAAATATTCCATTTTGAATTTCAAGCATATTTTAATTTTGGATAATTTTAATACGATTGAAGGAAATTTGTAAATGTAAAGTTATTTCAAATTGAAAAAACAAAATATTTTTTTTTTACAGTTTTGGTTTTTGTCTCCCCAATATGAAGAATTTGGTTAAATGTTTTAGTTTTGCTGAACCTGTGTTTTTCACCAAAAAAGGGTTTGTCTGATTTTATTTTCCCCAGCAGTAGTTTCAGAATTAAAGCCCTTTTCTCAGCAATACATGCCTCTATGTCTCCACAATTCAATATTGGGACTGTACACATAAATATCTCAAACTTACATTTATGGGGTGAAGTTAGGGAGAGAGGCATCTATTTTGTTAGCCAGGAATCAGGGCCATTATAGATAATAAACAGAGCAAAGACAAACACAGAGTTGTAGTTATTCTTGTTTTACATTTTTTTTCTTTTTAACAGAAATCAAAATGTTTTGAGCATCGTGAATTCATTCTGCCTTCTAGAGCCTATGCGACTTGAGAGCTAAAGAACACTGCCCTGCAGGCTAAAGTACATATCGCTGTGGTAAGTTAGCTGGCTTTTTTTTAATTAAAAAAATTGTAATGAAGTAATATTTATGCAAATTACTCGCAGTATTTTAGCATTTAAAAATGGAAAAGTCCAGTCCTAACTAAGAAACAAAATTGCTACTTTGCACTGAGGGTATGTCTAGACTACTGAGTTTTGTCGACAAAAGTCCACTTTTGTCGACAAAACTATACGTGCGTCTACACTATCGCCGAGTTCTGTTGACAGCAAGTCGACAGAACGCGACAGTTTTGTTGATGGCGATAAACCTCATTCTACGAGGAATAATGCCTTTTTTCAACAGAGTTCTGTCGACAAAGGGTGCTATTGCATCCATACTGTGCCTTTTTATAACAGAGTGTCTAGACTCTGTCGAAAAAACGGCTTGCTTTGTCGACAAAAGCCTGTAGTCTAGACAGGCTGAATGTATAATAATCTGATTTTTTTCCAAGCTAGATTTAGTGTTGAGATTGTAGACTCTCTGAAAGATTTTCCTGGGCTGAGGCAGGTTTCTTGGAGGATATTTGACTCCAGGCTTGTGCACATTTAGAATGCTACACGATGCAGTTACAGCACTTAGCCTTGGTCTATACTAGGAATTTATGTTAGTAGAACTTTGTCACTCAGGGCAGGTCTGTCGACATGGGGAAGGGGAACGAGAAGGGGCAGTTTCCCTGGGGTCTGGTGATTGGCGGATGAAGTCCTGAACTCTTTAAACCACCACCAGAGCACAATGCTGCATGCTCTGGGTGGCTCTGAAAGCCAGCGGGAGGTGAGCCACAGTCCAGGCTGTATTGATGGCTGACTGCCCCCAGCCATACCCCTTTTGCCTGAGGCCCCGAACGTTCCAGGCACAGAGTTGGTTCTTCCCAACACTTTGCCTAGGGGCCTGTGGAACTCTGCTAAGGATTATGGAAAATCTCCAGTGCAGACACTGTTATGTCAGTATAAGGGCTTCTCCAGTTGACCAAGCTACCACTTCTGGGGAAGATGGTAGCTATGTTGACTGGCTGATCCTCCTGTCGACATACTGCAGTCTACACTGGGGGTTAGGTCAATAAAATTACATTGCTTAGTGATGTAGATTTTCCATGCTCTTGGGCAATATAGTCATATTGACGTAAGCTGGTAATGTAGACCAACCCTACATAGTCTAGTACAATGATGGGAAATAAGACGGCAGTGGTTCGCCAAGGTTAGCCCCTGGAGGGCTTCTGTTGCTATGTGTACCTATGCCTGCACAGAAATCAGTGCTTGCAGCTCACATTGGCTGCAGATCACCATTCCCACCCAATGGAAGCTGCAGGAAGCAGCACAGACAGGAACACTGCTTCCTGTAGCTTCCATTTGGCTGGGAACGGTGATCCATGGCCAACAGGCACTGAAGCGACCATACCTGTGGAGGTGCAGGTAAATATAGTGGCAGTCCACCCAGAACTCACCCTGGCAAACCAGATCCAGGCTACAGGCTAGTATTTGTCTACCACCAGTCTAATATAAGCTGCAGCCTTGAGGAAATGGCTGGGCTTTCTTCTTGTTGATTCTGATTACTCTTATTGATTCAGTTGTTGTCCTCCAGAAATTACTTCAAATGCACACACTCACCTTATGGAGGTAGATTAACTGTCTGACCTTTAAACACTGCATGAAAATCAACTCACTTCTCTTAAATGCAAAAATGTCACCCTGGCAGTAAAAGGACTGTTTAATGTGTTTGGAAGAAAACTGAAGTTTTTCATGGGATATTGTTGCTACAGCCCCACTCTATATTCTGCAGCTTGCCTCGTGGCAGATTGTTTCATTATCTGGCAGTGTCATTAATCTTTTTTATTAGTACCTTAAAAATAAACAAACAATGATTTTGTTGCATTTGACACAAGTAGTGCATTTTAATTTTGCAGGCTTGTATTACTGACTTAAAAAAGCAGTAACAATTCAGACTGAAATACTGCCCTCAGTTCCTGACAAATACAAAAACACTCTACAGCTATGTGAAAGTATAACAGCATCTGTTATGCATATTAAATGATGTGCTATTTTTGTATCTTCCACATGGAGCTTAGCATTAACTAGGAAAGTTAGTACTAATTAATTTTGAGAAATAATAGCTTGTCAGTCATTTTGCATTTATGCAGACAGTGTGTCAGTGCTACATTCATTACCCAAAGCATCTCCGTTTAGAAATTGTCTTAAAATGTTTTGAATTAAACAGTCACCTTAATTTCAAAAATATGATAATGAAAAGTGAAGGTGCTTGGTAGTCTCTCTCTATGAATTATTTGTTTTTATAATTAATCAGAGGCAACTTTTGTCCTTTATTAGCATGCACGTGTGAAAAGCAATAATAATAATGGTGATGATAATGCACATATTCAGGAGTATGGCTATTTTGTCTTTAGATACAAATTACCACCTTAAGAGTAAATCCACACAGATGTGCATTATGAAAATAATAAAATCTTCAGCAACTTTCCCTATCTTTGTGTAAGCCAAGAACATGGGAACAGGGAGAAATGACAATATAGTGCCATGATTTTGTTTGTGTTACAAGTATTGCATATATATAGCTTGTGATCCTGTTACATAAGCACGGGGAGAAGACATAAGCAATTTAGCTCTTCTAATGATGCCACCACATGAGCACTCACAAGCAAAATAATTTACAGTGTCTTGCATAGATACAGTTTTCAGGAGGAGGGGTGGAATCTGCATGTCGAAGAAGCTGATAAAGCTGGATAATCTTCAGAAAAGTGAGGAATTGGAGAGTATAAATACATTCTTTTGAAGAAGAAGAGCTCTGTGTAAGCTTGAAAGCTTGTTGTGTGTGCCTGCGTTTGTCTGTACAATGAAATGCGTAGCCAAATCTATTTAGGAAAAAAAAACAAGGACATAGATCTAATTATCATTTATGCATTTTATTGCAAGATGTCTTAACATGGATCAGTCCATCCAGAACCATTTCATCATCCAGTAGTAGCATGTCTGTAAATCAAACAAAGTCACTATAAACGAACATCATTTGAATTTTTCTATACCTTTAGCACTGATTTGTATTACATTCTTCCAACCAGCTACATTTCTCAAAATAAATATTTACAATTGACTTGTAGTAGATCTGAACAGTGAATTCATTTTAAACTGGCTCTCCCCCCCCCCCCCACCTCCACCCAAATTATGATTACTATGGAAAAGTGATTCTGGACACTAGATTTCTGTGGGAGCTCAAGGCAACAGCTTCATATTTTCTTCATCTTCCTTGGATTTCATCCAAAACCAATTCTGCTTAATCTGCCTGCTGCTGCTCTGGAAGTGACATCTGTTCAAATTTACACTCTTTATCATGGCTGACATGTTGTTTGTGTGTATGTTTACCCCAAGCCCTAGTTCTAACTGCCTCCTGCAGATAATTTGTGATTTCTTCCTTCAGTCTCTCATAGGTTGCTAGGCATTGCATCTCTACATACGAAGTTTTGCTCTTATTTCTTATTTTTTCAACTAACTCTACTAGAATTATGTTTACAGAAAAAGTCAGAAGTATAAATGCAACATGTGTCTCATCAAATATACCTCTGGTGTTGGGAGGTATTTGACAGAGAATGTGTGTAATAATCTTAGCTAATATCCATAAGTACTACCAAAATACCTAGAGGTAACCAGCTAACTTGACTATTTGACGCCTATAACAATGCGTGCATTCCATTATTTGTGATACATTTTGGTTACTCTTTGTAAAAAAACCAGACAAACACATAAAAACAAACAAACAAAAAACCCTCGGCTACCTCTAGACTAACTCATCTTGTTAGTCTTTAAAGTGCTACATAGCACTTTTTGCAGAAAAGCGTCCGTGCCAATCTAGATGCGCTTTTGTGCAAAAAAGCTCCGATCGCCATTTTCACGATCAGGGCTTTTTTGCACAAAACAAATCTGAGCTGTCTACATTGGCCTTTTTGAACAAAAGCTTTGCGCAAAAGGACTTTTGCCCGAACGGGAGCAGCATGGTATTTCCGCAAGAAGCACTGATTTCAGACAGTAGGAAGTCAGTGTTCTTGCGGAAATTCAAGCGGCCAGTGTAGACAGATGGCAAGTTTTTCCGCAAAAGCAGGTGCTTTTGCGGAAAAACTTGCCAGTCTAGACACAGCCCTCTAGTACTGTAGTTTTTGCTGTACAGGTAGGCTTATGCTAAAATTATGAGATACACAAGATCTGAACTGATATCAGATTTTTGTGGCTTTTGGTTCATATTTATGCATAGGTAGATGTGTATACATACACACACAATTACGGCCCGCTCCACCCATCCAAAAATCAGTAATCAGATCTCCAAAAAAAAAAAAATCAAAGCTAGAAACTCTTTATTTTTGAGATTCTTACAAAATCACTTGACTCCAGGAGTTGGAACTATTAAAATAACATGAAATATCTTCGGACACATGATAGAATTACAAGGGCTGCAACACTGTGTATATTAAGATGAGTATATCTGTATTACATACAACCTGAGGGGGAGGGATTATTAGTAAAGTATGTGTAAACCATGACACCAAAAAGAGTGTCAGAAATCATAGAATTCCATGTCATTGCTAGATCTAGATACAACACTTGGAATAACTGGGATGTTTGTTTCTCAAAGGCAATATGAAAACGAAGCAAACACTCAGCAAGAGAATGCACTGACATTCACTAAAGAATTCTGCAAGGAAGATAAATTATTAAAGCAAGTAAAAGGAGTGCTGAAACCTACTAGTTAATGATGTTTTGGATTATCAGAGAGTGAAAAATAAATTTAGGAAGAACGAGCTTCAAATTTTATTTAGAACTCAGTTACTACTGTGACATGCATGGTGTAAAAATGCAGATTAAAAGGATTAAGCAGTGGGCATGTCTACACTAGGAAATTATTTCAAAAAAACTGAGTTTGAAATAACTCCCAAAATAACAAAATCAAAATAGCCTCCCACTATAGGGGAGGCTTGAAATTGGTCCCAGGCAGGCTCTGCTATTATGGATGTGCTACCTAGACCTAGAGCCCCAGGAAGCACTGCGGAGTAATTACTTCACATTACTCTGGTGAATAGTTATTTTGAAATAGCAGCAGTGGAGCATCTATACTCACACTATTTTGAAATAAGCATTATTCCCTGAGGAAAGCAGGAGTGCAAATTTCGAAATAACCAGACTTATTTCGAAATAATGGGCTTGGTAGTGTGGACGCTCAGCTTATTATTTTGAAATAAAGGGTGGTTATTTTGAAATAACTCCGTAGTGTACGTCAGGGCCAAAGAATTTAAATGGTCCCTATTAATATAGTACCGGAGCATTCACAATTTTTAACTCCCAAGTCCCACACCAGAACTTTCACTACTGGACAGTCTTTCCTTTCAAATTCACTTGTGTATGACTTGAGTCAGGAGGGGTAAGTCTAAACAATGGTGTTTTTTGAAAGAGGATATGCAAATTCTACAGGATCTTCCAATCTCATTTTCGAAAAGGATCTTTCAAAAGTGAAAGTAGTCTGGATGCAGTTTTTTTGGGGGGAAAAACCCTTTTTTGGAAAAAAAAAAAAAAACCAGCATAAACCTCATTTTTAAGGAAGAGCGGTTTTAAGAAACGCATCCAGACTACTTTCACTTTAGAAAGATCCTACTATCACTTTCGAAAGTGAGATTGGAAGAAGATATGCAAATTCCTGCAGAAAATATAACGTAGTCTAGACATATTCAAGGAGTTGAAACATGAACTACTTTGTTGTGGGGGTAAAATATTTATTTGGGAGTGAAAGGATGGGCAGATCTATTTGTGACCAGCTGTAATATCCTGGACAAACCTTATGAAATTAGGATAACTTTTTCAGATTTCAATTTAAACTTAATAGTATTAGGTTTAACACCATTGGGGTCCATCATATTGAAAATGAAATTCCGTATGTGATATTGCAGAATTGTATCAAATTCCTATAGGAGGAGGGGAATGCTAATGTAATTCCATTGGTTGTCACCTCTGAAGCCAGCCTCTGGGGAGGCTTGCATACATTAATTTACACTGTATTCTTAGGGATCATCAGATAAAGGATTTTTTTTTAAATAAATAGCCTGGTTTTAAGGTTTGAGGGACTGGGCCTACAGAGGAATGTAATACTGTGTGCTTGATCTAAGCTGAAGTTCTAAAGAACTTGAAACCACAAGAAATCTCCTTAGGTAATGCACTGAAAGACTATACCTGTCAGAGCTCATGATCGCTGATAAACATATTAGTCAGTAAAACAACTAATAGTTCTATGGCACTTTAAAGATTGACAAATATATATATATATATCATGAGCTTTTGTGGTTAAAACCCACTTCTTCAGATGTCAGTTCATCTGATGAAGTGGGTTTAACCCATGAAAACTCATGATTCTGTATATTATTGTTAGTCTCTAACACAGGACTACCCTTTCTTTTTAAAGTTACAGGCTAACATAGCTAGCCCTTTAAGAATATTACCCAATGTGTAGGTTCTTTTAATGTTTAAATAGATTTTGCCTAATGCTATTTACTTTAAGAATAAAACAGGCTTGTATAGAAAGAACTGTGTGGCAACATACAACTGTGGGCAGTCACATTGTTAACCATCTCTGAATAGAAAGCAAGCAGGTACAGTAAGATAACCTGGGTCTGCTGGCAGTAATAAAGTAAAAGCAGATAACTGTGCAGCTTTGAAATACACTGGTCAGAAGAGAGTCTTTAGTGGTGCAAGTCATTACGCAAGAAAGCTGGAGAGTGTGTGCATGTACTAGATCACCGGGGGAAAAAAAAACAATTGCCCTTTACTGTAAGAATGGCATTGTTACAGGGGGCCTAGAGTCAACTGCCTTCATGAATCCAAAATGCATGTAATTGTCAAATTAAAACAACAGTACACCATCTGCCACTGCAACACTGCTCAAAAAAAAAAGTTGACCAAAGAACTAGCAAAGGAGGATTCTAGCCCAGAGGCTGACCAGCTTGCCTCCTCTCCAGCCCACATATGAAAATTCACCTTCCATCCCCCCAAATATGTTGTATTGGTTTTATCCCCTACATTGTAATATCTGCCTCTGTAATAGCTTGGATTTGCTAGTTAACCAGATGACACACCATTGAGCCAATACATGTGTATGTAAAAGTATGCTTTATGTAAATTGATGGAAAGGAGAGAATATAAGACAACTTGAAATAATGAACAACAGTTAAAATTGTTTCCCCTCTTGCTATTATTTTCCTATCCCATCCCTTCAATTTCTGTGCTATTGTTATTCTTACAATAGCAATGATGCTGAACAGTGCTGCTGTGACAACTTTTGATGCAAGAGTGACATATGAAGTCATTGGTTTTTTTAATAACATGATCGGTGGAAAATAGTTTGTATGCTAGTTATATTGTCTGATTTCTCCATGTTTGTTGAGAATAGCCAGAACAGATAACAAAGCTTGTACCAGCATAATTACTTGAAAAATAAAATTCTTAATGTACCCTCTAATATTTTCCATCCATGTGTACCTTACACTTTATTATGTGCACCGTGGCATGTGTGGATGTGCACCACTGTAGAAATACATGCTGCCAATTGGGAACACTGCTTACGGTGCATATTGATACCTCCTAAAATAAGTAGGTTAATGGAAATCTCATTGTAATGAGCTAAAACTGAATTACAGGTGGAGAGAGCGCCCAACGTTAGATACTTATTTTTTTATCTCTGTAAGGCCCACTGCCATGACCATCATTGCAGTATTTGAACACCTCTGAAGAAATGAGAACCAAAACCTAATGGGCCTTATCTTTCCTCTGCTTGCTTTAGTACCAGCTCTAAAGCCTTGGGCCTGCTGCTGAGAGAGCTGGAAAGCTGGGTCTCCCACTCTCACAAGCTTCATCCTTCCAGCTAACAGCGTCTCAGGTTCCTAAGAAATGTGCCTGTTGAGAGAAGTGGCTGTGGTGAAGAGATTGGTGCTCTCTCAGGTTACCTGGTCCAGTTCCCTAGAGAGCCCTGTGGAGGAACTCAAAGACCTTGAATTTCTATGAGAGATCACATGCAGTGAGCAGAGACCTGGAATATGTGCTCTCAATGGATGATGTTAAGTGTAGCAAGCTTAAAAAACTTCAGGCATGCATGAGAAAGCCGTGGATGCACGATCCAAGCAATCCGAAAGCTATCAAGTGCTAAATAAGAAAACAAATTCCCAAAATAAAATTAAACCAAAAATGAAACCATTTTATAAAAAAAAAGGTCATTCCACTCTCTCATTTAGCTAGTAAAGGTTACCTTTAATGGATTGTTTTTCTGGGCTTATGTCTGTTT
This sequence comes from Pelodiscus sinensis, assembly GCF_052426305.1. Lineage (NCBI taxonomy): Eukaryota > Metazoa > Chordata > Testudines > Trionychidae > Pelodiscus > Pelodiscus sinensis. Next base: position 18,894,730 of record NC_143064.1, on the reverse strand, counting down.
TATCTATAGAAAATATGTGACTGCATCCAAGTTGCATAGAGAAATAATGACATGCTACTTTTTTACCTAATGTTTGTAATGTGCACTTTCTAAACTAAACAATAATATAAAAAATCCTCCCCAGAGATTATAAAGCCATGAGCATGTTGGTGAAAATCATAATTGTCTGTATGTTACATTCTGCTAAAGGGCTTTTAGATCCACATGCACTTATAAACCAGGAGAGTCGATTTAGCTACTTTTATGCTCTTATTGGTACACCACAATCAAATGCTCATACTAGACTTTCCTGTACAAGTATATTAAAAATAACATTAATGGCTTGATTTAATGAGCAAACTTTAAATGAAGGTGACAGGGACATTATCGGCCTAAAACCTAATCACACTACTGTCTGAAAATATTTAGTTACTGGTGTTAATATTATCGTACAGAAATTAGAGGGAAAAATTGTTTTCCATTTTACTGTTTGCTTACTTTGTACATATAACGGCAGTTTTTGTTTGTGTGTAAGTCGGTAAGTTTGTATCTGTTTGTACCTGTGTGTGTATGGGTGCCTGATGTTGTTGATATTAAGGGAGCTCCTGAGTATCCCAGTGGTGATGTTGGATAGGTGGGATTCCGCTATCCACCCTTCTATCCACTGCTGCAGTCTCTTACTTCTAAAGGAATTCAAAATTGGCAGTCTCCACCTGGCTGGCCACTCAATAATAAATAATAAATCATCATCATCATAATTAATAATAATAAATAATAAACATAGAGTCTACTTACATTAGATTTAACATATCTTTACTTAACAATTTAACGAGACAGGGTTTAACGGACTAAGATTAAATATCACACCTAATTTAAATCCACAGTGTACAGTTGAATACAATTAATTAATCAAGTATGTAGTAATACATGAAATGTATATAACTGACATTTACACTGCCGGCATTTACCCCATCCCAGTGTGTACATGCCTCTGTATTTCAGAGTCCCAAACACTAGCATGGGCGTGATTGAAGATCTGCCGCTGGAGTAGTGCCAGCACTATGCAGGTTCTGTATGTCATCCAGCCAACGCAACAAGCTGCACAACCCCCCTGAAGATCGGAGCTGGCTAGAGCTCTGGGTCCTGGTTCACTGGGAAGATCACTCTGCCTTGCCTCAGACTCAGGTTCTGTCTCTCAGCTGTGTTCCTTCCCTTGCAAGCACTTCCCCAAAGAGCAGCCCTAGTTACTCCCCTGCAGGCCCTTCTCAGTTAGCTCAAGGCCCGTCAAGAGTCTCTCCCATTCAGGGACAACCATCAACAGCCTCTGTAGCTTATTCCTCAGTCAAAGCCCCAGCAGCAGCTCCTGGTCTGGAGAGAGCTCAATACCTGCCATCTGGCTCCTCTCTCTGCCAAAATGGAGCCCACCACTTGCTCTGGCTGCACTGACCACTCTTGGAAGAAAACAGTGTAACCCGTATTTCCCAAGCATCATGGGAGTTGTAGTTCATAAGGCTAGATTGCAGCACACAGAATCTTCCCAATAAAGGTCAGAGGGTTCTAGGGGGATCTATATAAAAATGACAGCATTTAGTAGCAACACAAACAGGTTGAGTTATCTGTGACTACTTTTAATTAATTTTACTTGACTATATTTAATTTAAGAGTGTCCCTTTTAGGTAGAAACACAGTCTTAAACATAACCTGCAATGCCTGGATCTTAATTTTTATTTTATTCAATAAGTAAAGATCATTCAGTACTTTGTTTATACACTATTCTGTCAGCCAGGGGAATGGGACATGATGTCCAATTTTTAATTTTATATCCAGCACTCTGTTAACCAGAGTTATCCAAAACTCTGTTAACCAGCAATGTCCCCAACCATTTAACTAAGTTTGAATTTAACAGAGAGCCTTCTCCATCAAATCTTGCAAGTATTTGCTGGCTCTGGTCTCCCTAAGCAGAGTCATCAAGGCCTGCTTTTTTATCCAGCACATTCAGTTAACCTGCAAATGCCATTCCACCTTGAGTGCCAGACAACAAAGCTTTCCCTGTACTATTCTTTTCAAAGGGACAGAGATCTGACTCTTTCAGTGCTCCACTGTCTTAGTGATCACCCTTTATACAGTTATTTTTGTCCTGAGTTTGTGATAAAACTGCCAGCAGGGGAGAAGGAAGAGGGGCAACATATTGGCAAATGAACTTGAAAGTGCTGCCAGATATCAAATGTAAAGCTAACAAGATGAGTTAAGTATGGAGTTTTAGTTCTTTTCCTAATAAAGGGCCTGAGTTTTATAAGTGACCAGTCTTTTATCATTACTACCATATAGGGCTTCTGTGTGTGAATTGTTAACCTCGGATTTTGTTGGTTTTTTAAACCCTCATAAAATGATTGATAGTTGTGGTAATTGTTAAGTTATTATTTACACATTAGACCAAATGGCTGTTTCAGAGACATTTCCATATATTATGTACACCTTTGGGGTTCTGTTTAAAAATTTTCTTTTTTTTTAATGTAATGTATGCCGTTTTTGAAGTGTTCATAAAAACAAAAGGACTCTGTACTAGCTTTAGCTAGGCACTTTCAGAATAGAAATAATGCCTTCTTCTATCTTTGTAATAACCCATTTTTGCAACCTACGTTTTTATAGACTGCTCATGATCATGAGATCAAAATGACTCCTACCCTCCGTTGTGAGCTCTGCTAAATCTCAGTTAACTAATACCAAGCTATTAAAGAATCTCAATCCTACACGCTAACAAAGAATGCTTTCCATTGTATCTGGCACATGCTCAGCAAGAGATGGATGCAAATTCCTTATAATACTGTACAGGATCTAATGAATTGCTGGTCAATCTCTGCTCAATAAGGGGACCCTATGGTGTGAAAATATACTTGTAAGTATGACATGAAGAAGTTGAGTGATGAAGGGCGGGCAGAAATGTCCCCCTCCCATTTGCAATATTAAATCACTTATTAAGTAAGTACTGCACTTTAGCATAGATATCAGATACATGAAATGTCTTAAAACTTGATTGAGGTTTTGAAAAACAAAAACATTTGTGTGTTATGGAAACAGGAAACAGCCCACATTTGGATTGCTGCACATTTATGCCCTTATAAACCCAGGAACAGGGCTTGGTTCTCTTCTGGTTGGCAAATTTATTCACTATTCAGAGAAGCATCTAAACCAGGGCTACTCAACTTTGGAAGCCCCCGGTGCCATACTGATACTCACAGCACATGCCGAGGGCCACAATTCAAGTGTGGTTGCATATACATGCAAATAACTTATTTTACACTGACGGGCATGAATACAAAGATTAAGGCAAGACTACACATTACACAGGTCCCAGTTCCGCTGATATTAATAAAATGCAATATTTATTTGATTTCCACCTGTATGGCAGCACTTTTAATGAGCAATGACAGTCCACTAATTTAACTAATAAAACACAGTTTTTCAACAGACTACTTTTTTGTTTTGGTTCCCACCCACCGGCCACAAACAAATGATGGCCCATGGGCCACGTGATGAGTAGCCTTGGTCTAAACTATGTATAGATGGGCACATATCAAACTCACTTTTGTTGACCAAACTTACAAGGGCAAATGCAGCCTAAAGAGTGAGCAGTATTGGTTTATATGGCCAGAGCCAGTTGTAGAAAACTCTGATTTAGCACATCCTTCGAGTAATGCTCTTATGAAATTAAACAAATAGCAGCAGTAACACCACCTAACCTTCCCTTTATTCAGAAGCGGGGAGAATGTTGCTGAAGGCAGTGAATATTCTGTTAGATCAGCTTTTCAATATTACATCCTCACTTAAAAAAATCTCAAAAGGCTACTCATTAAGAATGGTTGGCTGTTCTCCTGCTAATGCTTGTATCTTTAAGGCAGTCCCGAATGTTCACTCTCTCTCCTTTCTCTGTCAAGTGCTCATCGGGGGATGGATGTAAATTCCTTGCAGGAGCAATGTACAGGATATAATGAACTCTGTGCCCATACCCATCTACTACTGTTCCATTTTCGGCTTTGCTGCTGGTGATACTAGTAAACACCTCCTTGTGAGGCCCTCAAGGAGAATTTGAACATGAGCTCTGAACCACAGCAGTGGATAGGAGTGATGTTGTTATGCTAATATCTGTCGGGAAACACAACTGAACACACAGTTAACAAAACAAAAAGATACATGTCTTCTGTAATACATTAATTTTTTGCCTCTACAAATCTTACTTCTTACTTACTGGCAACAATGATAGAAGCACACGTTACAGCTGGAAATATGGGTTTTTTTTTTCAAATTAATGCAGTTCTTCTAATAGTACCTCAGCTAACTGAAGTGTTCAGATCATCTTGTTCACTCCCGCCCCCCCCCCAGTTGTCATAACTTTTAACCAACTCCCAGCCCACAAACAAACCCAACAACAACAAAACTACCTTTTTATTTAAAAGCTCATAGATGGTTTCTCTTTTCTGGCTGAGTGGATGTCCAGATACTTTATTTCATATTTCATCCTAAATTAAATTCTCATGGCCATATTATACATCTTTGAACTGAGGAATATATTAGAAAAAGATAGACTGAGCCAGAGAGGAGGAAGAGAACACAGGAAAAGAAAAAAAATGTTAAAAAGAAATGATCATTCCTCTTAACTGTTGCTCTCCTTTCTCCTACATGTTTCCCTTTGTATGAGTGAGGACCACATTGGGCATTTCTGGATTCTTTTAAAAAAACTTGGCTATTTAGTGCAGGTTTTTACACCATGTGTCATATTATGACAGCTGAATTGTTATCCGACTTACCTAATTAGAGTAGATTTGCTTCAGCAATTCTCAGTTTCAAAATCCAGCTTCATCTGGATCTGAGACACTATGAGTAGTTTAATATAAGATTTATTATTGATGAAGTGCAGAAATAGACTTTTATCATATGCTTCTATGCTCCTAATTTGAATTTCTGTGGCTTAAACACAACACTAATTGAGGATCCAATAGGTTTAATAGGAAGGCTGAAAAAGAATGACTTTGTTCCCTCACATAAATACTAATTAGTTGGCCCCTCATTATGTTAAATAATTATCAGCTCATGGTCAAAATATAGTCCATCCGTTAGATCGATTTACTAATGTGCAATAAACACTTTGTATGTGGAGATAAGAGACAGAAGCTTGTCTACTACAGTGGTCACCATTATAAAGTTAACATTTACCTACACATGCTTTCCAGTGGTATCTGAGCTATCAGTGTGTGGCTCTCCATTGTATATGGAAAATACCAGTAGTATATTATTTACTCACTTAATTGTGAGTAAATATTTCTGGAAAATACTATCCTCACAAAAAAACTTGAAAACATGAAAGTCACAAAGCAGATATTAGCAGTCCAGAATATCCTGTTGATTGTGGACATTCCCTAAAATAGTTTTAGCATAACAAACATCTCATATTGTTTTGTATACATATAGTACATAGCACAGTGGTCACCAACCAGGAGATCAGGATCTACCAGTACATATTGGAGTCTCTGACAGGTGATCCTGACTGGATTGGCCAGAAAGCTATTAAGTGCTGGCACTTCAGTTGCCCCTCCACTGTCATGCTGCTCCTGCCCTCTGCCATGGAGTTGCCCTTCTGGGAGCCTTCTGCTTGCTGTGTGGTGGGAGGGGAGGTGCTGATATAAGGGTGTCCCTACTCCCCCCGCTTCTGTACCCACTCTCCACACAGAGAGAAGGGGATGGAGGGAGCTTGGCAATGCAAATCTCACTTACTGTGTGTGTATCTGTCATACTCACTCTCTCTCTCTCTCTCTCTCTCTCTCTCTCAAACACACACACACACACACACACACACTCTCCTTCACTCTTATCTCCTGACTCAACACACACATGGTGGATTGTTACTTCATTTAATGCTTGCAAAGTGTGTTATTTTTGGTTTTTGACTGTCCCCACCCTGAACCTCCTCTTACACTCAACCTCCTGCCCCCAACGTGAGTCCCGCTGCACCCAAATTCCTTCCCAGAGCTGTACCCTGAAACACCTCCTGGACCCCCATCCCTCACCCTGGGCTAAGCCCAGAGCTCCTTCCACACTGCAAGCTCCTTGCACCCATACTTCTTGGACCAAGTCCAGAGCCTACACTCCAACCTGCTACCCCAGCCTGGTGAAAGTGCATGAGGATGGCGGAAGAAGGGGGAGGGAGTGAGTAGGGTGAGGCCTCGGAGAAGGGGAGGAGCAGAGGCAGGGCCTCAAAGAAGGGGCAGGAAGGAACGGGGCAAAGTATTTGGGTTTGAGGTAGATGTTACACTGCACTTGAATTGAAAAAGTGATCTTGTGTTTAAAAAGGTTGGAGACCGCAGACTTAGCACCATGACTGGGGCTTTTTGGTACTCCAGTAATATAATAAAGTCAGCCATGTCTCTGCATTCAGCCTGAATTGAGAATGAATCTTAATGAATAGCCAAATGTAGAATCTTAATGAATAGCCAAATGAAAATGCTCAAAGGGGATGAAAAACCCTCAAAAACTGAATTTTAGCCTTTCCGATGTACTGAATTCGTATTACACCATTTCAAAATTATTATTTTGGAAGTAGTTATTTCAAAATAATTTCCTAGGATAGACATACATTTTGGAAACAAAGGTGCTACATGGTCTTAGGCCTGTGTACAACATGTGACATTATCAGCCCATCTCTAGTGCTGAGCATATTGGGTCAGATTAACCAAATTTCCTGTTCCTGAATTATCCATTTTTTACTAACTTCTGTATTTTCAAATTTGTCACTCACAATCAATCAATCAATCGTCTGAGGCTGTATGGGGAAAAATCACAGCTTGTGTGTTGCTTGCAGATTATTGACTGTGACAATTGCTTTGATTGATTGTTTTCACAATTCACTGACAGTCATCTGAGACACATGGTGATATTTTCTAGTTCCTGGTTAGGTGCCTTGATCGATCGTTTATGCGAATATGTGATCATATGAGTATATACAAAATTTCAGGTATGAGTACACAAAAATATACTTGAATGTAACTTTTTTTCTTTTTTGCAAAAGTACTAGTGAATATTTTTAAATGCTTAAATGTGTACATGTTCAAAGCAAATAAAAACTAGTAACTTTTTAAATAAATATTCACAAAAAGCATTATTTTCAGTGTTTTCAAAGGGTTATAGTATGCATTGGAACAAGCTGGAAGATTAACTATTATGACCTTAGTTTCCTGACAGAAATACAAATATTCTTCTCTATTCAAATACTAGCTCTATTCTGTGCACATTTATGTGAGGTGTAACTCTGGGCCTAGATTTATTTGCCAATATAAATAAAGGGCACGTCAAACTGAGAAACAGGCACAACATCATTCTCTGGGTGTCGCATATGTATGTACATGCACGTGAAGAAGTATCATTGTCTTTTTTTTTCTGTTTCCTGTTCTCCAAAAGTAACTATACTCTTGCTGACTATCAAAGTACTGGCAGATTTGCATTTAAATATAAACTGTGGACAGTCTCATAAATGAGATTAATTCACACGTCTTTTCCAGACTTTATTAGGCAGTTTGTAATTCCCTGTTATTTCTGTTTTGTTTTATTGAAATAGACAGTGCAAGTAAATATGAACATGTCTACAGCAAAACAGGTTTATTTCTTTTAAAATATATATTATATTGAGGCTAATTGTGGCGTTTACAATCGCAAGTTTCTTAGTTTTATTTTGGAGACTAACCTTGTTATTTCCTTTGACAAGTAGAACATCTATCAGAAAGTACAATAAAAAACAGCACAGTCTTTCTAGAAAAAACTGAGCTCAATAAGTCTTATGTCACAGGCTCCTCGTTTAGTACTGTTCAGTGACCACATAATGAATATAAACCACTTTTGGAAAGGTAATATTATTATCTTCATTGTTTCTACTGTTTTTTTTCTTCATTTTTAGAGTTTGTTTAGCCTTTGAAGATTAAAGGTAGTCTCTTTCATCTTTCTGTCATATCTTTCTAAGCAAAGCAGAAATTGGAGCAGACAGCTTTAATAACTTTACATACAGTGAGGAAACTAGGCACAGGCAGAATATAAAAAAGCAATCTAAAATTCAGCACCTTAAGTGCCTAGAGCTTGAAAATGACGAAGGTGTTATAGCTTAATAATATCTTTTCGGAATCACATTTTGGATTAAAAAAAGGGAAGGAAATGCAACTCATGATTTGTAGTACAGTATATTGCTCTTTGGAGTATAATCTGTTGCTTGTTCATTACAACATGTAGCCTGCACAGAAGTGAAAGTAGGTTTAAACTAGCATTTGCAGATTATTTAGCATCTAATTTGTGTTATGGAAGATCAGTAATTAAAATTAGGCTTTTTATTTTATTTTATTTTATTTTTTTTTGCTGCTAGAGTGTGGCTGGAATATTCTGCACAGTTTACAAGTCTTCAATTATGAGTATTAAAAAAGAAAACAAAAGCTTTGTTTAAACTTGACATTCATTTCAGTCCATTTGTATACTCACTAAAAGATATTACTGTCTACTGGCTGTTAGATTATCTTGGTTTTATTACAGGTTGGTCCTCTTTGGTCCAGTATCCTCAAGACCTGACTGGTCCCATTCGAGAGATTTTTCTGGACCAGGGGAGGTCATTTCTAACCCTGCTGCTGCCATGCCCCCCTCACCACCGAACTTCCTGACTCCCCACAAAGCCCAGCTGAGCCACATGCTGGCTCCTAGCCCTCCCTACTCTCCCCCATAACCCAGCTGAGCCATGTATCACCTCCTGCACTGCCCCCTCCCCAGCTCAGCTGAGTGTACATGCCATACCCCTGCATAGAACCAGGTGTCGAGCCCCTCCATCCTTCTCAGTGCACATTGACTTTCCGATCCTGGAACATCCATGGTCCACCAGAGAGTTCTGGTTTACAGAGGCGCAACCCATACTGTCTTACCTATGTGACAAAAGCGTCCTTCTGACACTAATTGTCATCTATGATAGCAGTCTCATCAGAGTAACAGATTTGGATGAGTGGCCATGGAGAATGAGCTAGTTGCACTTCTAGAGGTGGTTGGTCCAGATCAGGTTTCAGTTTTACTGGCCAAATTTCTCAGGGAAACTTACAATGCTGCTACCTATGCAACTTGCTCAATAAATAAGGAAATTCCTACCCTAGGGGGTCTCAGTAACAATATCTAGTTGTAATAATTAAAATTTGGCAAACAACTGCAATGAACAATATATTTGGTGTATTCACCTGTTTCCCTGCTCATGAATGGACTATGGTTTTCATATAGTTATTCATTATTCAGGATTGCTATACATGAATGTTTTATGGAACAAATGTTAGTATTTGGATTGCTCGTGAACTGTTTGTGGCATGTTTTCCTTTGAGTATTTTATGCTGCTTTCTGGTATTCCAGCTGTGTGATTTATCACTTACGAGTCATGTAAACCAAGATTTACCAACATGCACATGAAAATAGGTATGTAAAGCAACTGCTACATATGCAAATTTGGCATCTTATGCATCTTGTGTACACACACTTGCTCATAGAAGCCCATATACAGGTCTTTGTGATATATCTATTCCTCTATAGAATGACCTAACCGTTACAATTTACCCTTCTGTCCAATCAAAATAGTATTTGGGTGAACTGAGCTGTTAACCGCAAGCCTGAAATTTACTATCTTCAAAAGTTCATATAAATAAAACTTCACAACAAATATTTGGTGAAAAACAATAAAAATGGACACACATTTGGAGTGAAATTCAATTCAGCAGTTTCCAAAATGTTCATGAAAATTTTTCTGACTAATTATAGAGTCATGAGAAATAATATTTAAGATTATTATTGAACAATCCAACATCAGTCAAGGAAGAGTATCAATGCTTGCTTCTACTAGCCTGCTTTTTTAACAGCTATTGCAAAATTAACCAGCTTTGCCTGTAACTTAAAATACAGACTTTGTAAATGTCACTACTTTTAATAGAATTATTATTAATACTAGCAAAGAAATTAAATCACGTATCCTTGGTCAGATGTGCTAATGACCAATAAGTGAACATAGAACCTAAATAACCCTAAATATTTGACCAGTCCTTTGCATCTATCTATGTACTAGGACATAATGCTATCTCCTATTATTAGAAATGATCAGAAGTGTTATCTTGTTTCTAAAGCACAAGACTACAGGTCAGGAGATAAATGCTCATTTTCTCCCTCTGCAGCTAGCTTGCTTTGTGATCTTGGGTGAGTCACTTACTGGAATTTTTGTTATCAGTAATTTGTATTATTAATGTTTATTATAATAATGCTTATGGACCTACAAAAATTGGCCCCTATTGTTCTAGACATTGTACAGAGTAGCAAACAGTCCCTGAAGACTTTAAAATCTGAATAGATGACAGAGACACAGAGTAAGAGGAATAGAACACACAAACAGAGGATGGCAGCAAACAGCATATAGTTCCATAATTTTTTAGTGGATTTAGGTTAGCTGGTCTTAACATTATTAATCAAGTCTTTACTAAATCTTTGCCTCGGTTTCGCTATATGAGTTTTGGAGATAATACCCATCTACCTCATAGGGATTTTTATGAGAACTTATTAATTAATACTGATAAAATGCCTTGCATTTCTTCAGTACAAAGCACCATATAAATAGAGTCCTGAAAATCCATGGATATCTGCTTTTATCTGTGGTTATCCATATGCACGAATATCAATGCAGCTATCCACAGCTCATTTGTGTGGATACAGATGCAGATACAAAAGGGCTCTACATAGATACAGAGTATTTTTTTATTTAAAACAATATAATGGAATGTTTTTAGAGCTTTCTTGGTTTTTCAGGTAAATAACATTCAGAAGGTTTACTTATACACTTTATAAGAATCAGTAAAGTTTATTTTTAGATATGTTTTGATTTATAAAGTAGGTTATATATCTATCTAAATATTCCATAGTAAATCCCAATTTACTGAGCTATAAAAACAACTCAGAAACAAAGGCAAGGTTTGGTATGTTTTTGGTTTTAGAATCTGAAGCCTCCAGGCTGCCTCACCAGGTTAGTATTAGCCCACCAAGGCTTACAAGCTAGGCTGGAATTCTAAATTCAGTGGCTACCAACCTCTGGATTCTCATCCTCTTTATTCCAGTTTTTCTCCCATGAGACCCTGCTGTATTCATTCAGATGGAATAAATGAGCCAAAAGTGTCAACACTCCCCAGTCACTGCCTAACGTGTGTTAAATATGATCGGGGGTTGGTATACAGAGACGTCCGCCTATTCACCACCATGACAGACACACCATTAAAAGTCTTTTTATTTTTTTATGTTCAAAATAGAGCAAAGAAGGGAAAACAGTTAACACATCTACAATTTTAAGTAAGGCTTTTGTTTTAACAATATTTCTTGTTCCCTTTCCATTTAGCTGGAAGAGTTTTAAGAGGAAAAGTCCCCTTGTGTGACAATCTTTTAGCCAGTACTAAAGATTGAAAGGAGAAGCCGGTAGTTGAGATGGGCTAGAGCTGCTACTGTTGATCAAGCCCAATCCTATTTCATCTGAGGAGGTGGCTGGTATTCAGCTGGAGCTGGCAGAAGCAGCAGTGTTATCTGGGTCCCTTTCTTTCACCTGATCTTGTCAGGACATCCCTCAGGATTAGAAAGCTCCCAGAGGATGCTGGGGGGAAGCTATGATGGTGAAGCTTTTGTTTAGGTTTTTTAAAATATTTTTATCAAGTCTCTTTTTTTAAAAGACCCTAGAAAGAGAATATTTGGTGAAATAGTCTATCCTCTCACTATGTTGTCCACTAGTTAAGCCTAATATTTGATTAGCCAATTTTTGTTAAAAGTATTTTCGGAAAAGCACGTCTAGATTGGCAGGATGCTTTTCCGCAAAAGCACTTTTTTGCGGAAAAGTGTCCGTGGCCAATCTAGATGTGGTTTTCCACAAAAAAGCCCCGATCACCATTTTCGCGATCGGGGCTTTTTTTGCGGAAAACAGTACTATGCTGTCTACACTGGCCCTTTTGCGGGAGCAGCAAAAGGTATTCTGGAAAAGCACTGATTATTTTACATGAGATTGTCAGTGCTTTTCCGGAAATTCAAGCGGCCAGTGTAGACAGCTGGCAAGTTTTTCCAGAAAAGCTGCTGATTTTTCCGGAAAAACTTGCCAGTCTAGACACAGCTGACTAGTTTAATTACTCCACATCCTCATTTACATCTACAGTTTATAGATTTAAGGAATGTGCACTTTATTTTCATCCTTTGAAGCCTTCCTAGTCAGCACAATACAATCACAATCTCAAACGTTTCAATGTGGGATGAAATAAATATGATTTTCATGCTTATGTTCATTAATCTGTTACATCACTTAAATTTAATCATTTTAATTCAGAACACTTTTGGAATGATTTAATGGGAAGTATGTTTTACAGCTTTTGCTTCTTGAAAAATCATATTTCTGAATATATATATATGTATATATCAAATAACATCACTTCACTTGTTTTTACAAGCACATATATCAAGGAAATACCCAACTGTGGTAATCTAAAATGTCGTACTTCATTGGTCTGAAAGTCACATGCACAATATATCATAAATACAGGAATACAAATAAATAAAGTGTACAATTTATTTATGCACTTATTCAGAGAATTCAGCATTGGTTGCCAGGGCAATAAGAAAAAGGGATGTTGCCAAAAGGGGTCAGCAAGTTACTCCATCAAGAGGATTGTTTTAATTTGGAGACAACCATAATTTAAGAACTGGAAGCTTTAAGTTCTTCATGTGAGTCTACTCATGCTTGTCAGCCAATGGCCTGACCATGAGCACCTGCACTTACTTATTCCTATTGATGACAATGTCCAGTCTGATCTTGCAATGTAGCAAGTTCCTCCCAAAAGGTGCTGAACACCCACAAGTGCCTTTTGAACTCATTGGGAGCAGGCAGCTCTCTGCAATATTTTCAGTGCTCTATACTTTTCCGGATCAAGACAAGTATCTTCTTCCAATGTGCCCTGAGGATAGATTACTGCTTAATTGAGCTTTTTTCCCATCACATACTGATTTTAACATTTTCCCTCCAATTACGGAGGCACTGGGTGTTCTGTTCCCATGTGGCAGACTCCTTCTTGGGGCTCAGCCACTGATGCCCAAGGCCTCTTAATTTCTGTTCCTCTTCCTCTGGCACTATTTCCTGTTCCCTGCAGATCTATTTTGTAAGAAATAGTAATCAGGTTCTTTTATTCTTTCTTCTCTTTTTCCTCATCGTCTAGATTTTTTAACTTGAGTAATATGGTGCATCTGTGTAAGACACTGGAGCTGGCAAAGCTAAGCAAAGCTAAGCATTAACCTGGTGAGTGAATTTTGAGCCCCAATAGGAGAACTGGACTTCGTCCTTGACTGCCCTGTCCTTGACATTACTGTAATCAAAATAATAAGAAGGAGAGCCTATATCCATCCATCATAATAAACAGATAATTTGTGCTCAGTACTATGTCCATGTGTGAAATTGAATGAAATGTATCAGACCAGTGTGAGTCTATACTGTTCACATATTTCTACAGTTATATCATCACCATGCCTCAAGACATAGTTCAAAAACTGCCAGGTTAGAATGGAGTGGGACGAATGAATGATAACTGGGATTCAGACAATAGAAAAAGACATAGCATAAATGGTCAGGGAATATGACAGTTTGTATATAATTAAGTTTTATCATGTATTTTTTAACATGGCTGTACAAAGAAAATGAACTATTGGAGATATTTTCATATGCATGGGGAAGCAAATGAAAAAGAGGGAAAGAAATCTTGTGTCTCATGAAAAGGGTTGGAATAAATGGGAAAAATGTGAGTGATTTTGAACAATAGTTGTATCGAAACAGTATTACTATTATATTGGAATACCTTATTTCATTTCATACCAAATCAGATCACTTTATTTCTATCTGACATATGTTAAAATCCGGACTTTTTTTTAGAGTAACACTTAGCAAATCATGCAGAAGTTTTATAATGAAAGAAAACAAATAAAATTGAGCTACCCTTTATATTTTAGCTTCAAGAGTTTATATCTGAAAAAGTTCTAGCAATATACTCTGAGGCTTCAAAGGTTTATTAAATATTACTTTCCTTGTGCTTATGGTATCTTAATTGTTGGCTCGATGTCTGAGTAATTTGTGTTTTTGCTTTGTTTCCAAGTACTGTTGGGTATTGATCTAAATCTGATTAACTTCAGATGTAGTCTCCAGATGCTAAGGTGTTTTTTTGGGAGGAGAGTTGGTTTGTTTTTTTGCGATAGTGCATATGAATCTGGTGTACTGAACCCAGAGATGTTGGCCAAAGAGTTGTTCATTTCATGTATTGTCTGACAGGAAGTGCTATCTGTAGCTTTCTACATTATAATCTGATGACTTGCAACTCTGATTCTTTATAAGGATATACAATTCTCCTTTGGGCCTGATACAAACCACACTAAAATCATTGTGTCTTTCCATTTTCTTCCAAGTGATTTGATTAAACCCCTACAATATTACCAAGTATTAAACATTTAAGATATTGTCTTTTTTACTTTTGCAATTGCATTTTTTCTCTTTCCTTCATTCTGTATGTACATTTAGTGTTACTTTATTACCATTATAAATCTATCTATATATTGCAAGGGAATTGATAATAGCTTTCAAATTCTCTAGTAATATCTTCTTGAGGCTTGATAAGGCCAGTTCCGGGCTCCATACTTTAGGAAAAATATGAACAAATTGAAAGTCCAGGGGAGAGCAACAAAACTTATTGAAGTTCTAGAAAACATGACTTATGAGGAAAGATTGAAAAAAATGGGTTTGTTTAGTCGAGAAGAGAAGAGAAGAGAAGAGAAGAGAAGAGACTCTTGAAGTACATAAAAGTTTGTTATACATAGTAGGAGGATAAATTGTTCTTAACCTTTGAGTACAGCAGAAGAATAATGGCCTTAAGTTGCAGAAAATGAAATTTAAGTTAGACATCAGGAAAAACTTTCTAACTACAAGAGTAGTTAAGTACTTACCTAGGGAGACTGTAGAATCTCCATCATTGGAGATTTTTGAGAGCAGATTAGACAAACATCATGTCAAGGACGGTCTAGATAAAACTTAGTCCTTGGAGAGTGGACTAGATTACATATTGAAGTCTTTTCCAGTAATACATTTCTATTATTCTTAGGGCCAGTTAACACCTATTTTTATGTATTTTTCATTCTGGAGTGATTTGCATCTATTTATACATATAGTTGAATTCATTGGAAGCCACTAGCCCTCTTGCTTCCAGCTGCTGCATGACACATTAATAGGCTTATTTAACAGTAAGCACGTGTAGTGTAGTCATCATTTCCCTCCATGATTGCTCAGGATTTAGGGAGCCCCTTTGAGATGACCCTAGCCCATATGCTTTTTTTTTTCCATCAGGGACCTAGAGAAATATGGAGAATTAGGAGGACTGTCTGTGTCCAGTAACTGGAAATATTTCTCTCCATGAATTGCAAATAAATTCTATCTTGTGAGATGGACTACTGCAGGCTTAGGGTGTATGGCAGCAAGGTTACACAAGGCTAGAGATATCCAAATGTTCAGATCAGCTTTCAATAAATATCTGACATTTTTAGTGGTTATTTGATCTCTTCCATATGTTAAATCTTTTAAAGTTTGCACATCAGACATCCCTACTTAGTGTAAAGTTTCACATACAGGGTTAATTACTGCTTTAAAATCCACAAGCAGAGCTGTCCCTAGGAGAGTGCAGGGCCTGAGGCATAGGTGCTGAGTTTCTAATCCCCCCCAGCTCTGACCATGCCCTGCCCCCACTCCCCAAGCCTCGCCCTGCCCCATCTTTTCCTGACCCAGTTCCATCCCCTCTCCCAACAGTGTTGTATCCTCATTCCTCTCCCCTTCCCCAGCACCTCTTGACACCATGAAACATCCCATCCGTGGTAGGCTCTGAGAGGGAAGGCGTGGCATTGATTAGCAGGGCCCACCAGCAGGCAAGAGGCATTGGGGGAGGGATGATTTCACCAGGGGAGAGGGGCTGAGGTGTGTGATCAGCAGCCATCCTTCTCTCCCCCTCCCCCCCCGCCCCCTATGGATGCTCCAGATTGGCACCTATCTTAACGAAACACAAAGTTCCCAATGCATGGAGCCTGAGACAATTGCCCTGATTCACCATGCCCAAGGAATGGCTCTGTCCACAGATATAAACCTAGAGACATTTTGTTGAATTCGGTGAACTCCTAATCCTGATTCATGCACAAAAGAACAGAATTTGGCAAAGTGTATTTCCTTCAGACAGTGCATTAGTTTTGTCCAATTGGTCAAGTGTTAAAATATAAATCGATTCTAAAAGGTGATATGCATAAATACACCAGTTTACTCAAGATCTGGTCCTTGGATGTATTCAGAGTCATATCTGCTGACTGGAATGGTGAAAGTAAATTTCTAATACTTAATTCCTTTCAGTGCTGTTGAACTAATGTAGCTAAGAAATCATGCGCTACAGATCCTATTCAATCTAAGGGTATCACCAGAACTGTTCGTTAATTTTCAATCTGTTACTCCAGTACAATTTCTTTGAAGAAAGTGGAGTTTCATAGCTATAGCTGAGATTGTCCTGTAGAACTTTTACAGCTAGTGATAACAAAAGAACAGGAAAGAGCGTAGCTTAGCCCTACTCAAGCTGAGTTTGCAGTACTGCTTCTTAAGAAGGAAAGTCTTATCTTGCCAATGGAGTACATTTGACGGGAAGCTAACTTAAAGGCAATAATCATGCAACTGTTTCAGAAATTGTCAGTTATCCAAGCTTAGAAAGAAGCCTTTTCTATGCCCGCCCCAGGGATCAACTTCCTCAATCCACCAGGAACAAACAACACAAACATTCTCCTCTCAGCCCACCTGGTCTCCACTATCATTATGAAGGTAAGCAATTTGCACAATCCAATCCCTAAGTCTTCCTAACACTTCATCGGAGTGTCCTGCCTTGGGTTCATGAAACACTCATAGAACTTCCAGACCAAAAGGAACACATCCCAGCTTTCCAGTTACACTGCAGGGCAAAGGTCTACGTACTATACAGTACTAATATATACTTATTGAGAAATCAAATGTAAGTTTATTTAGTAAAGCACAGAGATTCAAATGACAGCAAGCAGAAATATGTAAGACAAATGTTTACATATAAAAATCATAGCCCACATTCTATAGTCTAATTTAGCTAAGAAGATGCCCTCGTATCTAATAAGATACTATTAACCCAAAGTCTTTTCCCACAGAGTAGTCCAGTCAGGATGGCTGAGACCGGCCTTTTTTAAACCAAGCCCACTGGCAACTTATCTCCCCAGATGAAGGATGCCAGAGTGTGTTTCTTTACCTCTAGCTATATAAAACCAGATTTCACCTGTAAACTGGGTCCTTATACTTATCCGCTGTTCACCTCTTTCTGTTAATTTCTTCTCATGAAGTCTCTGCAGTCTCTTCATTATCATTAGATTCAGTACACAAAAAGGCTTCCATTGTAAGATTCACAATTGAATTCACACTGATCAGCTAAAGAGATAATGCCTCCTACCTACTCAATGGCAGAACCTTTCTTAAAGCATGTCACTTCTGCTGCCCAGACTCAATATAAAGTCTTCTCAGCCTCTGCTTTAACATCAAAACTTTAAGAATATAATTTATAATTTAAATAAACCCCCTTTATGTACTATCTGCACATACATTTCACAAAGATTATGATGACCCTGACCAGTCTGACATAGGCGTTAGTAGAGACCTTGCATGACACTCTTTGGTGAACTGATTTTGACAGTTTGGCATAGAGGTTAATAGAGGTGTTTTTTTTCCAATGAGACAGGCTTTTTATGTTAAAAATAATGAAATCATGGCCAGAGATGAAATTATGAATTTGGAGTGAATTCTTCCCTGCAGGAAGTTCAAAACGTGATCAAGGAAAACAGCTCCCCCCGCCACCACTCATCAGATTAATTTTCCTTTTGCAGAAACTGTCCTTTGCTATTGCAAAGGAAGGAAGGAAGAAAAAGAAAATTTTCTTCTGATCCTACAAAAATGTAATTTAAAAAAAAAAGCATATTTGCTATGCTCTGGATGAAAATTATTTTGCACACCTAAAAAAGCTATTCTAGAGGACCTGCATTCCAATAACTATTTGAAAACCAGCATTTTAGATTGCTTGAGAAATTCAAATATGCAGTAGTAGAAAGGGAAAATTTAGACTGAAATTTGCAAAACACACACATTCTGCTTTACAATCAGTCAAGTAATAAGTCAAGTACAATTGTTCTCTTGCTATACAATTGTACTTGAAAAGGGCAAGAGATGAAATAAATTATCATTACAATTGCTGTTTATTCCATCTTATATTTTCTCCCTCAACTAAAATGAGTTGAAAGCAGAATATCTTAGTAATGAGGTATGTCGGGGTAAAATGCACACATTTCTTCATATGAGGACATTTATGACCTACATTAACTTGAAAATGATTGGGTTCCATTATCAGGAAAGTTCTTCCCATCGGTTTTCATGCATAGCAAACAATGTTTCTAGTTCATTTTTGTAAATATTGTGACACCGAATAGTGGAAAAATGATGATGAAATAATATAGAACAATATGGGAAAGTAATATTGCCAGCAACTTGACAGTTAAGTAGATCATAAAAGTTCTTGAGAATAAGAATGTCTGGTGCACCATTAATACATTGCACTTGCCAGTATATGTTGGAATAAAGTTGACACTACAGATGTGAGAGGTTTAACAAATCTGATGTTACTTTCTAAAAGTTTTTATTTTATATTAGCTTTTCCAGGTCATTCATTTCCATGCAGTGCAGCTACTGTGGCATTAGCCTGGACAGAAATAATTGGTTTCTTGTTGATTCCAAAAATATTTGTAATCCGTGATATGCTTGTCACTTGGATTCATAACAGAAGCAGAAAAGGGGGGGAAAAGACATGGCTTCTCAACTGAAATTAGTATACTGCATCTTCTTTTCTGAGGTTCATCTTGTGGCAGTGTGGATCTGGGAAGGAACATGGATTTTGAATTGTGTAAAGGCTGAGGATCAGTTGGATTAGCAGGGGTATAACTGTTTGGCTCATCCAAATGCCAAACCTTAGCTTCAGTGGAATGAAATATTGAAGAACTAACAGACCAGCACAGCACAAAGAAGTTTTAATGGCAACATTAGACCGATCCAGGAGTTGGCTAGTTGCAGCTTTGTGTGAACTCAAAGGATGTAATTCCCTGATTGTTGTGTAATTTTTTAGGAATATAGAAATGCTGTTCTGAAACGTAACATGTCACTGTATTATCAAGAAGGAGAAACACACTTTTGCTCATTTTGGTATTCATGAAGAATGAGTGATGGACAACAGACTACACATTATTGCAGTAGAATTTAAAGTAATTCCAAACTAATTATTTTGAATATATTACTAGTATTTCATATTACCTACATGTGAATGAAGAGTCTGAGACAGGTGTACAGATAGACAAGAAAACCTTTCAGCAGGAAGATCCATTCCTAACTCTTTATACAGATCAACACCAGTAACAGCTACTAGATACAACCCTTCTGGCAGGGTAACTCAAAACTACTGTTCTGACTTTGGATGACCACACATACAAAGAGAAGTCATATCAGACAAAAAGGGAAAAGGAGATTACAAACATTTTACAAGAGATGATACTCAGATAATTTCCAGGTCTAGAGCCAAGTGATTGTGTTAGTGTTAGACTGGATGGAGAGGAAGGATTGAGAACTCCAGCTGTTGTGAAGAAAAATATTTCAATTCCCAGATCATATGTGATCAAGACTGACAGTGGAGATTTTAACAGAAGCCATTGACATCTACAGTTTGTTCATCAGAAAGAACAATCAAAAGAGCAAACTCTAGTGTGGGCAAGTGTAGAACAAGAAGACAACTCAAAAGGTTTCAAAATGATCACAGCAGCTAATAGAGAGCCAAATTACTGTTATGCATTCAGGACATGCAATTAGAAAGCTATTATGATTCAGAGATTCTTAGCAAACTGATCTGTGCTGAACTAGCAAGATAGCTCAATAATGAATGTTTTGTAAGATGTAGGAATATAGAATTTAAAGGTGGAAATAGAGTGGAAAGGTAAATTGTATTACACTGTTCATCCACTAGGTGATGATATGTGAAACATATTTAATCTCACAACAGCTATTTGGGACAAGACCATTAAAGGATCTTTTAAGTGATGTATTTGATATACCTCTCTCAGAAGGTAGCTCTGAAACCAGTCCATATCTGGTAGAGAAGTCTGACCTCCTAATGGCAGCCCTATAACCTACTATAGTTTTGCCATGTACATCCACCAAGGTGTACATAGCAGTGTCCTATTTTCCTTCCTGCCCTAACAGCATTGTTTTTATTGGTGCCACCTTCTTTTAACTGGCTCTCACTATAAGCATTTCCTCTTCAGTGTATCCAACCCCACCAAAATGGAATTAGTACTGCTTGAAGTAGCCATAATGGGTATGAATATTCAGTGATTCCCACCTCTTCAAGCCACTGGCTGGTACAGCAGCTGTCAGCCAAGTGTAGGTGTACTCCTGGGGGTACTTAGGGATCTTCCAGTATATCAACTCCTCTAGATATATGCTTAGTTTTACAACAGGCTACATAAAAAATTCTAGCAAAGTCAGTACAAATTAAAATTGTATATGACTTGTTTACACTGCTCTATATATTATGCACTGAAATGTGAGTACCATATTTATATTCTAATTGATTTATTTTATAATTATATGGAAAAGTGAAAATGTAAGCAATTTTTCAGTACTGTGCTTTTGACACTATTATATTTTTACATCTGATTTTGGAAGCAAGTAGTCTTTAAGTGAGGTGTAAGTTGGGGATGTGCAAGACTACTCAGACTCCTGAAAGGGGTGAAGTAAGGTTGAGAACCACTGCTATACACATATGTGTTGGAGTCTGCTGCAACAGTGGAAAAAAAAAAAGAAACATACCATATAACCACATTTTCTTTCTGGCTATGTCTATGTCAGCCGACGGTCAGGGCAGTGTGTGTGTGTATGTTTCCAAGAAAAGGTTTAACGTCCGTGCCTTTACTGCTAGGACCGGGGTCCCATCGCAGAGGGTGGCCAGCAGGCCAACAGACGCCCCGTTATATAGGAAGAGCTTATTACATCTTAGATTTCAGCTGCTAGAATTTCATAATTCCTTCACAGCGGGCAGCCTTGAGGAAAGACTGAAAGATGCCCCAGTGGGTCCTGTCACCTGGGAGTGACACAGATCCAAACGCCCAAGCTCTTCCTATAACTGTCCCTTTAGACCGGCTGAAGTTCTTTTAAATTGTGCTTGGGTCTGTTACAGCAACTGAAGGAGGCAGGTTAAAGCTTAAACAGTTACAGGTTTATTGAGGAAGCTTATAAATCATATGGTTGCAATGGCTATTGTTCTATTTCTTAACTATTAGCAAAATATAGGTCTTAAAATGGTTACAAAGAAGATAAAGATAGAAAAATAGAAATAATGGTACCAAGTAACAGCTTACTCTTGCTATGTGTACACTTAAGACAGAGGACCACATCCAGGTACCATTTTTACCCCCTTCTGTGCCTCTCGACTCCAGCATGTCAGGCCAGGGCCGGTCCCTCAATTCCTAGGAAAGACGAAAATACGAGGTGGGCGTCCCCATAGAACCTCGGGAGGTCAAACACCTAACCCGACCAGCAGGTAGAGGGTAGAATGACACTCAAAGTGAGTGTGTGCTGGGCCCATCTTTTATAATCATGAGGTCACGTATTTCTCTTTCTTATCTGTCATGCCAATTGATGCTGGTTTGTCTGCTGTGAGACCAGTTCTTACAAGGGAGTTGTGAACTTAATTTACACTTGTAAGAGAGATTTGAGATGATTAAATTTTGAAGTACTGGACATTGTTTTCTCAGTGGGAAATTCCTCTTCCTGGGACTGTGTGTTCGAATCAACATAGGTGCCAGCCGCAGCCTCGAGGCCAGCTAATTGACTTAGCTGCTCTCTATCCACATATCTGTGTTTCAGCTTCTCAGGATCAGATGAGCTAGCATAGACTATGCTGATTTTATTGCTCCTTCTCTGTCCTGTATGCTTCAGAGAGGCAAATAAGATGGATAATATGGAGGCAGGCTGTCTGGCCACAGTCTAGACTGCAAGCCTCTTTCGAAAGAGGCTCTTTCGAAAGCATCTTTCGAAAGAGCCTCTTTCGAAAGAGAGCGTCTAGACTGCACGGAGAAATTTCGAAAAAGCGGCTTGCTTTTTCGAAAGAAAGCATCCAGTGAGTCTGGATGCTCTCTTTCGAAGAAGCCCTATTTACATTGAAGAACGCCTTCTTTCGAAAGAGGAACTTTCGAAAGAAGGCGTTCTTCCTCGTAAATTGAGGTTTACCGCCATCGAAAGAAAAGCCGCGTTCTTTCGAATTAATTTCGAAAGAACGCGGCTTGAGTCTGGACGCAGGGGAAGTTTTTTTGGGAAAAGGCTACTTTTCCCGAAAAAACCCCTGAGTCTGGACACAGCCTCTGTGACCTGACCACTTCATTTTCTGTCTCTTCTGTGCTACATAACAAGATTCTCATTGGTTATGCTGTATTAGTAAGTATGGAATTTTCTTAATTCTTGCTTTTCATGTCATGTTTGTACTTCGAGAGAAAAGACCATGAAGCCTGCTAAGTGTGGTCGTCAGAACATATGGATGTCTTATGTGTGTATTAAAATGTATATGCACAAAAGCTCCTGAGAATGGCCACTGTTGGAAGATGGAAGATAGGATACTGGGCTAGGTCAATCTTTGCTATGACCCAGTATGACTCTTCTTATGATCTTATGTACCAAATCGGAACCAACTACGCTGATTAAACAAAAACATTAATTGGTTCTAACTCCATCACCAAAGAGGATGGATTCCCTTGCACCAACTGCCTAGATACAGTCTCTACTGAACCAGAGAGACTTTAGGTATCATCAGAATCATGTTCACTGATGCTTTGTGCTGAGGGCTTTCGACAGGAGATCACAGCTCCCATGAAATAGCACAGTTCTCTTGTAATGACAAGGAGGAGATGCATGGACAAAACCCCTTATCTTCATACCATTCCTCACCAAAAGCCCACTGCCCATGGTGAAGGCATATGGGCCCAAGACACCAAATGAATCAACCATGGTGTTGCCACGGATGTATCTCTGTACGGCCTTTCCACCTTGTTCCATGATATCAGATAGTCATTAATACCCCATCAAGGCACATCCTACTTCTCTTACTCTGAAGAAGAGTCAGTGGCAACTTTCTATACAAATTGGAACTGATTGGTAGTCAACTGAAAACAAGAATAACATCTGTGATTCAATGTAAATAGCACATTTCCAGCTGATAATTTTTAACCTACCCTTTTTAAAACTTGTACCATTGTTACAAGTGACCCCAACATCATCATTACTGAAAGACTTAAAAAAAAATTAGTGTTCTAGTTTTTTTGCAAGGTATCTATAGTGATTTCCCAGTTGTTTCTCTGGATCCTTCACATAGCAAAAGGAGAGAGAGAGTCACTTTTTTAAAGAAGTTTGTAAAATTTGGCAGAATGGAATGACTCAGGAGCAAGTGCTGCTCTTGGAACTAC
Organism: Pelodiscus sinensis; assembly: GCF_052426305.1. Taxonomy (NCBI): domain Eukaryota; kingdom Metazoa; phylum Chordata; order Testudines; family Trionychidae; genus Pelodiscus; species Pelodiscus sinensis. The sequence goes on along the minus strand of NC_143064.1, from coordinate 18,871,069 downwards.
AGGTTGCATCTCCCAAATCTGGGATTCTTTCATCCAGTAACATCCATGATCATGAGAGAGCCCCAGGTCAGGCGGGCCAGCAGCTGGGAGACAGGTGCAGCCCTGAAAATCTGCCTGCAGCAGGGCCACAGCAACCTGGGCAGAGTGCAGTTGGGACTGTGTGCCACCTGGCAGTGGGGCCGGGACCACAGCAGCCCAAGAGGGGAAGCCTGGCCAGGCCGTCAGCCTGCAAGGCGGTGGGGCTTCAGCAGCCCAGGCAGTGGTGGCAGCAGCGTGATTGGCACTGTCTACCACCCAGCAGTGGGACTAGGGCTGTGGCCACAGCAGCTCGAGAGGGAAAGCCTGTTGTAGCAGCCCAGCAGAATCAGCATGGCTCATACCGCCCAGCAGCGAGTTAGGCCTGTGGCAGCCTGATCGGGCAACGTGCTATTCATCAGTGTGGTTGGAGCTGCTGCCAGGGGCTGACCCACAGACAGCCTATTCAGACTGAAGGAGCTGGCAGCTTGGAGGGGCAGCAGGCTGGTGTCGGGACCTCCCACTGTCCAGTAGATTCCCTCATCTGGGACCAGTCAGGTCCCAAGGATGCCAGACAAGAGAGGTCCAAATTGTACTTTTAACTTTCTCTTTTAATTGACAATGTCTAAGTATGATAGTATCCCATTAAGTAAATGTACAGTTAACTATTAGAAAAATGCAGTATAATTGAGATACTCTTTGCTCTCTGATGCTTCCCTAAGCTTCTCCATCTTTCTTTTCCCAGCAAAATAAGTGCAGGTATGTACTGAGTAACAGTAATTGTACTGCTGTGAGGTCTTCAGGACATGTGCTTCTCTATGGTCCAAAATATTCAGTACTCTTTTGCATTATATAAAAATAATTAATAATAATTACATTCACTGTGTTTGACTTCTTAATATGAGTGACGTACTTAAAATGTTGTTATGTCATGAGTTTTTTCCCCAAAGGTTCTTTCAGCAGCCAAAATTTTTCACAAAAGTTATGGCATTTTGTAGGTTTATGACTCATAGAGAAGGAAGGAAATGTATTTTTGACTATTAGAGACCGGAGGACATAAACCCTAGATAAGCCTATTAAAATGCTTGTTGCTACTCAGGATAGCAGGCAACATAGATCAGGTGGTAAGAAAAAGGAATTAACTTGGATAATGGCTAGAGGTGATTAGAAAATGTGGACTTTTGGCCAAAAATCAAGCAATGAAATACCTCAGACAAAAAAAAAAAAAAACTTTTTGCTTTGGAAAAGTTGAGCTTATTTTTTATGAGAGCTGGGGTTCAGGTGTCTTCATAATGTCACGCTCCTCTACATCTTCCATTGTGCCAGATTCTCCTCTCATGGCAAAAGGAGGTGGTTGCATCCTGACTGTGGTGTTTTCTCAGATATGTAAGTCTGACTAGAGAGCCCATAGAGGAGAATGGAGCTAGGAAGAAATGGAAGTACAGTTCCCGTAAAGCACCACAGTGGTGTCCATGTATGAAAATACTTCATTTCTTGGCCGTTCTTTGAGCATTTGTTTTTCAAAATTTTCTATGAAGTCAGATGCTTTCTGCAAAAGATTCTCTTTAAATGTAAAAAAAACAATTTCCCGTTGAAAAAGGTTTTTCATAGATTTTTTTGGCTAGTCTTAGTAATGATCATATATTGCAAAAGCCCCTGACTCTTTGAAGAATCACTGTAACAGGATGCAGCTGGCCCTCTTGGCTTTTGCTTCTTCTAGCTCAGATAAAGTCATTTAGGGTACATCTACACAGCAGTGTTATTTTAGAATAACTAACGTTATAAGTGCGCATCTATACAGGAAGCCATTATTTCAAAATAATGTTGTGCTGGAGGACTTCTTACTCCAGTTCTTGTAACTATCATTTCACAAGGACTAAGGGAAGTTGAAGGAAGGGTGTTTTTCCTTCAACTTCCTGATGTGTAGACAGCACCAAAAGCCGCATTAAGCAATTTCAACTTTAGCTATGCAATTGACGTAGCTGAAGTTGCAAATCTTAATTTCACTTTTGCCCTGCTGCGTAGCTGTGCCCTTAGAGACCCTTGAGTGATGTTGTAATTGGTGCTTTTATTTACCAGTTTGTGTGCCCCCATCACCCTCTCAGCCAAGGATGAATTGTGGTAGCACTTGGAAGGTGCACTGCCCACTGTGCCTCTGCCAAAATTTGAATTGCTCAACGGGTTCCTCATTTTCCCTCCCTGTCCCTCTGGATGGTCCTCTTTACTCTACTCTCCCTCCACAGGCAATAGTCACCCTTGTTCTCATCATTCTGTGCACGCAGCTCTGGATTTTTTGTGTCTGAACTCGAGGGAATGGAATTTTTCCTATCACAACTCCTTCATTCTCCTCAATCCTACCATCTTTGTTTCCTTCTTCCCAGCCCCTGAAATAGCCCTGGGCTAATTTCACTGGCTGGTGATTCTCATTCCCAAATTAGGGAATGTTCCTTTCAGCCAATTCCACTTTATTCACTTAAATGGGGATGGCATGGCAGGGGCCAATTCTACATTATTACGGCTTAGCACACTGTCACAATCACATAGTGCAGAATTTCATCTGACGACTCCTAACCCTTAGCAGAAAATGTAAATCACTTCAATGGAAGCTACTAGTTTTCTTAGGGGAAAATTGAAAAAAAAAACCTAAAAAAATGTTACTACAGCTGACTTCCGATAATCCGGAACCTTTGGGACCCAGGGAGTGCCAGATTATCGGATATGCCGGAGTATCAGGAGGTACTCCAGCAGGGGGGCTGTGACGGGTCTGGGGGGAGGAGTCGAGCTGGGAACGGCGCAGCATGGGGTGAAACAGGTGCTGGTGAGGGGCGGTGCTGCGGGACCAATCAGGCAGCACCCCAGCTGTTCTGCCTGCCCTTCCCCAAGTCCGCCGCTAGTCAGTTTCAGCAGCAGAAGACTTGGTGAAGCCGTGGGGCAGAACAGCTGGGGTGCTGCTGGTGCCAAGCAGAGGGGCGAGGGGTGGCCCTGCAGGACCAACCCGGCAGCACCCCAGCTGCTGTGCTCCGTACCACTTCCCCAGGTCCACAGCTGGTCAGTTTCAGCAGCAGCAGCAGAGGACTTGAGGAAGCAGCGTGGAGCAGTTCTAAATGTCTGGCGGGCCAGAGCACTTCCGGGTTCCAGTTGATGCCAGGCTATTGGGAGTGCCGGACCACTGGATGCCGGACAATGGAGTTTTACTGTACTTTAAAACTGTTTGGTTAATAATGAACATACATTGTGTACATAGAAAAGAAAAACAAAAACAAGGAGATGGAGATGAGAGTGAACGGGGAAGGTATGTTAAAACATCATGAGTTCAAACATTTCCTGAAGAATTATAGGCAGGCATCTGAGATCCTAGGAAAACTCATTGGATCTTCATTGTTGTTAAAAGCCGGGCCTTATACCTTCTGTAGTGTATACAATTTAAGTAGTACCCTTCCTTTATTCAGTCATTTGTTTGTAAGTTATGCCAGGAAATTTCATCTCCCACTCGAGAAAAAAGAAAATGGCGAAAGGATTTAGTGATTGTCATAAACTTGTGAGGTTTTGTTTTTTCCTTTAATTTAATGTTTGAGGATTTGAATCATCAAAATATAAACTACATACACCACTCTAACCTATTCCCTTTTTAGGGATATATTTGGAACATAGATTATTCAAATATTGCTTGTAATAATGAGTGAAAGACCAACAATGGCATATCCATGGCAATGTTTTAAACCTTCAGCACACATTTTCAAGTTCATCACTTGAACTTGAGCATTCAAGAAAAAACAAATTTCTACAGAATGTACACCAGAATATTTCAGGGTGTGTTACACAGGAACAAGTCACTCCGTTTGTTTTCATTTAATTAACAATGAGGGATAAATGGCATCATCAGCAAAGAAATATCAGCCATAGGGGACTAAACATATTTGTTGCAGATCTCCTCATTATCTTGTTTTCAAAATATGTTCACCAGAGTGAAACAGTGTCAGGTGACTAACTGTGGTGACAAAACATCTGTTGTCTTAGCTGCAATAAGGCCATCGGGAATGGGTAAGGACAAACTATGTTCCTGCTTAATCATATTAAATTGAACCTGGGAGACACTTTTTGTCATCTGTGGTCTTGTCCCAGTCTGATGTTTCTCCTTGAAAAAAGATTACTTCAGGGGTTAGGGTTGCCATTGAAAGTTTTATGCAGTTTTTGTAAATGAACAATGAGTACAAATGTGGTAGCTTCTGATTGTCAAAAAAGCAATCATCTTTATTCATGAAAAACATACAAGGGATTGAGCACTTCTATTTTGAGCAAAGAATTTCAGGAATTTGACAGGATTGTGTATAAGGTGCAATCTTAGCCTAATTGTTAAAGTTATTAGTAAGTGATGAAAATAAAAATGAGTTAAATGCATTGAACACATTTTTCACATTGCAAGGTAATCTGCTGTTGTCTGCTACCATATTAAAAGAAGCAATGTGTTCAGCTATTTGGAAGAGTTTCAAATAGTTATCTACAGTGGTGATACAAGTTAATTGTGCCATTATGTGATAAAGGAGTATAATTAATGTGTTTTACCATAGTAAAATGCATTCACCATTATTTCCAAATGAAATAATGTTTCCGAGGGCTATGAGCCATCAAGAATTCTCTGCTAATAGTAAAGAATCTTGTAGGGAGAACAAAATCAGCTGTGTCACCACCTAGTTTTGTCACTGGGTATATTTTCAGGGTTCAACAGTTTGATTTCCAAAAATGTTCTTATAGGGAAAAGTTTACTCAGTCCAAAGCACTCATGAAAACCTAACACAACTTACTCTAAACTTTACTTATGCCCATCCCTGAGGGAGAAATTGAAGGAACAATGCTCATTACAAGCAGCAGACAATGATCTGCCATGAAGAGATTGGGGGAAAGAATTTTCCTCCTAAGCCATGGTTGAAGCAGAACTGTGTGGCCTTAACATCCCTCCCCATTCATTAGAAATCAAGAAATCTGCTTTATAGGGGGGAAAGAAAATATCAGCATTTGTTTTGTTTTTATTTCAGTGCAGAATAAAAATGAGACTGAAGGAGGTCAGATCCGGAATAGCCAATAGATAAGGGCACTCATCTAGGATGTAAGATCATGTTCCTGCGAGAGGAATCAGGAATTTGAACCTGGGCGTCTCAGCTCTAAGAAGTGAACCCTAACAATGAGATAATGGGCTGTCTTGGGATGGATTTTTCTGAACAGAAATTCCACCCTGAACTCAAAGAAAGGGGTTTTTGTTGTTTCTGGGAGTTTTTGTTTTTGTTTTTGTCGAAACCAATAAGTTTCTGCAAAAAGTTTAGGTTTTCATCAATCAAAATTTTCCATAGAAAAAAAAACACATTTTGTTGAAAAATTCCCAACCAGCTCTACTCTTCATCCTAATAGAGGATGAGTACCAAAGCATCTTGTCCATCTATTACCACAGCCTCAGCTGATCTCATCCAGCTAGCTCAGAGTCTTGAAAATAATTTGCCTCCCTAAATCCAGCCCCTGTATAGGAATCATGCATGTTCCATACCCTAAGAGCCTTATGGCCAGCAGGGTTGAGGACGGATTTGCTTGCAGGGGTTTAGGAGTTTCATATCATCTGGCACAGACCTCCTGCTGTCTCTCCAAAATCCATGCTGTACAGAGGGTTAGCTCAATGTCTACATACTTATTGAACCCTGCATTTTGTGTTGGGTCACAGAGTTCCTTTGAGTCCCACCTGCCCTCTGGGGAGTCATACTACCCTGTACTGCTGAACCAGAAACTCTAGTCTCCCCCAACAAAAGCACAGAGTTGGGATAACAGCCTCCCAGCAGATTAACAGCTCAGCTCTGGAAGAGCTCTATCACAGGGACTTGACAGTTTCGAGGTGCATAGCCCAATGGGAACAAAACCCCAAATAAATCCATCTTACTTTGTATAAACATTTTACACAGAGCAAGCTGATATGTTGTTTGCTTCCTTTGTCAATGAAAGAGAGATGTGCACAGCTGTTGTCCCACCTCCTTCTAGGTAATAATTATTTACACTGGACTGATAATAAACAAAAGTGATTTTATTAAGTATAAAAAGAAGGATGTAAGTGGTTACAAGTGATGCAGACAGATCAAAGAAAGTTACTAAGCTAAAATAAAAATATACCAGCTAAGCCTAACACACTAAGAAATCATTACAAATGATAATTTTTCACCCTAGTTCTTATTTCAAGAAAAGTTCTAATCAGGACAGAGTTGATCTTTTTCCTAACCTGGGTGTAGAAGTTTCTCCCCTATCCCCCATTAGAGTTATTTTTTTCCAGGCCCTTTCATGTGTCCTCTTATGGTGAGGAGCAATCTGTGAAGACAACTGAAGACAATAAATGTTTGTTTTCAATTATTTAAATAAACTTTTCCCAGGGCAGGAAGTCTTTGTTCAATTCTACCTATCTCTGTGGAAAAATATAAAAATCAAGATGGATTCCAGCACCAGGTGGCATGGCCACTTGTCTTTGTAGGACCAACTATAGTTTAGGTTTAGAATAAAAAACAGATTTTTTACAGATCATTGTCTTGAGCACTGGACTATTAAGGTTTTTTTAAGTAACACTAATGGCTTCCATTAGAAGACCTAGATGAATAAACAGGTTTGTACTTCATATTTCTAACTTCACATAGAAGAAAGATACATACACACAAATAGAATATACATATAACAGGCTCAAGAATAAGTCACATGCCCTATTTGCATAAACCATATTTGGGTTATGCATATTCATATTCAAAACACAGTTCCATAAAAAATGTAGGAATAGAGTCACACCCTGTTTCGAAGCTTTTATGTTGTTATTCTGCAAAGAATTTCATCTGTAAGAAGTAAATTCTGTATGAAATTCTGTATGAATTTCATCTGTAAGAAGTATTTTCTTCTTTGCACTGTAACATCACAACATCAAAAGACATTTTTTGCCTCTACTTTCTCCTTGTGCTGAAGAGATGTAAATTCTTCCCATATTTCCAGTTACTAACAATGACAAAATAACATGCATATTACTTGTATTTAACTTCAAGCTGTTGTTAACTTATAATAAATAATAATAATAATTAATAATATAATTTTATTAATCATTGGCTTAGTTCAGTGAAAATTTTGTGGCGTTCCTATTAAAGCCGGAGCTGTGAGTATATTTTTACAGTGGCTTGCAGAAATATACTATGCTGACTGCATGAATGGCACCTTGAAATGCTCATTTTTACCTAGATTATTCTTTTTTTTCAAAATTGGGATCACAAATTGTTTTGCATGTGGCTGGCTTTATTATATCATAACAGACTGGCTGAAAAATAGTGTTTTTTGGCAGCTTTCAACTCACCTGAATCTGAACAGATTTTCATGAGGACACCAAAAAGCATTTCTCAGATCCCAAGAATTACACCTCTGCCAAATTTCAAATCTCTGATACAAACCCTGGAGACACAGCATTCTTAGTTCACAGAGTTATGAATAACTTGCCTCTATAACATATCTGCTTTTCAACTGATAAAGAAAGGATGATGATATTGATATCTGAAAATAGGTTAGCAAAAATTAACATACCTATGTAGGATTAGAGAATAGCACGTTAACTGACCTTAATTTCTTTTATAAGTTTTGTTTATGGAATTGTATTAGGCTTATAATGCAGATTAAATTCAGTGTATTTACAGACAACAGAAGGAATATTTTGTAACAAATACAGTGGGTGTATTTGACTTCTTTGATTTTTCTGGGGTCTGATATTTCATGATTGATCAACTCTCTTTATGGGAGACTGTCATCTCATGAAGATAAAAATGTATTCAATTGAAAAGTAGTTCAGGATGTGCTGATGAACTACCTACAAATGTCATGCCTGGGCTACTTCCTTTCAGAAGTCCTTGCTTTCATATAAGTGCTTTATCAGCTTCATGTATATGGTGAAAAGATTGCATCCAGTGACCCATTAAGTTAATCACCAATGTGTATTCCCAAATGGATACAGTATCTTTTGGGATGTAACCCTATCTACTATCTTATTTAAAGAAACATATTTCTTATTTAAACTAGCCAATTAGCCCGTCATAAGTCGGGACTTTCAGGTCTCTCCTCCACATCGGTCTTCTCTCCTGAGCCTCCAGTCTCTTGCTTCGTCTCTCTCTCTCTCCTCCTCCTCCTCCTACTGCGTCCCCCGCTCTCTCTCTGCTCTCCTCTGCCTCCTGCCTCTCTCTCCGTCTCTCTCTTTCTTTTTTCCTCCCCCTTCTGCCTCTCACTCGGGGGACCGTGGAGCCCAAATGGTCATTTGGGCTACGCACTCCTCGTGCTGCATGGGTGGTGTGGGGCCCAAACGGTCGCTTGCACCACTTGCTCCCATGCGGCGGCGTGGCTGAGCAGCACAGAAGTCAGCCGAGCACCATGGCGGGAGGCGAAGGGGAGCAGGGCGGTGACGTGCGGCATGACAGCAGCTCCAGGCCCCGCCTCCTGGCCATGAACATCACCGCCCTGCCCCTCTTCTCCTCCCACCGTGGCGCTCAGCTGATGTCTGTGCCACTCAGCTGCGCTGCCGAGTGGGAGCAAGCAGCGCCAGCGGCCGTTTGGGCCCTGCACTCCCCATGCATCATGGGCCACCCAGAGGGAACAGCCAACATTTCAGGCAACAGCGCCTCCCAGAGGGAACAGCCAGCATCTCAGCCTTACAGACTCTCAGTCACTGGGCTACTATATATATGATGGGTTATCTCCTCCCGAGTTTAGAATCCTGAAATGTATGTAGTGATCATTCAATCGCCAGATATGTTCCTTTAAAAAACTTTGCAACACTCTGCTTTACAATTTTTCACATCCAGTTCAACTCTGCTTCTTGTTTGACCCAATATATTAAATGTAATGGGATTAAATGGGATGCAGGAATTTGAAAAACTCCCTCCCCAAAATCCCCCAACATCAGTCTGTCAAGGGAGCATTGTTTTCCCTTTAACAAACAGGCACAGTACCTGACCTCACACTGAGATCCCAGGGAATCTGCAAGAGATTTGTACTGCAATTCAGTAGCCCTATGTGGCAGCTGGTTGAACTTAAGATATATTTAGATGATAGGGAGGCTGGACTATATCTTTCCTGAAGCATCTCTATGGATTTGGCTAGACTACAACTTTTTTTTCGGAAAAAGCTGAGCGCATTTTGCGTAGTTTTTTCTGATTCTTTTGTCGGAAGAGGCTTTTCCAACATTTGGCCTGTCTAGACTGGGCCAAATGTCAGAAAAAAACCCTCTTTTGGAAGCCTCCTTATTCCTCATGGAACAAGGAATACAGGGGCTTCTGAAAGAGTGCATTTGGTATTCTGAAAAAAAAAAAAGGCAGCAGCAGCAGAAGAGCAAACGCGTTCCCTGGATGCAAAACAGTTTTTCTGTGATACTGGAGGAGAAAGTATCCTGGAAAAACTATGTAGTCTAGACATACCTTATGGGGGAAGATGGCAATGGCAGATAGTCCACAGAAAACCTCAATCCTATGCAACCCTTCCCATAGTCTTTATCCTCTTCTGTACAGATTCCCGGATGAGGGAGCTCTCTGCTATGTTTGAAGAAGTGGAGAGATTACAATGTGTAGGTTAAAAATCTGCACTGCGGATCTACAGATGGTCCAACTTGTTTGCAAGAAACTTAAAACCATGTTACTTCTATTGACATATTAGGTCACAAAGCGAAGTCGGAGCTGTTCAAGCAGGGGAAAGGGCCATTGCAGTGGCCATGTAGAGCAAGTGAGGGACAGGACAGCCAGGTCTCAGCTGAGCTCCTTTGGGCATTAGAAGACAAACTGATCTTGTAGACAATGTCATTTGCTAGAAGTGCCTTCTCCTCCTGCCCCATTACCTTTGGGTTACTGGTGCCTCTTCTCCATGCTCTTGGCTCCTCTGTCTCCTGCTGCCTCTCACACACTTATCCCACAGTTTGTGCTCCTCCTCTCCTTCTCCATTCTTTTGGGATCCTTCTAATTTTCATCCTTCTTGCTGCTGCTGTCACCACTCCTGAACTTTCACCCATTTGCTGTTGTTTCTTCTCATTCTTTCCTGCCCCCACCATCAATTCACCTTCCCCTGCTGCTACCACCCCTACCTGATGCCTTCTCCCTGTCTGATTCCCCTGTGATCTTGTTCAGGAAGACTGTTAGTGCTTGGGGGGCTAACTTGGGATCTAATGGGAAAGAGTTGGTCCAGCTGCTGTGGCAAGTGAAAGATCTGGCCAGCAAGAAGGTATTTCTGTGACTACGGCCCCCAGAGCCTAAGGAGGAGAGGTAAAGCGGCTTGCACAGATTGGCCCTGTGCTTTCAGCAGGGACTTCTGTGGGGCGTATGAAGGGGATTGTAACCAATCTGCTAACCAGCTGCCAGGTGAGATTGGGGTTGGACCTGTGAGCAGTGAGGAGAAGGTGTTGCCTTGGCTAGGAGTGCAGATAGAGTTAGGCAATAGCCCAGACCACCCTATTACAGGGCTTGTAGTCAAGCAAACTCCATCAAGCCCTGTGACACATACACCCACGCAAACTTTACCCTTTGTCCTCTGGCCTGGGAGGCAGCTGTTCTGCATGCTCGGAGGCACTGAGGGGAAATGCAAATCCCTGCTTCCCACAAGTATTTAGGGGGGTTCTCCTCGGTCTGTATGTTTATTCAGAACTCCAACACTCTGCCTCAGCCTGTAGCCCTCTCACAGGGACAGCACCTTACACCGTCTCCAATATTCCAGCGCTCTGCCCCAGCACATTCCAGCGCTCTGTCCCCTCCTGCACCCAAATTCCCTCAAGAGCTTGCATGCCTCACTACTTCCTGCTCCCAAGTCCTTTGGTCCTGGCCCAGAGCCCACACTTCCTGTCTCCAGTGAAAGTGAGTGAGGGGTGGGGAAGAACAAGTAATGGAGAGAGCAAGTAATGGAGTGGGTGAGATGAGGTGGATCTTGGGTTGCCCTGACATTTAAAAAGTCATTCACATAAAAAGGTTGGAGACCACTGTATTAGACACTGCTACCTTCTGTTGTGTTTCTTCACATCCTGTTCTGATCATATAAAACTACAGAAGCAAGAAATGGAAATATAAATACATATTGTAGGGTTTTCTAAATATTTGAACCTAAGGAAAGTTTTATTTTGTTTGATGGCTTTGCTTGAATTTTGAGCAGTTTCAGTTTGGTTCTTAGTTTATTTGAAATGTTTCAACAAATCCTAGGATTTTGGTGGAATTTCAATATTTGCAGTCATTGACATTTTTCCAACTATACTTGACTTTCATTTGTAATGGAGCTATTTCTACCAGCAAATATTCATATGGAGGGTGGAAATGGATTTGCAAAGATGAAAGGCTGTTCTCATATATTAATTGTTAGGGAAGAACCTGATATGCAAAATTTGGATAAAGGTATGGATTTCATACTCTATCTTCTACCTGCCTACTCATGATTTTGTTGGTGCATGGATTCTGAAAGTTACAAAGATTATCTGTTCATTGAGTTTGGGTGTATTTCTTTAATTCCAAGTCCCTCAGTAGATTAAAGATGTTTGGGTCCATCTCTACTTTAATTTTTTGCAGAACAGGGTGAAACAAAAAACTGGATGTGAAATCACCAATTCACCTTTTGAAAATTCAATGAAAATTGATATTTCCCTCTCTTGGTTAATGCAGTCATGGAGCTATGTTTTACGTGGCTCTGTTCAGGGGCTGCAATTTTACTATTCAAGTGGCTCCTTTAAAGGATTGGACACATGTTATATATCAGTAGCTCCATTAGAAGTTTTAAGAATAACTTTAAATATCCTCTTGTGGCTGTAACTTAGCTCAAATGATTATGTAGAGTATGTTCCTAGAATTCTTAATTAGAAACCAAAATGAAATGTAGGGAAGGAATGTTGGAAAAGCTGTGGAGTTAGTACATGAATTGTTTAACAAAGGCAACATTCTGGGAGCAATTTCAGATAATAATAAATGGTATTTTTCTATATATAAAAATATGGAGACTTTTGAAAATATAACAGGGGGAATGTAATACTTTGGGGACTAACAGTAGGGAAGCATGCAAAGGAGATGACATGTATTCATTAGTCAAAAACAATACTTATCCACACTAATTCTGCAATGAACAGTTAGAGAAATTTTTCTGTTGTAATGTGAGGGTGGGCTTGATTCTGCTCTCATGTCAAGAGAGAAAAGGGGCTAAAAAGGTGAAGACATGAATCAGGCAGTCTTATCTAAATGTCATCCAGTAACTCTTTCACATGAGGATCAGTCCTCTATGTTTTCAGCTGCTTTACATCCTTGCTTGAGTCATTGTGCCCCAGCAGAAGAATAAAGTTATATTTTAAGGCCCAGAACTTGAAAACATAAATACATGTGCTTCACTTTAAGCTTGTGAGTAATCCCATGTGATTTGTCTTTTTGAAGCATTTATGTATGTTTATCCATGATTGCGGTCTTGGAGCATTGTCCATTTTCTACTCTGCAGAGTTTCTTAAAACAGAATATCTTTTATTTTTATTTCAGTAATGATAAGATTTTCCCCTCACTTACATAAAAACATCATGGCTCAGATCTAAATAATTACTAGCTTCCTTTTTATGTTTGCTTGGTTTTATTTTTCATCGATTACAGAATTATTGCTAATACAAAGTACATAATATTGTATTATTTGTTGCTTTTTGGATATGCAAATTTAAACATAGGAAATAAAATTAAAATATTATGAAGTGGGGGTAAAAATGGATGGCTTCTATTAAGTTAACTAATTGTTTTTAATGTTACATTTTATTTGTTTTTATAAGTAGTTATAACTGTGATATAAATTCCCAGCTATAAAATTTGTCAACTTTACACCAGTGACTTCAGTGGATTTACAGTAATTTGAGAGGAGAATCAGGCTCTGTGTAACTGTAGATGAAAAACTTTGAGGAAAAACTATAAGAGAAACTGGAGTGGACTGTTAAGAAACTGCTTTTTATGGAAAAACATGTTTGTTTAATTTTCACCATTAGTTCTCCCATGTATCATAACTTGCAAATTATAGACTTCAATATATCAGCATCATACAATGCAGAATACCTCGGGGGCCATGTTTGTCAATGTATAAGGCTGTGTAAGGAATCACAGGACATGATTTTGTTGTAGGACTCTCAACTTTAAACACACATCGCAGTGGCATTCTGACCTGGGGTCAATCAAATATGGTGCAGCTAACCCTCCATCATGCATGCCTTAAAGAGTCAAATGAGACACATGATGTCTCTCTTGTGCTGCTGCTCTGCTTTGGAAGACAGATCGCAGGCCTTGCAAGAAGGTGCTGAAGCTTATATCTGGATGTGCATCCAGTGCTGGTGTTCCTTGAGGGGATACCCAGGGCAAGTCTTCATTCCTCATCAGGAAACAGATCTAAGTGAATCCTGAGACTACACTCCCAGGGGAGGATCTGCTTAGTATTTTGCTGGCATACCAATGTCTGACTGTACCAATACCACAACTTTAACAAACTGTGGTTGCCACTTCTGACCTCCCCACCACCCCAGAAAAGACTTGCTTACAGCTTTGAATGAGCATAACCTGGGTAATTAATAATTTTCACTTACAGAATCCAAGAATCTCTAAAGACTTAACAGATATTAATTTTTGGCATTGATTCTTGGAGTGCAACTTTTATTGATTTCAGGGGGAGTCATGTATATGCTACTAAGATGACCAATTAACCACTGTCTGAGCTATGAGACAGCTACATATTTGTAGTATTAATTTCCTGATTTCACAAATGAGGAAGTTTCAGCACAGGGGAACTTAGGTTAAACATTAAGAAGTGTGAAATAATTTGAGGTGTCTAATTTGTATCTCAGGTTAGGATCCTAAAGATCATGGCATCCAAAATTAAGGGAACACTTTTGAAAATTCAAAGTTGAGTGATTAATTTAAGGCAATGATACTCAGATCTTAATGGTTCAGGAGCCAAATTAATGACCAAAATTCCCCAGAAAAGTCATGATACTGTGACTCCATTATTTCATTACTATAGTACTATATATTCATGTTGGAACTGTAAGACAGAGGACATTTTATGTATTTATCTATATTATTCTCACAGATCATTTGATGATTTCCTGTTCTGTTCATTTTCTCTGAAATACTTGGCTTTGGCCACTGTAAGAAGACAGGACACTGGGTTAACTGGACCTTTGGTCTGGCTCAATATGGCCATTCTTATGTTAAGAATGTTATTATGTGTAAACAAGTATTGTTGTTTAATCAACTTCAATTGGTTATTAACATAGTAAAAGCATCCTGATTGGTTAATAACTTAGACTGGTTAATAATTAAATCACAGTGTTTAATATCATATCCTATACAAAGATGTGAAATACATTAAAGAGCCACTCAGGCTACGTCTATACTAAAGGCTTCTTGCACAAGAACAGTTTTGCGCAAGAGTTTCTGCGCAAAAATTCTTGCACAAGAGTGCATCCACAATGCCATGCACTTTTGCACAAGAGTGTCCATGGCAGTGTGGATACTGTCTTCTGCAAGAAAAATCTGATGGCCATTTTATCTGTAGGGGTTTCTTGCGCGAGAAACCTCTGTTTCCCGTCCACTCTGCCCTCTTGCACAAGAGGTCTTATTCCTCATGGGGAGAGGAATAACTCTTGTGCAAGAAGCCCTCTTTTCCAACGCTTTACTGTAAATTTACTTGCGCAAGAATGCATGTACAATGTAGACACTCCTCAAGTTTTTGCCCAAGAACAGCCATTCTTGCACAAAAAGCCTGCAGTGTAGATGTAGCCTTAAGGTTTAAAGTCTCAAAGCAAGTTAGTGGCAGAGCCTTGAGCAGAACCTGGAAATCCTGAGAGTCAGACCTTTACCTTTTCCTGAGTTAACCAAGAGTTGAAGGAACTTCATTTTCAAGCAAGGATGAAGGGAGTTGCTGAGCTGACACCTTTGTCTCAGACAGAAATGAGTTGTTGGGGAGGAGGGAATAAAGAGAATCCAGCACTTAAGGGCCAGCTCTGAAGTTTGCTCCTCTCCCAGTCATATGGCCGCTCTGTCCCATCAGCCAACCAGTATTCAGTCATTGGCCCTAAAGCCCACAGGACCAGTCTTCAGTACAATGAGGCTGCTATTTAGCTGCAGTGCAGGATGTACTGCACAGAGTGGTATAGCTAAGCACTCGAGACATGGCACCTTTGAAAATGAGGGTCTTTATTGCACACTGCTGAGATGCATATGAGATGTAACTTCTTTAACTGAAAGAAAGGACAATGATAACATTGGAACTGTTACACTGATGCACAATATTTAGTGAAATTTAATATGTGATGTTTAATATTATTTGTCAAGCGACTGAATGAACAAGGGAATTTTGATGTTTTCTATTGTATGCTTACCTGGGGATTTTCCATTGTTGGAATTTCCTTTCATGAAATATCCCTGTTGTTTTGATTTAGTTAGAGGAAACAAAAGGGAATCATTGATTGAATAATTAACAGACTAAAATACTTTTTCTGTAATATGATTTCTAAGAAAATGTAATGGATTTGGAAGGAATAATTGAATTTAGTAATGCTGAAAATAAAGGGCAGATGTTTTGTAGAACATTTTGAATAATGTGTAATTATAAGAGGGTTGTCAGAAAACCTACTAATAAAAATTAGTCTAAAACACTTGATTTTCAACTTATTGAAATTCAAGTAGGCTACTTGTCTGTCAGAAAAATTTCAGAACAAGATCCTTGAGAAGTTCAAGTTATCCTTGAGATTCTGTGGCTTGCAACTACTATTCTTCATCAGACAGCTGAGCCAGCTGATGGGTTAATTAATCATATCAGCCCAAATGGATAATGCAACATTTTCAAACAGGACAAAAGAATCTGGTACAAGTACCAGGAGTATTCTATTCTTAACATGCAAAGAGAGAGGCAGTGTGCCTTTAAGCAGCAAGAAGTAGAGATCTCATTATATTCCCACTCATAGACTTTAAGGTCAGAAGGGACCATTATGATGATCTAGTCTGACCCCCAGCACAATGCAGGCTACAGAATCTCACCCACCCACTCCTAGAATAATCTTCTCACTTATATCTCAGATATTGAAGTCCTCAAATGGTTTAAAGACCCCAAGATGCACAGAATCTTCCAGCAGTGATCCGTGCCCCATGCTACAGAGGAAGGCGAAAAACCTCCAGGGCCTCTGCCAATCTACCCTGGAAGAAAATTCCTTCCCTACCCCTGATATGGTGATCAGCTGAACCTTGAGCATGTGGACAAGACTCACCAGCCAGTCACCCAGGAAAAGTTCTCTTTAGTAACTCCTATCATCCCTCCATTGGCCTATTTACCACTGATAGTGAAAGGTCAATTAGTTACCAAGATCATGTTACCTCATCAAACCATCCCCTTCATAAACCCATCTAGCTTAATCTTGAAGCCACTTAGGTCTTTTGCCCCCACTACTTCCCTGGGAAGGCTGTTCCAGATCTCCTTTCACAAGGCAGGTTTTCCATTCCTCGGATCATCCTAGTGGCCCTTCTTTGTACCTGTTCCAGTTTGAATTCATCTTTCTTAAACATGGGTACCAGAACTGCACACAGTATTCCAGATGAGGTCTCACCGATGCCTTGTATAACGGCACTAACACCTCCTTATCCCTACTGGAAATACTTCGCCTAATGCATCCCAAGACCGTATTAGCCTTTTTCACGGCCATGTCACATTGGCGGCTGATAGTCATCCTACGATCAACCAGGACTCCAAGGTCCTTCTTCTCTTCTGTTACTTTCAACTGATGTGTTCCCAGCTTATAACTAAAATTCTTATTATTAATCCCTAAATGCATAACCTTACACTTCTCACTATTAAATTTCATCCTATTGCTATCACTCCAATTTACAAGATCATCCAGATCTACCTGTATGATATCCCGATCCTTTACTGAATTGGCAATACCTCCCAACTTTGTGTCATCTGCAAACTTTATTAGCACACTCCCACTTTTGGTGCCAAGGTCAGTAATAAAAAGATGAAATAAGATTGGTCCAAAACTGATCCCTGAGGAACTCCGCTAGTAACCTCCCTCCAACCTGACAGTTCGCCTTTCAGTATGACCTACTGTAGTCTCCCCTTTAACCAGTTGCGTATCCACCTCTCAATTTTCATATTGATACCCATCTTTTCCAATTTAACTAATAATTCCCCATGTGATACTGTATCAAATGCCTTACTAAAATCGAGGTAGATTAGATCCACTGCATTTCCATTATCTAAAAAATCTGTTACTTTCTCAAAAAAGTAGATCAGGTTGGTTTGGCACAGATCTGCCTTTTGTAAAAACATGTTCTAATTTGTCCCAATTGCCATTAACCTTAATGTCCCTAACTACTTTCTCCTTTAAAATTTTTTCCAAGACCTTGCATACTACAGATGTCAAATTAACAGGCCTATATTTACCCGGGTCACTTTTTTTCACTTTCTTAAAAATAGGAACTATATTAGCAATTCCCTAGTCAAATGGTACACTGTAATGATACTCACATGCACTTCTCTCCAGAGCAGATCCACTGAGTTCAGAGAAGTTACTTTTGGTTCTCCAACATATAAGGAGAATCAGATCCTGCATAAAATGTATTGGGCCCCCCTTTGACTACCACTGCATTCATTCTGCTTTCCAGTGATATAAATGTAAGGTAATTCAGTTTCAATAGTCACTTGTGTCATGTATAAAAATGGATTTTAAAAAAAGTATAGTTAAGAGATTTTCAGTATTTGTAAAAACCAATAAAATAAACATTTGTTTTGGAGATCATTCCATAAAAATATTAACCAGACTATTATATCACCAGAATTTTCATTAACTTTGTTACGTTCTTGCTGTTCAGAATAATATATAGTGGTCTACTCCTTCATAGTTTTTTCAGAAATGTAAGTCTCCATCAGGGAAATACACTATGTTTCTATTGTCCCTAAAATCTTTTAATATTTAGTAATGCCTTTCAGTGCTGTTACTGTATGTGATTATTAATGGTCCTGAACTATTCTCCATTGATAACTTCCTGACAGAATGAACTAGCCTTCATCTCTTTATATTTCCTATGTTCATTAAATCTTGTAAGCTAATACCACCATCCTCCTCCTCTCTCTTTTAATAGCTGCTCCTTTTATGTTACACTGACGTTGCCTCTTGCTTATTTTTTAAATGAACATCTATGTCAGTCATTTCCAGCTTGAATTTTTCATAAAGCACAGGAGATGCCTGTTTGCTGAAATAAACAACATAGAAACACTCCCCAAATTAAGGGAAATCTCGTGGTGTTCCCTACTATTTTCTGAATATCTTGCTCATTTTTGCCTATGCACAGTATACATTTTTGATCTTATAGAAACAAGTGTGTCTACTATCAAAGCCACAGTCTTTACTGAGAAAAAAATACATTTACTCTTTCCTGACAAGCCGTTTCTCTCTAGTCTCTAATCTTCACTTACAATACGCTTTCAACTCTTGGATGCTATCTGTCTGATTTGTCTACACTGACCCATTCCCACCTCCCCACACACTAACTGTCTTTAACTTGCATCTATATCTCTGATCCTATTGGATTTACAGTGTGATCGTCATAGATATTTTACCCTTCAAAACTGAACATCTGGAGTTTGGTCCTTTGAACATAATTCTGACTCGTGAATAACTGTGCTAAAAAGCTACATTAGGTATGGTACTGCACATTTTTAAATGAAGATAATTAATTTAAAAGATATTTTAAAACTCTGAGATATGGTCTTCCTAACAGTTTCCAGTGGGTGTTCTAAATCTCAATATAATGTAGATTTTATATCAGTTACTTAGATGCATTCAGAAAACAAAATGCAGTATACAATACTTTAGATGCATATAAATTCCAGGACTAAATTGATCACCAGCAACTTCATTTAAATGTGAAGCACAGATTTAAACATCAATTTTTCTATTTAAAATTGGGTTACATTTCTGTAAATATTTTTAACTTGGTTATCAATCAGAAATGAAGGTGATATAAATAGACGTTTTAGAGGATGCTGAAACTATTTGAATTCCCTAGCAGAACTGAGTAAGTATAAAAAGGAAATGTTCTTTGAAGTAGAGGTAGATGTAGTATAAATAAGAAAGTCATGTGTATAATTAGTAAGTTCTGCCCATCACAGGGTTTAAGGTTTTACCAAAGATTTTATGCCATTATATCATTCAGGTCACTATATATACACACATATATATATAAAAACAAGACCATATACTCCTTGCTCCTGCAGCGGGAGTTCAGGATGCTCAGTCCCTCTCGAGAGGTACTTTGCAGGATCAGGTCCTAAATTGGAGATTCACAGAAGCCCTTTGCGAGTTCTCAATGAGAGGAAATCCTACCCACCAGTTCCCTGGGGTCTATCCAAAAGTGATCAATAGAATAAAAATGGGTGGTAGGTCTAGACACATTGGCATGGATGGATGACAACTTCCTAAATGTCATAAGGTGATATCTCCATGCCATTCCACAGGAATTTAGGATTCTGAGGGGCCAAACACAAAGCATTGCTGGGGTTAGCCACCAAACCTTTCACCAGACTTGCACTAATAGGATATCAGAGCTACAGATTTTTAACTAAACCAGGTTGCTAGACCCACATGTTTATTTAACATGGGACTGAGTGATACATGTTTTAAGGCTGCTGGTAGGCTGACCACTGTGAAATTCTGATCTAACTGCTGTTGTCTCTGAGTATGTCTATATAGCAATTAAAACTCAGAGTCTGGTCAATATCAGATGACTCAGGCTTGCAGGGCTCAGGCTAAAGAGCTGCTTAATTGTAGTACAGATGCTCAGGCTTGACTGGAGCTTAGGCCCTACGTCTCTGCAAGATAGGAGGTTCCCAGAGTTTCAGTTGTAACATCTACATAGGAATTAAATAACTACCTAGCAAGAGCCCTGCAAGTCCAAGTTAGTTGGCACACACTAGATGTGGGTTTTCAGTTGCAATGTAGACATACCCTTAATGATCAACTTCACATTAAATCAAGTGTTGAGTCTTTGGCAGCATGATTCAAACCTCTCCACCAGCGTTGTTGACTTGAGTCCCACGACTTGAACTTGAGTCCAACTTAAGTTGCCAAGGTGACATGACTTGAGACTCAACTTGGGTTCATTGTTTGTGACTTGAGACTTGAATTGAGACTTGCTAATTTTGTTAAATTGAGTTGGTGAAAAAATTGTCTGAAAATGCTGATATTGATGGCTTGTACAAAAGTGACTTGACATTTTTTAAATTGAGACTTGAGACTTGACTTGGACTTGACAATGATGACTTGAAGACAACACTTCTTTCCGCTAATCTTTAAATGAACAAGGGAGGTATGGATCCTCCCTAATGTGGCTGATGTTTCTCAGTGATTACATGGGCACCCCTCTCTCCTATCCCTCATGGCAAGTGTGTATGCAAAGGTATGTAATGGAGCAATGGCTTTGCTTCTCTACCCCTTTTAAGATTCTGAGAATTCCTGAAAGAATAATTATGACGCATTCCCTCTCTGTCACCAGTGTGCCCTGGCATAAGGGCTAGTTAGGATGTAGCTCTAGGTCAGATGTTGCACCCCCAAATCCCTATTCAGTGAAGGTATTTTTGAAGGAAGCAAATTGAATTTTAGCAATAGCAATTTAGAGAGATTCTTTTACATTCCAAAATCATAGTCTTCATGAGCTCACAGTTTGGTCCCAGAGGCAAAGATAAGAAAAATGTCTCAAGCTCATCTAAGTACAAATGATATGTAAATGTATGTTGGTGTAATTATATTACAGTTACTATAGTCTAGATCTTTGCTAAAAATAATATGAAAAAGTTTAAAAAAACCTCTTTTCAATGAACATATTCCTGACATCAGGGCAATCACTGACTGATGTTATAGACTGCCGATGTTACTAGCCCTAGACTCATGATAGCAAGCATTTGAGCTACTTCAAATTTGGTTAAATACACAAAAGCTCAATGAAATCATAAGATCTAAAACTAGGATCCTAGTTGTCTTCAATCAGATATGTTATGAAGAAAAGACATATGATCCTTTTCATCTGCAGGACAACCATATGCAAGCCGAAGTGTCTACTGTGTACCAGTGAAATGATATTCCATGTGAACTAAGATTCCTGCTGCTAGTAACAAAATTGACTGACCACACTATTTGTAGACACTTGATTATGCAGGTCAGTTGCATTAATTTTTACCCTTTTGCATTTGTTCATAACACATGCAGAGCCACCTCCTGCCATTTTAAGAGGCCATTAAAAGAATGGGGGAAGCTGAGCTACACAGTTCCAAATTAAATGAAAACAGGTTAAAATATACATTTTCTCTAAAATGCTTAGACCGATACGTCCCACAGCTTCTAAACAGGACAATACACAATGAAGCAATCTGACTGTTAGGAGTTTCTGGAGGGGCACTCTGATGCCATGTTTATGACATTTATGCTTATGACATCCATTCCTCAAAGGGAATTTGCCCTTATAACAACTACTGGCTCATGTATTATTCCGTATGATATAAACTGAGTTCATCTATCCCCAACAACCCAGCTCTGCATGAAGCCTCTCTATTCTAGAGTGGCTGGCTCACTAGGAGCCTGTTTACAGTGCCTCTGACTTTTTGAACTGCTGTGTGTGACATGCTGACAGTGTGTCTGATTATAAAATCAGCTCATGTGGCAGTATTAGGGAGGAACAAGTTATTGTATGAAATAGGTTTTAAATGAACCGCATAGTAACAGTAGAATAAATCAATCTGTAATGTCTCTAAGGTGACACATTCTACAGTCCGTACTTTGTAGGGTTTGGGATTTTTAAAGGTTGTAACAAGAAAAAAAAACAACAAAAAAAAAACAGGAGGCAATGGTTGGGACTAAATTAGACAGAAACTTTATTCACTTAAAATATCTGGAGCACCCAGCCATGAATTATACAGAAGAGGACATCAACATTTGCTTAATAATGTCCACAGACTCTCTAACATGGCCCCAGCCATCCTGTTGCTGTTGGCTAGACAAGGAGTGGGATGGTCTCCCTGCTGTGCCAGATGTAAGAGTTCTCCCGCCTTTTCCCTCTCTCCTCCCCCAACTCCGTTCCTCAGCTCCTTTAAAGGATGCTTTCATTTAAATCCTTTCCCTTCCATGTTATCTGTATCACTTTCATCATGAATGCCTACACTGGACATTTTTCACAAGGCGGCAACAGCTATTTAGCTTGGCTGTTCCTCCCACCCCCTGCTGGATTTCCAGATATTTACTCATACTTCCTTAGTATTGGACAAAATATATTCCCTGCCTAGTCAGATGGGTATCCTCCCTGAATAAACTGGGGACCCAGCAAGGGGCATTTGAATGAGGAATTACCAAGCCACTTTAGGTACCTATCAATTCAGCCACCCTGACCCCCCACTCCCATTACTTGTCACATACTTCCTGGCCACCCTCATCAACCCACAAAGGCTGCACAGCACCCTGCATTACAATACGATAGATAAGGGGCAACCCCTGAAAAATCCTGGATCTGCCCCAAATCTCTCTTAGCTCAGCGCATCAAGTCAACCTCATTACACTTTCCAAAATAACTTTCGCTGAAGTGAACCATAATTACATCTGGATCCTCTCCTAGGTCACCAACATGCATACAACACACATCGACTGGTCCCACAGCACTGATCCACTTATAACAAGTGGAGCGTCCCCATTACCACGCCCATTATTTCGAAATAACGGACTGGTTATTTCAAAATAATAATTCCTGCTTTCCATGAGGAATAATGCTATTTCAAAATAGCAGTATTGTGGATGCTTAACATTTGCTATTTCGAAATAACTACTCCTCAGAATAATTCAAACTAATTACTCCCCAATGCTTCCTGAGTCCCTAAGTCTAGGTAGTGCATCCATATTAATGGAGCCTGCCTCAGACTAATTTTGAGGCTTCCCCATAGTGTGGGCACACTATTTCCAAATTATTATTTTGGCAGTTATTTCAAAATAATTTCCTAGTATAGATGTGTCCATAGTAGCTCTGATTCTTGGGCCTCACAGACATCCTCTCTGTATTTGAGTGCTGTGGTCCCAATTGCTTGAATCACTCTAGACTTTAGTCCTAGGTAGGCCAGAGATGATATAGACCCATGAATGGGAAGCTAACGTGTGTACTGGTAGCCTCAACTTTATATGGCCCTTTCTGAAAGTCATAAATTGGTATGTTGTGTGGCGCTTCCATCCCTATGAATAAACAGGAGCACCCAGTCTCTGCAATCAAAGTCTTCAGTGCCTCCCTGTTGGGCAAATCCTTGTCTCACCCCTCTCCAGGAGTATTGTGGACTTACCTCTCACTCCCTTGCTGGTCTGTTTTTGACATCCTGTCCTTAGCAACCTCATAACCGTGGGTGAGCTGGAGGAATGGCACTTGATAACTAGTATGCCTTTGTTTGCAAAATCAATTCCCCATATAGTCACTGACACTAAAATGGGAAATGCTAGAATGTAATATCCATAGGCCCTAACTCTGTGGATATTCTAGGTCTGGGGCACCCACGTGAAAAAATAGGTGCTCAGCACCCACCTGTATTCCTGCCAATCAGCTCTTTCCCCTCCCTCCTAGTGGCTCCTTCCTGACATGATCAGTGTTCAGTAGCATGCAGGAGGCTCTCGGGGGAGGGGTGGAATGGTCAGGAAGAGGTGGGATGTGGGTGGGGTCTTGGGATATGGGGTAGCACGGAGGGGCAGAGTCAAGGTTGAGCATCCCTCAGAAATCAAGAAAATCAGTGCCTGTGGTCACTGTCCCTTTTGGTATCCAACTGAAGGGTCATTTCTGGATGTGCCACCTGCCTTGAGGAAATACCTCAAACCTATTCCTTTTGGTGCCTCTGAATGAATCTTTAAATCGGCTTCTACTCTCCATACCTCTCTCCAAAAAGAGAATCTGTTACAATGATTCAGACCTTGTTCCTGCATTTCCAAATCTTCCTTCATCTCTTTACTAATTCCTCTTATTAAATCTTTGAGCTTTGATATTCCTGTGGTGGCAGTTGACAATTGGGTACAAAATGCATGCCCTGGAGCCACTATTTGGCATGCAAAGATAAGAAGTGTAATAAGAGATTGCTGTGCCCACAATGTAATCTTGATGGTCACTCTTGCCCTGATAATCAATTTGGGAAGGTTCTCCAATTTACCCTGAGGGACTTCAGATATATTAACCCACATATCTAATTCAGTCCCCAGCTAGGTAAGCTTAGTAATGGATTCCTCAGGTATTTTTTCATCCATCTGTCTACCAGCCAATATGGCTAGCAGGCTAGCTAGCACACAGAATCTCTGTCCAATTGTAGTAACAGTTCACACAGCATTATAGGAAGAGCAAGTTACTGTATAAAATAGGTTTTACATGTCCCACATATGAATTGTAAAATAAAACTATTTCTAATGTTGAAAACATTATACAGCATGTTCTTTTTTGGGTTTAGGTGTATTTCAAGGTTGTGACATTTTACCTTTTCTTCTCATAGTGCTGAAAAATGTTGCAGTAGACTTTGCATTTGAAAATACAAATAAACCCAGTAAGTTAGCTGCCCGTTACAACTAATATGAAGCCAGATTTTTAAAACAGCTCAGAGCCACAGTTTCAAAAGCTCCCCATCCATAATTAGGGCCAAAAGACTGTAGCTTCCATTTAGGCACCTAAATAAATAGGTGCTCGGATATTACAATAATCAGTGCAATGTAAGAACCTATGTATAATAGAAAAAGGGTCGGATTTTTGAAAGTCATCAGTAACAACCATGATCCATTGGTGGCCAGATTTTCAAAAATGTTCAGTATCCAATGTGCTGAGCTGTTTTGCCAATCTGATCAATACCATATAATTAATCAAGCTAAGCTATTGCCACATTAATTCCAGGTATTTCAGGTGACACTGCTTGACTTTGGCAACTGAATGTACATAGCACAAAAATGACATTGATACCAGGACATTGAATCCAAAATACTGCTGATGTGGTACTGAAAATGAAATGTGAGATATTTTCATAGCTTAATTTAAGATCACTTGTGAAATTTCTTGAAGTTGAAAATTTGCTGATTCATCCTGAATCTATGTAGCTTTCTTCAGAATAAACAGATCAATAAGTTAGAGATTTTACACTGTGCAGCATTTCAGATCATTACCTGAAGCTCAAAACAGACCTGTAATAAATGTTTAATGTGCTATTAAAATTAAACCGCAATAAAAATGTTCTAGTACCATTAAGTATCTGACTAAACCACACAAAATAATAAACTTCAAGAAAGGCCAACTAAAACTATGTCTGTAATTTTCTTTCTTATGCCTTTCCATTGTAGCACTTATGTACTAGACACTTATGGAGACAGAAAATTCTGTCTAAAAACAAGTGAGATGGGTGCTCCCTAATTAGCCTATGATGAACCACATTTTTGCTTTGGGTAATATAATTGAATTACTAATTTCTGAAAAGAGCTTTTCAGTGAAAATGTGGGCAAACCAGTCTTAACACTCCTTACAGTGGCATCCCTACAAATTACAGGTAGAACCTCTCTAGTCCGGAATCCTCAGGTCTTGACCATTTCTGGACCAGAGAGTTTTTCGGACCATGGAAAGTTAATATTGTCTAGCAGCATTACCAACACTTCCACTGCTTACTGGGCTGTTAGAGGAAATCGGGGTAATCTAGAACTAAATAACAGCTGTGACAGGGTCATTCCCACTTCTGGGTCCCAGACCCGTGTTCAGTCCACAATCTCCAGTGTAGGTATTGCAACACAGATTTTGGTTATCCCTTTCAGCGTTTTGTGGAGGGCTGGCCCCCTTGGCAAAATGGTTGTCAGGACAGATGCTTCTTGTCAGCTTGGGTTACCAGTCCTCCCCAGTTACCAGCTGGACTCTCTGATTGCTTAGGGAAGGGAGCCCAAACACTCCCTGTCGGAGCTCCTCACCTTCCCCCTCTCTTGGTGATGCTGCTTTCTTTTTGTCTTCTTATTCTCTTTTTCAGTGTCTCTGACTCTAACCTTATCAGTTGTACCTCCTCTCCGCCTCCCTCCAAGCTCCTTTTCCACTCTTTTCCTCCCTCTCCCCCCACAGAAAAGGCTTTTAAAGAGGTCCTGTGGCTGCCTGAAGTCAGCTCACCTGGCCCTTTATTTGCTTTAGAGACATCCTGTCTCAACTGCCCCTAATTAACCAGGGCAGCTGCTATTTCAGAGCTGACTTTCTCCCTCTTCTGATCAAGCCAGCTAACCTGCCCTGTCACATAGCCCAGAACACTGACAGCTAGGAATAGTAGCTGTAAACAAACAAACTTTATGGGACTGTAGGAAACTTGGCTACACCAATGAAAAGTGGACATCTGGCTAAGTAAAATCATTCTGGTTGACTGATGTTTCTGGATCAGAGAGTTCTGGAATAGAGGGGTTCAACCTGTTACATTATAAAACATAAGGAAGAGTCTCATTATGGAGCTTTCTAATTTGCATAGCACATAGAAAACTCAAAATAACAGAAAAACAAGGTTGGTTAGGGCTGCAGATATATTGGTCATGAAATGGAAATATCTTTTATCAGGGGCGGGCCAAGCAAAAAAAAAAAAAGGAACATTTGTCCAGCCCAAAAAAAAGGGGGGGGGGCAACCAGAGAAACCTGGGGGGAGGATTCTGGAGGTCAGGCCAAAATGCGGTCCCCTAAGAAAATAGTGGTCCCGGGGAATCACCCAGCTCACCCGCCCCTAAGACCAGCTCTGTCTTTTATGGACTGATTGTCTTTCATTAATAAAATTTATAAACATTAGTCTTTAACTCACAACAATCCTTATGCTTAAAGGAAACTCCTCAGAGGGTATGTCTACACTGCCACCCTAGTTCAAACTAGGGTGGCTAATGTAGGCATTCGAACTTGAAAAAGAAACCCGGGATTTAAATATTCCGGGCTTCATTTGCATGTTCCCGGGTGCCGCCATTTTTAAATGCCCTGTAGTTCGAACTACCTGTTTCCTCAAAAATTATCTTCTATAATTTGAAGGTATGGCCAAGATTAAGGAGCCAATGAAAGCATACTGAAATGATGGTCTCCAAAATGATTAATCCTTTTTTGCAACGCAGTGTACTAAAACTCTGAACTGCCAGTCTCTGAATGTAAAGAGCCAGTAGTCGAGAAGGCAGCTCCTCCATTTAACATGGAGAAGGCATTCTGCCGTTCCCGCTTGCTTTCCAAATTTCTTCTCCCTTGGGGCACTCCCTAGTACAAGTTGTCAGGCACATCTGATCAATCCAAGAAGAATAGTACCTGGTGTGCTTGTGGGATTTCTACCTTGTCTCATCACCACCGGCAGCATGGAGGACAGGGGGAGCTATGTGCTCCAGTGAAAAGCAGGCTGCATCCACATTGCAGTGTGTAGCTGCACACAGCAGTGAAAGGCTCTGGTGGAGGGATACAGGAGGTAGCTGATTGCACCTTTCCCAGATGCCATCTCTCTGCCAGACCCTTTTCACACTACAGGAGTCTTTCACTGTGGCAATTAAATGTTCAGCATCTCCCTGAAGCGGGAAAAGAATATCTTACTGCCCCTGTATAAAACTGCCCACATCTTGAATACTGTGTACAGATGTGGTCTCCTCACCTCAAAAAAGATATTTTGGCCTTGGAAAGGATTCAGAAAAGGGCAACTAAAATGATTAGGGGTTTGGAACGGGTCCCATATGAGGAGAGGTTAAAGTGACTGGGACTTTTCAGTTTAGAAAAGAGGAGACTGAGGGGGGTTATGATAGAGGTATATAAAATCATGAGTGGTGTGGAGAGGGCCGATAAAGAAAAGTTATTTATTAGTTCCCTAAATAGAAGAACTAGAGGACACCAAATGAAATTAATGGGTAGCAGGTTTAAAACGAATAAAAGAAAGTTCTTCTTCACACAGCGTGAAGTCAACCTGTGGAACTCCTTGCCAGAGGAGGCTGTGAAGGCTAGGACTATAATAGAGTTTAAAGAGAAGCTAGATAATTTCATGGAGGTTAGGTCCATAAAAGGCTATTAGCTAGGGGATAAAATGGTGTCCTTGGCCTCTGTTTTTCAGAGGCTGGAGAGAGATGGCAAGAGACAAATCGCTTGATCACTGTCTTCGGTCCACCCTCTCTGGGGCACCTGGGCTATGTCTAGACTGCAGGCTTCTTTCGAAAGAGGCTCTTTCGAAAGCATCTTTCGAAAGAGCCTCTTTCGAAAGCATCTTTCGAAAGAGCCTCTTTCGAAAGATCGCGTCTAGACTGCAGGCGGATCTTTCAAAAGAGAAATCCGCTTTTTTGAAAGAGAGCACCCAGCGAGTCTGGATGCTCTCTTTCGAAGACGGCCTATTTACATTGAAGAAAGTTCCTCTTTCGAAAGAAGGCGTTCTTCCTCGTAAATTGAGGTTTACCGCCATCGAAAGAAAAGCCGCGTTCTTTCGAATTAATTTCGAAAGAAAAGCCGCGTTCTTTCGAATTAATTTCGAAAGAACGCGGCTTGAGTCTGGACGCAGGGGAAGTTTTTTCGGGAAAAAGCTTGAGTCTGGACACAGCCCTGGTGTTGGCCACTGTTGGTAGACAGGATACTGGGCTAGAAGGACCTTTGGTCTGACCCAGTACGGCCATTCTTA
Source organism: Pelodiscus sinensis (assembly GCF_052426305.1). NCBI lineage: Eukaryota > Metazoa > Chordata > Testudines > Trionychidae > Pelodiscus > Pelodiscus sinensis. The sequence continues at coordinate 18,842,374 of NC_143064.1, read as the reverse complement.
TGATCTTATGTAAAAGGCTCCAGTAGGGGAGGAGCATTTGGACACTATGCTTTTAAAAATAGCATGGTACACAGAGGAGGCATTGCTTGGACACACAGAGTGATGTACCGCACATGCCCACTGGCTACTGGTATGCCGTTCCTCTACTTACCTAAACAATGCCTCACTGTCAAAACAGCTATTTATACCTGTAGTTAAAGGGGCATGCCTGCAGTGTACATAATCTATATGCAGGTGTAAAGTTTGTGCAATGTAGATGTACATAGGATGTCTTCTGGTTAGTCAGGGCATAATTAAAATCCTGGATTCGCCTACGCTAAACATTTATTGGTAAGTAAACAGAACTAGAATGCATATACACTGACTTTTGAATTTTACCAAGGTTATCCCACAAAATACAAAGCAATCCAGCAAATCTACTGAGAGTCAACATTTTAAATAATGGTTTTGTAGCTTTTCTTTAAGAAGGGGGCCAAAATCTTTGTAAATAGGGTAAAATCTCCTGGGGTGTGTCTAGACTACAGAGTTTTGTCGACAAAAGTGGACAACTATACCTGCGTCTACACTACCGCTGATTTCTGTTGACATAACGTCGACAGAACTCAGCAGTTTTGTCGATGTTGGTAAACCTCATTTTATGAGACATAATGCCTTCTGTCGACAGAGTTCTGTCAACAGAAGGTGCTATTTCATGTAGGGTTGTGTCTAGACTACAGGGTTATGTCGACAAAGCAGCTTGCTTTGTCGACAGAACTGAATGTAGTCTAGATGCTTTTTGTCGACAGAAGCTCTGTCGACGGTATCTGTCGACAAAACTTCTGTCGACAAAACCCTGTAGTCTAGACGTACCCCTACTGTACCTGGTCTTTGCTATGGAAAGAAAAGGATAAAATGCACATTTATTTCAGATTAGCACTTCACTCACATAAAACTAAATTTGCAAAAAGATCTTGGGAAAAATAATTGAAAACATCACAGTAGTTTTGATTAAAGTGAACATTCTTTGAGTCACTGAAGCTCACATATGGAAATTACAGTTGGTCTTAATCTGCTTTCAGAAGACTGATGCAAATATTAAAAAGTAATGAACTAACAAGATTGTTTGTTAATGCCACATAAAAGTGCTAATTATACATCATTTCCTGCCTATAGCTAAACCCAAGAGACATTTCCTAAGAAATTGTTAAATAAGCTGCTTCACTTGAAATGTGAATAGATCCACAGTGTTTGATGGATTTCCATTTAAGGACCTGTGTGCCATCTCACCCTTTTGAAAAAGTAGCACACTAAATATATATTCAGAATAAATTTGTTTAGTTCACAGAATGTCTGTTATTAACATATTCATGATAGCTAGTCTGTACTTTAAAGGAAAGGATTTAATACTTAACTGCATTTATCCTGTGATTATGCTATATAGTGTAATATGGTACTGCAGTATAAGCATATGCAAATTTGTATACTACTGCAGTTAATAATTTAATAGCATAATGATGGTACTTTTTATTTCAAAATATATTTGAAACATAACTCCTGATGTTGCATCTTAGGAGTCTGCTAGTGCTTCTAAAGAGTTTTACCAAATTGACTTCTGTATCCTACATCTGAGGTAATCCATGAAAATGTCATTGCAAATATGTCATGGTGAGAACTGAAACTTTTGTCATTTTTATTTTTAGTTTACATTTGTTGACTATCTGCTGAAATTCACTGTTTTCTAAGAGGTAATTTGACATTTTAAAACCCTACAGGTCTTTATTCATGCTTAGAGAGTACATACTGAATTATATCAACACAGAAAACATTCACGTGAGCGATGATTATTGGGTCTTTGTAACAAAGTCAGCCACCTGTCAAGCACCCTCTTGTAGCCTGACATCCCTGGGGAAGTACCCTACTTAAGTTCTCCCCATTTAAGGAGATTCACAAACACTCCATAGAAATTCTTCTCAGTTGCATGAAACCTCTCACTGGGGCTAGATTTAGAGCAGAAGCAGAACAAAATCATTCCAAAAATGAAGTTCTCAAACATCTCCATCAAACCCACATTCCCAGTCTCTTTGCAGCATGATGTCTTCTGAATCTTCCTTTCCTGGGATCCTTTCCCCAGGAAACTCTGTTCATTGGTGCAATCTCTGTGGTCTTTCACAAATGGCTTTCTCTGCATCTTCTTAAAGGAAAATCAGCTCCAAAGTACTCGGTTGGTTCTAGTCATTAATCTCCAGACTTCATCCCAAGTGTGGCAAACAGGGGTAATAGTAGAGGGCTGGCTGGCCAGCAGCAGGTCTCTAGCTGTAGTTCTCTAGTAAGTTGTCATGGGATAAGAGGGGAGGTTCTTTCATACACAGATAACTGGTTAAAAGACAGGAAACAAAGGGTAGGAATAAATGGTGAATTTTGAAAATGAAGAGAGGTAACTAGTGGTGTCCTCTCTGGGTCTGTACTGGGACCAATTGTATTCTACATATTTATAAATGATCTGGAGAAGGGGGTAAACAGTGAGGTGGAAAAATTTGCAGATGGTATTAACCTGCTCAAGATAGTTAAGACTAAGGCAGACTGTGAAGAACTTCAAAAGGACCTCACAAAACTAGGTGATTGAGCAACAAAATAGCAAATTAATTTTAATGTTGATAAATGCAAAGTAATTCACATTGGAAAAAATAATCCCAACTATACATACAAAATGATAGGGATTAATTTAGCTATAACCACTCGAGAGAGATTTTGGATAGTTCTCTGAAAACCTCCACTCAATGTTCAACAGCAGTCAAAAAAGCAAACAGAATGTTAGGAATCATTTAAAAAGTGATAGAGAATAAGACAGACTATTTTATTGCTTCTCTATAAACTCATGGTACACCCACATCTTGAATACTGCATGCAGATATGATCGCCTCATCTCCAAAAAGATATAGTGGCATTGGATATGGTCCAGAAAAGGACAACAAAAATGATTAGGGGTTTAGAATGGGTACCATATGAAGAGAGATTAAAAAGACTTGGACTTTTCATCTTAGAAAAGAAGAGACTAAGGGGGACTTGATAGAGGTCTATAAAATAATGACTGGTATGGAGAAAGTGAATAAGGAAAAGTTATTTACTTGTTCCCATAATATAAGAACTAGGGGTCACCAAATGAAATTAATAAGTAGCAGGTTTAAAACAAACAAAAGGAAGTTTTTATTCACGCAGCGTATAATCAACCTGTGGAGCTCCTTGCCAGAGGATGTTATGACCAGGACTTTAACAGGGTTCAGAAAAGAATTAGATACGTTCATGGAGATTAGGTCCATCAATACTCATTAGCCAGGATGGGAAGGAATAGTGTCCCTAGCCTCTGTTTGTCAGAGGCTGGAAACGGATGACAGGAGAGGGATCACTTTGTGATTACCTGTTCTGTTCACTCACTCTGGGGCATCTGGCATTGTCCACTGTTGGAAGATAGAATACTGAGCTAGATGGACCTTTGTTCTGGCTCATTATAGCCGTTCTTATGTTTTGTACTTAAATCACAGAATCAGAACACTAGAACTGGAAGGGACTTCGAGAGGTCAGGTAGGACCAAGCACTAACAATGGGCTTCATTAAAGGTATAGGCTGCCTCATTACAGACCCATATAAACTATATTTGTTCCTAAGCAATACTTTAAAAACTCGGGTTAGTTCAGCAGGACTTTAGGGATACAACATAGACTGAATTCCGCCCTAATGAATACCCTATAACAGTGTTTCTGAAAGTGTGCTATGAAATCACTTTGAGAAACACATTAACTGGCTGCCCCAGTTTGTTTATGTACCGGCGCTGTGGCCATGGAGCCTCGCGGCTCCATTTTGACTTTTGCAGGCAAGGAGAGTCACAGGAAGCGGTGGCTGGCCCACGCTGGTTCCCGTGGCTGCACTTGGCTACAAAGGAGCCAATGGGAGCTGCGAGGCTCTCTGGCTGTGGTGCCAGTAAATAAACAAACCGGGGTGGCAAGTTAATGTGTTTCTCAAAGTGATTTCGCGGAGCACTTTCAGAAACACTGATCTATGATATTTCATTAACTGAACAATGCAAATGGGTATAAGACAGGGAAAAAACTCACCCTGAATGATGTCATAATGATCTGTTCATGTTTTAAAAACATTTCCTCTTGCTCAAGTATGTGGGACAATGAACAGTGTTCAGTAAGAAAAATATAGGAATGCATATTAATGTTTAGAAAGTCGCTAGCCACATGCAGTTCTTGTGAGTAAGATGTTTAGACTTTTTAAATGAATGCTTTAAGGTATACTTAAGAAGTAAGGTTAACGACGGGCTTCATTAAACATACCATCTGTTCTTTTCGGGAGCATTCTTTTGGTCACAACATATCGTAATGGTATTTGAAGATATGTGGATGTGGCAATTTAATTTAATTTAATCTAAATACAAAGACAAAAAATATCTATAGCCTTTTTCTTGAAACAGCAAACACAGTTTTGCTAGCTGTTTAAAAAAATCATAAGTTGATATATTTTATATGTGTTAATATTGTATAATCATGCAAACTAGTACTTTCCCATGGACCTCTTATCAACCATATGTATCTATTGGGGGATAAGTATTTGGCTTTGTCTCTACACTTCATTGCTTCTCAAGATAAATAATGAGTTACTTGGCTTGTGAGTCTGCTAAGGTGCAGACTTCTGTTCAAATGGCTTTTAATGCATTGTTCACAGTAAAATGAAACTTTAGCTTTCAAAATTGTCCATAGCCTTTTTGGGTCTTCACTTACTGAAGAGTCCTTCTTTTGGGCAGAGATTACGTTTGAAGTACAGTGCCAGCCACAGATGGGAGAGTGTACTCTGAGATGGCAGAACCATGCTGCATCTGGCACTGTTGAATACATTGGATAGAAAATGAAAGACAGCTCAGACAAAATAAAATGTGAGGCCATTATAACACAAGTAAAATATTTCCTATAGCACTCTGCATAAGAAGAACAGGTGCATATACTGGACAATGTGGAAATGTTAAAACGTATTAACAGAGAAAACAAAGAACTCAGCACAACATACAACAACCTTTCCAAAGGCAATAGGTGTGTCAGTGTTTAAATATTCACTTTATGTGCCAATGCAAACAACTAAAAAGTGGGGGGGGGGGGGGGCTGAGAGACAGTTCAATAAACCATGTTCATGCTGTAGTTTGTTTGTATATGTAATGCTTTATTGGTAGTCTCTTAAAAATGCCTAGTGTATAAATATACCTACCTCTAAAAAATACTTTATGCTTAGAGTTGCCCATATACTGCTCTGATAATCTATTACTAATAGAAGTTGCTTTTTTAGGGATAATCAACATTCAGACTGTGACATTATACATTGTTTTCAACACATTTATAGTAGTATATATTGCTGATTAGCTATTGAGTGACTAAGGATTCAAAATATACGACTTTTTGTACATAGAGGAGCAATAATGCATGCTATGGGAAGAACAATAAAACACATTTATTGGCTTCTTGATGAAGACTGCACTGAATAAAACTAGGTGCGACCCTACCAGCTCCACCTCAGGATTTAGATTTGAAGAAGTTTTGGAAAATGACAATAGGAAATCATAAATTTTAAATAACAAAAGCAAAAAAAAAGTTAAGAAAAATGAGTATAATTTTTTTCCATCCTCTGAATTGTTTTTGGTTATTTTAGTTCTTTAATTTCTGATGAAGTTAAGCATCTAAAGCAGAATAAATCATCCGTGGCCCTATTAGGCTGGCAAAGCTCTATTAATGATAATCTATATATTTTAGACAGTTTGTGCTCTGTCTGTGTGTCCAGCTATCGGTCTGTGTGTCCATTTATTCAAGAACTCCTAAGCAGTAAGAACTAGGACCACTGACTTTAGTATGGAGCTTCCTCTCACCATAACTTAAAGCAAGGTCAGGGTTTGGTTGTGCCAGGACAATGGGATGTACATGGAATGCCATTGTTTTACATCAAATAGAAAGGGGGTGTGATAGGAGGGACAGTTATAGTCATGAATGATCTTGGGGAGACAGCAAGCACCCTAGCTAAATGGCAGCACAGCCCCCGCCACTCCAGCTGCCATTTAGCCCGTGCCACTATGGGCCAGCCCCAGCCCATGGCAGTTCCAGGTAAGGCTTCTAGTGGCCAATAATTCTTTTCACCTGTTACTGGCTACAAAATGAAACCTAGTTTTAATAAGAATCAAGCAAAGAAATTCTGAGTTAACAGAACCAATTTCCTGCATATGGTTTATTCATATCTTCCATTAACAACTGGTCCTTCTTAAATGCTGAAAATGGGAATTGCGCTGTGAAATATAATAGTTCTGAGACTTGCAGAACAGTTTGATGTTCTAAAATATCTATTAATTTAAATGAATTATCATTGGACCATGGCATATTCCATCTGTTACAGTTTTTAAGTTATAGCAAAGGCATATTGAAAGTATTGTTAGCAGAATTGGAGAAATAGTGGATTTTTCAGTTCACTTGAAAGCCAAAACCAAGTAATTTGAGGTTGAACTGAAAACAATGTTTTCAAAAATTCAGTGAATGAGAAGTTCAGAAAAATTCCTGTTGGGTCAAAATGAAATATTTCATTACAACTTGTTTACAGTTTGTTTAGATGTTAAGGCATTTTGAAAACAGAGGAAAGGGGGGGTAGTTTGATAAAACAGTTGGGGGAATCAGGAAGTGGTAGTGGTACCACCTCTCTCAAAAGCTATTTGGCCAAAGGGGTTAAAGCATTCATATGGGATGTAGGCAATCTATGTTCAGCCCTCCCTACCCCTTACGTGATGTGGAAAAGGGGTCTGAACATAGTGGTAATTCATAGTCATTCCTTATGACAATGGTGAAGCATTCCCCCCCAGAGAACCTAAACTCCTAAACCCACGTTGCCTCAGAGACCCTACTGCCAATCATCATCTAGCCCCTTACCTCAGGGGCAAATTGCAGTCTGACATGGCCACTCATCATAATTGAGGGGTGTAGACCTGCTTCCTTTCTCCTGTCCTGGTTGCCTTCCTGCAGCCCTAATGTGTCTCAGGCCTCTGTTGATGGACTTCTGCCTGAGATTAATCAGGCTGAAGCTCCCACAGGTCACCCTGTCTTTCCCCAACATTGTTCTGTCTGTAGTACCCTGGCTATCAAGCAGCTAGGTCCTTCTCTCTCCAGGGCTTCAGTGAGAGTGTGCTGAACCTGGCCAGCCATTTCTTTTATAAGCCCTCTTAGACTCTGATTGGCTGCCACAAGGCCCCTCATGATTGGCCCCCTAGCTACAGCCCTCTCCCTCTTTTAACCCTTTTTATGCCTGGAGCAGGGAGACATTCAAATCCCTTCTCCACATCAAGCAGAAGAGTCATTGAAACTGGATGACCCTGGCGGGACTTTAACCACTGAAGTAGAGAAACTAGCATAGCTTGTCATCACTTCTGCCTCTGTGATTCTGTGATTTGTGATTCTCGTCCTCCTTTTCTTCCCTTTCCTCCAAACATCTTGAAAGCTAAACAAAGTGTTTGTCAGGTCGAAATATAACTTTTTATTTTAACATTACCAAAACATTGATTTTTTTATTCTGTTGAAGCTGTTCAGTGAACTTTGAAGTTTTTCAGCGTACTTTAATCATGTATGATTTTTCAGTGAATAAACTATTTAGTGACTTTAATCATTTTTATAACTTATAAAAAAATGGAGGCATTCCCCATATTAAAACAGAACTTCTTATTAGTAAGATCGAGTGGTGATATCTCTGAATGTCATCCTCTTCCTAAGTGCTTTTAATAAGAATACAAATGTTTTGTTTATTATTATCTTTATTATTATTGTAATGCCCAAAAGCTCTAGTCAGGATCAGGGCCTTATTGTGTTAGATGTTGTACAGACATATGCAAAGACATGACCTCAACATCTTTCATTTTAAGAAATTACATGAGATTTCTTGCTGTAAGTCTGCATCAACCAAGTTTGATTGCTTGAGAATTTATCTCTATAAAATTTAGCTCCATTCTTGCATCGCAATATTTTTCTGATGTCTTGCAAACCAGTTTTCACTGGCAATTTATAATACTATTTCTTTATAAAAATGAAAATGCTACAGGACTGTCTCAAACTATCATTATAATCTGTATGTATACTAGTAAATATGTGTTACATACATCAATAGCGTTTGACATATAAGGATCACAAAGTCCCAACCTGAAGGGCATAGTGAAAAGATCTTGTTTTGCAAAATTTTGCATTCTTTTTTACAATCTTTGCCAGCAGAACTGAGCATATTCTTTTATAAACTATAAACTTTGAACACATTTATTAACTTAGGCTTTAACCTTTTCAATAGTCTGCATTTTGATTGGTTGCCCATTCCACCTTGTTTTCCCAGGTTTACTAAGGCTGTTAACAGAAGAGAATAGGAATAGCTAATGAATCAAACTATGGGACACTGAAAAGGTCAAAGTAGTACAGTTTACTATTATCGTCCATGGAAAATGAGGCATTAAAATTCTGATGCCAGAGTCTTGTGACAAAGAATATAATGAGAACTATAAATAATAAACAGCACAACATGAATCTCTTTTCATGATAATGACTGTAACCAGACTAAGAGACAGTAAATCATTAACCAAATCTCACTATCCTCATAAGAGAAGGCTTCTTCTCTGGTGGGTTTGCTATGGGTTTCTATAACTGAAAGAATAAGAATGGAGAGTTTGAAAAACTTAAGAAAAATAAGAAGTTGGAATCCCAGGAATGAAGAATGATGGAAAGCTAAATATGACAGCTTCAATGCACACTGTTTTCTGTGATAGAACATTCCTTACAGTCAGTTTAGTATAATTGTGAATAAATAGTATGTGGATATATGCATGATGATGTTGGTGAAATGGTATATGACCCCACTAGTGATAACACAAACACTCCTTTATAAAAATCTCTGCAGAACCAGCTACTGGGATGCTATTGACATTCTGGCTGGATTTCTTTTCAAAACTAGCCTCAAAAGCTGGTGAAGAAGATATTTTTGATACCCATAAGAATGCCCAACTCATTCTGTAATTAGGGCTGACAGTACAGTAAGTGTGTAATACATGGGGACCAAGCTATCTCATAACAAGCAGCTGTTGACTGATTTGCTGAATACTTCTGTCCAATCCACTGTGAATTTGTGGCACGTTTCCAAATTCAGGACATTCATATAAAAGGAAATTCATCTAGCAATATCCTGCTGCCCTTTGTAAATGCTTTGCTGCCACCGGTAAGACTGCCATTATCCAAGAAGAAACAGTGACTAGGCACATGAAGAAAAATGTTGTGCTCCTGGGAAGGGCTCCTGATTAGAACAGCAGCAAGCAAACAGTTGGCTATGCTGGGAAATCTAGGTGAACTATCACTCAAATTCAGCTCTCCAGCTATTTGTCATTGAACTGTAGACTCGCAGAGTTGCTCTTCACGGCAAGCCTGCATCTTTTCATCAGGTTCTCTTCAAGACTGAGCAGAAAGATTAACATTTAAGCTTTCCAGCTGGCATGGAATGTCAAGCTTTGGACATTCCAGTCACCATATGCACAAGGAATGAACAAAATTGGAGTATCATGATCTCATTCCAAAGAGAATGTGGGACAGGTCCAGATTGCATTAGTAAAGCTAGTACTTTGAGCTTGCATAATTCATCTGGAGATCTCAAAATGGTTTACAGATTCACACATCGAGTCAAGTGACAGAACTCAGTAGTACTCCTTCAATTTCCTGTGACTGATTCTTTCCTTTTCTCTGAAAAGACCTATGATGTTCTCTGTTTTTTTCCTGGATCCTTGATATCATTCTTAATTATATGTACTCCTCTCTCTCTTAATTATATGCTTACTCCCCTCTCAGCTGATCTGCAAATAGTGCAGATTCCTATGGATTTTGTGTGTTGTTTAAACACCCCATCTGCTGAAGGAACTCTTGGCAGCAAGGGTCCGTCTAGACTGTGGGAGGGAGGGGGTCAGGATACCTCTGGTATCACGGAAAAACTCTGCCATGGCCAGGGAATGCATTTGCTCTTCCACCTTTTTTTTTGTGTGTGGAAAAGCAAACGTGCTCCTTCAGGGAGCCCTGTAAACCTTGTTCTACGAGGAATAAGGGCTCCTCTGAAAGAGGAGGCTTTTCCACCATTTGGCCCCATCTAGATGGGGCCAAATGGTGGGAAAGCCTCTTCCAGAAAAGCAATTGGAAAATTGCACTTTGCAATTTGCGTAGTTTTTTCCAAAAAAAGGCTATAGTGTAGACCAAGCCCAAGTCACTCCTTCCTCAAATCCAGCACTCAGGGAGACATGAATCGAGCCATTGTGCTCTATTTCAGGGAAAGCAGCATTGTGAATAATTTGGGAAAGTCTTTAAGCCCTGAAGAGCTGAGAGAAATTCTAACAATTGTTGAGCAAAGTTAACTGCATATGGGGTTGTGAGATAGCTGGCAGACACTGAAAAGTTGCCAAGAAAGCAGCTGAAAGCTCAGTCTATAAAGGTTATCCATGGCCTCTTATTTGAAAAGACAGTTCCAACTATGACTCCAAATGTTGCTAAATTGTTTTAAGGTTTGAGTCAAAATGCCAACTGGGAGTCTTACATGGGTATATTTACTTTTGCTTATTAATAATGAAGCTATTAAAATTTTGCATTACTGCCAAAATTATACCATTTTTTTCTACAATGAGCTTTCATTGTTGTATACTGCAAAGTGGCATTTAAAATTTGTCCTTTTTACTTTGAATAGAATGAAGATCCCAGATTTTTTTTTCTGTTTAAAAATGTGTCTATAGTTATGCACTTACCATCAGGCAAAGCCTGTCACACAAAAATTCCATTAGCAGATGTGGCTTGATGCCAAATATTTGTTCACTATTTTGGAACAATGTTGTATTTTTAATTATCCAAATCTCACTTTGAATGAGTCATGGGTGGTTCATCATAAATACTTAAAAGGGCTGACCTGCTAGCCATGAAAATACACTGCACTTTGGGTGAAAAGATGTTGATCTAAGGAACGCAGGTGTCAGTTATCACATGTACACAATGTAATTCATCTCTACAGTTAGTATAAGAAGGTCAGCAGCAAAGATGGTTATATGTCATTACTCCAAGTTGCCAAAGGGATAGTAAAGAATAGGAAGTTGGCAGTTAAAATCAATACAATAGCAATCAAAATCAATCAATCAGTTGAACCTCCAAAATCTGGGACACTCTGAATTAGAGATCCCTGGCACATGGGAGTGCGAACCGACTGGGATCTCTGCCCCAAAGAGCCCTGGCCAGCAGGACCAGGGTACCCCATCCTGGCTAGGCAGGGCAGCAGCAGGACTGGCAAGCCCCGTCCCTAGGGAGGCCTGGCCAGGCAGGGCAGTAGTGGGGCAGCCAGCAGCAAAAGTGAGACAGCCAGTAAGCTCTATCTCTGAGGATTCCTGGTTGGGTAGGGGAGAAGCTGGGCTGTGGTGGCTGGGAAGCTCCATCCCCAGGGACTACCAAGGGATCAGAGCCCAAGTCCAAGCCCTGCAGGCTGGAACCCAGTGGCAGTGAGGTTGGAAAAGAGCCACTGCAGGGAGGGGGAGCCTCCTGGGAGGCTGGTTGCAGGAGACCTCCCCTGATCCAGCAAATTCCCTCCTTCGGAATGGGTCAGGTCCAGAGGGTGCCAAACAAGGGAAGTCCAACCGGTACTTATTTTACTTGTTTATCTTTAATTTTTGTTTTATTTACCATTAATTTAGGGGAGGTATATAAAGAACTTTCCAGACAGATGAAAAGCCAGGGTTTTTTACAATCTGAATTTTGTACTGGACAGACTAAAGAATGACACCAAGCGTGATGAGCACACTTTTACACAGAACTAGAAGAAAACATACTATGCTGAGGATCAAGCAAGGACATTATGTAAATAATAGCAAAACTATGCTCAAGAGGCAAGGTGGGTGAAATAATAATAAAACTATTGGTTCAACTTTTTTTTGGAAGAGACAGAGGCAAGCATTTGAGCTACATAGGGCTCCTCTTTGGGTCATTCTGTCTAGCTCAAAAACTTATCTGTCTCTTCCACTAACAAAAGTTGGTCTAGTGAAACATATTATCTCATCCGTTTTGTCTGTTGTCCAATACAGTTACACCAGCATGTCAAAAATCATTATTTGGCATTTACTACGCACTTTCAGTATGAAAGTCTTAAGCATTGATATAAAAGTGAGTTAGTATTATTTCCCTTTTACAGATGGAGAAACTGATACAGCAAGCTTGTGATTTGCCCAAGATTACTAAATGGTACCGCTAGGAGTAACACTTAAGGCCACATTGTGGAAAGATCAATGCTGTGGTGGTTGATCTTCCGGTGTTTGACTTAGCAGTTCTATTAAAACCTGCTAAATCAAAGGCTGAAGGAACCCCTGGTGCTGCTGGTACTTCTCTCAGTCACAAATAGCAAGGGAAGTTGATGGGAGCATTTCTCCCGTCGAACCTCCTGCTGTGGGAACAGTACTGAAGTTCGGCTAAAGATACGTTGACTTCAGCTACGTCATTTATGTAGCTGGAATGGAGTATCTTAAGCCGACCTTTCTCCATAGTATAGGCTTGGCCTAAGTCTCTCCTCTCTGTTACTCTTGTACTTTATTCACTGGACCACATTGTTTCCTATAAGGAGAGGTGAAGAATTGACTTTTGGAAATATAATGATTCTCCTGGAAGGGCTTGATCCCGCACCATTAAAGTAAATAAGAGTTTTTCTAGTGATGAAGTAGAGCAAGATCTCACTTCAAGAGAAATTAGTATTAGTCTGATTTGTGTAAGGTATATAGATAGACGTTTATTAACAAGACCAACCAAAACTCTACAAACTATAGAGAAGAAAATTTAATGAAAATGTAAAAGGGAAACTTTGTATGAGGTGTGATTTTTGGATGAACAACTATGCACTGGTTCATTTTTGCAATAACAAGCATAACGCCTATGGTTAGCTTAAGTAAAGAATTCCAGAGTAACAATGAATTACCATAGAATAGAAGTGGAGATAAAGAGTAAAAGGATAGTTTTCTCTTCTGCCTAATTGGATACTAGCATTTTCCTACAAGAAGTCTTAGGAGAAAGAGTAAATTCCTCATCCATATTTAACAGGTTTGTTTTCATTTCTTCTCATTAATGTGTTGTCAGCGATATGTAGCTAAGTTTGGAATGCAATGCCCTACTGCAAAGGGGTCAGTTGTAGCTGGTTCTTTGTAGTTTATAAGAAGGACTGGATTATGGCACACCCTTTTTTTGCCTGGAAATTGTGATCAACATCTAATCTTTCAGGAGTTGGTTAACTGAGTTTGTTTTGCATTTCACAGCAGGGAAAACTGAAAATGGTTCTAACGATTAGCTAAAAAAGGCAGGAAAAATAAAGGCCATTTTTCTTTGCCTTTAGAGAGTGCTCATTTGATTGATTGGCTGAGTGATTTGTTGCATTAAATAATTTTCCTGATAATTTTTCTCCTACATGGTCAAATAAACAGCTTGCAAGATGAAGGATGATAATTTTATAGATTGACTATAATTCAGGATGCGAGAAAATGTGCTGATGAGGCCCAAAGTTAAAATTATAATAAATTCCACCCAGAAGGAGTATTTCTATTTCCTTGTTAAATTATGTAGCATTATTGTGCTGCTGCCACTTCTCTTTGTTAAAATAGCCTATATAATCACTTCTGACAAAAACATATTTGTTCTTGGTTTGTGAAGGACTGTGGGATATTTGATAGTGCTTAAACATAAATATGTTTATCCTACTCTTGGTATCATCGTGCTTTCTTTATAAAGTTTAAGGTAGATATGAAAGAAAGAGGTATACCATGTGCTGCTTTTAGCAGTTTAACATAGAACCATGGAGGACTTATGCAGGCCCAATGTCAGTGGAAGGAAGTTTTACATTACAATTATTTCTTGATATATTAAATTATTCTTATTTCTGGGAGTTTTATTTATTTATACATAAAAACAAAACAAGACATGCAGTGCAAATCAGTATATAAAATATAAAGTGTTGTGGGTGAGATATAAGTCTAGGAATAAGAAGCAGTTCAGATTTGATTTACCAGATTGGGCTAAATTTTCAAAGGACGCCAAGAAATGCAAAACCCATAATTTGCATGCTCATTTACAAATTGATTAATTACATTAATTACAAATTGATTTATTGCCTGACAGCCAGTTTACAGGCACAGTAAGCCCAACTGTGGAAATGTACCCATGATTTCCATCTTCACACAGAAAAAGTTAAATGTGCAGCTACAGTTTTAAATTGGGTTGGCTTATGTGAAAATGTGGTTCATTGTGGAATATCTGATTGTCAGCATGTAATATTTGATTTATTATTTGGCTCAGCTAGTGACAACTTTATTTTACTGGGATTCACTTTTCTCTAGTCAGTTAGGGTCCTTATTCCCTTAAATATTCCTTTACTTTTTGGACTGACGAACGAATAGGCTTGATCCACAACCCATTGAAGGCAGGCAGCACTTTAAGACCTAATGACATCCTTGAGTTTTGATCAGGTACATTATGTTCTTCTCAGGGACTAATTAGTCTCAGTTACATTTTATAAATATGTCCTGCTATACAATAATGCTGCACTGCAACAAAATTTGAAAAAATTAAAATGCAGTGTAAATATATATATTTTTAAATCTCTTAAAAATCAGAACTGAATGAAGTAAGGAAGTGGTTGTAATATAAAAGAGAGAAAAGTCAGATGCTCATCTTAGTCATCCCAAATGCACCTTTTAATAAGACTGGTCATAGGTTGATGTGTCAGCATCTGAGAGGTTACTGCTATGTCTTCAACTCCTCTTCTGTGGCTTCAGTCATACTTAGAAAACAGAAAACAGCTGTGGGTAATGGACAATTGTCTTTTTACTGAGAATTTGAAACAGTATCCTTCACAAATTTATCCGACATGTTGCTCAACATATATCTGAGGCAGTGGAGGCCTGAGCCATTCGCACACCCCGGGAGCGTGGCACCAGCCCCAGGAGTGCGATGCATGTGCGGCCCCACCCCTGGCATACGGTGCATGTGCGGCCCCACCACCGGGCGCCTGGCGCATGTGTAGCCCCGCCCCGGGCGCAGAGAGCATGTGCAGTGCAGCCCCCACCTGGCCCAGCAGCCCTGCGCGGCACCCTCTAAAATGGGGCACCCTGGGCGGTAGCCCACCTCGTCCGTACCTTGGGCCAGCCCTGATCTGAGGACTCTGGGCAAAATTATTGAAACACACAAGATTTGTTTCTGTATATTGACAATAAACAAATACGTATCTTTTGCCATGTATACCCTGCGGCTGTGTCTACACTGGGCCACTTATTCCGGAAAATCAGCCGCTTTTCCAGAATAAGCTGCGAGCTGTCTACACTGGCCCTTGAATTTCCGGAAAAGCAACGATGCTCTACTGTACAAAATCAGCCGCTATTCCGGAAAAACTATTCTGCTCTCGCTCAGGCATAAGTCCTTATTCTGGAACACTGTTCCGGAAAAGGGCCGGTGTAGACAGCCCAGTAGTCTTTTCTGGAAAAGCACGTCTACATTGGCCACAGACGCTTTTCCGGAAAAGCAGCCTGCCAATGTAGATGCTCCTTTTCCGGAAAAACTGAAAATGGAATAGTATTCCGTTTTAAGCATTTCCGGAAATTCATGCCAGTGTAGAGACAGCCTGCAAGTTTGGAGGAACGACTGAAAAATACTCTCATACAAAGGAGTCAGAATGTCATTGGAAATTTGGCACTGGATTCCTTTAGGCTACTTAGAAAATTCCAACCTAGTTGTATTGTGATAGCACCTCGAGGTGTCAATTGAGATCAAGGCTGCATTGTTCTAGGCACTACACAAACACACAGTAAAAGACACCACCTTATCTTCCTTTACAAATAAGAGCACCCCATCTCAGGTCAGCTGATGAGGTGAATCTGAGGGTGAAATCTGCTTTTCTTCGAAATTCATGTCAATTTACTTCTGACCAATCTAAAAAATAAAAAGAAAAATTAAAGTTTTTTCTTGTCTGATTTTAAAGGTGCTTTGGTTCCCTTATGATCACTGATATCCCAGTGTTCTGGTCTTGCAGGACTACAGATGTTGCTAGACCAGAGAGCCCTGACCCCAGAAATTCAGAGTGGATGGGAGCAAGGCTGGTCTGGGGCCAATGACTTGAGAGTAAATAGCTTTGGGAGCAGCCGCTGCATAGGAGACGGGGTCATGGAACCCTGGGATCAACTGCCGGTGCATGAGCAGGGCCCAGGAACCCCCAGGAGCAGCTGCCAGCATGTGTGTGGTACGGGGAAACCCCCGGGAACAATTGCCACTGCACAGGGCTTGGGGCAGGGAGCAGAGCCACGCAGGTGGGCCAGAAGAGATCAGGCCCTCAAGTTCTCCCTGGCAGGAGTCAGGAGGGGAGCTCAAAGAGATCCCGCATGCCTGACCTCCCGCATGCCTGACCAAGCAAATTCTCTTGTTTGGATCCACTTGAGTCCTGAGAGTGCTGGACCAGAGAGGTTCAACCTGTAATTGTAAATTTAAAATAGCCATCAGAAGCTCAAGTCCTTCCCCACAAAAAGCACATAATATATGCTAGGTAGCTTTGATTAAACTGCTTTGAAATATTTGCAGCTTGACATCAAATTAAATTTCATCTTGTATTTAGCATGAGGATTACAACACTTTAATAAACAATAACTTTATGCAGCAAAAACTAATTATATTTATTTAGCCTAGCTAACACGCAGCTATCTGTTTTGGCTCATTCGCAATGAAGTTCGGAGCTGTCAATATAATGTTCTCATTATTCATGATAACATGGTCTCTGTTTGCTTGGGCTACAGGCTGCACTACAGCTTATGAAGCCTTCGATGCCAAATATATATATATATATATATATATATATATATATATATATATATATATATATACACCATAGAATGCTTGGAGACATTTACTGGCAATTTTGAGAAATTCACAATATTGCCATTCAAATGTAACACAGTAATTTGGTGAGAACTGTGTTTGACTTCCTAACTCTCTAACAAATAGGGAAGTGACAATGATCCTGTGAAATTAAATGGGTAATGTTCCAGTGCAATCTCTGAAAGAGTAGAAGCACAACTGCTCTAGTTAAGTGCTAGCTGATTTTAAATGTATGCTAAAATACCAAAAGATTATTATAATACTCAGCCATATGCCTCAGCTGAACCAGCAAGCAGGTTAGTGCTCAGACAGAGGTAAAAGCTGTTTGGTCACAAAATGGATCCCCTTAATCATGGAGCATTGCGGGTGATTTGTCCAGTATAGTTGAAATTAATTTTCCCCAGCAAGAAAATTTCCCTTGGAAGCCTTATCTACAGTCACACTATGTCCCACATTCTTCATAGAGATACACTTCTGATATGAATGTCATAACTCAAATATATTTTATGCAAGGTGGTTCATGTGAGAGATATCATTGAAAGATTACAGTTTACTGAATATGATTAGCTTATTTGTACACACGTTTAATTTCTGTATCTGAAGTTAGAAATATTGGCTATGTAACAATCACAACTGTGGTTTTTACTTGGGGAATGCCCACTAAACAACCTGCATTCACCCTAGATTAGGAAGAACCATAGGATTTTGAAGGTATTAATTACCCTCCTTTCTGAGAAGTTTCCTGGGATGCTGCTTTGACATGGCAGGGTCGTGTCATTTTCTCATCTGATATAGAATGCCATCTTTTAATACTGGTACCTTTCCATGGGAAGGAGGTGGGGGACACAACTGGGACACAAATTATTCCTGCCATATGCATATCCTGTTTAAGGGAGGGGAGTGAGTTAATCTGGGCTCTTCTCCACTGTTTACCCACCCAAGAAGGAAGATTGTTGAAAGTACCTGAAGAAATAAAGTAACTACCTGAAGAAATAAGGGAGGGAGAGTGCAGAGTCTGACAAGGTCAAATTGTAAAGGATATACCTGGAGATTTAAACTGAAAGCAATGCAGCTTAACTTCAAGAAACTGACAACTAGCATACAGCACTATTTAGGGTGAAAAATTAGCATTTTCAGCCAATTTCTTTAACATAATCAGCCTAGTTTGTGTGATTTGTTTTATTTGCTCAGATATCTGTTTTGTTCTTCTTGCTGTCCCTAATAGTCACTTAAAACTTATCTTTTGTAGTTAATAAACTTGTTTTGTGTTCATTCTAACCCCCAGTTTGTGCAATTCATAATGGGGGGGAAGCAAAAAGCGGAGCCTATGTTCTTCCCTATAGAGGAAAGGAGCAATTGTTGTGAGCTCCCACCATAAAGATCTCCACATAGCACAAGATGATATAATTCTGAGTTTATACTCCAGAGCCTGTGTGCACTTCAGTGCTGGGCAATCCCTAGGCTGAATCTGTCCATCAGAGCTGATAGTAGACTGTGTGTGATTCCACAGCTTGGTTGTGCCTACCTATGCACATGGACTGGAAAGACTTGAGAGCCAGTCATAGGAATAGTGAATAATGGGAACCCAGGCTGGTGGAGCAGGCTGGCTCAGTGTGACCATGGCACATCAGATAGCATCCCAGAAAGGGAGGTCCAACCCATCACAACTGTCATCCTACATTTTCCTTTTCTTTATTTCATCCTATTATTGCCTCCCCTTCATGTCATTCACAATTTTTCTGTTTAATCCTTGTTGTTTGTACCTTACTTGCAGATGTTTATGTCTCAAGTGATTGGTGAAGTGATTCCTGCACATGAAATATGATCAAATTCTCTTGCTTACAGCTGATTGTATGGATTTGGGGTTTGGATTGGTGTTGTCATAATTATATAGTTACATGGATGCAAATTTATCTACACTAACAGGAACATAATCTCTCCGCATCGGTTCACCCATTTCAAAAACAGCATAACTACATTTAAAATGCAGATGTCCGAGATGCCTAGGACTCACAGGAAAAAAAGATTTGACAAAATGAACGAAATTAGGGAATAAAAAAATATAATTTAAGGGCAATCAAAGAAACAGCATATATAATAGCTTCACCATTGCGTCATTGCTTTGTATAGGGTCCCAGTCATCATCCCTCATCTGAACAATCTCTATTTATTAACGGCTATAATCTTTAATAACAATAATTATATAAGCGATAAATGTAATACTTCCCAACTGTAATGTTTTAATGCTCATAGTTTGAGATCCTCTTTGGGGATCCCATTAACTTTACAATTGTTAAAGGACAGGCACTATGTAAGTATCAATTCATAATTATAATTATTAATAAGAATGGGTCAAAATACTTGTATAATATTTGGCAACAGTGAGCAATTCAAATAATTTCTTGAGTGATATCCCTGGAATGAATCTGTGGTGTTATTTTATACTCTAACAGCTGTTACAAGGAGTTTGCAGTCTCAGCTGAATGAGACTCATGGTGCTTGCAAAGAGTAACCCATGAGTTTACTGCCATGTGCCCTCGAGCTTTACTTCTTGTTATTTAGTCTGAAGGTGCCTGTAGTCTTGCCATGAAAATCCAGCTTAAAAGTGGGTTGATAATTGCACCATTGACCCAGTAAGAAATTTTTACAACTTGGATTTCAGGAACAATGATGTCAACATGGCTGCTGAAACAGGCATGAAAAAAGCTGTTTCATGGTTCACAGAAAGGTGACTTCTAAGGAACTCGGTGGGAGTTTTTCCAAGTAGAGACACTTTCAGACTGAGCCCTAATGAGTGCATGCTTTTTTCACTCTCTCTTGCTCTCTCTCGCTCTCTCTCATCTTTGTATTTTACTAATTTCATTGTATGCTCAATAGTCTTGTTATATTTTATTATTAAGCACCTTCTTTATCACTTATGCTTGGCTAAATCCACCACCCAACTCTATTCATAGTCGTTCTTCTTCGAGTGGTTCCTGTGGGTGCTCCACTCTAGGTGTCAGGCTTGTCCTAGTTGGAGGATTTTTACTGCTGTAGTCGACCAGACTGCGCATGCGTCGTTCACGCCCTTTCCAACGTCGCACGAACCAGCTCCTTGCCAGTTCCTCTCAACCGTCCTCGGTTGCTGGTGGAGCTCCATTTCTCTCCTCAGAGAGAAGGCTGTTTCTGGAAAGAAAGTTGTAAATTTGTTAGTCTTAGTTCTCTTAGGTGGGTAGTTAGTTAGTTAGTTAGAATTGTTCTCATTATACTGTTAAAAAAATTCAGTTTGTTACTTGTTACTTTAGTTATTGTTAGTTAGTTAGTTAGTTAGTTAGGTTGTTTAATTGGCATCCCATTTGGACCAGAGCCAATATGCCTGGTTCTCCAGGTTTTAAAAAATGCTCCCTTTGTAGGGAAGCGATGCCGGCTTCAGATGGCCACGCCGCATATATACGCTGCCTCAGGGAGTTGCATGTTCCCCAAAAATGTGCCCACTGCTCCAAACTCACTGCGAGAGCACTAAGGGACAAGGAAATGCGACTGAAGCTCATTCTCTTTGACAAGGCTCTGCAGCCTTCAGACATTACCCCACAGGACTTGGCCACGGCGCAAAAAAGGAGGGCGTCATCTCCTGGGGTGATGGTCTCAAAGAAGAAAAGATTCTCCCTAGCTCGCTCCTTACTCACTGCTCCCATGCCCAGAGTCAGTCAGGGAGATAAGCCGGGCACCTTGGGGATTGTCCCACAGTCCGCTAAGACAGCAGTACGGGCTAGTCTGGCAGCATCCACGCCATCAATGTGTGCCGCATTGGCACCAGCACCGTCGCCTGTAACCAAAACAGGGCACAGACAGGATGATGCCCTCAGATCAATGGCATTCGAGCCACTGGCGACTATTCCAATGCAAATGTTAACTATGAAACTAGTTTTCCTGCTTGCTATCACTTCAGCATGCAGAGTGAGTGAGCTGGCGGCATTAATGGCAACTCCTCCTTTCACTTCTTTTTCCAAAGATTAGGTTACATTGCGATTACACCCTGCATTTACCCCCAAGGTCTGCTCATCTTTTCATATCAATGAACCCATTGTTCTTACATCCATCTATCCTAAGCCTCATTCTTCGTGGAACAATGCCTTATTGCACATGCTCGACGTCCATTGAGTGCTCTCCTTTTATATTGACAGAACTCGGCAATGGCAACACATGGACAGACTCTTAGTATTGACTGCACAGTGCTCCAAAGGCAACACACTTTCTAGCCAACGTATTGCCAGACTCATTAGCCTCTGTATTACCACATGCCACTCGATCCGAGGCAGACCCCTTCTCTCACAACCTATTGCACACTCTACAAGAGCAGTAGCGGCCTCCATGGCCTCTGCCAGGGTGATATATGTCGAGCAGCCACATGGTCTTCCAGTACACCTAGGCTGTGTCTACACTGCACCCCTTTTCCGGAAAAGGGATGTAGAGGAGACAAGTCGGAATTGCAAATGAAGCGGGGATTTGAATTTCCCGTGCTTCATTTGCATAATGGCGGCCGCCGCTTTTTTTCGAAATGGGGATTTTTCAGGGAAAAAAGGCAATTTAGACAGGGCATTTTCGACAGAAATGCCATGTTTCAAAACATCCTATACTCCTCGGGAAATTTGCATAATAATAAAAGGACATTTATTTAACAAATAATGGAGATTTGGTTGAAAGATGGGAACACATAAATTTCCCTTAGAACTGGAAAACTCAGCATGCAGCTATTCTCTTCAAGCTTTTCACTGCAGAGCTCAGCTTCCTTCCTCGTGAGTGCCTCCATTTTTTACATGACATGTAAATGTGGTAGGGCAGGTCTACACTAGCCCATAGAGAAAACTCCCTACCTACTTCCTGCCTGATGTGATATTTATATGCTGCTCTCAGAATATGGAAAACCTAAAAATAAATGCACTGAGTACCAGCAGCAAGACTGCTAATCTGCCACATTCTTTCCATGCCATCTTACTGAAAACTGGGAGCAGAAGGATCTTCAGGGGAGATATAGCTTTCAAGAGTGTGGTGACAATAGCTGAAGGTATGTTCACTCACAACAGGTCATCTACACTCCTGGAAATAAACAAGGAACTCACTTGATATAAACATGAGTTTTGCTTGTGTATCAAGGTTACTATATGCCCCCCTAGTTTGATCTGAAAAGTAAGGTGTTGCATATTTTCAGTCTAATAATTGCACTTACTACTTAATATCCTCCCTAACATTTTCATTCACAGATTGCAGAGCAGACATGTATCATGACTGAGCAAAACATACTTCCCTTTTCAGCATTCTGGACTCTATAGCAGAAAGCCCAAAAGAAATTTGCATCATAAAAAGCAAATATGGGTAAATCAATAGTAGCTGAGTAGGTCTGCTTTAAAAATTCTTAAGAATATACTCCAGTTCCAGACTGAGAACAGAGACATGAAATTTCAGCCCTAACAGTGGTTTTTTGGGGGGGGATTAAAAGGGAAAGTTGCAAGTCAGTTGTAATAAAGTCTAAGAAAAACATTTTTTTTCTGTACTGTAATTTAATACAATCCTGTTGTGGGGGGAAGCCAATAATCATACAACTATTATATAATACACCACTGTGGTTAATCAGAAGAACAAAGGAGAAAGGAAAAAATGTATATCTTAAAAAATGTTCAGACATTCTTTAATAAATAAAGTTAATGCTGTCATTAGTGGCAGCTCTCAGGAAAACTTTTATCTATTTTTTCCTATGGATAAGCACTCTTCTGGGAGATGAATATTGCTGCAGTCATATTGTGCTTTCAGTTAATGAGATGTGGATTCTATTTGTTAGAGTTTTATGGTAATGAAGCTTATAATTTACTGACAAACTGGCTTGCTTTCAAAACATTCTCTTACTGCTATGACATTTTTTATTTTCGTCAGAAACATTGATGTGCTAATTTGCGTGGTGATGGCAGCAGACATGTACCTTCACAGAAAGGCACCAAAAACATGAACTGGGATAAAAAAGACACACACACACAGAAGGGTGGCATGATGGGTTCTGTTTTGAAGAGGCCCCGAAAGCCAGAAATAAATTAATAAAGGGTAGAGCTTTTGATGAAGTGTGTTCTGATATGTCCTTCATATGAAGTGTTCTAAAGATATTTCATCATGTTCCACCACAAATTTGATATTAGCAAAGTCTGAAATTCATCCCACTCAACCCCCTGGGAATCACTTAAGTCCAGTGCCAGATTTTTTAGATGGAGTTGCAGGTACAAGTTGCAGGCACATGTGAAATATTAAGCATTTTAGTAGTTCCATTGATTTCAACTACTCACATGATTAAAGTAATAGCCATAGTGAAGTACCTTTCTGAATCAGGATTCTTTGCAGAATCAGAGCCAAACTTTTCAGAAATAGACATAAAACATGATTTTTGTTGTTTTTTAATTTCCCAACTTGTAGTACCTAAATGATGAGAGATTTGCTAAAACTTTGCAGAGCAATTCTCCATCAGGAATCCGTGCAATCACTGTAAAAGAGGATGTATTATGTTTGCTTTTTCTTTAGTATAATTCTCAGGTATTATTATGGATTTGGGCATTCAGAGCTCACATTCAATGTCTAGCATGTGATGAATGGATCTCCTGGCCCATTTTTTAGCCAAACGGTTCTCGTGATCCTCCAAATTTTACCCTGAACTTGAAACATTGTGCATCTTTAAATCAGGACCTATATTTTTAAAATGTGTACATGGAGTTGGTTTTCTAAAGCTTTATTTAAGTGCTAAGTAAGTGGCCGGTTGAGTACCCGATAACAAAAAGCATGTTAAAAATCAAACTATTTATTTATTCACCTAAACATTGACTTAAAAGACTCACTTTAGGCAAAGAATTTTAAAAGCATCTTGGCTTTGGAATGTAACATATTGGAAAACAAAATGAAATTTACAATTACAGTAAATATTATGTATTCAGTCAGCAAGGTGTTGATCCAAAATCATGTTATAATTATATATTAGAAGCAAAAGAGCATTCTAATGAGATGCTGCTAATCTTTACATAGCCTTTGTTAATTTAAGATAAAATTAATTTATTTGTATAAATATATGTTAATATAATAGATTGCTGTTTAGGAACCTTTATTTTTTTCATCTTTGTCCGTTACGATGAGCAATAATGTAAAACAGGTCAAAACTGTACTAAATAATGTAGGTACGTATCTGTGACCTCTCTCAAAGCCTATTTTTTTCAATGCAAAGACTTCCATTGACTATCGTGGATTTTCAGTTAAATTTTAAGGGCTTAATCTAGTGAAAAAAAATACCTTTATCTTTATCAGTTGCTGTCCCATAGAATTTCTATGGGTCACTTCTATATTTCTTACTTGACCTGACTTCTGAGGATAACATCAGTGGAATGTAGACTGACTACTATCTATTTGTTCTAAGTTGTTCAAGGCAAGGATTAGCTTATTTTCTGTGCCTGTATAGCACCCAGCACAATGGGAACGCAATCCATTATTAGGGCTTTTCAATGGTACCACAATATAAAGAATTAATTATAAGCAATACAAACAAATATTAGGGGCTATATTTTTACTATTAGGATTGCCCTATTGCAAAGTGACCTGTATGCCTCATTTGTGTGCACAAATTAACAAACTACACAGATAATATTGACCATCTTGCCCTTTGTCTTTCTAATTCACCTAAAGTAATTCACAAAGGGCTTTCCAAAATGAAAATGTCCTATATGTAAAAAAAATAAATAAAATGGAAAAAATCACCAAATAGCATTATATAGCAAATATTGGGTTAAGCATTTGCTGCAACTATATCAAATATTAGAATAGTGATAGAAATGTAGCCGTGTTAGTCTGGGGTAGTTGAAGCAAAATGCAGGACAATGTAGCACTTTAAAGACTAACAAGATGGTTTATAAGATGATGAGCTTTCGTGGGCCAGACCCACTTCTGTACGTGTGTTTTATGAGTATATGTTGTATATAAACATTCCGAGGAAAGTGTGAGAATATAAAGAATATTTTTCTGAGATGAAACAATTAACTTAGGCCTATTCTATGCTGCCACGGTCCATTGACCTAAGTTATATAACTTCAGCTATGTGAATCACAGCTGAAGTTGAGGTTCTTAGATCTGTTTACCACAGTATCTTCACTATGGGAAGTCAACAGCTGACACTCTCCCATTGACTCTACTTATTCTTCTGGGGTTTGGTGGAGTACTGGAGTCGATGGGAGAGTGCTCAGTGGCAGGACTGCCAATGGGTGAGGAGGTGGCAAAAGGGGCAGTTGCCTCATGGCATGGTAAATCAAGGGGGGCCAGATCTCCTAGACACCACTGTTAGCACTGCCCTGGGCCTTTTAAATTGCTGCTGTGAGGGCTGAGTAGGGCATGCTGCCCTATGGGGCTATGTCTACACTATAACTTTTTCCACAAGAGGCAATGCAAATGAAGCAGGGATTAGCATTTTCTCACACTTCATTTGCATACTCTCTTTCGTTCTGTTTTTGTGCTAGGGGGTTTTGCGTAAAAACAGGCAGAGTGGCCATGGCTGTTTTGCGCAAAACCCCCTTTTTCTGCAAGATCTTTATGCCTCTCTGGGACAGGCATAGAATAGGGCATAAGGATCTTGCAGAAAAAGGGTTTTTAGTGCAAAACAGCCACAGCCACACGAAAAAACCCCTAGCGCAAAAATGGAACGAAAGAGAGTATGCAAATGAAGTGTGAGAAAATGCTAATCCGTGCTTCATTTGCATTGCCTCTTGCGGAAAAAGCTATAGTGTAGACATAGCCTGGGTGACACAGGGGGTTGGCTGCTCGACCCCTGGCCCTCCGCTCAAGGCCCTACCCCTTCTGGGAGCACAAAGCCAGCTCCCCTTTCCTAGGGGCCCACGGAGGTTGTTGGTTCCCCTGCTCAATGGTCAATGTGTCATCTCTAGAATAGACATGATAAATTGACCCCCCCCTCCCCCGGATTGATTGCTACCTATATTGAAGACATTCCGTTGGCACCTTCTTGGACCAACTTCTCCCAACTATCACATTTTGTGCTTCATGTTTTGTGCAAGTCAAAAACAGCTCTATTCCTCCAAGGCAATTGATTAACATTGACCAGTTTTTTCTCAGTTTCTGTTCAAACTAATGTTGCCAGATTAACAACACAATTATTTGCAGTGGGACGAGCCTGTTATTTGATTAAGATAAAATAAAGCTGTCCATGAAAAAGCAACTTGTTTGCACAATTGCAACAGTATAGAACTGACTCCTGGGTTTTAATTTATGTAGGGATGAAATAATTCCCTTTCCTGACAAAATAAAACATCCATTTTGTTGTTAATGTATCTTATTCACTTTGAATGGGTGAAATGCTAGTGATTTTCTTTAGTAAACTTTGCACTAGGGAGGGAATTTGCTAATGTGGTGTGGTGGAAAAAGCTTGAAATTGCCCTAAATGATTGTGATAAAAGCCTGTGGTGTCTAATTATTTCTTTAATCACAATGGTCCCAATT
Source organism: Pelodiscus sinensis (assembly GCF_052426305.1). Taxonomy (NCBI): domain Eukaryota; kingdom Metazoa; phylum Chordata; order Testudines; family Trionychidae; genus Pelodiscus; species Pelodiscus sinensis. The sequence continues at coordinate 18,815,936 of NC_143064.1, read as the reverse complement.
ATATTCTACATTTGTATATATACAAAAAAAAGGATCAAGTAACAAAAAAACAAGTATTCTTTAATTAAAATTTCAATTTCAAGTTTGCTATTAAAATAAAATTAGCATTTCTAGAGAGAGACAGCATAGTCAGCTGCCAGGAGCGTTGGTCCAAAAATCTGCATGTTAATTGACTTCTTTTGAAGTGTATATTACATGTGTTCACATAATGCTCTTAGATATGTTTTTATACAACCAGGAGGAATCCCTGAGGGCATTAGGTTGACTTAACATGGTTTCCCCAAAAAGAATGCTGCATTTTAATTGGTACTTCTAGAGTGTAAACACGTATGGAAGGCCTGCTGTCTGGATGGAAATAACTCTTAGCAGTCGTTTGCCTTTAGTTGACAATTTAACTGGTTGATACATTTTTAATTATAGCACCCTCAAGCTTTTAAAGAAGTGTTGTTAGGTCTAAGCACAGAAAATCTCTGAGGCAAGATTTCCTATTGCTTTGTGTCAGGATGATATAACTTTGCTTCAGGCATTGCTACAGGCAGAAAATACTTTTAGTGGATTAAAAGAACAAGACAGATAGGCATCTATAAGTTGATAACCATTATTAGGTTGTTTTTCGATTAAAACTATTTTAATGCACACAACCATAAAACATTATGATGATGCTATATGATTTTAAATATTGATGTCTTCAGTAGAGCGTAATGATTCTAAAAGAGCATCTGTGGTTTATTGAGTTGAAACCATTTTTGTAAACTTGAATTTTGCAAGAAACAACAATGGTTCTAGTGGAGTTTATGCTTTTAGTGGCTAAAAGCAATACTTCTCTCAACCTCAGGTCTGAATTTAACCTGACACACATATGTTATAATATGTTATAGCTTCCTGAATATATTCTATAGAACAATATTTTTCATATTTAAATTTTTCTAAAGTTTTGTTTTAAAATAAATTGTAATTTCAATAATTGTAGTTTCTTGATTATGAAATAATATATCACAAGTAAAAGGAAACTAACAGGAAAAAATTGCTGACGATGTAGAGTATATTTGGTATTTATTTTTATACAGTATTATGGTAAGATGTTGAGGCCCCATTTGGGATTGTGCTACCTTGTGCTAAGCACTGTACTAACACATGGTGACAGTTCCTATCCCCAAAGACTTGACTTAATTTAACTAGATAAGACAGAAAAAAGGTGGAGAAAACAAAACAGAGGCACAGAAATGTGAAGTGACTTTCCCAAGGGCACCCAGCAGATCAGTGACAAAGCTAGGAATAAACTAGGTGTCCTGACTTCCTGTCCTTATCCACTAGCCCATCCTGCCCATCCTTGCATAGGCTGCAGTGGCTGAAGCAATAAGAAAAGTACTTTATGGGCAATGTTCTTGTAACAAAGGGGGGGGGAGGCACGTTGGAAACAGGAGCGCCCTGAAGATTCCATAGTAGCTGAATCTCACTTCAGTTTTTTCATGCCACTATACACACTGGAGCACACAGAGAGAAATTTACTTGAACAGAATTATTGCTAAATGGTAGCTGTTCAAAAATCAGTTTTTACCAATTGTTCTTAGCATCTGAGGTTATTGCTGCTTCCCCCATACTTAGAAAGGAAGGTATCTGAGCAAACTCTTTAGGAATGCTAGGCAAATACTAACTTTTTAATAATTACTATTCTGTGCATTTTAGCTGATATAGCAGTAATGCCCAAACTTTTCCTGTTGCACTCATCCTTATCAGTAATGGAATCTGTCTGCGCCTCCCCCCCATTATAGCACAGTTGGCTCAGCAGGGGAGCATGGGATGACAGTGGAGGAAGGGGCAGGGGGGACTGGAGATGGGGGAGGAGGTAGGATTGGAGGCAGAGATGGACTGGGGGCAGAGGGAGAATGAGGGTAGACCTGGACAGAAAAGGGGAGGCGGGGGGGAGCACAGCTGTATCTGGGGCTAGAGCTAGTCTGGGAGGTGGATCAGGGGACAGATTAAAGTGGCAATCAAGTGGAGAGCTGAGCTGGGGGCAGAGCTCAGTTGGATGGTTCTCCTGTCCTGTCCCCTTAGGGGGCACTCTGGTCCCTGCCACATGCCCCCCTGAATGTTTCTCCATGTCTCCATATAGGGCACACTTCACACTATGGGGACCATTGTAACATAGCATCAGAACAAAGTGAAGATATTTAGGCCTTATAGTTTTCTTGAGTCTCAGGATAGGAAGAAAAATAATTTTGAGACCTTGAAAAATCCACCTGAGAGACGTTCTGCTGTATTTATTTTTCCATGTAAATGCAGAATTTGTGCACTCAGTATAGACAGTTTTGAAAATGTAGCTTATAATTCTCGAAGAGAGAGAAATAGAAGCCCAATTATTCGCTAAAATGACAGAAATAAATCTCTCCTTGAGTGCTGCTTTTTACAGTGTTATCCACAATTGAGGCAAAAGTCAGATTGTCAGCAAGATAAATGTGTTACATTGATTCAGATAATGCTGAAAATGATTGCACTAGTTTACAGCATACTTGTAAATTAAGTATGGGATGGTGAAAAGTCACAGAATAATCACCCCTTTTGAATAAGATTATAACAAATTTTGACAGGCTCCTTTGGAAAAGTATTCTGTTACAAATGACTGATTACTAGATCTGAGAAGTAATCAGACATATTACTGATCACCATCACATAGAAATCCTAAATGATAGATTACTCTGAGTTTTCTATGGTGTCATGTGATTAACTTGCATAGTTACATAGTGCTTTGCTTTATGATTCTCTATCATCTATGCTCTGAAGATGAGAATTATACAACTGCTAAAAACAAAACAAAAAAAGTAGTAGAAATTACTTAGTTTGCAGCCTGAAAGCAAATCAAATGACTTTTCAGGACAGCATGCTCTAAAGATTAATCTGCTATAACTTTAAAAGGGGAAAATGTAAACGGTAAAAATATTTATATAATGAGACATTTTCCTAACAGTGCACACTAGAGGGTACTAATATTCAATGCAGAACCCATGTTCAGTTCATTTAAGATTTTGAAAATATGCGAAGTGAAAGAGGGAGTTTTAAGAGCTTCCTTTTTTCCCCTGACACTTTTTCCAGGCACCTGAGATGCCCCCTTTTTCTCTATGAGGTTTCTTTTCCTCAATGAACAATATGTTAATTAATTTTAAGAAGGCAGCACTAGTCAAGGAAATCTGCTGGTCACGCTCACAGAGAGGAACAAAAGCTATTGGCCTCCATCGTCCCCCTCCATCTTGCCCCCCATTTGGCCTACAGAGTAAGAGCAGCTGGTACACAGTGAATTGTAGTTCAGATCTCCTGTCTGAGGGTGGCAGAATTGGACTAAAACAACTCTTAAGGCAGGGCTACTGAACTTTGGAAGCCCCAGAAGCCACAATGATACTCACTGTATACGCTGAGGGCCGAAACTGAAGTGTGGTTGCATATACATACAAATATATGTGCAAATATACTCAAATACCTTCTTTCACACTGACAGGCATGAATACAAAGATTAACGTAAGACTACACAACACACAGGCCCCATGTAATTCAGTTCTGCTGATATTAATAAAATGCAATATTTACCCAATTTCCACCCATATCACGGCACTTTTAATGAGCAATGACAGTGCAAGAATTTTACTACTAAAACACACAGCAACAGAAAACCATTATATTGACTACTTTTTAGTTTTGGCTCCTGCTCGTGGGCCGCATGTTGGCCCCTGAATAAACCCAAATCGCACAAGGGGCCACAAACAGGGCTGCTCTACGGGCTTGTCTTTACTACACAGTGAATGAACCACATAATCTGTGGTTGATTTTTCACACCTGCATAGATGTGATAAATTGATCTCCGAGAGCTGACCTATGGATGCTGGTATTCCATCAAGACAAGAAGAATAGCCAAAGTCTGTGGGAGAGCAGCCCCCATTGACCTTAGCACATGGAAGACACACTGTAAATATGTCAACTTCAGATACATTATTTCCATAGCTGAAGTTGCATAGCTTAGATAGATGGGGATGGGAGAAAGGTTAGAGTAGACAAGGATGTAAAAGGCCTCATGCCTATCACCTAAGGGATTGTAGTCAAAACAAGGGCCAGAATTGCAGTCTAAGTGATGACTGGGTCTTTTAAAATTTGCTCTAAGGTTATTTTTAGATAAGTAATCTGATTACATTTAATTAATTACTGCAATTGGTTAGTTTTGTCACCGGTATCTTGATCACCTGATGAAAATACTGGATTTCAGGAAGGCAGATTTTGGTAAACTCATAGAGCTGGTATGTGAGGTTCCATGGAAAGCAAGACTAAGGGGGAAAGCAATGAAGACAGTTGGTAGTTTTTCAAAGGGACATTATTAAGGTCCCCAAAACAAGTTATTCCATTGCATAGGAAAGATAGAATATATGGCAAAAGACTGCCTTGGCTTAACCAGGAGATCTCGCATGATCTAAAAATCAAAAAGGAGTCATATAAAAAGTGGAAACTAGGACAAATTACTAAGGATGAATATAAGCGAACAATACAGGTATGCAGGAGCAAGATTAGAAAGGCAAAGGCACAAAACAAGCTCAAACTAGCTACAGATGTAAAAGGTAACAAGAAGACTTTCTATAAATATATTAGAAGCAAGAGGAAGACCAAGGACAGGCTAGGCCCATTGCTCAGTGAGGAGGGAGAAACAGTAACTGAAAATTAGGAAATGGCAGAGTTGCTTAATGACTTCTTTGTTTCAGTCTTCACCAAGAAGTCTGATAATGAAAGAATGCCTAACAAAGTGAATAATAGTGGGAATAGGGTAAGTTTAGAAGATAAAATAAAAAAAGAACAAGTTAGATGTCTGCAATTCACCAGGGCTTGATGAAATGCATCCTAGAATACAGCCGGCATGGATTTGTAAAGAACAAATCATGTCAAACCAATCTGATAGCTTTCTTTGATAAGATACAAGTCTTGTGGATAAAGGAAGAGTGGTGGATGTGTTATACCTAGACTTTAGTAAGGCATTTGATGAGGTCTCGCATGATCTTCTTATCAATAAACTAGGTAAATACAACTTGGATGGGGCTACTATAAGGTGGGTGCATAACTGGCTGGATAACCGTTCTCAGAGATTAGTTATTAATGGTTCACAATCTTTCTGGAAGGGCATAGCAAGTGGGGTTCCGCAGGGGTCTTTTTTGGGTCCGGTTCTGTCAATATCTTCATCAACTATTTAGAAATTGGCAGAGACTGTATGCTTATTAAGTTTGCAGATGATACCAAGCTGGGAGGGGTTGCAACTGCTTTAGACAAAAGAGTCATAATTCAAAATGATCTGGACAAACTAGAGTAATGGTCAGAGGTAAATAGGATGAAGTTTAATAAGGACAAATGCAAAGTACTCCACTTAAGAAGGAACAATCAGTTTCACACATACAGAATGAGAAGTGACTGTCTAGGAAGGAATACTGCAGAAAGAGATCTAGGGGTCAGAGTGGACCACAAGCTAAATATGAGTCAACAGTGTGACGCTGTAGCAAAAAAAGCAAACATGATTCTGGGATGCATTAATGGGAGTGTTGTGAGCAAGACACGAGAAGTCATTCTTCGGCTCTACTCTGTCCTCAGTTGGAGTACTGTGTCCAGTTCTGGGCACCACATTTCAAGAAAGATGTGGAGAAATTGGAGAAGGTCCAGAGAAGAGCAACAAGAATGATTAAAGTCTAGAGAACATGACCGATGAAGGAAGACTGAAAGAACTGGGCTTGTTTAGTTTGGAAAGAAGAAGAGTAAGAGAGGACATGATAGTGGTTTTCAGGTATCTAAAAGGGTGTCACAAGGAGGAGGGAGAAAAATTGTTCTCCTTAGCCTCTGAGGAGAGGACAAGAAGCAATGGGCTTAAACTGCAGCAAGGGAGGTTTAGGTTGGACATTAGGAAAAACTTGCTAACTGTCAGGATGGTTAAACACTGGAATAAGTTGCCTAGGGAGGTTGTGGAATCCCCATCTCTGGAGATATTTAAGAGCAGGATAGATAAACTTCTATCAGAGATGGTCTAGATCAGGGCTACTCAACCTTGGAAGCTCTGGGGACCACAATGATACTCACAGCACATGCTGAGAGCTGCAACTTAAGTGTGGTTACATATACATGCAAATATATTCTAATAACTTTTCACACTGACAGACATGAATACAAAGCCCAGCAGTCCCAGCACCTTCCCTCTCGGGGTTAGAAACACCAACACCCTGAACCTGGTCTGTTCCAGCCAGCCTGTCCGCTTTCATCTTTCAGTGCTCACCTCGCCTGGGAGATGCCTCACCGTTGTGGAGTGTGTTCCCAATGGAGGCTATGTTCAAAGGATCCCACCTGTGGGCCATGTGTTGAGCTCCATACAAACCTAAACGGCCCCACGGGCTCCAAACAAATGGGTTGTGGGCTACATGTGGCCCACGGGATGTATGTTGAGTAGCCCTGGTCTAGATGGTACTTACTGCCGTGAGCATAGGGGACTGAACTCAGTGACCTCTCGAGGTCCCCTCCGGTTCTAGTGTTCTATGAGTCTATGATTCTTAAGTACCCATACAATGAAAAATGGATGAAAGTATTAAGAGATTTCCAGCTCTCATTGAGTTATGGAGTTTATCAATTTTCAATACCAGATGCTTAGGTGACAGTAACAAATTATTTTAGGTTTCCCGGAATAGGTTACGGTGATTATCCATCTCAAATACACTGTTCAGAGTTTCGTTGTTAGACACTGTTAATCTTATCTTGTCAGCTTCTATATTAGGCTTGCTTTTGCTGTGTCACATTTCACTTGGGGTATGTCTACACTACAGCGCTAATTCGAACTAACTTAGTTTGAATTAGTTAATTCGAACTAAGCTAATTCGAATTAGCGCATCCAGACTTAAAAACTAGTTCGAATTAGTGTTTTGCTAATTTGAACTAGCATGTCCACACTGAGTGGACCCTGAACCGAGGTTAAGGATGGCTGGAAGCAGTGTCGGAAGGGCATCAGAGTAGGACTTAGACCATGGAGCAGCTGTCTCAGGCTAGCCGAGGGCTGTGCTTAAAGGGACCCGACCCCCACCCCGGACAGACAGTTCTCAGGGGTTCCCCGCTTGCAAAGCAGTCCTGGCTTGGAGTACCCTGAGTGCCCACACTCGGCACATCACAGCACTCGGCCATCAGCCTGGCTGCACTTGCCACATGCTGCCATCCGGAGAGGGGGGTCAATTGGGGGACTGCAGGAGAGCTTCCACCCCAAGGAGCCTGCAGAGCCACCCCAGTCCTCCCCATCGGGGGCTCGTACCCCATTCCTCCCTCACCTCCTTCCACTTACCCCTCCATAGCCCCCTGTCCTGATGTACAAAATAAAGGACACGTGTGTTCAAAAATAGAAACTCTCTTTATTGAACAAAACTCAGGGAGACTGGGAAAAGGAGGTGGGAGAGGGGAGGGCAACTAAAATGATCAGGGGTTTGGAACAGGTCCCATATGAAGAGAGGCTAAAGAGACCGGGACCTTTCAGCTTAGAAAAGAGGAGACTGAGGGGGGATATGATAGAGGTCTATAAAAGCATGAGTGGCATGGAGAGGGTGCATAAAGTAAAGTTCTTCATTAGTTCCCATAATAGAAGGACTAGAGGACACCAAATGAAATGAATGGGTAGCAGGCTTCAAACTAATAACAGAAAGTTGTTCTTCACAAAGCAAAGAGTCAACCTGTGGAACTCCGTGCTGCAGGAGGCTGTGAAGGCTAGAACTATAACAGAGTTTAAAGAGAAGTGAGATAAAGTGATGGAGGTTGGGTCCATGGGGTGCTATTAGCCAGGGGCTAGGAATGGTGTCCCTGGCCTCTGTTTGTGGAAGTCTGGACATGGATGGCATGAAACAAATGGCTTGGTCATTGTCTTTGGTCCATCCCCTCTGGGGTACCTAGTGTTGGCCGCTGTCGGCAGACAGGCTACTGGGCTAGATGGACCTTTGGTCTGACCCAGGACAGCCATTCTAAGCTCAGGGCTCAGGGATGGGGGTCTCAGTGGACCACCTTGATTTTCATGCCAACCTGCTCCTGGGTGGCCAGCCTGGCAGCTATCCTGTCCTAGACGGCCACTTTCCTGTGTCTAGTGTGGAGGTCGTGGATGAGGTCCATGATGTCTGCACTAGCCCAGGCGGGTGCCGCCTCTTGCGGACCTGGGCAAGCTCCCGGGAGCCGCCAGCCTGGTCCCGGGAAGAGGCGGAGGGCTGGGGGGCATCGGGTGGCTGGCTCGTGCCGTGCCAGGTGCAGGGTCTGCTGGCTGGGTGCTGGCAGGCTTGCACCTGGCATGGGCACCGTAGCCATCCCGTGCCCCTTTAAGGGCTCCGGGGCCGGTAGGGGGGCAGAAGAGTTTTCCTGGTGGTGCCCAGAGTGGCCACCAGGGAAAGCTGGGGAGGGCTAGCCTCCCACTAGTTCGAATTAAGTGGCTACACAGCTACTAGTTAATTCGAACTAGGCATTAGTCCTCGGAGAATGAGGTTTACCTAGTTCGAATTAAGCGCACTGCTAGTTCGAATTAAGTTCTAACTAGCGGTTTGCATGTGTAGCGCCTATCAAAGTTAATTCGAACTAACGCCTGTTAGTTCTAATTAACTTTGTAGTGTAGACATACCCTTGGAGAGTCATTTTCCTTGTAGATTATCACCTTGTGCAATAGTACAGCATGAGAAAATGCTTTACAAAATGTGCAAAGGAACTTTTGTACACTAGGTTGAGAATAGATTCCTTCTAGGATCAGAGGCTGGGACTCACATAGTGGATGGCTGTTTTTTTTAAGACGGGAAGATTTTTCTATCTGCAAATGACATGTGAATATATTTGCCTCTTTTACCTTCCTACATATACTATTAATAAAGTCTTCATTAACCCACTGCAATGCCATGACACCTAGAATCCTTCTGCTTAGTGTACTTAGATATTTTTTGCTGTTTGTCAAAACAAACTTGATTGAGAGCCGTAAGTTAAAATGTTCCTGGCTTCACAAGTCTGGTGTACAAGGAAGTTGAAGGACGTCTAGACACTTTTGATATCTTTCCCCTGATATTTATTTGAGCCTGTAAAGCACAACCCAGGAAAAAAACAGCGCTAAAGCACTGGGGGATGGGCAGAAGACATTCCATTTCAAGGAGGTAGGATTTGTTTCTGAGCTCCACCTCCTAAGCTTTCAGAAACTGCAGGATTCGTTGTTCTTACTGTGCTTGCTGGCTGTACAAAGTGGGAAAACCACTTCCTGCTCCCTTTTAAGAACTGTGTGGCTCTTGAGAAATAGGGAGGGAATTTAGTGCTTCTCAGTATTCTTACAGTTTTACAGAAACCACAATACGGGTGAATCATCCTTTCATCCTACAACAGGACATTGTGCCTTCTTACAGCTATGTTGTCCCTTGCCATAGCAGAAGCTTACTGACAAGGTGGTAACATTCATTTTCTTTTAGGTAATGATGATAGTGTTATTGCTCTTCTACTGTACATCTTAGCCATAGTCACTTTGAGAAAGAGGTATTCTCACAATCATTAAAGAAGAAGGGATGTGAAATGATCTGTTTACTGCCTGACTCTTTTCTCTTGGAAAGTAATTTAAAACATCAGGGAAGCAGAATTGTTGGAGGGTTTTTTCCTGCAAACATGTCTTCCTGTGTATTCTATTACAGTAAAAACAAAGCTTTAAGAAAAGTTCTTCTGATCTCTTTCAGCAAACAAAGTGGTCCAAATAATGTGGAAGCATGAATTAATGCTGGAAGTTTTTATCTTATTCTGTTTGAGACTTTTAGGTTTTTTGTTAACGCATTGAAAGAACAAAACTCATTTAGTCTTGTTAATTTTAATCTTTTTTTGGAAAACAATCTCAAGTAGTAATTGGAATTGTTTATCTGTGAATCCATTTCAGTATTTGCTCTGTACATGTGATTATTAATATTTTTATGTTTGTAATTTATAACAGTTTAACTTTTAGCATTCTCTGACCTCTTCCAGCTGCTTTGTTCCAAACCTGTGTATACAAATGTGCCAGTGTGTCTATGTATTCAGATGGAGCTGTGTATACAGGTAGAAGGCACATGTTAATACGATGTTTAAGTGCTCCACACCAGAATAATTATTTAAACTATGCTCAGAAAGGCTGAATAATATAATGATTTTTAAGTTTATAAAACAATCCTTAGCTTGGGAAGGATAGGCATTAATACAGAGCTTTTCCCAGGAACATAGGAATTAACATACTACATCAGAACTGTGGTCTATTTAGCTCAGTAACCGGTCTCCAATAGTGGCAAGCAACAGATGCTTAAGAGAACCCACAGCTGCCAGATGTGGAATAATCTACCCCTCCACATTATGAAAGACTCATCATAATCCTTTCTAGTTAGAGATTGACTTAAGCCCCAAGACATGAGCTTTTATATTCCTTTCAATATTCATTTATCATTAACTATTATAACTCTGGATACTCTTGTTGTACGTATAAAAGTCCAAATCTCTTTGCATCTAACTTCTTAGCCTCAATAACATGAGGCAATAAGTTCCACAGTCTAATTACACATTGCATATTAAAAAAATCCTTTTCCGTTTTTAATTTAAAGAATGTTCACGTTCTTGTGTTATGAACAAGGAAAACTGTTAAATCTGCTTTTTCTATATCATTCATTATTTGATATATTTTGTATATCTCTGTCAAGCTGGAGGACTTCTTAATCTGACTCTTGTAATCCCCGTTTTAAAAGGAGAAAGGGAAGTTGAAGAGTGTTCTTCCGTTGACTTCCTCCTGTGTAGACAATGCCAAAAGCTGAATTAAGATATTTTGATTTAAACTACACAATTGATGTAGCATAGTTTAATTTGACTTTAGCCCTGCTGTGTAGACGTACCTTCTGAAACCTCTCTAATTCTGCAATATATTTTGAGAAAGGTGTATATCATGGCATTGTAATGTATTCCATATATATTTCCCATCTCATTTATTATACATTTAAATTTGTTGTTTGTATACTTGACCATATCCACACATTAAACAGAGGTCCACAGAACAATTCCCAAGTCCCTTTTCTGAGATGATGTGGTTAATATAAGAATATGTGAAGTATATGAACAGTTCATTTCCCCCTGCAATGTGCATTACTTTGCATTTATTAACACTGAATCTCATCTGCTTTTATTAACACTGAATCTCATTGCCCTTTCACCTGTTGTTATTGTGATGATAGGGTCACAGAGATCCCCTTGAGACTGTCACCTTGTGGGGTGTCCTTACCACATTGTCCTGCTGGGTCAGAAACTCTGGTCTCACACCTCCCTCCACCCTCATGAAGGCACAATATTGGGATAATAGCCTCCAGCAGAGTAACAGACACTGATAAAAACTCAGCTCTAGAAGGATTCAATTACAGGGACTTGACCATACCCAGGAGCACAGCCCCAGTGGGACCAAACCCCCAAATAAATGAATCTTTACTCTTTATAAAAGTTCATATGTTGTTCACTCTCTTTGTCAGTGAAAGAGGGATATGCACAGCAGTTGTTCCCCTCCCTTCAGATAACAATTTATACTGGGTTTAATTATAAAAGTGATTTTTAAGTACAAAAAGTGCAATTTCAGTGGCTGAAATGACAAGTATTGACAAACAGATCAAAGTAAGTTACTAAGCTAAAATAAATAAAACGTGAGCTAAGCCTAATGCATTGGCATGGATTGTTACAAATCATAATTTCTCACTCTAGTCCTTATTTTAGGTTCTTTGGACCAGAGCTGATATTTTTCCTGACCTAGGTCTTAGAGCTTCTCCTCTCATTAGAGTTCTTTTCTTTTCATGTACTTTCATGTGTCTTCTTGAGGTGGGGAGCAGTCATCATTGCCTCTCATTTCTTAAACAGAATTTTCCCCGGGGAAAAGTCTTTGTGCCACTTCCCCATCTCTGTGGAAAAATGCCACATTCAGAGTGGTCCTAGTGCCTGGTGACATGGTCACATATCTTTATGGAACCAACCATAGTTTGGGCTTACAGGAAAAACAATACGGTTCATAGAATTTTGTCTTGTGCACCAGGCTATTAAGTTCCTTAAGTACCACTAGCGGCTTTCACTAAAAGACCTAGATTAATAAACAGGTTTATACTTTATATTTCTAACATCACATACAATAAAGATACATGTATGCAAATAGAATATACACATTCTGGAGACTGCAAGCTCTTAAATGATGGATTGCTTGCCCCATTTTGCATAAGGCATATTAAGTTATGCATATTCATATTCCCTCCTAGGGACAGCCCTGTTCCCAGAATGGGTTTATGGGGCTGATCCTTTGCATTTGGAAGAGACATACAGCTGCACTCAAAAGTGACCATTTTACACATGGATGCTGTGTACTGCATCTCCTTTTCTGTCTGGAAAATACACTGACAGAAAGTCCTGCTCTGTTTTTCTGTGATGGGGTGCCTACCCTTACAGTTGATGAAAGGGTTAATATGGGTGGGCGAGGCCAATAAACTTACATAGTTGTACCTGGAATGTTGGTCAGGCCTAATAAATGATGAGTGAGATAGGGCCCAGAGCAGACCAGGAAGCATCTATATTTGCTGGAAGGAGATGCCAGCTTCTACAGGTCTATGTTGTCTTGGTGTATTTTGTTGTTGTCTCAAAAGGCTGTCCCAAACATAACCCTAGCCATTTTTCTAGCAAAGGCAGGATCAGCTGCCATTGAAACATATGGCACCCATATTAAAAAAAATGGTTGTGGAAAAAATAGAGTCCATCCCGGGCACACAGTTTCATCAATTTCACAGTGAATTGGGGACACTAAGAACCTTGCATAAGTCATTGAGCAAGAACCAGGATCAGGACTAGAGTTACCCTCAACCAGAGTAATATAATGAAAGGTTCTGTTTGAAACACAGACTTTCCCAGTAATTCCAGTAGGCCATATGTCTACATCCCCTTGGCCGGTGAAAATGGACTTGTAAGTGGTGTGATGCCTCAATAATAAATTAATGTCAAGGTGTATTTGTGTGTCTGATGCTATTTATATACATGAATATTTTTTAAGCGCTTCAGTCCTGTCTCTCAGTGAATATTTGTGGCTTATGATATAAAGAAGGAAAATTTTAGCACGGGGTTATAAGGTGGTGGCATAAGAAAAAATACAAGACTTTGGGGAGACATGGTATAGAAATTGTCTGAAAGCTTTTCTAAAGCTGAAAAAGCTTTTTCACTTGATAGGAATTTCAACAAGCAATGTTTTCTGATTCTACCTGTTCGACACTCATGGTATGATGTATTAGCTGGGCTGGGATGCCTCTTTTAGTTGGGCTATGCTATATGTACCATGGTGGCCACAATATTTCATTACCTGCCATCCTTTAATGGAATTCTCTGTAACCACATAATAAGTATCTTGTACTCACATTTTGGAAATGTCAGGAGCCCTGGATATGTAAATAGCAGGGGCTGGATAAAGCTCTTGTCCCTCCACCCCTGTTTTTCCCCATATCTCCTTTTCTTTCCCTCTCATTTTCATGAACAGTTCCTATAGTCTTGGCTGGCTATGAATTCCCCTGACACACTGACTCTGCAAAGGGGGAGACAGTGTCTTCAAAATGTCAATTCTGTACGTCTGATAAGTGCAGACAACTCAGTGGAACAACACTAGGAAGTCTTTAAATTTTGCAATTGTGGACTGTCATGATTTGGATCTGCAAAATGCTTTTCATTGACCCTTTCTGATGTTCCTGCTCAAAATTTGACATGTGCAGCTGCAACTTCTGCTTCCTAAGTTCCAGCAGACAAGAAGAAATGTGTGGGGGTTTTTAAGAGAGTACAAGGAATTCTTGGGTAGCTTCACATTTGTGTGTAGATCCTCAGCTGGTGTAAATCAACATAGCTACATTAATGTTAGTGTTATTCTGTTTCCTCAGCTGCTGTAAGTAAACATAGCTACCCTGATATCATTATGTTGAGTTACACCAGTTGAGAATCTGTCCTTTAATTTATGTGATCCAAGAAATATAAAATCCTTGTGAATAAGTCAACAGAAAGGTGCACCTACATATGTAAATAAAAGTATCTAACCCTTTCATTGTATGTGTTTGCAGCTAAATGGGCTGATTAGTGCTTTTGTGGATTTTTCTCTTTCTTTCTTTCTTTCTTTCTTTCTTTCTTTCTTTCTTTCTTTCTTTCTTTCTTTCTTTCTTTCTTTCTTTCTTTCTTTCTTTCTACCATTTATATTTTCAATAAGTTGTTTTGTATTATTAGAGAAGCTATGTTTTACATTTTCTGGGTCAGTCCAGAGATTACTTCTACTATCTCACAGTCAGACTTGCTCCACTGTTATTTTGAAACATAGACAAAAAGACAGTGATCAAAAGTTGTCATTTTGCCACTGTGAGGAGGTAGGGATTTCCTGCAAGATTTATGAATTATATGCTTGGCAGTGATTTTCTTGGCTAGGGATTCCTTCCCCAATGGGTAGCCAAAGCACTAAGAAAGTTGATCTGGGGACAGAAGACATGCATTGTATCATATATCTGTCTGGGGTGGAATGAATGGGTCATGACAGGATTGGCTGAAACTGACCCATATCACTGGAGGATCCAGTGAGACACCAAGGACCATACATTCCACAGTGGGAAATTCCAGTGGGCACTGCATGTGAATTGAACATGGGCCATCAGGAGTTACAATGGAACTCTTGGTATCAAAGGTATCAACAAGGTAACAAAATGCAGGGATAAGAGCTGACTTCTGAAGTGACACTGAGTTCTCCCCTGGATTGACAGAAGGCCACAGCCAGAAATGGATTCCAGAACATTTTGCAGTGATATAGCCACTCTGTAAGTTGTGCACTTGTGCGGCTGCTCAGGAACAATTCAAATGCTGCCCAGATGATTTGCAGAGCACCCACTGTTAGGTTTTTGGATTCTAGTGCTGGTGCATATTTGCATGAGCCTCGGTGCACATACATATTTATTCCGCATCTGAGGGTACGTCTACACTAGCCCCCTAGATTGATCTAGGGAGGCTAATGAGGGTGACCGGAATTGCAAATCAAGCCCAAGATTTAAATATCCTGCGCTTGATTTGCATGTTCCTGGCCGGTCGCCATTTTAGAAATTGACTAGCCCAAAATAACTGCCCGCGTCTACACGCGGCAGTGAAATGGGATTCCGGAATAAAGCCCCTAAATTGAATTAGGTGGTAAACCTCATTCCATGAGGAATACCACCTAATTCAATTTAGGGCTTTATTCCGGAATCCCGTTTCACTGCCGTGTGTATATGTGGTCAGTTACTTCAGTCTAGTCAATTTCTAAAATGGCAACCGGCCAGGAACATGCAAATCAAGCATGGGATATTTAAATCCCAGGCTTGATTTGCAATTCCGGTCGCCCTCATTAGCCTCCCTAGATCGATCTAGGGGGCTAGTGTAGACGTATCCTGAGTGGAAAAGAGTAGAGGGAACAAGGTGGCAAGTATAGATTAGGTCTTAAGCTTTGCTTCTCTCTGCTAACCTAAAGACATGCTTTTTTCTAAAACCATACTCTGTTTTGAAGAGGCTGGTTGGCATAACTGCAAAGTGTTGCTGAAGCACACTGGTCCCTGGCCCGGAGTCTACTTCTGTTGGACTTAGAGGGCTGAACTCACTGTGTGAAACAGGAGTCCTGAAGGCCAGAGGCTACAGGCTATGTGGCCTCAATGCCACTGAGTCTACTCTTAAGAAGGAATGGAACACTTCAAGGGTCTGGCACACTGAAGGGGTCCCTCAAAGAAATAGTTCAGAAGCTGGATTGTAGCACACATCTTGCAAATCAATAAGAGCCATAATTTTAATCAATAGCAGTTTCCAGCAGAAAAGAATGCAATTATGTAAGGAAACATCTTTAGATCATCCAGCAAGACCATATGATTAAAAAAGCGTTAAGAAATCATCTAAACAACTGCCATTTTAATGTTGGCAAAAGGAATTCCTATAATCGTTTGTGGGCACCAGTGTTTTCATCTTGTTTATAACAAGGGGAAAGGAGAGCAGTGACCACGTTTGACCACATTTGTTAATATTACATCATCACACTGTCGGACATAAATCAGAACACTAGACATTGTCTTCTGGGGTTAAAGGCCAGACTGGAATAGAATCAATATTGATTGAAGGGTTGTATTGGCCATTGGCTGAGTTATGGGGAAGTGTTTTTAGTCTTTAATGATAGAGAGACCTTGGAAATTGTGGGTGAAGTCCATAAATAAGTAATCACAAAAAAAGTGGATTTGTATTAGTTACAGCTTTAAAAAAAGGCTAAGAAAAAACATGATGAACTCTTTAATGGCCTTCAAAAGGGAAGCACACAAATGTTAGTGTGAATGGGAAAGACAAATATATTCAGAGAGTATCGAAATTAGACTGTATGGATAAAATCACTATTCAAGTAAAATCAATGGCAAAAGTTCTATTAATTTCATTTGGTCCAGTATTTTACCTCCCATGTACGGAACAGGAGGAAAGAGAATAAAGTACAATTATCTGCAAAATCATCTGTGCCATGAAAATCAAGCCATATTTAGAAGTGGTTAGTTGCAGGGGAGCAAACACTACATATCTTACACAAAGGTCACTTTCAGAGGCTATGTTTTGAAAATCGGAATGTCAACTATCAGCTTGTGTATGAAAGCTCTAGAGTAGGATTTTGGAGTTCCCTAATTCCTGATGATTTTTCTTGATGAATATTAATATTGGGGATGTAATAGTCTCAATTTGGATGAAAAACTCACTTGGTAATCATTCACATTTGGTCAGAATGGGCAAGAATTTTCAGGTAACCAATATAGTGGCTAATTTTATATCCAGGTAAGGGCTACAACTTCCATTGGCAAGAGTATTTCACAATCGTGAGTTCCAGTTTGTGATCTTGTATGTCTTGTGCCATTAACAGTATATCGAAGGTTAGTAATCAAAAGGCTTGTAAGATTCTCATACTAAAAGTTTTGAATTTTCCGGGTTTTATTACCCATGCTGATTACCATCTGTTTTTAACAGTGATCCCATGCTTGATGCTTATGAGAGTTTTGAAATATTAGAATATATCTGAGGGGCTTGGATGATAGGCAAACATCAGTGAGGTTATCACATAAATAAATGTATGGCATGCTTGTAAAATATCATAGATAAAACCTCGGTACACACCCACGCAACTCATACCTATGATCTACATACCTGCATACATGTTAAAACCTCTTAGAAGTGATCACTCAGTGGACCGATAGAAATGGTCCGCTTCACTGTAATGATCTTCTAATGAAGGTGACACAGATTTCTACTCAAAATATTGTGGAGATAGGTAGCAGAAGAGTTGCCTAACAAGGATGCTTTCATGCTTTATCTATTTATAAAATATGCACACTCTGCTACTCTGTGGCTATGGTATTGCGGAATGTCTGTCAGTACCTCAACTGCCCTGGCCCGTTATTCTTTAGGCATCAACGTGACATTGTCTCATCCCATTTTCATTTTTCCTCTTGCTACACTTAATATGAGTCTTGCTTTGAGAAGTCCCTTTGTGTTGTCTGTCTTGCTGAGCTACACTAATTCAGCATGCATTCATGGTTATTTTATCTCACCAACAGCTGCATCATAGTATTAGTATCTTAGTGCTACCGGTATGCATAAAGCAGTGTTTCCATGACAAAAATACAAGGTGTGGAATCCTTGCTCTTCCCTGCAGGGACCCCTCCTATTGCTACGGATTCCCTATCTGACTGTACACACTCTCTCAGGGCAGAGACTTTGCCAACTGCTCTGCATATGTGAACACAATGAATATGTCACAGCTGAAGATAAGAATTTCAGTAAAGATGTTAATTAACAGCTGTCAACTGCTCTCCTAACTGAGTCCTGCTATCTCGCTCTGGAGACTTCTAGTCTCCCAATGATAAGAAAGCAGGGAAAGCTCTAACACTATGATGCAGCAGTTCTCAAACTTTAGTAACCCAAGGATCCCCATTTTGATTTATTTTTTTTCACAGACCCCTAGGCCTACCCCACTTAGCCCCAGGCTCCACATTACCTCTTCCTGCTCCTGATTACATGGATGAGGGGTAGTGGATGGAGCCACTGCTATTCATGCCAGGTGCTTTCGGAGGTGGTGGGGAGGGTCTTCCTGCTCCTGATTCACCCTGCCCATTCTTTTCCTTGCTTCTTTTCACCTCTTCCTCCCAGGGCCTCCTGCATGCTGTAGAACAGCTGTTTCCCAGGATGCTGGGGACACTGGGAAAGAGGACGAAGGAGGAGTAGGTCAGCAAGGTCAGCAGACCTGCTACAGAACCCTTGGCTGCAGGGGTGAAAGCACCTTACATTTCTTACAGGTAGAAATTTCTTCAATTTCTACAGGGCATGGGGAAGTTGCGATACAACAATACCTGTAAGAAATTTAAGTCTGGGATAGAGTTTGGGGGCTTAAGGCAGAGGATTGGGATGGGGGGTGCAGGATCCACGGCAAGGGTGTGGTGGTGAGGGGGGTGCAGGAGTCAGGATTGGGATGTATGAGAGGCTCAGGGCAGAGGGTCAGGATGGGCAGGCTATATAGGATGTAGGAAAGAGGGCTGGGGGATGGGAAAGAGTCTGTGAGGGGCCCTGGGGATCGGTTAACTTACCTGGTGTTGACCAGGTTGCTGTAACCATAGCTGGATGAGGGTTGTGCCAGGATCACTGTGGCTAATTCATCCTCCCTTCTTACCCCCATCAGGAGCAGAGCCAGAATCAGGGCACTGCAGGCCGGTGGGGGTTGCCACCAGACCCTTTCATGGCCAGATGAGGGCCATATGGCAGGGCATTTTCCAGGATTGGGGCCACGGCTGGGCCACTGAAACCATGGCCAGACAGGGGCCTATTCCACTACGCCCCCAGCATGAGCAAGGCTAGAGCCAGGCTACTGCCTTGGGAATGGGGCCATGCGACTGCCCCTCCCATTGCAGATGGGGACCAGATCGCTGATGCGCCACACCTGCAGCCATGGCTGCACAGGGGCCAGTTCCACCATCCCTTGCCTCTTCAGGAGCAAGGCTGGGGCTGGCGGCTAGATGGGGCATCCGCCAGCCCCTCCCATGGGAGCCTGACTGCGGGGCCTGCCCTGCCACCTCCCTGCATCACAGGAGTGGGGCCAGGCCGCTGTGGTCAGATGGGGGCTACTCCCAGTCTCTCCCAAGAGGCTGGGTGGGAACATGCGCGCCTCCCCTACTGCACGCTCCCCCGGCCGGTCCATTTAAAGTGCCTGCTTTCCTCCTGGCTGTGAGGGAGCACCCCCATGAGCTTGTGTGCCCTGTCTGGCTCTTGCCAGACCACCGCCAGCTTTTACCAGAGCAGTGCACTGGGGCTAACCTCCTTTCTTTCACCTCTGCTGCAGATCACAGTTTGAGAAACACTGTTCTAATGCACTGTTCCAAAGACTGTGTAAGAAAGGGCCCACTCTAGCAATACAGAATTGTAATATAAGACAGGGTCAGTACTCAGCCATGTAAACTCTCTTAGATGACAATGATTCAGTCTGCTTAACTTCAGGATCTAGAAAAATAATGGAGCAAATAAATAATCAGTTTACAAACTCCTAGAACATAAGATAAGTATCAATCAACATGAATTTGTTAAGAACAAATCATGTCAAATGATCCTGATAGCTTTCTTTGACAGGATATAAAGTCTTGTGGATGGGGAAGCAGTAGATGTGGTACAGCTTGATTTTAGTACGGTTTTTGATACTGTCTCACATGACTTACTTAAACAAACTAGGGAAATATAACCTATATGGAGTTACTGTAAGCTGGGTGCATAAATGGATAGGAAACCACCCACAGGCCTTGGGGGACAGGCCAATCCTCATTTACAGACAACCTCCTAACCTGAAACAAATTCTCTCCAGCAACCATGTAGCAAACCCTCATCGTACTCACCCAGGAACCCACCCTTGCAATCAGATATGGTGCCAAGACTGTCTATATATCTATACAAGCAACATCATCACATGACCTAACCACATAAGCCATCACATCAGAGGCTTGTAAAACTGCACATTCACCGATGTGATCTATCAAGTGCCAGCAATGCCCCTCTTCCATGTATATTAGCCAAACTGGACAGTCTCTACAACAAAGGATTAATGGACACAGATCAGATATTTGAAACGGGTAATACACAGTAACCTGTTGGGGAACATTTTAACTTGCCCAGACACTCACTAATGGATCTAAAAGGGACTATAATATTACAAAGCAATTTCAAAAACCAGCTTGAGAGAGAAGCTGCAGAACTTGGTTTCATTTACAAGCCTGACACCTGTAATCAAGGTTCGAACAAAGATCTTACCTGGATGGGCCGGTACATTCCACACCCTAATGACATAAAAAGCTATGCACCATGTATTTACAGCCCACTCTATTAGCCTAATTTAGCACATAGGCAAAGATAGGGTGATTGCTGTATGCTGTGAAGGAAACATATTGCATACTTTTTTACAATATAGCTAATCTGCCTTAGGTATTTTCATGACAACTACGAAAGTAACTGACGCAATGAAGAGTGAGTGTTTTAGTGAAGCTAGTATGAAGGCTTTGCAAAAGGTCTGGATGATTCTTAAAGTAACTACACTTCCACCTGTTAACATTTGTTCTGAAAGTTTTGCTGCAGTTCCCTAATTAGACACCAGATGGTAGAACAATGACAGCTTACCGTCCCACTACACCAGTCAGATCTGTTTCCACACCTGGCTACAGCTGTTGAAATACATGTAAAAATCCCTTAGACTCACCTGAATTTGGCCAATAATGCAGATCCCGAAGAGTGAAAAGCCACATTTAAGATTGAAGCTGAAACCATCCATGGCTCAAAGCACTCAAGTTAAAGGAAGAAAGGGAGAAGTTTACTGTAGAACAGTGTTGAGATGTCACGTGTAAGATTTGTGAATTTAGTTAAGATAATTCATACCGCACATGAAATACTGTCTGAAGACAGCAAAAATTAATTTCAAATTGAAAGAATGAAGCTTTTTTTTATTGTTTGGCATACATAGTAAATAAGTATTTGGCACTTTCTCTTCTTCATTATTTGCTCCCAGAAGGGACCATATAAATCTCTCTGAGTATGTCTACACTACAAAGTTAATTCGAACTAACGGATGTTAGTTCGAATTAACTTTCATAGGTGCTACACCAGCGCTCCGCTAGTTCGAACTTAATTCGAACTAGCGGAGCACTTAGTTCGAACTAGGAAAACCTCATTTTACGAGGACTAAGCCTAGTTCGAACTAGCTAGTTCGAATTAAGGGGTGTGTAGACCCTTAATTCGAACTAGTGGGAGGCTAGCCCTCCCCAGCTTTCCCTGGTGGCCACTCTAGCCAACACCAGGGAAACTTGTCTGCCCCCCTCCCGGCCCCAAACCACTTAAAGGGGCACGGGATGGCTACGGTGCCCGTGCCAGGTGCAAGCGTGCCAGCACCCAGCCAGCAGACCCTGCACCTGGCACGGATCGAGCCAGCCACCCGATGCCCCCCAGTCCTCCCCCTCTTCCTGGGACCAGGCTGGCGGCTCCCGGGAGATTGCCCGGGACCACAAGAGGCGGGCACTCGCCTGGGCTAGTGCAGACATCGTGGACCTCGTCCACTATCTCCGCACTAGGCACAGGAAAGTGGCCGACTAGGGCAGGAGAGCTGTCAGCCTGGCCACCCAGGAGCAGGTGTGCAAGAGAATTAAGGGGGTCCACTGAGACCCCCGACCCTGAGCCCTGACCGTACAATGGCCATACTGGGTCAGACCAAAGGTCCATCTAGCCCAGTAGCCTATCTGCCGACAGCGGCGAACCCTAGGGACCCTGGAGGGGATGGACTGAAGACAGTGACCAAGCCATTTGTCTCGTGCCATCCCTCTCCAGCCTTCCACAAACCTTGGACAGGGACACCACTCCTACCCCCTGGCTAATAGCACTCCATGGACCCAACCTCCATCACTTTATCTCACTTCCCTTTAAACTCTGTTCTAGTTCTATCATTCACAGCCTCCTGCAGCAAGGAGTTCCACAGGTTGACTCTTTGCTTTGTGAAGAACAACTTTCTGTTACTAGTTTGAAGCCTGCTACCCATTCCTTTCCTTTGGTGTCCTCTAGTCCTTCTTTATAGGAACTAATGAAGAACTTTTCTGTATGCACCCTCTCCACCCAACTCCTGCTTTTAGAGACCTCTATCCTGTCCCCCCTCAGTCTCCTCTTTTCTAAGATGAAAAGTCCCAGTCTCTTTAGCCTCTCTTCATATGGGACCTGTTCCATACCCTTGATCATTTTAGTTGCCCTCCCCTCTCCCAGCCTCTCTCTTCCCCTCTCCCACCTCCTTTTCCCAGTCTCCCCCAGTTTTGTTCAATATAGACAGATTCCATTTTGGAAGACACATTATCTTTATTTTGTACATCAAGAAGAGGGGCTAGGGAAGGGTAAGTGGAAGGAGGTGAGGGAGGAATGGGGTACGAGCCCCTGATGGGGAGGACTGGGCTGGCTCTGCGGGCTTCTGGGGATGGAAGCTCTCCTGCAGCCCCCCAATTGCCCCCTCTCCCTAGATGGCAGCCTGCAGCAAGTGCAGCCGGGCTGATGGCCGAGTGCTGTGATGTGCCCAGTGTGGGTACTCAGGGCACTCCAAGCCAGGACTGCTTTGCAAGCGGGGCACCCCTGAGAACTGTCTGTCCGGGGTGGGGGTCGGGACCCTTTAAGCACAGCCCTCGGCTAGCCTGAGACAGCAGCTCCACGCTCTAAGTCCTCCTCTGATGCCCTACCGGCACTGCTTCCAGCCATCCTTAAGCCCGGTTCAGGGTCCACTTAATGTGGACATGCAAGTTTGATTTAGCAAAATGCTAATTCGAACTAGTTTTTAAGTCTGGATCCGTTAGTTCGAATTAGCTTAGTTCGAATTAACTAATTCGAACTAAGTTAGTTCGAATTAACGTTGTAGTGTAGACATACCCTCTCTGAGTCTACTGAGTAAGCTGGTCAAAACAGTACCTCCCATGTGTAGTATCACCACTACAAGCCGTGAAGTTATGCTTCTGGACATACTGATTCATTGTGATGAAGGAGAAGTGATACAAGCTGATTTAAGAGACCCACCATGGATGGCAAAATCTTACTGGAAAAACTTAAAAAACAACAAATAGTCTACTAGCACCTTAGAGACTAACAAAACACGTAGATGGTATCATGAGCTTTCGTGGGCACAACCCACTTCAAGTCTTACTGGAGTGTTCAGAATAGTGTGGGGTTGGTAATCTGGGCTATATCATAGATATATATATATACTACATTTCAGAACGAGTGGTCACATATCTATTTAGCCTGCAGTCATATTTTAAAGGTAGGTTAGTTATATTGTAAAAAATATGGTGCAGTATGTCTCATTCACAGCATACAGCAATCACCCTATTTTTGCCTATGGGACAAAGATAGTGTACTTTACGATGTTACATGTCTGCAATGAAGAGAGCCTGGAATTGTAATGTATGAGAAAATAAACCAAGTTATCTATAAGAAGGATGGAGGGGAAATCTTCTCTCTAGCTTTTTACCATGCATCATTCTGCTGGAACTGCTTTGCTCAAGCAACTTGAATTTAGTTTGGTAAAGCTACACATTTCTGTATTCTAATCTTTTGATATGTTGCACTTTTTCTGAATTTTATTCACACTTATTTGTGACCACAGGTAGGAGCCATTTTCAAGTATTGTTTGTAAATAAATTCTATATGACAGGGGAAATAAAGTAAGCTGGCTTGACACTTCAGATAACCACAGCCGAGAAAATCATTGTCCATTTTCAATCTAAGTTAAGCTGTCAAAGACAAATGAACAAGTTAACAGTTTGATTAGCATTCAAATGGTATTTATCATTCTCAGCTGTACTGAGTTTTTGGGTATATTGCCAACAAATTTAGTAAACATTTCCCTGTCCTGAGGAGCATGTCTGACATATGCATGACAACCATATAACTATCTTTTTTGGTACAAACTATTAGTAAAGGCTGAGAGAGAGAGAAAATGTTAATATACTTTCCCATATGTAAAAACTTTTGGAAGTTGGAAAGCTCATTTCTGTTCATTTGAGTTCCGTACACTGTTTAAAATAAGTTAGCCAGTATTCTGAAATTACCAGTTAAAAGTACATTAGACCCAAGGATATCCATGTATCTGAAGTCAAATTGATATTTTGAGAGACCTAGTTGTGTTTCAGCATCCTGGCAAACGTTTTTACTCGATTTCATTATTTATTTCAGTTTCTTGCTTCAGGTGAGATTACTTTGACAGCCTCTTTCCAGGTAGACAGAGAGATGAAACATCCCTTTAGGCTAGAAGTTCTCACCCTGCAGGCCACATGTAGCCCAATAGCATACAGCTACAGTCCAGAGTGGAGGGGTCTAGGTTCCCAGCTGTCTGGCATGGTGGCACATAGGCGACTCGACTGCACAGCATGGCAGGCTCAGGATGGGGGTTCCTGCCCCAATGGCATAGCAGGAGAGGGGGGTCAGTTACCTCCAAATGCCACACTAGGGTGCCAATTTAGTCCCCTTCAGCTCCCCCTGTCATCCCTCGGTTCGCCTGCTCCTCTTCCGCCCGCTGTCACCAGCTGGAGCCTCCTCCCTGCCTCTCTGCCCCCAGTCCAACCCTCTTCCATCTCCGCTGGTGGGTTAGTGCATGTGGGGGCCTGTTCCCAAACTGGAGGGAGCGGGGGAAGACACGGTACAAGTCCTTCCCCCCAGGGTTTGGCTAAACCGTACGCCAGGTTTGGGGCCCTGTTGCGTGACGGCAGCAGCGGGGTGAGTGTGCACTTTCCCCCCAGGCACATAACACCCTCCATCCAGCACATCCCATGGGGTGGAGGTTTGGGGTCACAGTTGCAGGTCAAGGGCAGCTGAATAGCAGGTGTCCACGGTCTGGTGTCAGGGTCCTGGCTGCTGCTGCCCTGCTACCTGGCCCTTGCATCCCAGGTAACACTGTGGGCGGCATATCTAAAATAGGTTGCTGAGATAGCTAGTCAGCAAAAGGGGATTGCTCACATTTGGATTTGCTCTCACAAGGTGATGGGCAGTTCTGCAAGGTCCTGGACCCTTCCATTCTCACAGATGTTGGTTGGAATTGAGTGCTCTCAGGACCTTGCAGGACCAAATCCTTCATGATATTTTCTTTCCAAAGAGGGAACTGGCTGGACAGCTTTTATGCAGCAACTGTTTGGTGTATCCATCTGCTGCTATTTGTCTTGTAAATAGACCAGAGTCTCAAATTCTTAGCCTGTGGGACAGTCCTGGATGGAGAAATTGCACAATCTGGGCTGGAACTCCCGGAAGGCTGGAGGGGGGGGCCTGTCGGTTACCAGCACCCAAGCCTCACCCCTTCCTGCCATCACACAGCCTTCTTTCCCCCCATGGTACCCTGTCTCCTGAGCATATGGTATTGGGAATTATACCGGGCGGGGGGGGGGGGGACTTGCACCACAGGATAGCAGTGGTTGCTCCTCCTGCCCATTTCTTGTGTCAGCAGG
This sequence comes from Pelodiscus sinensis, assembly GCF_052426305.1. Classification (NCBI taxonomy): domain Eukaryota; kingdom Metazoa; phylum Chordata; order Testudines; family Trionychidae; genus Pelodiscus; species Pelodiscus sinensis. The sequence goes on along the minus strand of NC_143064.1, from coordinate 18,790,377 downwards.
AGCCATGGGGGAAGCAGAGCTCACTGGGTGGGCACACTCATTCCCTGCTTTTTCGAAAGAGAGCACCTAAGCAGTTATTCCTTATAAAATGAGGTTTTCCACGGTCAAAAAAAATGCAGCGTTCTTTCAATTTACTTTTGAAAGAACATGGCAGCAGTCTAGATGCAGGGGAAGCTTTTTCGAAAAAAGGCTACTTTTTTCGAAAAAAACCCTGTAGTCTAGACACATCCTAAGAGTGTAATAGTAGTAATAATAATAATACTTATGTCTTTTGCAGTGTTCTGAAACCACACAGCTCAAAACACTTTCCAAAGGAGTAGGTACCCGCATTTTACACATAGAGGAAGCCAGATACAGAGGTAGAGTACCCAAGATCATACAACAGGTCAATGGGAAATACCAAAAATTAGATAGAACAGTATGCCCTCTAGCCAAATAATGTGTTTGTGGCAATTATTTTCTGCTTTTCCTGGACCCTGCTCAATAGTCACTCAAAAACACTTTAATTATTTGCTGTGGATCAAACTGTTCTAATTGAAACCAGCATTGAGTGCCCTGAAAGTCCACTAATGTTTTGTTGCTCCTACAGCCAACTTCTTTTTAAACCTCATTTGCCTTAGTAAGCATGTTATGCATCTTTCCTAATGACCATTTTACTATCTGAGATCTTGCTGTAGGATAGGCTGCTTTTTATCCTAGTCTTTCAAAGAATAACCTTGCCGAAAAGAATTCCCAAATTCAAAGCATAATTTTAACTAGTGATTTCAGGGAGCATCTCTTGCTTAAGCAGTATTAACAATTTTACAACATTGTTTGTCTTATTGGGCTAGCTTCAGGGATTTCATGGGTCACAAATACTGTGCATGTAGGGAAGAGGAAAGCATTGATTTTTGCTCTGCAATTGATGTTTGCCTTGCTTTTCCAGCTTCAGTCTAAACCAAGTAGGATGAATGAGGGAATACAGAGCCTCAGGTTCTATTAGGAATTAATTTTTAAAGTTTACAAGTTCAGTTTCTTACATTTCACTTACAACCTCTGTAGAGATGATTTACAGTCACTGTTGGACTTAAGACTGATTCCCAGAAGTTGAAGTCCAATAGTATTTCTATAAACCACTATAATAATATTTTATTTTTATGGTTCTAAATGTCCTGCAGTGTATGGTAATTCAGATATAAAATAATTAAAGGCAATTAAAGGCCATTATACTAAGGATTACTTTGAGCTAATGATAGACTGCTTGCCGCAAGGAAGAACGCCTCCTAAAATAATGCAGGAACCTGATAATTGGTTGAAACTGGAAAAGGAGCATATCACAGAGACTAGGGGGAAGGTAATCTTGTGGAAATGTATACAACCTATGAGGGTCCTGTCACTTTTTAAATATTTTTATATCAACTATAAATACTATTTTATAAGGAAAGGTATTCACAATGGAACACTTCCTCAAAGAATCCATTTTCCTCAAACAGCACTTCCAAAGAAAAGAAAGAGAATTATTCTGGTTTTAAATTTTGTTTTGTACATATTCTCCTCTTTGGGGTATTAAAATTCAACAATGCTAACTTACAATTCATCTCCCAGAAGTCAATCTGTCTTTTAATAAGAAAGGTCCCTCTTAACAATAACATTCAGTGTCCTTGGTGCTCAGAGTGTCAAGGAGTGGAACCTTTTAGGCTCAACTTTTCTAAAGTGCTCTAGACAAGATTAAGTGATCAGCTGCTATAATCGGAGCCGCATTTTCAAAATTGCTCAGCTCCCAGCAGCAGCTTCGATTGTAAGAGGAGGCTAAATTGACAAGTGATTCCACACTGTCAGATTCTGAGTTACTGACAGTCCCCTCCTGCTGTTTGTATGCTGCAACCCAGTAAGACCCCCCGCCCCCACCCGCATAAACAGGAGTCACCACAATACAAACTTCAGCCAAGTAGTTTGTCTGTATCTGAAAGGGCAGGCTCCTGACTCCCACTCCCTAAGTCCTTTGAGAATAGTCCCATATTTCCTAACCCAAGAAGGGGTGGAGGATAGCAATACCAGCCATGCAACAGCTTGCCTTGGGCTTATTAAGCCAGTATACCAAACTCTGCTACCTCCTTGTAGGTGGAGGGAAATTGGTGAGTGAGCTTCTTGGTAGAAGTAGAGCTACTAGCCACTCTCTCCCAAAGCTCCCCAGCAACTGTCTGGAGCTCTCAGAGCGAGAGGATTGTTTAGCTACCTGTCTCCTCTCAACTGTGGCTTGATGGGTTAATTAGGTCCCTTCTCAGTGAACATTAATTGTTTCATAACCCCTGCAGAGTGAACACCTCAGTTAATTCTAAGTCCAACCTACTCAAAATGATATTGCCACACTTCAGTCAGCTTGTGGGTCCTTACACTCTACTGCATGTATCAGAAGTCATCAGTGAATAGCATTTTTCCAGGCTTCTCACTTACCACATAATGTCAATTACAAACAAGAAAGGAGCTCACAGCTGATTGCTTATATATGTCAATTCTTACTGGATCATCGTAAATACCCTGGATCAGATGGAAATATCCTTCCGGCATACATCTCAACTGTAAAATCTCCCTAACTAGTTTTCTTGGTACACAGTGATATGCTTTTGCAGATCCACAAAACCATGACTATTTGCTGTGCTTTTCTTTGAAACTTTCCATGAGGATTCATAGTGCATCAATTGTGCTCCTTCCTAGAATAAATGCATAGTTCAACATTTCAACTGTTCCACACTAATGCTTTTTAATAATCTTCTCACATGCTTTTATAGCATATGACATCACTTTAATTGTGCATTAATTAGCTTAAATTACGGTAGCTCCTTTATGTTTAAAAGAGGGACCACAAAGTTTGTATGCCATTCGTCTGGTATTTTCTCTTGTTGAATAATACGATTGAAGAGACTTGTAAGATATTTGGATGTCTTCCTTTTCCACAAGCTTCAACACCTCTACTGGTACTTCATCTGTCCCACATGCTTTCTTCTTTTCCATTTTCCTAAGGGTCTCTGCCCCTCTTGCACTTGAGTGCATTTGATCCTGCCCTCATTCTCCCCTTGGGTTCTTCTCATTCATAACTCTTTCAAAATAATCATTCCGTGTTTTATGTGATCCACCATTAGTTTGCAATATACCATGTTCATTTCTAATGCAAGCAACTTTATTTATATTTCCCATCATTTTCTGTGGCCTCAGCACATCTATAGATGGTCTCTTTTCTCTTATGTCCTTCTAGTTGGTTGTACAGTTCATGCTCATTATCTGGCAAAGGAGGTGGGTAAAGCCTTGGTCCTGCCTTCTCTCTGCTCTCTTGTATAGTCCGAGCTAATATCTCTGTTAGTCAGTGGCGAATGGAGGTTTTACTCATCTTACTGCCCTGAGTAGCCATGTATTTGGCATCACATTTTATCCCAAACATGTCTGGCTGCTATGTCATATATTTTATCTTTTGTGGCCTTGTATGACTGTGATTGCTGGGAGAGTCAAACAACATGCATGATTCCTGAAGTCATTCTGTCTTAAGTAGATGATGAGAAAGGGAAAAATGTACTGAAATTTTAAAAATAGAGGATCAATTCAAAATTAGAAGCAATTAACGTGCTGGCTCCAGTTAATGTCACTTGAGTCACAGCCATCAATGTTGTTAAGCCATTTTATGCTCTAAGAATGCATTTACATTGATTGGACACATTCTGTTCATAATGCAGCAGATACCAATATAGGGTACGTCTAGACTACTGCGTTTTGTCGACAGATACTGTTGACAAAACTTCCGTCGACAAAGAGCGTCCAGACACATTGAGTTCTGTCGACAAAGCAAGTTGCTTTGTCGACAGAACTCCGTAGTCTGGACGCAACGTTACAAGCAATAACACCTTCTGTCGACAGAACTCTGTCGACAGAAGGTGTTATGCCTCATAAAATGAGGTATACCAGCGTCGACAAAACTGCTGAGTTCTGTCGACGTTATGTCGACAGAACTCAGCGGTAGTGTAGACGCTGGTATAGTTTTGTCGACAAAAGTCCACTTTTGTCGACAAAACTAGGTAGTATAGACACACCCATAGACACTGAAGTGTGTTCAACAGAGAGACAGTTTCAGTGAGGGTGACCAGTATGAAAAAAATGGCACATGGGGCAGGGATGGAATAGGTACTTATGTAAGAAAAAGCTATTAGGACTATCCCTATAAAATTGGGACATCTGGTCACGCTGGTTTTAGCTACATTTAGAATAATTGTTATATAGGTTAGTGGACACAGTTTACTTTAGAACCTTACGTTATTGGAATGTGGTAGTTTATTTAATTCTAGCTATCTTGTTATTGCAAAATGATCAATGGTTAACAACTTAATTCAAGCAATACATATATGGCTGTTTCTCTTTCTAAAAATTCATCACATGCGTAGAGTATTTAAATACTGAATTCAGCTAATATAGAATCAGACTGACATTTTTATTCAAGGCTAGGTCATGCTCTTAAGAGTATGAATCCATACTGGGGGAACCCACTGCAAAAGTATGTATCTAGTGGGGGTCAGATGCGCTGGCGCAGCACATGCTATAGCCCATACCACCACCTCCTCACTTCTGCTTTTACCAAGCTAGCTAGAGCGCACCTAGCATGGGTATGTGGATACAGCTACAACAGTGTTTCTCAACCTGTGGTATGAGTACCCTTAGGGGTATTTGAGAAAAGTCTGGGGGGTACGTCAACACACTGAAATTTGGAGAAAACTGAATTTTCGTTTTAAGTTTTACAGTGCTTTATTATTTTTGTACTTTTTAACATCCAAAAATGTCATTGTCTTCCCAGCTACGATTAAGTTGTTTAGATAAATGTGTTGCAGTAGTAGAAAAAAATTGTGTGTCTAAAAACTGTAGGTACTGTACTTATAATTTTTTAAAGGGGTACTTTATAAAAAAGGCTGAGAAACACTGATCTATATACAACACCTGCTAGTCACTTCCTGGCAACAATGTATATATAGTTGAAGCAAAGCTCTGTAGTTGGAGTTGATCAGTGTTGCACTGAGACTGGGAAGAGAACTTAAAGGAACACAAATCTTTCCTTGATCCCGTTAGTGCAAATGGGGTTCAAAAGCGGCAACATCCTAAAAGAGGAGTTGATCTGAAGAACTCATCTGAATAAAGACTTTGGAACTTAGCCGATGTCTACTTTAAAGCTTTCATTACTGAAATAACCAGCACTGACTGTAGTGATGGGAACCGTAATTATTCTGAATCCATTATTTCACACACAGTAGGCAAGAAAGGTTGTGATCCTTTTTTATTCTTGTAGGATATTTTGTTATGCATGTGGGTTGCCGTTCATTTCAGGCTGTTTATTCCCATCTGCATGGAAACATATTGCTGTACTAGTCACAATTCAGATTGTATTTATAATGAAGACTTCATCGCCCATTAACTTCAGGTACTCTCTGTGGAAATACACATTTCAGTAAAAAAGCTGGTTTCACTCAAAATCGACCCTAATGGCCTGCTTTGAGGTCACAGCACTGATTGCTTTCCCCATGCAAACTACAGTGATCTTTGCTTTTTTACCTTGTACTTTTGTATACAACACCCCTCACTGGTGTTTTGCAGGATCAAGACCAATATGTTTAATCACACAGCAAGCAATGGAATGAGATGCTGGAAGTAAGATGGGGTGAATGGGAGTAGTGTTTGCATTGTCCATTTGCCAGATCCCATTATTATGTTTTCTCTGCTTGCCACCTTTCTATAGAAATGGACTAATTTGCTATTTGCCTTTGAATTCACTCTTAGGCACTTCATACGAAAACAGTTAAACATGTTTAAGCTCTTTGAAACATCTAGGTCACAGTATGCTCAGGCTTTAACATAAGAATTAAAAGAGTCACTCTCCTAATAAATTTACATCATCTTACTTGAAAAGTCACTGTCATACTAATGACTACAGGAAGGGAATTGATGCCACAAAAGCTAATCTGTATTAATCTGCCAAACTCGGTTTGAACAAAAAGTTATGAATGGTGGCAAAACATGACAGTTATGCGATACATTGGGCAAACAGATAGTCAATATGTGTATATCTCAGATTCTATATCTGGTCATGGCCGTACAACAGAGGGACTCATCCAAATATTACTATGTCCCTGCTGCTTTTGCCCTTAGAGCTCTGCTCCAGTAAAGTCCATAGCATATACTCATTAATGGGCTCGACAAATCCGTGTATCTACTCACCCGTGGCAAGTAGATTTCAGCCAGTCACCCAATTTACCGGCGGTGCGTGCATGCGCAGTGCGGGTCTGGCGCATGCGCGGTGCAGGGCTGGCGAGAGGATTTTGCTGTGGATTGTCGAGCCCTGCTCATTATATTACATTGCCCCTTGAACGTCAGTATTAGTTAGTAGCCTAAGCGGTTGCTGTCCAGTGCTGTCTTAGGATATGTCCACACAGCAAAGTTATTTCAAAATAACAGCCGTTATTTTGAAATAACTTTACTAGCGTCTATGCAGCCAAACCACTATTTTGAAATTAATTTGAACTAGCGGAGCACTTATTTAGAATTTGGTAAACCTCATTCCATGAGGAATAATGCCAAATTCGATATAACTATTTTGAAATAAGTGCTGAGGGCTATGTCTAGACTGCAAGCCTCTTTCGAAAGAGGGTCTTTCGAAAGCATCTTTCGAAAGCGCCTCTTTCGAAAGAGAGCGTCTAGACTGCACGGAGAAATTTCGAAAAAGCGGCTTGCTTTTTCGAAAGAAAGCATCCAGTGAGTCTGCATGCTCTCTTTTGAAGAAGCCCTATTTACATTGAAGAACGCCTTCTTTCGAAAGAGGAACTTTCGAAAGAAGGCGTTCTTCCTCGTGAAATGAGGTTTACCGCCATCGAAAGAAAAGCCGCGTTCTTTCGAATTAATTTCGAAAGAACGCGGCTTGAGTCTGGACGCAGGGGAAGTTTTTTCGAAAAAAGGCTACTTTTTTCGAAAAAACCCCTGAGTCTGGACACAGCCGAGGAGACACTTATATCAAAATAGGGGACCTCCAGCCTTCCCAGGGTGCCCTGGTGGCCACTCCAGCCTCAACCAAGAACACTCCTCTCCCTCCCCCTCCCCGGAGCCATTAAAGGGGTTGACTCTAGCCACAGTGCCTGTGCCAGTTCCAAGCCTGCCAGCCCAGAGCCAGTAGTCACTGCCCCAACCCAGTGGCCCCAAAACATAAGCCAGCAAGCCACTGGCAGCCAGCCCTCCACCGCTCCCCAGGAGCAGCCTGCCAGCTCCCAGGAGCCTGCCAGGGCCCGGAGAAGGTAGGCGTCTTCCTGGTCCAGGGTGGAGATCATGGACCTTATTCAGGTTTGAGGGGGATGCCCCCAACGTCCATGATCTCTGCACTAGATGGAGGGAGGCGGCCGTCTATGGCAGGATAGCTGCCAGCCTGGCCACCAAAGGCCGCATGCAAACTCAGGAGCACGTTTGCATGAAAATCAAGTTGGTCTGGCGAGACCCCCCAACCCTGAGCCCTGAGCTTCCCCTCCCTCTTCTTGTCCTTGCTTTCCCCTTCCAGCTCCCTCCTCCCAGGTTTCCCTCTCCCCTCTCCCCTCTCCCACCCTCTCTTCTTCCCTCTCCCACCTCCTTTCCCCAGTCTCACCAGAGTTTCATTCCCCGTTCCCCAGTTTTGTTAAATAAAGAGTTTGTGTTCATGAAAATATGTGTATTTTATTTGACATCAGGAAGGGGGGTTAGGGAGGAGTAAGTGGAAGGACATGAGGGAGGAATGAGGCACAAGCCTCCAGTGGGGCAGACCAGGGAGGCTCTTAGTGCTCCTCAGGGTGGAAGCTGTCCTGCAAAGCCTCCTGGATACTGACAGCCCCCCAATGGACCTCCTGGATGGCAGCTTGCAGAAAGTGCAGCTAAGCTCACAGCAACACATCCACAAGAAGCACCAGAGTGCCCAGGGGCAGATCTGGCTCCATTCTACAGAGTGATGTGGTGTCCCGAGTGAGGGCAACCAGAGCACGCAGAGAAAAAAATGCTTTGCTGTCCCTCAGCGAGGTAGGTAAGCAAGCAGGGAAAGCTGAGAACTGGCTGTCCGGGGGGGGGGGGTCCCTTTAAGCACAGGCCTCAAATAGCCTCAGGCAGCAGCCACACAAAGTAACTCCTGACCTGATGCCCTGCCGTACCTGGTTCCGGCTGGCCTTCAATGCGATTCAGCATCCACTCAGTGTGGATGCGCTATTCCAAAATAGGAAAATGCTATTTTGAAATGCATTTTGTGTGTAGACGCGTTATTTCAAAATAACTTTTTTCAAATTAACTATTTCGAAATAAGATATTTCGAAATAACGCTGTATTGTAGATATACCCTTATATATATTCTGTAGACACGCAGAAGAGGGCTGAGCTTGTACCAAAATGGGTACAAACAAATACTTTAAGATGGAGCTGCTTAGCCAGGTTGTCCTGCCACAGGACACATTGTCAGATACTATCCTTTGCAGCTCTACCTCTCATAGACCATGATGTAACCTGAAGCAGCCAGCTCAGGAACTGCAGGGTTGTTGGGGTTTTTTCAGGTAAGTGTCTCCACCTTTTCACATGGATAGGTGAGGAGATGACACCTTAAAAAACTTAGCTGGGAGAAATGCACATTGTGCAATGTATGTGACCATTTTTATTGTATCCCAAATGAAAGAAATTACATTTTTTCCAATTAAAATGGAAATAACATTGATAGAACTTCACCATATTTTGATGTCAGAGGAAGTAAGACTTCTAAGATCTCAGTATTTGAAATCGTCTAAGTCAATAAAACTGTTCATCCATGAAGGACTCAAGTGTTAACACAGTTTTATGTGAGACATAAAGACAACCTTGCTTAACATTTTATTTAAATAAAATACTCTTTATGTGAAAATAAGCAATACTGTTTGTGATTTCCTTGCAGCTACTTTAAAACAAAATGATTGCTTTTCCTCTGAGATGGTGTTTTTCAAACACTAATGTTAATTGCTAATCCCTGCAAACTGGGAATAATTTTAAATTTCATAAAGCACTTTCTGCACAAATACAAGAAATTTCATTTGAATGACAGGAAGGAAATGGAAAAGAGATTAACAGAGACTCTTATCACTGTAAAAAGAAAGGCTATTCTAGAATGCCACTTATCCATTCGTTTGCTTAATATTCACCTTTGGTCCATAGCTGAGGCTTTGTTTGCAATTATAGCATATTAAAAAAAGTTTAAAGTGAGGTCAACTTCATTGTTGTGTAATCACATGTTTAGGGATACTGTGTGTCTTTATCTAAAAATTACTCATTAATATAAGCATCATATAAAGAGAGCCTGCAGAGGAAGAAAGGGATGTTTAAGGAGTCTTAAGAAACAATGTTTTGGCTTCAGAATCCTTTACAGATTTCAAAGATAAGAACCAGTATTTTAAACGTTAACAACTAATTCTGGGATAATGCCCAGAGAAATCATTGGCGTGAAAGTTAGATGGTTTCGAGCTTCATTTAGATATGTGACCAAAAAGGACACTAGAGAATGCATAAATCGTCTGACAACATTATTTAGAAATTAAAAACGTGAGGTATCCTATGTAGCAAATTTTAATAAAGTGCAAAAGATTAATAAGATTTCAAGAAATAAGATAAAATTGTGTGCATAAAAAGACAAAATTTATGTGAGGCTTTCTCAGAGATGCCCTGTTAATCTATCTTGTATATCAATGCAATAAGAATATCTATTACAAAAGATTCCAAAGTGCATTACGTGATGACCTCATGGTAGACTTCAATTGACTCTGGGATGGTACACAGGAGAGTTATACAGATCTGCACCTTTTGATGTCTTTGGGAAGTTTGTCATTGACCATAATGGGAAGAGAACCAGGCTCTCAGTTCACAGATACTGAAATAAAGTGATTCATTTCCTTCTTGCAAACCACCTAATATTATGATGTCACCTTAATTCTGGAATTGTGACCTTTAAAGTCTGATACTGTGCCATCCACGCATTGCTTCCGTTATACAAGCATTGTTTTATCAGATAATCTTCCCAATTTATTCATGAAAGAAACATTCAGATAAGATGTTCCCTCTAAAATGAAAGGAATGGTGGTGGCTGGATGAACAAGCACCCAATCTCAGTACCTTTCCTTACCTTAAAGATGTGCCTTGTGACAGTGACCAATATTAGGCAGTTCCTGCACGATCCAAGGTAGCTATATTTGTGTGGGTGCATTTATAACATTTCTAATTAGATTGAAACTTTCTTAAATCCAGGCTTTATAAAATCTAATAGCAGAAGGGATTTTTCATATCTTAAAAAAAGATTTGGGCAATAAAGGGGGGAATCGCTAAGATTAAAATAAATCCTGTATCTTACTATCGCATTTATGCATTTTCAACCAAAGAGTTAGTTAATTTTAAATATTATGATTGTTTGTACATTAAATTACTTTACAATGTTAAAAAGCAGTACTGAATAAGCTCTGAAATAACTCTTGTTAAATTGATAACTGCAGGGTCTCTAGTGAAGCTCTCCAAGTTCTACTGGCTTACACTTGATTTGCTTTAATAAGGGTTATGGGAAAAGAAAAACTATTGAAACTCCATTTAGAAATGCCTGGCAACAGACAGGTAGAAAAGACTTCGAATTACTATTTTTCATTACTGAGGCCCCCTTAGGACTATACTGGAAAGAATTCTGTCTGCCCCAGATAAGAGTCTCCCAGCAGTTTAATGTGCCAATCAGTTGCGCTCAGCAGCCTAGAATCATCATATTGCAGCTATTGAATAGTTCCAGACCATATGCTCAGAAGGATAGGGAATGTGATATGTGTCACACTTTCAAAGAAGGATGATGAAGAGTATTAATATGCTGATGAAGAAGAAAAAATGGAGTGAATTCCAGGGGATCCTAATATACCTGTGTTATAAAGCTTGACAGATATGCTGCACCAACTATGCCACTTCATATACAGTGACATGTTTGAGTTAGCATAAGATCCGTCTCATACTAAATTTCTCAGATCTTCTCTGTCTCTTCAGCTATCCTTTATCCTACCCTGTAATTGCTTTTTTATGAAATAAAGAGTTAAATCAGACTCCAAGTACCTGAAAGGAAGCTGGTAACAACATCCTCTGGGTATCCTAGAAATGTGGTTGGGTGTGTTCTGCATCTAACTAATTACCTTGAAAACAACTGCCTCAGGTTGAACGAAGTATTGCCTCATTAGCATTTGCTGCCACAGCTATAGCTTGAAGAAGGAAAACAAAAGAAGGAGATGCGAATGAAAAGATTAAGAAAAAAATATATATTTTGCTTGCGGTGTCGTGCATCTTCAATTTCAAAATGTCCTCCTTTGTGAAACTAAATGCAATTAGAGTGTGTCATGATGAGCAGACAAATGAACACTTTTACAACCAGTGATATGTATCTAGCACACACAAACTATACTTCAACTTGCATCTCTGAGCCCTAACAGGCAGATTTTCTGGGGTCTAGCCTCAGAATTATTGTGCAAATAAAAATGTAGGGGCAAAGTAAATGATGGTGTAAGCAGATAAAATGGTGGTGTTTTCTAAATTGGGACTAGTTTTCAAGTCCTCTTCCTTCCTTTTCCTTTATCTTTAACCTCATTCTGAATTATAAATTAGAGTAAGGGTAGTTCACTCTGGGAAGATTTTCTGGTTAATGGTTTAAAATAACAAAACAAAAATGTTTGGAATTGGCCTGCTCAAATGAGATCCTTAGAATTGGATAAGCACTTTGACGACACAATGAATTTTGGGGAAGTCCAGGAATAATTTTTTGTCAGAGCTGGTCACAGCTAATATTTTAAATTATACCCCACAATTAATGTTCTCCTCTAATATCAGTAGAGCTTTTGTTCAGGAAATATTTGTATCTTAATCCAGATATAAATATACTGTGTTTGCCCAGATTGGAATGACTAGAAGATTCTGCAGCATGCTGTTCAAGATACTGTGTTCAGCTTAAAACCTCAGATTCAAACAGCCCTTATGCCTTGGAGTTTTCAAATTCTGGATCCAGATCTGAATTTTGCAATTTGTGCCCATTTCTACTTTGTTCTGTTAACAAAAGACTCATATTAACCATATGCTCATTTGCACTCAGACAAATTATGGGAACATTCATAATTGTGCCTGCTATTGCTATCAATTTTGCTTTATCATTATTCATTAGTTTCATTTGTACTTTGGTTTATTCCAAACTGAGATTGTCAGTCATTTCACTTTACATTATTTGAGTATTCTTTGGTCTCAATCTGTGTGGGATAGCTCCCTCCTGCTCTCGCCAAGTTGCACTTTAATTTCAAGTTTGAATGAACCCAAAATCACAGCATGAAACTCATTAAGTATTATCAGAATCTCCTAGCTGTACATCAAGACTGTGGAAAACTGTAATTTTATATTAAAGTGCAAACCTATATTCTGAGATAGGGTTCATTCAAAACAGTGTTTCACTTCATACAAAAGTTTTGAGATTTGTAGGGTGTATTTTGACAACATTGGTCTGACTGCCAGGTCTATATCACAGCATTGCCAATCCCAAATGTACAAAAATAATGAATCAGGCTAACCAAAAGTTTGGCTTTGAAATAATTAAATTATGTAAAATAAAAGATGTTGTATTATTTTTATTTGCCTTCTGCTTTTTAAGCCTGTAGAGTGCACTGGGATCATGTATTAAAGCTTTCTCCATAGTCAAAAGAGCTAGAAACTTAATTTTTCTTTACGAATGAAGGCTGAAATCATCACATATCCACTTGACTCCAGGAGCTGGGGCTTTAAGGAAAGCAATAGTGAGTATGAGACTCATGGCAAAATCATGAGAGTTGTTAAAACTGGTTAAAATCTGGATCCAGTGAAGTTTTATGGATTTTTTTGGATTTCATCAGGAGTATTTCATAGAGGTGTATTCCAGACCAATGTGCCCTTTTTATTAGACCATTCCATGTTATCTTTAGCAATCATTATTGTGTTCTTATGGGTTCAACCCTATTCATGATTCTGTACTATTTTTGCAAAAGAGAAACATGATGTCTTAAGATGAAAATATCCTTTTGCAAGAGGGTATGAGATGGAGCATGCTAGCAAGATGGCTAAGGAAATAACTTGACTTTTCCACTTCAGATTTGGACTCCAGAGTTTGTTTATAAAAATGTCTCTTTGGAATGTCTGTCCAATAGGGGTGACTGGTGAAGAACACAGGGAGGGCTCTGGCCATGTGACCACCCTCACATGTGACTCCTCTCTGTACTACCCCTAGCTGAGTGGTGGGCCAGGACAATAACAGACCTTCTACCCAAGGCACTGCCTTTTCCTGGCCCCTTCCCACTCCTCCCCACCTCTGTTCTGTCCCCACCCCAGTCTGCTCCACCTCTTCCCTTCAGCCTCCTCCCCCCCTGTGAACTAGTGGGGGCCTGCCTCCAGCAGCAGGGGGAAGTGGAGTGATTTGGCCACTCACTTGATCCCCTGGCTCCCAGATGAATCACTCTGCTTCCTGCCCGTGAGTGCAGAAGGGCAGACTGCCCCTCTCCAAGTGACATGGGTGGGACCCAGGAGGATCAGAGATGTGTTGCTCTGCTTCCTCTTGCCACTGCTGGTGAGTGTGGGGCGAGACCTTGCTTCAGGCACCACTCCCCAGGGCCACCCAGAGGCTCTCGCTTTTTGCCCCTCTCACCCATGGCATTTGATGTATCATGTGTCCCTCCTCCCCGCCCATAACGCACACCCATCCCTGCTGTCCAGCAATCTGTTTGCATGGGGTATTTTTAATTAAGTCTGTGACTTATACAGAGATCAAATAATGCCACGAACAGAAAGTCTTCTCTTTCAAACAGTATCTTATTTTGTTGACTGAGGACAGTTTTGGAAACATTTTTTTCTTATGTTTCTTCAAGAATGTTTCCTCTTCTTTCAGATTAAATTCTGTGTTTCAAGCATCAAACATCTTTGAAAAATAGGAGCATAGAGTTTATTTACCCTTGTGTGCCTTCTTCTAATTTAGCAAATTACCATTTCCAATGAATGGGTGATATTAGATGGACATCACTAGTGATTCTTAGAGTCACGTAGGCATGCATGAGAGAATCACCTTCCTTTTTTGACTTGTCCATTCCAATATTAGCCACAATCTATTTGTTTCACCAGATGGTTTCAGGCACATACAATATGGAGTTCCAAAGAATCAGTTCCTTCTCAGCTGAACATGTTTGTTCTCAGTGCAACTGATACTGGATTTTACTGTCTTACCACTGGATTGCGCTTGATAAGTACAGCTCTGCATTGGGGTGGTGTGAAGCTTCATGAAGCTCCTCAGTGGAGGAGCATCCCTAATAATGAAGCCTTTTGTGGGATGCAGCTTGCGTCTTCCTGCAACATGGCCCCACTCTGTGGTCTTGTCTTGTGATGTCTAAGCCCCCACACCTCTTTGAAGCTTTTGGCAGCCCTGGATTTAGAGAGAGAAGTGTCTGCATTCCTGACTCCCTTGGATGCTGTGGCTTCAATAGCCTCTCTCCATCCTCTTTGGAACCTCCGCCCCCCCTCCCCTTTCAGCTTAGTTGAAGGCTGCCTTATAATCCCCCCCCCCAAATTCTTCAGCCTCTCCTCATAAGTCATGTGCTCCAGCCCCTTAACCATCTCCAATGCATCCACATCCTTTCTGTAATGAGGAGCCCAGTATTGACACAATACTCCAGATGTGGCCTCACCAGGGCTGAATAAAGAGAAATAATCACTTACCAAGTTCTGCTGATAGTGCTCCTACTAATGCACCCTAATATGCTGTTAGTCTTCATGGCTACAAGGGCACCCTGTGGACTCATATTCAGCTTCTTGTCCACTGTAATTCCCAGATCCTTTTCTGAAGAACTACTGCTTAGCCAGTGAGTCCCCAGCCTGTAGAAGTGCGTGCAATTCTTCTGTCCCAAGTGTAGGGCTCTGCACTTGCCCTTGTTAAACCTAATCAGATTTCTTTTGGCCCAATCCTCCAATTTGTCTAGGTCACTCTTGAACCTATCTTTACCACCCAGGATATCTACCTCTCCCCCTGGCTGGGGGTATGTCTACACTACAAAGTTAATTCGAACTAACAGACATTAGTTTGAATTAACTTTGATAGGCGCTATAGTAGCGCTCTGCTAGTTCAAACTTAATTCAAACTAGCGGAGCGCTTAATTTGAACTACGTAAACCTCATTCTATGAGGACTAACACCTAGTTCGAATTAGCTAGTTCAAATTAAGGGCTGTGTAGCAACTTAATTCAAACTAGTGGGAGGCTAGCCCTTCCCAGCTTGCCCTGGTGGCCACTCTGGCCAACATCAGGGAAACTTGTCTGCCCCCCTCCTGGCCCCGGAGCCCTTAAAGGGGCATGGGCTGGCTAAACAGTTTGTGCCAGTTGCAAGCCTGCCAGCACCCAGCCAGCAGACCCTGCACCTGACACAAGATGAGCCAGCCACCCGATGCCACCCAGCCCTCCCCCTCTTCCCGAGACCAGCCTGGCGGGTCCCAGGAGCCTGCCCGGGGCCGCAAGAGGTGGGCGCCCGCTTGGTCAGGTGCGGAGATCGTGGACCTCATCGAGGTTTGGGGGGAAGCCTCCAATGTCCACGATCTCCGCACTAGCCATAGGAACGCATCCGTGTACGGCCGCATGGCTGACAGCCTGGCCACCAGAGGCCACCAGCGGACCCGGGAGCAGGTCCGCTGTAAAATTAAGGACCTGTGGCAGTCCTACTCCTGGGTCTGCCTGCCAAGGGCTGACCCGGAGGCCTGCCCCCACTTTCAGGCCCTGGACCACGTCCTGGGGGCTCACGCCGTCCATGCGCCCCGGGTGGTCATCGACCCCGGGGCAGAGGGACCCGTCCCGGACACCGAGGAGGAGGAGCCAGAGGACGCCGAGAGCCAGGAGCCTGCCGGGATCCTGCCCAGGACCCAGGACCCCCGAGGAACCCCACAGACCACAGACCACATCGCCTGTGTCGTCCGAGGCCGGGGAGGGCTCCACATGTGAGTACCATCATGCTCCCCTTATGTGTACGGGAGTGTGGGGGGAGAGGGAGCCCAGGGATCGTGCGCCTGGGCCTTGCCCACCATGGAGCAGCAGCTGGGTGTCATGCAGGGGTCCTGGCCTTGCAGAAGGGGGCTGGGTTTCACCCACCTTGTCCCCAGGGAGAACTGACCGCTTCTCTTGTTTCATCACAGCCGCAGCACCTGGGACTGCAGGGTGCACCATCCCGCCTGCAGCAGCCACCAGCGCCTGGGCCAGCAGGAGTGCCAGGAATGAGGAAGACAACCAGCGGCGGCACCTCCGGTTCATGGAGCAGCTGCTCCGCAACCAGGAGCACTGGGTCCGGGAGGACCTTCGGCTGCACCAGTGGAGTGTGGAGGCACTGAAGGAGCAGGACCGTGCCCTCAGAGGCCACCTCCAGACCCTGGTGGACTGGTTCCTGCCTCCTCATGCTCCGGCTCCTGCGGCTGCCCCAGCTCTCGCTCCTCCTCCCACCCCTGCTGCCCCTGCTCCCTCTCCCACTTCCTCCGCACCCCCTGTCCCTCCTGCCCCACCCTCCACACTCATTCCCCCCTGAGACCCTGCACCCGCAATGTTGCGAGACGGGAGAGCCAGCCGGACCCCCAACCCTGAGCTTTCCCTTCCCTTCCTCCCCTTCCACCCCCTTCCAGCTCCCTCCTCCCAGGTTTTCCCCTCCCCTCTCCCACCCTCACTCCTCCCTCCCCCCACCCCAGTTATGTAAAATAAAAAGAGATTTTTTTTTTCCGAAACAGGTGTCTTTATTTGACATTAGGAAGGGAGGTTAGGGAGGGGAAAGGGGAAGGGAGATTAGGGAGGGGAAAGGGGAAGGGGGGGAGGGTGGAAGAAGGCCCCAGTGGGGTATGCAGGGAGAGTTTAGTCCTCCTCCTCCACATGGAAGCTCTCCCGCAGGGCTTCCCAGATCCGGACGGTCCCCCGCTGGGCTTCCCGGATGGCAGCGGTGTGGGGCTGAGCGTAGTGGCCATCCATGCGGTCAGCCTCAGCCATCCAGGCTGACAGGAAAGCCTTCCACTTCCTCTCGCACAAATTGTGCAGCACACAACGTGCTGCCACCACGGGAGGGATGTTGTGCTCTGTGAGGTCGAGGCGGGTGAGGAGACATCTAAATCGGGCTTTCAGTCGCCCGAAGGCCCCCTCAATGATGATGCGGGCCCTGATCAGCCTCGCATTGAAGGCCTGGCGGGAGGGGTTGAGGTGCCCCGTGTACGGCTTCATGAGCCAGGGCTGTAGGGGGTAGGCTGCATCCCCACCAGGCACACGGGCATGTCCACGTCCCCGACCCTGATGTGGCGGTCGGGGAAGAAGGTCCCGGCCTGCAGCCTCTGGCACATGGAGGAGTTCCGGTACACCCGTGCATCATGTGCCTTGCCGGACCAGCCCACATTAATGTCCGTGAACTGTCCCCGGTGGTCACACACGGCCTGCAGGAGGACAGAGAAGTACCCCTTGCGGTTAACATACTGGGAGGCCTGGTGTTCCGGGGCACGGATGGGGATGTGCGTCCCGTTGATGGCCCCCCCGCAGTTGGGGAAGCCGAGGGCGCCGAACCCCTGGATAACAGCATCCGGGTCAGTGAGGTGGACCACCCTACGGAGCAGCACCCGGTTGATGGCCTTGACCACCTGCAGAGAGACACAGTAAAGCACGAATCAGTGGGGTGCCCGGGTGGCTGGGAGTGTTCGTGCCCTGACACTGCCCTGCACCCCACTCCCGGAAGCAACCCCCCGGGCGGCGTGTAGTACGGCCGGGAGAGACTGGCCCCTCCGGTGCGGGGCACTTTCACGTCCTCCCCCCCATCTCCCCGTTTTCCCTAGGGCGGCCCATCCCCTCCTTGCAGCCCCCCTCGCCCTCGGCCCAGTGGCCGGCGAGTGCCATACCTGCATGAGCACCGCTCCGACAGTGGATCTCCCCATGCCGAACTGGTTCCCGACGGATCGGTAGCTGTCCGGCGTGGAGAGCTTCCAGAGGGTGATGGCCACACACTTCTGGAGGGGGATGGCAGGCCTCATGCGAGTGTCCCTTCTGCGCAGAGCAGGGGCGAGCCACGCGCAGAGCTCCAGAAAGGTGTCCCTCTTCATCCTGAAGTTCTGGGTCCACTATTGGTCTCCCCAGCGCTCCAGGATGATGTGGTCCCACCAGTCGCTGCTGGTCTCCAGACGCCAGATGCGGTGGGGCACGCTGGTGCCCGGACACCATCGCAGCTGCTCCAGGGTCCCCAGGGTGGCCAGGCAGAGAGGCAGGGGGCTGACGTGCACCATTGCTGGCAGGTTTGCAGCAGCAAGTCCAGAAACTGCACCAGAAACTGCAGGGCGAGCTCTGGCTCCATGTTGCCACCTGCGGCGGCGTCCCCGAAGGGAAGCACCGACACAGACGGGCGCAGAGAAAAACGCTTTGCTGTCCCTCGGCGAGGTAGGCAAGCAAGCAGAAAAGCTGAGAACCGGCTGTCCAGGGGGGTCCCTTTAAGCACGAGCCTCAGATAGCCTCAGACAGCAGCCACACAAAGCAACTACTGATCTGATGCCCTGCCAGAACTGGTTTCAGCCGCCCTTAAGTGCTCCCCAGCATCCAATCAATGTGGACGCGCTAGTTCGAATTAGCAAAATGCTAATTCGAACTAGTTTTTAAGTCTAGATGCGCTAATTCAAATTAGCTTAGTTCGAATTAGCGCTGTAGTGTAGACATACCCCAGTGTCATCCGCGAATTTGCTAAGGGTGCAAACCCTCCTCTCATCTGATCATCAATAATGTTGAACAAAACTAGCCCCAGAAGCGACCCTTGGAACACTCCACTTGATAACAACCACCAACCAGACATCAAGCTGTTAATCACTACCCATTGAGACTATTTAGCCAGTTTTCTATCCACCTTACTATCCATTTATCCAACTTCTTTAACTTGCTAGCAAGAATACTGTGGGAGACTGCATCAAAAGCTTTGCTAAAGTCAGGGTATATCACATCTATCACCTTCCCCATATCCACAGAGCCAGTTATCTCGTCATAGAAGGCAATTAGTTTGATCAGGCATGACTTGCTCTTGGTGAATTCATGTTGACTATGCCTGATCACTTTCCTCTCTTCCAAGTGTTTCAAAATGGATTGCTTGAGGATCCCCTCCATGATTTTTCTGGGGACTGAGGTGAGTTTGACCAGTCTGGATTCTTCTTCTTCTCTTTTTTAAAGATGGGCACTACATTTGCCTTTTTCCAATTATCCAGGATCTCACCTGATTGCTACAATGGTTCCTCAATTACATCACCCGACTTCCTAGTTGTCTGCTAGTTTTCCATTAATCTCTCTGGATTACCCAAAATCACAGTAAGGGCTTTTCATCCATTGACTAAATGCAGAGTAGAACTGTGGATTTCCCATTATTGAACTCAATTAGCTTGCCCCTTCATTTACAGTTCCAAGATTCCAATCCCATTTGATGGGCAATCCAATTGCAGAATTTAAATAGTGCATTTAGTTACAGAAATCCAAACAATCTTTCATTCATTTTCATTAAGATTACATATCAAGTACATACACATATTAATATTAACACACTTTAGAGTTATCTAATTACAGGACATACATAATGTAATGTGATAGTAAAAAAAACAGTTATAGGCAAGTGAAGATATGAACATTAACTTTTTTTTTATATGCATATAAGTTAATTGTCCTATGTCTCTGAGCACACTCATCTTTTCTCTTCCTTCCTTCCTTCCTCCCTCCCTCGTGAATTGGCCTGTTGCTTTGACTTGAGTTGGCAACCTGCTAGAAAGCCTCATAAGGTGTTCAGGGGAAAGAATGTCTAATTAAGGGCAGTAGTAACACTAAATGTGATCTAAGGCTATGTCTAGACTACAGAGCTTTTCTGGTATATGTCTGGTATCCTGGAAAAGCTCTGCTGCTTCCAAGGAAAGTGTCTGCTTTTTTGGAACAGTTTCCAAAAAAGCGGACATGTTCTTTCGGCATCCCAGTATTCCTCTCAGTGAGAGGAATAAGGGATGTTCTGAAAGAGGAGTTTTTTCCAAAATTTGGCCCCATGGAGAGAGGGCAAATTTCGGAAAAGCCTCTTTCAGGAAAAAAGCAGAAAAAGATACAAAAATTGCTCCAGAGAATGAACCCCCAGGCCTTAATGAAGTTCGAGGATGTCCCAGCTGTACTTTTCTTTGCAGCAACAATGCCTAATCTTGCAGAGTCAACCAATTCAGGTAGTTTGGAGATGGGATTAATGTGTGGGTAATGCAGCAACATGAACCCAATCTTCAAAGTCTTTGTGGTTCAGCCATGGCTTGTAATTATGCTGTTCACACACTAGAAAGCTTTCAAGAAGAGTTATACATCCTGCCTTCATCAGAGTTAGCATATGTCTCTGCTTTGACCCAGGAGATTCCCAACTTGAGGAGACACACTTTTTTTAGCTCTCCTGGAGCTAGTGCACTAAAAATAGAACAGAATTGTGGCTGTGTGAGGCTATGCATGTCTATCAGATCTGGAAATATGTACTCGGGGCAGCTAGAATATGTCATTCACACTGCTGTGGATACCTTCAGCTTTTAGTGCACTAGCTTAATGAGAGCTAGGGTTTGTCTCCATTACGCTGGGGATTGACACTGCGGTGATTGATCTACCAGCTGTTGATGTATTGCACCTGCTTAGACATGATAAATCAATCTCTAAGTGCTCTCCCATCAATGCCGGTATTCCACCAGGACAAGAGAAGTTGCCAGTGTTGACAGGAGAGCAGCCCCCATCAACTTTATTTCACACAAGACACCGCTGTAAGTACGTCAACTTCAGCTACACTATTTCCGTAGCTGAAGTGACGTAGATTAGATCAACGGTGGGGTTTAGAATACACTAGGCCCTAGCATGGATACATCTCCTCAGGCTGGAAATCACACCTCCAGCTCAAAGAGCAGATCTACATTAGAAACATGCACAGATAGGAAGTACCAGAATTATGTGGGCAGATACAGTATGTGTTCCTTGTTGTACCAGGTCATCCACATGTCAGTGGCCTGCATTGCTTGCTAATGTCTAATTCCATTCTTTACAGCCTCCCCGTTGGCTTTCCTTTTATTTTTCTGCCTACTTAAAAAAGAATTTTGAAAGAATTGACTGAAACCATCAAAATAAAATGGATGATTATCAGTGTTACAACTTCAACTGAGTTCAGCATATATGATGCTACCTGTGTATCATTATTTGGAAACTAAATGCTGATGCTTGAGTTCAACATATTCATAATATAAATCTAAGCTGTCTGTAATATGGCTTACTATAATAATCCATACAGAGGGCTATATTTTTATCTCAATGAGTAAGGATTGATGGGTTAATAGGAATTAGGCACATAAATCCTTATGCTGTGGAATGAGAAAATACCCTATAGACATTAATGTCATTTTACAATGGAAGCTGTTAATATAAGTGCTTATGATATTCCTTCCTAAATCTCTCTTCCCACAGCTCTGCACTATATTTGATATTACCTCAGCATATGGCTGGACTGTATCTGGTGAGGGTTAATTAAACTATTAATACTTTTTGTACCTACATACACACACAGCCATACACATACAGTAGTTCTAAATCTCTACTATATAATAGGATGATATTTACATGAGCTGCATGAAATTACAGGGTAAATATATGCTCTGACTAACTTCTAACTCATAGTAAAGCTGATATACTTGGTAATAATACTTTGACTCAAGGGCAGATTCTGCATTCTTAAGCCATTCAAAACTCCAACTGAAATAAGGACTATAGAATAATTTTTGTTAAATGACAGAAAAATCAAAAACTTTTTGCAGATGAGAGTTTGCATAATCACTACAGCTAACCTCCAGGAAATCCAGGCATGGATTTGCAGTTATTCAAGTTCTTAAAAGTACCCCACTTCCCAAACACATAAAAGGAAAAGAAAACCCTTATTGTATACATACTTCTCAATCTAAATTTACAGTTGTATGGCTATAATGCTATTGTGATGTTGTACTCAAAAGTAAATCAATCCCTAATGGGTAAAACAAAAACCAGGACTATGTAGAATAGTGATAGAAATGTAGCCGTGTTAGTCTGGGGTAGTTGAAGCAAAATGCAGGACAATGTAGCACTTTAAAGACTAACAAGATGGTTTATTAGATGATGAGCTTTCGTGGGCCAGACCCACTTCCTCAGATCAAATAGTAGAAGAAAGTAGTCACAACCATATATACCAAAGGATACAATTAAAAAAAATGAACAAATATGAAAAGGACAAATCACATTGCAGAACAGAAGGGGGATGCGGGGGGGTGGGAAGGGGGAGGAAGGAAGGTAAGTGTCTGTGAATTGCTGATATTAAAGGTAGGGAGAGTGGGATGTTTGTGAGTTAATGGTATTACAGGTGATAATTGGGGAAACTGTCTTGGTAATGGGTGAGAAAGTTCAAAGTCTTGTTAAGTCCTTGTTGGCAAGTGTCGAATTTTAACATGAATGACAGTTCAGAGGATTCCCTTTCAAGTGCAGATGTAAAAGGTCTTTGTAGCAGAATGCAGGTGGCTAAATCATTTAGAGAGTGTCCTTTCTGGTTAAAGTGGCAAGAAACTGTTTTCTCTTTGTGATCTTGTCTGATATCTGTTTTGTGGGCATTAATCCTTTGGCGAAGTGTCTGGGATGTTTGTCCAATGTACATAGCAGACGGACACTTTCGGCACATGATAGCATAGATTATATTTCTGGATGCGCAGGAATATGTGTTCTTGATCTTATAACTCACTTGGTAGCACTTCAAAGACTAACAAGATGGTTTATTAGGTGATGAGCTTTCGTGGGCCAGACCCACTTCCTCAGATCAAATAGTGGAAGAAAATTGGCACAACCATATTTGTTCCACTATTTGATCTGAGTAAGTGGATCTGGCCCATGAAAGCTCATCACCTAATAAACCGTCTTGTTAGTCTTTAAAGTGCTACATTAGTCCTGTTTTTTGTTTCAGCTACACCAGACTAACATGGTTACATTTCTATCACTATTCCTTATGGGTAAGGCTGTGATTTTTTCATAGAAGTTGCAGAAGTCATGTAGTGCATGATTTTCCACAAGTTCCATAATTTTGGAGAGTCTGACTTCAGGGCTGCCCATACAGCTGGCTCTTGGAACAACCTGAGTAGTGGCTACTGTGGCTGGCCCTGTGGACTGCCTGAACAGCAGTCATAAGGGGTGTGTCTAGACTACATGGCTCCATCGATGGAGCCATGTAGATTAGACAGATCGGCAAAGGGAAATGAAGCCACAATTTAAATAATCGCAGCTTAATTTAAATTTACATGGCTGCCGCGCTGAGCCGACAAACAGCTGATCAGGATGAGTGGTAAAAGATGCCCATAGGGAGCACTCCAGAGCCAGCTGCATCTGCCGCTGCTCAGCCGGCCTCAGAGCAGCTGGCTCTGGGGACCACTGGAAGAGTGGTCAGTGTGGATGGCTTTGGGGAAACCTGAGCAGCAGTCCCTGGGTGACTGGAAAAATGGCACCTGGAGTCCCCAAGAGCAGCAGCTGGGGGAAATCAACCCCCAGCACAGGAACAGGCTCCCCGCCCAGCAAGGTCCCAGAAGTAGAGCTATAAACAAGCCCTTAGTCTGAACTGAGTACTGAGTCCAATTTTAGGCCATAGGTGAGGCTTACTGGCTAACCAGTTAACCATTTACATCCCTAATTGAAACTGCTATGAAAATTGGCTTTCTGGTGAATTTTCTTCAAGTCCTTAAACCAGAAAGACCATGGAAAGAAATACTCCTTCAGTATTTCAGCCATTCTAGGTTTGTTCTTCAGACTAATTAATAATAAAAATAATTATAGAGGTGCCTAGAAGTGTAAAACAATGTGAGGCAAGGAGAGTGCAATTAATTACATTTTAGAACCTTAAAAGGTTTGATGAGATGCTACAAGTGGGCAAATGTGTTGGAAGAAGTAGATTCTGATAAATTCCCAGTGTTGCTTAATGATCTCTAATAATTATCCTGTGACAAGATGTCTTCCCTTGCTACATTACTTTATCTTTTGTGTGTCATTGCTTTTGCCAGCATGTGGAATTTAATTTGATTGACACATTTAAGCATATTATTGATGCATATTTAATTTCCAAATCTGTTACCACTCATCCAGAAAAAAATCTTGCAGTGACCCAAATGTGATTGAATCAAAACAGTCTGTATAAACTGTTCAAGGTGCTAGTTACAAGTACTATTATTATAATTTACTAAGATAGTTTTTAATATAGAACTCAAAACTTTCACCTGCCATCTGGCAGAAGAAACTTGAAACAATGTAACGTGGAGGGAGAAATTACAGTTAAGAATTATACCTGTGGCTTTCCACTTCGTTATTCTCCATAACTTGTACTTCTGTAAAATTCTGCAGTGATAATTCTTTGTAAAGAAACATGTCACTGATAAGCCTTTCCTTTCACAGTTTGATTAGGAAAAGAAACAAATTAGACTTGTGTGATGGAGGCTGATTCAATGACTATAAAGTCCAAATCTGGGACAAAGTTCATAGATTTAGTGTCTGGATCATGCCACTGACTATAAAACTGATATCAAGTAATAAGTGGGGCAAAAAAAATCCATTCATAGAAATGAATTTGCAATGTGGCCAATGCAGATGGAAGGTGAAATATCATTTCAACCATTTTCCAAGCTTTTAAAAAATGAAAAAAACCCTGCTATTCTCAGGATGATGACTGTTAAAGAGTACCAAAAATCATCCTGATCACTTATCTAATTTTATTCTTATCTTTTCATTTGGTTATTTACCCATTTATAATGTTAATGCACAGATAATCTGTGTCATTTTGTACTATAGTACTTGAATGTTTTTGGCCCAAAATAAGGGAGAAGCAACTGAGAAAGAGATGGGCTTTGGTATGGCTACTTTATGTCTTTGCACTATACAACTTAGGTAAAAGGGTCCAGAACCATACTGAAATGGGTTGTGGTAATTAATGGATATACTCATCTGAGGATGTGTAGGAAGTTTTCTGGTCACACTCAGTCACCTTCAGAGAGTTGAGCTAATTAAAGTCGGGGAGAGCATAGGGCCTGGGCATAAATTTAGGAGTTAAAGCCCTGATCTACACTAGGGCTTTATTTCTAAAAAAACCTCCTTTAGATAAAATTTATAAGCAGAGCACCCACACTACCAAGCCCATTATTTTTGAAATAAGGGGCTGCTTACTTAAAAAACGGTATTCCTGCTTTCTCAGGGAATAATGCTAATTTCAAAATAGTTATTTCCAAATAGAATTAGTGGTGTCACTATTTCAAAATAACTACTCTCCAGAGTAATTCAAACTACTTACTCCTCAGTGCTTCATGGGGCTCTAAATCGAGGTAGCGCATCCACATTAATGGAGCCTGCCTCAGACTAATTTCAAAGCTTCCCCGTAGTGGGGACACACTATTCCAATTTTGTAAAGTCAGGAGTTAAGGCAAACTTTTAGTTATTTTGAAATCATTTCCTAGTGTAGACATGCCCAAAGAGAGCCCTGTGGACACGCTCAATGACTGATTCAAGCAGCATTGGGAGATGGGTCAATTGTTAGGACTGGGTCCCAAAACATCAACCACCTTGGATACAAGTGAGCTGTATTGGCTGCATTTATTAGGGAAGCCATCTAAGACAGTGTTCAGTCAATTGTGATGTGGTTTATGGACCTAGAAGGAGGGATAGGATGGGAGCATTTGTTACTCAGAGGCTGCATAGCCTGAGAAAATTGTTTAGCTGTTACCCAACTGCTTTAAACTGAGATTTTTTTTCTCAGTTGAACTGGGAATGGGGTACAGTTCAGGGAAGGTGAATACTTAATTTCTCACCTGACTTATCTGGGTTCATAGGGAAAAGCTACTGCTCTGTAGTATTAAAACCTTTGAGTTTTGTCCTCATGGAGTGGCAATTTGTACTATGTGGAGTGTCATTTCTAAACCACACACTAATCATACCCATAGCATGTATTGCTGCTTTATATAGACGTGCCATTAGAGAGTCCAGAAAATAATATTTTATGTGCTGATCACAAAACCTGTACCACTTTGTGTACAACCTACAGGTTTCTGTTTCACCTGCAAGAGAGGACTAGTCAACTATTAACCCAAAAAGCTAGAGTGATGCTAAGTGTGCGGGTCCTCTGTTTGCTACTGACAGGGTTCTGATGCATTTGGAAAAGAACTGACATGTTGCCTTCCTTCTCAAGCTCTGAAGAGTTAATCTGACACATGCTCTGTAAAATCGCCACATAAGGACTAAGAAATCATCCCTGAAAAAGGGTCAGAGAGGAATGTGTATATGTGCGTGTTACAGGATAGAAGTGTAAATGTTATGGTGAAAATCTTGTTACAAAATTTAAATATGAAACAGCAACGAAGTGGGGAAGTCTGTATGAGGAACACTGATTTACTGTCTAATAGCTTTTGTGTAAGTGTTGTTCATATAGTTTGAAATTCCCAAATCTGTGACTCTCTGGTCCAGCAACATCCGTGGTCTATGAGGGCTGTGGATACTGCTGGGCCAAAGAACCCCAAAGGCTGGGAGCTGGGAGTCTTGGTGGGGAGCCTTGTATGGGCCAGCAGTGGTGGTGGCTGGGGAGCTCTGGCCCAGCCTGGGAACCTCTGGCAGCAGCATCCCAGTGGTAGCAAAGCTGGAGGCTGGGCGGCTCTAGCCCTGGCCAAGGAACCCCCAATGCAGTGGCACCAGAGGCTGGACTCTTTAGACCCTAGAATAGCAGATTTTCCCCACGGTGCCACTGAGAAGTCATGCAAATCTACCCCAAGGGAGCACTGTGGAGAGTAAACACTGTAGGAAGAACCACCCAAGAGAGCCAGACTGACAGAACCCTGCAGCCAGCTGATGGGCAAAGCATGTTCTTTAACTCAGGGATTGCCCAAGGAAGTCAAGATCCGGGCTTGACTCTTCTTTCCTGATTCCAGCTTTGTACAATCTCTGGTCTCTGAGTCAAGCCTTATTGAGTGGTTCACTCTGTCTAATGCTTTCTGAAAAGTCTTGAAATGACAGACCTCTGGCATGTGCTTTGCAAAGAGTTGAGCTGAGGTACGGGAAAAGGGGAAGTGTAATAGACTTGTGCATAAATGAAGATAGGTCTATTAATGGCTATTAGCCATAATGGGCAAGGATGGTGTCCCTAGCCTCTTTTTGCCAGAAGATAGGAATAAACAACAGGGAACGGTTCACTGTTCATTCTCTCTGGGGCAATTGATACTGGCTGCTGTTAGAAGACAGGATACTGGGCTAGATGGACCTTTAGTTTGATACAGTATGGCCATTCTTATAATTGACTCTGTCTATCATTACCTATTATACATGCACATTATTACCTGTTGGATAAAATGTCTTTTTCCTTCACGAGATTTTGAAAATATTTCTATCTACTACTATTTCTGTTTCACCACAACTTTGCCATATAATACCCCAGGCTTCCTGAATTAATCTTTTTTATAAGATCAAAGCAATCTCAATACTAAAGATCAGATCCTGTTCCCAGTGACTTCAATAGAAGTAGAATCAGGCATGGGAAATGTCTTTTGGCAGCCTAACTCTTCCTTTGTGAGAATAGTGGAGATTTAGTAATTCTCACATCTACAATGTGCAGTACATGCTTCTGAGAATGTAATGAAGAAGCTGAACAAGTGCTTCAACTTCATTTCCACTGTGTACTCTGTCTTGCCTCGGGCACGGTTGCATTGTAAACATATGATGTATAGCTATGCAGAGAAAATTTTCTCCTAATATACCAAGTACGAGTTTAAAGCCAAAACTCATAATCAATCAAAATAAATAGATATACTATAATTCAGAGAGGCATAGCGGATAAGGTAATATCTTGTATTGGACCAACTTCTGGTCATGAGAGAAAGACGCTTACCCAGAGCTCAAAAACTTTCCCTCCAACCAGCAGCTGGTCCAGTAAATGACACTGCTTCACCTATTTTATCTCTCTAATATCCTAGCACCAAAACAGAAGCAACAAAAGTGTATATACCATATTAGTTATTCATCTGAAATGTACAAGGAATTGCTAAATATTGAAGACAATTATTTTTTAAAACACTGTTATGCATGTTGCAATGATTTTCTTTGTGGGGGGAATTCAATTTAGGTTTAAATGTATGTCAGTTTTCTTCAAACATACTGAAATTTACCGAACTTTTGCCAAAATGTAATTTTACCATTTTCCAGATATTTCACTGTTTTTTAATATCTTTAGTGACTTTTTCATAAACAAAATGTTTGTTCACCCATGGTACTGCCTATTATTTTGTAAACCCAGACTCAGACACCTAGGATGTGTTCTCTTGGTGTGACATGGCAGCTGATTTTCCAAAACAAAATGTGTCCCAAACTTCATTTTAAAGACTAATGAAGCAAATACAATTCATAACATTGTGTTTTCAAGTTCATCCTGAAAGTTTTAGTGACTCTGGTAAACATTTCTATTCAACTCCTGACCTTATAACAGGAGACAGTTGCCTTGTCTGTATTATGATTCATCTTACGTAAAATGTACAAGGCTGCTGTAAAATCTTTAAATCACATCTCTTTCATGGATAAAAATGAATTGTAGAGCAAAAATGCATGGAAATAAAAAATATCATCCCAAGTAAAAATCATAAGAATATAAATTATTCTTTACTAAGCAGAGCATGAACTTAAACATGAATAACACAACATGTCATAAATAACTTGATGTGATAAATTCCTTATAAGAAAATAATTCCTTGAAAGCCTGTGATGAAATGTTCAGCGAAAATGTTCATAAATATTCTTTTCAGCACTATTTAAATGTTCACTTTTTCTTTTATAATAATAATGAAATAAATGTCAATCATCTCCAATGAGCTATAGCCTGAAGAACCACAGTTGATGGATATTTTTCACACTTGCTCACATTTTATTTACAGGATTGAGAGGCATGTTAAAGTATCTTGCACAAATTTTCATTTTCAAAACAAATCACGAAAAGTTTTAAAGAAATTACTCAGTTTTTTTCTTGAACAGTTTTGCAGAATGCTGTTGTTAAAGGACTTTATGATTGCTCTAGGTCCTATCCTGAATTTCAAAGTCAGGCTAAAACTATTGCTATTGTTTTTGTTTGTTTGTTTGTTTTTCTTTGTTTTTTATTTTTATTTTTGTTTTTTTAATAAATGTTCAGCAATTAATCTCTGAGCACTGAACAATAATACTCTATTATTAGCCAACCCCCTTTTAAAGCAGATATATTTAAAGTATGTTGAATATGTGCTTTTATTCCAAAATCTAGAAACTAATATTGCTGGCCTTATAATGCATGACATACACAGTTAAACCATTTTTAACTTCAACTGGGGTTCTGGATACACCAGTTGTGTGCATCTATTTGCTATTCATTAGTACTCTGGAAGCTTTGAATCCCATGACTCTATAACCTTGAAGCATTTCTGAAGGGGTATATTCAGATTATTCAGATATTCATTGCTATTCCCACTCCAAGTTTTAAATATAGTTGTGCACAATATTTCATAATGTAACATAAAGGAATGTGCATATAGAGAAGTCTACTTTACAATGAATGGAGCTACAGATTGTGGGGACACATTGGATTAGCTTCTGGCACATCTATTTTAGGTCTGGAGAAGAGATATTTGATTCTCTTAAGGCTTGGTTAAAACTTGGTTAATATTCTAAAATTTTGATTCATGGAATGATGGGGAATGGCACAAGGAATTGCAGTGCCTTTGTGCATCTCTTCAGCATAGGGGCACAACTGCACCCAGCCAAGCCTACGGACTGTTTCCTCATTCATGGGCAAGTTATCTTCAAAGGAATAAGAAGGAGAGAGGCCCATGACTTGTTAGGATGTTCTACAAGTGCTCTTATGTATTCCCCCAAAGGGAGGAAGCAATAGATGCTGATGCAGAATTCCTTCCATAGTTCCCTATGGTAATAAGCTTCCACAGTATCTTCATTGTGAGAATCAGTTTAAAGACACAATTGAATCTTCACCTCGATACTAACCGATGTTCTTCTTTAGCACTAATTCACCATTTGCCTGTATTACTGGCTCCTTCACAGTACATGATTCTAAGATGTAGTCTGACAATTCTGACTAGATTGGAACACTTCTGTTTAACTACGTGTTTGCTTTATCTTCTTGAGTTGATATCTAGCCTAATACAAAAGTAATCAGAATGGCTCATAATTAGAGCTATCTGAATAATTGATTCCCCGCCTTTGTCCCAGCTATAAAAGAAATTGGGGGAAAATGCTTTGGGCTGGCCCCAAACCAAAATTTTTCAAAATTTTGAAAACACTTGAAAAGTACAATGTTTTTTGGCTAAACTAAATGACTTGTTCCTGAGCTTCTCATAACAGTTTTTAAGAAAAGCTTAAAAATGAAAAGTTATTTCAAATGGAATTTTTTTTTTTAGAAATAAAGAGAAGACTTAGTCTTTTGTGCTTTCTAAAAATGAAATATTTTGGCAAATTCTATACAAATCTGTGAAATATTTGGATCAACCCATGAAAAAAATTGTAACCAAAAATGTGTGTCCAGTTCTACTCTCAATAGAACTGTTGTGTGTATTACAAATATAACTTTATCTTAATTTCAAATACAGAATTGTAATGTTACCCACTGTTTTAGTAGACTCTTTAACATATCCTCCAGAAATTACAATTTTGGCTGTAATTTTTATATATATGTTACCAATACAATAAAACCCTACTTAATTCTAACTGGAAGAGATTATAGACAAAATGTATTTTTCTATCTTCAGCTGATATACTTTATGTATGTTGTTAGTGGTTTTGGGTATCAAATTCAATGTTTTGGTGATGTTCATTTGTACTATGAAATGTGAACAGAAATCAAAAGCAAATATTTTTGAACATTTGAAAAAACTTCAAGATAAGTGTTAGAGCGCCAGTCACACATTCTAAATGTTTTTATTGTATACTTTATTTGTGATCATACATCTGCAGCACAAACTGAGTGCTTTGTAATCCATAAATTGCTATTATTGTTACCAGTTGCTTTCTATTTGTGCTCCTTGAAGCAGACATTGCATTACAGTTTGCTGAACTGTTCACTACTATGAACAAGATAGAAAAAAATAAATATCTGTCTTACTGAAAATATTTGATGTGATATGCATACTAAAACTCTGTCTGATTCTATCCAGTTTTTTTAAAATCCTATACATTTGGTTTTTAAATAAACTGAAAAAGAAAATATAATTTAAATTTAATCAGATTATAATTTAGGCATTCAGGAGCCAAAGTGATACTTTCAATAATGGCAAATGTCAGCCAACAGGTGCAGAGGAGCACATGGTTCAAAGACATCCCTTAGGAGAGAATTTATTAATGGAGATTCTTTATATCCTAGTAAAGAGAAAGGATGGAAAATCATAAATTATAGGTAGGATCTGATCAAATAAAAAAATCCCATTCAATTACATCATGTAATGAAAGACAGATGCAAAGTGACAAGTTTTTAAAGTGTTTATATACCAATGCTGGAAATCTAAATAATAAGATAGATGAACAGAGTGTCTTGTATCAAATAAAGATATTGATATAATCGGCATCAAGGTAACTGGATTGAGGACACAATAATATTGTGTACAAAATATATCAGACAGACAGATTACGTCATGCAGGTGAGGAAGTGGAAAGAAAGCATAGAATCAAATGAACCAAATAGAATGAATTGAATCAAATAGAATCAAATGAAGTAAAAATCTTAAATGAACTACACTGTTCCACAGAATCTATAAGGATAGTAATTCTATACTATAATAATAATAATAATAATAAGATATCAGTAGGGATATTTTACTGACCACGTGACCTGGATGTAAAAAGGTTAGGAAGATTACAGAGATTATACAAATAAAAATTTCAGTAACAATGGAGGATTTCTGCTATCTCCATATTGACTGGGTACATGTTACCTCAGGAAGCGATTGAGATAAAGTTTCTTGACACCATAAATGACTGCTTCTTGTAGCACTTAGTTCCAGAACTCAGAAACAGAAAGGCAATTCTTAATTTAGTCCTAAGTGGAGCACAGAATCTGGTCCAAGAGGTGAATATAGCTGGATTGCTTGGTAATAGTGACTATAATATAATTAAATTGACACCCCTGTGGCAGGATTGCTGCAGCCCAACAATGTAGCATTTAGTTTCAGAAAGGGGAACTACACAAAAATTAGAATAGTTGAACAGAAATGAAAAGGTACAATGCCAAATGTTAAACCACTTCACATTGAATGGAAACTTTTTAAAGACACCATAATAGAGGTTCAATTTAAGGTACACACCAAGTTAAGAAACATGGTAAGAAAACCAAAAAAAGTGAAGTGCCATGGTGGCTGAAGCAGTGAAGCAAAAAGGCTAAAAAGTGGAAGTTAAATCTTTGGGTGTGTCTAGACTACATGCCTCCGTCGACGGAGGCATGTAGATTAGCCAGATCAGCAGAGGGAAATGAAGCCGCGATTAAAATAATCGCGGCTTCATTTAAATTTAAATGCTGCCCCGCTCTGCCGATCAGCTGTTTGTCGGCAGATCGGGACAGTCTGGACGCGCCACGCCGACAAAGAAGCCTTTCTTGATCGGCACAGGTAAACCTGGTTTCACGAGGCATACCTGTGCTGATCAAGAAAGGCTTCTTTGTCGGCGCGGCGCGTCCAGACTGCCCCGATCTGCCGACAAACAGCTGATCGGCAGAGCGGGGCAGCCATTTAAATTTAAATGAAGCCGCGATTATTTTAATCGCGGCTTCATTTCCCTCTGCCGATCTGGCTAATCTACATGCCTCCGTTGATGGAGGCATGTAGTCTAGACACACCCTTTGTGAACAAAATAGGAAGGAGTATAAAGTATTGTGAATGAAGTGTAAACATATAATTAGGAAGGCCAAAAATAACAGCTAGCCAAAGACTCAAAGAGTAATAGCAAATATATATATACATTTGTATACACACAAAACCAGTGGGGCCAGAGGACAGTTGAGATACTTTTGGAACATGCAAGGATAATAATTACTTTTATGCCAATGCTAGAAGTCTAAATGAATTCTTTGCATTACTCTTCACAACTAAGTAGGGAGGGAGATTCCCAAACCTGGACCATTATTTTTAGGTGTCAAATCTGAGGAACAGTTACTAATTGAGGTGCCATTAGAGGAGGTTTTGGAACAAGATGATAAGCTAAACAGTGATAAGTCACCAGGACCTAATGGGATTCGTCCAAGAATTCTGAAGAAACTCATATGTGACACTGCAGAACTACGAACTGTGGTATAGTCAGCTTCAATACCAAGTGGCTGAAAGATAACTATTATAATGCCAATTTTTTTAAAAGGGTTTGAGAGGTGATCCTGGCAATTACAAGTCAGTAAGCCTAACTTCAGTACCAGGCAAACTGGTTGAAACTTAAGTAAATCAAAATTATCAGACACGTAGATTAACATAATTATTGGGGAAGAGTCAACGAGTTTTTTGTAAAGGGAAATTATGCCTCATTAATCTACTAGAAATCTTTCAGTGGGTTAACTAGCATGCAGAAAAAGGCAAACCATATGATATATTATACTTAAGTTTTCAGAAAGCCTTTGACAATAATCCTCACCAAAGGCTCTCAAGCAAAGTAAACTGTCATGGGATAAGAGGAAATGTCCAGTCGTGGTTGGCAACTGGATAAAAGACAGGAAACAAAGGGCAGGAATAAATTGTCAGTTTTCAGAGTGGAGAGAGGTGAACAGTGGTGGCCCCAGGGTTCTGCTTTATTCATAAATCATTTGAAAAAGCGTAAACATTGAGGTGGCAAAATTTTCAAGATGATACAAAACTATTCAAGATACTTAAGTCCCAGACAGACTGTGAAGAGCTAAAAAGGATGTTTCACAACTGGGTGGCTGGACAACAAATGAAATGCAATGTTGATAATTACAAAATAATGCATATGGAAAACATAATCCCAACTATACATATGAATGATAGTTTCTAAATTAGTTGTTACCTCTCAAGAGTTGGAGTTACTGTAGACAGTTCTCTGAAAACATCCATTCAATGTGCAATGACAGTCAAGAAGCAAACAGCATGTTGAGAATCATTAAGAAAGGCATAGGCAACAAGACAGAAAATATCATATTGCCTCTATAAAAATCCATGTTATGCCCACATTGAATACTACGTGCATATGAGTTTCCCCTTATCTAAAAAATGATGTGTTGGCATTAGAAAAAGTTCAGAAAAGGACAACAAAAGTATTAAGGGTATGGAATGGCGGCCATGTGAGGAGAAATTAATAAGACTAACTTTTCAGCTTGGAAAAAGCAACGGGAGTTATGATTGAGGTCTAAAATCATGACTAGTGCGGAGAAAGTAAACAAGAACCAGGGGTCACTAAATGAAATTAATAGGCAATAGATTTAAAGCAAACAAAAGATAGTACTTCACACAATGCAGTCAACCTTTAGAAGTCTTTGACAGAGGATGTCATTAAAGCTGAGACTAAAGCAGGGTTCAAAATATAACTAGATAAATTCATGGAGGATAGGTTCATCAATGGTTATTAGTCAGTATGGGAAGGGATAGTATCACTAGCCTCTGTTTGCAAAGCTGGGAATGAGTGACAGAGAATGGATCACTTGATGGTTACTCGTTCTCATAGACTCATAGACTTTAAGGTCAGAAGGGACCATTATGATCATCTAGTCTGACCCCCTGCACAGTGCAGGCCACAAAATCTCACCCACCACTCCTACAATAATCCTCTCATCTATATCTCAGATATTGAAGCCTTCAAATACTTTGAAGACCCCAAGATGCAGAGAATCCTCTAGCTGTGATCTGTACCCCATGCTACAGAGGAAGGCGAAAAACCTCCAGAGCCTCTGCCAATCTACCCTGGAAGAAAATTCCTTCCCGACCCCAAATATGGCAATCAGCTAAACCCTGAGCATGTGGGCAAGACTCATCAGCCAGACACCCAGAAAGTTCTCTATAGTCACTTCTATCATCCCTCCATTGACCTATTTCCCACTGATAATGAATGGTCAATTAGTTACCAAGATCATGTTGTCTCATCAAACCATCCCCTTCATAAACCCATCTAGTTTAATCTTGAAACCAGATAGATCTTTTGCCCCCACTACTTCCCTTGGAAGGCTGTTCCAGAACCTCACTCCTCTAATGGTTAGAAAACTTCATCTAATCTCAAGTCTAAACTTCCTACTAGCCAGCTTATATCCATTTGGTCTTGTGTCCACATTGGTATTAAACTTAAATAATTCCTCTCCCTCCCTGGTATTTATCCCTCTAATATATTTAAAAAGTGCAATCATGTCTCCCCTCAGCCTTCTTTTGGTTAAAGTAAACAAGCCAAGCTCCTTGAGTCTCCTTTCATAAGACAGGTTTTCCATTCCTCGGATCATCCTAGTGGCCCTTCTTTGTACCTGTTCCAGTTTGAATTCATCCTTCTTAAACATGGGAGACCAGAACTGCACACTGTATTCCAAATGGGGTCTCACCAATGCCTTGTATAATGGCACTAACACCTCCTTATCCCTACTGGAAATACCTCGCCTAATACATCCCAAGATCGTATTAGCCTTTTCACGGCCATGTCACAATGGCGGCTCATAGCCATTCTATAATCAACCTAGACTCCGAGGTCCTTCTCCTCCTCCGTTACTTCCAACTGGTGTGTCCCCAGCTTATAACTAAAATTCTTGTTATTAATCCCTAAATGCATAACCTTACACTTCTCACTATTAAATTTCATCCTATTGCTATCACTCCAATTTACAAGATCATCCAGATCTTCCTGTATGATATCCCGATCCTTTTCTGAATTGGCAATAGCTCCCAACTTTGTGTCATCCGCAAATTTTATTAGGACACTTCCACTTTTGGTGCCAAGATCAGCAATAAAAAGATTAAATAAAATTGGCCCCAAAACTGATCCCTGAGGAACTCCGCTATTAACCTTCCTCCAACCTGACAGTTCACCTTTCAATATGACCCGCTGTATCTCCCCTTTAACCTGTTGCTTATCCACCTCTCGACTTTCATATTAATCCCTATCTTTTCCAATTTAACCAATAATTCCCCATGTGGTACTGTATCAAATGCCTTACTAAAGTCGAGGTAGATTAGATCCACTGCATTTCCATTATCTAAAAAATCTGTTACTTTCTCAAAAAAGGAGATCAGGTTGGTTTGGCACGATCTACCTTTTGTAAAACCATGTTGTAATTTGTCCCAATTGCCATTAGCCTCAATGTCTCTAACTACTTTCTCCTTCAAAATTTTTTCCAGGATCTTACATACTACAGATGTCAAACTAACAGGCCTATAGTTACCCGGGTCGCTTTTTTTCCCTTTCTTAAAAATCGGAACTATATTAGCAATTCTCCAGTCAAATGGTACAACCCCTGAGTTTAGAGATTTATTAAAATTTTTTGCTAATGGACTTGCAAGTTCATGTGCCAGTTCCTTTAATATTCTTGGATGAAGATTATCTGGGCCCCCGATTTACTCCCATTAAGCTGTTCAAGTTTGGCTTTTACCTCAGATATGGTAATAGCTACCTCCTTATCTTTAGTCCCATTTGTTAATTTACCATTATCCCTAAGCTCTTCATTAGCTTCATTAAAGACTGAAGCAAAGTATTTGTTCAAATATTGAGCCATTCCTAGATTATACTTAACCTCCACTCCATCCTTAGTAATTGGCGGTCCTACTTCTTCTTTTTTTGTTTTTTTCCTATTTATATGGCTCTAAAACCTTTTACTATTGGTTTTAATTCCCTTTGCAAGGTCCAACTCTACCTGACTTTTAGCCTTTCTCACTTTATCCCTACATGCTCTAACCTCAATAAGGTAGCTTTCTTTACTGATCGCTCCCATTTTCCACTCCTTATATGCTTTCTGCTTTTTCCTAATCACCTCTCTGAGATGCTTGCTCATCCAGCTTGGTCTATCACACCTGCCTATAAATTTTTTCCCTTTTCTAGGGATACAGGCTTCTGACAGCTTCTGCAGCTTTAACTTAAAATAATTCCAGGCCTCCTCCACTTTAAGATCCATAATTTCTTTAGTCCAATCAACTTCTCTGACTAATTTCCTTAATTTACTAAAGTTAGCCCTTTTGAAATCAAAAACCCTAGTCTCAGATTTATTTTTGTTTATCCTTCCATTTAATTTAAACTGAATTAGCTCATGATCACTCGAGCCAAGGTTGTCTCCTACAACCATTTCATCTATGAGGTCCTCGCTACTCACCAAAACCAAATCTAAAATAGCATCCCCTTGTTGGTTCAGCAACTGCTTGATACAGGAATTCATCAGCTATCACATCTAGGAAAATCTGAGCCCTATTATTATTACTAGCACTTGTTCTCCAGTCTATATCTGGAAAGTTGAAATCTCCCATGATTACACAGTTTCCATGAGTATTTACTTCATTAAAAACATTAAAGAGGTGTCTATCCATATCCAAATTGGATCCTGGTGGTCTATAACACACCCAAGCACTATCCCACGGGAGGATCTGATAGTTTTCTTCCCCAATGTGATTTTTGCCCAAACGGACTCTGTCTTCTCCATTCCATCACTTTTTATTTCTTTACAATCTACCTAATCTTTGATATACTATGCGACTCCACCACCTTTACCCTTATTTCTGTCTTTCCTAAACAGCACATACCCTTCAATACCTGTACTCCAGTCATACCTAGTATTCCACCATGTTTCTGTTATTCCTATAATATCTGGTTTCACTTCCTGGACCAATAGCTCTAGTTCCTCCTTTTTGTTACCTAGGCTCCTCGCATTGGTGTACAAACATCTTAATTTTTGCTGTTTGACCTCATCCACATTCTTTACCCAATTTGGCACAGACGTTATACCTCCAATATGACCGACCCCCAGCTATATCCTTTCTTACTTGGTTTTCCTCCCTCTCAATGTTAAAATCTGGCGTAGAGATTACCTGGGCATCTCCCAACCGTCTCCCCCAAATTCCTAGTTTAAAACTCTCTTAATAAGTTGAGCCAACCTCCATCTTAGAAGTCTATTTCCCTCCCTACTTAGGTGAAGTCCATCTCTAGAGATCAGTCCTCTGTCCATAAATGCCTCCCAGTGACCATACATCCCAAAGCCCTCCTTATAGCACCACTGCCTAAGCCATCTATTGATCATCATAATCCTGTCACATCTTAGTTGCCTTTCTCTAGGAACAGGCAGAATCCCACTAAAGATCACCTGAGCCTCAATTTCCTTGAGCATCCTCCCCAGCCTAGCATAGTCTCCCTTAATTCGTTCCAGCGAGAATCTAGCCGTATCATTTGTTCCTACATGAAGGATGATCAATGGATTCCTTCCTGTTCCCTTAATAATTCTCTTCAACCTCAGTTCCACATCTCGTATCTTAGCAGCTGGCAGACAGCACACCCTTCTATTCTCTGGATCAGCTCTGGTAACAGGCCCATCTATTCTTCTCAATAAGGAGTCCCCAATCACATAGACCTGCCTTTTCCTAGTGATAGTACAATTCTCTGGTCTATCTCTAGCTTCCTCTGGCTGCAAGTCCTTGACATTCCTATTTTCACTTGGAATCCTAATGCTCATTATCGGTGTTGTCTCCATTAAGTCTTCCCCTTTATCTATGGGACTAGCCACTCTTCTCTTCTTCCTTACCCTTCCATCTTCATTATCTACCTGCTGTACCCCTTCTACATTTTCCAGCTCCACATACCTGTTCTTTAGCTCTATTTTTCCTTCACTGACCCATCTTTTCCTCTGCCTGGTCCTCTGAGTCACATGCTTCCACTGTCTATTTTCTTCGCCCAGCAGTCTCCCCTCTGAGGCCCTTGATCCTGCTTCCATCTGCATATCTGGCTCAACTAAGCTTTCCCCTTCAGCCACGTCATGCCTTTGCCCCATCATCTGCTCAAACCCCCTTCTAAACTCAACCAGAGTTTCCACCTGCATCTCCAGTCCTCGGATCTTTTCTTCCATCAGCTCTATCAGGTGGCACTTCATGCAAACAAAACTCCTTTCAGGTACCCCCTCCAGAATCATGTACATACCGCAGCTACCACATTCAATCATCCTCCTTGTGTTCTCTACTACTTGGGCCATGGCCACTAATGCCTCTGTGTTTTATCTACTTTCTCACCAAAATCCTATTAGTCCAGTGAACACAAAAACAAACCAAAACACCCTCTCCACAGAAAAAACAAACTCCAAACAAGTCCCACAATCCAAACTCCCACTCAAACTCCCCTGTTTACAGCTCTGTTTGCTTGGCTCCTGTGCTGCTGCAGCTATCTGTGCCGCTGCCTGACTAGAAGGCTACCTTTAGAGGACCCCTAATCAGTGAAGCCCCGCCCCCTAATCAGGGCTCAGCTTCTCTCCCAGCACACTGCCCCTCCAACAGAACTCCCACTCAAACTCCCCTGTTTACAGCTCTGTTTGCTTGGCTCCTGTGCCGCTGCAGCTATCTGAAGACAGGATACTGGGCTAGATGGACCTTTAGTCTGATCCTGTATTTCCTTGCCTATTTTATTTAGCCCTAGACTGTTCAGAAGAACTTTTCAATTTCTATGCAACTTAGCCTATTTTTTAGACAGAAAATTACTACAAAATATCAATTCCAAATATCTTTATTAAACTATTTTAAAAGGCAATACAAATGTTTATGGATGAAAATTTCCTTAACATAACTTGCTAAAACATGGTGTATTCCATAGATGACATTAAAATTAAGTTCGTGCAATAGAGGGATTTGGTTTCAGGAGTTCTTCATTTTTACTTGAATATAAAATATTTCTTCTTTATGTTATTAGCATAGAAAAAATATAGAGAAAATAAAAGCAAAGCAGACCCACATTAAGAGTGCATTAGAAAATCATAAAGAGCTATTGTGATAACCTTGCTGGAGCCTATGGTTCTATAGTAATATTCAATCATATGTCATCTATAGTAACTACACCACTTTTAAACATCTTTAATCGTCTATATCACCAACTAAATCACTGCAAATTGCTGGTGGCATCAGTTTTTTAATTAGGAACCTGACAATGGCAAAACATGGTGGGGAGAAGTTCTTGAATGTGTTTTTTCTCTGAAGAGTATAAAACTGACACTTCCCTGAACATATTTTCCCTCTGTTTGTGTATTGAGTCATTTTAGAGGCAAAACAAAGTCCTTATTTGTTTTAAATCTTAAAAGCAGCACTTCATAGGCAACAGAACTAGAGATGATTGATCTAACTTAGATTCTGGAATCCACACTGATAGAAACTCTAATTTCAGGGCCAACTTTTTCCTTGAGTTCAACAGAAATCAGAATCCTGGAAATAACAGACAGACCAGAAAGAACCCATAAAAACAATGGGGAGTCAGTTAGCACTTTAACTAAGGCCAACAAATTTATTTGCGCACTTTTGTGGGCAAAAACCCATGAAAATATATTCCCAAATAAATCTATTAATCTTTAAGGTGCCAATAACTCCTCGTTTTTGCAGATACAGACTAACATGGCTACTTCTCTGATACAAAGAGCCCATTTTAACTTTCAGATCCCCAGTTGAGTTTTCAGATCTGGAATTTTTAGAATAAAAAGAATGTCATTTTACTTATAAACTAAATAAAATGATTGAGAAACCACTGAGTGATGACAGATGGAACCCACAGTTCCACCTTTACAGTCACTTCTTCCGCCACTTAACTGTGCCAAGTATTTCATAGTAGAGTATAATTGTAGTGTCGTCATTTAATTTGAATTAAATTTTCCCCATGAAATCTAGTCAATTAAAATGTATTTCCATTGGGCCCCTCCAACTCTTTTTAGAAGTCTACAGGAACGGTCAGATTGTCTGGTTTATTTGTTTTTTGTGCGTCTGCTTGTTGCTCCTCTATGCCAAAATTCACTCTGCTAGTATTAAGATGTAGTGTTCAAATTTTGACAACTTTAAATGTTGAAAGCAACTGATTCTTTTTCCTAATTCATTGTTATGGAAGGAGTCGACTTCATTGTGAAAGAGACGACAAATCTTGACACTATCAGTCAAGATTCTTAAGTTATTTTCAAATTGCAAAATCTTATTAGGCCCTGATCCTGCACCATTAAAGTCAATTAGAGCTTTGCCATTGACTTCAGTGACCATACAATCAAGTCCTTAGTGCTCTGCAGAATGAACTCTAGTTGTGCAGCATATATACCAATTATAAAATGCCCATAACATACAATTAATTACCATTACAAATATACAAATGAAGAGTGATCGGGAAAATGCAATTAGGCCATGATCCAGCACATTTCTATGCACAGGTAGACTCCTACACTTGCACAAAGCCCAAAGCCCTAATCACTGCATCAGGGCTTAGTGCTGATGACATGCTCCAACTACACAGAGTACATTTCAGGATCAGCATTTTTTTTCTAAATGAGGATCATTTGAAAGGTTTATTAATATGGGTTATATGAATCAATATAGTGTTAATCCCAAAATAAGATGATAAACAAGATCAGCATTACACTCACAAAACTAAATATAAAAATAAAAATGAAAAACTCAACACAATATCTTTTCAAGTATTTTTCATCTCTTATGTTGCAATTAATACAAATTGTGTAATTTCTTCAGTTTTTCAGCTAATTAAGATTTTTACTGCCCAGCTTTTCAAAATGTTGAAATATCCAGGGCAGAGTGTCTAAGGGATGGGGTCGGAGGGGACTGTTAAAAGAAGAACAAATTCAGTGTAGAGATTGTGGAGCTGGACGGATTAGTTTGCATTTTTGGCTAAACATGCAGCAGATTGTGAGAGATCCTTATCAGCTTGTCTTGCAATTGGTTCACCAGCATGAGCAAACTATGCTATACAAAACCCATCAGAGTCTCTCACATTGATTTCCTCATGTTATTTATCTTCAACAGTGCATGTGGGATATGTTGTCTTCAAATAATTCCTTCCTGCAGTTATGCACACTTGTATCTAATTTAGCACGCTAAGGTTCTTCCCTATTCAGCAAAATGCTTCAGCATCTGCTTATTTTTAAACAGCTGAAAAGTTCACTTGAAAAACGAGGCATGTGTTTTACTACCGTACTGAATCAAATACATAGTACATGGATAATCCTGTTGAAATCAATGAGACTCAGGTTTGCCAGTCCTTCAAGATTGTTCTGGAGTCTCATATGATGTTATCTCATGATGAAACTCTTCAGGAATATGCCCAACCAAATCTTGCAACTCTAATGAAACTACTCATGATGACATTTATGCACATTTAATAATTTACAGGATTATGT
The DNA here is from genome assembly GCF_052426305.1 of Pelodiscus sinensis. Taxonomy (NCBI): domain Eukaryota; kingdom Metazoa; phylum Chordata; order Testudines; family Trionychidae; genus Pelodiscus; species Pelodiscus sinensis. The sequence continues at coordinate 18,747,963 of NC_143064.1, read as the reverse complement.
CTTGAAATCTTTAAGGGTACGTCTACACTACAGCGCTAATTCGAACTAACTTAGTTCGAATTAGTTAATTCGAACTAAGCTAATTCGAACTAACGCGTCTAGAACTAAAAACTAGTTCGAATTAGCCTTTTGCTAATTCGAACTAGCATGTCCACATTAAGTGGACCCTGAACGGGGGTTAAGGATGGCCAGAAGCAGTGCCGGCAGGGAATCACAGGAGGACTTAGAGCGTGGAGATGCTGTCTCAGGCTAGCCGAGGACTGCGCTTAAAGGGACCCGACCCCCACCCCGGACAGACAGTTCTCAGGGGTGCCCCGCTTGCAAAGCAGTCCTGGCTTGGAGTGCCAGGAGTGCCCACACTAGACACATCACAGCACTCGGCCATCAGACCGGCTGCACTTGCCTCAGGCTTCCATCTGGGGATAGGGGGCAATTGGGGGGCTGCAGGAGAGCTTCTGCCCCCAGAAGCCCGCAGAGCCAACCCAGTCCTCCCCATCGGGGGCTCATACCCCATTCTTCCCTCACCTCCTTCCACTTACCCTTCCCTAGCCCCTTTTCTTGATGTACAAAATAAAGGACAATTGTGTTCAAAAATGGAATCTGTCTTTATTGAACAAAACTGGGGGAGACTGGGAAAAGGATTTGGGAGAGGGGAAGAGAGAGGGTGGGAGAGGGGAGGGCAACTAAAATGATCAGGGGTTGGGACCAGGTCCCATATGAAGAGAGGCTAAAGAGACTGGGACTTTTCATCTTAGAAAAGAGGAGACGGAGGGGGGACAGGATAGAGGTCTCTAAAAGCAGGAGTTGGGTGGAGAGGGTGCATACAGAAAAGTTCTTCATTAGTTCCCATAAAGAAGGACTAGAGGACACCAAACGAAAGGAATGGGTAGCAGGCTTCAAACTAGTAACAGAAAGTTATTCTTCACAAAGCAGAGTCAACCTATGGAACTCCTTGCTGCAGGAGGCTGTGAAGGCTAGAACTAGAACAGAGTTTAAAGGGACGTGAGATCAAGTGATGGAGGTTGGGTCCATGGAGTGATATTAGCCAGGGGGTAGGAATGGTGTCCCTGCCCAAGGTTTGTGGAAGGCTAGAGAGGGATGGCACGAGACAAATGGCTTGGTCACTGTCTTCGGTCCATCCCCTCCAGAGTCCCTAGGGTTGGCCGCTGTCAGCAGACAGACTACTGGGCTAGATGGACCTTTGGTCTGACCCAGGACGGCCTTTGTAAGCTCAGGGCTCAGGGTCGGGGGTCTCAGTGGACCCCCTTGATTTTCATGCACACCTGCTCCTGGGTGGCCAGGCTGGCAGCTCTCCTGCCCTAGACGGCCACTTTCCTGTGCCTAGTGCGGAGGTCGTGGATGAGGTCCACGAAGTCCGCACTAGCCCAGGTGGGTGCCCGCCTCTTGCGGTCCCGGGCAAGCTCCTGGGAGCCGCCAGCCTGGTCCCGGGAATAGGGGGAGGGCTGGGGGGCATCGGGTGGCTGGCTCAATCCATGCCAGATGCAGGGTCTGCTGGCTGGGTGCTGGCAGGCTTGCACCTGGCACGGGCACCGTAGCCAGCCCGTGCCCCTTTAAGGGGTCCGGGGCAGGGCAGACGAGTTTCCCTGGTGTTGGCCAGAGTGGCCACCAGGGAAACCTGGGGAGGGCTAGCCTCCCACTAGTTCGAATTAAGGGGCTACACACCCCTTAATTCGAACTAGCTAGTTCGAACTAGGCTTAATCCTCGTAAAATGAGGTTTTCCTAGTTCGAACTAAGCGCTCCGCTAGTTCGAATTAAGTTCGAACTAGCGGAGCGCTAGTGTAGCGCCTATGAAAGTTAGTTCGAACTAACGTCCGTAGTGTAGACATACCCTAATTTACTGGCAATCCTTGAATGTTGTTGGTAAGCAAATTCAATGATATATTCAATGGTCTTGTTTCCTTTTCCCTGTTAGGACTGGAAACATTTTTGGTCAATATGCAGATTGTCCACCACTTACACGAGATTTTTTTCATATCCCATTCTCCACTATCATCTATTATAGTGAAAGTATACTCCTCACAGGAGAACTACACTATTCTGTACCTAGCAATTTTTTAAAGCAATGAATGTATCATATGGCTTATGTTTCTGGAATGATTATGGATTATAGGTAATTAATCACCATGGATATTGGCTGTCTTCAGATAAGATGATTTAATAGATAATTATAATGAAGAATGTTTAAAATGATGTGTTCCAGGATTGTTGTACCTCCAGGACAATTATTTTAGTTTGCAGCTTATCAAACCTTCCACTATTAAACTCGCTTTTTGATTTGATGATTTTATAAGAGTTACTAAGCTATATAACCTTAAGAGGCTAATTGAAGACACATGGTAAAAGTTCCTATACTGTTCATTTTTCCCAGCTACAATTCAGCACATACATATATAGGTTCTACTATGTTTCTATTTATTTTTTAGTATGAATGCAGTTCAATTGTTTAAAATGTGTGTGTGGGGGGGGGGGGTTTGGGGGGTGGAGGAAGGAGGAACAGCATAGTTAAACCAAGATGGTTCTTTTACAAAATTAGAACAGGAGAAAGTAATATGAACTGTGCTTAAATATAGGTAGCATAATAAAAAAGTACTGCTATAGACGTGGAGAAAATACAAGAAACTTTCTCTTTTTTTCCCCCAAGCACTGATCTTGAACTGGGATATGCTAAAGAGGACTCTTGCACTTGTATTGAGTCTCACTACAATAAGTCATTGCAGGACTCTGCACCAACATTTCTGAATGCATGACAGAACCATAGATTATACACTCTTTGGAACAAAGTCCTTATCTTTTTGTTTGTCTGGCATGTCTATAACAATATATAATGGACAAAGTTTTAGTGATATAGAAAATATTGTAGGAACTCACAATATCCTTACAACCACAAATATTAGGAGGTGTTAGTACCTCAGTTGGGTAAATATTTTTATCTTAAACCTAAACATCTAGAAAGGAGAATTTATAACACAAAGCAGAAAGAAAAGGGGATAAGGCTCCTTTAATTCTATTACATTTGGGTTATGGAGGAGACAGGGACTAATTGAAGCAGAATCAAGTTGGGAACAGGAAATGGCTGGACCAGGCTGGAGTACTGACTTAGCATATTCATCAGGGTGGAGGTGGAAATAGATTTAAGATATTGAGATAAAGCTCCTAATTTCATATGTTGGGCCCTGTGCTTCTGGCTAGCTATAGGTTGAGTATTCTCTCTCCCCATCTTGAGGAAATGGCAGCTCCCTCATTGTGAGCATCAGTGGCTCACTATATCTGTCAGTCTAATCCCTTTACTTTAGGGGCAGGCTGTAGTCTGATTCATCTATTGGCATAACAGAGTGAAAAGGGAGGGGGGAAATCTCTTAGGGTATCTCTACACTACCCCTCGAGTTCAAACTAGCGGGGGTAATGTAGTCATCCGCAGTTGCAAATGAAGCCCGGGATTTGAATTTCCCGGGCTTCATTTGCATGAAGCTGGCCGGCGCCATTTTTAAATGCCGGCTAGTTCGAACCCCGTGCCGCGCGGCTACACGTGGCACGGACTAGCTAGTTCGGATTAGGCTTCTAGGCATACAGCTAGTTCGGATTAGAAACCTAATCCGAACTAGCTAGTCCATGCCACGTGTAGCCGCGCGGCACGGGGTCCGAACTAGCCGGCATTTAAAAATGGCTCCGGCCGGCTTCATGCAAATGAAGCCCGGGAAATTCAAATCCCGGGCTTCATTTGCAACTGTGGATGACTACATTACCCCCGCTAGTTCGAACTAGCAGGGTAGTGTAGACATACCCTTGGTCTGAAGAGACTTCTTGATGTGGAGGCAACAGACTAGATTTCCTATCTCCCTTTCTCCCCCTCCACTACAGGGGTTTCCTCCCTCAGACTTCTGGGACCCAAAGGAACTGTTTCCCAGACAGGGCTTTCCATGCCCCTTGACTCTATTCCTGCAGGTTTCCTCTTAGTACCTGACAGCATCTCTACAGTTCCCATTTTTCATCAACATATCCTCTTCCCAGCACTCCTGGCGTATGCCATTAAACTGACTAATGGGGAGACTTTTATTCAGTTTTAGCTGGTCCTTGATTGGCTCCAGGTGTTCCAATCAAACCTAATTGTCTCAGCTGGTTCTAGCAGGTTCTAGATTGCCTCCAGGTGTCTTAATTAACCTAACTGCTCCAACTGAGTTCTAGGATGTTCTTAATTGACCCCAAGTATCTTAATTAACCTGGAGTAATTGCTGTTTCATTCCATGACAACAGGGATTTGACTAAGGCTAATATATCTGTCTTTTATTACTTTCTGGTAGCCATCTGGCTTCTTTCCATCACAATATATGCCTTGTGCATTCCAAAACACTTTATTTCACTCCCATATGTTAAGTGAATACAGTTGTAGCCTAATTAAACCGCGTCCATGGCATCTTATCTGTCTTGCATGGCTGGTACAATAGATATTTTATGCATGACTGGGGTCAAAGCATCTAAATGAAACATAATGATAGATCAGATTTATATTACATATCTTTCTTTGCTTGTAAAGCAAAGGCTGACATATTCTGAAGCTCTTAGGAGCCATTTTATTTGGACATCATCAGGTGAAGCTGTTTGCCTGCTTGAGCTTTTGAGCTAATGTTGCTGACTGAATGTTTAAATCAGTACTTTCTTGCAACAATTTTAGCAATGGTAACAATTCTATAATTATGAGATAACATCTAGTGTCTATTCCAAAACACATTACAGTCATCTGGGAATCTATTTCCATTGACAACAGTAAGCTTTAGATCAACCCTTTACTTCAGTAAGGTATGGTCCTACCTCCACTGAAATCAATGACAGAAATTCCACTGAGTTCAATGGATGGATCATCAGGCCCTGATATAGACATTCTTTATGCAAGAGGTTAAAATGTCAAATTAATAATTCTGAAACATTGTATAAATTATATTTCAATTTTCAAATGTCCTGCTTATATTTATCAAATCAATGTAAAAGATGGACAAAGGGTATACGGTCATACTCCAGAGTGCTACCTATATGAACCTGGGCTATAAAATGATTTTGAGTAAGGATGTTAAAGAATAGTCAACTAGTCGCTTTCACATACCCCCCGCCCGCCCTTCCTTCCCCTCCCCCGCTATGCTGACTCTTATCAGTACTTAAAAGCAGCAGCTCCACACAGCTGAGCCCGGGATTAGCTGTGTGGCACTGCCACTTTGAAATGCCGAGACAGCATTGAAAGGGGCAGCCACCTCAGGCTACAGCACGGCATTTCTGCGGAACCTGGGATCAGCTGGGCATAGGTTGTGAGGAAATGCCGCATGGAACCCACAGTCAGCTGGGAAGTCCCCAGCTGATCCCAGGTTCTGAGAAAATGAAACCCGGGGTCAGCTGGACAAATGCCGTGCTAGACCCCGGGATCAGATGGGGAGTCCCCAGCTGACCCCAGCCTCTACTCACAGTGCCGCACAGCTAATCCAGGATCAGTTGTACAGCTGCCCCTTTGAAATTCAAGCAGGGACTCTTGTACATTTCAAAGGAGGAATGCGGAAGTGCCTATCAACTAGTCGAGTAGTTGATGGAAATTCCATCAACTACTTGACTAGTTAATTAACCTCTAGTTAGCATTCTTAATTTTAAGCTCTTGGAAAACAGATTTTTTTCATTAACGATGTTAAATCTACAAGTCCATTGCAATGTGTAAAATCCCTCTTCCATCAGCTTCAGCTTCCATAGCAAGGACATTCTAACTTTTTAAAACTATTTAATTATCTGAGGATGAAATTCACTCCAGTGCAGAGACCATAGGAACCACATTTATTATCTAGAATTTTACCTTACCTGTGAGTTCAACTTAACAATAATGTAGCTGCTGTGAGAAAAATGTGGCTGACAAACTGGAACGCTATAAGGCTTGGGAAGCACGTTTTTTACAATTGTACTAAGCTATCATAATAACTTTAGAACAAAAATATACCACATTGTAGTGTATTGTTCTGATCACTTTCAGTAAGCTCATCAATATTAAGAGAGATTTCCTGGAATCCCACTAATAATTAAACTGTTTCCACTTCTATTTCTTATTTCAATTCCATAATTTCTTTACAGCTTACATGCCACATTGTACTTTTTACAAAAATAGTAATAAAATGAAAAGCCCCAAACAAAACTTAAATATATTTTCAGTGCAAAGTTCTTTTGTTCTCTTTTGAACTCATCTTCTTTGTCATGCATTTAAATTCTTAATTCCGTTTCTTTATTAAAAATTGTAACAACAATGTTCTTTAGCAGAGATATTTCCATAGTTAAATCCAATTATTTCTGTAGCTCAGGAGGGTGTGAAGTGAATAACAACTCTGATTATTAACCCAGTGTTTGGCAGATTATATTAAGTATGATGTTTAAAGATTACCCTTATTACAGGAAAACCATGTAGTTAATAATTCAATTGCTTTTTATTACAGTCTTCATTTGCAACCTTCCATCCATAGGAATTGTTGTTGTTACAGCTCTTTGAGACTCTTAGATATGTAGTGAATTCTTTAAAATTGATCATCAACAGTGTAACAATATATTTCTGGTTTGGAAACAGATATAGGAGTACATGGTGATAATATGAAATATAATTCAGCACCAGCAGAGATGGGAGAGCAATAAAATATCAAGTCTGACCACCTATATTCTGTAGGTGTCTCCTAATTTAGTTTATACCAAGTACAACAGTAGTAAAAATAAATGATGAGTATCAGATGGTATCAGAGTCCTTTCTTCAAAACTATCTAGGGAAATAGGGGGATGTATTATTTGAGTCAGTCCATGTGGTTGACTAAATTGTTAATAGAGCTGTTTGGAACACAATTCCTTTTTGTGAAAACTAGATCACTCCCATTTGTTTTTTTAATGAAAAACAAAACGGAGACCAAAATTGACAAAAAATGGCATTTAGGACACTCACTCCTTTTGGATATGAAAGCCTCATGTTCAAGTATCTTTCTACATGATGTTGTCAGAACTTAGCTCCAAGTCTGCAAGGTTCATGGGTGCAGCCACCCTCCACTCAGAAATCTGCTGACAATGGCTTACCTGGGATCCACAAAACTCTGCTTCAGTATGAAACTCTGCTTCTGCAATCTAACTGGTGAGTCCCAAAGCAGTTGATTGGTTCACTGGCCTTACTTAAACCAGCAGAAATGGGAAATTTTCTGAATTGCTGATCTCCCTCTTGCTCTGGACTGTATGCTTTCTGCTCCCCCAGTTTGATTTTCTAGCATCCTACCATGGCATCTGACTCGTGACTCTGATCTCCATTTTCTCTCCTGCATCTGATCTTTTGGTATTCTGACCTAGCCAACTCTTAACTCCTGCCTCGTCCCTAGAACTCTGGTTCTGACTACTAGGATTGACACCCAAACAGACAGTGAGCAGGGATTTACATTAGGGACATAAAATCCCATTTAATTAGTTAACCAACTAAACATTATGTTTAACTGATTAACCAATCAAATGGGGGCCAAGAGGGGGACCACTCCAGCCCAATTGGAGTCAGGCTGCAGTGGTCCTCTGCCACAGGCCAGGCTCACCATGAATGGGGCTGCTCTAGCCAGGCTGGAGAGCCCCTGTTCATAGTGTGCCCCACAGTGCTGGAACAGCCACTTGCTCTTAACAGGTGGAGAGCTGTTCTAGCCCTCACTGGTTAACCATAACTGGTAAACATTACCTGGTTAATTAGTTAACCATTCACATCTCTAACTCGGATTGTAAATCCCTCAGGGCAGAGGCTGTTTTTGTTTGTTTGTTTGTTTATATATGACCTAGAGTAATGGAATCCTGGGCTATGACCCCTTGGGGCCATGATAATGCCTAAATGAGTCAACAGTGTAACACTGTTGCAAAAAAAGCAAATGTCATACTGGGATGTATTAACAAGAGTGTTGTAAGCAAGATACGAGAAATAATTCTTCCCCTCTACTTTGCACTGACTAGACCTACACTGGAGTATTGTGTGCAGTTCTGGGTGCCATATTTCAGGAAAGATATGGACAATCTGGAAAAAAATTCAGCTAAGAGCAACAAAAATGATTACAGGTCTAGAAAACATAAACTATGGGGGAAGATTGAAAGATTTGAATTTTTTTAATTTGGAAAAGAGAAGACTGAGAGGGGACATCTTTACAGCTTTCAGATACCTAAAAGGTTGCTAAAGAGAAGGAGGCAACATTCTCCTTAACCTATGATGATAGGAGAACAAGAAATGGGCTTAAATTGCAGCAAATGAGGTTTAATTTGGACATAAGGAAAAGCTTTGTAACTGTCAAGATTGTTATCCACGGGAATAAATTGCCTTGGGAGGTTGTGGAAGCTCCATCATTGAAGATTTTTAAGAGCAGGTTAGACAAACATCTGCAAGGGATGTCTAGATAGTGTTTGGTCCTTCCATGAGTGCAGGGGATGGGACATGAGGATTCCTTGAGGTTTCTTTCAGATCTAAGATTCTATAATATTAACAATAATCTGGTTATCCCACATCGTAGGTCCTAACCACCAAGTCATAATACCTGAACTAGAAAATCAGTCTCAGTCTCCCTTTCTCTTTTGGTCATTCCTATTGAAGCTGTCCCTCTTTGTGTAAATAAATATTCATTTTCAAAGAGAGAGAGAGATGTCTCTATTTATTGTTGGGTAAAGTCCCCTAGAATGTTGGAGACATGAGTTTAAAAAACTGTATTCCAAATCAGGCAAAATCTGTTTTGATTAAATGACATTTTTCAGCAAAAGAGTGTCAGTGAATTTTTAATTTGTTCTATTTCTAGCGAGCCTTAACCAGATTGAAGTGAGTAAAGTTACATTTCAGCTAAATTTTAAGATGGATGTTTTTGGCCATGGAAATTAGGGAAATTTTGAAACCTTCATCATGGGAGTAGTGAGCAATCCACATCTGTGCTGGAATAGAAAGGTGACAACAGTTCCTTTTCATCTTTAATTTTTGTGTAGTATCTGTCAATCTTTGACAATGTTAAGGGACAAAGTCAGTACTTTGCTGATCAAATTTTCAAACTCTGGATGCTGACCAGTCACTGAAACACTAGTTGCCAATGTCGTTTTTGATGGAGCCAAGGAAACTCAGAGATGAATGTCTGGGTTTAATGACCTCTGGCTGTAACTTAATTGAATCTGTGAAAAATCAATGAACCTGGCACCTACTAAATAGTCTTTGTAATCACAATATAAACCAAGTGTAGATGCCCTGCAGGCCCAAAGCCCATGCCCAACTAATGAGGTTATAGCCCACTTCTCTCTCAACTTCAAAACAATTTTTTGTTCAACAAAATAAGATCTTCTAAGGCAATGCCTTGTAAATGTATCCAAAAAGCCCTATTTCCTTGTTTCCCCTTCAAATCTATTTGTGCTTTATCACCGCCTATTCCCAAAGATATGGGAACAACACTACTCCCTCCTTCTAAGTTATACAAATAAAATCCTAATTCATTGACATAAACAAGCCACATTTAAATAACGCTCCACAGAAACATGGACAACAAAAGTAACATACGGCCCATGGTAAGGAGTCATTTATATATGAAGGGTGTGTCTAGATAACATGGCTCCGTCGAGGGAGCCATGTAAATTAGTTTATTCGGCATAGTCAAAGAAGCGGGGATTTAAATAATCGCCACTTCACTAAAATAAACATGGCCGCCCCGCTGTGCCTATGATCAGTTGATCCGGCCCAGCGCAGCAGTCTAGTTGCGGCGCAGTTGACAAAGGAAACGAGATTTACCGGAGCGGTCGACAAAAGCTTCCTTTGTTGACCGTGCCACGTCTAGACTGCCATGCTGTGCCAGATCAGCTAATCATCGGCACAGCACGGGGCCATGTTTATTTTAATGAAGCAGAGATTATTTAAATCCCCGCTTCTTTGACTATGCCGAATTAACTAATTTAAATGGCTCCGTTGATGGGGCCATGTAGTCTAGACACACCCGAAAGGTCTAACTTGGTGTTAGACACCATTGGGAATGCTTGATTCCTTAGGGTATGTCTACACAGCAAAGTTATTTTGAAACAACAGCCATTATTTCAAAATAACTTTACTAGCGTCTACACAGCCAAACTGCTATTTTGAAATTAATTCGAAATAGTGGAGCGCTTATTTCAAATTTGGTAAACCTCATTCCATGAGGAATAATGCCAAATTCGAAATAGCTATTTCGAAATCGGTGCTGTGTAGACACTTATATAGAAATAGGGGGCCTCCAGCCTTCCCAGGGTGCCCTGGTGACCACTCCAGCCTCAACCAACACTCCTTTCCTTCCCCAGAGCCCTTAAAGGGGTTGACTCTAGCCACAATGTCTGTGCCAGCTCCAAGCCTACCAGCCCAGAGCCAGCAGTCACTGCCTCTGACCCAGTGGCCCCAAAACATGAGCCAGCAAACCACTGGCGGCCAGCCCTCCACCGCTCCCCAGGAGCAGTCCGCCAGCTCCCAGGAGCCTGCCAGGGCCCAGAGAAGGTGGACGCCTTCCTGGTCCAGGGTGGAGATCATGGACCTTATTCAGATTTGAAAGGGATGTCCCCAACATCCATGATCTCCGCACTAGACAAAGGAATGTGGCCATCTATGCTAGGATAGATGCCAGCCTGGCCACCAAAGGTCACATGCAAACCCAGGAGCAGGTCTGAATGAAAACCAAGTTGGTCCGGTGAGACCCCCAACCATGAGCCCTGAACTTCCCCTCCCACTTCTTCCCCTGGCTTCCCCCTTCCAGCTCCCTCCTCCCAGGTTTCCTTCTGCCCTCTCCCATCCTCTCTCTTCCCCTCTCCCACCTCCTTTCTCCAGTATCACCAGAGTTTCATCTCCCCCCTCCCAGTTTTGTTAAATAAAGAGAGTTTGTGTTCATGAAATACATGTATTTTATTTTACATCAGGAAGGGGGGTTAGGGAGGGGCAAGTGGAAGAACATGAGGGAGGAATGAGGCACAAGCCCCCAGTGGGGCAGACCACGGAGGCTTTTAGTGCTCCTCAGTGTGGAAGCTCTCCCGTAGGGCCTCCTGGATACTGATAGCCCCTCGATGGACCTCCCTGCAGAAAGTGCAGCCAGGCTTACAGTAATTCATCCACGAGAAGCACCAGAGTGCCCATGGGCAGCTCTGGCTCCATGCTGCAGAGTGCTGTGGTGTCCTGAGTGAGGGCAAGCAGAGCACGCAGAGACAGAATGCTTTGCTGTCCCTCATCGAGGTAGGCAAGCAAGCAGGGAAAGCTGAGAACTGGCTGTCCAGGAGGAATGGGGGTGGGGGCTTAAGCAGAGGCCTCAGATAGCCTCAGGCAGCAGCCACACAAAGTAACTCCTGATCTGATGCCCTGCTGGACCTGGTTCCGTCCGGCCTTAAATGCGATTCAGCATCCACTCAGTGTGGACGCGCTATTTCAAAATCGCAAAAAGCTCTTTCGAAATTCATTTTGTGTGTAGACGTGTTATTTCAAAATAAGCTATTTCGAAATAACTATTTCAAAATAATGCTGTAGTGTAGACACACCGTTAGTAACAAGCACGCGGTCTGTCCACCAGGGAGGAGTCCTAGCCGTCTCTGCTGACAGTGAGCAGTTGTAATGATCTGCTTCTGCACCGGGGTCACTAGAGCTAGGGGACTCACTGCCATTGAAGCTAAAGTTGGTCTTGAGGAGGGCTTTCTGGCCACAGTTCCAGACACTCCTGTCCCAAGGTGCTGAGAAACTGGACTTGAAAAAGCAGGACAATATATACACATATATAATGTTTATTGCAATTAAGTTAGACCTTCAGTTAGACACCATTTTTCCTGAGTTAAATAAGCTGGCCATTTTTCCTTCTCCTCACTACTGGCTTCAGCAGCACTATTCTTCTCAGGAATAGAGAGCTCAGGCAGTCTTCAGTGCTCTTCTTGTCAGCATTGGCAGCTTTGATCAAAACCTGCAATGAACCAGCAGTTCCAGTTTTGGAGGAGACTTCAATTCAGAGACAGACATCTTCAGCATGCTCACCACAGGGAAATTTTTCCAGTGAATTTTGCACCTCCTTAAGCACCCCAGGACCTGAGTTACCAACTCCAGAGGTTTCCCCAGTCTCAGGACCGGACAGATCCTCCTCCTCAAAAAAATAAAATGTTTTTTAAAAAGAGTGAGGACATTTTAATGACAATTTATTTGAATGAATATGTTGATACAATTCAAAATTTAAGTCCCATTCAAATTCTTCAGGGTCCTGTTATGGCTTCTGTATCCAAAGAATGTGACTTCTCTGTAGACTCTGCATGGGTTCCTCTTAATAAAAATGGGGAAGTTAATATCAGTACAAGCCTTGGTTCCCTCCAAACTGGCTAGATGTTCATTTTCCATATGGTCCACGGTTTTGATTATATAAGTCTTCATGACCTTGATATATGCAATTTCAGGGAGAAGCTCTCCCACAATAGTTTGGTTCTAGTCCATGAAGGTAGATCACAGAGGAAAATACATGTTCAGGAAATTCATTGGCCCCTCTGAGTGCATCCAAAATTTTAATAACAGATAGATCCAAGATTGGATGAGTAGTGTATATAGATCACATATATGGCCTCTAGTTTCATGTAGAATCCATGATCCAGATAAGTATTAGCACTAGTATTAGGCAATGAGAGAATCTCGCAAAGCATTTCTAGCTATTATATAGCATTCTTTGTTCTCACTCTTCACAGATAATTCCATGTTCCCCTATTATATAAACACACAGGGAGGCATGAGATAAGTCCTTCTTTTCCAAGATATATACCGCTTTGGGAATGTTTTATTCAGAATTACATTGGGCTAAGAGCTCTTTACCTCTCAGGAGAGAAAAGTGGCCTAGCGGATTCACTAAGCAGGAAAATACCTTCTTCCCATAAAATGGAAATTTAAAAATTCAGTACTAAAGCAATTTTTCAAAGAGTGATTACTTTCCTAGTTCAACTTACTTGTATAATTCAAAACAGAAAATGTCAGATATTTGGCTCGCAAGCAGGCGTCCAGGATCTCAAGCAAATGTGTTAATGAGTAGCTGCTTTTGCGCAAGAGGATTTTGCACAAAAAGGAGCTGTGTAGACGACAGGAAAAATGAGGAAGAATGGCTTTTGTGCAAGAGGGAGTTTTTGCGCAAAAAGGAGTCGTCTACAGAGCTCCTTTTTGCGCAAAAGCCTCTTGTGCAAAAGCGGCTGCTCATTAATTATGCAAATAAAGTGCGTTGATATTCCATGCCAAACTTCAATTGCATAAACTTTTCCGCAAGAAGGCTACAGTGTAGCCTAGCCTTCAAGTTACATGATTCGATATATGCTTTCCCTCCATTTCTACTGATTCCAAGAGTGGACTGGAAAATAAGGTAAGAAAAGGTTCAACTGATGCTGATTGTTTCCCCTTGGCTTCACCGGTTTTGGTTATCAGATCTAATGCTACTGTCAAACCATCCATGTATGAATCTCTCAAGACAGAAAAACATTTTTTCATGTAGTCAGGGTCTGAATCTCCATTCAAACCCATCCTATCTATATCTCCTGGCTTGGATGATATCTGGATGTTCTTACATGAGTAGACAGTGTGTTCTTTGCAGGTGATGATTATTCTTCAGTGTAGAAAATACTCCCCTGGGACTATTCACACTGCCAAATGGAAACATTTTTATGGGCAAAGGCTAATAATTAATTCCATGTCAGAGCTCTATCCCAGTAATATTAGATTACCTCTTATTTTTAAAACGTGTGGCTCTCTACTGCTTCAATCACAATCAGTTTTGTAGTGATAACTACATCCCATCCTCCAGTAGCTAACAATTTTTGTTATCAATAAATAAATAGATTTATGAAAGGGTTTGTCCATGTTTCTTCTCCTGTGAGAGATGTTTTATCAACATGGGTGTGATGGGGTGAACTAGGGCATGAAGCCCCCTTCTGGAGGCTTGAGTCATTGCCACACCCCACCACAGAAAGAGAGCAGTAAAGAAGTCCTCCAAGCTCCCTGGAGTGGCTATGTGAGAGGCAGCCAGTCAGGGCCTGGGAGATTCGTATAATGTAAACTGCTGGACCAGAGCAAGTTAGTTCCTCTTAAGAGCCAAAGGTGTATACACTGGCTCTCTGGCTGACCGAGGGAGGGGCAATACCAAAGACAGCTCACTCTACAGAGCTTAGTGCAGACTGGACTGTACCCCAGGGTGGCTACTGAAGCCTGGGGTTTAGTTGATAAGAAGAGCTGCAGAACCTGGGATAGGGTGCTGTTGGGACTTTGAGACAGACTGCAGGCACACACATTTGGCCAGAGGTTGCTAGTGAGACGTGAGTGTGACCCCATTACAATGGGACTTATATTCACATATTTCTTCACATAAGCTGCTCTTTGCCTCCACTTTTGAACTTTCATAAATTGTTCAACTCATCTGCCTTCAGTGAAGGTAGCATTCCTGATAGCAATTACATAAACTGATAGAATAAGTTCTTTGTAAACCCTTCATATGCAGTTTTTCTCCTGGCTAGAGGAATAGAGAATTCATCCTTTTTTATTTCTAAAGCACTATGAAAATTTCTTATCAATCAATTAATCCATTTATCAGGATTTTTTTTCAACAATCTCATTCTTTACCTGATGAATCTAATTTACTTGACTTTAGATGAAAGAATGTTGCTGTTATGTTACCTAGAGAGAGCTAAGTCTTTTCATAGAACTTCAATATTGTTCATTGCTTATGGCGATAAATCAAGAGGGATGGCTATTTCATCACAAAGATTTTCTAAATGGGAATCAGATTGCATTAGAACTGTTTATGATATTAATAAGCAGAGTCCTCTGTCAACATCCAAATTCACTCCACTGGACAGTAAGCTGTATTGATAGCATGGTTGTCAGGTTGCAATATTGGAAATATGTAGAGCAGCTACCCGGTCTTCAGTGCATAAATTTATGAAACATTATTTATTAGTCACTCTTTCAAGATTTGACACAGTTTTTAGATAACTCTTAGCTCCCATCTCTGTAAAGATGACAAGTAGCTAATCAATGTAATTGGGCTCAATATTGAATAACAAGAAGAAAGAATGGTAATTTACCCAACAGTGGGTTCTGCACATATGAGACCCACTCTCCATCCCTGCAACTCTCTATTTTATAAATGAGGATTCTGGGTGCGAGGGAATGGTGTGGCATTTGGGATTGCTTCATGCCACTGGGGGAGAGGGGAGAACATGCAAGCCACGTGCACAACTTCTGTTGGACACTGCTACACCCCTGATCATCCCCAAACCCGAGAGTTTTCTGAATCACAGCATTACCAGCACATCCACTGCTTACTGGGCTCATAGAAGACATTTAGGAGTAAATTAGATTAAATAGCAGCACAGAACACTGAGAGCGAGGACCATAGATGTGGACATCCAGTTAACTAAAATTATTCTAGATCATGGATATTGCCAGACCAGAGAGTGCTGTAGTGAAAATATTTCAAACTCCTGTGCTGAGGCACAGGGAGCACTATAAATGGGACTCATGTGCTGAACTTCTCAAAGAACCATAGTTACTATTAGGTAAGTAACCATCCTCCAAAGGTCAAGGAAACATCTTACTTCATAAATATCTTATTTTATATTTATTTTTGTAGAAATGAGTTTGAAAACTCCAAATTTCTGCCATAAAAAGACTGCTTTCTGTATTTCATTGTCTTCTGAACCTTCATAAAGTTATTTGAGTGAAACATTTAGAATAGTCTTTATCTTTCTTATGGAATTAACAAGATATTTATCCAATTCTCAATTAGGCACTTGTGAGCAGAAAACATTTAGGTATTTACTGTTGCTTTAACATTAGATAGCTCCAGTTTTTGTTTGGATGAGCAGGAATGCTCCTATTTTATTATAGAATGAGTATTGTCACTCAGCTGAAAATTATAGAACCGTCAGTTATAGATAACACATATCCTCTTCAGTGATGGAAAACCAATCATAATTAAGTGTCTTATAAGCATACAAAGAGTGAGCATGGTAATGTTGTTTGTGTGTTTCTCAAATAGTTTGTTGCTATATTAGTTATGGCAGTCAAGTCATTTCTTATCTGCATTACTCCAGAATAATAGGGGTATTTTTAAATATATATAAATGTTGAAGGGCTTGGGATGTTTTCACCACTTCCTGTAAGGATTAAGTTTTAGCCAGGTTAAAGGCTTTATTGCAACAAGATTTGGCTTACTGTTACATTTAACAATAATTAATGTGGCTATATTTTAATTTTAGTTAACTGGATGTCTACTTCTATGTATATTAAAATTTTCGAAATTGCCTGAGTGTTAGGGGACTAAGTCCAATTGACTTTCAATGAGACTTAGCCTCTTATGCGCCTAAATTACGTTTGAAAGTGGAATAAAATCATCTACATCATGAGGCTTACAATACTGGATGGAGCAGCACCTAACTACCCTTTTAAAAAAATCGGTCACTTAAGAACATTTGAAAATGTTGCTTGTCATTTTGTTAAGTGTTCCTTTAAATTGAGAAGAGCTTTTCCTGTTGATTAAAGAAGTAGCTGCAAGATAGCCTTTTGTTTTTTTCAATGTTACAGTGCATTTCTGTCCTCCTTGTCTCAGAAAGTCTATAGTTACTCTTTCTTTCAATCTGCAATAAGTCATATAGAGTCTGAAAAATATGTTTTGTTCCTTTGGTATGTGATGGTAGAGAAAGAAATATATTTGGCTGTGAGGAAGGAATTTTAAGAATTCAGAGAATGTTAAGAGATATCCTTCTTAAAATAAAATGTAAAAAACCCTCCAAAATAAGTAAACAATCCCGCTTCCAAAAAACATAAATGGTATAATGGAAGTATGGGGAAATTCCAGTTTAATAAAACAAGAGAATAAATTTAATGTATATGATGAATGGTTTGAAGAGTATTTTTATGCAACCATTTTAAAGCAAAGAACTGGGAAAGTGGCATTTGTGGCTCACAAACAATAACAATAACAATATCCCCATCTGCTTAGCCACCTAAATTGTATTTCCTTATTGTCTATAATCTGAAATAAAGCAGCGATACTGAAATACATTTTGCTCTGTGAAAACACAATAAATAATAAACACAGTATCTTGCTTTCTGTAGTCTCTTCGTTCAAGAATATTAATGTTCTTTACAAACATTAGACCTATTTCTGCGAGATACAATCATATACCTATCTTCAAATACATGAGAAATTTTATAGAAAGCTTATATTTAAGAACCTTCTTGAATTAGGCCTCATGATATCCTTGCAAGACAGATATGTTGTCATCCTAATTTTATAATTGAGGAAACCAAGTTGCAGAGAGATTAAGTAATTTGCCCAGAACAATATACAGCAAATCAGCAACATAGCCATTAAAATCATTGGGAGCTTTGCCATTAATTTCTTGGGGCCAGGATTTCACACCAGGAGTCCTGACGCATGGTTTCTTCTATGTCCATTGGTTCAGGAAGCTGTTTGTGAGACAAATTTCCCTTGTGACTTATGAGAAAGGTGTGATTTCATTGCTATTCAGGTAGTGTTTGTCAAAGGAACTTGCATTTGCCACTGTCAAAATGAAGGCAATTGTCCCTGCTCTGTAATGGAATGGGCAAGGGATAGCTTAAATCAGGCAGTTACAGGCAATATATTAGTGCAAGATAAAAACTCACTTTTTTATACTTGATTATTTCTTTCACATAAGCCCATAACCCATGCAGATTCAAACTTTTGTGCAATTCAAGTAAGTTCTGCAAAGGAAGAATAAGCCTCTTAACAAGATTGAATTTGCTATTGTGCATGTTGCAAGCTGAACAAACAGAGATTGGGCAAGTTTCTGTTCATTCATGTGCCTCCTTTAAAAACAAATATCAGTTTAATATAAATGGAAATGAGGGCAACATTAGTGTGAACATAAATCTTGATCTATTGTAACCCAATAATGAAAACCATACTTTTTAGAGTCTGGATAAATGGATAAAGCCATATATTTTAGAGTTTGGATCATCACTATTTTAGCTAAGATTTTCTTTTCTTTACTTGCTCAGATTTCAGTAAATGCCAGCATTTATAGAAAAGCACTTACTTGTCTCAAATCATACAAAACCCAGATTGTCCTATTGTATGGTGCACAACTATTTCTGTATACTTCAAGGGACATTTAGAAATATAATGCTGCAAGGTATTTATCAGGGAAAAAAATCTTTCATGGCTAACTACATAAAGGTTCATATTTTATAACGTTTAAATAGTCAGGAAACTAAGGTTAATGACAGTCAACTAATCACTTGACCTTTATTGAATGGAGGAATGGCAATGCACTTACTGAAGTTTGAAGAGTGACCTCAGATTTCATTGAGCTAATGTACAGTAAATATGTATTGTTTGTGATACCTTGGTTTTTGTTATGTTTAATTTTGGCTGAGATTCTTCACTTAGATTCTAACCTCAGTGGAACAATGGAAATGTAAAGGATTTCTTTTTCTTAGATCATGCTACAAAAGCAGGGCCAAATTTTTAAGCCTACTAGGATTTTCAAAAGCATGTGGGCACCTACCTTCTACTGATTTCAATGCTTCTGAAAATGCTATTTGGCACCTATCTACATCTTTAGGTACCGAAATACTTTTCAGCTATATCTACACTGCCCCTGTTTTACGCAAAAAGCATGCAAATGAGGGGAAGTGTGGAATATCGATGTTCCTCATTTGCATAATTAATAAGGGTCCATTTTTTGCACAAGAGGCTTTTGTGCAAAAAGGAGCCATCTACATGGCTCCTTTTTGCGCAAAAAACTCCTCTTGCACAAGAGCTGTTCTGCATTATTTTCAGGAAGAATGGCTCTTGTGCAAGAGGGGGCTTTTGCAGAAAAACAGAGCCTCATTAATTATGCAAATGAGGCACAGTGATATTCCACGCTTCGCCTCATTTGCATATTTCTTGTGCCAAACGAGCACAGTGTAGTCATAGCCTTCAAGTCTGGCCCTAAGATTACAAACTCCTAAGTACAGGAACCTATTGATTGTATGTAATTGTAAAGTGCCACTCATGTTTGACCTGATGCACAAACAGCAAAAGGAGAAAATAAATGATGTATGCTGTTCAACTAGAATTTTTCAAAGCTGCCCTCATTTTAACACACACAGTTGTTAAACAACATTCCACATAAACAACAAATCATTATAAGAACCAAAGAACATTAATGTCCATTGTTTTTCATTTTGTTTTGTTTT
The DNA here is from genome assembly GCF_052426305.1 of Pelodiscus sinensis. Taxonomy (NCBI): domain Eukaryota; kingdom Metazoa; phylum Chordata; order Testudines; family Trionychidae; genus Pelodiscus; species Pelodiscus sinensis. Next base: position 18,728,725 of record NC_143064.1, on the reverse strand, counting down.
GCATTAAAACCTTTGTGCATAGTTAGAGAGTATTCTGCTGGAAACTGAACATTCACAGTTCTCCTCAAAAATTATTTACTAGCTTTTTATCCACTAGTACAAGCAGAGTGTGTTTTCATTTATAGTTTGTATCATAAAAGTGACTGATTATTAATACTTACAGCATTGTCTTATTGTACACTAAGGGACTGTTACCCATTGATGCAACTGTAGTCAGAGGAAACAGGGGTTCTCCCTTCTGGAAAAAAGACAACTGGGGTTCCTCAAATTCATTTCACTGCCTTTACATACTCTTAGGAAAATCAATTACACCTTTGTACCCACAATTTTTTCATTTTTTATGGCCAGTAATGGTCTTAATTGTAATGGCAAAATCTGCCTTTTAATCTCCAGGAGTTAACTTTAAATTCTGCTTTGGTATACTTATTAAAATGAGCTAGAGGTTAGGTGTGAAGAAAGATTATTAAGGAGTTGTTTAAGTCAATTAGGCTGTTTGGGGATTCCTTTCTGCTCTGTTGTTGTTAACTGGAAACCCTAATAGGACAATAAGGATTAATTAAAATCAGTCTGATTGATTAGGATATATAAATCTGTATATGAGCCATGTTACTGAGGTTGAATATTATTGTTGTCTTAAGGTTATGTCCTCTCTCAGAGAGAATTAAGTGGGTGGGAACACTTAGCCTGATACTCAACTTGTGCAGCTGAAAATTGGCAACAACTCCGGTGAACACATTGGAGACACACTGACATAACTGAAAGCAAGAGTAAGCCATATTGATGTTTACTGCTTTGGTTTTAAGATTTAACTAGAGCACTCTATGGACATATTCTAGAGGCAGGTTTAGAATTCTAAAATTATTTTCTAAATTGCATGTTAGGAGCAAGTTGCATTATTTGGCATTTGTTAGTGAAACTGAAGCTGGGTTTGGGTAAGTTCCACTGAATTAATGGAGGGGGAAATGGCCAAAGTATTGGAAATCTCTTTCCTACGGAGCTATTGAAGTTGGAAGGGCATAGTGAATAAAGCTCAACCTATTATAAAACTTGTGACTAAAGCTAAGCTCTTAAAATTAAACCTGTCTCCTAAATTGCAAAAAGTACTGAGCTTCCAGAGTTCCTCAAAAGTGGCACCTGAGCATGGATGAAGAAAATTCTAGATGTCCTGAAGCCCTGCTCTCCAGGAGTGGATTTAGATAGCAGCAAGTCCTTCCCAGTCTTCCTGCTCATCTATGTTTGCATATATACCTATTCATTGTTGTGCAGGGGCATCTCAGAGACCTGAGCTTTCTGCATAGAATGTGTGCTCTCTCTCTTGAACTGGCTTTGCTGTTGGTATATATTAGCACACATGTATATAATGTCTGAACAAAATAAATTATTCAAGGACACTTAAAAATGCAGCTGTAACAGTTATTTTCCTTCTGTGGGACTGACTGTCCTTGTAAGTGAATAACAGAGTCCCTGTAGAAACAAAACCAAACTTCATTCTCCCAAAAGGAGACAGAATTTACAGGGTCAGGAATGTATCCATATTATAGCTATAATGCAAATGCCAAATATTTAAAAAGTAGAAACCCCTTTTCATTTGTACAGAACTTGGGGTGGTTCATCTCAGAGTGCAGTTTCTTAAACAATGTGCTTGTTAATATTTATAATTATTCTGCATTCGAAGAGGAGAATGTGTTCTCCAGATGCAGAAGTGAAGGTAGAATTAGCCCCAACTGGTGAAAAGAAAGATTCCTTTTTCATTCTGGGTTCCCAGTTTTGATTAACAAATTAGACTTACAAAACATAGTCATTATCCTCCCTAAAATGTCTTAGGGCCCAAATTTGCAATGAGCTCTGCACAGGTGGAATCCATTGACTTCAATTCAGAACTAATTGCGACTTTATGGATTGGTCTTTTCAGAACTCCTAATCTCCTTGGACCTAGAAAATTATGAGAGAAAGCATTTGAGGCAGAATATTGCTGTACAATCCAGTTTTAATCAATAAACTCTTGAATATTCACACAGGTGGCTGCATGTACTTTGCCCACCTGTCAAGCTGCAAATTGTGTTATTTGTTAAAGCTTCATTAGATACATGCCAGGTGGAAAGATGAGGGCTTATCTCAAGCTGCATCTTTTTTTTAAAGTAAAATTAACTAGATGTCAACTTCATAAAATAATAAAGCCAAATAAGAAGTTTCTTACATTTTTAATCTGTTAACCATCTTGTAGTACTGTATGTATACATTCTGTATTGAAAATAGCCAAATATTGTGACTTATTTCTGAAAGATATAGTTATTTTTTAACAAAGGAAAAACATCACATATCTGGAAAATCCATGGTCTTCTGAACTCAGAATATCTATAGTAGATAGCTATGTATTTCCTATGCTGTCCATCTCCCAAGTGTTTATATATTTATTTGATAAACTCCTGCTAAGGTAGGGAATTACTATTATTTGAATTTTTTAAATGGGGAACAAAGACACAGATAAGAGTGAGTTGTTATGAAAACACGGGAAGTCTGCAGTACTTCTGGTAGTTGAACCCAGATTCCAATCATGGTCCAAAAACACCATGTTCCTACGCAGTTATCATAAAAGGACCCGAATTCAAAACTTTGATTGGAATAATCAGGATCTTGAAGTTCTAAATCAGATGTAAATATTGCAGCTTGGTCCTGTCCTTAATTCTGTATCATTAAGCAAGTCTCATAGTACTGCCTCACACACTTGTCAAATATTAATCTTAAATTTAATTGCTGAACAAAATCTGCCTTTCAAAGCATTGTGGATTTAATTCCCGTCTTCCTCTTTCCTGTGGTCATTGGTCATGACTGCATTCATAAGTGACACTGCTAGATATTTACTTTTTGTTTATTGTTCTTACAAATGCTTTAAGTTTCGTGTTTAGAACCATGAGATAGTGTAGAGGTAGAATATATTTATACACTAGAAAATTTACCGAGTGTTGCTCATGTCCTTATCTCAATTTTTGTTTTTGGAGCATAAAATGAAAATGCACATGCTTTATTTGAATCATTGCTCTGTGGTGGCACTAGGGATGAGGGGTTCAGTATGCAGGCTGCCCCGGAGGAAGAATACTACTCCATCTTTCCACAGGAGCTTGAAGCTAGAGGTGAGACTCTCCACAGCCGCTGCAGCTACGGTGGCACAGCCGGGGTAAGGGTGCCATTCCCCCAGCTGGGGCAACTCCAGGTTCAACTGTCCCCTGTGTTTCCCAGGGAGACTGAGGAATGTTGTAAACTGTGCAATTTCCCCTCTCTCCCTGTGGGAGACTCGGGGTTGGAACAGTCCCAGATTGGGGGTGGTGCATCCCCCAGCCAGCACCTTTCACCTGCCTGGTGATTCTATCTTTTTCTGTATGGTTTTATGAGATGCAATCCAATTCCAGACACATCCCAATTTCCTAGGGCTACCAAAACCTTATCTTTGTTTACGTTATGATAATAAGCTGTATACGGAATTTGGTAATCATCACTTTTATTGTTTGAATTTCTTGGACAGACATAAAGTCAACTCTCTCAAATATGTATAGCAGAAGCTTCCAATTTCCCTTCATGCCTGATTCTCTCAACTGCTTTTAACACTTCCTTTCCTTCCTATTAGAAATCCAGCTCCCACCCCCAGCTTCTCAGAACTACAATCTGATTCTTCACTTTCTCTACCCCTCCAAGCTCCAGGAACTCTTCCATTGTCCCAGTACCTTGTCGGCTGATAGAAGCCGTGCAGCTCTCCCTGCCTCAAATGCTGTTGCCCTCATACAAGTTATATCTGAACTGTCTTAAGACTCAAAATAATCAGATTTCAATTGTTGTCCTCCAGAAAACATAATAAAGAGATAGAACTTTAGAGCTTATATGAGAAGAATTCAAAAATACTATTGTTTTACCTTTTTTACAATGCAAATAATTGTAATATAAAATGAGCACCGTACACTTCAGATTCGGCATTAGAATTGAAATCAATATATTGTAAAATATAGAAAAACATCCAAAATTATTTACAATTTGCATTGGTATTCTGTTGCTTCACAGTGTAATAAAACTGTGATTAATTGCAACTTTTTTAATCCTGTGATTAGTTGTGATTATTTTATAACTATTTGACAGTCCTAATTCCATGTAAAGCAGAACATTACTGATAAACTCTTAACCTTATTATTGTGTAAACTTCAGATTTTGGAGAGGAAAATACTCCAGCCTCCCAAATGTTAGCCCTGACATTACTGTTTGGCATGTTACTAAAAACAGTGGTGGCTATTAATATGTATTTTTATTTTGGTACATGGCTGAGATTCTGGGCTATTGGTTTATACCCAGAGTGAGACACTGTGGGCTGAACATTATACAGACCACTGTGGTATGCTGAAAACACCTTGCTTTCCCCTTATTATTTGTGACACAAGCTACATAAGTTAAAATTGAGCCTATTGGTCCTAGTTCCTACAGTATAAAAGGTTTATAGGGACCACTAGTGACCAGAGGTCTTAGACTCTTCAGCAGCTATGTTTCTTTACCATCTTCAGCAAGTGTACTTGATGCAGGAGATGTTCTTGGGAAGAGGGGACAGAGAGTGGATGGCTGGGGCATTCTTTCTCTGTGTCTGTCTTTGCTGTGCTAGAATGGTTTATGGAGCTGTTGGTTTCTGGGAAAAAATTAGGGGATCTATTATAGCTGCTGCATGCAACACATGGGCTCAAACTGACCCCTAGCTGTCCCACTTGAGGGAGAACCAGAAACGGTGTATTGATACATTTGGTGATCCCATCCTCTGAACTGAGGGGTGAATTTGGTCCATTGTGTCACAGAGAGCCAAGTAGGTCTTGTCAAGTCCAGAGTTTCTGAATTAATTAGAATCAATTGTAATGTAGATTGTGCTACTGATGATAGTAACTTGGTTTTAATTATATTCACTCAATGATATCTAGGCCAGTCATGTTTGAAAATGGTGTTGGGATTGTTTATTTAATGCTGGTTAGGGTTATTATGTACATTTTGTAAGTTATCTTTTGAAAATTAATTACACTTACACTGAAACTCTTCCTAAAGGCTTGCCCACTGGTTCTAACTAAGATTAATTGCCTATTTAAATGGATGATCTATATACCAGGTAGTTCAGTAATGAAGCTCTTTATCCTATGTAAGGTAAAAACTAAACTGGAAGCCATAATCGACTTTCAGAGACTCATGAAGGTTTCCACAGTTCAGGCAGAATTTTTTTAGATCTGAATATGGTTGAAATAGTACAACTTCAATTTGTAATGGTGTTAAAACCAACCCGTGGTCCTGTGGCACCTTAGAGACTAACCAAAATATATACAGTATCATGAGCTTTTGTGGGCAAAATGCACTTCTTCAGATTGCTTCAGGGGGTAGCCGAGTTAGTCTATACAGACAAAACAACAAATAGTCTGGTAGCTCTTTATAGACTAATAAAACATATAGATGGTATCATGAGCTTTTTTGGGCATAGCCCACTTCTTCAGATGACCGGATTTTTGAGTTTAGGATGTGCAGACCCAAAATAAATAGGGGGAGGAATAAAAAGCAGGGTGAGAGACAGGAGCTAGAGGGAATCAGTAAGTATCTGAAGATTGATTCTTTTCTGCTTTGTTTTAACTACCCAACCTTCAGATATATAGCCTTTTCTGAAAGATCCCTTATTTCTCTTAAAATCAGGAATAAGGGATCTTTCAGAAAAGGCTTTCTTTTCCGAAAGATCCCCGTCTAGACTGGTGCTTTTTGCCGGCAAAGCCCCGAGCCGGAAAAAAGTGGCAGCCATGTTCATGCAAATGAAGCGGGGGAGATTTAAATCCCCGCTTCATTTGCATTTGTGCTGTGTCTAATCTGCATCCCTTTTCCGCAAAAGGGGTGCAGTCTAGACACAGCCCAGGTGTTTAACAGAATAGTATTTTATCCTTTGGAGTATATTCTCAAAAAAGAACAGCTCTGGGCTGTCTGCCTGGAGTACACTGGAAAAGCAGAAGCTCCCCCAAAATTAAGATGTACATTACGTGTTGGGTGAGAGGAAATAAAGCAGGAGATTATAGTGTCACTGAAAGAATCTCTTTGTTCTCAGTCTAAGAAAAGTTCATATGACAGTAGCTAATATTGTACCACATGCTGGGTCTAAGACTCCATAAGATTGTCTTATCTCTTATATATAAGTAGTATAAAATAATCAGACAGAGGATATATTTAAGTTATAATGTGTGTGTGTGGGGGGGGAGGAAAATCTTAGTAGAATCCTTACAAATGAAAGATAAATAAATACTGTAAATTCTTTTGCTTTATTTAATCTCTTTTATGTTGAGAAATTCCTGTAAATCTTTATGAAAGTCTGATCCTTTTCATGGAATGGTAATATTAGTAATCCGAGGAAATAAAACTTTTCACCGTTTTTTTTTAAATCAAGCAAATTTTTAAAAAGCCTAGCCTCAAAAACAACTTATGCTCCCTTTTCCTCAGTATTGCCCCAAAAGATTAGATATGTAGCTTTAGCACTTTGTATTTTCTCTTAAAGCTTAATTAATTTTTATTACATTCTTCTCCTATCTCTTTCCAAGACATTGTGTGTAATGTTGACCAGTCATGAAGTAAATACATTTATCCAAAGTGCAGAATAAATGAGGTTATGTCTATACTGCAGAGAAAGATCAAAGCTACCGTTGCTGATCTACCAGGGTTCCAATTAGTCTAGTGAAGATAGCTAATTCTTCCTTTGACTTCCTGCAGTGTGGACAGCGTCAAAAGTCGAGTTACGCTACTTTAACTTCAGCTATGCAATTAACGTAGCTAAAGTTGCATATCTTAATTCAACTTTCTCCTGTAATGTAGACATACCCTAACTGCCCAACATAAAAGCTTCCTAATTTCTAATTTGAAACAATAAAAAGCATGTAAAATATCATCATATAGTTTAATTTGTATAACATCAAATAGCAATAATGATTTTAATTTCCACACTTTCACTAAATAGATGGTGGAGCCTTCCTCATTCTGTGTATCTCTTGATATGGGTACTAAGTAGCCACAAGATGGAAGTCCAGTCCAATGGTAGCATGATTTCTGCTAGAGCAGTGCTAGGAAGATGGAGGTGTCCGGGCTAAGTAGGAGAGATCCACTGATCTTCAGGAATTGTGGGCAATGGTACCTTCTCCCTTAGAATGTACATGATTTGGAGGCATGGTTCCTTTCCCTTGAGAGGATAATTTTCAGGAAATGATATCTAGTTTTCTGTCCTCTGTGATCTCTCTTCCCAGCATTTGTATGTTTATTACATTTAAATTAAACTTGTGAGGGACCAAATCAGATGAATTCACTTGAGAGGTAGAGTTTCAGTTGTTTTATTTAACTGAAATAAGTTGATTTGGTGGTTGGGATATTCAAAATATAAATGTACTGTTTAGAATCATAGTATCATTTAACAGAGGAGGTAGGGACCTTTCGCCACTAGAAGCAAATGAAAGAGAATGAGACCTTGGTTTCCCATCCCAACAGTCTCCTACTCTCTATGGATTGGCTTAAGGAATGGGATGGATTCTGATTTGGCCTGGACTAGTTCTTGCATTACTAATATCACAGCAAGAGGACTGTTTGGCAGTTTATTAGGTGCTAATATCACAGCAAGATGGTTTATTAGGTGATGAGCTTTCGTGGGCCAGACCCACTTCCTCAGATCAAATAGTGGATCTGGCCCATGAAAGCTCATCACCTAATAAACCACCTTGTTAGTCTTTAAAGTGCTACATAGTCCTGTTTTTTGTTTCAGCTATACCAGACTAACACGGCTACATTTCTATCACTGTTTGGCAGCTGACACTTTGGCCATTTGTAGGGTTAAAGCTAAACACTTTTCTTTAGTCACATGTCACACTAAGTGAACAATTAAAAGTTGAAACACTTCAAATGAACTGAAGAACAAATTAAAACATCCCCATGGCAAGGAACATGTTTTTAATTTCCTCTAACTTCCATTTCTCTGGTGTGTGTCTGATGATACAATGCAAAAGTTCTGAATGCTAAATGAAGTAGTAAGAGCCCAAGTGCCATTGCATCCTGTCCGATGTTATCATTTCTTCCCCTTATCTATGACTTCCTTACTTGCCTGCTCTTCTGTGTTCCACCCTCACCGCAAGGAATAAGATAATACATGATTGGCAGCCAGCAGCTGAGTGATAATTCCCATTTGTCACATTCTGCTCTTGGCTGCCAAGCAAAATATGTGAGACCCTGTGTCAGAAAGATTCAAAAACTGTAACAACCTTTTGGCTTCTGAAGTCTTTTCTCCATAATTTTGGAGAAAAAATCTTAGGTCAAATACTTCTATTGGCTATTTTTAAAAAATAGCTGCTGTAAATAAGAGAGGAAAAATGCTACTGCATTTCAGATTACTTGAACTGGATACATTATAGTAGTAAATGAGGTTCAAACCCTGTGTTTTTTAAATTAAAGTCTCTACCACCTGAACTGAAAGGGTCCCTCTTTAAGATACAGGAGCAGAAATTACCAATATTGGGGCCAAACACTAGAGGGAGACATTCTCAAACTTTCTGGGCCAATTTATTGCATATCATTATTGCAAACTGTTCACAAAGGGTATGTCGACATTACAGAGAAGATCGAAGCTTCCACTGTTAATCTTCCAGGATTTGAATTAGTGGCTGTGTCTAGACTGGCAAATTTTTCTGCAAAAGCAGTTGCTTTTGTGGAAAAACTTGACAGCTGTCTACACTGGCCGCTTGAATTTCCGCAAGAACACTGATGATCTCATGTAAGAAATCAGTGCTTCTTGCGGAAATACTATGCTGCTCCCATTCAGGCAAAAGTCCTTTTGCGCAAAAGGGCCAGTGTAGACAGCTCAGATTTGTTTTGCTCAAAAAAGCCCCGATAGCGAAAATGACAATCAAGGCTTTTTTTGCGCAAAAGCACATCTAGATTGGCACGGACGCTTTTCCGCAAAAAGTGCTTTTGCGGAAAGGCATCCGTGCCAATCTAGACGCTCTTTTCTGCAAATGCTTTTAACTGAAAAGTTTTCTGTTAAAAGCATTTGTGGAAAATCATGCCAGTCTAGACGTAGCCAGTGAGTCTAGTGAAGACATGCTAATTCAAAGTAAGAGGGGCACTATCGATGCCAGTTGTCCTACTTCCATGAGAAGTAAAGGAAGTCAAAGGGAGAGTGCTCTTCCGTTGATTTTCTGCAGTGTGGACAGCTCCAAAAGTCGAGTTAAGGTACTTCAACTTCAGCTATGCAGTTATCTTAGCCGAAGTTGCATTTCTTAATTCAACCTTATCTCATAGTGTAGACATAGCCTAAGCTCTTATGTTTTTCATTTTGTATTGATATGATTTTATTTTTAAATTCATTAAATTATATAAATGTATAGACATTTCATTTAAAAACACTTAAATATAATTTCTTAGAGCATCCACAAAAACAAGTCCTGTGGCACCTTAAAAGCTATCAAATTCATTTAGGCATAAGCTTTCATGGGCAAAAGCCCACTTTGTCAGATGTGGTGTTTGCCCACAAAATTTTATAAATCTGCTCAAATAAATCTGTTAGTCATTAAGGTGTCATTTTAAAGTAGCAGTGCACTTTAAAATAACACCTTTATTGGAAGAAATATATTTTATATATAAAAATGTGTTTCATAAAATCTTACAATTGTACAATACAGAATACAGTTTGATCTTACAAATTGCTCAGCTTTTTCATTTTCAATTATGGTCACAGCATTAATCTGTGTTCCCAACAAAATAAAACTCTCTATCAAAAAAAGAGAAGCTCCTGGAGGAGAGGGGAATTGTACAAAAAACACAGTTCCTACCAGTTGTCCACTGAAAGCACGAGAGAGACTGGAGAGTATTCGCCAATATTTGCAGAGTTTTGTACATGTACCTAGTTCTTTACAGTGGGTGTCTGTTATGTGTGCCTGTATTTGAACTCCTTCATGTTACTCACTACACACAAATGCTATCCCACTTCCCATGTTTCCTATTTGATATGTAACCCAGAAGCTCTGAATCACCGTGGCATCCAACACACTAGCCATATGTGGCTAGTTGGCTGGTTGAGTTTGGCTAGTTGGCTTGAACAATGTAACTATTTGGCTAGTTGAGTGTAGCTAGTTCTTGGTTGAACACCATGGCCTGAAACTGCTAGGGACAGTGAAGTCCCCTATATATCTTTAGCTAAGAGTCAGTTTTCAGCTGATGTGACAGAGGCTCAGGGCTTTAGCCCGAAAGGTCTCACCTGCTGACAACCTAGGTCTGTTGGCTTTACAAATAGACTACTGTACGTGAGTCCAGTAATGATAAATGCTTTTGAAGGGCATGATTTAATGCGATATGCAGTTTATGAAAGACTGATTTTAAATCAGTCTTTAGATCAGGTCTTTGTAGATTAAAATGTTGTTAATCAAGGTTATCTGCTTCAGAAAACATGGCAACAAATAGAAATTGCTACCCTGAGAGCGAGACATCATCTCTTAAATAAAAAAAATGGAGTTCCCTTGAGGCTGATTTTTCATGCAGCTGAACTCAATGTTAAAAGCTGTCAAAGATTTCCATTAGTTGTTAAATCAGTATAACTTCTGAAAGCAATCTGACTAAAATAAGTTTACAACAGACCACTAATCTCCAAAATTGTTAAATCTACATTGAACTAATCTGTTACCAGCCCTGTCTCTCACCCTTGTAATACAATAAGATGCATTATCTACAAGTACTGGAGACAGGGGTGGCAGAAAGAAATCCACAAATTGGAAAGGTAGACTTAAGCAGTGATTGAGAACACAGGACATTTCCTGGGATTTAAAGACTGTCAGTTGATGGCCTGAAGCACATGAATCCTTAGGATTTGTCCTGCCAATGTTGTTGCAAATATAAACTGAAATGGAACAGAACATTGGGCATGTGTAGTTTCCATAAATACATTCATAGGGCTTTTCTAAAAGACTAATGTGCTGGGTATTAACCAAATAGATTGTTTCAATAGAATCCAAACTCTATATTGGTTGTATAGAATATGCTATATGTCAACATCTCATGACTTAATCTGTTAACTGGGGCTGAGAAGGCCAAGACAGTTGTTTCAAAATTAATAAAAAGTAGAGAGATAATTAGGAGTGTGTCCATATAGATGGAAAATGTATGTACACAGACATTCCTACCAGCTAGACCCTGGAGTAAGCTGCAGTTGTGCACTGAGATTCAGGAAAATAATCATTCTCACTTTAGAATTTCTCAAATACCTCTGCCCCCCCTTTTAAAGTTATTGAACTGCTGAAAGGCAGAAAACAAAAGGCATCCTTTTCTATTCTCTTTTCTCTTTTGGCATATTGTTCTGGTTACTATATCACAATTGGAGTGCTCCTCTCCCTTTAGTTTGGACGGTGTTCTTCTCAGCCTCAGACATTAACCACAGAAGATGTCTTTGAGCTAAATTCTGCCATGGGCACTCACTTAGTATCTTATTTCCAAAGTAGTACCACTGAAATACTAAAACTGAAATATGAAATCCATGGAATTAGCCAGGGGCTCATGACATAAGTAAGGAGTGATACATTTGGTCTAGTATGTACTGTATATTTTTCCACTAGTACAATGTCAGAAGTTGATATAATCCTTTGTTTTATGAGGAATTCTCTATTAATTCTTTTAAGCAACATACTTTTTTTTGTAAAATTCTCAGAGCAAAATGAAAGCCCACTAATGCCTCCAGATAATAAATCTCCCCTTGTGACTTTAAGAACCAATGACCATTGAAACTTTCACAATGAAATTGTGTCAACTTGAAATGCAAGGGGATCTATCATACACTGTGGATAAAACATAAAATGTGTAGAGGCAATGCATTCCTCCTCCCTGGAAGGAAGAGTGTAAGTCACAAAGACTTTGGGGGGAGGGAAAATACATATGGAAAATATATTGCTTATATCCTAGGTTAATTTTGCTTGAGGGCACGCTATACTGTATTAAACATAGTGATGAATCACAGAGGGTGAGCGCAGTATCTGTTTACTAACTACATTGATATACTATTCTCTCTGATTCATCCCAAGTTATGTTTCATATTATCTCAAATTTAATATCTAAGGTTATTAAATTGTATTTGTCTATTACACAAGCAATAGATGATCTTCATGACAGAATCCAGAATGAAACTTAGAATGAGATAGTTGTAGTTGTATGTTTAAAAAGTCAGGGTAGTGTTCACAAAAGAGAATACTAATAATACCAATTTAAGTTACTGGTAGCTAGAATGTATAAGCTTCCCCGCATCACAGTCCTGACCTGAAGTGGCCTTACAGTTGCAGCACTTGGAATCTCCTGAGGAAAGACTGCCTACCAATTACAAAGAATTGTCCCAGGGCACAGGGGTTGCTGCAGATGTGAATGTCACCCATCCCCTGCTTTCTCTTGCATGTCCCATTCTTGGGGAGTCAATAGGGGATTTAAACTAAAATGTATCTTACTGTATGAATCCCTGAAAGAGCAAGTTACTTTTCAATAACAAATGCTGGTCAGTCACTACTCTTATTTTAAATGTAGTAGCCCTTCAGCTGGGGTGGAGTACTAATAATCATTTCAGTCCTATGTGAATCTGAATTTTTTTAAAATGTCTAGAATCAGGTAGTCTTACACAATCATTTCAGTATATCAATCTCTTTCATCCTTATTGAAGGATTTATACATTTCATTTGCAGATACTGCTAGTCTGTTCCAAGATATTTGTTGGTATTTCCATTTATATACAAGTTATTTCCACATAAAGTATTGACTGAGAAGAGCCCATCAAAATTCATGGAATAATGTTCACTTTCCTCATGATGCTAATGAGGTTAGGAAACTGGGTGTGGCATATATATTGGTCAACTCCGCTCTTAAGTCTGTATCATCCATTCAGATTAACCAGTTTTTCATCGCATGGTATCACTTTCCCTTTTACAATTTAACTTGCTGAATAATATAACCTCCAGACTGACTCTGAAATCAGTATTCAAGAGGGTGTGTAAGGTAAAATCCTCCTCATGAAGAAATCTTCATCAGGACACTGCATCACTGAAGTCCCACTTAAGGTCTTCCAAAAAGGCTTAACTTCATGGCTACGTCTACACTGGCCCCTTTTCCGGAAGGGGCATGTAAATTTCACTAGTCGTCGTAGGGAAATCCGCGGGGGATTTAAATATCCCCCGCGGCATTTAAATAAAAATGTCCGCCGCTTTTTTCCGGCTTTTAAAAAAGCCGGAAAAGAGCGTCTAGACTGGCCCCGATCCTCCGGAAAAAGTGCCCTTTTCCGGAGGCTCTTATTCCTACTTTGAAGTAGGAATAAGAGCCTCCGGAAAAGGGCGCTTTTTCCGGAGGATCGGGGCCAGTCTAGACGCTCTTTTCCGGCTTTTTTAAAAGCCGGAAAAAAGCGGCGGACATTTTTATTTAAATGCCGCGGGGGATATTTAAATCCCCCGCGGATTTCCCTACGACGACTAGTGAAATTTACATGCCCCTTCCGGAAAAGGGGCCAGTGTAGACGTAGCCCATGAGTTGTTCCAGAGGGTCACCTTTCAACATATTTCTGTTGCCTTTGTATTCAAATAATGTGATTGAAGTAGTTGCAAAACTCCTTGAATGCCAGCCCTGGAGAAATATATTAGCTTATACATCTGTGGCAAGTAAGATTCTGCCCACAAGCACTCCTTTTGTAGGTTGAGGGAGGGTTAAAAGTGGCAGACACATCCCACTGCTTTGTCACAGAGGAAATGTTGCTGTTACATTCCAGGGTACAGTTAAAACCAGTGAGAAATAGGGATGTAAAATCCCATGTACATTGTTGACCAATTAAACTACAGGTTTAACCAGTTAATTGGGGGAAGGAGGCACTAGAGCATGGCTGTGCAGCCACCCATCCATGATGCAGCATAGTCAGGGGGACTGCTCTGACCTGGCATGGGGCCAGTAAGGCAATGCTTACCAGTTAATCAGTTAATCGATTAAACCTTTACATCATTAGTGAGATGTGTTGGCACCTCTTGTATTTTACGGGCACTCAGAGTTATAATACTTCAGCTACTTGTGGTTCTCTGCCTGTGAAATACACACAGCCATGTTCTGTATGCTGTATTGCTCTGATCTGATCACTTTGAATCCAACTCCCTACAAGAAGTTATTATACTCTGATCTCACCTGACTTGGTTAATGTTAACAGGTGACCCCATGACACCCTTGCCTTGAAGTTTCCCAAACCCACGTGCTGTGTAAGGTCTATCCCTCTTCTCCAATAGTCAGAGGAATAAGAACATCTTGTTTCTTTAAAACGGAAAATCCACCAACTCGCCAAATTAACTGAAGTTAATGTTCACTTTAATTCAAATGCAGCCTCATAATCATAAAAACAAGTCTATTAACAAAAGAATATAGGATTTTTGGTTAGTTCAAGTATGAGAGAGAGTTACAAGTTGGTTGCAAGCAAATAAAAGTGAATATGTGCCTCTAAAATTTAATACAGCAACCTATAGGCTTAGAAGATATTTTTACTCGCCTAGACTCTTCCAGGGGTGGCTAACCTCTTAGAAGGATCCCTTCTGGAGTCCCAAAGTTCTGATTACTTTGCCATCTCAGGCTGGGTCTACACTACACTCCTTTATCGGAAAAAGCTACGCAAAATGCGCTCCACAATTTGCATAGCTTTTTCCGATAGCTTTTCCAGAAGAGGCTTTTCTACCTTTTGGCCTAGTCTAGATGGGGAGTAATGGTGGGAAAGCCTCTTCTTTCAGAGGAGCCCTTATTATTTGTGAAACAAATTATAAAGGGCTCCCTGAAAAAGCGCATTTGCTCTGCCACGAAAAAAGGGTAAAAGCAAATGCACTCCCTGGACCCTAACCCTAACCCTGGACCCAGTAGTCTAGATGTAGCATTAGATGAAAGGAAGAACTTGTGGTTCTCAGCCTCTTTCTTTCATAGTCTAGTGAACCTTTGAAATACATTCTCCTGAAGTTTACCCCTAAATCTGAAGTTCTTTCTTGGTGTGAGGAACATGGGTGCCCATATTCTTACTTCCTTCATCAATGTTTGCAAAAATGCAAATTGTTCTGCTGCATACTATGCCCTTGTTAGTTTGGACCTGTTTACTGCTTATATGTAAATAGACATACCATATTCAGTTGTTTAGGATAGACTTGTTTTACAAGTTTCTCAACATGCCTTGTTTATATATACTCTAGCCTCATGATTCCATCATATTTCCATAATGCTTAAAACACACCATGTACCAAAATCACACAAGAATATTAATGATCAGTGAGCTATATGTTTTCCAGTGATGCCTCACAAAGCATATTTTTGTATGAAGATTATAATAGGGGGTAATATACCTATGTGTTTAGGGTCACAGCTGCCCACTCACTTTTATGAAGAGTTTTATGTGGTGGGGTGATGGGGTTTGGGAGTTCCTGAAAACCTTGCCTACTGCATCAAAATCTCAGTTTTCACTTTAAATATATTTTGTATCCTTGTAGACACAGTCTTGAACTGTGAAGTATCCAGTCAGATGGGAAATAAACAGAACTCAGCTCTAAAATTATTTTGCGGCCTGATTCAGGAGTTTTAAATGCTATGGGCTGGCAATCCTGCAGTATCCAGGAAGATGGGGGATGATTCGAATATGGGATGCCCTCTCTCTTCTTTGCAGCTGCCAGGAAGCTCTGGAAAAGCAAATATGAACAAAAGGAAAATGCCCTTCTCCTTTCTATCAGCAAAACAGATATTGGTTGAACAGGTTCACATTTATTAGACACTGCTCCTACAAAACAAACCTCTGTCTGGGAGCAGAACCCTAGCAGAAATGCCAGTGCCCATCATCCCTTTCATAGCGGTTTTTGGGTTGAGGAGCTGGGCTTCTCACTGGAATGTTACCCCTTGGACAGTCATAATACTCTCTGGCTGTTTTCGTTTAGTCTTCTGGCTAGTCTGTGTCCAGGACAATTGTCATGCCCTGTCTCAGAGGAAAAGCAAAACCACAGAAATTGTGTGGCAAAGTGAGAATATATGTAAGGGCAGCCACAGCATGCACTTGCACTATCTGTCAAGACCAAAGCAATGGAATTATCGAGTCTTTAAATATTTGTCCCCATTACCCCCATCTATTGGGACAAACAATGGATGGTTTGAAACTATCTGCTGAAGTGCAGTTGGGGAGCCCCTTAGTGTCTGTAAGGTTAATAGGCTCAGACCTATTGTTTGCTAACCCTGCCCTTTAAAATTTGACCCTTTACAAGGCATGAGGGGTTCAGCAATTTTGTACCCTTAACCATCAAAGATTTGTGTTCACTCTTCACAGTTTCCATACAGTTTCCCTTATGGAACCTATCTAAGTCCAGCTATGCTGCTGGACAACTTACAGAGTTGAAATATCATTCCATTCAGTTAGTGTTCTGCTTAATTGCTATAAAGCTATAGATCCAACAAACCACTTGCAGAGCTGTTCTTGGTGGTGGCTTGAAAAATATGTTGCCTTGAATCTGAAAGGGTGTGTTGCTAAAAAATATGCAATACAATGAAAACTACTTCTATATTTTCAGTGGTATAAAAAAAAAAGAAAAGGATGTAACTTCCCAAGAGATAAACATTGCTTTAATGGCCAAAATCATATTGGACTATGGGTGTGATTCTCCTTTTTGTTACCATGGAAATCAAGAGTAAATCCATTAAGGTCAATGGATTTAAACTAATGTAAAGTGATATAAGTGAGAAGTGAATCAGGCCCTATTTCTTTTCACTTTCTTTCCAATAATTATGAGGAGCAATTGAGGCATAGCTAATTACTAGAGACTCAAAAAGGATTTTTATAATGGTTTCTTTTGTGTTGGTGGACTGAACAAAAACAGGAGTAAGCATGGAGGAGATGGTCTCTCTTGAGTTCAGTGACCGTTGACATCATTCTTGACAAAAGTCGCTCTTCCCCAGTGATCCAAAAGCTCCTCGAAAGCAGTGGTTTTCAAACTTTTTTTTCTCAGGACCCATTTGAAGAAAATTAGTAATGCCTGCAACCCAACATAATTTGAAAATTATGTTCTCATTCTCAGCCCCGGGGCAGGGCTGAGGATGAGAGCTTTAGGTTGTAGGAGAGGACTCAGGTTTGCGGAGGGAGGGAAGTCAGGGCTGTGGAAGGAGGGGCTTACTCAAGTGGCTCCCATTCAGCTATGCAGTGGGGGTTCTACCGTTTCCTGCCTCTCCTGGCACTGCAGACCATTCTGTGCCACAGAGGTAGCCAACAGCAGGTTCCCTGCCAATGGCCAGTGGGAGTGTAGAACTAGTGCTGAGGGCAGGGGCAGTGTGCAGAACCCTATGTTCTCTCCCCTTCTCCCTCCCTTCCTCCTCCCCCTCAGGAACCGGGCTATCTGCTGATCGCTTCTGGGGCACAAAGCAATCTGAGATGCCAAAACAGGCAGGTATCCTGCGTTAGCACCCACACTGGTCACCTGATCCCCCTACAGCGAGACCCAGTGCCTGACATTCCACAACCCGGTACTGGGTGACAACCCTGGGTTTAAAAACCACTGTTTTAAAGAATGAGGCCAGAGTGCTGTATTTCCTTTACCCAGCTAAGACACCCTCCTTTCTGAAAAGGGATCTGAATCTCCCTTTGCAGGATACAGTTTAGTCTTTTTGAAATGACAGAGGAGAAAACTGAACTGCAGTTTTGGTACTTGGAAAGGGGGGAAATTGCTGCTGTATATTGGTCAGTGCCTTGTGTACCCAATTCCTCACTGCTTTGCACCGGGTACAGTAAATTTACATGTGTGTAAAATCAGTGAGTCTAGAATTCTGATGTGGGAGGTTTGTACATCTATTCTGCAAAGACCAAAATGACTATGCCAGGTGCAAGATAATGGAAAATTAGACCTAGATTCTGAG
This sequence comes from Pelodiscus sinensis, assembly GCF_052426305.1. Lineage (NCBI taxonomy): Eukaryota > Metazoa > Chordata > Testudines > Trionychidae > Pelodiscus > Pelodiscus sinensis. The sequence continues at coordinate 18,710,797 of NC_143064.1, read as the reverse complement.
AAAGGAGGTGATAATTCTAGGCTAACCTAACACAGTCAGTGACCGGTAGAATCTGGGAGGAAATATTTCCCAAAATATTTTTTTTAAGAAAATGTCAATCTCCTCTTCAGAATTAATTCAAGTGATTAAAAAACACTCCATCTATGAGTAGAGCACACTTCTCAGACGTACAGAAATCTGAAGTGGCTATCATAAACTTGATCACGTATGGCTGCCATACAGTTAATTCTGTGGACAGACATTTTCATAAAGGGGTAAATGGCCATAATTCTAATTTATGCTCCAAGGTTCAGAGTAGATATTTTTTAACTTGCTTACACCTGTTACTTAAATGTATTCAATAGCTATTTCTGCTGAAATTAGACTGTGCCTTATAATATCACCTATGTAGAATTTAAATTCTAATTTTCAACAGGTCTGAGATTGATAATTCAAGACCCTAATTTTTAAGAATAAGGCAGAGCATCTAAATTATAAATCATATTTGCTGATGGAAAAAGTGGCTAAGTATAAAATATGAATGCCTTGCTTGTTATAGTACTTAGACATGCAATCATTACTTGAAATGCTTTTGCAGGTCTTTACATTTATATTCATTTAGTTTGCTCAGAATGGACATGGTTTATATATTATTAAAAGTATAAAAATTGGAATCCGTGTAGCAAATGTTGATCTGTTTTATGGTTCAACAGCAACTGATGTAGTGGTATTTCTCAGTCCACAAGTAAAATGTTCATTCTGTTTCTCTGTGCATATGTGGAGGATGATATTATTGATTGGATGTAGTTTTGATACAGCAGAATTCCAGCAGTATTTTTTTTAAAGCAGTAAAACCCGAAGTTCTAATGAATCAGTTCAAGTGATACCAAAGCTGCACTTTTCTTTCTTTCCTACAGTCTAATCCTAGCCCTGGTCTACACTAGGGAGTTATTACAAAATAACTGTAAAAATATTACAAAATAACTCCCATTATTTCAAAATAACAAGCAAATCATCCACACTATCAATCTGGTTATTCCAAAACAAGGGTCTGGTTATTTCGAAATAACTCCTGCTTTCCATGAGGAATAATACTTATATCAAAATAGTTATTTTGAAAGAGCTGTCGTGAAAGATGCTCCACTGCTGCTATTTTGAAATAACTACTCCCCAGAGGAGTCATTCAAAGTCATTACTCCCCTGTGCTTCCTGAGGCTCAAAGTTAAGGTAGCGGGTCCACATTAAGGGTGCCCGCCCTGGACTAATTTTGAGGCTTCCCCATAATGTGGACTCGCTATTTTGAAATTATTATTTTGGGAGTTATTATTTAAAAAGTTATTTCTAAATAATTTCCTAGTGTAAACATGGCCCTATGGAGTTGTCTGACTTGACAGTTACTCTTCCCCTTTTAAACTCTTTGGGTATGTCCACACTATAGTGTTATTTCGAAATACCTTATTTAGGAATAGTTATTTCAAAATAAGTTATTTTGAAATAGTTATTTCAAAATAAGTTATTTTGAAATAACGTGTCTACACACAAAATGCATTTCAAAATAGCATTTTGCTATTTTGAAATAGCGCATCCACACTGAGTAGCTGCTGCATCACATTTAAGGCCGGCCGGAACCAGGTCCGGCAGGGCATCAGGTCAGGAGTTACTTTGTGTGGCTGCTGCCAGAGACTATCTGGGGCCTGTGCTTAAGGCCCTCCCCCCTGGATAGCTGGTTCTCAGCTTTCCCTGCTTGCTTGCCTACCTCGATGAGGGATAGCAAAGCATTTTTTTTCTCCGTATGCTCTGGTTGCCCTCCCTTGGGACAACACAGTTCTCTGCAGCATGGAGCCAGAGCTGCCCATGGGCACTCTGGGGCTTCTCATGGATGCGTTGCTGTGATCCTGTCTGCATTTTCTGCAGGCTGCCATCTGGGAGGTCCATCAGGGGGCTGTTAGTATCCATGAGGCCCTGGGGGAGAGCTTCTACCCTGAGGAGCACTAAGAGCCTCCCTGGTCTGCCCCAATGGGGGCTTGTGCCTCATTCCTCCCTAAAGTCCTTCCACGTAATCCTCCCTAAACCCCCTTCTGGATATAAAATAAAATATACATATTTTCATGAACACAAACTCTCTTTATTTAACAAAACTGCAGTGTGGGGGGGGGGGGGGAATGAAACTATGGTGAGACTGGGGAAAGGAGGCAGGAGAGGGGAGAAGAGAGGGAAGCCTGGGAGGAGGGAGCTGGAAGGGGGAAGCAAGGGGAAAAAGGGGGAGGGGAAGTTCAGGGCTCAGGGTTGGAGGTTTCACCGGACCAACTTGATTCCGGTTCCATGAGGAACCTAATTTGAACTACCTACTCCATCGTGTGTGTAGCCGCGGGCATGGAGTTTGGACTAAGGGACTTTTAAAAATGGCGGCGCCTGGGAAGATGCAAATGAAGCCCAGGATATTTAAATCCCGAGCTTCATTTGCAACTTTTAATGCCTACATTAGCCTCCCTAGTTCGAACTAGGGGGGTAGTGTAGACATACCTTAACTGTGTAATGTAATGTAATGATTGTCTTCATAATTGCCATCCTGCCCATAAATGTGACTGCATAATCTCCACTGGTACAGTGTCCAATGATTACTGCAGGAGTAAAAGGATATGTTTTATAGTAGTATTGCTCCGTCTCAAAAATACAAAAGAAGAAATCCTGACTCTATTATGCCAATCAGAAGGATTCCATTGAATTCATTACGGCCAGTATTTTACCCGACATAAGTATATATAATATGAATGTGAAAGTATAAAATAATGTATATATTTCATTCAGTGTTTTGAGAAGTGAGGAATTTCCTTTTTCCAGCCAAGAGAGCATCATACAGTATAACAACCCAGGTCAATTTATTACCCTTCTGTGAATATGTATTTTTTATGTTCTTGTCAATGCCAACATAACTTCAGTTTAATAAAATGTGAAAGGAGAGAACCCAATTGATGGTGATTCATGCTCAAAACACACTGGGAACTTATGGTCAGTGGATAATTTTCTATCTCTGATACATATTTCTGAGTATGGGCTCAATCCTGAGGCACTTCGGCCCTTCTCCAACAAAGCAGTTAAGTGCTTAACATTTAAATATGTGAGGAGTCCTGTTGATGCCAAATTAAGCATATGCTTAGTGCTCTGATGGGTAAGAGCCAGGGTGCTCAGTACTTTGTATGGCCAACCTTTAGAACTGGTTTTTAGACTTCCAGTGCTCAAATAACTATCCTGTATTCAAACAGTTACTATCCTAGTATCTCAGGATACCTTCAAGTATGAAATATTAAACTGAGATCCTTTTATCTGACTTGCAAATATAAAACAAGTTCTTTGGTTACTGTCTACGTAACCTGAACCTACACCCTACATTCCTATTAGCATGGTATTAAGTATATGCTAGCAGGCCATCAAGATAACATTCAGTGAGATTGTTGCAAAATCTTTGCAGTTTGTTCAATATTTATTGTCCAAAGACTAGAATGGCTTTACATGTCAATTTCAAGTTCTTATCCAGATGGACAGCTGTTACTTCCCAATGCATTAAAATGTCCCCTTTTGCTAGAGGTCTGTTAGCTCCAATGGCATGAGGTAAAATGTTGATATTACTTACAGCTACAGGATTCTCCAGTACTCTGCTTTGAGCCAGATATATTTTAGTAAAGCAGTTTTATCTGCCTCAGGTAAAGGCTGGTAAAGGTTGCCCCTTTATATGTACAGGCAGTCCCCGGGTTACGTACAAGATAGGGACTGTAGGTTTGTTCTTAAGTTGAATCTGTATGTAAGTCGGAACTGGCATTAGCCGCTGCTGAAACTGATCAGTTTCAACAGCCGCTGAATCTGGACACCAGTTCCACTTACATACAGATTCAAGGTAAGAACACCAGGCGTCCCCAAGTCAGCTGCTGCTGAAACTGATCAGCAGCTGATTCCAGGAAGCCCAGGGCAGAGCAAATCAGTTTCAGCAGCAGCTGGCTTTTGGACGCCTGGGGCAGAGCAGCTCGGGTGCTGCTGGCTTGGTCCAGTAGCGCGGCCGCTCCTCGGAGCTACTGGACCAACCCAGCAGCACCCCAGCTGCTCTGCCCCAGGCATCCTGATTCAGCCACTGCTGAAACTGATCAGCAGCTGAATCAGGACGCCTGGGGCAGAGCAGCTGGGGTGCTGCTGGGTTGGTCTAGTAGCGCCAAGGAGCGGTGCTGCGGGACCAACCGGCAGTGCCCCACCTGCTCTACCACAGGCCCCCGGCTTTGCTCCACGTCTCCTTGGTCTGCTTGGGGGGGCACTAGCTGCATCCCTCCCCCCCCCCCAGCAGACCAGGGAGATGTGGAGCAAAGCTGCGGAGGACCCGGGCCGAACCGTGGCACTTCCAGATCAGCGCCGCGGTCCGGCCCGGGTCCTCCACGGCTTTGCTCAGCGTCTCCCTGGTCTGCAGACCAGGGAGACGCTGAGCAAAGCCACGGAGGACCCGGGCGGACCCGCGGCTTCCAGATCAGCTGAAAGTGCTGCGGGTCCGGCCCAGGTCCTCCGCCGCTCTGCTCGGCGTCTCCCTGGTCTCCCTGGTCCCAGCGTCTCCCTGGGGCCGGACCCGCGCCGCTTCCAGCTGATCTGGAAGCGGCACAGGTCCAGCCCCCTGCAGACCAGGGAGACGCTGAACAAAGTGGCGGAGCACCTAGCTGGATCCGCGCCGCATCCAGATCAGCTGGAAGCAACGCGGATCCGGCCCCGGGTGCTCCGCCGCTTTGTTCAGCGTCTCCCTGGTCTGCAGACCAGGGAGACGCTGAACAGAGCGGTGGAGCACCTGGCAGGACCCGCGCCGCTTCCAGCTGATCTGGAAGTGGCCGCGGGTCCGGCCCCCTGTGATCCGCCGCTTTGCTCCCGTCTCCCTGGTCTGCTGGCTCCGCCAGCAGACCAGGGAGACGGGGAGCAGCTTTTCTCGCCCCGGAGAAGGCGGGCGGTGGGACCAGGCGTCTCGCTGCTCTAGTTCTCCGGGGCGAGAAATCCCCGTTCGTAACTGCGGATCCGACATAAGTCAGATCCGCGTAACTCGGGGACTGCCTGTATACACTATTTTCATAGTGTAATTTATGCCAAAGAAAAATTTGCAAAAGGCTTGTATCTGCATTAATAGATATATAATTCTGATTTCTTCAAAGCTAATTACAGATAATCCCTATCAAATCTTCTAAGTGACATTCTCCAAATCTCTAGTTACTGTTAAATTTATTTTCTAAAGCTTTCTCAGTACATAGAGAAGGGAAATCAATACTGAGCTGCTGTCTGCCATCGTTGGCTAAGACAGTTTTCAGTTCGGACAATGGGAATAGCAACGAGCCACCCCACTTACTCTCCAATTCATGTCTTATTTGTACATAGTGAAAAAGTTAAGTATGATTAGAAGTCAAATGAAAATGCCCAAAAAGAACTCAGGGGCATTGCTGAAGTGAACTAATTTTTCAACTCTCTGAAACTGAGTATTGTCAGACTCGTATCTAAGACTTGGGGAAAATGGGTTACAAATAGATCAGACACACAGGATTTAACCTTTTATTAAATTAAAGGTCTGATGTGAGATGCAGTGACCAAGATAATGGAACTAAAACTAAAACTAAATTCAGATCAATGGTGCTATAATACCCACAGACAGAAAGCTCTCATAGTTCCTAGTAAGTGTATATAAAGTTCATTGTTTTCCAGGAACTAACAAAAAATACTTTAATTCAAATTTATTATGGTTGAAAGGTTATTGTAAAATATTTCTCTGAATGTAGAGTAAGTCTTTTAAAGCTTCTGCAACCTCTAATATTTTTTAAAAAACCATGATTTTAAAAAATCCACATGAAACAGTGTAGGTAAATATTTCACTGCAGTTTTTGCAACACAGACTTATCAAAGATGAGAATCTGAAAGTTAAATAAAATTCACTGATGGATGTTTTTGTTTCCTTAGATGATAAACAGCATAAATAATGAAAAATAAATTGGATTGATTAGAAAACCTTTTAATAGTTTCTAAGGTGGTGGTAACATAACTTGAAGTGCATACAATGGAAAAAAGTGGCTCTCTTTATTTATTCTCCTTCAAAATATGTACATACAAATATTCCGTATGTGTATGTTACATATTAGAGACAGTGCCCCTTTTGCTCCCTCATATTTTTAAGACCCATTACATCTGTGTGTGCATATACAAACACACACATGCTCTCACACTCTCACACACAGAAAATCAACAGCCATGTGTTCCAAAAGGCTGTAAGTCTGCAGACTGTAAGGCAGTGGGTCTCACACTTCTTGGTCCATGACCCATCCTGCTCAGTGCAAACCTTTCTGTGGAACACCAGTTGCTAATGGAAACTCGCTGTTAATTACATAATTACACCCAAGCCATTTTACTAGTTCTGCAGCTAGGTTGAATTTAACCAGTAAGAAAGGAAATCTTAATTGAAATTATTAACAGATTAAGTGCTTTAATTTTCTCATATTAGTTTATCAAACTTCATTTTAAATAAAGTATTAATTTATGTCCATCTCAAAAGGATTTGACAATTTCTTTATTTATAGTTGGGGAGGAATCTTTTTTGGGCCACTGACCCATGGAAAAATCTGTCCCAAAACAACCCATCCTCACTGATGTGGCCCCCAAGTGAAACACCTCACTCCCCTGGTGCTCCACTATGGGTAGAGGGGCAGAGAAGACTGAAGTTCAGGGCTTCCCATACGACACATTAAATCTTCTGGTGTGAGGTCTTGGCAGGGTGGTGGATCAGGGGATGTGAGACTGGACATGAGGGAAGGGGGGTGGCACTTGCCTCCCTTTGCACCCTCTACCATTCCCAAGCCTTTGCACCCTCTACCATGGCACAGTCTCTCACTTCTCCCATTGCCCAAATTCCAGCCAGTAGGATCAGTGGGGAAAGCCTCCTGGCAGTGCGTCCATGCGCTGATGTTTCCTCAGCCAGGGAAGGAGGAGCAGCAGTGTACAGAGGTGCTTCTGGCTCCACTTCTTCCCGTGAGCTAGATCCAGTGGTAAGGGACAGGACTTTCTTCCCGTGACCCCTCCTGCAGGAAGCCAGCGCTGGTTCACCAACCTTGCTGGAGTGGGCTGCAAAGCTGGAGCACAAACAGAGACTCCCCGCTGCAGGTGGGAAGAAAGAACGGCTAAGCTCGAGCCATGGACCACCTGCAAGGCAGCTGTGAACCACTAGTGGTCCATGGACCAGTTTGTGAACCACTGATGTAAGTGAAGCTTATTCACACATGGTAATGCTATTTTTTTTCTTTTAGCTGACTTCAGACGTTTGTAGTCTTCTACCAGTAAGGGTATGTCTAGACTACATGGCTCCGTCGATGGAGCCATGTAGATGAGTTTACTAGACATAGGAAAATGAAGCGGCAATTTAAATAATCGCCGCTTCATTTACATCAAAATGGCTGCCGTGCTGTGCCGATCAGCTGTTTGGCAGCACAGTGTGGTAGTCTGGACACTCTGCGGTTGACAACGGCAGCCTTTGTCGACTGCTCCGTTATGCCTCATGGAATAAGGTTTACCAGCTCAGTCGACATAGGCTTCCGTTGTCAACTGCGGAGCATCCAGACTACCGCGCTGTGGTGCCAAACAACTGATTGCACAGCGCAGTGGCCATTTTGATGTAAATGAAGCAGCGATTATTTAAATCGCCGCTTCATTTTCCTGTGTCTAGTAAACTCATCTGCATGGCTCCGTCGACAGAGCCATGTAGTCTAGATGTACCCTAAGGGTGCAGACTACCATTTTTCACATCCAACCTCCTTCCTTTATCGTTATCCCACTGCCTTCTCCTGCCACATTTTCCCTCATGGTCTCCTGTCTCCCCATATTTGCGAACCCTTCTTCTTTGTCCTCACCCCTCAGTCTTTCTTCCTATGTCTTCAGTTTCCTTCCTTTGCCCCTCCTCCTCCACATTTCCCTCATGCACTTCTGTACCTAGTTTTCCTCCTTCCCTTCACTGTGTACACTCAATAGCAAAATCATCTACCTTCTATTGAAGACTGGAAATGTATTTTCCAGTGAATTCCCATCTTTTTTGGTCTTGATGGATTGTCTGTCGTGACTCATCTCAGCGTATCAAGATCTTTCTTACTTGACTTTCTTGATTAGACATAACCATTTGTATAAATAACTCCTGCAAATAATTTTCTACCAGGATTTTGTTTATAAGCAATATGTTACAAAGTAAGCAATGATCAAACTTTGACCTGCATGCACTGCATGCAATGGCGATAGCTGTTTCTTTTCCAGGACTGGATAAGCTTAATGGTAGGAATAGGTTTCCTGGTGCAACTACTTACATTTATAATTTTGTAAGTGGCTTCCCACAAACATTCTGGTCCTGCTGATCAATTCATTTACCAGAATATGTGTGGGATACAAAGAAAAAAGGATTATGAACATAATAGAAGTGTCTTATTTTAAAATGAAGAGCCACTTCCTTGGCTGGTGTGAATCTGTCTCCGCAATGAAGTCAATGGGCCTACACTGATTTACACCAACCATGGAACTCACCCTGAATAAATATTCTCTGAAATCTTTTCAGTAGGTGCCAAGCTTTAATCATCTCTATAATTAACCTTCCTTTGAGAGAAGTGACATAAATGGTCAATTTACAGAATAATTTCCTGTATGGCGTAATTAAAAACAAACAGGGAACAGAAGATTTCTCTTGCTCGGTGACTGGCTAGTATTGTAGTGCTTCATGCGGAATTTTCATACAAAGAGAACTTTGTGACTTTACCCAGAGATTCTATTAAGCACTTCTTTTCACCAGATTGTTCCTAAATGGAGGCAGAAATGATATGTAGCCTATTGTTCACTGATCACTAATCTCAGGTCACCAGGCTATCTCATTTGTGACCTGAAATTTCTGAAAAGGTCATCCCCGTTGAAAGGAAAAGCTTTATTTTAAAAGAAGTAGTTTTTTTTCCTTTCAACAGTGATAGATTAGAGTGATTAAAAACTGGAATTCTCCCTGTACCAAAATGAAGATACAGAACATATTTTTCCCCCAAAATTGCTGTATAAGTAGCATTGTATAATGGGATCTTTCATCGCAACAATGTTTAATAAATCTAAGAAATGAGTCCGTATTTGAATGCAGGGTAAGCTAGAATTCGCTGCTAAACTGGCCTCTTCTAAAACTGATTGCAGGGTATTTGTATTGAAAAGCAATTATTAGAAATTAATTTTTCAGCACCAACTAAATTAATCTCCTACTCACAACCATATTAATATGTGCTAATGAGAGTGCTGAAAAATAGATGGCTTTTATTTTCCTACATTCCATATCCTGATTTATTATTTTAGCCAGGAGTCCCACTGGCAGTTGTGTTAAGACTCTTTAAACATAATTCATTATTATATGTAATCCAATTAATTAAGTGGATATTTTGTAGCGAACCGAAGTAAAATACTTGCTTTTTTTCCAAAACAGTCAAATTCAGCAAATGTACTTAAAAATAGAATTCTTTTTTAAAACATTTTTTTAATAGTTAATCTCTTTCAGCATCTGCTTTTATAACCTAATTAGAAAATGAAAGAACTGGAGATGCTGAGAACCTTGACCAGCTGAGGATAGAATTACAAGAGAATCTGCATATAACAAAATAGTAGAGTGGAGTTTTTTATACTGCTGTCCCTTCTCGGTGATATGTTCCAAAAGTCACAATATATAGCTTCAAAACATAATTTGTGAGGCTATTGCATTATTTTTATACAGAGGAGAAAAAACATTAGTTGTTAAACAGTGGTTTGATGCAGTAGAGCAGCACATTGCTGTGACTATCAGTTGTCTTGCAGAATGACTAGTCACTGCAGAAGATAATCTCCATACATTGCATTTGTACTTTGTGAGTATTAAAACTAAATAAAGTAGAACCTTTTTTCTGTTTAAATAAGGCCTTACAAATTACTATAACAGCCTTTTCAACTCTCAAGGAAGTCTTGTACTATGTTTGAAATGTGCTTTCTTTTTTGAGAGAGAAGCTGGAAGTAGGGGAATGTATATGCAGAGAAGAATATCATCCTAGGTATAGATTAGTTCAAGTTATAATTACTAAAGGCTAGGCTGTGATACTCTTACTTTGTTACTAGTCACTTACATGCAGAGGTCTGCATTGAAACTAATGAGGCGTCTAATGGGACTTAAGGTACCCTACCTCTTGAGCAAAGAAATCAGCCCCTGGCCAATCTTGAACTAATTTTGCATTGCTTGCAAATAGATTTTCATGCTCCTGATATAATGTTAAGGGCTTCTGATTCTTGGAAGAAATGGAATTTAGAAATCATGTGAAACAAAAAAAAGAGTTTTTTTCTTCAGTAAACACCTCTGACAATGAGAATTTGTTGTACTGCCTTTCACCACTCTATCTAATTTTTTCCATACCTGGGCAGACTGAATTTTCTTACATGCACCAATGTGGAGGTGATGTCTGATACATCATCTTCATATTGGTGCACATAACAAAATTCATGTGGTGGGAAGTGTTTCTGAGTGTGAGAGGGGCCTCAGGGTGGAGCAGTGTGTTGGGGTGCAGGATCTAGGGTGGGGCTCAGGGTTGAGACAGAGGTTAGAGGTGCAAGGGCTGTGGCTGGAGATGCAAGCTCTGGGGTAGGCCTTGGGATGAGGGTTTTTGTGGCACATCAGAGTCATATAGAATCACAGAATAGTAGAACTGGAAAGGACCTTGAGAGGTCATCAAGTATAGTTCCCTGCCCTCGCAGCATGACCAAACACTATCTAGATCATGCCCGATAGATGTTTGTCTAACCTGCTCTTAAATGTCTCCAATTATGGAGATTCCACAACCCTCTTAGGCAATTTATTCCGGTGCTTAACCACCCTGACTGTTCACAAGTTTTTCCTAATGTCCAATCTTGCTGCAATTTAAACCCATTGCTTCTTGTCCTATCATCAGAAATTAAAGAGAACAAATTTTCTCCCTCTTCCTTGTGACATCCTTTTAGATATTTGAAAACTGCTATCATGTATCCTCTCAGCAGGGGGCTCCAGGTTTGGGAGGGAATCAGGACTGGGAGTTGGGGTGTAGAAGGGAATAAATGCTCTGAGTTGAGGGTGTGGGCTTCGTGGTGCAGGAGGGTACTCAGGATTGAGGGGGCTCTAGGTGGGGGGGGGGGCAGGGACTTGGGGCTTGGACTTACCTACACTGCTTTCTTCCGGGGACAGGGAGGAAGAGTTTGTTTCCTCCAGTTGTGGCAGCTCAGTGCTCAGACTAGTGGGGCACGGTGCCTCCCCTCCAACTGGCTTCTGGAGAGAGATCTTTCCCTGCTGCATCTCTGAGCTCCTGCACAGGGTTTAATGGGAATGTAGCTTAGGGGGAACTTAGCTGCCTTTTGGCAAGTAATCAGATAAAATCATCTACAATGAGTCAGTATTAAACATGCCAAGTATTCAGGGGTATTCATTATTGAATGCTGTGAGAAGCAATGCTAATCAGCCTCGTATGTTATGGCTAAAATGTGAAAATGTCATTGCTTGCTGTCCTGACTCCAGAGACAAGCTAAATTCCAATTTTGCACTTGATGTAGAATCGTAACAGAAGTTGAATATGAAAATGTGTTTGTTTCTTGAGAGCTTCTTGAGAACACCAAATGACTTTTCTGACAATTTACAAGTTCCAGAAAGGGTTAGATTCATACTTAAAAGAAATCCATACCACCCAATGGGGTTCTGTGTGTGGCCTTGCTGGTTTCTGTCCATGCTGTTTTTTTCCTAGTTCTAAAACTGAAATACCCACCTGGAGACGTGCAAAAACTTCTTTTGACAGGGCCAGAAAAGTACCTACACATGAACTACTTCAACACAGGCCCAAAAGAGAAAACAACAGAATTCGACTTGTGGACCTACAGTCCACAACTTAAACTTCTCCAACACATTATCCACAATCTATAACCTATCTTGGAAAATTATCCCTCACACTCAGAGGCCCTGAGGGAAAGACCTATTCTCGCTTACAGTCAATCCCCCAACCTAAAACAAATTCTTTCCAGTAACCGTGCTACATAGCTACATCATAAGCATCCAGGAACCCAGCCCTTCAATCAGCCCCAGTGCCAGCTCTGCCCAAATATCTATACTAGTGAATTCATCACTGGAGCCAACCACATATGCCACCAAATCAGATGCTAATTTAACTGAATATCCAGTAATGTGATCTATGACAGCAATGCCCCACGGCAATATATATCGGACAAACTGGACAGTCCCTACTGGAAAGAATCAATGGACACTAATCAGATATCTATAAAGGGAACATACAGAGACCTGTTGGTGAACATTTTAATCTGTCTGGTCACTCATTAAAAGATCTTCAAGTTGTTGTTTTGTTATAGACCAATTCCACAAGCCAAATACACAGGGAAGGGTTGGATCTACAATTCATTTACAAGTTTAATTTTCATGCCAGTGTTCTGAATCGAGACACTGGATGGCTGGGATATTATCAACGAACCAACCAACCAACCAACCAATGGTTCTTTGTCTGTGTAGAATCTGGTGTTAATATTCTTCCTCTCTAATTGCTAACTAATGGGTCTTATCTGTTTCTTTTAACTATCCAGTCTTTAGGTGCTTATACACTATCAGTTTTGCCTGTTACATACTGCTTGGCTTTCCCTTTGATATTTATATACCCACTGCCTCTCCTCCTTCCCCCTGCCTCCTTCCTTATTTTTGGTTCTGAACATCCAACACTCCGGTCATCTGAAGAAATGGGCTGTGCCCATGAAAACTCATGATACCATATACATGTTTTGTTAGTTTTTAAAGTGCTACCAGACTATTTGTTGTTTTTTCAGTCTTCTATTTCTAGTATTCTATGATATACCATTGCCTCAGAGTTTTAGTATTTTTTAAGTTTATCCTGGAGGGTATGTCTACACTGCTACCCTAGTTCAAACTAGGGTGGCTAATGTAGGCATTCGAAGTTGCAAATGAAGCCCAGGATTTAAATATCCCAGGCTTCATTTGCATCTTGCCAGGCACCGCCATTTTAAAATCCCCGTTAGTGCGGACTCCGTGCCCGCAGCTACATGCGGCACGGAGTAGGTAGTTCGAATTAGGCTCTCCAATTCAAACTACCGGTACACCTCGAACTAGGGTGGCAGTGTAGACATACCCGCACATACTAACTTGGCTACCCCTCTGAAGCTTTTGTATTACTAAAGTTACACACATGTAAAGCAAGTGCACATGAAGTGAGGTGCATGATGATTGCACACAACATTGACTGTGAGAGGCATGCATACAATCAAAGCACTCCTATGGTTCAGTAAGTACACCCCACAAATTCTAGGCACACAATCACAATTACCAAAACTACTCTGTCCTGGGAGACCATCTTGGCTACGACAATCTCATAGCCCACAGAGAGGAAGGAGGGCCACTTTGTGGCCCACTCACTAGACTAGGTTGCCCATTTCTGTGTTAAGGCAACTAACCTTCTATATAACTAATTCTTCTATATAATCACACCCAGGGCCAATCACGGAGTGGGGGAACAGAAGTGCCATTTGGTCTGGATTTTGATCTCAAAGGGGGCCTCAAATTTAGATACTTGTTAATTTTTTGGCATTTGATAAGTTTTGCAACTTGCTTTTATTTGCACCCCATCAGACCAAAATGTGACACCACTCTTAGCTTAGAACTGAAAATTTAAGCAAATAAGAGATGTGATTTAGTAGAAGACATAATTTTTGTGTTAACTGATATAGATTGACAAATTTCAGCAACAGTACTACAAAAAAATTTCAAAAGAGCTCAGGTACGAGGTCATCTTCCTCAAATGAATTATTTCCAGAATCTTTAAATTGGATTGCAAGCCAAAATAATTGCTTCAAGAGACATTCAAACTTGGACGTTTGGGTGTGTTTCTTAATATCACAATTGCATTGCTTATTTTTTGTCAATTTGCCTGCCTCAGTGGCTTCAGGTGAATGCACCTTCTACATGTTGAAGGAGGTAAATAACTATCACCATTAAGTTATATGAAGAGAGCATTTGAATGGGCTCACCATGCTTAATATTAGATGCGGGCATTGCATTAAAGCTAGATTTTCATCAATAATTAGTGCATTTGCACAGAAAAAGGCTAGAAAAGCATTTGTTAAATTAAAAATATTCAAATTGTCTTATTCTTTTCTTTGGTGCTTTATATTGTTTTCATGCATTGTCATATTTTATTTTTATTATGGTGAGGGGGTCTCAAAAGCTGGAAGTTGTCTTGGCCTCTCTGGACCTCTGAGAGGTCCTGATCATGGTGCAGGGGCTGGGGGTGGAGATAATATGAACAAAAATGCCTTTAAAAATCAGTTTGTTCTAGAAACAAACACTAAAATACTATATTACTGCCTGGTTGATGCATAGCATCACTACAGTGCAGAGTGAAGTTTGTTTGGGTTTCTTAATTTTGAACTTGACTGTAGGGCTGTACACTGAGCAGCAAGTCAGGGTATGGCTGCATGGTTATATTGCACATTGAGGCTACATCTAGACCGCAGGCTTCTTTTGGAAGAAGCTTTTTCAGAAGAGATCTTCCAAAAAACTTCTTCTAAAAGAGCTGCCAAAGCGCATCCACACTGCCAAAGTGCATCAAAAAAGCAATCTGCTTTTTCGAAAGATAGCGTCCACATTGAATGGATGCTTTTTCTCATTTAAACTGTGATTACTATGGTTGGAGTGACCACCACCTGTGGTTTTTCCTCTTTCCGCTTCTTCCAAAACAACTCCCTCTTTCCCGTCCACACACACCCTTTTCTGAAAGAGCACTTTCAAAAAAAGGCATTCTTCCTTATAAAATGAGGTTTTCCGCGGTCGAAAAAACTGCCGTGTTCTTTCGATTTACTTTCGAAAGAACACGGCAGCAGTCTAGACGCAAGAGAAGTTTTTTCTAAAAAAGGGCACTTTTTTTGAAAAATCCCTATAGTCTAGACACACCCTTAGTGTGCTTCAAGATATGTGGACTCTTCTGCCTGCTACCACAGTGCACTTAGACACAGCAGCAAGCTAATGAGCTGCAGATTCACAAACTGTCTTACAGATACCATTTGTGCTTTTCTGTAGAACATCTTTCACCGTGGTGCAATCTCCTATTTTAAGAGTCCCAAGACATTAGATCAAGGGGTCATCCAATCAGCCTTAGGAGATCCAATCTAGAGCACCAGGGTTTCTAAATATATGTACAGATGGTCCTGACCTATGGTGGATTGTACTAAGATCTGTGTACCTGGAATCCAGTTTTTACCTGGAAGGAAATTGGACAAATCATCCTTCTTGGAAGAAGAATTTTGAAGGGATACTATGTCCTCCTTCGGAAATAAAATATTGTTGGTAGGAAATTGTAACTGATCCTATTCTGTCAATTTCATGATTCATCATGTGTAGGATTGTTAATTATAGTAACAAACAATGCGAAATTTTATTGGCTGTTGGAAAATTTGGGTGTAAAACTGATGATTAGCTAATAATTGGATATATTTCACTGTTGGCTTAGTTAATCAGTTGACTTTTTTATAGCTTTTTAAGGGTAGTGTTTTGAAATACCTGGGGAAATAGATCATGACAGTTCCTAATTCCCTGTACTCCACACTGCATTAGGTCTGAATTTATTTTACATGACAGAACCAGAGTGAAAATAGAAATGTCCTTGAAATCCAGCTTGTTTTTTAATTGGATTCTATCTTTTTCCCAACACTAGTATAGAACACCAATTTAAATCCTTGGCATTAAATGTATGTGACAGCCTGCCATTCTCAATAAAACAGGGTATCATTGTCCAGCTTTACCGAAAGGTGTAATGTTAGAGGGTCCGGGGGCATTGCTGAGAGGGTAAATTCAGGACAAATTGTTTAGAGACAGGGCTACTTACAACTCAACACTGGGGTCCTCCACTATAAGGTGTACTAAACCAACCACAAAGACCACTTCTGTGTACCACATTGGCTAACAAGAAGTTATACAAGCAATCCCCTTAGACACTCCAGTTCTCCCGTGCCACCAATACCATCCCCCATATAAAATAATGATAGAAATGTAGCTGTGTTAGTCTGGTGTAGCTGAAACAAAAAACAGGACTATGTAGCACTTTAAAGACTAACAAAAAAAACCATCTTGTTAGTCTTTAAATGCTACATAGTCCTGTTTTTTGTTCCATCCCCTATATAGGTGAGAGGTTATGAAAACAAACCAGATTAAAAGAAGTTCTTCTGATTGATCCCAAAGGACCAACCACATTCTCAGGTCAATTTATAACACAGATGTTACTCAAAGAAGCACATGGTTGGCCAATCCTTTAGATGAAAGAAAGAAAGAAAGAAAGAAAGAAAGAAAGAAAGAAAGAAAGAAAGAAAGAAAGAAAGAAAGAAAGAAAGAAAGAAAGAGTTGTTAAATGAATGAAATGTATATACCATTTACAAAGCTTTGGCACAGATGGAATAATGTATTGTCTTAAACCCAGCATTATGATGGGTCATCAGTCCTTTCAAGCTTAAGTTCATAGCAAAGATGCTCCAGAGATAACAATCAGGATTGAAGACAAAATAGAGGACTTTTTTTATATCCTTGGCCATGTGGAGGGATTCCCATTGTTCTCACTGTGTAAAAGTATGTCCCAAGATGGAGTTTCTCACATGAGAAAGTCATCTGTCTGTGTATGACTCAGTCCTTTTTTAGGCAGACCATTGCTCCCATGCTGGTCTGAATGTTCACAGCAAAGCTCATCAGACGTGGATTGGCACCCACTAAGGCACATTGTCAGTCCTGTACTTCTATTCATTTGATTAGTAGTACTTTCTGGCCAAGCCTTTTGTTGATGTCTCCCAGCAAGCATTTGAAATAGAAGCACATACTCATAATTTCAAATACAAAAATGATACATGCAAATGAATAGTATAAACAAAATAAGCAAATTATAAGCTTTTCATAGACATCTTACTTGGCCCACCTTGTATAAAATTTGGTGCAACCATATAATAGTAGTTGCAACAGTTATTTGAATGTTTCAGGATCCAGTAACAGGGCAGAAGACATTTGATGTGGTCTTAATCAGGCCGGACATCTGGTGCAACTTGAGAGATGAAAGTGTACAGTGCAGGTAACCTCATATTAATTCTATAATTACTCAGGGTCTTTCTGCCAGTTCCCCCAACTTTTTCCATTCAGGATTCCAGCTAGTCCATTGAGAGGATCTGACCATTCACCTCCCCCCTTTGTATGAGGGTTAAGGCTAGCTATAAGAAAGGAGGGTTTTCTCATAGCTGTACCAATCATAGCAACCCCAGTACACATACCCCTGTTGCATTTCTTTAAGTCATATCGCCTTTTTAAATCATTTCTCAAACCAGTCACTCTGTACTTTCCCTATGGAGAATCTGCTGCATTGGACATTTGCCCTACACTTTTGAGTTGTCACATAAGCTACTGCCTTTCATGCCACACATGAACAAAGGCCTCTCTGCACCCTTAGCCTGCTCTGTGTAAAAGGGGCCTTCACTTACAGCCCTGCCCCTTTTTCAAGCCTGCTGCCCATTGGGTTCCCAGGAGATAAGTCAGTTTCACCATGCTGACTCCTTGTCCCCTTTTTCAGCAGTTTGCTTCTATCCCCCTGCACCCACAAGGCACAAAGCACTGTTCCCTTAATTCGGCCAGACTAACACATCTCTTCCCCCACCATCAACACTTAAAGGTACAGCATGGTCATTTTAATTTATTTGCTTTGCTATTTATTGGGAAGTAATAAAGAAGAAAGTCCTTCCTTTTGAAGGTCTTGTTGCCTTTTTTCTTCCACAGAATTCTGTAACCCTTTTGCTGATGTTCAGCAAAGTGCAGCTCTATTCCTTTTAAACAGAGGTCAAAAGTTCTCAAGCTCAGCAAGAATTCTACTGTGATACAATTTAAGATAAGCTTTGTTTATGTGATAAAAATCCCCTGATAAATGAAGGTCCTAATGCGTTATGCCTTGTAGACTTAGAACTTCTATTAGGCCCATAATTATACAGAATATCTTATGTGCAAAAATACATTGATCTTTAACTATATATTCTTTCCAGTGTACCTAGATATGAAAAATCCCAAAACTGTGAATTAGAAAATTAGACACTGATTGCTTACCTTTAATAAACAATGTTACAGAGCTGCAGATAAAAGTATAACTTATGAAGCACGATGAGAAATTAAAATCCTAGAAAATAAGTGTGACCAGATTTTGAAAATAAAGTTATGTTTTTCATGACAGTATTTTTGTACTGCCCGTCCTGATCACTGTCATTTACACAGGCAATGAAAAGATAAAGATGAAAGTAATTCATCTCTAAGTTAATGAGCATATTATTAAAAAATGATGGACACCTTCAGAGAAATAAGAAACTGTATATTAAATTTAAACATCTCATTAGCCGGGGAGAATTAGGTTTTTTAAATGTTATGTTTCAGCCCTTCTGTTTCAGGCACTGAGCCTTCTTTTAATATTCAGCATGCAAGGCTCCTTCCCAGTGGAATGCATTAACTGTTATGATTGTTTAAATTGATTTTACTGTTTATCAGCTACTATTGAACAAATGGCAAAGATGCTGATAAAACTCTGTATTGTAGATACGTACACACAGATTCTATTAGCTACCTCATTCAGTTCAGCTCTCTGAGTTATCCCAGTGTTAAGGAATTAATACAGCACTGGAAAAAAAAGATCTTTTGTATTTATAGACATTGGAAAGAAATGAATAAAAATGAGTAATTGCTGGCAAATGTTGACTTTTAAATAGTTGTTACCATATATATAGACTGAGACTTCCCACAAGAAGAATAGCCCTCTAGTAAAGGTGCTTACCTGCTATGTGAGATATCCAGCTTTGGTTTCCTGCTCTGCAAAGAGTTGTGACCTTCGTTCAGCAAATAGTTTCTGGTGTCCTTAGTATGGCAAGAAATTTAGGTACGTACAAAGCCAAAGAAATCTATGATGGAAGGGAAAATCCAGTTTGCTGAACTGGGTCTAAATCTACAAAAACACTTGGCATGAACTTTCCACCAGTTAGTTTTTCTTAGGTATGTGATTGTCCCATTACAGAGGGAGAGGCCAGTCAGAAAGCTCATATTCAAACTTTCCCAGAGTGAAAGGCAGGTAAAATGTGTATGCCCAAGTCACACTGGCTGGACAAATTGTGTTAAGATAAACCAGTTTAATACATAGGGACTTCGTAATGCTGATGTAGAGGTGGGATTCTTATTTAGAGAGTTTTCTTCCTCCCAAAGCCCAAAATGCAAATTTCCATAGGCAATTAAAAATCCTGAGTTAAAGTTACACACTCCAAATTAACTTGAGCTATTGCCCAGAAGTAACTATTTAAGGAGCATATGTAGGGAGGCCAGCTTAGTGACCATTTTCTAAAGTACTCATATGATGACATCTTTCACTGCCCAGTTGTCTTTCCTCAACAACTCGCCCACACTTACGCAAACATGCTGTTCTGCTTGGAATGTTGTTCCCAAATTGATCTGAACCATCTGCCTCCTCTTTCAAATCTCACTTAAGGACCATTTCTATTGAGACTGCTACATGAAAGCAAATGATAGCTGATATTTATATACAACTTTGAACATACAACATGCAAAATATGGGAGAGTTAAACAATTAGATCCAGTTTTCAGGTGTGCTAAGATTGTGAGCCTTGTGGTCAGGATTCATCTCTCCCCCGTGGCAGTACAGTCACACAATACAATTGAGTTCCATTCGGTTTTTTGTTGTTGGGTGGAAGGAGCTGAGGTTTACTGCAACATAAATATTAACCAGTTGATAATTAATTATTTAATATGCCATGGCTCGGAGAAGGAGGCATGGAGAAATAGGGTGAGTAAGGAAAAGGGAGCTACAAATACTCAGTTGTATTAAGTCTGTTTAGTCTGCAGAAGTGAAGAGTGAGTGGGGATTTGATAGCAGCCTTCAACTTCCTGAAGGGAGGTTCCAAAGAGGATGGAGAGAGGCTGTTCTCAGTAGTGACAGATGGCAGAACAACGAGCAATGGTCTCAAGTTGTGGTGGGAGAGGTCCAGGTTGGATGTTAGGAAAAACTATTTCACTAGGAGGGTGGAATGGGTTGCCTGGGGAAGCACTTGAATGGGTTGCCTGGGGAAGTAGTGGAGTCTCCATCCCTAGAGGTGTTTAAGTCTCGGCTTGACAAAGCCCTGGCCGGGTTGATTTAGTTGGAATTGGTCCTGCCTAGAGCAGGGGGCTGGACTTGTTGACCTTCTGAGGTCTCTTCCAGTTCTATGATTCTATGATTCCAAAGGCAGAATATTAGGCAGGTGAATTTCAAATTAGGTGACAATTTCCTGGATTATCTTCCATCAGTTTTCCAGGGAAATACATAGCTAAATTCTCTGCACTGCTTTGAACATCTCAGCCCTTATGTGTTTGCTTGTAATATTAATCTTGATGATCACGTATGGATAATTATGGGGAGAAAGTACTAGTTTTAGACTTTTTGAAGGGAGGCAGCGTATGTCTTTTCACGTAATTCATTCCCTGGATTTCTTACTTCCAATTTTGTTTAATACAATATGGGAACCTATTTTAAAGTGATTAATGGAAATCATGACATTTTGGTTTACAAATCATTATTTTAAATATTAGATAAGCTTAAAACATTCAGTTGCGTGTAAAGACCAGATTCAATGCTCACTTCTGCCCTATGTATTCTCAGATACACAATTTTAAAGAGTCTCAGTATTGTCATCTAAGCTACGGGAAGTCAGTATAAATCAAGACTCTGAAGCCCAGCATTATAATCAGATTCAGTTTTAATTGAGTTCCAATGTATGAAGTCTGACTGTTTTCCTCCATATCAGGCCATCTGATAGATATCTACCCTGTACTAGCCTTGGAAGTACTAATATGGGCAATAGAAGCCAATTAGCTTGGCTATCTAAGGAGGGATGGTAGGCTGCAATGAATCTTCATTGGGGATGATATTCACCTGTGAAGAAACATGAAGGAGTCATGGAAAGCCATGGAGCTGGTAAGAGAGAAGGTGCAGGGCCCGTGGATGGCAAGGCTTGCAGGAACACTGCTGGTACAGTGAAGATGAGCAGTAGTCTATCATGAGCCACTGTAAGAAGCAGGTCAAGGAAGGAGCAGCAAGGACTGGAAGAATCAAGACCTTTGCTGCTGGGTGAAGAGTCCCTGGATTGGAACCAAGTACAGAGGGCAGGGTTGCATTTCCCTACAAACCAGTGTGTGAGTGGCATAATAGAGGCAGTCGGAGGAGAATTTGATAATACCCCAGTAGTGAAGGCACTTCAGTATGAGTTGGCTGGAGGGCTAAGCCACACAGAGGAAAGCACTGCAGCTCTGAAAGCATGAGAGAGGCAAAGGAGCATGTAAGTAGAAAGCTGGGCTAAGCAACCACAGGAGGAGGCATCTAATTATGTGAGAGAATCCCCCAGTGGGCTCCCAGGGAGTTCTAGAACTATAAGAGAACATGAGGGCTTGTTACAGGCTGGCTCTTGCTTTATGCTACAAGGGAATCTCTGTGAAGGGTTTTGCAACTTTATTTTACAGGCAGCTAGATGATATTTGTAACATGGCTTTGCATGGGTAAGAAAATGATAACCCCTATCTGGACTGCAGTATACTGTGTATGTTGTATGACCTTTAGTGGAGCTCAGAATTCTTCCTGTAAATCCCTGTACTTGCACAGGGAAACTCAAATAATGGGGGGAAATGCCATGGAGGAGCAATTTCACTTTAAAAGAGTTTCTAGCCAAAGAAGAGCTCGGTCTTTGAAATATTCACATTTCCACCTGTCACTGAACTGGGGGAAAGAGCACGTTTTAAAATATTAGGGAAAACACAGACAAATAAGGTCTAGAAGTGCAATACAAGGAGCTAAGTTGAAGTCTAATGATTCCTTCCTTACTCTTTAGCTAGCTGAGCCTAATGAGCCCTTTGGAGGCAGCTTATTCATTTCCTGCAGGCCAGTGAGTCTCAGCTGGAAGGGCTATTGAGAGAACTGTTTCCAGCCCTGCTTTTTGGAGGGAAGATAATCAGGGTCTGGATCCTCTTAATGAAAAGGCAAATGATAGAAGCAATGGAGAAAATTTCAGATGAAATATGCATGCACGTGATCTACCATTCTTCATTTTCCTTCTCACAACTGCAAGATCTTCTTCCTCTACCATCCTCCTTTCTACTTTCCTGAAATAGCTTGTTAAGGGTATGTCTACACTCCATTCCTCTTTCGAGAGAGGAATGCAAATGCAGACAAACGAAATTGCAAATGAAGCACAGATTTTAATTTCCCACACTTAATTTGCATAATCGCGTCCGGCCATTATTTCGAAATACCCTATTTTGAGATAAAACACACTGTATAGATGGAGTTATTTTGAGAAAAAACCCTTCTTTAGAAATAACTTAACTCTTAAAGAATTATTTCAAAAGAAGGTTTTTTTTCTCAAAATAACTGCATCTACACACTGTGTTTTATCTCAAAATAGGGTATTTTGAAATAGTAGCCGGACACGATTATGCAAATGAAGCACAGGAAATTCAAATCCGTGCTTCATTTGCAATTTCGTTTGTCTTCATTTGCAATTTCGTTTGTCTGCATTTGCATTCCTCTCTCAAAAGCAGAATGCAGTGGACACATAAGATTATACCTTAGCTTCCTCATACCAAATTCATTGACTTCTTGGCAGAGCTCCAAACATTGCTGAATGACTCACAGCATCTTTAATCATCAGTTGGCTGGGCCTTCCACTGTACCATGTTTTTGCCTTCACAGTGCTGTGACCCCGGGCACCACATCAGCTCTGGTATGCCCCACACCAGGGCTTGCAAAAGGATCTTCAGAACACAGCCTCATGGCTGTCCAATATGTCTGCATGGAGGAATTCCTCTTCAGCACGAGGACTTTTAAGGGCCCTTTTAAACTGGTTGGGGGTCAGAGCAATATAATGTCACCTTAAGAGATCCTGAAGGAAAAAGCTTCTGTTTCTTCTGTCTGGGGGAGCACTTATCCTTAATACATGCACTGCTGTGGTCATAATAAATTGCTTTGAAATGTCAATAAAGTGTTGATGGTGCTTCCAGTCTCCTAACGCACCTAGTCTCCCCAGTTATGTATCATGTCAGTTATTCCATCTTCTAGCTTTAAACCTAACTAAACTTACCTTGGGCTAGAAATTGATGGCTTAACATCCAAGGATTACTTTGACCCCAAACAGTTTTGAAACTTCAAGGAGCTTTTTGCTTTCATTCTTGAATTGAGTGTTATATGCTACAAGGACTTCTTGAAACACCTTTAAAATGAAAATCAACTTTCCAAGTCTCTTCTAAAGAACTCTTTTGTGGAATAGACTAACTCATGCTGAAACAATGATTTTAGAAAGTTGTCTCTTGCAGCCTGAGGATATGGCTTGATCATTCATGCAGCTGAAGGGATTGATCCTAGTCCTTGTGAACAATCCCTCAGTTTGTACTTGTTTGTTGCATTTCTTGTCTTACTGCTCAACCTTGATGAACTTGGTAAAGGTCTTAAGTATCTGACAAAGATGAACTCAATACTCTTTATAGTTTTTTCATGTTATCAGAAGAAATGTACTGAAAAAATACTCTTAACTGTGTCAATCAAAGCTGTTTTTCAAAACTTACATAATTATAGAACAAAACAGAGGTTTTTCTTTTTACTCGGAGGTTGTGCCCTATATTTGAAAGTGGGAACAGCAGAGTGGATTTTTAAAAGAATCAGCCATGTAATCGGAAGATTATTTGCATGACTCCTTTCGTATAAAGTGTGTGTGTTGTTTTTGGAGCTACTGGCCAAATTGAATTTTTATTATTTAAAAAAATAGTATATGTAGTTTATAGGAGGGAAAGTCATTTTGTCTAAAATGATAAATGTATTTCCCCCCACCCCCAACACAGACTAAAATTGTGTATTTGTTGTTTGGAATATTGGCTTTTTAGAACCTGATTCCAATATAAATGCCTCTCTCTGGCTCTGTGACCATACGGAAAGTATCTTCTGAGTCACCAGTATCAGGACAGGAAGCCTCCATTTCCTCTGAGATTATTCCCGGATAAACATAGACCTATTATCTAGTCTTGCACTGCTCATGCATCTTTCTTGCTGAGACAACAGAAAGCTTTGTTTCAGGATTTTTTTTAAAGTTTGGTTACTATTCTTGTTACTTTTCAGCTGCACCGACATTTCTAGGTTCCACCTGAGAATGGAAAGCAAAAGTGCAAACGTAGCATGCAGGAGATCAGTGTTGGCTGCAAAGCTGGAACAAAGCTGAAAATACTGTATTCTGAAGTCATGGGAAGGAAGCATTTAACTCCCCTCCCTCTGGTTTCATCGCATGGATAGGTTAGAGGGTGGAATGATGTCTGTTTCCTTCATGATATTATCTCCCCTGACTATTTAGGTTCCCAAGTATGGATCCTTGATACTGTAGACTTTCATGGGGGGGGGGGGCAGTATTTTCCCTTGGGGAATCTCTATTTATGGGACTCCCAAGAACATCTCATGAGATCTGCACTTGAGACCTAGTGCCAGAACAGAGGCATATGATCATCAATGTAGATGGTGCTGGATACATTTATAGGGATCTGTCAGGACTAACAAGGCTTGCGGGTAGACCTATGGCCTCTGCTAGTGTAAAGGAGAGTAGAGTGAATCAATAAGAATAGAGAATGGGAAGAATTTTTTAAATGAAACTCCCATACATACAGATCTTGTGGTGTTTATTAATAGGTTTGGAAGGATTTGACTTTAAATTGACGTTGGGAAACATCGATATCAGCTGAGACATTGAAATTGACAGTGCAGCCAAGGAACTAAGCCATTTGACAGTGAGCTGGCCTCCCCTACAGCTGGGGGATCTTCCGTCTCCTTGCAGCATTTGCTATGCCAGTGCAGGAATGCACCCTGTGCCAACTGTGCATAGAGCCCTTTGAGTGCTACTGTCAGTGCTGGGAATCTTCTGCAGCAACTGTCAGTGCTACCCTAACCCCATCTGCACTCTCCCTCTTAACTTCCCACAACTGTAAAAATTGTTCAAAAATAGAAATGAATTCTACCAAGCCAATTCATAAACTCGAAGCTAAAGTCAGGGATACAGATTAGTGCAGAGTGGAAATTTTTGGGAGGTGGGAGGGGTTGTAGATTATACATTAATCTGTAAATCAGCAACCAATGCACAGAAATAAAACATTCTAGGTTGCTTCAGTAGCCTTTGTGTGAATCAAAACGTCTCAAGGGAACATTTAATAAACTCTGTCCTTCCTTAAAAATAAAATTTAGTATTTTTAATAATGTAACCACCGTAACTGAACTTACCATTTGAGGAAAAATGTACCTTAAGATATTTCAGAATCATTTGGCACACAGAATAATCTGCTTGTTTGTGAACATTAAGTATCAGTCAACAATAACTGCACTAAAGAGGCAATCTGAACATTACACTACAAGTTTGAATTTGAAGATAGTCTTAATCCCTCAGCCTCTAGCCAGCCTTCAGAAACTGTAAGACCATGATATGTTTGTGGCTGTGCTTAGGCTATGACTCATCATTCTTTTCAATGCTATAACATTGTGTTGAGAAACAGGGTGGGGAATGCATTTCAAGTGATCCGACAAATGAACTAAAGAGAAAGAGAACTTGTGGGTCTAGGTCCTAAACTGTTATACATGGCTGACAAGTAATATGATCTGGGCAGGTGGTGGTAATTTCTGAATAGTTGCTATTGCATAGAAAATGAAGAATATCGTGTTCAAGTAATGTAAATAGGCTAAATCCTCCTGTTTACATTGGCATCACTATTCCATGAAAGCAAATGGAATTAGATTGTATTTGCACTGATGTGGCAGAGCAGAATTTGACCCTCAATTGTAAGTAAATAAAACCATATCCAGATATTTGACCTTTGTGATATGAAGGTTTCTTGAGTTTTCTCCACGGTTGCAAAGTCAGAAGCAATAAAAGACTCCCAGTGCATTTGTAGATGCTCCTCTTAGTCGATAGATGGTGATATTTCATAGGTGGCTATGAAATGCTGACATCAATGAAGCTATGTCTACACAGTAGCATTATTTTGGAATATCATTTGGAATACGTCTACACAGCAAGCCTGTTATTTTGAAATAAATTCAAAATAATGGGCTGCTTTCTCCAATTTCTGTAAAAGTTCACTGTATGAGGAGTAAGGGAAGTTGGGGGAAGAGTGCTTTAATTCAAAATAACTGTTGTGTAGACAGTGCCAAAAGTCAAAACAAGCTATTTCGACTCATGCTACTCAATTAGCGTAGCTCAAGTTGTGTAGCTTATTTTGAGTTTAGCCCTGGCACCGATGCTATCCACGCATAGTGCTCTAGTATCTGAGGCTACATCTGCACAGCATGGTAGTTTGAAAGAAGATGTGGAATTTGAGCTACGCAAATTGTGTATCTTATTTCAATCTTATTTTGAAATAGCTTATTTCATAATTTGGCACTGTCCACACAGTGTCAAATTTTGAAATAACCTGCTATTCCAAAACATCCCTTACTCCTTGTGGAATAAGCTTTACGGTGATGTCAGAATCGCGAGCCTGAAATAACAGGCTTCCTGTGAAGATGCAGGATAGCTCTTCTAGGATACTTTGGTGCCCCGAAATAGCGTTGCAGTGTAGATGTAGCCTGACAGTCCAGGAGGGGAATTATACGTGGGTGGTGCTTCACCTGATATTTCATTATTGATTTTTTTTTTCTTTGCAAGAATGTCTGCAAGTCATGTAGGGAAAATTCTGAAAGGATCTGAAAAATCCTCCCCTTGAGTGAGTTATGAGAATATAAACCACCTGCTGAATTAGTACGATCCTTGCATTATTTAAAGGCATGTATGGTGTAGTAATGGCACCACATGAACAATGGTGAACCCAAATCACTTGGTTACGTCCCCACCTCTCCCACTCAAAAAAAAAAATAGTTGATTTAAACCATCATGCTAATATGCTTAACAACTCATGATGTATTTCCTGATAACATCAATGGAAATTATTGATGTGTCTTGATGAAAGAAGAAACCACCTACGTTTCCTTAAAGCAAATGACATGATACATTAGCTTTAAGGAATTCTGAAAACTTCAAAATAAACAACTGTCAAGGTTTCATATATAATACCCAGCTGCCTTAGGCTTTTATAAGTCTATTTATTCACTTGGTAAAGCCAAGAAGCCATAAACTTTAAAATGACCAAAGCTGAGAGGGGTTACAAATGTTTTAGAGGACAGGATTAAACTTCTAAGTGATCTGGAGAAATGGTCTTAAGTAATTAGGATAAAATTCAGTAAGGACAAATGCTAACTGTTCCTTCCTAAGGGTATGTCTACACAGCAAAGTTATTTTGAAATAGCAGCCATTATTTCAAAACAACTTTACTAGTGTCTACACAGCCAAATCGCTATTTCGAAATGAATTCAAAATAGCGGAGCACTTATTTCAAATTTTGATAAACATCATTCCATGAGGAATAATGCCACATTCGAAATAGCTATGTGCTATGTGTAGACACTTATATTGAAATAGGGGGCCACTCCAGCCTCAACCAAGAACATTCCTCTCCCTCGCCCCTCCCCAGAGCCCTTAAAGTGGTTGATCTGCCTACGACCCAATGGCCCCAAAACATGAGCCAGAAAGCCACTGGCAGCCAGCCTTCTACCGCTCCCCAGGAGCAGTCTGCCAGCTCTGGGCCTTCCTGGTCCAGAGTGGAGATCATGGACCTTATTCAGGTTTGAGGGGTATGCTCCCAATGTCCATGATCTCCGCACTAAATGGAGGAATGCAGACGTCTATGGCAGGATAGCTGCCAGCCTGGCCACCAAAAGCCACATGCGAACCCAGGAGCAGGTTTACATGAAAATCAAATTGGTCCGGTGAGACCCCCAACCCTGAGCTTCCCCTCCCCCTTCTTCCCCTTGCTTCCCCCTTCCAGATCCCTCCTCCCAGGTTCCCCCCCCCCCATCTGCCACCCTCTCTCCTCCCCTCTCCTGCCTCCTTTCCCCAGTCTCACCAGAGTTCCATTCCTCCCCGCTCCTGCCAGTTTTTTTTAAATAAAGAGAGTTTGTGTTCCTGGAAAATACGTGTATATTATTTTACATTAGGAAGGGGGGTTAGGGAGGGTTAAGTGGAAGGATGTTAGGGAGGAATGAGGCACAAGCCCCCATTGGGGCAGACCAGGGAGGCTCTTAGTGCTCCTCAGGGTGGAAGCTCTCTCGCAGGGCCTCCTGGATCCTGACAGCCCCCCGATAGACCTTCCAGATGGCAGCCTGCAGAAAGTGTAGCCAGGCTCGCAGCAACGCATCCACGAGAAGCACCAAAGTGCCCAGGGGCAGCTCTGGCTCCATGTTGCAGAGTGCTGTGGTGTCCCGAGTGAGGGCAACCAGATCATACAGAGACAAAATGCTTTGCTGTCCCTCATCGAGGTAGGGAAACAAGCAGGGAAAGCTGACAACTGTCCGGGGGGGGGGATCCCTTTAAGTACAAGCCTCAGGCAGCAGCCACACAAAGTAACTCCTGACCTGATGCCCCGCTTGACCTGGTTCTGTCCGGCCTTAAATGTGATTCAGCATCCACTCAGTGTGGACGTGCTATTTCGAAATAGCGAAATGCTATTTCAAAATGCATTTTATGTGTAGACACATTATTTTGAAATAAGAATAATGTTACATTTAATAAGTTTCTTAGACTATTAAGCTTAGATGGCACGTTTTGGTTTTATTTTGCTAAGTAAGTTACTTTGGTCTGATAGCTATTACTTACAATCACTAAAATCCTACTTTTAGATCTAAAATTACTTTTGTCTTTTAATAAAAACAGTGTAATTATTGCAAGAAACACTCACTCGGGATGTATTAATAGGAGTGTTGTAAGCAGGACATGGGTGCTGTGTCAAGTCCCTGTGACTGACCCTTCTCAGAGTAGAGCTGATCTCAGTGACAATGTTGCTCTGCTGTGATGCAACTGTATGCCATCACTGAAGAAGACCAGAGGTTCCAGCTCAGCTGTATTGGGTGGTTGCGTACCACACAGGGCAGGTAGGTGGGCTCAGCAGTATGATTGGCACATCAGATGACCCCAACCTGGCATTGTCAGTGTTGTCATTGTTTCATGAAAAAATGGGCAAAAATGAAATATTTTTATATACGATAATCTTCAATCTTAAAATATAGATTTTTAGTTCTATCATGAGTGAATGATGTCTCATCAAAACGGTACTTTGTGTGTGTGTGTATAGATGCAATATATTTTTGTTGCTTTGTAAAAAAAATGATCTTGAATGGCTTTGTACAGAGAGATACTGTCAAGTCTGAGGCCCAGACTTTGCACTGCCTCTTCCCACTCTCTCGCTTACTGGGAAAAAATTATGTCAATTGCTTTCTTCAAAAGGGACTGAATTGGTGCTTTTACCTGTGCATTTCTCAGTTCTTGGTGGTGATAAAATAAAATACTTAATAGTGTTGTGGGAGTTCTAGATTCAAATCCTAGGACATCAAGTAAGATTAGACACCCACAACTCGAAAGATGGAATGCTGTTTTGTTTTGAGAAAGAGGTGTTTATTTTCTCTCTTTGTTTTTTTTGATTTTACAAATCATGAATTAATAAAGTCACGCCTAGCCAGCATTTCCCAAAGCACATTACAATAGCTTTCAACGTTACATATTGAAATCCATACCAATTTCAATTTGAATATCATCTGGTGTACTAAGCATAGGCATTTTTCTGCGGATCTACTTCAGACTGTAGGCTTTGATGCAAGGTCCCGGTCTTCTCAAATACCCTTTATAGGATAAACACAGAATAAATAATGGATATTTGCAAATCATCAATATTATCATTGCAAAATGATTTCAGAATGAATGCCTTTTTTCTGACACTTGCATGTCAGACAAGACTGAAGTAGCTGAGCTCTGCAGAGACTGAAGGAATTCTCCTCGCACTCCATTAACTTGGTGAATGACTTCACAGCCTTTTGAGACAAAGGCTAATTCAAACCAACAACTGAAGTACCATACTACAGCCTGAGCGTGTTCCTGTGGTGGAAGGGATGACTGAAGGAGTTGCTGGGGATTACTGTGGGAAGCTGGGTTTGCCACTAGTGGTAGATTGAGATTTCTAAGTATTTATTAACAATATTTTAGCAGGCTTTTGTGTGTTCACGTCTTTGGACTAATATTCATGGCATGTTTAAGTGGTGAATATTGCCCCTAAGCCAAGGTGGCAAAAACTCATCAAATACAAAGGAAGAAGCTTAGCTGTCAGTGTTTAAAAGCAACAAGCAACTCTCCACTTCAGAGGCTCTACATCTGATTGTGCATACTCCTTCTCACCAGTTGCTAGGATCAAGGACCCTCCACTGCTGCTAGATAGTCTTTTCTCACTTACTTTAAAATGATTTGTATTGCCTCTGTGGTTCTGTATGAGCCTTCAAACAGTAAATGATAGAAAATGACACATAATGTGAGATGGGCTGAATGATGTTTTCAGGAAAATGATGCGTTCAGTGCAACCCACATCCAATGAGCCTCTACTTTCAGTGACACTAGTGTTGCAGTAAGAGTGACTTTACATAATAGCAGGCAACAGAGAGAACCCCAGGGTTTGATAGTTCCTAACGCTCAATAGAACTGAAAGAAGTCTGGTGCATTAAAAATTTCTTAATATTTGAGCTGAAGCACATGTCTGCAGGAAACCCACTAATTTATTTTGTGTGGGATTTGTGAACCAACACTTGAGGGCTGGTTTTTCAGCCTTTTCAAAATTGCTTTAAATTTTGGTTTTTAAACTTTTAAATGTCCAGGTCATGCAGAGTGCCTGCTAATCACACTTCCTGGCTTTATGTGAAATATCTTATCTCTATCCACCAGGCCTGGAAATCCCTTTTCCTGAGGTCCTGGGATTCCTTATTTCCAGTGTGACCATCTCCCATAGTTACCCATGGAATCTAATGGCCTCCATGCACCCATCTGACCTGAGGAATCCAGATATTTTGTCTGATGTGCTTCTCCCAATATTATTGTGTGGGGTGGCAGTAGATGAACTGTCTATTATAGCTAAATGGAAGCTGTCAGGAGGATGGGGATGGATAGGACCTTGATTTTCTGCCTCCTGTTGCTTCTGCCTTTATTATATTAGGGGCATGATAGGCTCCCCTGTAGTAAATAAACTTTTTCCATGATGGGGTCAGTAAAGGGGGAGAGATTTCAGTGGCAAGTAGAAAGATTTTGCAACCAGGTAAGAGAGAGGGAGGGGTGGCCTTTGAGATATGAGAATAGGACAAACTCATAGAGTGGCAGCATCCTGTCTGAAGTATTACATCTCAAGTTTATTTTATCTCAGTGAGATGTGATAGTCTGCCATCCTTTTTTATGAAAGATCCTCCATCCAGTGATCTGTGTTCACCTCATCAGTAACTTTATTGTGCCTGTGAAGCATGGATTAAAGAATCCCATGCACTTTTCATCACCATCAAACAATTTATTTAATATAAACTCAGAGTTAGCAACCACGTCACATAAACTGTGTTAGATAGCCTTGTAAAGTTTGCGTAATCCATTTAATAACATTAAGAAAGGGAATTTAAGTTCCTCTCTGCTAGACACTGGTGTATGTGTATGTGTTACAAGCTATTAAGTGTGAATATACATAATGTCTGACTCATGATGTGTGATTTTACCAGAGCAGAATGAGAAACCACAAAAAGAAACAGTATACTGTATCTTTATCCTTGCCTAAATACACCCACATCTGCAGCATTTAAGCTTATATTATTTTCATATATTAGTTCTGTTAAGCTTAATGGGACTACTGATGTATATAATTAAGCACATGCAAAGATTTCTGCAGCCTCAGGGTACGTCTACACTACATGGCTCCGCCGATGGAGCCATGTAGATTTGTTTATTGGGCAAAGGGAAACCTCATCCCACGAGGAATAATGGGACTGCCGACAAAGGGCTTTGATGTCGGCAGGGGAGCGTCCAGATTAGCACGCTGAGCCAACAAACAGCTAATCAGCTGTTTGTTGGCTCAGCGCGGCAGCCATGTAAATTTAAATGAAGCAGTGATTATTTAAATCGCCGCTTCATTTCTCTTTGCCTATAACCCTCATCTACATGGCTCCGTCGATGGAACCATGTAGTCTAGACACAGCCCCAGTTACTTATTTTGTTTTAGGGATGTTAAAAGGGTTAAATCTCCATAATAAAGAGGGGGATTCAAAAATAGGCAGAAACAAGCCAACATACTCTTCAGTGGGGGCAAGAAGTAACAAAGGGAGATCCGAGGTGATTTTTCTCTTTATACATTTGCATAGTAGCAAGAGGCAGTAGAGGGTCCCTCAAATTTACTGCGCACAGATTTGAATTGGAATGAACTTGTGTAACACATCTCAAAGAACAACAGGCTAGTTACTGTTTTTTTGTGTAGCTTTATGAATGCCTTTCTAGTTCCTCTTTGGTACTTCCCCTATGCAGCAAGTCAGTGAATGATTAATTAGTGGCAGCATTCACATTCCTCTCTCGTGTCCCTATCATTGACTGAAGTCCTTCCCCTTTCGGTACTGCAATTTTGATATGTCCTTGCCTGGAATGTGAGAGTTTTCCCTGAAGTGCTATTCCCTTTCTATACATCACCATAAAGATCTATCAGAATCTGTCCTGTAGTAATAGTGAGGGAAATTCCAAATTCACAAATGGCAGGTAAGCTTCTAACTCTCATTGACTTTAGAGCAAGCAAGGCACTTAAATAAGTGACCTAAATATCAGATGTTAAGCATCTGTAACACCATTACTTTAAACATGCAATGGTGGCAGAGTTGGGGCCTGAAAGTAATTGGGAAGTTAACATGGTGCCTTTTAATTGTTAAATGTGACTGGTTTTTACCTTTTTTCGCATATTGTCACAATGATACCTAAGCTTTGTCACTCTGTAAGTTTCACTAAAAATACATCTGATGCAAAAATGTACTTTGACATTAGAGTAGAACTGTCAGAATGCCTTTTGCAATTATAAACTCACCTTATATGAGAAAAGGCTAGGTTAATACGTCCAGCCATTGATATTCATGCATGCTCATTTTCCTTTAGTGAAAAATGACATGTGACTGGTTGGCTTGACACATGTTATGCATCTTCTCAAAGAGCTGACATTCTTTAAGTAGGTCTTCTGCTACTTAAAAATTCACTTTTGCTTACTCTGTGCTAAGATTCAGAATCTATTGTTGGTAGTTTTGATTTATTACACCCACTCTGTCCACTGGATTCACTGTTTATTTGTTATTTTTAATGTGACAATAAATAAAACATTAATAAATGAATTCCTTTGATTTAATCCCACAGTGTATATAGATGGTATATTAAAATGATCCAAATTCAATTTTATCCACTGTGCCTCTATGCTGAGAAGCTCATTAGTACTTCAGTTAATGCAGAAAAGATTAGAATATACTGAAAAGCAACTATTCCTGAACCAGCAGCCACAAGGTATCTGTGTTCCAGCTTGAATTGCAGTAAAAATTTAGGCTTGGAAAGTGGGGGTGGAAATATGTACTGTAAAAGCTAGGTAAAGATGCAGGCTTTTAACAGAAAAGAAGGAACTTTTTTCCATCTAAAAAGTTGTTTATTTACCAAATGGAAAATAATTTTCAGAACAGCAGGTTGTTATGCACATTGTCCATATCCTTGGTTCCAGGGCATACTAAAATCTGCATAAAAATTCATTGTATTCCTGTGTCACCCAGAGGCAGTGGGTTATACCTGTATTACCTATAAGTACTGTATTACAGCAACTACAGATCCCTTCCAACTGTGCAGCTGAGGTCATTTATAATTCACCCTTGTATCCCACAGGCAATACTGTTTACTAATATTTGCTTCTCTCCCCCACCCTCTGTCATCATACCTGGACTCTAAAGCAAAGCTCTCTGACAAGATTATGTTACAGACGCGCACAGCTGTTGATCTTAAAAATACGACAGTGATTCATGCAACACATATTGCTATGTTAGTGATGTGCCCCATAAAGAAAATTTTGTGATCTCTTAAGTATAATTGCCACACTGGTAATTTTGCTGATTTAAGCAATCTCTCATATTGCTGACTTTTACCATTGTTTGCTGTAGAAAGCATGTATTTTGTATTTATAATAATAGGTACCTATCTTTCTGAGATCTTTTATGACCACAGGTTATGGAGATGCTTTATAATGGCTAGATCTGGCTTCAATTTGTGACATAGCCACTGACTTTACTGTATGACCTTGGAAATAGTTATTTAGGTCTAAACTTTCCATTTTTTATCTTGTGGCCAACTTTCCAAGGACTGTGCACTTTCTGTTCCTTTTAAAATTACTGGCGCCCTCATGAGCCACTGCCACCAGTTTTTGAGGTGGCAATCCAAAATTAAAACACCACTTCTGATGTTTTGGAAAGTATAGACCAAAACTTCATTGCTACTGTCATCTGTGGTCAGAGAAATAAATACCTGCATGTTCACTAATGAAAATCTGCAGCTTTTAAAAATATACATCTGATTTACCCTAGGCATAACATTGAATTCAATGAAATTGGGAATGACTGAAAATCCAGTTTCAGTGAGCCTCCTTAACAACAAGCTACTTTTATAAATGAACGCATGAACACCCCCACCCTTTTATGCTTCTCTTTAACAGAGATTGAAGTAATTAGCTTCTGGAAAAGTGGTTCTTTGGAGACCTATGAAACTCCTGTGTTTGATTCATAGTAATTGAGATAAATGCATTAAAATTTGTTGGGGAAAACTTGATCCTATTTTATTTGTTTGCCCAAGTGAATATGTGAACATTTACTTTTATATGGGGAATAGTCTAGTGACTTCAATTAAATTATATTTCATACTTTATTTTCACTTTGAAACTGCCTTTTGCAGATATTAAATACTGCACTTTGGTTTGCCTTCTTTCTTTAACCTCAGGCTTGCCAGCTTTTGGTATTAATCTCTTTTCATGCTGTACAATAGCTAGAAATTTGTGCATAGCAGGTTTGATACAATAGGTTTTTGGTAGTAGATGCTGATGATGTTTTTTTCTAAGCTAGATATGCATTTGCTTAATAATGCAGCATTGCACAACCTTGTTATGAATTTATTTCTGAGTCATCAAGAAGAAACATTGATTGTCTTAGGTTTTTCAAGTCTTTATTTTGTAGATGGTAAATATGCTGGCAGATGAGCAATGAATAAACTACATACTGAATAGTTAAACTGTCATGTATTACTCTCTGTACAAAATTGTATTCAGAAATGCTTTAGGCTCGTGTCGATATCTACCATTTTACTAAGGTCTAGACTACAAGCAAATCCACATTTTCAGCACAGGCCTCAAGAAAATCTTTTTAATCTTGGCCAGCCTGTTTCATCTAAATCTATTCACTTGCATCAATTTCTTGATGTGTAACTGAGCAGACACTTACAATAAATACCGTGCAGGATGCCCTTTATGTAAAGTTTAATTATCTGTACAACATCTTGCCTCATCAGCTTTCCTGAAAGATAAAGTTGGGTTTAAATACTGGTAAAATAATACTTCACATGTGTATATTTTCTTTTATACAAGGATATTGAAATGTTTCACAAATGGCAGTTGATCAAACCTCATAGAATCCCTGTGTTATAAAATCCTCCACTGCATGTATGTACATATCTCAATCCACAGAGCCCAGGGCTTTGGCAATGCTATGGTAAGACATAAGAATGACTATATCTGTACTACAAAAAACATGACCGTGTACTTCCTCCTTTTGCATTACCTGGTCATACTTCACAGCTGTGGTCTACTCTCTGTTGGTGAGGATGGAAGGGAGCATTTGACCTTCAAAAAACAAACAAGGAATAATTAATATAGGAGAACTTCAGAGTTACCAACTGACCAGTCAACCACACACCTCATTTGCATACTTCCAGTTCCAATCAAGTAGCAGCACACACATGCTGCAGAAATACAGTACAGGCAGTCCGCGAGTTACGCGGATCCGACTTATGTCGGATTCGCAGTTACGAACGGGGCCGTTCCTCTCCCTGGTCTCCAGCAGACCAGGGAGAGGAAGCAAAGCGGCGGAACACGTGGGCAGCGGACAGGGCTGTCCACTGCCCACGCGCTCCGCGGCTTGGCTCTGCTTTGCTCTGCTTTGCCCCCCCGTCCCCCTGGTCTGCAGACCAGGGGGAGGAGGGGGCCAAAGCAGAGCCAAGCCACGGAGCGCCCGGCCAGCTAACAGCCCAGACGCGTCTGGGCTGTCAGCTGGCCGGGCGCTCCGCGGCTTGGCTCTGCTTTGGCCCTCCCCCCCCCGTGGTCTGCAGACCACGTGCTCCGCGGCTTTGCTCTGCTTTGCCCTCCGTCCCCGTGGTCTGCAGACCAGGAGGATGGGGGGGGGGGGCAAAGCAGAGCCAAGCCGCGGAGCGCGTGGTCAGCTCTCAGCTGGCCGCGTCCTCCGCGGCTTGGCTCTGCTTTGCCCCCCCCCATCCTCCTGGTCTGCAGACCACGGGGACGGAGGGCAAAGCAGAGCAAAGCCATGGAGCACGTGGGCAGCGGACAGCCCAGACGCATCTGGGCTGTCTGCTGCCCGTGTGTTCCGCCGCTTTGCTCCCCGTCCCCCTGGTCTGCAGACCAGGGGGACGGGGAGCAAAGCAGAGCAAAGCCACGGAGCCCGAGGGCAGCAGGACAGCCACGGCGCATCTGGGCTGTCCCGCTGCCCCCGTGCTCCGTGGCTTTGCTCCGGACACCTGTGGTACAGCAGCTGGGGCGCTGCCAGTTGGTCCCGTAGCGCCGCTCTGGGACATTTAAAAATTTAAAGCATTTAAGCATTTAAAAATGGCGCCGGCCGGCTTCATGCAAATGAAGCCCGGGAAATTCAAATCCCGGGCTTCATTTGCAACTGCGGATGACTACATTACCCCCGCTAGTTCGAACTAGCGGGGTAGTGTAGACATACCCTATGAGATAATGATATTGGGGTGATAATTGGGGAACCTGTCTTTGTAATGGGTAAGATAATTAGCATCTTTGTTAAGGCCCATTCATAAAGTGTTAAATTTAAGCATGAATGACAGTTCTGAGGCTTCCCTTTGTAGTCTGGTGTAAAAGTCTCTTTGAAGCAGGATGCATATAATAAGGTTACTGAGACAATGCCCAGTATGGTTGAAATGGCAAGAAACTGTTTTTTCTTTGTGAAACTGTCTGATGTCTGTTTTGTGTGCATTGATTCTTTGGCAAAGTGTCTGAGAAGTTTGTCCAATATACATAGCAGACGGACACTGTTGGCACATGATGGCATAAATTATATATCTGGATGATCAGGATTATGTGTTTTTGATCTTGTAACTGACATGGTTAGGCCCAATGGTGGTGTCAGCCGAGTAAATATGTGGACAAAGCTGGCAACGGGGTTTGTTGCAAGGGAAAGTTCCAGGGTTGGTATTAGTGTGATATATCCTGTGGTTGTTGGTAAGAATCATCCTGAGGTTAGGTGGTTGTCTATAGGAGACTATGGGTCTGTCTCCCAGAGCCTCTCAGTGTAGTATCCTGTTCCAGTATAGGTTGTAGTTTATTGATAATGTGTTGGACGGGTTTAAGTTGGGGCTATAGGTGATGACAATGGTGTTCTATTGTTGGTTTTCTTGGGTCTGTCTTGAAGTAGATGGTTTCTGGGTATTCGTCTGGCTCTTTCAATTTGTTTTTTTATTTCTCCAGGTGGATAATTGAGGTTTATAAATGCTTGGCAGAGATCCTGAAGTTTCTGGTCTCTGTCAGTGGGATTAGAGCAGATGCGGTTGTATCTAAGGGCTTGACTATAGACAGTGGATCGTATGGTGTGTTCTGGATGGGAGCTGGAGGCATGTAGGCATGTATGAGTCAGTGGGTTTTCTGTAGAGAGTGGTATCTAATTTACCATTGGTGATTTGTATAGTGGTGTCCAAGAAATGGATCTCTCGTGTAGAATGGTCCAGGCTGAGATTGATGGTGGCAAGACCAGACTAACACGGCTACATCTCTATTACTATCCTTCTAAAAAGTTTTTGGAGGGTTAGTGCTGGGAATGCAACTGGTATCCTTTTCGTTTCACACACGGGATATGTTCAGTGTAGCCTATGAGAGTCTGAACCTTTTAATTTACTGCTTTATATGTATCCTTTTCTCTCGTAAGTCAAAGGCTTCTAATCTTAATTGCCTTGGACTATTTGTAAGTAAAAGAGAAAAGGTGTTTGGGTGAGCACATGGTATTTTATGTAATGCAAAGCTCATGAAATCCACGAGTAAGTTTTTTCATAACTTGCCAAGATGAAAAGCAAAAATGCAAGATGAGGCACTTTAATTAGAGATTCTAATTTTTAGCTTCTATTCTTAGTCACTTTCAATGTTTATCTTTGGTTACTGGTTACAGGTATGTGGTGGGGAGGGGAACAGAACAGCAGCCAGGGTCTGTTTGTCTTGTGATCCAAATTTTTCATATTAACAAATCAACCTATTTCTTCTCAGAATTTAACTTAAGTAAACTGCAGGAGGTTTTTTGTTTTGTTTTGTGTTTTGTGGGTTTTTTTTGTTTTTATCTGTCTCATTTTACTATTTGCATGTTTACTCAATGTGACCCAAACAGGAAAGCTTGGTCATCACAGTGCTACTATGCACGACCAAGAAGTGGACTTCAGAGCAGGAAGAAGTGATACTGGACACCATGAGGAGGCCACAAATTCTATTCAGTGTCCCTTTAAAAATGGAGTCTGCCATTGTTTTAGACAACAAATACTACTTGTAAAATTATTAATCTGCTACTTTCATTGGCTGTTTCCAGAAAACCAGCTTGGAATTGCTCTTCTGCTCACAAACTTTAAAATATCATAGGAAAAATTGTTACCTAGTATTTTTCTAAATAGGAAAAAAATTGACCTGAAGAGCTTAGAAAACTTCATGTTCTATTGCCTACAGAGGAATCCATGGAGTACCCAAGTACACATGTTCCCTAATGCTATAAAATTTTCTACTTAGAAAGCTTTATGTCTTGGACTCCTTAAGGATGAAGAAAAGGTTTCTGTGTTGGACTTGGTACAGAAAGTCCTCTATTTGGTATTCTTTCTCCAATGATATTAATTATTATGCAATGTTCCACCAGACTTATAAGTTTTTGTTAGTATGATAGCTCTGAATGTTACACTATAACTCTAAAAGTGAATGTTTAAAAAGTAAAATTGTATGTAACTGTAACAGGAAGTTATGCAAGAAGGTGTGATGGGTTCCACTTGGCATCCTGGGGTACTGCTGAGCCTGCCTCTTCCACTAGCATAGACTCCCTTATGCTGTTCTGATGAGCCAGGCCCTCTTTCCTCCAACAGACACACATACACACACCTGCAGAAAGACAAGGACACTGAAATCAGAAGTGCATAAGGCTTCAGCTAAAGAATTGCCCAGAACTCAAGTGCACACCCCTTTTGGAGCGTAAATCTGAAATTGTGCTGTCTTGCACTGCACCAGGATCTTGATGATGTAAGCCAGAGGGGGAACAGGTGGAATTAGCCACTGTCAGAAGACCAGATACTGGGTTTGCAGGATCTTTGGTCAGACCCAGTATGGCCGTTCTTATGTTCTTAAGCAATAAGTGGCATGAGGGCTGGATGCAATTCACCAGGGTTCACCAATGGTGGGCTGCCAGATGCTTTATTTATCTGAGTGTCCACAGGTATAGCTGCTGGCAGCTCTAGTTGACCATGGTTCACCATTCCTAGACCATGAGAGTTGTGAGAAGTGGCGCAGGCTGACCCACTGCTTCCCAGAACTGCCATTGGCTGGGAATCATGAGCTATGGCCAGTGGGAGCAGCGAATAGCCATAACTGTGATTTTTCATGTACATAAAGCATCTGTGATCCCTGGCAAACCAAGTTCAAGCCGCTTACTTCTCACCCAGCTTAAGCTCATGAAAGTCACTTTCATCCTCAAAGGAGAGGAAGATATGCACAGCTTTTTGTTCTCCAGTTATGAATTCCACAAACTGATTTTAGAAAAAAACAAAAGCAAGTTTATTAACTACAAATAGTAGATTGTAAATTATTAAAAGGGATAGCAAATAGATCAGAGCAGGTTACCTAGCAAATAAAACCAAACTTCATTATCAGTGGGAAATAGGTCAATGGAGGGATGATAGGAGTTACTATAGAGAACTTTCTGGGTGTCTGGCTGATGAGTCTTGCCCACATGCTCAGGGTTTAGCTGATCGCCATATTTGGGGTCGGGAAGGAATTTTCCTCCAGGGTAGATTGGCAGAGGCCCTGGAGGTTTTTCGCCTTCCTCTGTAGCATGGGGTACAGATCACAGCTAGAGGATTCTCTGCATCTTGGGGTCTTCAAAGTATTTGAAGGCTTCAATATCTGAGATATAGGAGAGAGGATTATTCTAGGAGGGGTGGGTGAGATTTTGTGGCCTGCACTGTGCAGGGGGTCAGACTAGATGATCATAATGGTCCCTTCTGACCTTTGAGTCTATGAGTCTATAAGATTAGATGCTAAAAAACATGTTTACAAGCATTAATTTCTCACCCAAAATGTTATTTTAAGCAGATTAAAGTAAGAGGGGGTGAGGAGGAATAGCACAGTGGTTTGAGCATTGGCCTGCTAAACCAAGGGTTGTGAGTTCAGTCCTTGAGGAGGCCATTTAGGGATCCAAGGCAAATCTGTGAGGGATGGTACTTGGTCCTGTCATGAGGGCAGGGGACTAGACTTAATGACCTCTCATAGTCCCCTCCAGCTCCATGAGACAAATAGGTATATCTCCAGATTGCAGTGTTTCTTAAAGCTAATGGCTACAGCTTAAAACTCTAGGGTTTCCTTTCATAGGCCAAACAACTCTTCAAGCCCAGATTCAGTTCTTTTCATCCCCTAACTCTGTTCTTTGTTTATTAGAAGCTCTCAGCAGTCATGAGTGTGGATTTAGTGAAGAATCAACCCTGATTATCTACCTTCCTAATAAATAGGATTGGGTTTGGACTGGGGCTCATTTGGAAAATATGATGGTTCTAACTAATACTAAAGGTGTGACAAAGTAGAGCTAGTAAATAAATGACAGCAAAACACTGGCTCTCTCCCCTGCTATTATCCTGAAGTAATTCCCATCCGCACATTTAACATTTGAACTATAGTTACAAGGCTTGTGTGTACACAAACAAAACTGAGTATGAAAGGTTTAAATTTTAGCCTTGCATTATCCAAAAAAAGGCTGAATAATTTTTTTCTAAAATGTTGTGTGTGTTGGCGAGCTGCCTGAACTCAAGCAAGAAAAGCTCTAGTTAAAGAGAATCCTTATTCAGAAAGATTGTAATCAATGGAAATAGCCCATAAAATGAAAATTCCAGCTATTAAAACCATGTTAAGACAGTTACTTGGGCTATGTCTAGACTGCAAGCCTCTTTCGAAAGAGGCTCTTTCGAAAGATACTTTCGAAAGAGCCTCTTTCGAAAGAGAGCGTCTAGACTGCACGCGGAACTTTCGAAAGAGCAAGCCGCTTTTTCGAAAGAAAGCACCCAGTGAGTCTGGATGCTCTCTTTCAAAGAAGCCCTATTTACATTCAAGAACGCCTTCTTTCGAAAGAAGTACTTTCGAAAGAAGGCGTTCTTCCTCTGAAATGAGGTTTACCGCCGTCGAAAGAAAAGCCACGTTCTTTCGATTTAATTTCGAAAGAACACGGCTGCAGTCTAGACGCAGGTGAAGTTTTTTCGGAAAAAGGCTACTTTTCCCGAAAAAACCCCTGAGTCTGGACACAGCCTTGTATAGGCCACACCTTCAATGAGAGACTTCTACAAGAGAGTTTCCACTTTTTTTATTAATGAAATGACTCTTCAGCACTGTCTAAAGTATTACCCGAGATGTAGAAAATCTACTGAATTTGTTATATCACAATCAATGTAAACTCTCATTCCTTTAGGAACTATTTTATTACTTTTGTATTAAATGCTTTCTCTAAATCAAACATAACAAAGATGGTAAATCGAGTCAAAGTAGAATTAATAGTAAATGCTGCATCCACTGGCAGGAATACCTGTCCATTAAAACGTCATCTGCATATGCACAGCATTATCTGTGGTGCTTGTTTTTTTAAAAAACAATCCAACACAATTTAAAGTGTATCTAAGCGGCCTTACTATAGGGTTCATTTGATTTCCTGCTGCCCAAGTAGAACATCTCTAATTATTTTCTGATTATCTAGTTAGTAACTTACTTCTTTGTGAAATTCCTATTGGAGAGACATCCATACTGCCAAATCCACACCAGCATTTGCAGTCACAGCTAAGTCCAATAAATTGATCAGCATGTAAACTGAATTATTCCTAGGTGAGGGTTGGCATTTTACCAGGATAATACAGAGAACCTTCTATTTCCATTGCTTATTTTACATCTTTGCTGTGCTTACAAAATTTTAATATTTACTTTTATCTCTGTACACATAATTTGTATTACTTAGGTACCCAAATGACCCAGAAAATGTTGAGATTTATTGTGCTAGGTGTCATGTGAACACATAGGAGGTAATGAAAAAATTTACTGTTTACTTGCATATAAGACAAAACAAGCAGACATAATAGTAGGGGCATAGAGATTGAAGACAAGAACACATCAGGGCTGAGCTTATTAATATAAAATCTAGGCTTTCAAAGCCTGCTGTGGTAAAGTGAAGAAATATGTAACTTACAAATGAGCACAAAGTATAGGAATATTTGGGACCATCTAGTTGTTAGGAAATACATATTTCCACCCTGGGAGGAAAGCCTCCCCTTTGCTCTCCACCATGTTGTGGAGCACGCAACACGTGGCCACCATCTCGGGGATGTTGCACTCCCCCATGTCAAGGCAGGTCAGTAGGCACCTAAACTTCCCCTTCAGACGCCCAAAGGCGGATTCAACCTGCAAACGAGCCTGGTTTAGATGTGCGTTAAATTGTTCTTTGCTCGGGTGAAGATGGCCAATACAGGGCTTCATCAGCCACGGCATCAGTGGGCAGGCCGTGTCACCCATAATGCAAGTCGGCATCTGGAGGTCCCCAAGAGCAAAGTCCCGCTGTGGGAAGAATGTTCCAGCCTGTGGCCTACGGTACAGGTAAAAACTACGAAAGATGGGGACAGCATGTGCGTGCCCCGACCAGCCAACACAAATGTCAGTAAATTGTCCCTGGTGGTCCACCAGGGCCTGCAGGACCATTGAGAAGTAGCCCTTCCTATGAATAAACTGGGCGGCCCGATGTGGCGGTGCATGGATAAGGATGTGTGTCTCATTGACTGCTCCTCCACAATTCGGGACTCCAAGGGCAGCAAATCTGGCCACGATGGCGTCCACGTCTCCGAGGCGAATAATTCTGTGCAGCAGCACAGAGTTGATGGCTGTCTCTACCTGCAGAAGGAGACATTAGACACACATACACACACACACACAAAAACAGAGAATGAGAGGGGCCCTAAGCCCTTTCAAGGTGCCTGCCCTACTCACCCTCTCTTTCCCCCCTATGAACTCAGGAGCCAACCCTCCAGCAGCAGGGATGGGTGAAGACAGGATGCCCCTCCCCCTCCTCCCAGGTCCGGGATTTGTTCCCACTCACCGTCCCCCGCCCTGCCCTTTTCCAATGGTCCACCTTTTCCAAACCGCCCACCTCCCCCCTGGGACTGTCCCCCGACAGTGCCTTACCTCCATCAAGATGGTCCCAGTGGTAGACCTGCCCACGTCAAACTGGTGTCCCACTGAGCAGTAGCTGTTGGATATTGCAAGCTTCCATAGGGCAATAGTGACCCTCTTTTCCAGGGGGATGGTGGGTTGCAGGTGGGTGTTCTGTCATTGGAGGGCAGGGGCAAGCCAGGTACACAGCTTGAGGAAGGTGGCCTTACACATGTGGAAGTTGCTGAGCCACTGCTGGTCATCCCACAGCTCCAACATGAGGCGGTCCCACCAGTCAGAGCTGGTGTCCAGCCTCCAAAAACACCTCTCCAACCTGAGGTTCAGGGGCAAGGCCAGTACTCCTGAATCTGAGGTGAGGGTCTCAAGATCAAGGTCTGACTGGTGCTGGGACAGGACCATCCAGGCAGTGCATTGCAACTGCTGCAGAAGCTGCAGTATAGCAGTGTGGGGCCATTGGATGGCCAGAGGCAGCTGAGGCTCCATGGCCAAAAAAAACAAAAAACAAACCAAACAAAACCAAATACAAACAACAAAAACCCTATGGCATCCAATATAGAAAG
Organism: Pelodiscus sinensis; assembly: GCF_052426305.1. NCBI lineage: Eukaryota > Metazoa > Chordata > Testudines > Trionychidae > Pelodiscus > Pelodiscus sinensis. Next base: position 18,666,481 of record NC_143064.1, on the reverse strand, counting down.
CCGGGCACAGCTAGACCTTTGCTGCCCTCAAAGGATTGCAAGCCAGCCTGCTGCAGAAGCACAGGAATGGCTGTGCAGGGGGGTACCTTTCAGCACATGTTTCTGAAGCAAGGGGTATGCTGCAGCACCAGCAAGTAAATGCTGCCCCCATCCCCTGACAGAAGTGGTTCCAGGCACCCTTTCTGTCGACAGAGCGTCCAGGCAGTCAGGATGCTCTCTTTCGAAAAAACTGATCGCTTTTTCGATCTGCATTTGTAGTCTGGATGCTCTCTTTCGAAAAAAAAATTCAAAAAAAATTTCAAAAATTCTTCTTTCGAAAAAAGTGTGTAGTGTAGACATACCCTGACAGTTGTGTTTCAGTCTTTTCAGCCACTAAGCTCCCAAAGTAGTCAGCAATTTGGCTTTTTCCCCTCTTTGAATTTATCAATTTCTTATTTAGCGAGCAAGTGTTCTTTCTTGAAGAAAGGCTGCTGGGTACTTGAGATGCCATTGCTCACCTTCTTCCAAGAAACAAAGGAGTTGAATGGGAAGAGAGAAACAGGCGTAGCTTAGGTCAGGGTTGAGAGCTGGAAAATCATTCATATTTTCTCTTTGGCCACTAATCATTCTTTATATGCTTGGAGAACTCTTCAGAAAGGAAAAATGTTGATATAGAAAAATCATGACCAGATTCTTAAGTAGCACATAACCAGATTCTTGACTGGTCAAAGTGACTTTGCACGACACAGGACCACCCACTAGAGAGAGTCATCATTATGAATTGTCTTAAATATGTTCTAAGAAAGTTGTTATATGAACTTCTACCCCCACCATAATCCCTTTTCCACTTTGAAAATTTTCCATAAATAGCTGTTTTTTACTGCTTCTTTTTAGCCAGTTTGGTGTCCCACTCCATTAATTTTTGATACTAGAACTTGATGCTTTCCTTGGATCTGTTCCTGCAATAAGCTCTACATAAGTAAAACTCTTTGTGGTTGCAGGTGTTTTCATACACTGAACTTGCAATTTCAAGGTTTTATCCATAACGCTATTTCTAGTGTATCCTCCTATTTAAAATTAAGCCTAAACATGTCTCCTCTGACTGAACTTAATTTCGTTTATCCAGGTTCCTCTCTCCAACAACGAGTATTTCTTACATGATTTCTTCAACCAGTCTTACAGGTTTCGAGGTTTGTCTCTTGATCCTGCTACTCAGTAGCTATGTGGTGCCCTCAAAGGATTGCAAGCCAGCCTGCTGCAGAAGCACAGGAATGGCTGTGCAGGGGGCTACCTTTCAGCACATGTTTCTGAAGCAAGGAGTATGCTGCAGCACCAGCAAGTAAATGCTGCCCCCATCCCCTGACAGAAGTGGTTCCAGTCACCCTTTCTGTCGACAGAGCGTCCAGGCAGTCAGGATGCTCTCTTTCGAAAAAACTGATCGCTTTTTCGATCTGCATTTGTAGTCTGGACGCTCTCTTTCAAAAAAAAATTTTTCAAAAAAATTTTTGGTGTCATGCACACCTTTTCAATAAGGTGTCATGCACACCTTCTGAATAAGTTTCCTGCTTTTTAACACCAGAAAATACCTCTCTGATCTAGCATAACTTCCTGTATATTACAAACTTTAGAACTTCATCCAATAATTCTTGAATCAAGCCTATAGTCCCTGGTTGAACTATATAAGATACACAATTGGTTAATGTTAGAATTCTGGAACTTATTTATTCTCTGAATTTGTCTAGATTCAGCTCCCAAACACTGTTTTGTATATTGTCTGTTAAATAGAATGTTATAGAATCATAGAATGCTAGAACTGCAAGAGACCTCAAGAGGTCATCGAGTCAGGTCCCCTGCCCTCATGGTAGGACCCAGTACCTTCTAGATCATCCCTGATTGACATCTATCTAACCTGATCCTAAATATCTCCAGAGATGGAGATTCCACAACCTTCCTAGGCAACTTATTCCAGTGCTTACCCACTCCGACAGGAAGCTTTTCCTAGGGTACGTCTACACTAGCCCCCTAGTTCGAACTAGGGAGGCTAATGAATGTGACCAAAATTTCAAATGAAGCGTGGGATTTAAATATCCCATGCTTTATTAGCATGTTCCCAGGTGGTCGCCATTTTGGAAACTGACTAGCCTGGAATAACTTCCCGCATCTACACGCGGCAGTCAAACGGGAGATCGAAGTAAACCCCTTAATTTGAATTAGCTGTTAAACTCATTCCACAAGGAGTAACAGCTAATTCGAGCCCTGATTCGCCTCTCTAGTTCGAACTAGGGGGCTAGTGTAGACATACCCCTGATGTCCAACCTAAACCTTCTTTACTGCAGTTTAAGTCCGTCACTTCTTGTCCTATCCTCAGAGGAACATATTAAAGGAACTGGCACATGAACTTTCAAGTCCATTGGCAAAAATTTTTAATAAATCTCTAAATTCAGGGGTTGTACCATTTGACTGGAGAATTGCTAATATAGTTCGGATTTTTAAGAAAGGGAAAAAAAGTGACCCAGGTAACTATAGGCCTGTTAGTTTGACATCTGTAGTATGTAAGATCCTGGAAAACATTTTGAAGGAGAAAGTAGTTAGAGACATTGAGGCTAATGGCAATTGGGACAAATTACAACATGGTTTTACAAAAGGTAGATCATGCCAAACCAACCTGATCTCCTTTTTTGAGAAAGTAACAGATTTTTTAGATAAAGGAAATGCAGTGGATCTAATCTACCTCGACTTTAGTAAGGCATTTGATACAGTACCACATGGGGAATTATTGGTTAAATTGGAAAAGATAGGGATTAATATGAAAGTTGAGAGGTGGATAAGCAACTGGTTAAAGGGGAGACTACAGCGGGTCATACTGAAAGGTGAACTGTCAGGTTGGAGGAAGGTTACTAGCGGAGTTCCTCAGGGATCAGTTTTGGGGCCAATTTTATTTAATCTTTTTATTGCTGATCTTGGCACCAAAAGTGGAAGTGTTCTAATAAAATTTGCAGATGACACAAAGTTGGGAGCTATAGCCAATTCAGAAAAGGATCGGGATATCATACAGGAAGATCTGGATGATCTTGTAAATTGGAGTGATAGCAATAGGATGAAATTTAATAGTGAGAAGTGTAAGGTTATGCATTTAGGGATTAATAACAAGAATTTTAGTTATAAACTGGGGACACACCAGTTGGAAGTAATGGAGGAGGAGAAGGACCTCGGAGTCCTGGTTGATTATAGAATGACTATGAGCCCCCATTGTGACATGGCTGTGAAAAAGGCTAATACGATCTTGGGATGTATTAGGCGAGGTATTTCCAGTAGGGATAAGGAGGTGTTAGTGCCATTGTACAAGGCATTGGTGAGACCTCATTTGGAATACTGTGTGCAGTTCTGGTCTCCCATGTTTAAGAAGGATGAATTCAAACTGGAACAGGTACAAAGAAGGGCCACTAGGATGATCCAAGGAATGGAAAACCTGTCTTATGAAAGGAGACTCAAGGAGCTTGGCTTGTTTACTTTAACCAAAAGAAGGCTGAGGGGGGACATGATTGCACTTTTTAAATATATTAGAGGGATAAATACCAGGGAGGGAGAGGAGTTATTTAAGTTTAATACCAATGTGGACACAAGAACAAATGGATATAAGCTGGCTAGTAGGAAGTTTAGACTTGAGATTAGACGAAGGTTTCTAACCATTAGAGGAGTGAAGTTCTGGTACGGCCTTCCAAGGGAAGTAGTGGGGGCAAAAGATCTATCTGGTTTCAAGATTAAACTAGATGGGTTTATGAAGGGGATGGTTTGATGAGATAACATGATCTTGGTAACTAATTGACCATTCATTATCAGTGGGAAATAGGTCAATGGAGGGATGATAGGAGTTACTATAGAGAACTTTCTGGGTGTCTGGCTGATGAGTCTTGCCCACATGCTCAGGGTTTAGCTGATCGCCATATTTGGGGTCGGAAAGGAATTTTCCTCCAGGGTAGATTGGCAAAGGCCCTGGAGGTTTTTCGCCTTCCTCTGTAGCATGGGGTACAGATCACAGCTAGAGGATTCTCTGCATCTTGGGGTCTTCAAAGTATTTGAAGGCTTCAATATCTGAGATATAGGTGAGAGGCTTATTCTAGGAGGGGTGGGTGAGATTCTGTGGCCTGCACTGTGTGGGGGGTCAGACTAGATGATCATAATGGTCCCTTCTGACCTTGAAGTCTATGAGTCTATGAGAACAATTTTTCTCCTTCCTCCTTGTGACGCCCTTTTAGATACTTGAAAACCGCTATCATGTCCCCTCTCAGTCTTCTCTTTTCCAACTAAACAAGCCCAATTCTTTTAGTCTTCCTTCATAGGTCATGTTCTTTAGACCTTTAATCATTCTTGTTGCTCTTCTCTGGACCTTCTCCAATTTCTTCTCCACATCTTTCTTGAAATGTGGTGCCCAGAATTGGACAGAGTACTCCAATTGAGGCCTAATCAGTGTAGAGTAGAGCGGAAGATTGACTTCTCGTGTTTTGCTCACAACACTCCTGTTAATGCAATTGTTGCACTAATACAAAATGTTGGCAATTACAGTTTTGTAGTGAGGAGGGAAAAGTTTTCCATGACAAAGTCTACAGTTACCAGGAAGGTTTTTTACAGTACTTGGAAAGGAAACCTAATCAGTGGTTGAGAGATGCTGCTATTTTGGGGAGTGATATTCACTCCACTTACCGAAAACCTTAGTATCTATGAACTTAGGGCTTGTCTTCACTATGCCAAAGATAGACATTGTGGAAATCGATCCACCAGACCTTGATGCGATAAATCAATCTCCGAGCACTTTCCCATCAATACAGGTACTCCACCAATATGAGAAGTGTAGCCAGCATTGATAGAAGATGAGTTCCTACTGACCTTATGGCATACAAGATGCTACAGTAAGTATGTTGACTTCAGCTATGCTATTCGCACAGCTGAATTGACATAAATTAAGTCAGTGGTGAGGGTTAGCGTAGAGTAGGCCTTGGTGGAGTATAGGGTGCTGAAATAAACCCTCACAGTATAAAACTAAGATGTGGGGCTGCCACAAAATTCAAGAGTGGTGCATGGTACTGGGAATACTAAATTCAATCCATCCAGATTGGCCACCTGCTGGGCCAGAATGGAGACCAGTTCTTCTGCATGCAGAATGTCCACAAAGACCAGTGTGGGGGGTCAGTGGGTAGATTCCCTACATAGCTGTAACAGTTTTGAAGGGGCTTGCTCTGGTGTTCTAGATGCTGCTTGTAATTATTAGAACTGGGAGCACTGGCTGTTGGGAGTCTCGAAGCACAGGAAACAGGAAGGAGAGGGGAGGAGATTGGCGGGGGCTCAGTGGGAACTACTGAGGGATGCAGCAGCTTTGTAAAGAGGCTCCACTTTTGGTAAATAAAGTCCTGTTAGTGTTTGTTAGTACCTTGCTTGCATGATATAACACTTGCAATGGAGGTAAATCTGACTTTTTTTCCAAATTGCTTTTTGTCTAGCATGTACCTAGAATACATCTGAAATATCCCTAAGGCTTTACTGCAGTAAAAGGGGGCTCCAAGTACATTCAGGCTAGAGCAGCTCTTCTTTGTTGAGACAAACGTAGGTATGTTTGATCTATCAACAAAATGTGCCTCGTGTCAGTTGCTTAACTAATGGAGACTCCATAGGGGAGGAAGAAAATAAATGCTGTTAAAAACCTATTTGTCCCTTTCAACTGTTATCCTTCTCATAATATGCAAGTGATGTTGTGGTGATAATTGGTATGGCATACATGCTGGCATTCATTGGTTATTGTGTATTTCATTTTTACTGAAAACTGCTGCTGCTGGAAAAATCAAAAGAAAGCAGTTGACATGGGTCAGACTTTGTAGAATCCAGTTTTATCAACGGAAGTTTAGACTTCATGAACACTAATCTGATGTTTTTATAGTGCTCAGGGTCAACAATGCCATAATTCAATATGAGATGTTTAAAAACTTCAATCCATATAGAATTTGCCTCTTAATAATTGTCAAAAATACAATATACCGTTAGTCTAACCAATTGAAAGGTTTCATTAATTGTTATAGTGAGTGGGACTTTCACAGTTTTACTATAAAAGCTTAGAAGTATTTTAATTATGTTTAAATGAAAGGCAAATAATATAAATTATGTATCTTATGGAAAAAAAGCATGAATGAAGACAGCACAAGCACAGTGTTTTCTGAAGATTGATTTATCTGTCATGCATTTTATTTTGTGGTTAGCCATGATTAATCCTGTAATGTTTGCAAGCATATTTTCTGCAGTTTAGCCAGTTAAAAAAATTCTCATGCTGATAAAGAAGCTTGTTAATAATGTGATAGCATAATCACACTTTACGTACAAAGTTTCATATTAAAAGCTCTGAATTTACTTTAAAATAAATATTCTTAAACAATGTAAACAGCTGTTTGTAAGCTCTGAAATATGTGGGATATTATAATTCTGTCTCATTCTTTGTAATCCAGTTTGTATTTCTTAGGAAGCAAAATATTATACTGAGAATAGCTTCAGAACAAGTTATTTTTATAATTAATATACATGTGGAAAAATGACCCTGATTATAATTTCAGATGGTGTTTAAATTAACCTTTGTTTAAATTATGCATAACTTATACACTCTTCTTTTTCAAGTTAGGATTTTGAAGGGTAATCAAGAAAAGGGTATAAAATACAATCAAGAACAACATTAATAGTACTTTGCCCTTTCCATAGTACTTTTTCGGTACAGAGCTACTTGTGTTTAAATAAACACTAATAAATACACAACAACCCTGCATCATTTAAAAAAAATTGATGAACTGATACGCTCAAATTCTGATCCTACAAGGTGCCTGAATTTATGCTCCTATAACCAGATGAATAGTCCCATTGTCTTCAGTCCACTTATTCATTTCCTTAAGGATATACACATGCTAAACTGATGTCTAATGGGCTTAGTTGTGCCTGTTAGGGGTTAGCTCTGCATTGGAAGTGGTGCAGATTATTCTATTCATATTGCCATACTGCCCCTAAATTGTGGAGTCTCTACTGCACTATTTTTAGATTAAGATTGTCATGGAGCTATCCACATTTTATGGAACGGTGCTTATGAATATTAATAAACGTAACTGGAAAATACTTTATGCAAAATGTTTTGTGTAAGATATTACTTGAATATTTATAATCCACTGAAAGTGTGTATTCTATTTGTGTGCACTTATTACTCCTATATTTAAAATTAGAAATATAAAGTATAAATCTGTTTTACTAATATAGACATGCTAAGTGAGGGCCATTAAGGGTATTTCATAAACTTGATGACTCAGGAATAAGGACAATGATCTGTAAATGGGTTTGATTTTCCTATGGACTTGTCTGTAGGAAGGGCCGAGGGTCTCCATAAGGATATGTGTTTAGATCACCTGATTCTGGAACCCATCTTGGGCCTTGAACTTTTCCACTGAAAGTGACAAAAAGTTTAAACTGAACACAAAGTATTCCTGCCTTGGGCAAAATAGCTATAACGATGGGAAACCAAACAATAAGCATGGCTGCCATATGTTAGAAAACCCTTGTTTACCACTCAAAATGATTACTGGAAACATCTAAGACTGGACAGTGGGAAGGATCAAATCCAGGCTGAACTGCTTTCAAGCCTGTGGGGGGAAAAAAGATGATTAAATCTACTCTTAAGGTAAGGAATTGCATAAAACAAGTTTCAGTGATTTAGGCTTAGCTGGCATATTCTGTTTTATTTTGCTTAGTAACTTACTTTGCTCTGTGTACTATTACTCACAACCACTTAAATCCTATTTTATACAGGCAGTCCCCGAGTTACGCGGATCTGACTTACGTCGGACCCGCACTTACAAAAGGGGCTTTTCTCGCCCCGGAACTCGTGGGCGGCAGGAGCACCCAGACACGCAGTGATCCGCCACCGCATCCTCCGGGGCAAGAAAAGCTGCTCTGAGTGTCCCTGGTCTACTGGGGGGTCCCCAGCAGACCAGGGACACCCCGAGCAAAGCCGCAGAGGCAGGGACACCCCGAGCAGACCAGGGACACCCGGAGCAAAGCCGCAGAGGCGGCGGGGTCCCCGCCTGCAAGGCTTTGCTCCGGAGCAAAGCTGCAGAGGTGTGGGACCCCGCCGCCTCTGCGGCTTTGCTTGGGGTGTCCCTGGTCTGCTGGGGACCCCTCCCAGCAGACCAGGGACACCCCGATCAGACCAGGGACACCCCGAGCAAAGCCGCAGAGGTGGCAGGGTCCCGCGCCTCTGTGGCTTTGCTCCGGGTGTCTCTGGTCTGCTGGGGACCCCCCCCAGCGGACCAGGGACACCCGGAGCAAAGCCGCAGATGCGTGGGACCCCGCCGCCTCCGCGGCTTTGCTCCGGGTCTCCCTGGTCTGCTGGGGGTGGGGGGAAGCAGCTAGTGGATCAGACTTTTGTTGTGGACGCCTGGGGTAGAGCAGCTGGGGTGCTGCCGGGTTGATCCTGGAGGGACCTACCCGGCAGCGCCCCAGCTGTTCTGTCCCAGGCTCCAGATTCAGCCGCTGTTGAAACGGATCAGTGGCTGATTCCAGGAAGCTGGGGGCAGAGCAACTCTGCCTCGGGCTTCTTGTAGTCAGCCCCTGGTCAGTTTCAGCAGCAGCGGCTGAATCTGGAGCCAGTTCCAAGTTACGTACAAATTCAACTTAAGAACAAACCTATAGTCCCTATACTTGTACGTAACCCGGGGACTGCCTGTACTTAATAAAAGTCACTTTTATTAATAAACTGTAACCCAGACAGCGGGCTGGCCTCTGCACACCAGGACTCAGCGAGGGGTTCCTGCCCCCTCTGGATCAGTGGGCAGTCCCTCTGCCTCACTACCCACCTGCTCAGTGATACACAGGGAATCAGCTGCTGTACTGGTTCCATGGCTCAGACCTGTATCAGGCCAAGGACAGAGTAAATAAGCCCTGGCCCTCACTCAGCACAAGCAACTTTAGTCTAGGGTCTCAGGCTTGTGGTCAGACCAAGTGTTCAGTTAGTACGCCAGGCCCTCGCTTAGCTCAAGAAGCAATAGTCCAGGGGCTCAGGCTGCTCGCTGGCCTAAGTTTTATAAATAAACAGTCACTAAGCCTGGACCCTCGCTCAGGGCAAAGCCACAAATGGTAGTACATACTTCCCATGCTCGGGTCTATGTTCAGGCCGAGCTACACAGTCAACAAGGGTCCAGGCCCTTGCTTAGAGTGGGGCACCAAATGCTCTGGTTGAGAGCTGAGAATCACAGGTGGTCTACCAAGAGAAGCAGGGGAATACTGCCACCCACAGATTGAGTGGCGGAGGGACAGAGGTGCACCCACTTCATTGTTTTACAGCCCAGGGTTATAGCAGTGGCAGATCAGCCTGCCACTGGGTCAGCAGGGATCCTAGTCACAACATGCTGATACTCTCACAGGTTCTGGTTCAGCCCGAGTAAGGTTGATTTCCCCTGGGCCACTTCAAACCTCCTCCTCAGGTCATACTTGGCTCACTAACAGGTCTTCTGGGCTGCTGGGGGCTGGAACCTTTGTCAGGATAAGTAATTCCTTGGGATCAAAGTCTGTGATTCTGACCAATCTTCTGTGTTCCTTAGGTCCATAGCAGCCTCGCAGCTTGGGAGAGTGGGGCAGGCATCTGGTTCCTTTGGCATCTGGGGCCTCATTGGGTTTACTACGCTTGCTTTTTATACTCCTGGCCCCTCCTCCTGACTTCCAGCAAAATGGTAGAGTGGGGCAAGTCCCCACTCACTAGGCCTCAGTAAGGGGTTCCTTCCCCCTCTGAGTCAGTGGGTGGCCACTCCACCTCACTACATAAACCCAGTGTAAATAATTATCACCTGGGCAGGAGGGGAGCAACTGCACTGTATGTTACATTCCCATAAAAATCTCTAAAATGCCTCCTGGTGCTCGTGCTGGGGTGGGGGGTTGGTTCCTCACCTCTTACGTTATGACCCTGGCCTAAATGCACAACATAGCCATAAGTCATTATATAGCTAGAGATGAAACATGTAGCAGAATCGTATGTTTCAAGGAAATTTTGGATTACATTTGACACAAAGACCAGCTTCTCTTTATAAAATATAAAGTGTCTAGTTGTCTGCAATAAAATAATTCTGGGCAAGTAGCCAGGCCCAGAATAGTGGAACACCAAATCAGGTGTTTAAAAATTAACTGATTATCATCCTTACAGGGTTTGGAAAATATGCTTTTATAGATAATATTCACCAAGACTTATCAAATTAATGCAAAAAATCTTGAACCAAATTTTGTATTAATCTGTATATTGTGCATTATATTATTTCCTTATTTAAAAGACAGGCTTTGCATTAAGCTTTCATGTTTGTGTAAAGAATTGAAATTGGATGGAAATGTATAGAGACATGCCCTACAAATAATTTTCTAGGCATTAACCTGGACAAAAATCCTAACGATAGCCAACGATATCCATTCTGGCATTATGATTTGATACAATTTTGCACAAAAGGCTATGCCCCATTAAAATAAATGTCTTGTTCACGCATCGTAACAGCAGTGTGGTTTTTAAACTAATGAACGTGTTAACCATAAGACAGATCTCTCACCCTAGATACATTTGTACTGTCTCCAAGTTCATAAACAATGGGTGGTTATAAAAGAGCCCTTTCAAATTAAAAGGGTCACTGTTGCTACGGGTAAAGGAGGTTAGTTTCTCCATAAAACATAACAAGGCTTGCCCACAAATCATTGGCTTACTGACCTCTCATGAAATTAAAGAGAAATGTGTTAACTCATGTGCCTAGATATTACGTTTTTTGGTTTTAATGTACAACGGACTTGTTTTTCATTTTGTACTTCACAGGATTCCCCCATTCTGCTTTTTTGCTAGGTCCTGGTTCCTATGAACTCTGTTCTCATATCCATGCACAAGGGTTTAAGGTACATGCCTGACTTCCACTGATCCTTGTTGGAGTCATTCCTGTCATTACCAACATACAAAGACTAAAACACACTATGTAGTTTCTATACAGGAAGCTTTAATTTTATCACTGTTACTTTTAACCTAATTTGCAAATAAAGCACAAACCTGTACTATCTCCACCACAGTAACTTAAACTCTGAAAAGAGATGCTAAGTCACATCTTTTAACTGAAGTTGTTAAATTTTATTGCAGCAGTGCTTTAAGTGATTGTACATTTTATTAAAGTTATGTGGAAGAGAGAGCTTTTGTTCACCTGCACACATCTTTCATTTTCCCTTTCCCCCTCCTAGCTCTAGTTCACTGAATTCATTTAAAATGAAAAAGATAAAATCCTCAGCATAACTGTTGTAATTGTGTGTTGGGATGCTGGTGTAATTGACTTAAAGTTGTTAAAATTCAAAGGATCATCAACATGCATCTCACTTAATCAATTTTTTAGAAACACAGAATTGACAGTTTAATGAGAAAAGCTTTTGCTGGATCACAATCCCCTCCTCCTCATTAGGAGAGTCAGTCTTACATTAAAGAAATGGTAAATCCTATTTGATTTTCCTTTCATGAAAGATTGAACTGTCCCCAGGTATAACCTTTCTTTGTGCTAGATGGGGAGTACATACACAAGAACACTGAGGTAGCTGATCAGTACTGTGTATATTGTTATAGTTTTACATACACACGGTTGAACACTTTTTCCTTGGTTTCGGATCATCTGCTGGTATGGCCCATCCGTAACTGTCAGAACTTAAAAACAATTAAAATCTGTTCAAGGCTACACGATTTCTTGATTTCAGACTTTGTTTTGAACATTCCATTCTTCCATTCTCTTTTGGATTAACATAGCTTTCAAAAATACAACTAACATTATAGCTTAATGAACGGGGAAATTACTCTGACTTTACCTTATTTATTCTACAAGGGTTCAAAAGGAGACTATAGTGTGGTTCTATTGCTGAACTCATTGGTCTTATTCAGGAAGAACTTCCAAGAGAGGTACGTTTTCACAGTCCCATTCAGAGCTAAAAGCTACCTTTCAGTTTTGTAGGAGCAGTTTGGGCTCATGCAGAGCTCTGCCCCCAGTCAGCCACTCGGTTACAGGTGTGCCTGCCTCCTTGTGGTCAGTCTTCAATATAACTGTCTCCCATGCTTGCTGCCCCCCTGTGGTCATTCCAGAGCATACATATCTCTGCTAACAAACCCCTTCTTTTCCATGTTATGGAAAGCAATAAGATACCAGGCTCATCCCGTTATCCTGGAACAATCAAACCCTTACCTTGTTTTAAGTTAGGATAAGATAAAGCTTCATGATTTCATGGTCCTAGCTCTTATCATTTAAGAGGAGTTTTTGAACAAACGGACTCACAGACAGACAGATGTACGAAGTTTCTAAAATATATAGTAAGATAAATGAAAACATTAAAAGCTTTGTTTAAAAATAAGGATAATATTTGGTTTTAGTCTCTTCAGCCATTTTTCTTTAAATTTTAAATGATACATTTCAGTGGGACTTATGCATGACCTCTTATGCATCCTTGAGCCATGTGTAAACTACATGCTTGAAACCCAAACACAGGGAGGCAGATCAAGCTTGCTGTGTATCAAGTTCAGAAGGGTAGAAAAGGAAATGTTTTTCAGTAGCAAGCATTCGTTTTGGCATGATGTTCAGAGGCATTGTCTGACTGATGTGCCAACCTTTATTTTTCCTTTTCCCCCCATTCATTTTGTGATTTACATAATTAATTTCTGGGCTGTGACTACTCTCTCATTCACATGATTACCTAATTTATAGTTTTGTGAATTACAATAGACAAATAACAATAGTCTTGGTTTAATATCACTATTTTCATTCTCTGTTCTGTGATCATAATAAACAGACCAAAGCATGTCTCTAAGGGAGGGAATATTCAAATAGGGGAAGGATAATGTATCAGGAAATTCAGAGTTTATATGTCAGCATCCTTCTCAGCACCTTCCTTTACCACCTGCCTGCAATACTTTGTTATTGTAGCTCATATAATATGTAAGATCAAGCACTGGAGAGCCTCCTAATCACGGACTAGATTGTACTTGGGCACCATAGGGTGAGTTAAGTGCTAATGTAATCCCCAGCTTCTCTGGGCTATCATCAGACTTTTCAAGGACTTTACTCCCTGCAGATACCCCTGGTATCCAGATCATGTAATCCATAGTGGGGCCTGGGGAGAAAATTTGTTCCTATATTAATGAAAGTAAATTTTAATTAAAGAGGTAAGGTTCTATCTTAAACACATAAGACCATGTATTACTATATTGATGTGAGCAGTCTCAGGAAATCCAAGGAGACTGCTTACGTGAGTGAAGTTATTCATGTGATTACTCCATCCAACCTCTACAAGGATAAAAACCCTTTTAAAGACATCAGGGCCTCTTGTGAGTGGGGACTTTTATAAAATACATGATTATTCACCTAGTATTATTGTGTAAATCTATAATAAGGATTTTATAAGAGGATGGTTTTTAGGGCTTTGTAATTTGTGAAGTCCCCACACATACTTAATCCAAGTAGGCAATCTTTTCAGCATTTGAATGGTATTTGTTGATAACCATATCATATAGGGGGAATGACCTATACAAGATACCATAGTAATTACATCCAGAGGCCTCAGATTTTATCACTATAAAATGGTCCTGAATATTCTTATTGTAACAAGTGTTTATAAAGTGCTCATCACTATAGTAACTGGAAATATGCAGTCACCATATTTTGTTAAAATACTTGCATAATTCCATGCTATTTAATTCCAAGTGAAATGTCTAAAACATCTGCAAGGGATGGATGTCTTTTACTCCTCACAAGAATACAGTGAATGGTGGAAAAGTTTTTGCCAAATTTCGTCTTGTGTCAATTACAAGTAATTTATCAAACAATGGAAAATAATTTGAAAACCCACCAAGATGACATACTTCCTTAGTGCCTGTAATCTGTATGTTAGAGAAAAGGCAGAGATTTATGGTCACCTGTTTCTGCCTTCTATAATCAGAACAGAAAGTGGATATTTTAGATTGTACAACATCTTATAGTAACAGGTCTCAGTCTGTTTTGATAAAGGGTGATGACCAGAAATATCTGGTCTACATAATGAACATCAAATACCAAGTTGCCAAAGGAAAAGATTTATGCCTTTATTAACCCTATTTTAAAGGCATTTATAACTATACTGGCAACACTAGAATTAATGTTGTCTAATTCCAAATGGAACTTGTGTATACCAATTCCATAGTACCCTTGAGACATATTCCTTTCTGAGAGGGTCCATGTAATTCAGTGGAGTCTGTCTGATGAGTATCCTCTAAATACATGTCACATAGTGGAGGGAGGGGAGGAACAGAGAAGATTAATTTATATATGCCACAAGCTAGAGAAATACTATAACCAGACTGAAAATTTCAGAACATACTCTAATTAGAAGTTAGTATCTGCTGTGTGAATGATTCCCTGGCAGTTTCACCATTTCATGATGGATTCTTGAGCTGCACGGACTTTTTAATATTTTCGGATCTTGGGACATATTCTGCTATATTTTTTTATGCTAGCCATAGCTCTCAAACATTAAAATTGGGTATCTGTTATTTGACTTCATATTCACTAGCACCATTCTTGTGAGCTATATATTTTGCATTGTGGCTGAGGGATGTTACATTAATTGAAGTGATGTATATAGACTCACAAAGATACAAAGGTGTTAATGTAGCCCAGTCACTGTCCGTCATTAAACAGTTAAAACAAGGTTTGGTGATTAATCTGCTTAGCACTATGGCAAAAATACTATTACATTACTTTTAACCCTTTCTTAAAGATAGAGAAAGATGTGGGGGGCTGGGGAGGGTGGGGAGATGCCGTTAACCTATTTCAAGTATTTATTAGGGTTTTTAGTTCCCTTTCTCTCTTGCTAGAAACAGTCTTTAGAAGGAAAAAATCTTGTTTGATATTTTCTTAGAAAGTAATAACAATTTAAGAACAATTGTTTGGGAGGGGGAACAGAAGAAGGTGGATTGGAGCTGGTGTTAAAGACTGATCCTCTTTTTTTTTTTTTTTTTTTAAGAAGATAAAACTAGATGATTACACTTAGGGGAGAGAGAGAAAAGAATAGCAAAGAAAGAAGATGTACCTTGTGTCTATGATTTTGATTCTCAGTTGCAATCTCACTGCTGGAAAGACAAAGGTGCAGTACACTGGCCTGCTCAGAGGGACCACTGTCCTGTGGCCTGGCAATTCTAAAGGCCCTGGGGCTCCACTACTACTGTGCCAGCAGCGGCAACCCAGCTTCCTGGGCCCTTTAAATCAATGTCCGATCATTGTGTGGCATGATCCAGGCCACTCTAAGGGCTGAATACATGTTATTTGACTCCACATTCATTAACACCATTGGGGACCGGCATGGCTGTTGGCTCCCCTGACAGCACATGGATTTACTAGCCATTTTGAGACTTGGCAAACTTGTATTGGGATTGAGCCATTTAAGGCATTGCTTTTTAGTGGCCTCTGTGGTGGGGTGCGGTTACAGAAGACCCTTTGGGGGCTGCTTCCCGCTGTGCTGACAAAGCCAGTGACACTCGCCAACTTGCTGTCTGGGGCTTCTCATCACCCTGTCCTGCTGGGCCAGATCTCCTTGTCTCCCCCAGCCACGGCACTGAGCTGAGATTACTGTCCTCTCTACTCCTCACCCCAAGAGCAATGCAGACTATGATTCTCTTCAAGTCTGAGGAGGATGTAGTTTCGGGCACAGTTTCTAGGAACCCAAACACCAAATGGAATCAGAACCCAAAATAAATAATTCAGGTTAGCCCCCTTTATCAGTGAAAGAAGGATAACACGCATAACAGTTATTTACACTGGGCTTGATAGTAAATAAAAGTACTTTATTAAGTACAAGTAGTAGGATTTAAGTGGTAGCAAGTAAAAATAGGCAGCACAAAGTAGACTACAAATGTAAAATAACAGAACACACATAGGGTATGTCTACACTACCACCCTAGTTCGAACTAGGGTGGTAATGTAGGCAACCGGAGTTGCAAATGAAGCTTGGGATTTGAATTCCCGGGCTTCATTTGCATCTTGCCGGGCGCCGCCATTTTTAAATGTCCGCTAGTGCGGACTCCGTGCCCCGCGGCTACACGCGGCACAGACTAGGTAGTTCGGATTAGGCTTCCTATTCCGAACTACCGTTACTCCTCGTGAAACATACCCATAGCTAGTTCTAACACTCTAAAAGCTTATTACATGCTTACCCTAAAACTGTTCTTACTTCAGGTAAACCTCCGAGCCAAGAAAGATTCCTTTTCCCTGGGGTCTTTGGTTCATTATCTTGGGAGTGACATGCCAGCAAAAGATAAAGACCCTGAAAACTTTGCATCTTAAATAGCCTTCCTTTTAGGTGGGAATTCTTTGTTTCACATTCCCTCTTTCACATGGAAAGTTACCTGGTCAGACCCTACCAGTCGGAGTGGTCACGTCCTAAGACCACCCACTGCTTAGACTTAACAGACAAAGGAGGCTGTTTACAGGTGACTAGCCAGATCTTGAGGTGTCCCAGCATTGGAAACACACTTGATGACTTTCATTTTCACCTTTAAAACCATAAACCATTGCATACTTCTAACTATACATACAAGAGTGATACATACTACAAAATAAGATATACAGATTCAACCAAATGTGACATTAAAATTGATAGGTTACATGAGGTATTTTGACCAAAGCATCTTTAAGTTATACATATTTGTGTCCATAATTCAATTTCATAAAACATGGGGGGTGAAACCATTGCAGCCCCTTACTGCATTTCAAGTTTATGGTGGTGAGCCAGACTCTCTTTAAACAGACTAAAATGGAGAGGGTTAAGAAAGGTGCACTAAGGTGGAGAAGGAAATCAACACAAGGGTGCAGAACAGAATAGAATGCCTGGTAGTATTTGGAATGTAGCTAGGTCTGGTGGAGGGAGCAATGTCATCTGGTTCCCTCTGTCGGGCTGGGTCTGGTCATCACTTTCCTAAGTATTAGGATGAAGAAAGGTCCCAGAAGACAGTGTAAGTGGCAACCACAATGGTGAAGCTCATTCCTTCTTTCAATCAGCTAGTGTAGCAGTAGCCACTTTCTGTTAGTATGCGTGTCCACTCAATTCCCTTTTTTTTTTTTTTTTTTAAAAAGGAACTAAAAGGGTGTGTTTTAACTGAGGGCTTGGAGAGCTGGGAAGCCTAGTGACTAGATTTCTAGCCTCCTGATTGCCCTTCTATGCTGTGCTAGTACACTTGCAGTGTGTCTTTGTAAAATATGCATTGTCTGAGGGACTGAATATATGAAACTTAATTTCTAAATTCAGTAAAGTCCATTTATATATTTTCCCTAAACACATTTCTTATGCACTTGAGTACTGAGAATAACCCTGAAGCAGAAGCCTCAGATGTTTATAAGGGGCTTTTCATTTTTGAATAGATATGACAGAAGTAAACATGACACTTCTCTTGGGGTCTCAGCTCACTAAAATAAATATAAAAAACAGCATCAGGCAGCAGTCTTACAAATGGGCTGCCCTGGATTTGCAGAGGTCATTATAGTCAATCAGGCACAAGGAGTGCATGCTTGCAGATACTATAATCCATGTTTTGGATTGTATTAGAGAAAGAGCTCTGTCATTCACTCTAATGAAGGAAAGTAGTAGAAAAATGTTAGTTATCAGATTGCACTTCTACACAGGATGCTCTCAGTTGAAAATTGCAGGGCTGTAGAGAAGGGGAAGGGTCTATATTCTGATATCCTAACACTGACTGGTACTTTTATTCTTTAAGCAGTCCCACTGAAGTCAAGGACAACTCAAGAAATAAAGCTATCACTACCTATCACAATTTTCTTGCAGTAGGGCTATGAAAGCAATAGCCCACAGTCAGTCTATCCAGGATAACAGATGAATAATTAGTCTATTAACACAATCTCATATGGGTTTTAGGCACAGCAGTTTACTGATTTTCGGATTTTAGTGTTAACTTCATGATGGCAAAAATCATCTTACTATTCAACACTAGAGTTCAGCAGCACTACTTTACATATTAAAATACATTTTTGGAAATAAGGAGTGCCTCCTCTGGATAGACGTGTATTGGTTGCAATGGATGGTCTTTCCCATGTTCATTTTCATTTTATAAAGAGTAGCTTAGAGCTGCATTTCTAGTGTCTGAAGAGAGAAGAATTGAAAATAGTTCAGTTGCTCCCCAAATGCATATTGAAGTGAGGGATATTGAGCAGGGTCTTCCAGGTGGCTCATAAATCTTTAGTTCTTTCCTACTGTGGTGATAAGTGCTCTGTAGGTGATGATTAAAAGTCTGAAAATTAAGAGTTTCATTAGTAGTGAGCAATCTGATTCAAATTAACTGAGATTTCTTTGTCCTTATCACAAACCTTTGCTGTAAACTGGACCTAACACTCTTCTAGAACTTAATACGTCCACTTTCCCACAGCACAGGTGATAAAATACCGTGAGTTTGTTGTCATCATTTTTCCTATTTTCCTTTAGTAGGGCAGATAAACTATGAAGAGATAGCTCAGTGTTTGGGTGCTTATCTGTACTGAAACAAATCTACACATTTTTCTATCTTAATCATTTAGGGTTTTTCAGTCTGGGGACACACAGAAAAATTAATTCAAATTAATGTGTGGTGTGTGTTAAAAGTAGATTAATTAGACTACATTAAACCTTTGTGTGGACACACTACATCAGCATTAAAGTGGCCTTATGTTAAACCAAGTACTTTTTATTCACCAGTTTAGTTAACTTGTATTAACTTTCTTAAATGTAATAAGCAGAAAGCTAAGATATGAATTTATCCTACACTAGCCTGCCAGTCTCTAACTATCTGTGTGCTCTCTGCTGATTCTGTTTCAAAGAGGACTAACTCAAATATATATTTACTGATTATTAATGTGCATCAGCAGGGTGTACAGCGACCGTTAATATGCAGGCTACAATGGGTAGATTCACACTTTGACTTGCCACAAAGCAGGGTAACCCAACAGGACTGCCAAACCCCAGGGCAGCTCTAAGGGGTGAGACCTCAGCTGGGAGAAGCAGGGCTGGGAGCACACATAGCTGGCTGGAGCATGCAGCGCAGGGATCTGGAGCAGCCACACACCACTCCAATGGTGATTCTAAAGGACCCAGAGCTCTGGCCACCACCGCTATTGCAGTAACAATGGCAACCAGGCTCACCGGGACCCTTAGAATCACCAGGCCCTGAGGCAGTTGTCCCCTTTGCCCTCCCTCCCCGTTGGTGGGCCTTCCACAAACTTAAACATTCTTGTTGAAACCCTGCCTCACGGACTCCATTTATAGCAACCTTAAGTGATGCTGACTTGTGTACCGGGGTTGAGATTTACTGGCATAGCACCTCCTGCTGGTCACGCTTGGAATTAGTTCTGTCCTCAGCAGGGCACCCCCTCCTGGCTTATGTCTCACCCAGCAACACTCCACAATCTGTTCTAAACCTGCATCGCTCCCTAGATCAGTGTCTTCTTCAGGATTCTGGCCGTGCTGATTACACAGGCCTTCGTTATTAGCAGTCCTTAGTCTCTCATGTGTGCCACCATGATCAATTGCAGCCTCAGTCTAGCCCTTTACCTCAAGGGCAGGCCACAGTACATAAAGGCCAGTGTGGCTATGTGCAGTGTAAAATGGAAGGGGAGGGGAGAGAGACCCAGGCCTTTTTAATGCTCTGGGTCCCAGCCCAGAGACCATCTAGCAGCAGCCTTGTCCTGCACTCCTTCTCTCCCCTTCTACCGTCTCCTGCTCCCTCGGACACTACCCTTGTGACCCTTGCACCCTTCTGGCCCCTGTATCAAGGCCAGCAGCCTGGAAGGTATCAGGCTGGAGCCTCCCTCATTAACTCCCCTGAGCCTGCCCAGCACTGCTCTCTTGAAGGTGCTTCATTGGGAACCAATCCTGCCACCCTCCCTGGTCAGGTCCCAACGGCTCTGCTGAGGAGTTCTTATAACCAGAGCTGCTCCAGCAAGCTATCCTCTGATCAGCTTCTTCTAAGAGCCCTTTCCTCATTTGTTGGGGCTCTGTGCAGGCTCACTTCAGTTTACTTTAACCCCTTTCTCTGCTCGAGGGGGGCAGCTGAGCCACTACAACTTGTTATTCAGATTAAGAAACCCATAAGAGCTGGATTCTCCTGCCAGTGCTCAGGGCTAGCTCAAGGACCTAGGGTGTGAGCTCCTAGATTCTAATTCTGTAAGCTTCTCTGCACAGACACTGAATTTCATCCTATGGAACCTTGGAAAAGGAACGTAACCCCATTCTTGCTTATCAGATCAGACCAACCTCTGCAAAACACATGTAGCCCAAGGTCCAGGGTGCTTCAGAAGCTGTTCTGGGAGCTACAAGTTGTGGACTACAATTTGCATGTTGGGAGAACTTCCTGGTTTCTGCCAGGATGTTCCCTCTGCGCACACATCCCCCAGCAGGGTTTCAGCACTGACTGAGCTGGGGGCACATAGACTGCAAGCAGAGTGGAGATTGCTGAACTGTAGTCCTGTTTTATGTTTTTTACAGGTAGAACCAATAGAGCACCCTGAGAAGATTTTAAGTAACACAAAGGGAGAGGATGGGGAAAAATCAGCTGGAGAGTCTAAACTATCCTGGATGCATTCATTTAATAGAAAACTCACATAATCAAGACAACCTTACCTACTCTAGTATTCTTCTAGTGAAAAATTCTCCAAAAGATGTACTCAACTCAGTATATGGTAATAATTCCAGCCTGATTGTAATAGAGACCTGAATAAAACTTTCTCTAACCTTGTTCCCCCTTCTCACCCCCCCTCCCCCCAGTAATGATCTGGAGATTAAGCTTTTCTAGAGGATTTTTAATTAGGCATTTATCTAAGACAAGATGTGTATAACTTTACTAATCTATTAGCTAATATGCATTTAAAAATCTGTGATCAACAGCTTGAAATCCTGCCAGTTCTTTTGACTCCAATTAAATGGACATAAATATATGTGCAATAATCATCCATTATATTTTTAATAACTCTTCCCTGAAGTTAAATTTTTACCACTCACCATTGCTATAAGTAGATCAGCATTATAGGTCCTTCCCTGTCATTTCAGATGACATTTATTCACTTGCTTCTCTCTACAGGCACAAGAAGCTATATAATGGAGCCCACAGCCATCTCTTGATACCTTTTGTTCTGTTCCTGGGTGAAATGCACATGCTAGATCTCTGGCCTCTAGCCATCACCTGTCTCTGGTGATGGAATCATGTAATTATCTTACTCTCAGATCCAACCCTGGGTTGCTTTTCCCTGGTACTCACTGTGATTACCTCACTAGATCTGATGTAAGCTCAGACTCTGCGGTTTTGCTCCCCCAGGGGCATCGGTGACCAAATAGTTAAGGTTGGTTGGAGAATATTTCTAGTTCATGAAAAAAGTCAAGTGTGAAATGAGACCTTTCAAAATATGTGGAAAAAACAAGAGGAGACTGAGACCAATTCACCTACCCAAGAATGGTCAATTAACCAGGTTTCTCAACCTATACGTCTCAGCCCAAATCTAGGTCACCAGCTTGTTTGAAAAGGGTAATATGGAGATCTCCATGGGCTTAGTTGGGCTCCTTTCCCATTCTGGGGCATTGAGTCTTCAAGGGTCAGAGCTTTAGTCAAATGTGGCCTAATTGCCCCTCTGTCATGTGAGGGTCCTCCAGGCTAAATTTGGCTGAGTGGCACTTGTGATCCCACTACAAGTCACATTGCCACTCTTACATATATGTCCCAGCTAGTCCTCCACCAGGGACAGGGCCAACCCTGCAAATCTGCAGGTCATAATGCCCAGTGGTTGGAGCCAAGCCCAGCCAGTTGCAGGAACTGACGCCATGGAGTTAGTGTGGAGAAAGTTCTGAAACACTTTCTAGGCAGGGGGAGGGGGCAGGACCTGGCACATGCCATCTATATACTGGGTTGGACAGGCCATCGTATTTATAAATGGGTCCTGAACCCCCAAAGAAGGTTAAGAACTACTGGGCTATGGTGCTCATCTGGGGCATGGCAGAACCAAGTTCAAAGCCCTTCTCTCTGATTCCGGGGGCTTGATCCTGTACGCCATATCCCAAGTGACTGCCCTATCCCCACCATGCTACAGAGTCAATCTCTCTCTCTGGTTCACTGAGTATTTAATTTATTTATACCGAGTGGAATAGCTCCACCAGGAAAGCTTGAGAGACAGACTGCGATTGAGGCACTTTCCTGGATGTGGGGGGATCTAGGATCAAGCGTCTCCTCTGAATCAGAGAAGAGTCTTAAACTGGAATCTCCCATATCTCTGACCCCCAAGCTATTGTTGTTTTGAGGCAGAACTCCTTGCTCACCAACCTGAACCTGCACAAAGTTTAAACAGAAAGGAGGGTTTTCTTTTTTCTTTTAACCAACTCTACCTACAGCTTTCTCCATACAAAGTATCATTGATTTTGAGCAAAAGAATTTACAAGAAAACGTATCTTTAAAAATCATAAGCAAGACTGCGAGTAGGTAGCTTTTCCCGGGGGCTTACTGTTCCCTTGGTCTGGGAATATTTAATTCCTTTAGATTTCCTCCACAAATAATCTCAGTGTGTGTCAGGTTGTCCCCTTAGTGTTCTGTTCAGGCTTCCAACTTTGGAAAACAAATGGTATCACTTCCATCTGATGTGTATCAGTGTGTTATGAATGCATTCTAATTGTTTGCTGGAAAATTCTTGTCTATTGATTCATTGGGTTGCCTTCCTGTGCAGTCCTAATTTAACATGAGTATTAGACACCTATAATAAATGTTCCACTACCGCCAGTGAAGATTAGATCCAAGTATTCGTTCAGGAAATTATAACTTACTACCTAGATTCAATAACTTTACTAACCTGATCGCTTACCTATTCATATCATTATTAAAGTTCAGTATTCCTACATTAATACATATCACCTTCACATTTGTCATATCTTGTTTTCTTAACAGTAAAACTAAGGTTTTCCATATCTCATCTCATAAGGTTGCTACAGGCAAAAATAATTGTAAATCATACTAATGGTGAAATGTCAAAGCTTTTAAAAATATATTCATCATAAATCAGTAGTAAACTAAACATGCTTGTATTTTTATTCTGTGTGTAGGCCAATGTCTGTCTCTAAGTCCTGGTCTACACTAGGGAGTTATTTCAAAATAACAGAGTGTCCTTGCTATTAAGCCTGTTATTTTGAAATAAGAGGCTGGTTATTTTTTAATAATAACTCCTGCTTTCCTTGGGGAATAAGCTTATTTCAAAATAATTATTTGGGGAGTAGTTATTTTTAATTTAGTTATTTTGAAATTATTTCCTAGTGTAGACATGCCCTAAGAGTTGCTCTGTTCAACCTGAGGTGATTTTTCTGTGTTAGACACTCACTGTCAGTTACAATACACAGATTTAGATTTTCAAGTCAAAATATGACTTATCTGGTCCACTTTTCTCTAGTAATAATTGTACAATTAGAAACTAGTGAATTGTATTCATGATGCACAAACCAGAATAGAATCCTCTGAAGGTCTAGAGGGCATAAATGGTAAAAATATATGTGCTTTGGGAGCAGATTTATTCAGCAACAGTGTGACATTTTGTATTGTCATCTTTGGGTATACATATTTTTTAATGTTTAAAGTGTTGCCAAACATATTCTGTCATTTAGATTGTAAGTTCTTTGGGGCATAAGCTGCCCTTTCTTGAATACCTCTTGAAAAGATCTAGCACAGTAATAGTTTGTGTCATAATGAAATAAAAATAAAAATAATTAATCTATAAGTAACCCCAGAAGTCCCACAAATCTGCAGTAAGGTAAATTTTAGCATTGCTTGGGACATTCATGTGAATGAAAGGCAGGTACTAAAATGAATTATAAGCTGCAGGGTGCAACTTTATTAACACTGGTTACAGTCAGTATATGCCCAGCTATCTCACTTCACAACTATTTAACTAGTTCCAGGATTATGTTTCAGTGCTCCATCCATATAGTCCATATATCAGACTACTGTAGGAATTAATTCATTCTGAATCCTCTAATCCTCCCCCAACCAATGAAGGGAACTTACGGTATGTCTACACTACCACCCTAGTTCGAACTAGGGTGGTAATGTAGTCAACCGGAGTTGCAAATGAAGCCCGGGATTTGAATTTCCCGGGCTTCATTTGCATCTTGCCGGGCACCGCCATTTTTAAATGTCCGCTAGTTCGGACTCCATGCCCCGCGGCTACATGCGACACGAACTAGGTAGTTTGGACTAGGTTTCCTATTCCGAACTACCGTTACTCCTCGTTCTACTTTTAAAAGTGGTAGTGTAGACATATCCCCAGTCTGCAAAGATTAAGGCTTTTTAATCTCCCTAGGAGCTCCACCAATGTCCTCCCAAGTTTCTCTTTCCCCCAAGAACTAGCTCCGTTAGCTTTTATCCACCATGGACATCAGTTGCAAATTGTGACTAGAACACAGAAATGTGTTGTTATCTTAACATTAGGTTTGTAAAACCTATTCTTCACTCATACACAGTGCAGCAAAGAGAGTGAGACAAACACTGGCCCTTTGCCAATTTGGCCAAAGAAATACATTCCGTCCTGATCCCCTGAAATGTGGGATCAGTTCAACCCACAGCTCTACTGTAGGGAGGTGAGGAGAGCAGGCTGAGGCAGCTGGAGAGAGGAGAGACTCGTGTAATGCAATGAAAAGCTTAAATCATTTAGTTTCACTCTCCCCCAGCCAGACAAATGGATCAAGGCAGGGATAGGGAGAGAACCTCCATCATGTGCTTTCATCCTTCACTCTACTTCCATGAGCAGAAAATTCTCTTCTCTGGTCCGATCAGTAACCTGTTGATTGGGTTGTCAGATGGTTTAACCAAAAAATACCGACTCCCCCCCCCCCAAAAAAAAACACCAGGGAAAAAATTATGTTAAAAGAGGGGGAGGGGGACCAAAGTTGTTGAGCAAAAAAAAAAAAAAACAAAGACCCCGAGAGTTATTAAGGAAAAAAAATAAAGAAATTAAAAAAAACCAGCAGATGATACGGCGGCAATCTTTCTGCCTTCTATCCCTGCTCTGGACTAGACAGTTCCCCTGCAGAACCAGGTAAAGTGGGGGAGGGGGCAAGCAGGTGCGCTGAGCCCGGTTGCTTAGGGTTGCCAGGTGTTCAGTATTGACCCGGACAGTCCAGTATTTTCGCCCCCTGGCCGGGAAAAAAATCAGAAAACACCAGACATTTTAGGTGTCCGGTATTTTCTGAATTTTTTTACCAGCCAGGAAGCAAAAATACCGGACTGTCCAGATCAATACCGGACAACTGGCAACCCTACCTGTTGATGCTGCAGGCAATTGGAGTTTTTATTGTTGCTGTTGGTGTTGTTGTTTGTTGTTGTTCAGGCTCTCCAATTCTCTTCCCAGGACAGTGCATTCTAACCAAACATCCTCTTTTCCTTCCAGCTCAGATAGGGTATATTGATTATATGGAATCAGGGAGTCAGTTTCCAGTGAAATGTTGTTTCTGGACTCATTATTTAGATGAGAGCTAATTCAGGACAGAAACCGTATTATAAGCACAACAGAGGGCATCCAGAGGCATTGAATAGCCCCGTTTTACATATTCAGGACCGCTGATCCCCTTATTCTTTTTCCAACTTGATTAAATCATTTTATTTCTCTGCAGTCCTCCATTTACAATGTTCTGTTTTAAAGGCCATTTGAATTACTTCTCCATTGTGTTTTTTGAGTCTCTGAGCCAACACTTGGTGCCTATCCATATATTTTTAAACAACATTATTAGTTATGTTTTGCTGATATTAAAATTGATTAGGCTTTTTTATCATCACTCATTTAGGTGATTTAATTCCATTTAATTCCACTGTCTTCAGCCCTAGAATTAAATATTATTTCTATTAAGCATGAATAAGCAGCCTAAACAATTACTCATCAGAAAAACAAACAGCAATCAAAATACCACTGACAGTAAATCTTTCTTTTTCTTTCTTTAATTAAAAAAAATCATGGTTCTATACCTAGACAGGATTTTACTTTAAATGTTTATTACTAAAAATATGCTTGATTTACCAATACCACTTTGATACTGAAAGCCTGTTTCAATTGCTGCAGTAATGTAGCAGTGAAGTTGAGCTATAATGAAGGTTTTTCAAAAGTTGCTCCTCTTTGTTTGCACACCTTTTCTCTGCTATGGCATGTCTGTGTTTGGCCAAAAACAAATGAATTGCCCATGTGTAAATTCTCACCCGTAAGTCTTGTTGAGACCTTCAATGTGTATCTTAAATTTGCTTTTTAATCTTCCCTCTTCCAGGTAGAGACTCACCACCTCTCCCATCCTCATTCCTCATCATAAATGTAGTTATGCACACAAACTATTCCTCTTTCTTTTCTATACTAATTCCTACATCATCCCTTTTACAAATATTTACCCCATTTACAAATATTTGAAACATCTCCAAGTGTAACTACCATTTCTGATATTTAATATTTTAAACTATAGACTGTCCTAAAGCAGAGCCCTACAATTTAACGCCAGTAACTATGGATGTTTAAAAGTTGCATCAAAACTTAAATTCTGTATGTCGCTTTTAGTTGGTTGGCTTTTGAGGGAGATCAGGGCAGAGAAGTCCGGGATGCAACTCTTGTGCTCAGTTCAGCTGTTGCAAGGTCCATAGAAAAGACAAATGAAAGTGACAAATGGATAAATGAATGGGTATGCTTGCAATGATTGGTTCATGAGGATGTGGGGGTTTTTTTGTTTGTTTTTTTTAATCTCTAGGTACATCTACAGTGGCTATAGCGGTACACACAAACTCTGGTAAGCAAGTTACTCCACTTCTATGAAATCATAACACCTCTTCACAGCTCCATTCAATTCATTATACTTATACCAGGTTACTACTAAATAGCAAACTCTTTTTCGTGAAACTGATGTGATGGAGCAGCAGTGATCCTGGACAAAGCACTAGGAGGAGTTTAAACATTTTCCTGCAAAATATTTCTCTGATCAAGACAACAAATTGGGATAGGGATCCAGCTGTGCCATTGAAAAGCAGAGGACGGAGGAAGATTACCATTTTGAATTTAAATAATGAAACCAATTTTTAATCGTGGTTTTTTCAGATAGGTGGAAGAAGACTGAGAGGAAGAGAAATTTCTACTTTTATTTTAAACTCTTGATTGGCACACAGGGATCAGAGTTGGGAGGAAAAGGACAAAGATTAAACCATTATCATTTATGTTATGGGATGAATACATTTACTCAGTATGGGTACATCTACACAGCAGCGTTATTTCAGAATGACTAACATTATTCCAAAATGACAAAATGTATATCTATGCTACAAGCCTTGATTCCAAAATAATATTGAACTGGAGGACTTCTTACTCCAACTCATGGTAACCCTCATTTCATGAGGAGTAAGGGAAGTTGAGGAAGAATGTTCTTCCTTCGACTTCCTGCTATGTAGACAGCCTCAAAAGCCAAATTAAGTCTTTTTGACTTAAGCTATGCAATTGATGTAGCTGAAATTGCATAGCTTAATTTGACTTTAACCCTGCTGTGTAGACGTACCCTATTATATGGGAAGGTATTTGGAGTCTTGGGGATATGACAGGTGGAGGCATATTGGTGGAAGCCTAAATCTTGTGGAGATCTTTATATTTTTAAGTATTAACAAATAATTTTAAACAGTGTACAGGAGTTTAGAGAAGATTATTTTGTTTGGCTCAAATGAAAGATTTTATTCTGTAATAAAATAACATGGCTGTTTTTATTGCAGCAGGTTTGTAGCCTGGACATCTGATATATAAAAGTCAAGCACTGGGAACTTGAATTCAAGTAAGGTGCCCCCTTCAACATGACATTAGAAGCAGGACTGAAAAAATTGGTCTAAAAATTGCATCTAGAGGAACCAAACTTGTAACATTTCACTTTTTTTATTTCTGTGATCAGTGTGAATATACATTGATGTGCTTATACTCTGAGAAATCTTCTATGGCAGATTAATGGTCTTTCTTCCAAGAACAACATCAGAATGATGATGGCCAGAGGGGCCTATGAATGAAGTAACATACTGCACTAGTTTAGTAGGTTTAACTCATAACCATTTGATAATTAACTAGCTATAATCTTGAAATAATGGATCAAATGATACAGTTGCACAGCAGATCTCTCACTCACCCAGCACAGTAAGGGTACATCCATAGAGCTAAAGTCAGAATAAGCTATGCAATTTGAGCTACGTCAATTGTGTAGCTTAAATTGAAATAGCTTATTTCGGCTTTTGATACTGCCTATACAGCAGGAAGTCGGAGGAAGAATGCTCTTCCTTTGACTTCCCTTACTTCTTGTGAAATGAGGGTTATGGGAGTCAAAGTAAGAAGTCCTTCAGCTCGACATTATTTGGAAAATAAAGACTGGCAGTGTAGATGCACACCATGTTATTTCGGAATAATGTCATTTATTCTAAAATAACGCTGCTGCATAGACATAGCCTAAAACAGTCTGATAAGAAAGATGGCAACAAGAACAAAAGACAAGCCCCTCTGTTTTGAGGTCTGTGCTGGGGGGGTGGGTAGGAAGAAGGAGGTGGCATTCCCAGCTACCTCAACCACTATGCCATCAAGAAAACCGCTCTTTGAGGAGCATTCTCAAATGAGAAGATCGTTGCCTTTAGGGAGCAGCCAAAGGAGAGCTTGGTGCAATGCAGAACTAGCCCCATAAAAAGAGGCTTTCTCTTGAGCTTGTAATAGGAGAGTCCTGGCAATATTCTAGAAGTGTGGCAAAGTTAGCGCACCATAGGACATGCACACATAAAAGTAGTTGAAATGTTACTTACGCCTCACTCACTAGGTCATGAGGGAGGTATTTAGATGCCAAAAACAAGTTGACCCAGTTGTTTGTTGTTTGCTAGTAAAAAGTAATGAGACTATGTAACTGATTTGTGGTACATAAACTTTCCCATTTTTGCTGAGATTGCAAGACTCTGTTTCTTCTTTGTTATTATCTTGCCCCTGGGAGAGCTGCACCAGCAGCATCTAGAAGTGTGATATTTTTCCATATGTATTTATTCATGAAGTGAGCAGTGTATTTTACTATCTTTGCCTTGTAATAATCAGTATGTTTTTTTTCCTTCTATTTAACCTCATCTGCTTTAGAGGAATTATAGGTTAGATTTATGTAGTGATTTATTTAGTGACATGTCCTAAGAGAATGTACCTATCATTTTAGCCTTTGATAGAGAGTATATTTATTAGTAAATAAATCTACCTGTTATCTGGTCATATGATTCAAATCTTCTCTTTCCACGTGCAAGCAATATCTGAAATCAAAATTTTCTTCTTACCAGTGAAGATGGTCTTTTCCTTGGTTTTATTTTGTCAATTTGATTATATCTACAGTATTCAGAGAACATGGCAGATAACTAGGTAAAAGCCAGGATATATTGAAGAGTCTTCTCTTGTCCATGTATGCAGAAGGAATAGCATTGAAGTAAACACAGTCTTATCATAGTGATCATACATGTGGTTCCTCACAAGGTTTTGCAAATATCTTACAGCAAAGCTTGCATCCCTTAGGCAGCAAAAGAACTCTTACTGACTGAAACTGTAATTTATGTCTGAGAGAGGGAATAGCGGAGATTTTGATAGTGTTGGTTTTCTAGTTCTCCAGTTAGCAGTGGGTGATTCTTCAAATGCACTTACAATTGATTTAGTACAGACAAGTTTCCAGAAGTCTGAATAATTCTCCATATCTCTTTGATCAGCCTGGAAAATGTGTGTAGATTTTTTAAGGATATATGACTGTGGCAGGAAGACTTAAAGGACTGAAAATAATGACTTTATATATCTTCATTCCTTTTTCCTTCACACTGATTTCCTAATTAGAGAGTGCTGGGTGTACAGGTGTATGAGTTCTTAATTCTTTTGCATTTTTTTGTGTGTGAAGAAGCCTTCTCATACCCTCTAAGCAAATCCCCACATAACTCTTGACAGAATTACTGTATCCAGGTGATCTCTCATCTGTTTTTTTCCCCTTTGGAGTAGGAATTGTGAATAAAGGTCAAAGTCTGGGGAGGGTCATTTCACAGACTTGACTGAATCAGGAGGGCCTGAGGACATTGAGAAAGGGTTGATAGGCTGAATGCTACATGTCCAGAAGGAAACTGTAATGTAGAATGAAATTTGTTGTTTGTATATATTATGTTAATATAAATTGTAATTAAAAATATTTTGGTCTGGCCAATTGATATCCTGTCTTGCCTCATTTATAGGTCTAAATTAATTTGAACCTGAAGACTGTATGACTAGGGAGAGGGACAGGACCATGGGTATGTCTACACTACAGAGTTTTGTCAGAGAAACAGCCATTTTTCCGACAAAACCTGAATTACATCCACACTGCCATGGCATTCTTCCGAAAGTAAATTGCAAGAACAGAGGGGTTTTTCCACCATTGGTAATCCTCTTTCTATGAGGAAAAAGTCTTTTTCCAGAAGAAATCTTTTGGAAAAAGGTGTGTGTAGATGGGGAGGAAGAAGTGTGGATGCTATCTTTCGATAAAGCAGATCGGTTTTTTGATGCACTTTGTGTGTGGATACTCTCTTTTGGAAGATGATTTTTTCAGAAGATCTCTTCCAAAAGAAGCCTGTAGTCTAGACATAGTCCCTGTATCCAG
The DNA here is from genome assembly GCF_052426305.1 of Pelodiscus sinensis. Taxonomy (NCBI): domain Eukaryota; kingdom Metazoa; phylum Chordata; order Testudines; family Trionychidae; genus Pelodiscus; species Pelodiscus sinensis. Next base: position 18,635,788 of record NC_143064.1, on the reverse strand, counting down.
GAGAATGAAGTTATACCTGATAAAGCTACAGTGCCAATAACCTAAGCATGATAGCGAGTGCTGCAAAGTAACTGTTCTCAGAGTATTGTATAAACAAAGGTCTTCAAAACAATGCTAAAGATAAAAGGTTGGGCAGAGTTTGATTATGCCTGTTTGGGTCAATTCTCATTATTGATGAGAAATCCTAAATTTGTCTGTTTACTCTTAACTTAAGTTTTCTCTGTTTTTGGCTGATCTGAAACCACTCAGAGTTTTTCTGTTGACCTCACTGAGCTTTGGATCAGGCCATCTGAGAGAACATTATCAGATACAATAGGAGATTTGGTACAAAAATGTGTCTGTGTTTTGATTTGGCAGATTTGGGAAAGGTTTTTAGATTTCCAAGCACACTGTATGTTAGTGAGCTAGAGAATTGCTGTTGCTATGTGACATCTGAGAGCATGACCATGTGAGCTGATCCATGTGAGTGCACCCCAATAGACCCTAAAATAAGGGAGCAGCCTGAGTGGATCAGATTGCAGGATTGCAACCTTTTACTGTAATTAGAAAACAACACAATGAACTGAAAAATAAAATGTTCTACACCTTCTATTAGATCATAAACATACAGGAGTAATAGCAATAGAGGGTCTACCTCCATAGCCAAATTCCTTTTTAGGGTGAAAATGCTTATTCTGCAGTTTTATCACCTTCTGTGTTCCTAAAGTTAAATCAATAATAAGTATTCCTTTGGTTGACAGGTTTCTGTTAGGCTTATTTAATTATTTCATTCTCATACTGCTGAAATCCAACTGCAATGCTAATAACGACAATCAATATTTCCTCCAAAACAAGGGGGCAAATATTATTCTTGTTTATACTCTCCATGCCAGTGGAGTTACATGGGATTGATGTTGGTGTAACTGAGAGCAGAATTCAACCTAGTTAATTCTCATGGGTTCAGCTATTATTCATTATTCAAATACAAGTCTTCTGTCTGTACTAGTAGTGTTTGCTCATATTATGTTATTAAAATATAACTCGGTGCATGCTGTCTAAATTGAATTTTTGCTTTAATTGCAGATGGACGTCTAATGACTAATAGAACATTAGACTTCAGGTCACATGTTGGTGGACAAACAACAAAATATTAGTATTTTAATCCAAGAAGAACTTTAATTAAAATGAGTGGGGTATTTGTATCTTTTACTACATGTCCATTCTGCTCAGTAGGTTGGGTAATCAAACTTGTAATTACATTGAGACAGATTCTGTTTCCAGTTGAAGACTGTGTGGCCAATTATTAAAGTGCTGTAAATACCAATAGATGTAATGATGAACTTCAAATGATTTGGATATTCAAATAAATATCCAAGACTTAAAATGCTAATTTGAAGCTTATCTGATCCCTTTGGCAGGAAAACACAAGATTATTTCTGGTGCTTCTAAAAACCTGTCCTTGAAACCCCTCAGAGCCCAAAAATATGGAGAAATGGAGAACAGTTGGGGTAGACTATTAAAGGAATGGGTTCAGACACAACTAAAGCTGGTCTTTCATTGAATTCTGATATTTGAAGACATTTATGAATGGGTTGAAATAATTTCATGTAGACCAATTTGCCCACTGTAGACCTTAGGGCTGTGGTTCTCAACTGGTGATCCATGGTGACTTTTTCGGTGGTCCACAGGAACATTGTCCAAAGTCATACGGCAAAGCAGGTGCCTCCATTAGGCTGTTTTATGCTGTGTTTACAATCACATGGCGCATTCATCCATAGCATCACCTAGGATACAACCGCGTTGTGTTGCCAGTAACTTCCGTCTGAGGCTCTGAGCGTCAGTGTAGCTGCTGCTGTCATGCTGAGCGGTTGCTGTGTCATTCGTCCTGTGCTACATGTGCTGTTTTACAGATATGGTGTAGTTTGTTTATAATGGCAACGACAGGAAGATATGTCAAGCGCAAGTATTCAGAGGACTACATCAAATTCGGCTTCACTTGTCAAGAAAAAGAAGGCGTGGATTTGCCACAATGTGTTATTTGTTTCAAAGTCTTGGGGAATGACTCAATGAAGCCGGCTAAAATGAAACTCCATCTCGAAAAGTATCACCCCAACTTGTTGCAAAAGGATGAAGATTATTTTGAGTGATGGTTATCAAGTCTGAAACGGCAGCACCTTGACTCAACAAGTGCATTTTACAATAAGACAAGCAATGCAGTGCGCGCTTCCTACATTGTTGCATACAAAGTAGCATAGGCCAAGATACCATTACAAGGCCTCATACCATTGTAGAGCAACTTGTGCTCTCCTGGGTAAAAGAGATGGTGCGGCTCGTTCTGGGTGAGGAAGCAGCAAGGAAGCTGAATGATATATCTGTCTCTAACGACACAGTATCGAGACGGATAAATGAGATATCACAGAACATCAGTGAACAAGTTGTGGATGAAATAAAGAAGTCTCCATTGTTTGCCATGCAATTGGATGAATCGACCAAGATCGCATTGTGCTCTCAGCTATTGGTGTTCGCATGATATATGATTGAGGGAGACTTCAAAGACGAGTTTCTTTTTTGTAAGACTCTTGATATAAACACAAAGGCTCAGGATGTGATGGAAATTGTTAACAATTTCTTTGAAGTACATGGTCTGGATTGGGTAAATCTTGCGGGTGTCACCACTGATGGAATACTTGTCATGCTGGGCTCAAGATTGGGCTTCCAAATGCTGGTGAAACAGCTCCAATGGTAACCAGAGTTCATTGCTTCATTCATAGGGAAGCTTTGGCGTAAAAAACATTGCCTGATCAACTGAACGCCGTATTCAAAGGGTTGGTGAAAATGGTGAATCACATCAAATTATTGGCTCTGAACACCAAGCTGTTCAAAAGATTTTGCCTGGAAATGGGTTCCGACTTTGATGTGTTGCTGTTCTACACTTCCGTACGGTGGTTATCAGCAGGGAACGTAGTCCACAGAGTTTTTCAATTGAGAGAGGAGTTGGATTTATTTCTCCAGGCTCAAGGGAAAGAGGAATTCTGAAATGTGTTGATGCAGTCAAATTTAAAACTTGCGTATCTTGTTGATATTTTTGGAATCTTGAACAAACTGAATCTTTAGCTGCAAGGGAAAGGTATAAATCTATTCTCTCACCAAAGCATCATCAAGGTTTTTCTTGACAAATTGGAACACTGGATCGTAAGAGTTGAAGGCAATAATTTGGTTCAATTTACATATGTGGATGCCATGCTTGGGGAAAAGGAAGCCATTCGGACACAAATTCTTGATCACTTATGGAAGCTACAAGATGAATTCCAACGATGCTTTCTGGAGGTGGACAAGACAGGACAAGGGATGGATTATCTTTCATCAGGAATCCATTTACAATAGATGTTAATAGTGTTCAAGAGGATCTGCAGGAGGAATTCTTGGATCTGAAAAATGATTTTGCAGCTCAAGACATGTACCAGCAGTCTACCATAGAGAAATTTTGGGCCAGCATGACTGGGAGTTACCCAAATCTGTCAGCATACGCAGTCAGATTTCTTTTGCCATTTGCATCAACTTATATGTGTGAAACTGGATTTTCGTGTTTGTTGCACGTTTCGTGTTAAGCCCAAACAGAGGAATCGGCTTGCAGAGGAAAGAGGTATTCATTGTGCATTATCAACTATTACTTCAAACATTGAAAAGCTTGTCAGTGAGAAGAGAATCCAAAAATCTATTAGTAAGAAATAAATTTCAAACCAAAATGTTCATTGTCTGCTCTTTTTTATCATGTCTCAAAAAGGAGGTGGTCCACAAAAATTTTTTGATTGGCCCTCTGGTCCATGGACTGAAACGAGTTGAGAACCACTGTCTTAGGGTAACTTAACCTGATTTTATTGAGCAGTAATGCAAGGAATCTACAGACCGGCCTTATGTAAGACAGTAATTTGAGCAAGTTAGCATAAGTAAATCATGGATACCTGGCCCAACAGTCACCCTAGATTTGGGGGACTGGGAGTTGCTTGCTTAAGATAAAAGTGGCCATTTAATGAGACTAGGCAACAACTGAACAGATACCAAGTCTGGATAGTCTCATCAGTAGATGTCTCACCACAAATTTGCTCTCGAAATATGGTAATGAATCAACAAAGATTAATTTATTAAACCCAATAATATGAGGGTGAGACAGCTGGATATAGACTGAGGAGTTGGGATGTTTGAATGAATATTCATGGTAGTTCCAAGGTCCATGGAAAGTGAGAGGAACAGAGAGGAGGGACACAATACTGGGAGTGGCCAATGGGGGCAGAAAGCACAGGGGAGAGCTATACTGCAGAGAGACCACTGGGGGCAACAGCACCACCGAAAGAGTGGCCAACAGGGCTGGAGCTCTGCCATCTTGCCTGCTGCCAGATCAGGTAAGTAGCCCCTCTGCCTAAATCACTTTCCACACTCCAGCCCCTTGGCCACAGTGCCAGAGATGGGGGAAGGCCCCGGGTGGCCAAGATTTTGGGGTGGGGAGGAGACAGAAGGCCCCTGGAGTCTAGGAGAGCTGCGGAAAACATAAGGCTCCTGGAAGCTGTAGGACTGGGAGGAGAGAGAAGGCCCTGATGGCTGGGAGCTAAGTTCCCTGTAATCCATGTGGCTGTACAACAACACAGCCCTTTAATGAGCCCCAGGCAGGAATCATAGCCTACTAGAACTGGAAGAGACCTTGAAAGGTCGTCAAGTCTAGTCCCCTGCCCTCACAGCAAAAACCAAGCACTGTCTAGGCCATCCCTGATAGATGTCTGTCTAACCTTCTCTTCAATATCTCCAATGGTGGAGAGTCTACACCATCCCTAAGCGGTATTTAACCCTTCTGACAGTTAGGAAGTTTTTCCTAACGTCCAACCTAATCCTTCCTTGCTGCAGTTTAAGACCATTGCTTCTTGTCCTATCCTCAGAGGCCAAGGAGGAAATTTTTTCTCCTTCCTCCTTGTGACATCCTTTTAGATATTTGAAAAGCACTATCCTGTCCCCTCTCAGTCTTCTCCTTTCCAAACTAAATAAGCCCAATTCTTTCAGTCCTCTCTCATAGCTCATGTTCTCCATATATTTAATCATTCTTATTGCTCTTCTCTGGACCATCTCCAATTTCTTCAAATTTTTCTTGAAATGTGGCGCCCAGAATTGAACATAGTACTCCAATTGAGGCCTAATCAGTGCAGAGTAGAGCAGAAGAAGAATGACTTCTCATGTCTTGCTCATCACACTCTTATTAATGCATCCCAGAATCATTTTTTTTTGTTTGCAATAGTATTACACCATTGACTCATATTTAGCTTGTGGTCCACTATGACCAGTAGATTCCTTTCTGCTGTATTCCTTCCTAGACAGTGGCTTCCCATTCTGTAAGTGTGAAACTCGTTGTTTCTTCCTAAGTGGAGTACTTTGCATTTGTCCATATTAAACTTAATCCTGTTTAACTCAGGCCATTTCTTCAATTTTTAATTATGACCCTGTCCTCCAAAGAACTTGCAGCCCCTCCCAGATTGGTATCATCTGCAAACTTAATAAGCGTACTCTTTATGCCAACATCTAAATCGTTGATAAAGATATCGAACAGAACTGGTCCCAAAACAGACCTTAGCGGAACCCCACTTGTTACGCCCTTCCAGCATGATTGTGAACCATTAATAACTACTCTCTGAGAATGGTTATCCAGCCAGTTATGCATCCAGCTTATAGTAGCCCCATTTAAGTTGTATTTGCCTAGCTTATTGATGAGAAGATCATTAGAGACTTTATCAGATGCCTTACTAAAGTCTAGGTATACCATATCCACTGCTTTTGCACTGGGAGGAGGAGGAGGAGGGTGGAAGGGAGAGAATAATTGGCTGGGGGGGGGGGGGGAGTTACAGGGGAGTTTGAAGAGACCTGTCTGCTGGAGGAGATTGAGGCAGAGGCAGAAGCCTAGCACTCTTCTCAAGCCTCCTGGGCTGGGAAGGGGGAAATAAGGGGCTGACTGCATGGGGTAGGTGGGCATGGGGAAAGGTGGAGGAATGGGTGGGTTCTAGCACTGGGGTGAGGTTGAGGAGGGGTAGAGAGTCAGTTTGTGCTGTGTGTCCTGTCCTGACTCCAAGCTAGACTGCTGGTGCTTGCAAGTTTGAGAAGCAGGATTTTATCCCAGCCCCTAGCTGGGCTGGGTGGAGCAGATTGCACAGGAGTAGTGGGGGAAAGAGGGTGAGTGGGTGCTGGCATCTATGCAGTGAGGTGGAGGCAGACGACGATTTGTTTGCTGCAGTCCTCTTTGTCTGTCTGGGTTGGAGGGGAGCTGAAGCAGGCTTCATGGGGCAGGTGTGTGCCAAGATATTTTTATGATTGCATTTCAAACAAAGTTTACATAGGTGTTAACAACTTACGATAAGAAAGAAAAATATTCTTTTAACAGAATTTTTTTGGAGTGTTGCAGATATCTAAAATGCTGATCTTAATGATTTTTTAAAATCCAGTATTACTAATTAATATGTAGTATATTGTATTGCATTAAGGCCAGATCTTTGCTATGTGGCAGAGTTCTGGCTCATGAGTCAGAAGCAGCTAGTACTAGGTGTGATGCTAGTTGTTTTATAGGATGAAACCTTATTTGCAAGCTTTTTGAAACTTTCATCTATCTACAAACCCTGAAACCATGTGTTAATTTGTTCTGGGGCTTCTACTCTTTGAGTTGGTGACACACACAAGATGAAAGTTTCAAACCAGGAGAACTTTCATCTGTTTTTACACATTTCTGTTTCACTTGTTCTTGTATAGCAGGGATCCTAAACTTTCCCCATGGAAACTGTATAAGCCTGAGTGAATGCCTTTAACTCTCCTTTCATGTGTCAGTAAATATTGTATTTTTATTTGCAAGGGGAGCATGACTATTTCTAATTGACTCATAGATTTGTTTAGTATCTTAAAGCTCAGGTATTTGTGAATAATACGCATTTTGGTGTATTTAGTAGCTTGAGGCATTAGAAAGGATAATACACGTACTCCAAGGATAGTGTTAATCTTTTTTATTTTATTTCATATCAGATATCACACACACTGCTCCTTGTTAATCATTCCTTGTTTAATATATTTTATTCCATACATATGAACCATTTATGTATATATGTTTTGTTTGTATTGGTGGTGCACATCCACACATTACCTCAATATTAGTGTTGCACATAAGAAATTTCAACCCACCCAAGGATAGAAAATGTTAGAGGGAACACTGGCTGGGAGGAGACAGAAGACCCCTGGAGGCCAGCATGGCTGAGAGGGAGAAAAGGCTGCACCGGATTGCGGGAGAGAAATCCCCACTAGATGGGACCACCCCACCCCCGCCCCAGCCCTGAGCTTCTCCTTAGCCCTGAACCTACACTGTCGTTCTCCCCACACTCCCACCCTCCTTCCCTGACCCCCCCCATCTTCTGCACCTCTTTCACTGCCAGCCCCCTGCCCTGATGAACCCAGGCAATGTCATATAAGTCTTCTAGGGTATGTCTACACTGCCACCCTAGTTCGAACTAGGGTGGCTAATGTAGGCATTCGAAGTTGCAAATGAAGCCCGGGATTTAAATATCCCGGGCTTCCTTTGCATCTTGCCGGGCACCGCCATTTTTAAATCCCTGTTAGTGCGGACTCCGTGGAGTAATGGTAGTTCGAATTACAGAGCCTAATTCGAACTACCTACTCCGTGCCGCGTGTAGCCGCGGGCATGGAGTCCACACTAACGGGGATTTAAAAATGACAGCGCCCGGCAAGATGCAAATGAAGCCCGGGATATTTAGATCCTGGGCTTCATTTGCAACTTCGAATGCCTGCATTAGCCACCCTAGTTCCAACTAGGGTGGCAGTGTAGACATACCCCTAGTTATATTAAGAAAAGTGGCTAACATTGTGTTTTGCTCTTTGTGTGAGTGCCCTTGCCATGCACACCAGAGGTCCTTACAAGATATTGAACTTGTCAATTTTGACTCTGTGTCTGCTTCTCGGACAAGAACCATAGTATACTCCTCTCATTAGTTGAGTACTAATTTACAATCATTATAGCAGGGGTCTCAAATTCCCAGTCCACAGGCCTTCCCCAGCTTGAGGGATTGCTCAGTCTGGTCTGGGACTCCCGTTGGGCGGGGTGAAAGTGATCTTCTTTACTGGCCCCAATGCTATGCCCATTCTTGCTATCACTCCCCTCCTCTATTTACAAAGATTGCAGAGTCAAAGTACACAAAAGAGTGATATCATATCAGTTTGTACACAGCTTAAAAATATTTTAAATTCATTTGCGCCTTGTGTGTCCTGGATTTAAAACAATATTGATTGATATACAGAAGTTAGGCCTTAGTTCAGTCATATTATGTGTATTTGTGTATTAGAATGGCTTCATACATAAAACCATCATTGCCTACTTGGACTTGAATAATAGTTTTTGTATACTCACCAGAGTAAGAAATGTAAATACCTTATATGAAGCATCTACATTCTAGTAAGGTTGCAGTGGAATTGTATGAATGGTATTAGATTTATTGTTCTCACAAGCAGTAAATAATAGGTCTTCCAGGACCTATTTGTTCTTGAAACAATCCTTGGATTTTCTGACCCAAACTATGATTTGTTCCATACCTTGTATTTCTTCCAACATTAGTTATATCTTAAATGTAACTATTATTTTATGTCAGCCATATTGTGTGGCTCATTTTTTCCCTTAGTAGCTGTTAATAATTTGGATAGATATCACAAAAAAGATAACTGCAGCAAAGACAGGTGCAGTTCCATAAGTTCATAGTAACAGTGATTTCAGTAGTTTAGGACACTGTTAGTTTTAATAATTACGTGGCAGTTGTCATATAGGGTACATCTACACTGCAACATTATTTTGAAATAACTGGTGTTATTTTGAAATACCTTAGTTCTCATCTACCCAGCAGGCCATTATTTCGAAATAATATCAAAATACTGTCAAGCTGGAGGACTTCTTATTCTAACTCCTGTAACCCTCATTGTACGAAGAGTAAGGGAAGTCAGAGGAATAGTGCTCTATTTCGAAATAAGTGCTGTGTAGAAGCTCCCAATTTCAAAATAAGATACAGGCAGTCCCCGGGTTACATACAAGATAGGGACTGTAGGTTTGTTCTTAAGTTGAATCTGTATGTAAGTCGGAACTGGCGTCCAGATTCAGCCGCTGCTGAAACTGATCAGTTTCAACAGCGGCTGAATCTGGATGCCAGTTCTGACTCACATACAGATTCAACTTAAGAACCCCAGGCATCCCCAAGTCAGCTGCTGCTGAAACTGATCAGCGGCTGATTCCAGGAAGCCCTTCCTGTAGTCAGCCACTGGTCAGTTTCAGCAGCGGCTGACTTGGGGATGCCTGGGGCAGTGCAGCTGGGGTGCTGCTGGGTTGGTCCTGTAGCACCACCGCTCCTCGGCGCTACTGGACCAACCCAGCAGCACCCAAGCTGCTCTGCCCCAGGCGTCCTGATTCAGCCGCTGCTGAAACTGACCAGCAGTGGCTGAATCAGGATGCCTGGGGCAGAGCAGCTGGGATGCTGCCGGGTTGGTCCAGTAGCGCCCAGAGCGGTGCTACGGGACCAACCAGCAGAGCCCCAGCTGCTGTACCACAGGCGTCCGGAGCAAAGCCGCGGAGCACGGGGGCAGCGGGACAGCCCAGACGCGCCGTGGCGGTCCTGCTGCCCGCGGGCTCCGCGGCTTTGCTCTGCTTTGCTCCCCGTCCCCCTGGTCTGCAGACCAGGGGGACGGGGAGCAAAGCCACAGAACACGCGGGCAGCGGACAGCCCAGACGCGTCTGGGCTGCCCGTGTGCTCCGCGGCTTTGCTCTGCTTTGGTCCCCGTCTGGGCTATCCACTGCCTGCATGTTCCGCGGCTTTGCTCCCCATCCCCCTGGTCTGCAGACCAGGGAGACAGGGAGCAAAGCAGAGCAAAGCCAAGGAGCATGCGGGCAGCGGACAGCCCAGTCTGCTGTCTGCTGTCCGCGTGCTCCGCCGCTTTGCTTCCTCTCCCTGGTCTGCTGGAGACCAGGGAGACGGGCCCTGTTCGTAACTGCAGATCCGACATAAGTCGGATCCACGTAACTCGGGGACTGCCTGTATTTTGAAATAAGCTACACAATTGACATAGCTCAATTTGCATAGTTTATTTCAAGTTAATCCCTACTGTGTAGAAACACCCATAGAGATCTTATTTCTGAGTGTATTACCATTACTTGGCGTCAGAAATTGTCTCTATTGCACTTACGTGACTTAAGGTATTGGATTCCTAAGGGAGGATATGCTTTTACTGTCATGACTTCAAACTTCAATTTTTTGGTTTTGGTAACTAGAAATAAAGCATAACCCTTGCAATATGAAACAACCTAACGTTACCAAGAGCTTTTCATTCTGAGATGCAGTGTAGCAGAACATCATCTGTGCATATAGGAATATCTTGCTCTACATTATATTTGAGGTATTGTGCATCCTGCTAGATGGGACTCCATTGCTGAGGCAGAGCAGAAGAGTGGTTAATGGGGCTTCTTTGTTAGGTTCAGTAAAGCCTAAAGAGCTGTGATTTTAGACCTTTCATCGGGGCAGCACAGGAAAGGGAGCTGAGTACGAAGCTTTGATTCATAAGACAAATTCATCTGTGAATCCCATGTAAACTAATATCACAAATGGATGTAAAAGGAACACTATACGGCTTGTGGTTTTTTTAATGTTACCTCATAAAAAAGGAGGAACAAAGCCAGGATAAAGCCCATAGCAACACAATTATTTTTACCATCTGTTTGATTTATGTCTCCTTTAAACTGCTTATATTTAAAAAAAAATCTGTTTTCTGTTTTCAAAGGGATGAGATCCAACATCCCTCAGTTGCTAATTTTTAGCACTTAGAGGCTCCCTTGGGCTGCTGTCAGCCACAACTTATTGCACAGATACTTTCCACTACTCTCATTATAAAGTGATTAGCCTCAAGGAAGAGATCCTCCCATGCTTGAGCTTTCTCATATTTTATTCAGCTTTGCAGCTGAATGCTGCACTGTCAAATCTTATCAGATGGTGCGCACAGAAAGAATCATGGGATTAAACAGATGCTGTCACTTCTAAGCTATAACTGTTCATAAATATTAGAGACAAGGTAGGTGAGGTAATAATACCTTTTCTGGTCCGACTTCTGTTGGTGAAAGAGACAAACTTTCATGCTTACCCAGAATTCTTCACATGAAGAGGAAGAGCTCTATGTAAGCTTACAAGCTTGTCTCTTTTACCAACATAAGTCGGTCCACTAAAATATATTATTTCACCCACCTTGTCACTCTTGGATAGCAAGAGTGCATTTCAGTGAATTGCAGTGGCTAATAATAGATCATATCCAAATTCTATCATCAGGAGTAGGGTGAAAGAGATTGAGTGAGGTTAATTCTTAGCTACCAGGAAAAGGAATCATCTTTTTTTTTAATCCAACCATTTGGATGAGGGAAAGTGAAACTTCACAAGGTGAACCTTTTCCTTTTTGAGTTCAGAACTTGTAAGTGACAAAAAAGCAGTTACAAGCTTCTGAAGAGTGTTGTACCCCTTTAATATGCAGAACTTCCCATACTCCAAGGTGAGATTTTTTTTTCAGAGAAAAAATTTTCCAGTTCGTATTTAGTCATATACTCAAAGGTAAATACCTACATGACAGTAAATCGATAAGGGTCAGACACAGTTATTTACCTGAAGAATAAGAGTGCAGAGAATAGGCAAGTATGGCTTGGTGAAAAACAAGTGCTTTCCTAGATGATTTCCTCACTTGTTGCCTTATTTGCTTTCATACTGTACATCTCATCTTCTTTCCCCTACATTTGTTTCAAAAAGTCATTGGTGTCATTGGTTCTACTAGCCTTAAATGTTTCCCAGCATTTAGATCAAGCTGTGGTGTTGAACTTGACTCAAAGTGTCAGTGTTCTTTAGCACTATTACATGTCTCAGTATAGAAGGTGCAGGAAATGCCACCCACACACATCAAGAGGTGGCCCTCTGGCAAAAAGGGGACAATTGATCCTCCCCTAAGAATCTCTGGCACTCACAGGGAAAAAAAATCCTTTCTGATGTCCTCAACACACAATCAGCAGGACCAAAGTTTGGGGGGTTTGGGGGTTGGTTTTTTTGTGTGGCCTTCCTCACAACACATGGAAGTCACAATGGGTTGAGTAGGAATGCAGTAAGTATCTAACTGAGGTATGGGAGTCCAGGTATTTATTTGTCACATAATGTTGCCAGTCTCCAGTGCAGTAAAAAATTGGTCTCCTGTGGTAGGGTCAGATCTTGTGGCTTTCATGGGACAGGGTCACACCTTGTAGCCTGCACAAGCTAAAGTCCTCCCGCCCCTCCCCTGCACTGCACCTCTCTCCCCTTCATCAGGGGGAGCGTGGTAGGGTTCAGGGAGAACAGAGTCCTAGAGAGTAGGCTGAGAAGATCCTCCTCTGCATTATGGGTCATATAGTAAGGAGCCGTGTAACTCTGGTGCTGTTACGTGGTAAGGAGCCCTTTAATCCCAACATGGGAGAGAATGGATAACAGACAGATAATGCCCTTCCCCTGTGTTAAAATTTAATAAAAGTTGCAGCCTGCCACTTATTTCTATGCATGTGTTTTTCCTCATTTTGCTGCTGTGTCCTCATCAAAAGTTCCTGCAAAAACCTTGCTCACAAGAAGACTCTTCATGGTTCCTAATAGGATACTCATTTTGTAGAGCAGGAGAGAAACTGAAATGTCAATGCTGGCAGCTGAAAGGATACAGAGAGGCCGGGATTTTCTGATAATGAGACTTTATACCAGGGCAGCTGTTTCAATAAAAAAAGTTAAAAATAAAACATCCCTTTGTGCCTCAAAATCCCTAATTAATTACAGTGGAGTTATTGGTATGTTTTTAGGTTTGTCACCCAACAACCTTGGAGTGGAGCAAACTGTAATTGACTGCTGTGGGGTGATTCTAAGTGAAGAAAGAAAGAGCTTTGTATAGAGCAAAAAGATATGTAAAACAGATGAATAGAAAGTCACCATATACATCTCTTGCTCTATCATATTGGGTTGATATGGAGGGGTCATTATTTGCACCTACATCTTGTGTCCTAGGAGGCAAAACTAAATATGAAGTGAAGATTGTGAATCATGACAAAAGATTTCATATTCTTCACATATATCACCCCACTGATTTGTTCTCTACTATTAGAAATAAAAAGGGGGGCAGGAGAAGGGGAGGGAATATAGGCAGAGGAGAGATGGGGATGTTTTCAAGTGATGCAAACTGTTTTATCTGGTAACATTCTTGATATACATCAACTCTCCTTTTCTGGCTTGACAGCTTGTAGAGTATGACAATGCACTTGATTGAATTCCAGTGGTAATTTGCTAATGCCTTACTTATTGCATATGTACAAAATAACACTGTACTTCTGTATATTTCAAAATCCTTTAAAAGAGCCAAAGTTTTTATTGACTAGATTAGTTTAGAACCAGACATGCTTCTAATGTGTCATTTGGAAAGAAGAGGATATGTCTTGCTTGAAGACTTCTGTTGTTTCAGTGGTGGCCTAGTACAATTCAGCTGGAGACAAGTGGATGTGCTTGAAAGCCTGAGATTTTGACACTGCTGATTTGGTCAATATTTGTCTTGGCAACCAAGGTTTATTTCAAAGGTACTGTAATGGTTTCAGAGTGGGTGAAGTAGTAAAGCATCAGACAGCAAAACTTAAGGGTTTGTGTAAAACAAATCATTTCAGGTTTTTCAAACTTTACTTGTATCTGTGCTCTGCCACTTTTATTATAACTATAGCAGGAGTTAATAGCCAGTGTCAAGTCCACCACCCTGGGTCTCCTAAATCTCCTTTTTTCTTAGAATAATACTTTATTTTGCATACAGATGGGGTGGAGGCGGGGCGGATATTTACAGCAATTTTCCTGATATAGAAATGTGTTTTGAGTTAATTCAGCTATAGTATCAAAGTAAAAAATGTTGAAGAATATATTTTACCCTCTGGATGTATTATATGTTTAATCTTGTATTGAAATATTGTTTGACAAAAACAAAATTAACTGGACACCATTTCTGTGGCATTAGCACTTCAGAATCTTGCAGTGTGTAAGAGTCATCGTTATCAACATCAATTATCATTGTAGATGTAGAGGGTTTAAGAGATTGGGATGAATTTGTAATGACTCGGTGACACACCTTAGAATCTGCCTTATTGAATAAATCTCTGATATCCATTGCTTATTTTCTGCCTCTTTTTCATAAAAACAGAGTGCAAAATGTACAGTTGCATGACCAACCGGACAGTATCCATACCAGATTGAAGATTTGTATTCGGAGATACCAGAAATGTCATTTAATAGAGCTTTCCAGTTGATAAAGTACCAGATAATACAGCTTGGGCAAATACAACAGATGACAGATTTTTATACGATTACACTGTTTCCTGATGTTCAAGGGAAACTTTGCATTTACCAGACAAAATGAGCCAACAGGTCACCTTGCTTTTTCCACCCATCAGTGTCAAGTGATCTTTTGCGATGACCTGATTAAATAGATTATCCTGAATTGCTTATACCATGACTTACCACCCACCCTGTTAGGGCTTATTTTATAGAGGCTGTTTTTTTTTTAAAGTATGTCATTATATTTGAGTGCAGAAACAAACTTCTATACACAACCTGTAGTTGATTACACATTAACCCTACCTTTGTCACATATGGATATTGTCATATCTGCTATACATGCTGGAGTCAAGGAAAATAGTTTTAAAATCAAACACCTATTTCCTTTAGGCCTGTTAAAGTAGTTCCTACTAAATGCTTTTTGAGACTGTAACTTAGTCCCATAGTTAGAAGTAGATAATAAATGCAATATTCCAAATACCATGGGTAAATTTTAGCTTTTTATTGATAAACACCGTGTCATATTCTGTTTTAACTGTTCAGATGTCAATACACTTGCAGGTCATGACATGATTAGAGCCTGAGGAAAAAATTCAATGTACAGGAAATTCTCAGAGTAAAACCTTTTGTGAGCCACTGAAACTCTTAGATTAAATTCAGTAAATTTTAGCCCTTCCCTCCCCCCCCCAAAAAAACCCTGAAGCTTCTTTTCACAAATGTCAAAAGAGTTTGCTTCAACATTTTCAGAATAAAAATACTGATTCTAAACAAGATTTTCGTTGAAAATATGGAGTCATCAGTTTACTTTTCATCTTGAAATGTTTTGAAACAACATTTTACATTTTAAAATGTGGTTGGTTTTTTTTGAGAGGGCATGAAAAACTGAGAAAAAATCAGTTTAGTTGGAAACCTAATGAATTTCCTTCTTGCACTTTTTTGTTTGGCCTCTGACACAATAAACTCCAAATAATAATTTGTTCATTTTTTAACGTACTTCCATTTTTCAATATTGGGAGACTGGTATTACTTCCCATGAAACTGTTTGCATTTAATTATGTATTAATAGATGTTGGTAATATCATTAATACTAGTGAAGATTTTGAAGAGTACAAAGGTTGAAATTAGCTCTTTCTTTCACCTTTATGCATAGTTTTACCAATAATTGTATAAAACACAAGACAAAGGCTCCTCTAGTAAAGGTCAAATGTGATTATCTTTCTTCAGGATTGTTTTCAGTCAGATGGTGTCTAAAGTGACTAGCTTATTAAAATTGAACTAGGTTGGCAGTTACTCATGTCACCTTATGAGACAATATAATAGTGCAGTTATATAGCAGAAAAACATGTATTTTTAGAGAATTTTTAATTCAGTGATCTTTGTGGGACAGATTCTTCACCCTTGAATAGCTTTTTAAGAAAGGAACTTGAATACAATATAACTGCAATGTAGCCTACAGCTTAAAATTCAAAACTTTATTTTTGCCATTTAATCATTTGAAGCATGTTGGGTTGCTGATTCTAATAATGAAGGCTCAATCCTTCAGGCTTCACTCAGTGGAGTAATGGTCCAAGGGGAATACTTCCTTAATCTGCACCTGTACTTTTAGAAATATCTTGTTCAATAGCTTCATCAACAATTTAGATAATGGCCAAGAGAGTATGCTTATAATAAAGTTTGCAGATGATACTAAACTGGGAGGAGTTCCAAGTGCTTTTTAGAATAGGGTCATAAGGAAGACAGAAAGAATTGGGTTTGTTTAGTCTGGAAAAGAGAAGACTGGGAGGGGACATGATAGTAGCTTTCGAGTACCTAAAAAGGTGTAAAAAGGAGGAGGGAGAAAAAGTATTCTCCTTAATCTCTGATGATAGGAGCAGAAGCAATGGGTTTAAATTGCAGTAAGGGAGGTTTAGGTTGGACATTAGGAAAATGTCAGGGTGATTAAGTACGGGAATAAATTGCCTAAAAGAGGTTGTGGAATCTCCCTCATTGGAGATATTTTAGCACAGGTTAGATAACCATATATTAGGGATAATCTAGACAGTGTTTGCTCTGATCATGAGGGCAGCAGACTATACTTGATGACCTCTCTAAGTACCTTCGATTTCTAGAAGCTTTCAGTGGGTAGCCGAGTTAGTCTGTACAGGTAAACTGAAAAAACAACAAATAGTCTGGTAGTACATTATAGACTAACAAAACATGTAGATGGTATCATGAGCTTTCATGGGCACAGCCCTCTTTTTCAGATGACCGGAGTCTTGGATGTCTTGGTCCTAGACATCCAACACTCCGGTCATCTGAAGAAGAGGGCTGTGCCCATGAAAGCTCATGATACCATCTACATGTTTTGTTACTCTATAAAGTACTAGCAGACTATTTGTTGTTTTTTCAGTCTTCTATTTCTAATATTCTATGATATACCATTGCCTCAGAGTTTTAGTATTTTAGCCTTTGCAAATTATATTGGTCTTTTAAAAGTATTAACATCACATACACTAATTTAATGAATGCAAGAGATTTATAAAGAAAATATTACCAAAACTCTTTAAACAAATGTAAAGAGCCTACCAACTGTACCATTCTACCAGTCCAGCAGTTTAGAGAGCAGTTGGTATTGATCCTACTTTTCGAACTAGCCTGTGAGGTGTAGGCCATCTGTCTCTTCAACTGTGCATCATGAGTCACTTTTGTTTCTGTTTACCTAATTCTAGCAGCTGTCTCTCTTTCTTCCCCCCCCCCCAAACCATTTTCCCCCCAAGATTTTTTAGCATAGAATTACTGAGTTATGGGGTTTTTTATAACATTTATGAGCAACTGCCAAGCAAAATTCAAAATAAGTTTAAGTCTGAATAGTCTAAAGGGCTTATATTTTCACCAAATCCCCTGCCTGTTCCAGTTACTATGAACAAAGTTGTAAGTATCTGTAGGGCTTTAGAATACAATGTTTTTCTTTCCAGTGGTTTTTACCTTCTCATATCAGTGTAGGGGATGATGTCAGCAATGTTTGTGGTTTTGGCTAAGGGAAGTATTGTGAAAATTAAGATATTTTGTTTCTCAAAATTATTAGAATTTTTCCTCCCTCCCTCCTTTGGAAAGTTTAAATGAAGGGGGAAAGAGAAAGTCAGTCTTTTTCTAGAGAAAAATAGAAAACTAAAATATTCTTGGTTAAAAAATGGAAAAGCTGCAATAGAAAACTTTCAGGTGATAATTTTGATTCAGAAATTACACCATGACGCCTCGTTCACATTGCCCTGTTTTCTTAGACCAGGGGTGGGCAAGACAGCATTCATGGGCCGGATCCAGCACGCCAAGCCGGTGGACCCAGCCCTGCCACTCACCCACCCCCAGGCCGATCGAGATCTGTGGGTGGGGGAGCATGCAAAATCTCCTCCCCCGCCAGGGATGCGTGACACCAGAGCGAACTGCCAGCTGTTTTAAAACAGCCAGCAGTTCTCTCTAGTCGCTGAGTGCCCCTGGCAGGGCAGAGGCAGGGGGCAAGAGACTTTGTGTGCTTCCCCTCCCCCTAGGCCCTGATTTTAAAACAGCTGGTGATTCTCTCTAGGTACCAACAATGGGAGGCAAGAATTCACGCACTTCCCCATCCCCAGGCAAATCATGATCTGTGGACAGGAGAGCACAAGAAGTCTACTAACCCCACCCCTATTGCCCAAAGTCCCGGGGCCACTTCAGAAATTTATGAATTGTCCCTCTTTTAAAAATTATTGTGCACCCCTGGCTTATACCATATCTCCCATGATGTGTGATTACTGAATATGAATAAAATTATATACAAAGTTGTCAGCAGGCCCACTCAACAGACACACACGAAAAAAAAGGACGGTAGCTGACCAAAGTGTACAAACCTTCACAGGGCTCTGTGCAATTTTTTTCCTTAGTTTTGATTCATATTAGAGTTCACTAAGACAGACTTGTTGAAAACCAAAATCAAATTCAACTTGAAACAGCCCTTCTTTTAAATTCAGCCCAGACTCATCCCTTCTCGGTGTTCTGGTTATTAACACAGAAACTAACAATTTGCTCACTCCTTTCTAGGCTGTTCAGCTCACATCCTAGATCTGATTTCTAGAAAGCCATGCCCCTCTCTCTTATACCCTTCTGAGATAATGAACCATTTGCTGCAATAAGTCATCCGGGCTCCTTTATCCATTTCCCTGAAGTATCAATATCTGTTATCAGAGTGTCATGGAAATATTGGCAGCTTATTGAACAGAGTTTCACTGCTTTTGATTAGAAACCAATTGAGATTGCCCTTTTTGCATGGTTTCAATGTAAAAGAATAAGCTTGCATCTTAAAAAAACTTTCAGTGAAGCTGACTTAATATTGCAGTTAAGTCTGAGCCTGGCATTGTATGGGTCTCTTTTGTCCATCTTTCACACTGCTCCAATGGCAGATTTTCCTGCCACTTTCCACAGTGCTAAGAGTAGCCTACACTAGGGGTGCTACAGCAGTACAGCTGCAGCAATGCCACTGTAGCACCAAAATGTAGATGCTTCCTGCAACAATAGAAGGGATTTTGCTGTTGCTGTAGGTAATCGGTAGTGGCAGGTCACCTGAAGTATTCTTCTAGCACAAGTTAGCTTAGCATAGCAATGATGAGCTAATTTTTAAGGGTAGATCAGCTGTACATTAAATTATATTAATTAATTTAATAGACTATATAACTGGTAAGCCCACCAACAATAGGAGGGACAATCAGGGGAATTGCCCTGGACCCAATGATTCTAAAAGGCCCTGAGGTCCCAGCCATTGCTGCCACTACTGCAACAGTGGCACCTGGAATTCTGGCCCTTTAAATTGTCACCAGACTGTCACATAGTGTGCTCTGGGCAGTATTGAGGGCTGACTGTCCTGAGCCCAACACTTCCACTCAAAGCTCAGCCCTTTCCAAGAGCACAGAGCTGTTCCCCCCTCCCACACACACACACAGCTTTTCCATGGGCCTGGCATGGCTGTCAGCTCCCATGTCAGTGGGTAACATATTTACTTAAACTATCATTTTAATTAAAAGTATAATTCAAGGCTTTAACCAAATGTTTCCCAAAGTCCGAAGCTTCCATTGAGATCCAATAGTATAGACATCAGCCCTACTAGTAAAGTTGATAGTGTATTTTGACTAGCAAAGTAGAGCTGAAGGATCCTAAAACATGGCATAATCTCCCATCTGGAACTGTAGAGTGAAGAATTCATCTAACAAGCAATTTCTATTCTTCAACAAAAGAAACTAAAGCAAATGCAAAAAAAATCCTTTTATTTAATTCTGTTTTTCCAATGTAAATGTATGGGTACATAAGCTGTAGCCCTCAGGCAACTGGCAAATTCTGAGTACCTTGACCTAGATGGATCAAATATTACCCAAATAGTGTTGTGAAGCACACTTAGGGATGTTTTCTCTGCTAGTGGGAATGCTTCACTATTTCTGTTTATAATTTGCTCCACAGATTTGTTTATTAAGTATTCTTGGCATTTCTTTCATCTTACCATGAGTGTCTGCTTGAGAGCTGGGTTGTGTGTCTTTATTCTTAGGAAAGAAAAGTTACTGTGAATTTCACTTTGAAGTACCCAATGATATAACTGAAATGTCATGAATAATTTAACCAAACATTGATGCACAAACACCTAGAAATAATCAAGCAACTTCAGATGTTGTAAATAAAAGCAATTTAAAAGAGTACATCTGATGTGTTTTCAAATATTCATTTTATATAGCCACTGAAGTAGAATGGAATGAGATTCTAGTGCATATGGGACACTCCATATAGAATAGCAATAAAGTGCATATACCATAATGCAGGCATCTCATTTGGGAGTGAGTATGAAAACTGATATCCCACTTTAGCTGGTTTCTGGCAGCATAAGGAGCATTGGCTGCAAAAAGCCCAGAGCCTTTCTGCTTTTAGGGGGAGATTGTTGAAGTATCTAAGGAACTTTGACTTTCAGTGATTTTCACAATCGTCCACTTACTCTGATCACTTAGGCCGTGTCCAGACTCAGGGGTTTTTTCGGGAAAAGTAGCCTTTTCCCGAAAAAACTTCCCCTGCGTCCAGACTCAAGCCGCGTTCTTTCGAAATTATTTCGAAAGAACGCGGCTTTTCTTTCGATGGCGGTAAACCTCATTTCACGAGGAAGAATGCCTTCTTTCGAAAGTTCCTCTTTCGAAAGAAGGCGTTCTTCAATGTAAAGAGGCCGTCTTCGAAAGAGAGCATCCAGACTCGCTGGGTGCTCTCTTTCGAAAAAGCGGATTTCTCTTTTGAAAGATCCGCCTGCAGTCTAGACGCGATCTTTCGAAAGAGGCTCTTTCGAAAGATGCTTTCGAAAGAGCCTCTTTCGAAAGAAGCCTGCAGTCTAGACATAGCCTTAGATAGGGACAAATTATCAGTAATAAGTAAAGCTTTTTTTTTGTTTGCAAATAGAACTTGATTTTCATTAAATTGACTAACTAACTAAATGAACAGTACATGAGAACAAATTTAAGTGTAAAAAGTTTTGTGAACTGGTCACTTAATTATGGGCTGTTGTTGCTTTTTGATGTGCAATTGACAACATGTTGTTACTATTCCTCATTTGGGTAAGTAAAACTTTAATCTGGAGACTAAAAAATGGCAAATGCAATACTTTTGTTCACGCATGAATGTGTACAATATTTTTTGTACATGAATGTGGGTTTTCATATGAAGAGTATTCATTCCCTAATGCTCATGTTGACAAAAAACCCACATTTGTGAACAACAAATAACAAAGTACACAAACGTGCTAATTATCAGCTATTTTGAATTCATATTTAAATCCTTCCTGTGCCATCAAACGTTGCATAGGGCACCAGCAAGACTCCATCATGCCTGTCTATTCATGGGTGTTCTTTGCATGTTGTCTTTCTTGTTAGGTTCCCCCTTTCTCACTTTTGTTTGACAAAGGCTACGTCTAGACTGCAGGCTTCTTTCAGAAGAAGTTTTCCAGAAGAGATCTTCTGGAAAAACTTCTTTCAAAAGAGAACGTCCACACAGCAAAAGTGCATCCAAAAAATGATCTGCTTTTTAAATGTTAGCTTCCACATTGATTGGATGCTATCTCGCATTTAAATGCGATTACTATGGACGGAGTGGCCACTAAGACACCTGTGCTTTTTCCTGGAGGCTTCTTCCTTTGACAAAAACATCCTTCCCTGTCCACACATGCCATTTTCCAAAAGTGCTCGTAGAAAGAAGTTTACCACTATCAGCAAAACCCCCTGCATTCTTTTGACTTTCTTTTGAAAGAACGCAATTGCAGGGTAGACCGTAAGTGTAGTTTTTCTGGAAAAACAGACGTTTTTCTGGAAAAAAAACTCTGTAGTGTAGACATACTCAAAGGAATTCATTCAGTCAACCTCTTTTACCCATTCCTTCAGCTGCCCAACGGCACACCAGTTCTGGCAGACTCTTCAACGTGTCTGTACATTTTATAGGTTCCAGCTTTTGGATCCATATGGTTCGGTGACATTTGAGTTGAAAATTTAGTTTGTGCTTTAAATTGTAGACGTTGTGATGATCAAATCTATTTTAAGATGGTGAACTGAGCTTCTAGCTTTCCAGTTAAGAAATATTGTAACTAATGTGTAATTTTTTTCAATGTAAGATCAATTTACTAAGAGTTGTGGTGGATTCTTCAGCACTGACAATTTCTAAATGAAGATGAGATTTTCTAAAAGATGTGTTCTAAGAATTGTTTGGGAAGTTCTGTAGCCTGTCTTTATACAGAAGAAAAAACTTAAAAAACAACAAATAGAGTAGTAGCACCTTAAAGACTAGCAAAACATGTAGATGGTATCATGAGCTTCTGTGGGCACAACCCACTTCTTCAAATGACTGGAGCATTAGAAGTCCAGATCCAAGAATAAATAAAGGAAAGGAGGAGGAGAGGAAAAAAAGAGGGGAGGAGAGAGAAGAAAGGAGAGGGAAAGAAAAAAAGAGAGAGACAGTGAGTAGACGGTTCAAATAGTTACAAAAGGCTGATAAGAACAATTAGAACCTCCATTGTTGGGTTGGTTGGTCAAGTCTTTAGGATGTGGAAGGTAGTGTGTGAGCCAGTTGATATCCTTGTTCATACCATTTGCGTAAGAATTAAACTTGTAAATGAAGTTAAGTTCCAACCCTTCTCTGTGTATTTGGCTTGTGGAGTTGGTCTGAAACAATATGGTGACTTGTAGATCCATTAATGAGTGTCCAGGCAGATTAAAGTGTTCTCCAACAGGTTTTTGTGTACAGGCAGTCCCCGGGTTACATGGATCCAACTTACATCGGATCCGTACTTACAAATGGGGTGAGGCAACCCCGCACTAGCTGCTTCCCCCACAGCAGACCAGGGAGACACGGAGCGGCTTTTCTCAGCAGATACCTCAGCTTGAGAATAAAGGACTGAGGGAAGTGAGGTGTGGGAGAATAAAACTGAGTTCTGGAGAAATGTTTGGCTAGAGTTTCTCCTACAATATGTACCAGTTCCGACTTACATACAAATTCAACTTAAGAACAAACCTACAGTCCCTATCTTGTACGTCACCCGGGGACTGCCTGTATCTTATTGCCTTTTTGGATATCTGATTTGTGTCCATTAATTCTTTCCCATAGAGACTGTCCAGTCTGGCCAATATACATGGCAGTGGGGCATTGTTGGCATTTGATGGCATAGATCACATTAGTGGATGTGCAGTTAAATGAGCATCTGATTTGGTGGCTGATGTGGTTGGGTCCAGTGACAAAATTACTAGTGTGGGTGTGTGGGCAGAGTTAACACCAGGGCTGACTGAAGGGGTGGGTTCCTGGATGATTATGATGGAGGTGTGTTGTATGGTTACCGAAAGAATTTGTTTGAGGTTAGGGGGTTATTTGTAGGTGAGGATTGGCCTTTCTCCTAAGACCTCTGAGAGTGAGGGGTCATTTTCGAGGATAGGTTGTAGATTATTGATTGATTATGCGTTGGAAGGATTTAAGTTGTGGACTATAGGTGATGATGACAAGTGGTATTCTGTTGTTTTCTCTTTCGGGCCTGTCTTGAATTAGTTCATGTCTGAGTACTCTTTTGGCTCTGTCAATCTGTTTTTTCACTTCTCCAGTTGCATATTTCATTCTTGTGAATGCTGTATATAATCCTGTAGGTGTTTGTCTGTGTCTGTGGGATTGGAACAAATCTGGATGTATCTTAGATCTTGGCTTTATACAATAAATTGAGAAATGTGTCTTGGATGGAAATGTGCATGAATGTACGTGTAGCAGTGAGTAGATTTCTGGTATAGGGTGGTAGAAATTTGTCCATCATTTAATTGTACGGTAGTGTCAAAGAAGTGGATCTCTCGTGTGGACTGAAGGTCAGATTAGATGATCATGATGGTCCCTACTTGCCTTAGAATCTATGGATATCCCTATTGTCTTGCATGTTACTGCCAAGAGCTAAGAGTTAACTCACCTTTTGTATTTCTGTGCCTTCTAATATAATGCTTGAATTCCATTTTCCTAGGGTTCTTATTATATTTGAGTTTTTTGTTTGTTTCATAACTATTAACCCCCGTCAGTTTTGTGTAGTTGGACTTTTTGTCTTTGCTCATATAGAGGTTGAATTGTTACCAAGGAGCAATGTCATCAGAAAAATCTAAATCTTCTAGTGTACTATTGATGAGCCATGTGTTTTATCTGTCTACTCTTTTAATTATAATGAAGAACAGATGCCAAACAAGAGATATGAATGAATACTCATTTGATACCGATGACTGTGTGAAACCATTCACTCACATCTACACTTACTTTGATTGTGCACACTGAATCATTATATCAAGCCCTGGTGATGATTTTCACATATAAAATCATGCCTTCTAGCTACACTGGTAGCTGTCGAATGATTTCTTAAAATCTATGATGTTTACAATGTATGGGTACGTCTGCACTACAGCATTAATTCGAGTTAACTTAATTTGAAATAGTTAATTCAAATTAAGCTAATTCGAATTAACGCATCTACACACAAAACCTATTTTGAAATAGCACGTCCACACTGAGTGGACCCTGAACCGAATTTAAGGCTGGCTGGAAGCAGTGCTGGCAGGGCATCAGGTTAGGACTTAGTGTGTGCGGATGCTGCCTGAGGCCAACTAAGCTCCGTGCTTAAAGGGACTCTACCCCCACCCCGGACAGACAGTTCTCAGGGTTCCCCACTTGCTTGTCTACCTCAGTGAGGGACAGCAAAGCAGTCCTGTGTTGGAGTGCCCTGAGTGCCCGCACTCAGGACACCACAGCACTCAGCCACATGGAGCCAGAGCTGCCCCCCGGCATGCCGGTGCATCTTGTGGGGTCGTTGCCATCAGCCCGGCTGTACTTGCTGCAGGCTGCCATCCGGAGGGTCCATTGGGGGGTTGGCAGGATCCAGGAAACCCTGCAGGAGAGCATCCACCCTGAAGAGCCCTCAGAGCCACCCCAGTCCTCCCCACCGGGGGCTTGTGCCCCATTCCTCCCTCATGTCCTTCCACTTACCCCTCCCTAGCCCCCCTTCCTGATGTCGAACAAAAGACAAGTATGTTCAAAAATAGAAACTGGGTTTATTGAACAAAATTAGGGGGAGGATGAACCTCTGAGGAGACTGGGAAAAGGAGGTGGGAGAGGGGAAGAGAGAGAGTGGGACACAGGAAGGGGAAACCTGGGTGGAGGGAGCTGGAAGGGGAAAGCAAGGGGATGAAGGGGGAGGGGAAGCTCAGGACCCAGGGTTGGGGGTCTCGCCGGACCAACTTGATTTTCATGTAAACCTGCTCCTGGGTTCGCATGTAGCATTTGATGGCCAGGCTGGCAGTTATCCTGCCATAGAGGGCCGCATTCCTCCATATAGTGTGGAGATCATGGATGTTGGGGGCATCCCCCCCAAACCTGAATAAAGTCCATGATCTCCACCCTGGACCAGGAAGGTGCCCGCTTTCTCCAGCCCATGTCAGGTTCCTGAGAGCTGGCAGACTGCTCCTGGGGCGCAATGGAGGGCTGGCTTCCAGAGGCTTGATGGCTCATGTTTTGGGGCCACTAGGTCAGGGGCCCCGGTGGTCACTGCTGGCTCTGGGCTGGCAGGCTTGGAGCTGGCACAGGCACTGTGGCCAGGGTCTACCCCTTTAATAGCTCTGGGGCTGGGGCAGAGGAGAGTAAGTGTTCCTGGTTGTGGCCACCTGGGCTCCCTGGGAAGGGCTGGAGGCCCCCATTTCGAATTAAGTGTCTACACAGCACTTAACTCGAAATAGCCATTTCAAATTTGGCATTACTCCTTGTAGAATGAGGTTTACCAAATTTGCATTAAGCACTCCGCTATTTCGAATTAATTTCGAAATAGTGGTTTGCATGTATAGACACTATTAAAGTTAATTCGAAATAACAGCTGTTATGTCGAATTAACTTTGCAGTGTAGGCATACCCTGTGGTATTTGCCATTGATGCTTTCTTCAGTTATTATTTTTAGAGTGAAAATCTGGGTGATAAATTGTTTTATGGATTGAAATCCCTCTGGCTCTTTTCTTAGCTTTGCCTCTATAGCTTTCTTTATTCTGTCTAAGATGGCACTGCAGAAGATTTTGCCTGTCACTGAATATGTGTGTAAAACCTCATCAGTTTTTATAGTCACTTAGGTCACCTTTCTTCGGTGTTTTAACACTAATGCCAATGTTACGGTTTTAAAAAGGCTTTTTTTCTGGTCCCATGCTTTGTAGAAAAATTTGGCAATTTTTTTTCCTGGTTTCATCATTGCAAGCTTTTAACATCTCCCTAATGAGTCAGTCTTCTCTGGCAGATTTCCTAAGTTTTAACTTTTTATATTTCATCTTTCACTTCTTTGTGTGTGAGATGTTAAAATGTCTAGTTCTGAGAGCTGTATTTCTGTGTCAAAGTCCATAGTTTCTTGTGGGCTTGGTCTGATTAGCATTTTTTGAATGTGATTTGCCCATTGTTCTTTTTACTTTTTCTGTAATAAAGATCTTTTCTTGTGTACCCTTAACAAGCATTCCAGCTGATATAAAATTTGCCGGTTAAAAACCTTGTTGAGCTGACAGTGTTAATTCTCATCTCTTTCAACAGCTGCTTCAAATTGTTTGATGGTTTGTATTTTTTTTTCTTCTCACTTTGCTGCTTTGTCCTTTTGGTTTATGCAGATTTTTTGCTGCTGCTTTTTTCTGGAGGTGATTGCTTTGGTTTTGTTTTTTTCATAATGTTCCAAGAATCCTCACTTCGTTGGTATCCAGACAAGCAAACCTGTGGTTATTGCAGCATCTATGTTATTGTCAGATAGAAGGGATCATGATGTTGACTATTTGTGGTGAATGTAAATTTTCAAATCAATTCAATTTGAAGTTGCTGCTGTCATATATTGTCTATTGGCTTCTAATGTTAACTTTCTTGGTGTGTGGTTTGTTTGTTTTTTAATTTTGCTGAGCCAGTTTTGCCACATAGAAATTGTGTTCACTTCTGATGTCAGCTCCTTTTTGTGCTGTGATGCCCTGGAGAGTTCATCTTATTTTCTTTCCAGTTATAGGGCTGTGTCCAGACTCAGGGGTTTTTTCGGGAAAAGTAGCCTTTTTCTGAAAAAACTTCACCTGCGTCTAGACTGCAGCCGCGTTCTTTCGAAATTAAATCGAAAGAACGCGGCTTTTCTTTCGACGGCGGTAAACCTCATTTCACGAGGAAGAACGCCTTCTTTCGAAAGTGCTTCTTTCGAAAGAAGGCATTCTTGAATGTAAATAGGGCTTCTTCGAAAGAGAGCATCCAGACTCACTGGGTGCTTTCTTTCGAAAAAGCGGCTTGCTCTTTCGAAAGTTCCGTGTGCAGTCTAGACGCTCTCTTTCGAAAGAGGCTCTTTCGAAAGTATCTTTCGAAAGAGGCTTGCAGTCTAGACATAGCCTAGATGATTAGTCTGCTTCCTGATGACTCCACCTGTATAATTCCTATTTACTTTATGAATAACTTTGTGTGAGAATAGTGTTAAAAGAATTATGAACCTTGAGACTAGACATGGTTATACTAGTCTTCTGCCATTCTGATTTTGGAAACCAAGTTTTTGCTTGCTCTCTGAGGCTTCCACTGTGTTTATCCCAGCCTTGGTAGAAGTTCCTATTACTATGGCTATGTCATGCTTGGGAACATTATCAGAATTTGTAGGCAACTATAGAAGAGATCCATGATCCTATCGTAATTGTCTGGGGGTGTATAATATTGTCACTTTCATATATCTTGTTTGAAACCTAGCATGGAGCAATCTGCTGTTAAATGATTTATAGTCAGTCTGGTAAGCCATTTTTTCTTCTTTTGGAGTAATAATTAATGATAATTTCTTTGAGAGGTAACCATCTTGACTTCCCAAATAGATAATGGGTTTATTTTTATTTTTGAATTGCTATTTATGAACTCCTGACCATCAACATTTGTGAACTCCAAGGAGTTTGAGGTTATATTCTTCCATTTCTTTAATTATCAGTATGGCTCTTAATGCTGCAGCCATGTCCAATATTCCTACCATGAACTTCTATTATTTTCTTTACCATTAGAAAAGAAATTCTCAAGTCTTGACTTCTTCATGACTTTCATAAAGACTCATAATTTCTGCTGAGATAGTCCATTATTTTGTCAGGCTCTTTGCTGGAATAGCTACCTTGTTGTATTTCTATTGCTCTTTTACGATGGTAGATTGTTGATCTCTCTCAAATCCTGGAGATCTGATCCCTACCCTTTGGTTTGTCTGTCTCCAGGATGACTGTATGAAGAGTTAAAATTCCCACCAGAATAGTTTTTAGGGTCATTGAAGCCCACAAGCCTTCCCACAATGCCAAAGTGCAGTCTCCAGGGAAGGATTTGGAATTCACAGGGAAGTTTGCTATTTTGAAGCATTTGTCCATTTTTAAACCACAATGTTTAATGAGAGAACCTCAAACTGGAGACATTTTTTCCCACTCTATTCCACTTGAAAGTGAATGCATTTGTGCATCTTTTGAATCTGAAGTCTAAGAAATTCTTTATTACAATAAAGATGGGTGGACATAGCAATTGCCAAGGAATAACTGAGGGTATGTCTACACTACCCTCCTATTTCGAAAGAGGAGGGTAATGTAGGCATACCGCAATTGCAAATGAAGCCCGGGATTTGAATTTCCCGGGCTTCATTTGCATAAGCGGGGCGCCGCCATTTTTAAATCCCCGCTCGTTCGAACCCCGTGCCGCGCGGCTACACGCGGCACGAACTAGGTAGTTCGAACTAGGCTGCCTAGTTCGAACTACCGTTACTCCTCGTGGAATGAGGAGTAACGGTAGTTCGAACTAGGAAGCCTAGTTCAAACTACCTAGTTCGTGCCGCATGTAGCCGCGCGGCACGGGGTTCGAACGAGCGGGGATTTAAAAATGGCTGCGCTCCGCTTATGCAAATGAAGCCCGGGAAATTCAAATCCTGGGCTTCATTTGCAATTGCGGTATGCCTACATTACCCTGCTAGTTCGAACTAGCGGGGTAGTGTAGACATACCCTGATAGAGACAGCGGCAGAGGATATTTAAATGCTCCTTCAAGGAAAGGAAAGAAAGCCATGAAATACTCTGCTCCACCAAACATATTTTCTCACAGGCTGGCCAGTGGGAAAAGGGGGAGAAGCAAAGGGGCAGTTGGCCCGGGGCCTGGTGATTCAAAGGGGTCCTGGTCTTCAGGCTGTCACTGCTGCTACTGTGGCAGCAGAAACAGCCAGAGCTGCAGTCTCTTTAAATTGCCACTGGAGCACCACACAGCATGCTCCAAGCGGCTCTGAGGGGAGGAGTGTATGTGCTGCACTTGGGAGCCATGGAGGACTGGCTACCACAGCTCGGGCCCTTCTATCCGAGGCCCTGCCCTTTCCAGGAGTGCAGAGCAGGGCCCACCTCATATCTTATCCAGGGGCCCGCGCAGGCTGTCATCTCCTCTGTGTTCTCAGCTACACCTCCTATGTTCCCTCTTTATCTCTTTTGACTGCCACAGGGCCTTTGTGTCTCTGGCTGTATACCTATACTGGATGATATAAGGGATGATGTAATCCCAACCACATTGGTCCTGTGCCACCATAGAGTCCTCTAAGACAGGGCGATGAACACATAAGTCATTCTGCAACTGAACAGAGGGGTCCAGTCCAGTCTGTAATGTTGTGATCATTATGAACTATAAACACATTCATGCTAGAGTTTCAGAGGGATACCCATGTCAACCTGTATTTGCAAACACAATGAGGAGACCTGTGGCACCTTTGGGTGTGTCTAGACTACCTACCTCATCTACATGTAGATGAGGCAGGATGACAAAGGGAAATTTAAATAATCAATTAAATCAAAATGGCTACCGCGCTGTGCCGATCAGCTGTTTGTCGGCACAGTGTGGCAGTCTAGATGGGGATCTGCCGACAAAGGGTTCTGGGGTCAGCAGATCCCCATCTAGACTGCCACACTGTGCCGACAAACAGCTGATCGGCACAGCGTGGTGGCCATTTTTATTTAAATGAAGTGGCGATTATTTAAATCGCTGCTTCGTTTCCCTTTTTTGACTAAGCTAATCTACATGGCTCCATTGCCGGAGCCATGTAGTTTAGACGTACCCTTAGAGATTGGGGCATAGGCGTTCGTGGGTAAAACGCACTTCATCAAATCTGATGAAAATTTATGCCCTAATAAATCTGTTAGTTTCTAAGGTGCCACAGGATGCCTCATTGTTATTCTAGTGTTTGAATGCCATTCCTGACCTGGGAGAGTTCAGAGAGTTGTGAACTCCAAGCACAGAAGCAATTTTTTTATTTCCTCTCCTCTGAATCCTTAATTTAAACAGTGGTCAAACAGCAGTTTTCACACCAAACAGAAGGTCAGGCTATACCATGAAATCGTCTTTAGTATGCTACTGCATAAAAAAGCAACTTAGCTGGAGGCAGTGGCTGACAAAAAGTGATTGGAGGCTGCCAATCTTAGACAGCCAAGGAAGAAGTTACACATTTTGTGGAATATAAAATCTCATTTAATTAGTTAACTCAGGGGTTCTCAAACTTTGTGATACTGCGACCCCCTGAAATGCTAAATGAATTTGTGTGACCCCCTCCATCCTCACCAAAGTTGTTAAGCAAAAAAAAGGTGGGGGGGGGGAAGGAGATCGGGGGAGCCAAAGTTGTTAGCAAAGTTGTACCACTTTGTCCAGTTTGGGACTGCATCAACCCCTCCCTCTGAGCCAAGCCCCCCCCCCCCCCCCCCCAGTCTCCCTATTCCAATGCACTCACCCCTGCCTCAGAGCTAGGCCTCCTTAGTGCCCCCCCATCCTAGTGCACTCTCTCCTCCCCCTGAGGCAGCCCCCCAGCATCCCTCATCCCAGTGCACTCCCCCTGAGGCAGGCATCCTCAGCATCGGGAGCCTGCTCCAATCAAATCTCCCCCCTCCCCACCTCGCAGAGCCAGGCACAAAGGAAACTCTTACTTTTAAAGTGGCTGCTCCTGCCACCTGGCCCAACTACCTCAGCTCACAGCTTGGAGTCATCATGTGGCCAGCTGCTGGTCTCTGCTGCTCACGCTGGCCAGAGCAGCATGCGCTCCGGTGCCCCCCTAGCGTGGCACCCAGAAATTGCTCCCTCCTTCCCCCCCTTCACTAGACTCTGCGGCGCTCCTCACTCCCCCACCCCTGCCAGACGTGGCAGGGGAAAATTGTCCCCACCGGGCTTCTGTCCAGTATTTCACGATTGTTTTTAAGAAAAATGTTAAGGTTTTTTCATGTTTTTCGAGAAAAAATTTGGATCCAGCTGCGACCCCCTGGGTTTGAGAAATACTGACTTAACTGGTTAAATATTAAGTTTAACTAGTTAACTGATGAAATGGAGGGTGGACGGAAGGGAGTGGCCCCATCCCAGCTGTTCCAACCCCTTGCACACAGGGGCCCTGGCAAGGCTGGAGCAGTCCCCCGCCTGCGGTGAGCTGCAGGCAATGAGCTGCTCCCGAGGTAACAGTTAACTGTTATCCAGTTAATCTCACCCATTAAGGCTGATGCTTACCAGGTAACCAGTTAACCCATTACCCATTAACATCCCTAGTAGAAATGTTACAAAATATCATTAAAGAAAGTTCAGGTGATTGGGTCATGTACACTATATGGAAGTTGGGAGACATGCTGGGCAAGCATCAAACTGAGTACCCAAGGGAGCTCCAGGAATAACTGGCAGAAGACGGTGATGAAGGATATTGACTCACTGAGAGAGAAGTTCTACAACTAATTAGCAGCTATAATCAATACAGAAGCTGGACTGCCCAGTGTGTCAGAGGCACAAGAGGAATTAAAATCTAAGGCAGGTTAAATACTTCTGTTATCTTCTGGTCACAAGACAGAGAATCACAATATGAGGCCAGCATAGATATTTAAGAGCCTAAAGGGCATATAATCTACTGAAGAAGAAAAAGTAGAATGTAATTGACTATGTAAAATGTTCTAAAATGGGAGGTTTAAACAGAATGTAGTGCAACTATACTTTTAACAAAAACAGTTTACCATTTTTCATAATTATGAAAAACATTATGCTGTAAATGTAAATCAGAGCATGATCAATACTGATGAATATATTTGAAAAATACATCAGTAATTGATTCAGAAATCGTAAGTAATAAAACAAGCATTGGGATTAACATTAAATCACAAAACGAAAATTAGAGCATTAACATTTGGAGTATCATGAAATGCCAGCTATTGAATATTGTACAGGTTGTACCTCCCTTAACCGGGACTCCCTTGTCTGGCAACCGTGGACCACGGATGTGGGCCACGAGAGTTCATGGACCACACAGCCCAAGAACAGGGAGGTCTGGCAGCAGGTCAGGAGCACAACAGGGGGCACCGGCAACTCGCCTGAGAGTCCAGTGTGTGTATGGAGGGGCAGGATGGGCAGTACGGCGAGGAGCTCAGGCCCCAATGGTGACTGTGGAGCTCCAGCCCCACCTCCATTCTGGCTCCTGTGGCCAGAGTATTCCAGCCTCAGTCTCAGCAGCAACCAGAGAGCTCTGGCCCCAGCAGCGAATCTTCAGCCCCAGCCCTTGCTGCGGAGCCTGGTGGCCATGAAGATCTGCCCTGGCTGTGGAGCTCCAGCCGTGGCACTCTGCCCCAGCAGCAGTGGGGCCGGCAGCATCTAGAGAGCCCTGGGGGACTGGGACTGCAGCAGGGGCAGGCTAGAGTCCTAACCCAGTGGCAGCACAGGCCAGGAGGGGAGGGACCTCCCTGGTCCGGTAAATCCCCTTGTCCAGGACCAGTCAGGTTCTAAGGGTGCCATTGAGGTCCAACCTGTACTTGTGTGTTTTCTCCATAAATCCAAGAAGCACTACTGGATTATAACAACTTCCATGGGTGGAGCTAGTGGTAGCAGAAGGTTGGCCTTGTCACAAGTTACTCAAGTACTTTCTTCTGAGGCCTGCTTCCTGGTGTGAACCTCTCGTACATATGAAGGACAAGAATTCCTATAACATTGGCCAAAAGACAGTGTTTAGAAGGGCCAGCAAGGAGAAAGACCCTGGCCACTTCCTTCTCCCTGGCTCATATTTACTACTTTGTTTTTGGATCTGTAGTCTGCCTTGGAATAAGGATACCACTTCTTGACCCCCAGCACAAAACTACCAGCCCGTGTAGATTTTTTCTCTCACGCCAGCTTAAGACCCTTTGCTTTCCACAGTGGCATGGGAATGAGGTTAATACAACACTGCCCAGATTTTTGGAGTCAAACACCCAATCTACATCACAGTGGATAAATGGAACACAGGTACAGATCGAGCCATGTCACAGATGAGATCATAGGTTCCATTGTCAAAAACTATATTTTTTGACCAACTAAATACACCATAACTGTTTACTTGATTAAAAATGAATTAACCTTCCAGCTTTAGCTTTCTTGTTTGCATTGCCCATGTTTTAATATTAACAGCCTGTATCTTTGGCAAAGGATGTATTTTTATTGATGTAGAAAGGGCCAGAATCCTGACAATGACATGACACTGATATTCTTCCATCTTGGATAAAGTGGAAAATAGTCCTTATAAGTGTGGTGAGTGTTCAGAAGGTAAAATAGGGATAAATGTTTTGATTCACTGAATGGTATTCCTGGAATAAGCTAGAAAACATATTAGCAGCAGATGGTTGAGAAAAATGTAAATAAGCTAGGGAATGAAACTAGACAACCTTCATTCTGTTCAGCTTTGTGCTAGTCATTCCCATTTCAAGGCTAGTAAAGCAAAAATAAATGGGGAGAAAAGAAAGGTCATTTGTATTCAGATAATTTTTATAAATTTATATTTTAATAAATATAAAGTAAAGCATGAATCCATACAAAGCGATTGGCTCCCTTTGTAACAGTAGCCTTGCTCTTTTATCAGTGTATCTGATTCAGGTATAATTGTGTTTGTTATTTATTTCTGAATGCAGAGAGATGTAATTAAAATCTATTCTTTTTACATTTAATACTGCCTAATGCTTTTAATTAATCGGACTGTCCTTAATTACTTCTGTAATTTTTACCATGTGTAAATGGCTAATTAAAGTATTACACCATCCTCAAATGTAGTCTAGAATTAAATATATAAATGCTCCATGGCCGATTAAAAGAATTACATGAAAAGATAGTAGGGTTTCAGGTGTGAAGAGTTTCTGAATATAAATTCAGACAAATACGTCAATCCACACTGGACTGCCCTAGGCTGAGGGAGATAGCTACAGTACCTAGATGTTTGGAGTAGTTTTTATAACTGCCAGAGCCCCAGCAAAGTTTAGAGCAGTTAGTTGGATTGCCAGATGGATGGCTGTAGTGCAGTGTGTGCTAGGCATTTCTCCAACCTCCACAGGAGAGGGACAAAATGTCAAAGGAACCATTCAGAACGGCTCTCCTTCCACTGTCTGTATTTCCCTACTAAGGGATTTCCTCAGTTTCCATTCCATCCACACTGCGTGTGGTAAAAGAACAGAAAGGAAGAGAAAATCCAGCCCCATGTGTGGTAGTAAAGGAGAAAGCTGACACACTCAGCCGTTCCCAGAATACCATAGTGGCCAACAAAGTACAAATATAAAAATAAAAAACTTGGTGTCCTTCCTTCAGTCCACAAAAATCCTCAATTCCACTGTGCCGTTATACCTATTAGTTTTCAGGAAGAACGGCATTGCGCAAGAGGGTTTTTCTTGTACAAGAAGGGGCAGTGTAGACACTCCTTGCACAAGAGCCTCTTCTGAAAAAAATGGTGGCAAATGAGGTCGGCGATATTTCACACTTAGCCTCATTTGCATATTACTCGCGCAAGAAGCTGTGAGTGTAGACATAGCCTGTGTCTCTTGACAACAGTTTTCATTCAGGTTTTTTAACTGTGATGATAGCTATTTCCAGATAAATGGTGCTTAATTTTTTAACAAACAAAGACCTCTCACCGATTGTATAGAAACCATCATCACTTTTTCTTGTCCTTCTTTCCCAGCATGCAACAAAAGATAAAGCCATCTCATCAGCCGTTCAGCAACCTTCTAGACATAGCCATTGTGCCTCCTGCAAGCATATCCCAAGGGCTTTATTCCAGGGTCTTTGTGGATAATGAAAAGACTGTCAGACACAGATCTGCCATTGCTAAATCTGTTAATATGTAGAACTAGATAGAATAAAAAAACAATGCCACTTCTCATTTAGGCAGTCGCCCCTTAAGATTTCCTGTGTGCCTCTAATCAGGAAACTTGTCCTACTGCAAGTATTCCCTAAGGTCTTTGGCATGTGGAAACTATTCAGTTTGTAGGCATGCTCTGTGACCTATACCTAGTGCCAGCTAGAGTGGATTCTTTAGCTCAGGTGCTAGATACTAGTGTGCTTTTGTTTGTTGGTAGGGAAGGGTCAGATCTGGAAAACCAGCTGCTATATCCATATGTGTACAATTCAGCAAGTATTTGTCCAGAGCTCTCCACAGTATGTGGATTTACTGTAGCTCTGTGCCAGCTATCTTTGGTCACAAAGAACTGTTCCAGCAGCCTATAATTGCTGTAGCCTGGGGGGTCCCCAGTCATACCCATCCTTTCTTGTCATTCCACCTTGTACCGGGAGATCAGGATGGTAGTAAATTCTAGCTTTGTACCACCTGGGTTTTCCTTCTATTTTGGTGAATGCCCATTTGACTACGGAAGCTAACACAACAGCTTCTTGCTGCCAGTGGAGTGGTACAAAGGGCCTGTATTGTTCCTGAGAATTAAGGCCTTGTTGTTATGATTTTTTTTCAGTATGTAAATCATTAGCAATGGCATTAGAAGTTATCACTGGGCTCATTAAGTGTATTTCATTGCTGCTTAACTATTCAACATATTTTACAGCTTTGTGCTTTAATTGATTTTTAGCTAAAGTTTGGTTACACATAGAAAATGTGCATCTTTAATCTTTTTCATAAACCATCTTCTTATGAAAAATTATCTATCTACTTTGTTGAGTATTAGGAGTTCTGTCCTTTGCACCATACTGTATATTTTACAGGGTATTACAGTTCAGTTTTTGAAAATTATCCCTAGAGATCCTGAAAATCTTACAGACAAAGTTCAATTTCCTTTATCTTCATTGACATTTTGACTTAATTAGCTAAAATGATAATATCTCCCTGAAGTATGGGTAATTATCATTGGCATCATTTTTGCTAAGATTGGTGGCATATTCAGAATCAGCCTAAAGTTTTATTATGAACTTATTTTAAACTGATAGTATGTCTTAGAGACTTTTCATATTAACTTATTCTGAGCGATAAAATTATTCCTGCAGAAGTACCTGGCATCCTTTCCCATGCCAAGTAGATGAGCTAGTGGCAATGATCTAGTATTCAGTCTCTCTTTTCACCTTACCCCAGGATATGTGTGTGGAAATTATATGTGGGACAGATATCACCATCTATTAAGGTTGACTGAATGGATCTGCTCTGGGATGAAGTAGGGTTATGTAAAGAACAAAGTTGTTAACTGTTGGACCCCTGCCTTGATGCAACAGAGATCCTGTGTTAAGTTAGGCTTGGTTTACAGTACAGAGTTTTTGCACTAAAATGGCGTCCATACTTCAAGCGCATTTTTGCACAAATAAAATGAAAGGGCAGAGGGGTTTTTCTGGTGTAGGTATTCCTCTTTCTACAAGGAATAACTCCTTTTTGCGCAATAGCTCTTGCACAAAAAGGTGTGTGGGGATGAGAAACGGGTTTTTTGCGCAAAAAGGGGCAATCGAAAGAAGCACAGGTGCCCTGGTGGCCATTCTGTAAATAGCAATCAGAGTTTCCTTTTGAGAGAGCATCCATGCAGTCTGGATGCTCTCTTGCACAAAAGCACATAGCTTTTTCAATGCGCTTTTGCAGTGTGGACGCGCTCTTGCACAAGACCTTTTTGAGGAAGATCTCTTCTGCAAAAAGCTTCTTGCACAAGAATCCTGTAGTGTAGACATAGCCTTAAATTTTCTCAGCTGGTCACTAAGGGTTCGTCTAGATTGCGGCATTATTTCAGGATAGGTCTGGTATCCCAAAATAAAGTTTTCTGTGTCTTAACAGCACACCTGTTATTTCAAAATGCAATCAAATAACAGGCTTGCTATTCCAACATCCCCGTGAACTCATTCCATGAGGATTAAGGGACTTGTTGGAAAAGCAGTCTATTTTGAAATAAGCAACACAATTTGAATAGATCAAATCGCGTAGCTTATTTTGAGCTAGCACCACTGTGGAGACACATCCCAATGGCACGTTTGGCATTTCCACATTGCTAACACTGTGATCTGATTTACAGAAGTACTAAGCACTCACATTGACAAGTGAAATTAGTGCAAACTGTACTTGACTATATAAGATGCATAGTACTGTGAAAAATTAGGTCCCAGGTATCTCCGATTGGGCACCCAGAGTAAGAGGACACTTGATCGCTTTGTAATTCAGTTCCTCATCTCTATAACGGGAATACTACTACTTCTTGTGCAGTGAAAGTAATCATTTATGTCTGAGAAACACTCAAAAACTATGGTGACAAATACTGTAGGTGATTCCAGACAGAAATGCATAATTCTATTTTCAGAGCATGGTTTCAATAGCATGTGACAACAAAGACATGTGCCCTCCTGCTGAATAGTGAGAAGAAAACAAAATATTGAATAGTTGCTTATTAGAAGTATTGTCCTTTTATGCACTAAGATAGGGTCTTACATGTGATTGTGTCACTAAAGTGTGTGTCATAATGCAGATGAATTAAGAATGCACAAGAAACTTTAATTCTGGCATTTCCTAACGTTTGAGTGCTCGGCTTTTCAACCTTGTAACATAGCTTTTTTTGTGGTGGATCGTGTACACACAGTCTGGTCACCATTCATTTTCATGAGGAGCTATTGCAAAAAATGCAAACATGATTCTGGGATGCATTAACAGGAGTGTTGTGAGCAAGACCTGAGAAGTCATTCTTCTGCTCTACTCAGCGCTGATTAGGCCTCAATTGCAGTATTGTGTCCAGTTCTGGGCACCACATTTCAAGAAAGATATGGAGAAATTGGAGATGGTCCAGAGAAGAGCAACAAGAATAATTAAAGATCTAGAGAACATGACCTATGAAGGAAGGGTGAAAGAATTGGGTATGTTTAGTTTAGAAAGGAGAAGACTGAGAGGGGACATGACAGCGGTTTTAAAGTATCTAAAAGGGTGTCACAAGGAGGAGAGAGAAAAATGATTCTCCTTGGCCTCTGAGGATAGGACAAGAAGTAATGGGCTTAAACTTCAGCAAGAGAGGTTTAGTTTGGACATTAGGAAAAATTTCCTAACTGTCAGGTTGGTTAAATACTGGAATAAATTGCCCAGGGAGGTTGTGGAATCTCCATCTCTGGAGATATTTAAAAACAAGTCAGTTAGACATTTATCAGGGATGGTCTAGACAGTGCTTGGTCCTGCCATGAGAGTAGTTGACTGGACTTGATGACCTCTTGAGGACCCTTCCAGTTCTAGTGTTCTATGATTCTATGTTATAGTAATCCATGTCATGCATAACTGCAATTCTTCATGTTTGAAATTGACTTGCTCTCAAATTCATCGTTTCCTAAAACATGCTGTTTGGGCTGAATTTTTCTATGCTTTGGTTTGTTTCCACAACTTTTTTTCTGAAGTTTCAGCAAAATTTCTACTGTTGTTTTTGCATAGAGCTGAAAAAATACACTTTTCCTATTGTTATAAAAAAAAAGGCAGGATTCTTTTTTCTTTTCAAAGTGATCAAAAATGGTTGAACATTGCAACTTAAATCTGTATGTGTAATTATGTCTTAATGAGCAATTATATGCTTTCTACATTTTGAAAAATAAATTGGCTTTTAAATAAAGTTATAAATGTTTGAAAATACATTATCAAACATGCAAAGTGCAAAATCTAATTAAATTCTTTGCTGACTTTAAAGCTGGATCCTTTGAGATGCAGAGCCCTTTGGAGGGGATCAGCACACTCTACTCACAGGGAAGTTGTTAGTTGTTCACGAATCTTGTTGAATCACACCTTTAAAAATGGGTGCATTTCTTACCTTTATATGTGACCTGTGTAACTGTTGGATTACAGCAGTGTTGCCCAATTTTATTTAGCCACGGAACCCTTTTAAACTCGAAAGAATTTTGAGGAACCCCCTAATAACAGTCTAATCTATGGAGCTGGAAATGTAGCCCACAAATAAGTAAGGATAATAATAAACAAATGCTAAACAAGGTCCTGAGATCAACATTTAGTTTAATTGCACATATTTCAAAACAAAAATCACAATATTAATTAATATTATTTTATTTAACCCTAAAATGTTACTGTAATGGAATTTTCTCACGGAACCCTTATTTTCACTTTGCGGAACCACGGGGTTCCGCGGAACTCCATTTGGGAAACACTGGTTTACAGGATTCCTCCAGCTGATGAATCTGGCTATTTTAAAAGGTCAAATTGTTTTCCTGAGAGATGAGTTTACAAGCTGTACTAATGAAACCCATAGAGCTTGTAAACTACATAAGCTTGTGTAGCTCTTCATACCCACCCATCCACCCTTTTTTACTCGGCAAGAATGGAGGGATTAAATACAAAAATTGTGCCTTAAAGGACTAAAATAGCTGTAGGATGAAACATTTGGTATTACAGTACTCAGCGATCTTCATATTTTAGGTATTTTATAACAGAAAATGTGATTTAACACCCCAAAATTATGTTAATTATATTAATGTTAATTCATACTTTTGACGGTGATACCCGTGTGACAGATTCTATTTATTATGTACTTTTCACTGTCTCACATGCCCTCTGCCCACTGACCTATTCTCCTGGGAGTTATTTCAGGCTTACAAGCCTAGTACAACTTCAAACTGCTTTCATTTGTCTTCATGACCCATTTGAATACGCTATTCTGTAATTTTCTTGCAAAGCCACAAAAACTATGTATATAAATTAGATGTGTAATTGTATCAGGTGACTTAGAAAATCCAGTCCTGTGTTTTTGTGTTTGCATACTTATCTACATCAACACATTATTAAAGGACCATATTTAAAATTGAAATAAGTAGATTCAGCAGTTGTTGTCTTAGCAACATTATCTTACCTGTATTGTCAGGAAAACATTGCAGAATGACCTGAGAGCTCCAACTTTTCTCATCAACTTTTTTTTTTCTCCGTCTGGCTATCATTTGCATCCAAGTCTCCCCTGCCAACCCATGACCTGGACATCACCATTCATCCCCCTTGATGGAGGGTTAAAGTGGGCTATGAGGAATGGGGAATGTGGAGGGACTCCCTGCCAATCATAGGAGTCTCCAATTGCCCTCCCCTGTTGTGTTTCTTTATCAGGTCATTTCTCTGC
This sequence comes from Pelodiscus sinensis, assembly GCF_052426305.1. Classification (NCBI taxonomy): domain Eukaryota; kingdom Metazoa; phylum Chordata; order Testudines; family Trionychidae; genus Pelodiscus; species Pelodiscus sinensis. Next base: position 18,595,549 of record NC_143064.1, on the reverse strand, counting down.
TCATTAGATGCCTTCCCTATGGAGTACCTGCACTGGAAATCCATCTCTAGGAGGCACCAGCAATTTGCTTGGCTGCCTCCTGCCAACGCAGGTGGGTTCCCAGACATCTCCCTAAGGTCTCTTGCATAGCAACTCTAATAGATGAAGCTCTCTTTCTCCCAAAAGTATGCATTGTTCTTTGTAGCATGATCAAGGGGTGCCAGCAGCTAGTTTATCCTCCACCAGCTGCTGCAACAACTGCCCTCCATGTGTGCAGCACCGGTGAGCAGCACTCAGGAGCCTTAACTTGTAATGAATTTGTTTTTTAAAAAGAAACAGCTTCTTGTATGCTTGGTGTTAAGAATTTCCATGCCATTGACTACATCACATTCCAAGGTTCCATAGAGCCAGCAGCATCTGCTCGAGTTCATTGCTAGCCCCTGGTGCAAGCTCATGAAATCTGTCAAACTGAAAACAAGACAAGGCATCTGTTATGCCATTATCCATGCCCAGCACGTGCTTGAAAGAAAAAACAGATGGTGAGGGTTAAACACTGCAGAACAAATGCCCTTACCAACTTCAGAACCCGTGCAATCTGGAAGATGGGCGATTGATAACCCCACACCACTGCCATGTTGTCTCACCAGAAGCACACCCTTTTATTAGCCAGCTGTAGTCACCTACTGCAACTAAAATGGAGGAAAAAACTCCAAGAAAGTCATGTCATGCACAACCTTGCTAGGGGTCCAGGAGGCTAAGCCATTTTTGTGCACACCATTTGTCTTGATAAAATATCCTAAAACAGCCCCTCTCCTGAAGCATTTCAATGGATTTTTAAAAACTCTTGCAATAGCCATCCCTCCCTCCACAATGATATCCCATTAAAGTGACTCAAAAAACATCCCCATTCCTTCAAGCCTTCCTTCAACTCACTAGTGACTCATATGTAATGGTGTAACCTGGCCATGTAGTCTGTTGCTGCTGTCATCTGGGCATAAAATGCCTGCCCTGGGGTAACAACTCCACAAAGTTCAGGTACCCCCAAATAGATTGCATGTTCACAGAATGAGTTTTTGAACAGATGAGCAATCCCAATAGCTCCTGAAGCATATCCTGAGGGAGCCAAAAGACACTCTTCCTGGTATCCAGCTCAATCCTCAGATAGGTCAATATAGTGGAAGGGCCCTTTGTTTTTTCTTCTGCTGTGGTAACCCCCAACTCACTAGCCAGGACCTGAAATGTGTCAAGCAGGTGAATACACTCATCTGAACTGGCATGTGCTGCAAACAAAAAAACATCCAAATAATACACTACTTGGCATAGTCCTGCTGCCTGCACCACTGCCCAGTGCAACATTGTACTAAACTTTTCAGGATTCTGAAGAGCTCTTGGGCATAGCCTTGTCAAAATAAAATTGTCCCTCCCATAAAGAAACTCCAAAGCTTGAAGTCCAATGGCTGCACCAACAGCAGTTGAAAAGCAGATTTGATGTCACATGTAGCCATTAGAGCCTCAGGGCTGCAAGCCCTAGCTATATACTGTAGATTGCTTTCTCAATGCAGGAACAGTGTATGGAATGTAGTGGCAGGCCTGTCTCATCATTAACAGAGTCACCTTGTGGGTACAACAGGTGATGAATTAATTGGTATGTCCTTGGATTCTTCTTGAAGGCCAGATCCGGAGAGGTAGGGGGGAAATGCTCACATTGTCTTTAGTAAGTGATCAAATGGCCCAGTTACCCTTCCCTCCTAGAATTTATGTGTAATCTCCTTTTGAACAATATGTCCCTTTCCAGTTACTGACTCTAAATTTTTTGAAATTACATGAATCCTGTTTCCCACAAAGGGGATCAGTTGTTCTTCTAGATACTCACAGATCTTAATTCCAGAACTTTGGAAATGAGTGACTTTTCTGTATCCTTACAATTCTAAACCATATGCCTTGGTAGAGATATAGAAAAACCTAGCTGAACATATGAAATTCTGCAGCACCACAGTATATAATATATACTCTAAATCATAGTAACACTCTACTCAAAAGCAATTATATCACTTCTACCTTCATTATCTTGATGGGAATAAAATCAAGATTACCAAGTGACTGCTCCTTATTGAACCAGTAACCACTCTGGAGTTTAAAGGTCAAACTTTTCTTTTTTTCTTTTTTTTTTGATTATTTGTAAGTAAAACAGTCTTATGAATTTTATTTTGAAATGGGCAAAGTCATCTCAAAAACTATATTCAGTGCTAACACACAAAAATCTGCTCTGTGAAACCAAGTACAGTGTTTTTGGAGAAAAATCAAATGTTTTAGAAAGTTGTGAACAAGAAGAAATAAGGATGATAAGAAAAGGCGAGTTGCAGTATTACCTTAAACAAGAATATACAAATGTCTAGGTTTAGGGCACATTATCCACAGCATTTCAGAAGTTATTTGGAGAAATTCTCACTGCATATCATTAATTGAAGAGGTAATGATCAGTAAATAGGTACAGTAAATCTTCAATAGTCCGGCATCCAATTGTACGGCACTCCCGATGGTCCGGCATCAAAATGGCAAGAGTCTAGTGAGTGAGCTTCGGCAAAACACGAGTCACAAGGCAGCAGTGGCAGCAGCGAAACTGGACAGGACCGAGTCAGTCTGCCACTGGCATTGCGTGATGCTTGACAGTGCTTGTGCTACAATAAAAAGGGTTAAAAACACGTTATATACAGTATATACTATATACTATATACTATATATACTATATATATATAGATATAGATTAGATATATAAATAAAACCATCTTATAGTACCTCCTGATAGTCTGATAGTCCGGCATATCCGATAATCCGGCACCACCTACGTCCTAAAGGTTCCGGATTATCGGAAGTCTATTGTACTTGGTGTAGTCAGCTTTCTCACTGAGTTATGGACGATTGAATGCATGCAATGTAGGAGATAAAACATATAAACTAGATTAAAAACACAGCCACTTACCATATATATGCATTGTGCATATATATATACATTTTGATCTCTAAATTTATATTCCATGGGTGGTATGACAGCTGCTTTTGGAGAAAGCAGCTGGGCTGGTTCTGAACTTGAGGTGACATTGAATCCGGTTGCAACACATGCTATATTGCAATGCCAGAAAATGCCATCGGAACATGATGAACATCTGCCCAGAAGCACTGTTCTGGAAGATTCTAACAAAATTTGGAAAACAGCTCAAGCAATAGGAGAAATGATGCTTATTTTAGCTATCAAAACCACAGAATATGGTGTGTGTGCAAAATGAACAATAGGAACAAATAAAGACAGACAATTGCATACTGCTGGAGCACAGCAAGGCTTGCAGCTGCAACCTCCTTCCTAGTGATTTAAATAATGGGAAACAAGCATAGCCATCTTTTGTGGAGTCTCCATTTATGCTATACTGCAAATATCTGATGTATTCTCTGATGCAGCAGATACATCTGTGGCTCAGATTTTAAATTTACTGAACTGTCCAGCAACTTTTGCATCAGTCAGTGGCATTCACTCAAACTGGAAATGAGTGAAAAGTTCTGTCTTTCATGATACTTAAGCAGCTAGATAGTTGAAGGTCACTACAGTGGACTAAACAACATTGTTTGCAAAGAAACCACATTTTGAACTCAGTTGAGTTCTAGTGTCACTATGATTACAATTGTAATATGAAACTATTGCAACATTAATTCTTCATTGTAAATTATTTTAGTACATTTAAAGCCCTGGGGTGTCTGAAATCCTAAAAACTAGCCAACATAATTTTTACTTGGTCATATTTATTTTAATTACAAGGTCATAAATAAAAAGAGACTGCCAGTTATATTAAAAGGAATATAAATCTTGATCCTGCAATAAGGTATGTGTAGACCAGTGTTTCCCAAATGGAGTTCCGTGGAACCCCAGGGTTCCATGAAGTGAAAATAAAGGTTCTGTGAGAAAATTCCATTACAACAACATTTTATTATTTTAAAAAATAATAATTAATATTATGTAATTTTTGTTTTGAAATATGTGTAATTAAACTAAATGTTGATCTCATGACCTTGTTTAGCATTTGTTTATTATTATCTTTACTTACTTGTGGTCTACTTTTTCAGCCCCATATGTTGGACTTTTATTAGGGATTCTGCAAAATTCTTTCACATTTAAAAGGGTTCCGTGACCAAATAAAATTGGGAAACACGGGTGTAGACAGATTTCCGACTCCTCATAGACTGTAGGAAACTTGAGGCAGGCTCATTGCAGAAGCAGGAGTCACCTAGCATCTGTGTGCCTCTAACTGCAGGACCAATGCTGAAAGACACATAGCCCAAGAAAAAAAATATGCAGAGAGAATATTGACCTACTGGTGGGCCTGATCTACAGTACTCTTCAAAATACCCCTTCTCCTAGCAAAATTTAGAATTTCACCTCCAGAATTACATTTTATAGTTTAGGTCCATCTTCTGTATTCTCCAGTTAAAATACTGCTGCTGTCATCTTCAAAATGAAAGCCATTATGCAAAAATTTACCTGGAATTACGAACAATTCATAGGGAAAATTAGTGAAAATTTGTAGCACATTGTTCTTTCCTATATTCTCAAATAGGCATTCTAATTTTAAAGACACAAAATTGGGGGAAAAGTAATAACATCAATAGTCATTTTCATGATGTTAGAATACAGAAGATATAAAAGAGGCTCCAAAAGGCACACATGGTTTTGGAACTAGGTATTCTCCTACATCACAGCTATTGCTGCCGTATCACAGCTATTGCTGTGAGAAATAGGAACTTGAAAACAATACCTGACTTTGTCATACATAGATGACCAAATGTCTTGTTTTGAAAAGGACAGTTCCACTTTAAGCCCTCTTGCAGATGTGCTGACTTTTTCTTTAAAAAAGGGCAAATTGTCCCTTATTTTCTGTCTCCCTCTCCTCCACTCAGTATTGGTGGACTCCTGTTTGCCAGCTGCCTGCCCTCCACTGGAGGCTTTTTCCTTCTCCTACTGCCTCTGTCTTGGCTATCACCCTGGGAAGATCCAGACTCTCTGGTTTATGGCACTGGCTGGGAAGAGCCAAGCTCTGCATGTGTCAAATTTCTGCACTAGCACGAGGAAGCTTCTCCACCCCTCAGCTAAGTCCTGGAGTAGCCAGATGGGAGCAGTGGAAGTGATTTCCAACCTTTAGGTACCCTGAATCTGCAGGCTGAACAGCAGATCCTAAGGCAGGGGCTTAGTATTTGCTTCACCACTCTGCTCCTGCCTCCCAGGGAACGGAGGATTGCTGCATTGCCCGAGCACCCTCCTTTGCTGAATCACCTCTCTGACCAGGTTTTCTAAAGACCCTGCAGTCAGGTTCCTTGGACCCTGGTGAATGACACATCTTTAGGATTTAACCCCTTTCTTCCCATGCCATAGTTGGGGACAAGCGGCAAATGGGCATGTCGGTGGCCAGCAGAAGCCTGTAGGTGTTAGCTGCCTTTCAACATGGTGCACACAGGAAGGTAGAAGTTGTTTGCAGCCACATGGCTAGTGGGTGCAGAAAAGAAGAGCTCTGCAAAGACACAGGCCATGTCATCACTTCTGCCACTCCTCACCTGCAGCTGAATGAAGCTCCTGTTCCTTCCCTTCTGCAGAGTGCAGAAAGACTTCTGCTGGCCACGTTCTGATGTGAAAGGGAGGGAGGAGGCAGGAATCAGGGGAAAGGGAGTATGCAACCCAGTGTGCCCCTGAAAATATTGCCTCAGGAAGATGTGGTGCCAGAAAAATTGGATCCATCCAGGGTCCCAGCCAGGCATAGAGGGTACGTCTAGACTACATGCCTCTGTCGCCAGAGGCGTGTAGATTAGGCTACCAGGCATAGGAAAATGAAGCGGCGATTTAAATAATTGCCGCTTCATTTAAATTTACGTGGCTGCCGCGCTGAGCCGATCAGCTGTTTGTCAGCTCAGCACGGTAGTCTGGACGTGTGGGCGTCGACATCAAAGGCATTTGTCGACCACCCATTTAAATGAAGTGGCGATGATTTAAATCGCCGCTTAATTTTCCTATGCCTGGTAGCCTAATCTACATGCCTCTGGCGACAGAGGCATGTAGTCTAGATGTACCCAGAGGGTAGAGAGTGCTGGGCAGGGAGAGTAATGTTGGTTAGTCACCCCCACATTAGAGGAGTGATAGAGGTTATATGCTTTTAATTATAGAAATAATACTTATATTTTCTTTATTACAGTTCTTGTCTTTGACAATTTTTTATCCTCCAATTCACTTTTGCTCCTTTTCCCAAGATTCTATATGGTGAAACTGTACAACTGTATCACATAACCAGTTCTAAAATTTGGTGTCATGTTTGTTACAGAGATGTAACACACATTCAAACTGAGAAAGTAGACCACTTGAATGGCAGGAAATTTTGAATTTTGTAACGACATCGGGCATCTCTTAATATTTCTCCACGGGTTAACCAATTACTCTTAAAATAATTAAAATGATATGTATTATCAAAATTAGGAGAGATACATTTGGAAAAAACAGGCTTGTATTCTTGAGGATTAAATGATTCCGGTGAATCAGAAGGAAATATTAATTCATTTATACCCAAGTGACTCTGTTAAAATCAAACAACCACTTTGGTGAAGTCATTGTGGTGGTATAAATTAACGGAAAGCAGAATCTTTTAGGCCAAGGGTGGGCAATAAATGGTCTATGGGCTAGATGCAGTTCATGGGGGTTATCCCCAGTGGGCAGCCAGATACTTTATTTACATGTGTATCCTCAGGTATATCCACTTCCAGCACCCTTTGGCCAGGAATAGCAAACTGCAATGGGATCTGCAAGCGGCAGTACCTGTGGATACAGAGACAAATAAAGCATCTAGCAGCCCTCCAGAGGCTAACCTTGGCAAACCACTGCCAATCAGTGGGCTTCTTATTGCCTACCTCTCTATATTAGATACTACACTAGGACAAGGCTCGCTATTATCTTATGAAATGTGTGTGTGTGTGTGTGTGTGTGTGTGTGTGTGTGTGTGTGTGTGTGTGTGCGCGCACAGTGCTACTTATAAATATTTGTATATTATTGCTACCATAGGTATTTATGCATTACAATTAACATTGAAATCTAATTCCCCCAATCTTTAGAAACAGATTTTTCAGCTGTGTTAAATAATGCACCTGAAAATGTAAAAATTTGGTGTCTCTGTGCTCAGTTTGTTTGAAGTTTCACATCTAAAACTCCAGCGTACCCAGCCCCACTTTAAACACTGATACATTTTGAATTTTAATAGACTTTATTACAGGCCTTTCAAATTAAAAACTGTCAGGAGAGATAAAAGGTTGGGGATTTGGATTCAAAGGGACTTTGATTAGACACAAAGGTCAGCAATGGTGGCAAAAAAGTCGATGCATCTAAATTAAGCATAAACCTCTGCAAAAGAATATGCTAATCTTTCTTGTAAACTACTTGTCAGGCTGATCTTGGCTCATATCCATAACAGTTGAACTATTTTCTGTGATGAAATTTTAACAAATGGTAATCACATGTAATTTGCCCATCTAGTGCCTGCAATTAGTTTTTACAAATATTAGATTTAAGCTGGTAAGGTACTATGCTCTGTACTGTGTCCTTGATATATGGACTTTGTTTTAGAATCTTTAGTTTAGTTTTCAACTGCAGCATTTTTCTTTAAATTAAATGTGCTATTAAAGACATTCCAAATATCATTTGTAATTGCAAAACCTAGGCATAAAAATATAAATTACTCTTTAATAAGGCTGCCACTTGATACGCTTAGAGTTATAATATCTGTTAATATTTCCAAAAGTGAAATTAAGATTCTGCACTGTTTGTGAGCAAACTCATTAAAGACATAAAAGGATGACAGGATGAAAAAGGATTTACATTTGTAGAATCTCCTGTAAAATTATGAGAAGTGACAGGCTCCGTTTTTTTGGGTGCTGGAATCAAGGTTGCATGTCTAAATCATAGTGACAGTGTGGCTGGATGCGGCATAGCTGAGAACTAATGGGAAATTAATAGAGTGTAATACAAGCCTATTGAATTCAGTCTAACTTTGCAGCTTTGATATGTAAGAACAGAAGACATAATTTCAATCTTTGTTTAGTGTCCTGGACAGCCAGCTTCACTAGTATCTAAGTATGGTCAGGATTAAAAATGTGATGAATAGCACCACAGCACCTTCTTGACAGCTTTTCTGTTCAAATACAAATTTCTGTCACTGCCCTAGAATGTTTGAAGGAGCATTCAGAGATGAAATATCGCAGCTGCAACAACCCTAGTGAGAAGCTATTATGTTTTGAAAGGAAAAATAATTACAAACTGTACTTCTCATAGGCGCATATCTGTATTAAAAATGCATAGTAATAAATACACTGGAGTATACTAATGAAATGTTATTGAACATTAAAGTTTGGGAACCATAAGGTTATGAATCTGTCAAGAACAAATGTCAATGCATCTGTCTAATTTTAGATATATCTACCTGTTTTAGGCAAATAAATATTTGGAGCATTATGATATATTATGATTTATACTAGCTTTCATACCTTCTCTCCAGGATATTTTTTCAAAGCTGAGATTTTTGAAACATTCATCCATCTCTGTGTTTTCACTTCACCCCCGAAAGAATATTTCCTTTCACCTAAAAGAATCTCATTATTAACTCGAAAAACCTTTAAATTGTTTCTGGTAAAAATGCCTGTTTTTACAGGAATGCCCTACAGAAGGAATCCTGTGGTTCTCAGTACAGCAAAGTAGGTCAGAATTTCAGAGTCTGGCAGATGTGATTTCAAAAAACCTACCCTGAGTTACTCATGAATAAAAATCAAGAGAGACGACTGATTAGTATAATGGAATGCTTGAAGTTGAAGACCTAATACCTGTAGTAATATTCCCCTTTGTGCCTGATCCTTAATGGGAAAGAAGGCTATCCCTTATTTTATTATAATGCTCTTCCATAGAATTGCAAAGAATCCAGCAAACACACCTCAATAGGGGTTCCACATTGTATCTTAAGCTATTTCTTTACGGATTCCTACCTCCTCTGTCCCATTGTGATACACTTACAATGGATCAAATGATGGATGAATCCCAGTAGTGACTGACATTTGATTTCATGTTCCTGGGTTTTTCTTAAGATTTGGTTTACGATTATCTCTATTAAAACACCAGTGATTATCTACTATCAACTACTTCAGTTATTTCATACCACTATGTTTTATTGCCTATTTTTAGTAGAAACAACCACTGGTATTTCAAATACCATTTGGTAGTCACATACCATGAATACTTTTTCATAATAGAAACAATGTTAAAATAAGGATGCAAACAACTTGTCTGCTCAATAGAAATATCTACAACTTTTATCTGAAAAAGTGTCATGTTACAATATACTATATCTTTAATGATGATACTAGTAAGCATTGGATTGTTATAACTCTGGCAAATCATATAAAAGATGCAACACACACATACAAATCCCCAAGAAAATAAAATACAGGACTATGTAGCACTTTAAAGACTAACAAGATGGTTTATTAGATGATGATCTGAGGAAGTGGGTCTGGCCCACGAAAGCTCATCATCTAATAAACCATCTTGTTAGTCTTTAAAGTGCTACATAGTCCTGTATTTTGTTTCAGCTACACCAGACTAACACGGCTACATTTCTATCACTATTCTACATCCAAGAAAATAAGATTGAGAAAATTCAAGTGTAGCAAAGCCTCAGTCTTATTGGAATGTATTTATGTATTTCTATAATTTGTTGTTAACATGGACATAACCACGCTGCAAAGAATCTCTGCATGTTTCCCCATCTTCTGAACCATTTCAGAGTAAAGAGATCACCTCATTTCACAGAACATTGATTGCATCCCTGCTGAAATAATGTACTAGTTTTATTTGTTCTTGACTTAATCTGTCAACCTTATGAAGCTCACCATTTCAACATTTGGGATCCTTCCCATAAAATTCAGTGATTGATAAATTTGCTTGGGATGACTGAACAGCTAAACTACTTGAAGAATGTATGCTAGTGGAAAAAATGAAGTTAGTCATGTAAAGAGGGGGAAATAGACTCCCTTCCCTCCTGTGAGCAACAGCCATTCTCAGAGCCAGACTCGTTTGTGTAACAGGAAACCTTTTCTAAATGTCTTCCTTCTTTCAATTGGAACCTAAAAGTTCCTCACATGTTCTCCCCACAGTTGGATGTATGCTTGGAATACAGAAGGTGAGGAACAAGAAATTGGATAATCAATAAGTTTCTTAGCCCAGAGCATCAAATAAGCAGTGGCAAAGTCACCTTCTATACTGCCCAGAAAATTTTGGAATGTGTTCTGTTTGGCCCACATATTTTGCTGGATTTATATATATACAGATGTGCCTTTCCAAAACTATAGGTGGCTCACAAATTAAAAGTTAAAATGCCTCATTCAAACATTTTAAAAAGACAAATTCAACCCCAAAAGAAGCATGATAAGATAACAATCCAGTAATACCCTTCCCCCTTCTTCTCAACAAAATTCAGCCAATTCCCAACTCTCATCATTCCCCAAATTCTTAGAAAAAATAAATAGGAATTGCAAAGTGGCCTAACTAACCACAAACTTAGGGGCTGTGTCTACACTGGCAAGTTATTCCTGAAAATCAGCCGCTTTTCCGGAAAAACTTGCCAGCTGTCTACACTGGCCGATTGAATTTAAGGAAAAGCACTGCCGATCTAATGTAAAATCATTAGTGCTTTTCCGGAAAAACTATGCTGCTCCCGTTCGGGCAAAAGTCTTTTTCCGGAACACTGTTCCGGAAAAGGGCCAGTGTAGACAGCACAGTAGTGTTTTCCGCAAAAAAGACCCGATCGCGAAAATGATGATCGGGGCTTTTTTGTGGAAAAGCACGTCTAGATTGGCCACGGACGCTTTTCCGGAAAAAGTGCTTTTCCGGAAAAGCGTCCTGCCAATCTAGACGCGCTTTTCCGAAAATGCTTTTAAGGGAAAACTTTTCCATTAAAAGCATTTCCGGAAAATCATGCCAGTGTAGATGTAGCCAGGTTGTTTTGGAATAAGGTGTGTGGGGGGGATGGAGAAGGGGAGGAGATAGACTTCCTTCCAATCTGAAGGTATATCTTGTATAAAATGTCTTGCCAGCACACTCTTCCTTCTGAGATGTCTTCCAGCTTGGTGCCACATCTTGCTGCAATTTGAGTGTAGGGAGAAAGGTGGTTGTCTAGCTAGGAATGAACTTGGGCCATTAGGGGTTGGGCCATTCCTTGAAAGTAGGAATAAGGGATCTTCCGGAAAAGGGCTTATTTTCCGCAAGATCCCGTCTAGACTGGCGCTTTTCTCCAGCAAAACCCCGAGCCGGAAAAAAGCAGCAGCCATGTTCATGCAAATGCCATGGGGGATATTTAAATCCCCTGTGGCATTTGCAATTCCGAAGTGTCTCATTAGCATCCCTTTTCCGGAAAGTGGTGCCAATGTAGATACAGCCTAGGAGTTTAAGTTTTTCAGGAAAGACAGCAGAGAAATAAGATTAGGAGGTGAATAGGAGCTGGACTGTGAGCTGCATCCTGTGAGACTGTAGGCCAGTAAAATTATAGCCAGTCAGTTAAGAAATATAGGTGAAACCCTAGGTTACAGAAATCAGTGAGAGTTTTTCCATTGACTTCTACAAAGCCAGAATTTTAAGCCTCATGCTCATATCTGATTTCACTCTGCCCTGAGGTGTTTCTAGCCAGACATATTGCATTCTAGCTGTGTGGGGTGTGGGTTTTTTTTGTTTTTTTTTGGTCATCCTCTTAGTATACCTAATCAATTGTAAAAGCATGTTATAGTTATAGACATTCACACAAATGTCCAGTAAAAAATACAAGGTATCGTTGCCGTTTTCTAGTCTCACGTGAAGTCTCCAAATATTTATGGGTTAGCTCTGGATGCTAGGTATGGTGACTAGATCACAATAATAAATATTGGGATAGATGGGGGGCATTGTTGGTTCCACCCATGCTCCACCCCTGCTTTGCCCAGGCTCTGCTCTTGCTCCAGGCTACACCCCAATTCCACCACAGGTCCAACTCCCTGCCTGCCATCATGCCCCTCCTCAACCCACCCCTCCAACTCTGGCTTGCTGCATCCCTCCTCATTCTCGCTCCTGCTGCTCTCCTCTTCACTCCCCTGCCTGCTGTGAGAAACCCCACTTGCTTCTGGCTCACCACTCACTTCCTTGCCCCTCCCCTGCCACTCACTTGCTGTTCACTCCTCATCCCACCCACATGCCACTAGCTCACTGTTCATCTAGAATCATAGAATCACAGAGCTGGAAGAGAACTCGGGAGGTCATCAAGTCCATCCCCCTGGCTGGGTTGATTTAGTTGGGATTGGTCCTGCCTTGGGCAGGTGGCTGGACTTGATCACCTCCTGAGGTCTCTTCCAGCTCTATGATTTTAGGTGAATGGCAAGCTAGTGGCATGGGGGTGGGATGAGAGCAAGTGAGTGGCAGGTGAGGGGTGAGGAAAAGAGTGCTGCCTGACTATAATATTGACCTCACCTCCTGCTAGCACACCACTCATCTCCTCATCCATTCACTTGCCACTAGCTCGCCATTCACCTCCTCATCTGTCACATTATGGGATTTTAATAGGAAAATGTAGATCATTGTTTCATTCATTGTTGTGTGTTGCCTCAAATTCTGTGCAAAGTGGGCCAAGTGAGGTGTCTAATGAAAGCTTATGCAATGCTGATTTTATTTATGTTACTCATATACATGTATGATTTTGTGTGTGAGGTTACAAATATGGGCTCTGTACTTGTATTTTAAACGTTTTTTGTCTGGGAGACAGCAGTAGGTGGCAACCAGCTATTGTGAGGGGCGGTTACTCAGTTATAGCCCATAAGGTGCCAGTGTCATCTTAGCCTAAGCTGTACAATTATGCTCTTTGTGAAGCAAAGGCCCCAAATTAAATATGTGATGCCCTCAAGGTGTAGAACAGTTCTCTTCATTGGATTTTAGATATCGGCCCAGTAAATCCTATTTTCCTGTCCAAGACCTGGTGCCAAAGATATATTAGAGAAAAGACTTAGCCCAATTTTCAGCTGAAATGGATTGTCCAATCTTCCTACCAAAGAGAAGTTACTTTTACCATAACAGAAGCATAACGGACCCAATTTTAAAAGATGACTTCTCTCTTTCAGGATGCAGCTTTGTAGCTGCAATCATATGGAGGCATGAAAGGCAGAATTTATGGTCCTTATATTTAGCTGTGTGTCAACTTGACCTCTAAAGGAAAATGACACCCATTAGATTGGTGATCCAGGTGGTAGGATAGATCCCCTTCTATCAAGGAGAAGAGAGGATTAGGCAAAGTGGGACATTTTCCAGTAGAAGGAGATTTTTGAGGCTTGGATAGGAGTGTTATTGCTATATTAGGAAACATATCTTGCAAAGAGACTTTCATGAAACTAATTTGACATGTAATCCTATTTTGTGATCCTTGTCTGCTCATCCTATTTCCATGTGGGAAAAGCAGTTGCCGTGGGATCTGCAGACCCAGGTTTTCTAGATGCAGGGTCCTTTCATGTGCCAGCAAAATTTGTGGCAAGGCCAGGATCATGCTGCAGTCATCAGTACCTGAATTTAATATGTGCCTTGCAAATCTGCTGACATGGTTTCTGGTACATTTGTGTATTTCCTCAAAAGTGTATGTGTAGCACCTCTTTGATAGCATGTACACATTGAACAGTATCCTTTCAGTCACATGATGTATGCATTGGGAATTTGCAAGGCTTAAGGGCTTACAAAGAAACCTGTGTTCTTGAGGTTTATTATGAACTGACCTGTCTGATAGAATGCAGCCTGTTGTTTTGTTTTTTTTAGTGAGTGACCTGAAAATGTCAGGTTAGTACTATATGATTTTTTTTTAACCTCATCACAGATTCTGAAATGCTGAGCTGAATTAGGCCAGGCCTATACTAAAAAGTTAAGTCTACCCAGCTGTGTCATTTGGGGGCATGAACAATCTACACCCTTGGTCAACTACACCTTAGTAGTTAAGTCACCCTACACCCTGGTGAAAATGGTGCAAGGCCAATGGAACAATTTTTCCACATATGCAGTTACTGCCTCTCCAGAGAGGAATTAACTACAGCATTAGGTAGAGTTCTCCCATTGTTATAAAGTGTCTATACTGGAACAATGTAGATGGCATTAGAGTGCACATTCTGGGGTAATTTGTATATTTAAGTAGGACACCATTGGTGTATATATTAAAATATCTAACTCCTACTACCACAGCTTTTTCTTTGGACTGGAGTAATGAACCATAGCAAGCTCTTTTCCAAGCACTATTTCCTTAGCTATATATAGAAAATTCAAATTTTCAGAGTACATTTGTGGCTTAAGCCTAGGTAACCCATTGCATCTCCCAAAGGGGTTTCAAAAATATACAGGGATGATTGACATCTAGAATGCATTCACTTAATTATTGATGTTTTAAAACCAAGCCCATCACCATTTTCAGCCATTAAAAAGGCCAAAGTTTGGGAAAGAGAACATGCCATTGCTTTCAAAGGTACCTGTGCAACATAAATGAAATTACTTTGATCGGATGAAGGGTCTCTAAGATCCCAACGCACTTTATTGGTATAAAATTTGGGCTACCGGACTATAAAAAACAAAACAAAACAGTGCTGTGCTGCCACTGTAACTCTTCCCTAGACAAGCTGGTGAGCACATTTGATCTCCAGAAGCAATAAAGGTCTTGTAGGAATTTAGTTCCTCTTTTGCATTTCCAAGTCATTCTAAGGTGAATGAAGCTTTAATACTTTGATACCAAGGCGCTTTCAACTTACCATTTCAGATTTCTCTCACATTTTTGGTTTCACTTCTTTTATTTCTCCCTCCCTCCTTTCTGCAGTAATTTACCTGTCATCTAGGGATCAACTTCAAAAGGGGAAACAACAAGCTAGTTTCCATAATTGGAAAGGACACAAAGCAATTGGCAGTGAATTCTTTGCAATAATAGTGAAAAGTTCATTTAATCTAGATTTTTTTTACTTTCATTTTCCCCAGGTTGGATGGGGGAAAAGGAAAACCAAATACCTTTTTAACTGCATAAATTAACCTGAAAAGGATTTAAGTGAGAGAGACTTCTTTCAAGTGAGCCCTATTAGTCATGTAGATCTGGGGGTAACTTTAAAAAAATTCCACTTTGGGTAGAGTTCAACCAAGACACACACATCTTCTGGAGAAAAAAAATAAAACTAATCAAGAATACAATTTATAGAATATCACAGGGTCTGCTTGTGTTCCCCGCTCCCTTCCCCACCCCCATCTCCTTAGCTGCATAAGATGAATTTTGAGGAATCTAGTAGAGAAATACTGAGATGAAAGCACAATGTTAGAAAATGATGTACGCTATAAATGGATTTTTAATTCAGCCTTTCACATTTTTTAGCTATAATATTAATGATTTAGTAAATGTTAGTAGCCTTTTCAGTCTTATTCCAGTAATGACAAGCTTCCTTTCTAATGTTCAGTGCCTGCTGTGCAAGTGGTACTTTTAACAAAATACATTTGCTGCAGGCTTTTTGACATGGCATCATACTGAGATAAACACAATTAGCAAGAGTCATTTACATTTCCTTTCTTTTGCACTTATTTATTAATGGCTTTTGAGATTTATTTGTGTTATTTTAAAATATGCGTGAAACAATTTTAGTGGCAACACAGAGCCATTTTTAGTTTAAGTGTTCAGTTATTGAGAAATACCTGTGATCATACACACAGTGTTTGGGCTGATCATATTGGAGCTTGTACACTGTTCATCTTTCGAAAGGGTACATGGTGTGGAATAAACTGAGGATAGAATAACTGCAAGAAGACATGATTGGCAAGCTAACTGGATAAAATTTCAGTACCTTAAGGTATGCTCTTGAATGGGGAGAAATGTGGAAACAGGAAATGTGTGCGTGCCCCCGAAAGACACAATGTTTGATGCCATTGCAAGGGATGATAGCTGCTCTAATATGTCAAGTGTTTTCCCTCTGCAGCTCACTACCTCTACTTGAAGAAGCTGCTCAAACACTGTTTTTGTGACTTCACCATTGATGAAATAAGAGGAAAATAGCTCCTTATGCCTTCCCTTCCTCTGAGCATCTATCCAAGGGCCAACTACTCTCTGTTTTTCTGTAGATAAATTTGACTAGAGTAATGGATTGATTCTGTGAATAGGTAGATATTCACCTGATCATGGTAGCAGAAATAATAGCTGTCCAACTCAGTAACTAATATGCAGTACATTTGTATATTCGCAAATCCTAGGTTTTCAATTGAATCACTTCTTGCACAGCTTGCAGAAAGTGATAGTGGGGGCTACGTATGGACACAAGTAAAGATGAGTGCCAGGCATGACCCTCCATGCTGAGCAAGTTACATAACTTGAGAGCCTCGTGCACACCCATATCTCTGTTCACAAGTGCATTTTCTGTAAAAGAGTAAGGATGCATAGTGTGAATATGAGAACATATTCTCATGCTAATCAAATGGTTAGCTGTTTCTTTTAAATCTCATGTGGGCTAGCAGGCTTCATTCATGTTAGAAGAGTGTCCAGGCACTAGCATTCTCATAAATGCACTATATGGTTCCTCTGTGCTCCTTGTCTCACTTTATTATTTGTGTATATATTTGCAACCCTTTGCTCCTGTATTGTGCAGGATCAAGCTCCAAATACAACTGTAGATATTTTGCATGGTCTCTTTGCTCATTGAATCATATAGTATAATATACTAATCAACTTATGACTTTAACACCGGTATCTGTATACATATTTTCCATACAGAATGTCTAAGCCCAGATAAAATTGTTCTGAAATAGAGAATTTGAAAAACAAAATAAAACAAAAAATAGAGGAATATTATCAGGTAGATCCTCAGAGGCTGTAAAATAGCGCAATAAATGCAACTTCAGTGGAGCTATGACAGTTCAAACTAATTTAGGATTTGCCCCAATAACTTTAAACTATCTTTCTCTTGTTCTTGAATCTTCCATAATGCTACAAGAATGCTAATAAATCTATGGCATTTATCCAAAGGCTATGTCATCATAATTTAGGGGAAGTATTTATATTTAATCAGAAAAGCCTTATTAAAGTGTGGTTGAAATGGTTTATATCACTATGCCATAACCATTGTTTTGGACTCTCATGTAATTCATTTAAGATCTGCTATTGTCAGATTACTGACATTCTTTACTTCATTTTTTCAAACATATGCCTCATGCATTTGTAATTTTCAAATATTTATAAATTAGGTTTACTAAGTTCATAATAATCCCCACGAGGGAAAAATAAATCCATTATGCAAAGGGTGATTAGTTTTACTAGTCTTCTATGGGAAACTGTTTATTTTTCTGTGTTCATTTTCTTGGATCAGTCAGGTAGACATCTGTTCTTTTAGAGTATTTCTGTTAAATGAAGTAAATTTTTCAAATTATAAATCCACCACCAAATTTCTAAAAATTCACCCTGGAGCTCATAATTCTATCATCAAAAAAAATCTTTATGATCACAAATTCAAAAAATGTCTACATGTCATAGACATTTCAAACAAATCCAAAGCATGTATGCTGTAAATCATCTAATACATCAATGCCTATGTGAAACTTGAATGTAAAATGTCGAAGTCAGCGGGGTTTCTTTAATAAAAAAATAATGTCGTATACACTGTATAGTTTCCCACAGGACCATATTCAGGTTGAAATACAATATTACTATTTGTTTGACTCTGTAAACTCTATTTATATCAATATGACATTGTAAATATAGAAATGCGGTGAGTGGACACCCCCATAATGTATCAAAATTTCCGATATTGCATTAGATTTGTGCCCAAATCCAAGGTTCCAAGCAGTCATAGATGAAGTAAAGGAAGACAAAAATGCTACTGGGGAGTATTTTGGGGACCATTTGTGTGCAGGCTTATGAACACAAATCATGGGAACTATATCTTCTTTCTTCTGAAAATTATCAGGAATGCTATACAAGGGCCCAGTCCCTTCAATTTAACCATACAACTAATCCTTAGTCATCCATGTGGCCTCTGTTTGGGTGATAAGAATTACTGGCTTGGAGGTACTGGATAGTTGCCTACATGTTTAATGATAATAGAATTGCAGTTTGAAGTTCTGGTGAAAAAAATACACAGTGAGCAGAACTTGGCCCCATGTACTAACCATTTAATGGCCCAAATTATACCTGGTGTGTTCATTGATTCGTGTGCATTCGGGGGATAAAATTTTGTGCTCCTTCAAGAGGGAGGGTTTTCTTCCCATTCATTCACTGTTTTGCACACCCAGGGAAAGAGCTAGCCAGAACTGCAATCCTTGTGCACGATGGAGTGCAATGATTCATCTCCCCTGTCTAAACAGCAATATGATCCAGCACAGAGGTTGTGGAGCCATTCATTTCTACTAGTTTATTTCAAAATTCTCTGGAATCTCTCTATAGGCTGCACATAGCCCACTGGCTGAGTAGTAAGAAGTCTTTACTGGACTTCAGTGTTGGTCGGGAACCATCTCCTTAGGCCACAGAACTGCTGTAGAACTATTTAGTAGAGACTGCTGCAGCTCAACAACCAAAATAATCAACCAGAGGGAGAGGACAGAAGGATTCATGCCCTTGTAGATAAATGTGCCTAACCTTATTCCTGCATTACAGCTGGACTCAGGTCCTGGGCATTGAGGTGTTTGCAGCTTATATGGAATAGACAATGTGCAATAGAGTAAGTGTCACATCCCACTCTTCAATCCAGCACCATCATTTGCAGCATGAAGCCACATCAGTTGTGCTCCAAAAGTAGCCCCGCGGTTGTGAAGTAAGAACTGGACTTACCTCTTTTTATAAACATGATTTAGATTGTAATTTAGAATTTCCTCACCTCTAGTAGTGAACTTTGAGACCAAGGACTGAACACAATAACTGAGCTTTTCTCTTCATGTAGGGTCCCTAGCTGTTATATCTCTAGAAAAGTACGAGGTTCTACTGCAAGGCCAGAGAGAGAGAAAAAAACCCACTTGCAATTCATGGGCCCAGCAGGAGCAGGGTCACACGGGTATAGAAGGCCTGTAATCCCTTCTGGAGAGCATAGATAGGGGCCTGTCCTGTCAGTGAAAGAGTTTAAGACTTTAGGGATCTAGGATAATGCTGTTAATACCATTTTCTTTTTAGTGAATAAATAAAATACAGTACTTGAGCCCTATTAGTAGGGATATGACTTATTATTTAAAGCTATTTTGTAACAAAATCAAAGCTAAGATGTATTTAGTTGCTGTGATATTATTCTCATTCTAAAGCAGCTCACAGTAGACTGTAAATCCCTGGGGCAGGGACTGAGCTGTTTGAAGGAGCACTGAGCATACTGTTGTCACCCAGCAAATAAGGATGGATAAAGCTAGATAAACAGTGGATAACACCTGTTCCTTTTGAAATGATTACTTTTCAGATGCAGGTGTGAGTACAGCTCAATTTATATTACAGTTACTATTAATATAGAGAGTGACAGTGGTGAAATTGTAGGGGAAATGTTTATAGAACAAAGACAGTAAAAGATTTAGGGTGAAGCAGACACTGAATATATAAGGCTAAGAGAAAGAACAGAGCTGAAACAATAAGAATCCTCCTGATGCACCAAAGCAGATAGAAAAAATCCTTTGCAGCAACAGCAAAGTACCATGTATTTGGTAAATAATCATTCAGGGTCTCATTTTCCTACCTCTGCCTGGACTAAAGTCAAAGGGAGTTTTTAGTGGGTGCAGAGTTAAGCCAAAGTTGAGCACTGCTGAAAATTGCACCTTTAATATTTTATCAAATAGTGCAGCATAGTCCAGGCTTCCATGCTTGCTATTATCAACTGGAATGTATTCTGATGAATTTAAAAACCACTCTGAGATAATTTTTGGGTGACCCATAAGCATGAAAGAGAGTCAATATGAATTTTCCAGGGTGCCATTTCAATTTTTAAAGCTGAAATATAACAGACTTGTTTTGCCAATATAGAATATTGTCCCATATGATAACCCCTCTTTACTGAGTCCAGAGAGTCTAGTATACTAGTTTAATACTGGGGTTTTTTCAGGTCAATTTGAACAGTATTTCTGAAATCAGGATGTTTGCTTATTCATAGAATCATAGAGTACTAGAACTGGAAGGGACCTTGAGAGGTCATCGAGTCCAGCCCCTTGACCTCATGGCAGGACCAAGCACCATCTAGATCATCCCTGATAGATCTCTATCCAAACTACCCTTAAATATCTCCAATGATGGAGATTCTACAACCTCTGTAGGCAACTTATTCCAGTGTTTATCCATCCTGACAGGAAGTTTTTCCTAATTTCCAATTTAAACCTGCCTTGCTGCAATTTACCGTCTTTTAGCGAATATACCCCACACCCGAACATACCCCACGGTTTTTGCAGTTTGAGTAAAAAAAATCTTGTATACCCCACGCACGAGTATAACCCGCAGGGTATACAAGACTTTTTTTATAACTGTGCGGGGAAGGGAGGGGCTTCTATGGGTCAGCAGGGGGGAATTAGCCACCCTCCGGATGGGGGAGCACCCACCCTACCTGGTTCCCGCGCAGCCGCACAACCTCCGGGCGAAGGAGCACTCACTCCCCTGAGTCCCGCGTGGCTGCACAACCTCCAGGCAGGGGAATGAGAGTGCTTCCCTGCCCTTTCCTGCAGCTGCGCAGCATCTAGCCTCCGGGCGGGGGAGCATTCATCTCCCAGTTCCTGCACAGCCACAGGACGGGGCAGGGGGAGCGCTCCTGTGCAGGAACCGAGAGATGAGCGCTCCTCCACCCGGAGGCTGGGGGCTGTGCAGCAGGGGAAGGGGTGGGGGAGCGCTCACCACCAGGTAAGTAAAAAAAATTTTGTATACCCCGCACCAGAGTATACTCCATGGTGAGGTGCGGGGTTTGTAAAAATGAATATAACCCACGGGTTATATTTGCTAAAATACGGTAAGCTCATTGGTTCTTGTCCTATCATCAGAGGCCAAGGAGAACAATTTTTCTCCTTCCTCCTTGTAACACCCTTTTAGATACTTGAGAACCACTATCATGTTCCCTCTCAGTCTTCTCTTTTCTAAACGAAACAAGCTGAATTATTCTTAAGCAACAGTTTATTAATTCACAGAGAAACACATTAATATATAATCAACAATTTTCCATTCAAGCGTAGATACCACCAGTTGTGTGTACTACGCATACTATATAGACTTGCAAGCAATTATCAAAGATTACTGTGGAGGCCTGGTATCTAAGAACTATCTAAGAACTATGCAAATTGCCAAGATTTCTTATTACATTTACTTGTGATCAACAATTCTGAATTGTTTAGTACCTAACACTTCTGTCACACTTCTAAGGGAACACTTGTCTTTAAAGAATAAGATTTAAGGAAGAATATGTTATTTCTCTTTGACTAGATCGGTCAAGAGGAACAAATGTAACATATTTACCGTCAAGACAAGTACTTGCTTAAAATTATTTCCACCTTATCTGTCTCATACAGGGGCAAACCAACGACCCACAGGCTGGATCCAGCCCATAGATTACCTTGATCTGGCCTGTGAGGCTCAGGAGTTGCTCTCTCCCTTCCTCACATGTTGGGGTGCGAGCTATGCACGGGGTGCCACAGCTAGAGAGCCAGCATAGTGGCGGGGGTGCCCTGAGCATTGTGAGTGAGATCAAGGCAAGAGGAAGTGGTTCATCACACTGCAGAGAGTTCTTTCCTGCAGTGCCTAGAGCTGTGCAGATACCTGTCCCCCTTCCCACGGTAATTACTCCAGGTAGGCGGCCCAAACCCCTGCCCCTTCCCATCCAGATCCCACACTTCCACCTGCTCCTGCACCCTCTATCCCTTTCAGGCCCTGCACCCTCACCCCCAGCCCACCTCTGCACCCTACCTCCCACCCAGACCCTACACTTCTACCTCCCCCCCTCATGCAGAGCTTCTTACCAAATACAGAACCCCTCATTTTTTTACCCTACCCCAAAGCCTAGGTGTGTTTCCAGCCTGAGAAAATCAACTAACCCCAGATCCCCAGAAGAATTAATCTGTCACTAGGGAGAGCCCTAAACCATGGCACTTCCTTTCTTCCAACTTGAGGAGACTGAGGTCTTTTGTTTCCTGCTTATCAGATGGGATCCACGTTGGTGAGGGGTTTTTTTCTTCTCACTTGCCACTGACCTAGAAAAGGTTCCCCACCCCTGCTCTAATACAATGGACATTTTTCACGTTTTCCAGAAATAGAAGGATATCGATCTGACTCACAAGGCAAAGGTACAGATTTTGATTTGAGGTGAAAAAGACCATGATATATTTGATTTACAAGGAATGCAATATATAGTTCATAATTTGTGGTAAAAACATGCGACTTTTTTTTATTTTGGGGGGGCAACGGTTGCCAAATATGATTGTCCATCTTCCAGACACATTTCAAGATTGTTTAACCTGCAGCTTCCCCACCTATCTCTTTTGTTGATCCACTCTGTGCAGCAAACAATTTGCATAGAAAAAGCAGGGCGTGACACATCATGGATAACTTTAAGTCTTTTTTAGCTAGGTTGGAATTGAGAAAAAGGATCTATCCCTATGCATATTACAAGAGTTCCTTGCCTAGGTAATTAGCAATACTAGTACTCAGCCATTTTAGTTTCTATTCTTGTGGATGGAAATGCCCAAACTTGCCTGATTATTGTTTCTTAGGCAGTGTCTCATGTAATGTGAATCATTTTCTTATTGTTTTATAGGTGGATCCTATTCTGGAATAAATGGGGGTGGGATACATTGTCTCACTTTTTTTTCAGAGAGCCAAAAGGAATCATTAGTTATTTATCATTCAAGGCATAGTCCTGACAAACCTCATAAATTCCACTCAATATCGGATTTACATGACTAGTTGTCATGGCTGTTCCCCACTCTGGCACTTTGAATGCAGAAGGCAGAGCCCTACAAGAGACTTTAAAATATCCTGCCACTAATGGCTTTTGTTTAAAACACTCCCCAAGGTCAGAGATTCCCTGACCTGGGATGGTATGCTGCCACTACCCAAATGCAAAACCTCTTTGAGAACCCAGGAAGAAGCATTTGGGAATTTCTTCCTGTGGGGTGCCCTGAAGTTCTTTAACCCTCTCTCTGAAGAGATTATGGGAAAAAAATCCTATTAATTCCTTAATAGCTGACCTTGTAGTTTTAAGCACATGCACACAGAACCTCCTGCCTTCCAGGACACGGGAATAAGATCACCTTAAAAAGATTATTTTTATTAACAAAACAAAGAAGATATACTTGGTAAAACATTACTTTGTTGCTAGGTGTTACAGAGCAACTGAAAAAGAAGACAAATTAATAACACAGCGAATTGTTTCCCTGGATTTCAGTTTAAAAGTGGCAGTGTACAGGTGGGGAGAAAGAAGTGGAGGTAGTACATCCACTCAGCATAGAGAAGTCCAACAAACCCCAAAATAAAGAAAATAACCTGGCCACATCTGACTACACATTCCCTGTTCTATTGACATATCTGTTGTTCCAAAGCTTATTCCTTCCCCAGATATGGATATAGCTGGATATTTCATGCCTTGTCCCTTGCTCAATCCATGTCTTCCCACTCTGCTCTGGTCACACAAAAACTCCCACAGGAAGATCACTGTTTCCAGTTCAAAAATCCACACTTTGATTTCACTGGTTCTCCTAGCTTCCTGCAAACATTTCCTGCTTTCCTAGGATTCCTGGAGACTCTCTAGGACAGGGGTTTTCAAACTCTGGGTCATGGCTTGTAAAGGTACTGCCTCCCACAGCTCTCATTGGTTAGGAATGATGATCCTTGGCCAGCAGAAGCTATGATTGGCCGTACGTGCAGAGGTGGATGTAAGCAAAGCATCTCATGGCCAGCTAACAGCTGGACCTTACAAGCTGCGACCCAGAATTTGAAATCCCCCCTGCTCTAGTACTCACTGTTCGTGGGTTTAACCCTCAGGCAATTCAGTCACCTGAATGGCTGGGGTGTCCAGAAAAAAGCAGTACCCCTCCCATTCATCACACTACTGGGCTACGTCTACATTGGCAAGATTTTGAGCAAATACTCTTTAACGCAAGAATTTTTGCTTTAGAGTATTTGCGCAAGAGAGCATCTACACTGGCATGTGCCTTTGCGCAAAAGATGTGCTTTTGCGCAAGAGCATCCATGCCAGTGTAGACGCTCTCTTGCACAAGAAAGCTCCAATGGCCATTTTAACCATCGGGCTTTCTTGCGCAAGAAATTTATGTTGCCTGCCTACACTGGCCTCTTGTGCAAGAACAGTTGCACAAGAGGGCTTATTCCTGAGCAGGAGCATCATAGTTCTTACGCAAGAAACCCTGATTTCACACATTAGAACATCAATGTTCTTGCGAAATAACTCCCAGCCAGTGTAGACAGGCAGCAAGTTTTTGCGCAAAAGCAAGTGCTTTTGCGCAAAATCATGCCAATGTAGATACAGCCCTACCGTGTTTCTCAAATTGGTCCACAGACCCACTCTGAGAAAGCTGCTACCAGGTTACTTTGGGTTGCTTACTTAAACGGCTCCGCAGCCACAGAGCCTTACAGCCAAAGGGAGCCGTGGGAAGTGTACTGCTAGAAGGGGAGGTGAAAAAACATCTCATAATCCCAGACATATATAATTGTATTCCAGTAGTATAGCAGTTGGAAAAAGTAGCTGGACAGAAGACCTGTAAGAAATCCATTTACTGTGACACAGACCGAGATAAATAAGGAATCCTGGAGCAGAAAAAGTGAGGTCTGGAATCTGAAAGAGGTAATCTCAGCTGGAGTGAAAGAGGGCGCCTGAGTCTTGGATAATCAGACCAGGTGTAGAGAAGTACACTGAAGAGAACACATTACTAGAGCAGAGGGAGCCTGACAGGAGAGGAAACCTATAGAGAACAGCAAGACTCCTAGGGCAGAAAAATGCTTTTAGCAGGGATAATTGCTTTGTTAGTGTTTACTTTGCTGTCTCTGAAGAGCTTTTCTTTGTTGGAAAAAAAATGATTCAAAGCTTTCATTTCTGTCAGGGAGCGATGCATATTAAGGCTTGTCAAAATGATACCTTCCACACTAGAGAATGTAATCTGAACTATTCTAAATAGTCTCACTTGACACTTGTACTTGATAAAGACAAAGAGACCATCTCTAATCGCTTTAGTCTTTTACTAATGAGCTCATTATTAATATGAAAGCACCAATATAGTTAATTTCAGAGATAAGCATAAAAATGAAGAGTCAACAACTCATGTATATTTTTCTTTATTTTTACTGAGGTTTTTTAAAACACATCTAGTTTTTAAAAATACAGGAATTGCTAAATGGAAATTAGAGTTTCGCTGATAGGAACTGTAAACATCAGCCTGAGAATGAATAGTAAAAAATATTCTATTGTAGTATTTCTTATCCAGCAAGATTAATTTTTAGTGATAAATTAAAACAGCTGGGACCTTTAATCCAAATCAAAACCTTATCGCTTAATTACTACTAAGAAGCAGCAGGGAGTCATCCATTCTCATTATCTTGATATGGGTGTTCCAGAGCTCTCTATATCAACTGTATTTGCATTAACACTTAGTACTGGAATAATCCAGACTCCATAGACCAAGTATTTAAAGATTCATTCCTGCTCTGTGTGAAGTCGGTAGCAAAACTTTTAGTTATTTTAATGAAAAACAGGATTGGATGCTAACGGGTGGGATTTCCAAGAGTCCAAGTGACTTGGAGCACAATTTCCACTGACACTCAGTAGGACTTGCATGCTATAATCATAGGAATGTAGACTGGGAAGGGACCTCAAAAGGTCCTCTAGTCTACCCTGCTGCATTGCAGATCATCCCTGACAAGTGTTTGTTTAACCTGTTCTTAAAAGCTCCCAATGATGGGGGATGTCACAGCCTCCCATGATAACCTTCTTCTAGTGCCTCACAATCCTTTTAGTTAAAAAGCTTTTCCTAATATGCACATTCCTAAACCTCCTTTGCTGCAAAGTAAGCCAATTCCTTCTTGTCCAACATGGATTGGACATAGGGAACAAATTATCACTGTCCTTTTTATTGCAGCCTTTTACATATCTGAAAATTGTTATCAAGTCCTCCCCTTAGTCTTTCCTGGGTTCAACATGCCCAATTCTTTCAATCTTTTCCTAGGTCAAGTTTTTTGAATCTTTTTCGGTTGCTCTTCTCTAGACTTTCTCCAGTTTTCCATATATATCTTTAAGTTTTGTGCCCAGAACTCAACACAATATTCCTGCTGAGTTAGCAGGTACAGCGGAAAAATTATCTCCTGTATTTTGCATACTTCTGTTAATATCTCCCAAAATATTTGCCTTTTTTCCAGCAGCATCATATTGAGTCATGTTAACTCATAGGACCCATCTAAACTACATTCCTCTTTCGAAAGAGGAATGTAAATGAAGCCAATCAAAAATTCAAATGAAGCATGGATTTACAAATCTCGCGCTTCATTTGCATAATTGCGTGACAGCGCTTTTTCAAAAAAGGGGTCTGCTATCTAGACGGGGTTCTTTCCCTATGAGTCATGAGATTATGCAAGGGCATATGAATAGCTCATCTGACCTTAGACTCAATCTTGTGCCCGCAATTTTTCACAAAATGACTGAGCACAGCCCCTTCACATGGGTCAAGACATAAAAGAATCTGTAAGCATCTCTATTTTGCCTCTTTTCTGCTCTGACCTCTGGACTATTGACTTACACTAAAAGGAGCATTCCAATCAATGGACTTGAGGAACTTCCAATCTTTTAGGACTTGCCAGTGACTTTAAAAACCAGCAGTTTATTCCATCACTTTCTCAAAACTGATACAAGAATTTATGAGTACATGTATTTGTTTTACTTAACCATTATATCTTTCTCTCGTTTGTTTTCTCTTATAAATTAACCTTTCAGTATTAGATTCTGAAGGGTACGGTCTACACTATAAGCCTTTATTTCAACATAATGTGGAGCTGGTGAACTTCTTACTGCGACTTACGGTAACCCTCATTTTACAAGGAGTAAGGAAAGTTGAAGGAAGGGTGTTCATCCTTCAACTTCCTGCTGTATAGACAGCGCCAAAAGCAGAGTTAAGCTATTTTGACTTCATCTACGCAATTGACATAGCTGAAGTTGAGTAGTTTATTCAGACTTTAGCTCTGCTGTGTAGATTTGCCCAGTAAGATTAGTGGGTAAGATCTGAGGTATATAATTAATCTAGTTATGTGGCTGATCTCTTGGGATTATATGGATCCTTTGTTTGACGAAATTGGATTTAAATAATCACTCATCATAAAGTCCAGTGTCTAGGTGGTGAAATAAGGTCTGTCGTACCTAAGGAGACTGCAGTTTGGACTTCTTTTTAACC
Source organism: Pelodiscus sinensis (assembly GCF_052426305.1). Taxonomy (NCBI): domain Eukaryota; kingdom Metazoa; phylum Chordata; order Testudines; family Trionychidae; genus Pelodiscus; species Pelodiscus sinensis. The sequence goes on along the minus strand of NC_143064.1, from coordinate 18,568,119 downwards.
AGTGAGATAAGACAGAAGTTTACTTTTGTTACTGGATTTCTATATCTTATGGAAGAATATCCACTGGCATTGGTGACAAAGATGAAAAACCTAAACTATTCCCTTTTCTTGGGGAGGCCTTGATGTGCAGAGGCTTGCCTTCTTTCCCACACAGAGAGCTGAAAATCTGCTCTCCCTTCCAGTCAAGTAGCTGCTGAGCTGGGCTTTTCCTTTTATCCTTCCCCAAAACTTGACACCTGTGTCACCTATTGCAGGATGCAGCTGATTGGCTCTCCAGAAGCCCATTCTGTCTTATGTGGGGGTAGCACATGCCCTCAAACCCCCTCTCCCCACCCTTGACAAAAAAAATGAATTAGCATTATAACACTGTACAACATCTAGTGATTTTCTAATTTGCTGGCATATTTATTTCATTCTGAAAATTGTGCTAACTGTTCTACTTTTATTTAGACATATGCTGGTTGCATATTTGGATGAGATGAGAGCTTGTGTTGGTTGTTACATTTCAGTATATTTTTCATACAATGTGATATTGTCTCCTTAGATACATATGCATAATATCTATTAGCATCAATCAGAGTTATGCCAATCAAAGGGAGACTAGAATCCCTATTTGTGGCCTACTGCAATTTAGCTAAAAGTTTTTAATTAACAGTATATGCTGGACCAAATTTAATAAGTAGCTAGGATAATTTATTTTTAAAAACCTGACAGGATTGTGAGCTCTGGTGCAAATGCTGTAGAGTGGTAGGTTTATGATGATGATGACAATAAGAATGGTGTTAATGGTTTGGTATTTGTTTAACCGGAAAAGTACTCAAATATGTTACACTACAAAAGGCTGCTAGACACAGTAACACTATGTTTTTCACAAAGCCATCTTTTTTAAAAAAAATTCATATTGGAAGTGATCTCTGAGCAAATGGAGCCTATAAATGAGTTTGTGACAAGACTCGAGGGGTTCATCTCATTAAAAATGAAAGGTGAATACTCTATGTAGCTGTCTCTTATTTTTCAGTGAGCCATTTTAATTTACTGTCTGAACATGTCAGGAAAGGAATGAAACTATCTGGATGTGTGATACTACCCTCCATAAAGTCAGGACGATTATTTCAGGATATTCTGGATATATCTGACAGACTGACTTGATTAATTAACTCAGTTAACACTATAACCCTGTTGATGCAGTATAGCACTTGGTGAGGCATTAAGCTCCCTAAGGGTATGTTGTGAGATCACAAAGTTCTTGAGTTCAAAGGAACAGAAAGCACTATGATGTAAACTGTGAATTTTTGACTGAGAAATAGCTAGGCAAAGACAATATTATATGGGTGACATTGCCTACTTTACCTTTTGGTAAAACTACAATGTCTTGTTTCCACTAGGAGAGCTCACATGTGTTACTTAGATCATGGTAGGAACACACCTTTAGGCTGTAAACCCAAAGACACATATGGTTCCCATCCCTTCCAAACCAGTCTGTACTATCCCAGAAGGACTTCTACTCATAGTTCCTCCTCTGCCCTCACAGTCCTATAAAGCTCAGTATTCTGAAGAAAGGATTTTTCCTTAAGACTTTTCTAATGTTGTATGATTATTCTGTCACTTCCTAGTACTGTGGCCAGCAGTCTGTTCATTTCATGTGTGATAAGAAACATTGCACATTATTCATTCATCTCATATTTTACTGTACCACCAACCTGTGTCTGTGTAGTCTATTTAGATTGTAATCACATCAGGGTAGGGACTGACTAATACACTGTGTATGTACAGGGCCTCACGAAATGGGTCACATTCCTGGCACCTTTTGGCACTACAGTAATTAACATAACATGATTAATAATTAATAAACAGCTTACTAGGACATATGTGAAAAGAACACAAATCTAAGCAGACAACTTTTAAAAACAATGGATGAGAAATAATGCCATTTCTGCTGTGCTAATTTCAATTCCAAATTTCCACCCTAGTAGGGAAATTTAATCTGATAGTAATTCATAGAAAATAAAATTCTTCCTCAAGTAGAGATTCCTCAAGTAGGGATTAAGTCTATCTCTAGGTCAAATGGAGTATGGACTTTGGAATACCATTCCCATGTCTGAACCTACAGCCATAGAGATATGATAGCTGTCCTCCAATACCACAACAGATTTTTTTGGACATAAGCTTTCTTGGGCAAACACCCACTGAATCAAATGCATCTGATGAAGTGGGTCATTAGCCACTAAAGCTTATGCCCAAATAAATCTGTCAGTCTTTAAGGTGCCACAGGACTCCGTATTGTTTTTGCAGATACAGACTAACACAGATACCCCCCTGATACTTTTATTACCAATGAATACTCACCTCAATGTAGGTAACCTAGGGTATGTCTACACTGCAGTGCTATTTCGGGATACCAGAGGTATCCCATAATAGCTACCCCACATCATTAGAATTCATCTGCTATTTCAAAATATAGTAGACGCGCTATTTTGCCATCCCTGTGAACCTCATTCTACGGTGAGTAAAGGATGGCTTAAAATAGTGTTTTATTTCAAAATCTGGCACTGTGTACACAGCGCCAAATTACAGAATACCTTTTTCAAAATACACTTGAATTAAGTTGCTGAATTTGCATAGCGCAAATTTCACAGCTTATTTCGAGTGCTGTGTAGACACAACCCTAGGAAACTTTTTATGCTCACCCTACCCTAGAATCAGTGGTTGTGATTCATATAAAGGAAAAATTAAGGCAATTGGGTCCAGGCAAAGCACTCCCCAGAGAACAAGGAATAAAGAAATTAGATATTATGTGTGGAGGAAAAGTATTCTCTAGATAGTTCACAAGTCAGAATAGCCAGCCATTGGGTTTTGCTAGCTATGGTAGACTATCTTACAATGGGATAGTTTCCTAGTTATTGGACAAACTTCTGGGGACCTAAGGAACAGTTCAAATCTGTGTGTGCTGAGGAGAAATTAATTGTTAAGATAACTCTTTCAGGCATGTTTAGATGCTGCTGTTAAAGCCACAAGGTAAATGGCTATTTGTGTCACAGTGAGGAGATATTCTTCATTGTTTTTTTCTGGTTTCCAGATGACAATAGAGGTCTTACCTTCTAAAGAACATAAAATTTATAGCTCCAAGACTACTAAGGCATTATATGCACTAAAGAATTAATCCTTCAGTGTGTATGGTTGTAGTGTACATAAACATATAAGAGGAAAAATTACAATCTGAAACAGTGGAGACAAAAATCATCCACTTATTTTTACCATCAAAAATCTATTAACCACTTCAAGAAGAAATCACACGATCAAAAAATATACTGCTTTAACAGTCTGGACCTAGCAAGGAGACAGCAGATTTTATGCTCTGGATGAGGGCTCTGGACTAAACAACAAGAATCTCTACCTTGCATTCCTGTGCTTTTATTGGGTACTTTTTTGCTTTTTTAAGTCTTCTTAAGTTAGAACAGGGGTATTCAACTTGCGGCTGGGCCGCATGCAGCCTGCAGCCTGTTTGTTTGCGGCCTGCAGTGTGGCTTGGGTTTATGTGGGGCTTAACACATGGCCTGTGGGTGGGATCCTTTGAATATGGCCTCCCACTGGGAACATGGTCCACAATGGCTAGTTAATATAATATTCATCTGTTGATATGCATTTTAGTAGTTAAATTCCTGGACTGTCATTGCTCATGAAAAGTGTTGTCATATGGGTGGAAATATTGCATTTTATTAATATCAGCAGGACTAACTTAAATGGGGCCTGCATGTTGTGTAGTCTTGCCTTAATCTTTGTATTCATGCCCCTCAGTGTAAAAGAAGCTATTTGCATATTTTTGCATATATATTTGCATGTATATGCAATCACGCTTAAGTTGCAGCCCTTGGCATGGTTGTAGCCCTGGGCTAGAACTAAGATCGACCAGTGGACTCAAATGTGAAATTACAGAACTATTAACTGTGGTTTGTAACTGGTGTCCCAGGACAGCATCGCAGTACCCTTGGTCTGGGAATAAGCAAGCATGGGAAGGTGCCAGCTAGGGAAGGAGCCTGTGAGCAGGTTGCGGGGAGAAGGTGGCTCGGCTTACTTCTGTGACCCACGTGCGCTGGATCCAGCACTGGTGGCATCCCACAAAGAGAGAACTTCTTTCCTTGCCTGCTAGAAACGCGGGGAGGGGAAGAAGGGGAGAGGGTTGGGAGAGGTGTGTGTGAGCAACAGACACCTTTTGCCACAGAGAGTGCTAATAGGTTCTCCTCTTCTTATTCCACATGGAAGGTACCCATACACAAAATCAGTCTTCTCCGCATCACCGTGCTTGAGTGGGAGCAGATACTGACTGAGTGCAGGCACGACCCTGTGCCATGTGCGACACAGCTGTGTGGTTCCATGTCCCCAGACTCCCTACTGGTGGCTTGTCAGGGAAAGAAGTCCCATCATGGAGGCTAGAATAAGGCAGGCCTCTACAGGAACCTTGTTAGAAGTATGGAGAGGTTCCTACATGAGAGTGTTATAGGGCTGAGTGCTCTGGACTGGTGCTCCATACACACACATGAACAGGCTATTGTGTGACCCCCTCTAGGCTGAGCAGGCCAAGAGAAGAGAGTACAACCCGTCACATCTCATAACCTCTCCCCATGTGTAAATAGGGAAAGTTATAGGACTCACCTGAAGTGCCCTCTCCAGATTCCTCCAAAGTCTGGGAGAAATCTTGGGATTGGGAGACCAGCTACAGAGTGAGGAGCAGCTCCTGGCTGGCAAGTATGGTCGACTGGCTGATCTGCTCCTCCCCTTCCTCCTCCTCTGCCACCCCATCCTTCTACAGATTGACACTGGGTGTGTCCTGGCTGAACTCAATGACCATAGTGCGGGAGGTAACTGGCCCCCCTCCCAGAATGGCATTAAGCTGCTCGTAATAGAGGCAGGTGTCTGGTGCATCTGCTCGTAATAATGGCAGGTGCCCAGAGCATCCACTCTGCTCCTTGGCCTTGTGGTAGGCCTGCTGAAGCTCTTTTATTTTCACATGGCACTGGTCGAGGGTCCTGGTTTACCCTTTGTCGGCCAGGCTAGTGGTAAACCAGCTGTTGATATCCATGTTCCTTTTCCTGGTGCAGAGATCCTGGAGGTTGGTCTTCTCCCCCCAGACCTTGATGAAGTCCAAGATCTCCACACCAGTCCAGGACAGAGCTCTCCAGCATCCCTGGGCAGTGACTGCCGTGGAGCAGCAGAAGTGCCGGCAGCCATTGGAAGGTCTGAGGGAGCATTGGGGTTGCTCATCTATGCCTTAGGTCGTGGTCTCTTGCACAGGGCTTGCAAAACTGTCCATGTACAAGAAGCCGTTCTGCTCTTGCTGGGACATTTAGATTTCTGCTGGAGGAGAGCAGTGGAGATGCCAGGTGTGGCCAGAGTGGTCAAAACTGCAGCTGTAAGGGGCTTCCAGAAGTCAATTATTTTATAATAGTGGCATGGACATGTCCACACTAATACTATTTGGAAATAACTATTTGAAAATTAGCCTTATTCCCGATGAAAAGCAGGAGTACAGATTTTGAAATAAGCAGCCTGTTATTTCAAAAGAATTTGCTTGGTAGTGTGGATGCTCTGCTTATAAATTCGACCTTGGGAGATTAGTTCAAAATAGTGTAGACCCGTGGTCACCAACCCGTCGATCGTGATCAAGGCCTCAACCAGTTAATCGCGAGGCGTTCGGGCTCCGCCACTCCCCATTTCCTCCCCACCCCCGAGAAGCCCAACTACCTACCTCTAGTGTGGTGCTGGCTTCCCGCGGGGTGGACGGAAGTCCTGTCTGAAGCCCGCGTCACTTCCGGGGGTTCTGGAAGTGTGCGGGCTGCTCCTCTCCCACAGCTCTGTTGCGTGCTGGGGGAGGGGACATCAGCCCTGGAGGAGAAGTGCGGTGGCTTCCCTGCGCCACCGGTGCCAGAGGGGTGAATCACGCGCCGGAGCTTCTCTGCGCTGCGGGACCAGGAGTCGGCTCCGGGGTTTGGCCACGCTGTGGGAAGGGGGGGATTGGCTGGGCCGAGCCGCACCGCACCATGCCACGGGAGGGGGGTTTGGCCCCAGGGCAGGCGCCTGCGGGGGTTCGGCCCCACTGCGGGGGGAGAGGGGATGGCCGTGCCGCACCACGGGAGAGGGGGTTTGGCCCTGGGACAGGCACCCGCGGGGTTTGGCCCCACCACGGGGGGAGGGGATGTTTGGCCCTGCCTCAGGAGAGGGATTTTGGCCCCGGGACAGGCGCCCGTGGGGCTTTGGTTGCGCTATGGGAGGCACGCGCTGACTTCCTTCGGGCGGTGGGGGGGGGGAAAATCCTGGGAGGAGGCGATAGCAGGGGACTCTCTGCCCCCACTCCTCCCTGTTCCCTCTCCCCTCTCCCCAGCCCCCTGTTCCCTCTCCCCACTCTCCAGCCTCAGAAACCTGTCTCCACTGGCACCTTGTCCCCTGCTCTCCCATCCCCCTGTCCCGTCTCCCGTCCCCAGCCACAGAAACCTGTCCCCACTGGCACCCTGTCCAAACAGGTTTCCTGCCCTTCTCAGAAATAAAGACAATGCAGAAACTTTTTGTGTTTGACATAGTATTTTATTTGAAAATGAAGCCTGGCCAACAAACACCCAATTGCTGCCAAGCCCCCGTCTGGCCTCAGCATCATGACACTCCTGCACTCCCCTTTTCCCCAGACCCTACATCTCAGACTATCATACACTGGAACCCCCTGCCCTGAGCCCCTCACATACCCCAACCCCAATTCCTGAACCCTCACATCCAGAAGTCTGTGGCTTACTTAGCATCCTAACCCTACATCTGACCCCAACACTGCCTGGCCTGGAACTCCCTCCCCAACCCAGCGTTCCCTTATCCACTTCCTCCTACATCCAGATTTCCTCTCAGAGCTTGCACCTCTCACCCCTTCCCATATCAATATCCCTCATTTCCACCCCGGAGCCTACACATCCTGTCTCAACCCAGCGAGGGTACATCTAGACTGCAGGAGTTTTTCAGGATTATGGAGATACCCCAGAAAAACTCTTCTGCATCCACGGATGCCTTTGTTCTTCCACTTCTTTTAGTGGAAGAGCAAACATGATCTTTCGGTCACCCCTATATTCCTCTTTCCACGAGGAATAAGGGAGCTTCCAAAAGAAGGGTTTTTTCTGACATTTAGTCAAGTCTAGACAGGCCAAATGTTGGAAAAACTTCTTCCTACAGAAGAATTGGGGGGAAAAAGCAGCAGTGTAAGGGTTGGGAATAGCAAGTGATGGAGAGGAGGAGAAACAGAGAGGGCGGGGCTTCAAGGAAGAGGCAGGGCGGTAGATCTTGGCTTGTTCTGTCATTTAAAAAGTGATCTTGGGTGTAAAAAGGTTGTAGACCACTGGTGTAGACCAAGGCAGAAGGTTTATAGACACTCTGTTCTACTAGATGTCTGATCATTACTGTGGAAGATATGTCTGAATCACAATTCCAAGAATACTTGTTGTTGGACAGCGTAGAAACAGTAAAAAATGTGATACATCATTTTGGGGCTGGGTTATTTTGTTGGTTATGTTATAGCCATCTGTCCAGCACTGCAACGTATAACCTCTGACTCACTAAAAGATTGCTTTTATGGTTTTCTTTTATGGAGGTGTTTGTGTTTAGAGTCTTGGTTGGCCTCCTGAGAAATGAAATTTCTTTTCCCTGTGTTCTGTCTTGCAGCAACTTGAGTTGTTCAGCATTTTATCCTGGTTTCAATTCAGGTCAAATTGGAACACCATAGTTGGATTCTATGATGAATTCATTAGTCCAGGGATGTGTTGTAACAATAAAAGAAAAGAATTAGTACTGGTTAATAGTGCTAACATTTTGAAGTTGTTTTACAAAAGAAAAGAAACTAAGGGCTTTAAAGCTCTCCTAAATAGACACAGCTAGTCCTTTTGATGTCAAGACTGCACAAATGAGTAAGGGAGTATAAGACCAGGCTCATGGTTTGCGTCAATGAAATCTCATAATATGAAATCTAGAATTTTTTTATTTATTGTGATTTGGCTCGGGGGATTTACAACACCTGATCCTACCTGAAGGAATTTGATAGAACAAAATATAGCAAGAGCTGTCTGAGAAATAATATGAACACACTGTGTCTGCTGGTAAAATCATATTATTAATGGTTTAATTTCTTATATTTTGCACAGGATTCAAGGTTCCAATTAAAACCGTGTTTGGGCCATTGCTTTGCCTGGCAGTGCTTAATCTTTCCCGAAAGCCTCATCACTTATCTAAAACAAAAGAAGAACGAGGTAAGGCAAGAAAGTAATGAAATGCAGCATAACACATCTGTCAAAGGAGCAGAAAGTAGTTTAAAAAAAATCCAGGATCAGTGACATTCAGAAATTATTTGTTGAGCTCTAAGTGCTTTCATGTGAGGCATCTTAATTCCAAGGGGCCCATGTCTACATTATGAGTCTAATATACACTGGGAGGTTTGTTGCTTATGTTAAAGAGTTTTACAGTTGAAGTAGCCACAGGGTATAGATGACTGATGCCTGTTCTGTGAGTGATAATCTGTATTGCTAAACAAATCTCCTGCTTTGTAGAATGCAACCCTTCAAGAGATTCTTTGACATTTTGGGCTGAAATTATGAATATAATTAACATTTTTAAAGTTCTTTTAAATCCAATTTTTATAATGTTAGATTTATATTCTCCAAATACACCAAAGCCAACCCAAGGCATTGTATTAAAAGACTTTACCCAATTCATCACACAGCGGTCTGATACCCTTTAATTCTTTATTGTTGGTAATACATATTTTTTTAAATTACTGTGCTTGGCACTCATTGCTACTTTGTCATACTGGGTTGCACTACTACATTTGATGGATCTGGGAGTGAAATAGAAGAAATACCAGTCCATGAATTTAAGGCATGTGTAAAATATATGTCTGGACAGTCAACTGAAACAATCCTAATTTGTTTTCACTCTGTAATATCTGGAAAATTTGCAGAAAGAGGTAAGTTCAGAGATGTTCAAGGAAATATTTATATGTCTTCCCTTGCTCCTACCACCTTGTTATTGTATTTGGGTATTTTTAAAATATTATAAGCTCATTAATGATAGGAAAAAAAGTAGAGATACTGGCAGTCCCTGACTTACGAGCGGGTTACATTCTGAACACCTGCTCGTAACTTGATTTGGTCGTAAGTCGGAAATACTCTTAAACGCGCTGCCCGTGCTGTTCGAAAAACTTGACGTACATGGTTCTCAACTCGAAAATATTATAATGGGGTTAATGGGAGGTTGGTCGTAAGAACGGATGGTCTTAAGTCGGTGTGTTCGTAAGTCGGGGAGTGGCTGTATAGCCATCGGTACTTATAGGTATCAATTATTCCAAATCTGACTTTCAGCCATTGCATCTTCACTTTATGTATGTCCAAATTCTCCTCTCAGTTACTGCAATGTAAATCAAGACAATCTTCAAACTTCCATTGAATTCAAAAGGAATGTTCTGGAACTAAGCTGGTACAAATCAGAACAAAGTTTGGTTTTGAATGATAGGGTTGCTTCCATTTCAATATAAAATATACAAAATTCTGCTCCCAGTCATACTCATGGTGAAATTACAGGTAGTATTTAGCTCATAGCATTTATAGTTCCCCTTTTTGATATTTCTCTTTATTCTTCTACCTACACTTTGCCCAGCATTAACATTATTCATGCTAATACTTGGAGAACAAGTGGAAGTTTTCAGGGCCATTTGCTAGGAGCAACTTCGAGCTATCTCTGATGATTATGGCTGCAGTGGTAACTCTTTATTTGCCTTGGTATTCACTTAAATCCACTACTCTGATGTTTACTTGTCTATTTAATAATATTTGCAACAGATTATGATTATCTGATGGTCATGATAATACATTATATTTACTTAACAGCTGAATAGAATAGGAGCACAGATAGCCATAATTGTTAAAAGTTGTTTTGATAATTACAATACATAATTTTCCAACAGATGAAAAATAGAGCCATGTTGTATAGATTTCTGACATAATAACTTAATATTTGCTTTAAAAGTCCTAATAATTTCATTAAGTGACAACGACTTTTCTTAGCATTGTTTCTAATTCATACCAAAAAAGAAAAAGACCTTACTCTGGCATGAAGTTTGACATACAATACATCATGCATGACTAGGTTATTTCACCCATTTGGAAAAGGGAAAAAAATCTTCAGCTGTAAAGGAAAAATACTGACTCTCTTCCCGTGAGGTAAAAAGAAGCAATAATTGCAATGAAGTCAGTGGAGTTAGACCTCTGATGAATCAATAGAAGTAAGGTGAGAAAAAGGCCTAGTAAGCAGAATATTGTTTTCAGAAGCAACCATTGCTATAACCCCCCAAAGTCATTTCTTGTAATGAATGCTTGCACATGAATAGTACATGATGGTGGTGGTATTTGTTATTTGTATTACCGCTGTGCCTATGAGTCCTAGTAATCCATGATGTATGTACCATTATACATTGCAGACACATTTTTAATGGTGACCATAGTGTATGTACACAAGGGTTCTCCCTTCCTTTGCTTTGGGTTATACATTTAACTGAATATTAGAAATACTATCCTATCATTGAGATAGAAAATTTGAGCAATGTATGAAAATACTATTTAGGGTGTAGTTAGAGACTGATAAAATATATTAATTATCATATAGCACATCCTCTGTGAACAGTATAGACAGAGGCCTCATGATACCTCATTCTAGTCTCACCTCTTAAATTAAGAATGACTCAGTAAATATCTAAGAAACTATGCTTGTAGCATTTCAAACCCTTTCCTTTAATTGATGAATATCTTGGATTTTTATGGCTAACAATAATTCTCTTGTTTTTATTATAATTAAACATTTTACCATCAAAACCTGCCAGTTAATGTAATGTCTTCACTTCAAAATTGTTTTTGAGGTATTCCAATCATTTAACAAATATAATTCTAGAAATTGGTTTTGAAACATAATTTCCTTATGAATAATGCGAATCAGTTAGAGCAGGGTTTTCAAACTCTGGAATGTTGCTTTTAATAGCAATACACTTGTTGGCCATGAGATGCTTTGTTTACCTGCACCACCATTGGTACGGAGGATCGCAACTCCCATTGGACACAGATTGTCATTCCCAGCCAATGACAGCTGTGGGAAGTGGGACACTGCTTCTTGCAGCTCCCATTAAAGTGGGATTGGGACACTGCTTCTTGCAGCTCCCATTGGCCAGGAACGGCAGGCAATTAGAGATCAAGAAATCTCAAAACACATTTGCCTCAGTTGAAGCATGTGCTTAAATGTTCAGCTGAATTGGGGTCAGTGGTGATGTCATATTGTAATATTAATGCTCAGGAAACCCACTTTTTGTTTCAGTGCAAACATTTCTGTTATGCTTCTGTAAGTAAACATAGCTATGTTGTTATAAATCTGATCTCTGAGATAGATGAGAAAATACAGAAGGTCTAGTTTTTTGTGTGCTGATATCCAAAGCAGAGACAAAGATCTTAGAATACAATAGGTAAATTTGTTTTCTTTGCCAGATTAAAAGATTCTTGTATAAAAACTTTTGGATATTTACAGGTCATTTGTTTGGCAGGCAGGTATGTTTCATGGCTTGTTATAGATATAGGTAAATAAATATTCATATTCATTTTACTTTTGGGATAGCTTACTGCACTGCAACATGTTATCATAGATAAGCGTGCTTGATTTAAGTGTTTACTGTGCACAATTCCTGCAGGCCTTTTGGCATCTCTTGTCTTTTTACCATACATACAAATCCTTTTTTTAATATAGTGTTATTATAACAATTAATCTATGTATTAATTGTTAAGTGTGCTAATTGCATGATTATATGATACCATTATGAACATGTTTTCTGCTGATTTTTTTATTTACTGTCTTTATCAGAAAAATATGCTGAAATAAAAATCCTTTTGGAGATGCATGCATGCACTGGATATAGCTAAACCTAATGCAAAGGAGCTTTAACAGGGTTACAGGCCTTCAAAATGAAGTGTAATTTGTTTGATATTCATTTTAAGATATTCATTTTTTTCAAAAGATCCAGTTGGGTTTGCATGCAAAATAAGATCTAGTGTGCTATGTACTTCTCATTTTAGATACAGTACTGTTTAAAATGCTTGAGGGTTCTCAGAACAGTCACAAATTCGCTCTAAGGATTTTATATATTCATTTCTGGCTGGGGCTCACATAAAAGATATTCTATTAATAGTTTGATGATGAAGTAGGAGACATGGTACTGGAAAAGACCATGCAATCAATATAACAAAACTGTTCTCTGTGCTTTCCTTTGAGGATTTAATAGTAATTTACAAATATTAATAAATTTATATAAAATATTGTAAAAGTAGATTAGTATTAATAGCCTATTTTAAAGTATAGTAAAACAAGGAACAAATTAGTTACCAAAACTGTTTGAAAACTACCCACTAACTTGGCATGCTGCCATTTTAGTGTGCCAGTCCATCTGGAGAAATCCATAGATTTATTTTCAAAAATGCTGAACTCCAGCTCATGCTGAAGTCCATAATAGCAGTCCATTTTTTTTAGAATTTGGAGAAGCTTCTGAATCTAAACTTCAGGACTGTGGTCTCTCTCTAATTTTTTTATTAAACTCAACCTAAAAATAAAATTCCCAGGAATAAGAACATTACGCAGACAGTAATTATAAAGAAGAAATAAATTCACTGATGCTCTTGTGATCCAAATCAACTTTCCATCAGCTATATCCAACTTACGGCACAGATATACAAGAAATATAGACATTAAAACTTACTGTACTCAATATACAATCTGTTCTGCGCTACAGAAAAGCCACTTCACTAACTGTGTATTTATGGGTAAAGAAAGAATAGCCATCTAATGAAAATCTAGGATGCAATGTACTCAGTAGAGATTTTCAGCAAGCTTTTTTTATTTTAAATCAAAGACACTTAGTACAGTGTATCTCATTAAAACTTCATAAAGTGTTTGTTCGCATTTTACAATCACTTCTGTGTCTTATTATAAAACTTTCTTGCTGCATGTATAGTGCATTTAAATCCTGTCAGCTATGAATGGTGTTTGAGTCATAGATTATTGAATATTAAGTTATCTAGTACCAGAAAGTGCCCTACAAATTGTTTTGCTGATGTCGCAACTAATTTGTCACAGTGTAATTTGGTACCAATTTTTAGAAGCAATGGTTTCAGAAATGCTCACAATGGTTTTGGTGTCATTTTCAAAATATGTGGCTGCCAGGATAGCAAAATACATAACTTGCTTGCACTCCTTATTCAGACAGAGCTCCTGTTACAAATAGGAGTGCACAGTGCCATGGTGATAGAGAGAATTTTTTTAAAGTATTCAGTAACTAGAAGATTTACCCACTGTTGCTTGGGTCCTTAACTCAATTTATGTTTGTTTTTCTTTTTTAAAATGATGGTTGTGGGGTAGGGCTGGAGATGAGGGGTTCAGGATGCAGGCTTCGCTGGGGAGAGAGGACTACCCCAGCCCTCATTCACCGCAGCAGCTTGGGGCCAGGTAAGAAGTGTCTTTACATGGCCGCTGCAGGACCACAGGCACAGCCAGGGGAGGGGTGCATGTCCCCCTGGCTGGGACAGGTCCAGGTTCATTTGCCCACTGCACTCCCCAGCCAGTGTGTAGAATGTAGCAGACTTTACTTTCCCCTCACTCCTGATGAAGGGAAACAGCCAGCAATGTTCCCATACAAATTGGAGAGGGAGAGAAGCTTCAGCCTTCCCTCCCCCCCCCATTCCATAAAGGGTGCATGGGGGGTGGGAGGCTCAGGATCAGTGCAGTCCCAGAAGTGGGGGAGTGTGGAGTTCCCCTTAGCCAACCCCTTTCACCAGCCTGGTGATGCTTTCTCTTTTCTGTGTGATTTTATGATAAGCAATCCCATTCTGGGCATGTCCCATTTTCCCAGCACAGCAAAATCCTTACTTCAGTATAAGTTATGATAAGAAGAAGCTGAATACTGAATTTGGAGGGTCCTCATGTTTACTGTTTAGATGGAGTTATTGAACAAACAGACAGATGCACAGACAGACTCATTCAGACACAGATGCAGACACAAACACTCAAATATAGAGAGGATATGTACATTAAAAATATACAGCTTGACTCTTGCATCTCCTCACAGATATTTCTGATGTATGTGGATAAGTGTAAAGTAATGCACATCAGGAAAAATAACCCCAACTATATGTACAGTATGATGGGGGCTAATTTGGCTACGACAAATCAGGAAAGAGATCTTGGAGTTATCGTGGACAGTTCAGCGGCGGTCAAAAAGGCAAATAGGATGCTAGGAATTATTAAGAAAGGGATAGAAAATAAGACCCAGAATATCTTACTGCCCCTGTATAAAACTATGGTACGCCCACATCTTGAATACTGTGTACAGATGTGGTCTCCTCACCTCAAAAAAGATATTTTGGCCTTGGAAAGGGTTCAGAAAAGGACAACTAAAATGATTAGGAGTTTGGAACGGGTCCCATATGAAGAGAGGTTAAAGCGACTGGGACTTTTCAGTTTAGAAAAGAGGAGACTGATGGGGGATATGAAAGAGGTATATAAAATCATGAGTGGTTAGGAGAGGGCAGATAAAGAAAAGTTATTTATTAGTTCCCTAAATAGGAAAACTAGAAGACACCAAATGAAATTAATGGGTAACAGGTTTAAAACTAATAAAAGAAAGTTCTTCTTCACACAGCGTGTAGTCAACCTGTGAAGCTCCTTGCCAGAGGAGGCTGTGAAGGCTAGGACTATAATAGAGTTTAAAGAGAAGCTAGATAATTTCCTGGAGGTTAGGTCCATAAAAGGCTATTAGCCAGGGGATAAAAGGGTGTCCTTGGCCTCTGTTTGTCAGAGGCTGGAGAGGGATGGCAGGAGGAAAATCGCTTGGTCATTGTCTTTGGTCCATCCTCTCTGGGGCACCTGGTGCTGGCCACTGTCGGCAGACAGGATACTGGCTAGATGGACCTTTGGTCTGACCCAGTACGGCCGTTCTTATGTCCTTAAACTAAATTCTTCTTAAACCCTTGTACTCCGAGTGAAGCACAGGTCATCTGCAAGTCTCCACCACTTCACTCTGTCTTGAGACAAAACTTCTAGCTGACTTCAGGAGTACCCCAGTTGTTGTCCTTCAATCTCAATAGATCTTCTCCATGTTGTCCAAGGTCTTCCTCTTTTTTGTTTTCCTTGCGGATTCCATGTGAGTGTTTGATGGACTATCTTAAACTAAATGCTCTGGTTTTAAAAGTGAGTAAAAAGCATTTCCTGAAATAACTTGTACTATCAATCGGTGAAGTGTCATTTATTTAATTATGTACATAAAATATAAAACTATAAGTTACTGTATAATTCCAACTGTGTGCATTTTTTTGTTAGTCAATCCCCATGGAGACAGTTTCCTTCAATCTTCCCAAGTTCTGTTCCTTCAGACACATGCACACTTATACAATTAAAATGTTCTAATTATATTTAAAATCTCTTTTAGAAATTTGATGTGTTAGATTAACCTAATAATCTGTTTGTGTTCTGTTTAGCAAACTTGAATACTGCGCAGGGCTATTGATGCCCTCTTCCAGTGTATTTTGTAAATCAGTGACTCAGTAACACACAGGAGACAAAATTAATCCACCAGAAAAGCTCTAAGTTAAAAAGACCAAAAGATATTTCCAGTATATACTTTGTGGTGTTCGTAGCTCATTATATACTGATAATAATGTCTTATAACAATCTTCTGAGGCTAGATCAACTCGTCTCTCTCTCTCAAACAGAAGTTAGTCCAATAAACGATATTACCTCACTCATCTTGCCTTTCTAATATCCTGAAACCCCAACTGTACCGCATATATTTTACTTACACTTTAAAAAAATATATTATTTCCCTTTGCGCATCAAAATTGTTCATGTACAGGAGATGGGCATGTAACTAGGGCAGCAAGAGATTTGAACTCTGGTATGGAAAGCTCTATGAGCTTGCTTGAAAAAAAATCGACACTTAACTATCATCCTTTTGGGCACACACTGAAGAGCAAGGCTGGAAATATCACTAAAGGAATTCACGCCTCTGTGAGCATGAGGTCTAAACAAGCCTATGGTATCAAGATATTGCTCTCAAATCAGGGAGGTAGGTGCATGAACCTACTGACTGTCAGAGTGAAGGAAGTGAAATGGTAGTGTGGATAAGAATTGACACTAACTGTATGTATCAATATTACATTCTTTTATCAAAATACTTTAGTTTCATTTTACTTAAGACTATATCTAAAAGTAATATTTTATTACCTTTTTATTAACTCATTCTTTGATTTTTGCTCTTAGCCAAGGAGGAATTAATTGGAAACACAATTGCAAATAAAAGAGCTGAGAGTAGAATTGGGGAAAGGTTAACTAAGAACTGATTTTTTTTTGTCTCCTCCTTTGACATCTACTTGGCATATTTCTTCAGCTTTAGCAATCTCCATTCCCCCCACCTCTAGTAAATAAATAAACCTGGAGATTGTTTGTTTGATAATAGTCATTGACTTTGGTTTCAGGATTAACTTGCTACCTCAGGAGAGCTGGGATAAAATCCCATTTAAGTACACTGATCTCGTCATAATCCCTAGTAGACATTTGTCTACATCTAAAAATCAGCAACACTGAAATCTCAGTATAATATTCTTCTGCTCAAGAGAAACCAAGGACTGAAATAGTAAGGGGTGTGACAGGTCAGAACTGAGCTACATGGGAAAGTGTGAACAGTGGCAAAGTGACCGTGTTCTTAGTGGTATACTCATCTCATGTATATGAGGGTAAATTCACATAAAAATATACAAGTATGAAAAGGAGTGAAGTATGCAAAACAAATCTTTGTAAACACAGCATTTTTAAGCTCTTAATTTAATTACTGGACATTTATTTTGATTTGTATCTGAAACACAGCAGGAAGAGGAGAGAGAGATTGCATGCGCTGGAATAAAAATAGCTCATTTAAATGCACAATATTTTCCATTAAACTGTCCCTTAGGCTTACAAGCCTAGAGAGGGTTGTTTTCCTTCCTTCTCACCGCCTTTTTTTTCTTAATTAGGTTTATTTTAATTTCAATATGAAACAACAGGAATCTTGTATCTAGATCATAACACAGGATATTTCTAACTATTTAAATGCATTGTTGGTTACAGGTTTCTTGCCTCTTTTATTACACTATCAGTAACAAAATAAGGTGCTATATTAACTAGATATGACATGGAAATAGTGTCGAACCCCAGGGACACTCACTCCCCTCTTGTCATTTTATTGGGGTGTATGAAACCATATTCCCTTCCACACACACTTGTCCAGGTCAGTTTTAATCTCACCTATATCTGGAGAGGTCTGCTGGTTTAATTTCTGAATGATCAGTGATTTGGAAAAAAAAACACTTATCAAACATAGATGTTGTGAAGACAAAGACTTTGACAGGGTTCAAGAAAGAACTAGATAAATTCATGGAGATTATGTCCATGAATACTTGTTAGCAGGATGGGTAGGAATGGTGTCCCTAGCCTGTTTGTCAGAGGCTGGAAATGGGTAGCAGCGGTGGGATCACTTGATGATTATCTGTCCTTTTAATTCCCTCTAGGGCATCTGGATTTGGCCACTATTGGATACTGACCATAGAATCATAGAGCTGGAAGAGACCTCAGGAGGTCATCAAGACCAGCCCCCTGCCCAAAGCAGGACCAATCCCAACTAAATCAACCCAAACAGGGCTTTGTCAAGCCGAGACTTAAAAACCTCTAGGGATGGAAATTTCACCATCTCCCTAGATAACCCATTCCAGTACTTCACCACCCACCTAATGAAATAGTTTTTCCTAATATCCAACCTAGGCCACTCCCACTGTAACTTAAGACCATTGCTCCTTGTTCTGCCATCCATCACTACTGTGAACAGCCTTTCTCTGTCCTCTTTGGAACCTCCGTTCAGGAAGTTGAAGGCTGCTATCAAATCCCCCCTCACTCCTCTCTTTTGCAGACTAAACAAACCCATCTAGCTGGGCCTTTGGTCTGACCCAGTAAGCCATTCACATGTTCTTATGTAAGTGTTGCCGGCAAGAGTAAGTCTCAGGCCCGACAGTGGGATCTCAAAGTACAAAGGACGCTTCACAAGTATCTGTCAAACACAAGTAGTTTATTTTCTGACAGCTAATAGCTGCACCCCTTAACTACAAGGGCAACATAAAAAAGAAGTGGCATATCTTATGTCCTTCCTGCTTGCCGGGGATCCCCGAGTCAGCTGCGGACAAAGTGGGAGGTTGTCTCAGCTTACAAGGCACCGGTACCCCGAGCCCATCGGTGAGGTCCAAATTGCTGTGCTTTGGTGCAGCCTTAAATACAGTTCTCTTGCCTCGTTTTGCAGTTTGCTGATGTAAGACTTAGCTGTTAGTTATCAGTCTGGTTCTGATCCAGTTCTACTTGTTCTTTGGCCTTGTTTACATGATCAGTACGTTAGGGTAAACAGAATTGTATATACGTTCTTGCCCTTTACCCTTATCTTATACTTGTTCTTGCTATACTGGCAATAATGCTTACCTTAAATGGTGTATGTTCCCAAAGACTTGTTTCTGGCTCATCAGATATAGGGAAAAGGGCAAGGGGGGAAAGAACGCAGACCTTACCATCCCTAAACTTGCACGTACAAAGTTCTCCCGCAATTAACCCCTATAGTAAGATATAAAACAAAGGTGCCAGCATTGTATGTGCTGTTTGAGAGGTCATTGAGGCATCCTAAAATGAAAACTATTGGATATGTATGCTGTTAAAATCATATTTTGTTTAATTGTCTTTTCCTTGACATAATGTTATTGGTTGATGTTTTCATAGCATTTAAGGATTGAATTTCCATTGTTTTCTTTCTCTGGATTGAGAATTTTGTTGTTTTTCACACATTTCTATATTTTTGTTCTTGCAGTCGAGAGTCCAAAAGGTTACACGGATGTATTGAATACATTTCATTTTTAAATCTGTCACTCATTTATTATACACTCCACACATTGAGGCATTTCTCTACACTAATGTGATTCAGGATTTTGCATCATGTAACAATTTCACTAGTTAATCCATTGTGATTTAAATTGGCAGAAAACATGTTCATTTAATGGCATTAATTTTTTTCTTAGCAAAGAAGAATGATTGTTTTTATTTAGGTTAGGGATGTAAGCGATTAATCAACTAGTCGACTATCCTAGGGTATGTCTACACTACAAAGTTAATTCGAACTAACAGACGTTAGTTCAAATTAACTTTGATAGGCGCTACACTAGCGCTCCGTGTCAGCCGACGGTCAGGGCAGTGTGTGTGTGTATGTTTCCGAGAAAAGGTTTAACGTCCGTGCCTTTACTGCTAGGACCGGGGTCCCATCGCAGAGGGTGGCCAGCAGGCCAACAGACGCCCCGTTATATAGGAAGAGCTTATTACATCTTAGATTTCAGCTGCTAGAATTTCATAATTCCTTCGCAGCGGGCAGCCTTGGAGAAAGACTGAAAGATGCCCCAGTGGATCCTGTCACCTGGGAGTGACACAGATCCAAACGCCCAAGCTCTTCCTATAACTGTCCCTTTAGACCGGCTGAAGTTCTTTTAAATTGTGCTTGGCTCTGTTACAGCAACTGAAGGAGTCAGGTTAAAGCTTAAACAGTTACAGGTTTATTGAGGAAGCTTATAAATCATATGGTTGCAATGGCTATTGTTCTATTTCTTAACTATTAGCAAAATATAGGTCTTAAAAATGGTTACAAAGAAGATAAAGATAGAAAAATAGAAATAATGGTACCAAGTAACAGCTTACTCTTTCTATGTGTACACTTAAGACAGAGGACCACATCCAGGTACCATTTTTACCCCCTTCTGTGCCTCTCGACTCCAGCATGTCAGGCCAGGGCCGGTCCCTCAATTCCTAGGAAAGACGAAAATACGAGGTGGGCGTCCCCATAGAACCTCGGGAGGTCAAACACCTAACCCAACCAGCAGGTAGAGGGTAGAATGACACTCAAAGTGAGTGTGTGCTGGGCCCATCTTTTATAATCATGGGGTCACGTATTTCTCTTTCTTATCTGTAATGCCAATTGATGTTGGTCTGTCTGCTGTGAGACCAGTTCTTACAAGGGAGTTGTGAACTTAATTTACACTTGTAAGAGAGATTTGAGATGATTAAATTGGAAGTACGGGACATTGTTTTCTCAGTGGGAAATTCCCCTTCCAGGGACTGTGTGTGTTCGAATCAACATAGGTGCCAGCCGCTGGCAGTCTCACATATCCTGATCTCTCCTCATATCTATGTTTCAGCTTCTCAGGATCAGATGAGCCAGCATAGACTATGCTGATTTTATTGCTCCTTCTCTGTCCTGTATGCTTCAGAGAGGCAAATAAGATGGATGATATGGGGTTAGTCTGTCTGGCCACACTCCGCTAGTTCGAACTTAATTCGAACTAGCGGAGCGCTTAGTTCGAACTAGGTAAACCTCATTGTACGAGGACTAAGCCTAGTTCGAACTTACTAGTTCTAATTAAGGGGTGTGTAGCGAACTAGTGGGAGGCTAGCCCTCCCCAGCTTTCCCTGGTGGCCACTCTGGCCAACACCAGGGAAACTCTATTGCCCACCTTACGGCCCCGGACCCCTTAAAGGGGCACGGGCTGGCTACGGTGCCCGTGCCAGGTGCAAGCCTGCCAGCACCCAGCTAGCAGACCCTGGCACGGATCGAGCCACCCACCCGATGCCCCCCAGCCCTCCCCCTCTTCCCGGGACCAGGCTGGCGGCTCCCGGGAGCTTGCCCGGGACCGCAAGAGGCGGGCACCCGCCTGGTCTAGTGCGGACATCATGGACCTCGTCCACGACCTCCGCACTAGGCACAGGAAAGTGGCCGTCTAGGGCAGGAGAGCTGCCAGCCTGGCCACCCAGGAGCAGGTGTGCATGAAAATCAAGGTGGTCCGCTGAGACCCCCAACCCTGAGCCCTGAGCTTACAATGACCGTCCTGGGTCAGACCAAAGGTCCATCTAGCCCAGTAGCCTGTCTGCCGACAGCGGCCAACCCTAGGGACCCTGGAGGGGATGGACCGAAGACAGTGACTAAACCATTTGTCTCGTGCCATCCCTCTCCAGCCTTCCACAAACTTTGGGCAGGGACACCACTCCTACCCCCTGGCTAATAGCACTCCATGGACCCAACCTCCATCACTTTATCTCACTTCTCTTTAAACTTTGTTCTAGTTCTAGCCTTCACAGCCTCCTGCAGCAAGGAGTTCCACAGTTTGACTATTTGCTTTGTGAAGAACAACTTTCTGTTACTAGTTTGAAGCCTGCTACCCATTCCTTTCCTTTGGTGTCCTCTAGTCCTTCTATTATGGGAACTAATGAAGAACTTTTCTTGATGCACCCTCTCCACCCCACTCATGCTTTTATAGACCTATATCCTATCCCCCCTCAGTCTCCTCTTTTCTAAACTGAAAAGTCCCAGTCTCTTTAGCCTTTTTTCATATGGGACCTCTTCCAAACCTCTGATCATTTTAGTTGCCCTCCCCTCTCCCACCCTCTCTCTTCCCCTCTCCCACCTCCTTTTCCCAGTCTCCCCGAGTTTTGTTCAATAAAGAGAGATTCTATTTTTGACCACACGTTTTCTTTATTTTGTACATCAGGAAGGGGGCTAGGGAAGGGTAAGTGGAAGGAGGTGAGGGAGGAATGGGGTATAAGCCCCCGATAGGGAGGACTGGGCTGGCTCTGTGGGCTTCTGGGGGTGGAAGCTTTCCTGCAGCCCCCCAATTGCCTCCTCTCCCCAGATGGCAGCCTGTGGCAAGTGCACCGAGTGCTGTTATGTGCCCAGTGTGGGCACTCAGGGCACTCCAAGGCAGGACTGCTTTGCAAGTGGGGAACCCCTGAGAACTGTCTGTCCGGGGTGGGGGTTGGATCCATTTAAGCACAGCCCTCGGCTAGCCTGAGGCAACAGCTCCACGCTCTAAGTCCTCCTCTGATGCCCTGCCGGCACTGCTTCCAGCCATCCTTAACCCCGGTTCAGGGTCCACTTAATGTGGACATGCTAGTTCGAATTAGCAAAACGCTAATTCAAACTAGTTTTTTAGTCTGGATCCGTTAGTTCGAATTAGCTTAGTTCGAATTAACTAATTCGACATACCCCAATAAGTAAAAGCGTATTGGATAGTCAACACATTAGTCGACTAGTAGCTTTTCCCCCTTGCTCCCTCTATCACATTTTTGCTCTTGTACATTTCAAAGCAGAAGCCCCCACATGGAGCCTGAGGTCAACAGAGGACTTTCTGTTGGCCGCGGGCTCCACTCGGCACTCCAACTTTGAAATGTTCAAAAGTCCCTGCTAAGGCTCTTGTATATTTCAAAGGCAGAACGCGCACTAGTCCTTATCAATTAATCAAATAGTTGTCAGAAATCTTATTGACTCTTCGATTAGTTAATCGATATTTAACATCCATAATTTAGGTATCCATTGACTCATTTGTTGGTACATAAATGCCAATAACTCTACATACCCAGAATACTAGTCTGAAAGAGTGAATTGTTCATGGAGAAAATAGCTTGTATTTTACTTTTGGGCATTGTTGTACATGATTTTCTTGCATATTAAATACTCAGAAATGGTGTTCGAGTATTTTTAAAATAGACATGCAATGTATGCAAGTGCATGCATTCATTTATACAAATTTCTGCATTTGTACGCACAGACTAAGCAATAGTATAGCTAAGTAACTGTGTGCATATTTGCACATAGAAGTGAGTATGCCTGAAAAATGCTGTCTGTACTGTTCAGAAGGTCCTCTCAATATGGAAGGAGATATATATTTATATATTATCAGCATCTAAAACACTGTACAATGATGTATTAATTTTAATAAATCATATTGAGTTCAGTGTAGATAATGTATTAATACTATAGTATAATCTGTTATTACTCCTTTTTAGTTTGCATTTCCTGCTTATATTTCATTGAACTGATCATTCTGTTTTATGGTTGTATTTTAAAGTAGTAAAAGCAATCTTGTTGTACCCTATGCCTTATGATTAGAGAAGTATATGCAGTACAATAACTTCAGTTTTGGATTTAGTGTAGGGCCGTTTTCACTGGAAAATGCTAGTTTGTCAAAACCAAAACATTTTGCAAGAATGCACAGAATTCAACAAAACTTTTGTCAATAAAAGTTTCTCAAATCATAGAATCATATAATACTAGGAACGGAAGAGACCTCAAGAGGTCATCGAGTCCAGTCCCCTGCCCTCATGGCAGGACCAAGTACTGACTAGACCATCCCTAATAGACATTTATCTAACCTACTCTTAAATATCTCCAGAGATGGGGATTCCACAATCTCCCTGGGCAATTTATTCCAGTGTTTGACCACCCTGACAGTTAGGAACTTTTTCCTAATATCCAACCTAAACCTCCCTTGCTGCAGTTTAAGCCCATTGCTTCTTGTTCTATCCTCAGAGGCCAAGATGAACAAGTTTTCTCCCTCCTCCTGATTACACCCTTTTAGATACCTGAAAACGGCTATCATGTACCCCCTCAATCTTCTCTTTTCTAAACTAAACAAAACCAATTCTTTCAGCCTTCCTTCATAGGCTATGTCGCCTATGGGTTAAGAAGTAGGGAAGTAACCTGATTCATCACCAGGTGCTTCTTAAAGGCTCACTCCCATAATCTGAAAGGGTCCTTCCAAATTTATGGTCCATTTTAGTCAATATGGGTATGTCTACACTACAAAGTTAGTTCGAACTAACGGACGTTAGTTCGAACTAACTTTAATAGGCGCTACACTAGCGCTCCGCTAGTTCGAATTTGAATCGAACTAGCGGAGCGCTTAGTTCGAACTAGGTAAACCTCATTTTACGAGGACTAACGCCTAGTTCGAACTAGCTAGTTCGAACTAAGGGCTGTGTAGCCCTTTAGTTCGAACTAGTGGGAGGCTAGCCCTCCCCAGGTTTCCCTGGTGGCCACTCTGGCCAACACCAGGGAAACTCTATGCCCCCCTCCCGGCCCCGGACCCCTTAAAGGGGCACGGGCTGGCTACGGTGCCCGTGCCAGGTGCAATCCTGCCAGCACCCAGCTAGCAGACCCTGCACCTGGCACGGCACAGAGCCACCCACCCGATGCCCCCCAGCCCACCCCCTCTTGCCGGGACCAGGCTGGCGGCTCCCGGGAGCTTGCCCTGGACCGCAAGAGGCGGGCACCTTCCTGGGCTAGTGCGGACATCGTGGACCTCGTCCACGATCTCCGCACTAGGCACAGGAAAGTGGCCATCTAGGGCAGGAGAGCTGCCAGCCTGGCCACCCAGGACCAGGTGTGCATGAAAATCAAGGGGGTCCACTGAGACCCCCGACCCTGAGCCCTGAGCTTACAATGGCCGTCCTGGGTCAGACCAAAGGTCCATCTAGCCCAGTAGCCTGTCTGCCAACAGCGGCCAACCCTAGGGACCCTGGAGGGGATGGACCGAAGACAATGACCAAGCCATTTGTCTCGTGCCATCCCTCTCCAGCCTTCCACAAACTTTGGGCAGGGACACCACTCCTACCCTCTGGCTAATAGGACTCCATGGACCCAACCTCCATCACTTTATCTCACTTCCCTTTAAACTCTGTTCTAGTTCTAGCCTTCACAGCCTCCTGCAGCAAGGAGTTCCACAGGTTAACTATTTGCTTTGTCAAGAAGAACAACTTTCTCTTACTAGTTTCAAGCCTGCTACCCATTCCTTTCCTTTGGTGTCCTCTAGTCCTTCTTTATGGGAACTAATGAAGAGCTTTTCTGTATGCACCCTCTCCACCCAACTCCTGCTTTTAGAGACCTCTATCCTGTCCCCCCTCCGTCTCCTCTTTTCTAAGCTGAGAAGTCCCAGTCTCTGTAGCCTCTCTTCATATGGGACCTGTTCCCAACCCCTGATCATGTTAGTTGCCCTCCCCTCTCCCAGCCTTTCTCTTCCCCTCTCCCACCTCCTTTTCCCAGTCTTCCCCAGTTTTTTTTCAATAAAGACAGAGTCAATGTTGGAAGAAACGTTATCTTTATTTTGTACATCAATAAGAAGGGGGGCTAAGGAAGGGTAAGTGGAAGGAGGTGAGGGAGGAATGGGGTACGAGCCCCCGATGGGGAGGACTGGGCTGGCTCTGCGGGCTTCTGGGGGTGGAAGCTCTCCTGCAGCCCCCCAATTACTCCCTCTCCCCAGATGGCAGCCTGCGGCAAGTGCAGCCGGGCTGATGGCCGAGTGGTGTGATGTGCCCAGTGTGGGTACTCCGGGCACTCCAAGCCAGAACTTCTTTGCAAGCGGGGCACCCCTTAGAACTGTGTGTCCGGGGTGGGGGTCGGGACCCTTTAAGCGCAGCCCTCGGCTAGCCTGAGACAGCATCTCCATGCTCTAAGTCCTCCTTTTATGCCCTGCCGGCACTGCTTCCGGCCATCCTTAAGCCCTGTTCAGAGTCCACTCAATGTGGACTTGCTAGTTCGAACTAGCAAAACACTAGTTCGAACTAGTTTTTAGTTCTAGATGCGTTAGTTCGAACTAGCTTAGTTCGAATTAACTAATTCGAACTAAGTTAGTTCGAACTAGCGCTGTAGTATAGACATACCCTATCATAGTCATAGGTTTTAAAAAAATAATACATTTCATGATTTCAGCTATATAAATCTGAAATTTCATTGTGTTGGGTGGTCCTCACCCAAAAAAGAATTTTAATCCTCCCCAAGGTTATTGCAGTGGGGATTGCAGTACTGCTACCCTTACTTCTGCAGGTAGCAGTGCTGCCTGCAGAGCTGGGCACTTGGAGAGCAGTGGCTGACAGCTGGGAGCCCAGCTCTGAGGACAGAGCCGCTGCCAGAAGCTACACAGATATAAGGATGGCAAAGTATAGGTATTGCTATCCTGACTTCTGTGCTGCTGCCACCTGCAGAGATGGGCTCTCAGTCAGCAGCCACCACTTTTTGGCTGCTCTAAAATAGCTTTGCAATGCCCCCTGCAACTTCAATTTCAGAAACTCCAGTCTCCTCCATTAAATCAGTCAAGTGTAAGGTAAAAGACCAGATTTCATGGCTGTGAATTGGCAGGACACTACTGATGGATGAAAAACTTAAAAAACAACAAGTAGACTTGTAGCACCTTAAATATTAACAAAATATTTAGATGGTATCATGAGCTTTCATGAGCACAACCCACTTCTTCACATGACTGTAGTATTAAAAGTCCAGATCCAAGAATAAATAAGGGAAGGAGAGGATGGAGAGAGAAAAAAAGGGGAAAAAAGGAGAGGGGGAAGGAGAAAAAATAAAAAGAGAGAGACAGTGAGTAGATGGTTCATATAGTTGTTGTAACTAGTTTGAACCATCTACTCACTGTCTCTCTCTCTCTATTTTTTTCTCCTTTCCCCCTCCTTTTTTCTTTTTCTTTTTCCTCCCCCACTCCTTCCCTTATTTATTCTTGGATCTGGACTCCTATAATCTGAAGAAGTGGGTGGCGCCCATGAAAGCTCATGATACCATCTAAATGTTCTGTTAGTCTTTAAGGTGCTACTAGTTTATTTCTTGTTTTTTAGGTTTTTCCTGTTACAGACTAACTCGGCTACCCCTCTGAAGCTACTGATAGATGAGAGTACATTGCCAGGAGTTCTTTTAAAAATTAGATATATGCTTTAATGTAAAAGTCCAATGCAGACAATTTGAAATAGTCTGGAATTCATGTGCTGCAGAAGACCTCACATTTCATGACTAGGACCTGTTCCTTCTCACATGCAAAGCAATTGGATTTTAACATTGACTTGAATAAGGAGCAAGACTATACTCTGTCATTATCTTGATTTCATTCACTTAATGTCTCTGCTGCATTAGAAGCTTTCAAGGTTTTATTTCTGATTTAACATTCTCTGACGTACTACCAATTCTCAGAATCATATGATTCCTTAGGATTTCAGTATAAAGCCACGATGGAGAAGGAAAATTCTTGAGCCCTTGATCTTGCAAAACTTTAATCATGAGTAGTGCCATCAAGGCAATGGAACAACTCACATCATGTGGTTAAACTAATGCATAAATGTTTGTAGGATGGGGGTCTTAGTTTGTTGTCTGGGATCTACCACAACTAATAAAGTGATGACATTGTAATTTATTTTGTAAGATGTGGGATGTCAGAACACTGACCTCTGTTGTAATCATTGTTAATCAAGTTCTGAAACTGCCAGAGATTCTTATCAAGGTATGAAAAATCTTCTTCTGTGGCCTTGAGTCATCCCATTCAGCACTGATGCAAAGTGTGCTTTTTACTTAAAGGTTTCTGAATGAAATCTTGTGCTCCAGGCTTGAAGACTATAATACTTCTGCAGGAACAATTACCCAGGAAAGACTAAACACATTATGTGATGTTTTGTTCTTACATAACAAAACCCATTATTAACAAGGGATGCAAACACAATGCATTTCATCCTGCAGCATTTCATCTTGATGTATTCAGTGAAGGGCACTAATATTGCATCTAGACTGTATTTCATTCTGTTGCTTTTGCAAACAGAATATTCTTAAGTGAGTTTATTATTGATAGTTGTATTTTAAAAGAAAAGTAATCAGGAAAATGACATTTTATAAATACTAACAGGAGGAGAAGGAAACATTTGGATTGTTGACTTTTCTTAATATCCTTGTGAGAGAGCATAATCTCTAGCTTTTTTTAGTGCTTCTCCTTTAGGGGGATAGTGATTATTTCAGAGAGTTACAGTAGCTAGGATAGTGATAGAAATGTAGCCGTGTTAGTCTGGGGTAGTTGAAGCAAAATGCAGGACAATGTAGCACTTTAAAGACTAACAAGATGGTTTATTAGATGATGAGCTTTCGTGGGCCAGACCCACTTCCTCAGATCAAATAGTGGAAGAAAGTAGTCACAACCATATATACCAAAGGATACAATTAAAAAAAATGAACAAATATGAAAAGGACAAATCACATTGCAGAACAGAAGGGGGATGCTAGGATATCACACAAAACACTTGGTACCATTGGTACCATTTTTTCCCTGTGCTCTCTGGGGAGAAGAAGAGGTAGAGAGAGTAAGGCTTCTCTGTTCAAGACAAAGTATGAAAATAAATGTTATACAATCTTTACCTGAAACTGTAAGTCTGTGTGATGGAGTGAAAAGAGTGAAAATCTGTGACAATGTTACTCAGCAGTAGGTCAATTTTCTGGTTTAGGCCAGATCCTGTGAGGTGCCAAGAGTCTCTTTCTTGTAGGTGCTGAGCATCTTTGCTACTGTGGATTTCAGCAGTAGCTGAGGACAAACAACACTTCTCAGCATAAGACTTGCATCCAATCATAAAATATGATTTTTGAGTGTTTGCTTGGGATGGGGTGAGGGGGAGATTCATTCTCAGAACTAATATGTTCAGATATTCATTTATCAGTGCTGACAAGATACGGACAGAGGTTACTGTAGGGCGGAAAACAAGGTGGATGATTCAACTGATAAAATCAGCATCAGGTTTCCTCTGAAAAGAGTTATTCTATTTTTACCTTAAATATTATATTTGTAGTAAAAAAGGACTCAATCGGGGAAAGCATTTTTAAAGAAAAACATGCTAATCATCCCTGAAAGAGAGAGAAGTTGGAGTCAAAATGCCCATATGACATGTGGTATGGAGCTTTACAATGGGAGGCTTTGTCTACACTTAAACATTTAGGCTGCGTCTAGACTAGCATGATTTTGCGGAAATACTTTTAATGGAAAGTTTTTCCATTAAAAGTATTTCCGCAAAAGAGCATCTAGATTGGCATGGCTGCTTGTGTGCAAAAAGTGCTTATGCGCAAAAGCATCCGTGCTCAGTATAGATGCACTTTTGCACAAGAAAGCTCAGATGGCCATTTTAGCCATCGGGCTTTCTTACGCAAAAAATTAAGGTGCCTGTCTACACTAGCTCTCTTGCGCAAATATTCTTGCGCAAGAGGGCTTATCCCTGAGCAGGATCATCAAAGTATTTGAGCAAGAAGCACTGAATTCTTACATTATAATGTCTGTGCTCTTGCACAAATTCAAGCGGCCAGTGTAGACAGCTGGCAAGTTTTTGCGCAAAAGCGGCCTCTTTTGCACAAAATCTTGCCAGTCTAGACGCACCCTTAAAGTGCATCCACAGCAGAACTTTAAACTGAAAGTGTGGCCACAGCATAAGGGCTGGGAGAAAGGTGATTTACACAGAGCGCTGGGAGTGGCTAACAACTGTGGGAATGCAGCTATGGCCTGGTTCACAGTGGCACTTTACAGTTCTGTAACTTGCTGCACTTTGGAAGAGGGATGTTTTTTCACACCCCCGAGCCAGAAAGTTACGGTTCTGTAAAGTGCCAGAGTAGACTTACCCTTAGACCGTGCCGTGGTGGTGGCCTTTGGATTGAGCCTTTGACTTACAAAGTAAGGACCCTGTATATTTGAACAGGGAAGGCCTGAATTGGAATGATAATAATGCCTCTTCCAAATGTTCTTGAATAGCTGAAGTGTTTGGAAATGTTTATGTTCAAAATGAAATTGCCAAGTTATTGGTTTTTTCCCCCACAGTTTTTGCTTGGATGCAAAATGTCCAACATCAGATTAAAACGTCTTTTTTTCCTTTCTTATCCATCAAATTTATGTAGTTGAAAAATGCTTTTTCCAACCATGAAAAGCCTTTTTCAGACCAGTGGATAAGCTAAGCAAGGATCTGGAACAAGACTACCCAAGGAAATTGCATATGTGTCTGCATGGGTAGAATATTAAGCACACCCGTGTATAAGTATGTATGTGTTGTATTTATTGAAATGCTAAAAGATCACCCATCCATATACTCAGTGCCATTTGGACATAGTTTACAAATATATACTAAATGCAGCACTGTAAGGTAAACCACCATAAATCCCCTGTATGTTTATATAGGGATATAACAGGGCAACCATTCACCGCTATGGGCAACTCCTGCTGGTTGCTTTGGGAATTAGCTCTGCAGCCCTGGAGTGCCCCTTTTGTCTGGTGTCTCACTCGCAGTTACCACTTTTGCCTCCACCTCTGCGTTAGGTGCCTCCACACTCTGGAGTCCCCCCCCTCTGGGGACCCTCAACCCCCTATGCCGAGTGACCCACAGCCAGTCTTCATCTAGCCCCTTACCTCAGGGACAAACTGCAGTCTGAAATGGCTAATCATTATTTGCAAAGACTTTGCCTACTATGGCTGTCTTTCTGCAGCCCTGGTAGTCTCAGGCCTTGCTCCAGGCCCTGCAGGCTGGGTTTTTGACTGGCCAGAGATTCTCCATCCCTGCCTGCCTTTCTCCAGCCCTGCTCTAAGTCAGGAAGCCTCTAGGTTCCCTGGCAGATAGGTCCCTCCTGCTCCACAGCAAGAGTTAGTCTATCCTTCTTCCTCTCCAGGAGCCTTTTTATGTATATTGCCCTCCGCTGGGCCCTAATTGGCTCATACATGCCACAGCTGCAGGCTCCACAACTTCTCTGCTCCAGCCCTCTCCCACGGCTACGTTTTAACATTTAAAGGGCCATTGCAAGGTAGACACCCTATCACAATAGGTCATTCATAACAATATTTATAGTTAATGATCCAGAAGAATTTCCATTGTAACGGGCAACTTAAAGATTATATTGTAGTGCATGTGCTCACTGAGACTAGAAGGGGATAGAAAAAAGTAAATATTTTAAATTCTTGATAGCAAAGTAGCTACCGTAGCTGCTGGCATTTTATATTCTCATTCTGTCTTACCAACACTTAGCCAATGGGCAAAGACATATTGTATTGCTACCTTCTGTGTGATTCATTCCTCCCATATAGCAATCTGTTCTTTTACTGGCAGTTGTTATTAATCAAGCTTTCTCCCTCTATTAGAGTAGTTGTTGGCTCAGTCACTTTGGTGTACATAATCACTAACTTTCTCTATTACACTAGTGAGTAGGTGTTTCTTATATGCCTGTCAAGGGGATGGTACTGCATTTAGTGCAGCGCTTTGCAGTTTTAGTGAGAATACGAATTTCTGATAGGTGATTGCCTCTTAACATTCCTCATGGAAATTATAGAGAAAAAGAATTGGATGTTCCCATCTCAATTTATTTTTTTGCATTAAAATGTTCCAAAGTGCAAAAGGAATGCTTCTCTAGAAGCAATCATTTCCTAATGTATCTGCCGAGACACTAGACCTGAGCTATCCAAAAAAGAGTGCTGAAAAAGCTACAATTTTGTACAATACTGTGTGTGCATTAGGAGACTGTGTAAAAAAATTCTCTCTTGCAAAATGAAATTCAGAAGAAGAGGAGGCATTTTCAGGAGAGAACTTTCTTTTTTTTATGCTAATTATTTTCCCTGCCAAGGTGGTGCATTTTTGTCAGGGACAAATACACAGACTGACAGGATAAGGAAAATATTTATCATTAATGGGATATAATGTCACTCTTATGTTAATGCAGAAATCTGATTACTGACATTCTAGGGAAATTTTGCCCCAGAAATACCAGAGAAAACAAAAATAAACTGTTTCATTAAGACAGTACTCGCTCCCTCACTTTCTTTCTTTCTTTCTCTCTCTCTCTCTCTCTCCCTCTGTGTGTGTATGTCTCTCTCTCTCTCTCTCTCTCTCTCTCTCTTTGTCTTATGGGGTACATCTAAACTACAGCGCTAATTCGAACTAGCTTAGTTCGAATTAGTTAATTCGAATTAAGCTAATTCGAACTAACGCATCTAGAACTAAAAACTAGTTCGAATTAGCGTTTTGCTAATTCGAACTAGCATGTCCACATTAAGTGGACCCTGAACTGGGCTTAAGGATGGCTGGAAGCAGTGCCAGCAGGGCATCAGAGGAGGACTTAGAGCGTGGAGATGCTGTCTCAGGCTAGCCGAGGGCTGCGCTTAAAGGGTCCCGACCCCCACCCCGGACAGATAGTTCTCAGGGGTGCTCCGCTTGAAAACCAGTCCTGGCTTGGATTGCCCGGAGTGCCCACACTGGGCACATCACAGCACTCGGCCATCAGCCCGGCTGCACTTGCCGCAGGCTGCCATCTGGGGAGAAGGGGCAATTGGGGGGCTGCAGGAGAGCTTCCACCACCAGAAGCCCGCAGAGCCAGCCCAGTCCTCCCCATCGGGGGCTCGTGCCCCATTCCTCCCTCACCTCCTTCCACTTACCCTTCTCTAGTCCCTTTTCTTGAAGTACAAAATAAAGGACAATTGTGTTCAAAAATGGAAACTGTCTTTATTGAACAAAATTGGGGGAGACTGGGAAAAGGAGGTGGGAGAGGGGAAGAGAGAGGCTGGGAGAGGGGAGGGCAACTAAAATGATCAGGTGTTGGGAACAGGTCCCATATGAAGAGAGGCTAAAGAGACTGGGACTTTTCAGCTTAGAAAAGAGGAGACGGAGGGGGGACAGGATAGAGGTCTCTAAAAGCAGGAGTTGGGTGGAGAGGGTGCATACAGAAAAGTTCTTCATTAGTTCCCATAAAGGAGGACTAGAGGACACCAAAGGAAAGGAATGGGTAGCAGGCTTCAAACTAGTAACAGAAAGTTGTTCTTCACAAAGCAAAGAGTCGACCTGTGGAACTCCTTGCTGCAGGAGGCTGTGAAGGCTAGAACTAGAACAGAGTTTAAAGGGAAGTGAGATCAAGTCATGGAGGTTGGGTCCATGGAGTGGTATTAGCCAGGGGGTAGGAGTGGTATCCCTGCCCAAGGTTTGTGGAAGGCTGGAGAGGGATGGCACGAGACAAATGGCTTGGTCACTGTCTTCGGTCCATCCCCTCGAGGGTTCCTAGGGTTGGCCACTGTCGGCAGACAGGCTACTGGGCTAGATGGACCTTTGGTCTGACCCAGGATGGCCATTGTAAGCTCAGGGTCGGGGGTCTCAGTGGACCACCTTGATTTTCATGCACACCTGCTCCTGGGTGGCCAGGCTGGCAGCTCTCCTGCCCTAGACGGCCACTTTACTGTGCCTAGTGTGGAGATCGTGGACGAGGTCCACTATGTCTGCACTAGCCCAGGCGGGTGCCCGCTTCCTGCGGTCCCGGGCAAGCTCCCGGGAGCCGCCATCCTGGTCCCGGGAAGAGGGGGAGGGCTGGGGGGCATCGGGTGGGTGGCTCGATCCGTGCCAGGTGCAGGGTCTGCTGGCTGGGTGCTGGCAGGCTTGCACCTGGCACAGGCACCGTAGCCTGCCCGTGCCCCTTTAAGGGGTCCGGGGCCGGGAGGGGGGCAGACGAGGGAAAGCTGGGGAGGGCTAGCCTCCCACTAGTTCGAATTAAGGGTCTACACAGCCCTTAATTCGAACTAGTAAATTCGAACTAGGCTTAATCCTCATGGAATGATGAATACCTAGTTCGAACTAAGCGCTCCATTAGTTCGAATTAAATTCGAACTAACGGAACGCTAGTGTATCGCCTATGAAAGTTTGTTCGAACTAACGTCCGTTAGTTCGAACTAACTTTGTAGTGTAGGCATACCCATGGCAAGTTCTTGCTCACAAGCTTAGAATCTAACTGACTGCCAGAGGTAGGAACTTTCACCTAGGTCAGATTGGCAGTGACCTTTTTTTTTTTTATTGCCTTACTCCGCAGCATGGGGAATGGGTCACTTGCCAGAACCGTTTGGTGATCCCTCTCTTAATTAATTGGAGGGGCCTTGAGCATCAGCCCCTCCTATATTTTGCTTCTGACACATAATAGTTCAGTGGCCTGTGGATAACACTTCCATCTAATTATGGATGTTGAGTTCAGTGTATGGGTGGTGGGTAACAAGGTCAAACCAGAGGAGTTGATGGTCCCTTCAAGCCTTAAACTTTGACTCATTGCTATGCCTTTCCTTTGTAGCATTTGGAGAGCATTCTGATTGGGTCATTTCAAATGAAGACAAAAAGTGTCCCAAAACAAATATAGAGGGAACGGGGACCTGCATGTCTGCACGCCTCTGTTTCGAAAATTAGATTTCTTATCTTTTCTTCAAATTCCTCTTCATCTTTCTTCGGTATAGCTACTGACTACTACACTTGCCTCAACACCAAAGATCAAATATCTTTCCCCTTTCTCTGCTTTTTAACGCCAACCCCTAGTTTTCTCTCTCATATAACCAAACTCTAGCCTTTCTTCACTCCTCATATTTTTAATACCTTGTCACCATCCTGTAAATCTTTATACCTTGATGACAGCAGTCATCTTCTCTCTTGGTTTTCCCTTGTCAAATCTTTATAGAACATTTTTGCTAACACACTCTTCCTCTTCTGCCACTCCACAAACACTGTCTTGTCTACTTAAATCTCTCCATGCTGTTCCTGACTTTTACTGCATTAAAATCCAGCTTTAGCTCATCATCCCTTCAAGCCCATACACAGTTCTGCCTATATGTCATATCTCATTCCAAACTATTCTTTTTCTGTCTTATCTGTTCCCCCTCCCAGTCACTGTTCTCCATCTTTCAACATTGTCTCTTTTTTCATACTATGCAATACTCTTGTATCAGCCCCTACTTTCTGTTTACCAAAGGCCGTTCCTCTTCTCCTTTAAGTGCTTCTTTCAAATTCCCCTTCAATATTTCTTTTCCTGAGCCTTTGTTATGCCCCCACATAAGACCTGTGTAACTATGGTTGGACAGCAGCTGATTGATTTTTCACATACACACTTCTGAGTTACTGTTCTGAAGGTGGCAATTAGTTGTGCAGTTACAAGTGTATTTAACTGTCAATACATACATTGGGTTATTGTAACTATGGATATTTTTAATGTCATTCTTGTTCCAGGGGGGGACATAGTGATTGGCTTGCAAGGACACACAGATCAAACAGATAATACTTTTCACACTTTTTTTTTCTTTTAAATATACAGGATATCCAATGAGTATTTGAGTATACTATATGTTTAACTCTGAGATCCTGTGAAGATCAGTATAATAAGAAAATAAATGAGGAGAGCTATATAAAATGAGATAGATTTTTACCTTGGAAGGGCTTATGAAAGCATTTCCTTCCTTTTTTATACTTGATTTGCTTTCAGAGTTGCATTTGAGATTTTAGGCTATAAAAGAAACTCTCTTCACTCCCCTTCTCCAATAGGCCAGTTTGCAAGTGTTTGATCATTATTGATTAGCGGGGTCATATAATGCATTATTATGGTCAAAGATCCAGTGTCTCAAAACCCTACAGACAGGCTGATGAGCTGGAATAATGGTTCATCAGTGATATAGGTTAATACTTCACCTTCTGGTTTAGAATTGTAGTAATTAGTGTTGTAGTTCTTCAGCCTGCTCAAAATGTTGTGGGTTAAATAACACCATCATCATCACTCCCAGGTGTCATGGAGATCCTGGCATTTGATATTTAGAGTTTTGGTGGGGGTTGTATGGATAAGTTTTAGGGCAGAGAAATAAGGACCCTCGTAGGAGGTGGTGCTGCTATCACAAAAGAGGTGTAGTTTTACATATTAAGGTTTGTATTGTGCAGGGTACTAGTTTAGAAGTCATTTGAGAAGATATTTAAGATCTAGCACTGTACATGAAGGGTAACACTGTGCTACTACTATCCAAAGATTTAGCCCTCAAAGTGCCACTCAGTTCAATGTGTTGATAGAAAAAGAAAAGTGGGGCAAAAATTCAAGCAGTGGGGCAAAAAAGGGGAGCATGTACAGCCTACAGCTCAGACTGCCACGGTCTTTCCTAAAAGCATAAGTTTTCATACTAGCAATTCATAATCACAGTTGTATTTGCCCTAGGTTTGATTTTAGCCAATTCTAATTTCCTTGTCTTTCACATTAAATGTTTTAATATCTTTATGTTATCACAATTGTCCATCAAGCTTGTCATTTTGTAAATTAAACTATAGCTTATAATATGCAACATTACACTAAAAACTAGAGTAGCACTTCTAGGAAAAAGTAACAGATGCTACAAATGAGTGGTATTTTCTCTGTGATCACACAATTGACAATTACAGCATGTACAGATATTGGAATATGGACAGCATTTGCTATTAAAATCTTCACAATTGCAAAAATTGTAATGGCTATAACTGGTGCCCTGGGCATATATCTGCGACACAGCACTTCTGAAAGAACTTGTACCTTTCTCTGAGCCAGAATTTGATGCATTGATGCCTTAGGAGAAATTGGTCAGCCTCCCAAAAGCTCTGTCCTTCACACACAGCTCAGTAACCCACTCAGTCAGTCCTTTGATTGTCACAGCCCCTCCTCCATACAGCTGGTCCTGCTTCTGCTCAGCTGTTTGAGGTAATGAGTACACACTGGATGCATGAAAAACCCACAGATGGAGAATAGTGATCCAGGACTGACCTATTGCTGAATACCAGTGCGAGTCTCTACATTTCCTACATAGGAATTGTAAGACTCAGAACTGAGTCAGGTAATGCTGCCAAACCTGCAGTCTTGAGGAGCCTAATCATTGCCATGTGCAGTTCAAAAAAGCTGTGATTTTCCCCCCTTGCTTTTGTGCCACATCTCTCTTTGTTCGTCTCTCATATTCTGGTGACATTTTCCGTCTTCCTTGTAAAACTGTTCTTCTGCTTCTCTGGCTGGCAGCCAGGAGGGTTTGGTGTTCTTGAGTGGAAGAAGGAGGCAAACTGATGCTTAGTTTTGGTGCCACCAGAAGTTTCAAAAGATCTAGATTTCCTGTGCCAGCCATGCCCAGACATCCATTTGCTTAACTTTTACCTAAGACTATCCCTGACTTCTAAATCAACACATGTTGAGTCTATGACTTGCACTCTTTCCACATTAAATACCTCTCTAAAAACACTGAGTTTAATTTAACATTCAGTTTAAAAATGATGTTTCAGTAATTGTGTAAAGACCAAACAGATGCACTAAACAAAAGCTAGCAAGCCTGTAAAAAAACAATTAGTTTCTTGTTACTTCATGGGGGGAAAGAAAGCATTTTAATGGGTGGTCTCAGAATCATTCCCAGCATTCTGTGTTACTGAAACGTGAATATTATTGCTGAATGTGTAACTCTGATGATATACCCTTCTGTAACTTCAAGAGAGTTTTTAGAATACTAAAAAGTCATTATTTACTTTCTTCTGGTCTATTAGTGAAGAACAATCCCTAAGCAAACTTTGCAGTGGCAAGGTTGATTGGTTCTCAGTTGACTTGTCTTGTTAATAGGGAGCAAGTAGGCTCTTTCTGATATTTCCACTCCCATAAGGAACAAGGCTATACTAGATAGCTAATTGTATTGCATTTGAACTGCCTCCCTAGTGTGACAAAGGCTATATCCCTAGACCTTTACATTGACATATGTGAGGAACACATATTTAATTATAGCTTCAGTATTCTGGCAAACAGCAAGTTCATTTATTAAGAACTGTCATCTTCATATAGCTCAATGAAACACCAACATGAAAAAGCAAGGACATAGGTCCCGGTGCCCAGATTATTGCCCTTAGTTGCACATATAGTTCCTTCCTAAAGCTGATACTTCCTCAACTAGCAACTCAGCATTAGTCCAGCTATGGACAAGAGAGCCTTTCTTACTTTGGCACATAAAACACTGTTCCAAAATTATTAAACTGTGGCCTTTGATAGGAGAACCAAAATCAAAACTTCTACAAACAAGCAGTTTTGTGCTAATCTATGCCCATATTTTAAAAAATTAGTTATTTAGTTACTTCATGTCTGAGGTAGAGAAATCTTATGTGCTGCCCTATCTGAGAAGGCTCACAAAATATTCAAGATGGACCACCAATCATCTGAAGGGCATCTCCCACTAGTTAAACAGTGCGGGGAGACGGAGAGGAGTATCCCAAAATAGTTGTCTCGTGTCTTCACAGGAAGGCCTTTATTTTGGGCTCGCTATTCCAACGTTCCTGTAAACTTCATTCTATGAGGAGTAAGGGACATTTTGGAATAGCACTGTATTTCAAAATTTGGCACTGTGCAGACAACACCAAATGATAAAATAAGCTATTTCAAAATAGCATGGAAATAAGATATGCTATTTGTGTAGCTCAAATTGCATATCTTATTTTTAGTTATGGTGCAGTGTAGATACATCCTGAGTAAGATCTGCACATGCTTATGTATATGTGTGCACACTCACACCCTTGAAGAATCTGGGTAGTACATTTTTAGCTATTCCTTAGTCAGAGCCAGTTTTGCTGAACAGTGGAGTTTCTTATATTTCTTTTCCGTTCTCTTTATGTGTGCTAGCTTCACTGTGGTTTTGAAAAAGCCCACAACAAAATAGTCAAGACAAGTGTAATTGAGAAGGAAATTAAACAGAGTCCAGCACTACTCTTTTCATAAGTCTTGTTCTTGATACCAAGTGTCTTAAAACAAAACCTCTCTTGAATTTGGAGATGCATAAAATCTACCCCTGAAATCTTACTTGCCATGTTTCAAAGGGCTTTTCACATGTTCCTGTTAGGTCCCATCCTAAAAGTTTTACATTTTGCTGTGCAGGAAAAGGGTGGGAATTGTTTTTTATTTTATAGGTGGGGCCTTTTTAAACTTAAACATGGTAGAATGCATCTTGGAGGGGAAAGAAATGCCCTTCGGTGTATATGAAATTTTAAGGCTGCATGAAAGTATTGACCCAAAGCACCGAAGTACATAAAGACTGAAATTATGCTGTGTTTCTACAGTGACGTATCATCACTCTTTGAATCTGGTGATAGAATAAATAACGAGCTTGTGTAAAATATAGAACCTGTGTGTTTCAAGCACCTGAATAACTTTAGATGAACAAAAGCAAAAGGTAGCAGTATAATGTCGGGTATAACTATGTAAAATAAGCTTTTGAGCCTAAGTTGTTCTGCAAGGTTTGTGATCAGGCTGAAAAATTGAGCATTATTTAGTCCAATTTCTCATGGTCTGAGAGAGAGTTATGTGGTTAAAATTATTTCAATACACAATGTAAATTTTCATGGTGGCCATTTTATAATATGAACGACTAACAATTGAATAATACCTAGTTTATTTTCTCGAGGGTATAGCATCTCAGTTTATGAATGCACTTGTACTTCATAAATCATTCTCAAGAGCATAAGGGAGAAAAATGGAAAATCCATTTTCCTTCAACCCCTGGGGTCTTTATTTAATTTTTAATGAAATATAGAGGATACTTGGTCAATGGCAACAAGAAAGTAGTTTCAACATTCATCCTTGGGAGGAAAAAAAAAGCTTTACTGAGAACACAAAATTGTTCTCAAGTGCAATTTTTTTTTTTAGTGGAAAACGCTTTGACGGTTATTGTAAGTGAGACATGGTGCATCTAACAAAACAATTCAGGGAAGAATGAGTGTGAATACAGCAAGTTAGCCCATCATGGAGCAATGGTTGATACTAAATACATCAAGTACTTTACAAGTGGGGGAGTTAAGTAACAAAGCACTTATCCTACTGCACAAATCTGTCAACTTACACTGCACTATTTTTTTTTGTTCTGTTCTGTTTATATGCTGATAGTGTCAACAACCACAGTAACTGCACCTTGTACTTGGTATATGGTTTTTGCATGAATTTCTTCATGAATCATTGTCCTAAGTATTGAAGATAACTGGGTCCATGTCACAGGAGAGCATCATTAAAATATTCTTCATTAACTCTGTGTGTGTATGAGAAAGAGAAATCATACAGCCCTTATTTCTGAGTCTCAGAGGGGTATCCATGTTAGTCTGTAACTTTTAAAACGAGTAGTCTTATGGCACCTGAGAGACTGACACACATATAAATAGTATTGTGAGCTTTTATGGGCATGTAAAGCTCATGATACTGTACATATATATATAGTATTTGTTAGTCTCCAAGGTGTCACAGGTCTACCCGTTGTTATCCCTTATTTAACTTTGTGACCAAAGGAAGAGAGTCCCTAGAAGTTTAAATATTTCCTGGTTGCAACTGGAACTGTCATGTTCTCAATTTTATCTTGTTAGAGTTTCACTTTATTAGGCTTGTAAAGTTCTTCTAGTACTTTAGCTGGCCTAACAGTGTTTAACAGGCAGTTGTCAAGGCTGTAGGTTTAAAAAAGCTGACCTACTTTGAAGTTGAGAGTACTGTTGCCCGCATGTCAGATGCCAGCAAAGTGTTGTCAGATGGTGATAATAGTGTTGCCTGAATTTTTTGGAAGTTATTCTTATAGTCTTTCTTATGTAAGGAATGAATCTGTTTCCTTTCAGATTTTGCCATGGAAAGACATTTCTGTGGTTTTGCATTATGATTTACAGCAGTCTCGGTGCTTGCATGTGTCCATAAGAATTCAAGGAGACTACAATTTCTGTATGCCTGCTCAAGAGTGGGCAAATTCTGTTTCTGTGCAAACTGCTTCTGAAAAGGATGGAGGATACACACCTGTAAATTCCTTCCTCCTCCACCATACAGGCTGGGGCACAGAGAGGAGCAAACAGAGCAGTGTGGGGGGAGCAAACACACAAGGAGTGTCACAGCAGGCGCATGACTTCCTTGCGCTAGGGAGTTCAGAGAGCCATTCTGTGCTTGTGAGTGGTGACTCGACATGTACCCTGAAATGCAGCTTTTGCTCACACTAGAGACAGCCTATAAATGTCTCACTCATAAACTTGTATTGTTCACATAGTTCAACTAAGGCTACTTTGTCCAATTTTTTCACTGGTCTGAGAGGTGGTCTTTGTTTAGTGAGGACTGAAAAACTAGCAGTGGCATTCTTGGCAGAAAACATCTCTTTCAATTGTTAACAGGAAAACTGCATTTGCAATTTAGTCATCACATCATTATTTTGCTTTACAGTGATGTTGGCCTGCTGCCAAAAATATACGTCTCTCATTTTAACGAGCAAAGTTCAGTCTATAGAGTGATATGAAATGTCTGCTCTAAAAAGCCAGCAAGAAAAACACACTAATTCTGAATAGTAATAGAGAGGTAGCCGTGTTAGTCTGAGACTGTCAAATGGAATTTACTTGTGACTAAATATTTCAGCCACAGTTATCATTAACATGATTTTCAGAGAGTTGTCCTGCTTACAAGAATCTGCTCTATTTAAAAAAATCCAAACAGAGTGTAATTCAAATAAAGAAATGATGGAGGAAAAACACTGAAGGGGAAATGGGTCAAGATCCTAGACTCTTTTTATAAAAGAATCTGACTTAAAATTGTATCTTATTATATTTTAAACACTATTTAAAAATAAATGTCAGGGCTTAACTTATACTAATGAACACCAGGAAATTCAGTCAAGGATGAAATTCATACTGTCATGCTTAGATATTATGGTGGGTAATGTAGGATACCATATGCACTGCAATACCTAAAAACTACAGTGAAGTTAAGAACGTTGTCATGGTCATAAATGAAAATACAGCTGCTGGTTCCTTGCCAGAGGCACAGGTTTTAAATTTACTACTACTTACTCCGATGACATTAGTGTTGCTCCTTGGTTCTTTCCCTGTTTTTGTTGTAACATACTGTAATGGATTTTAATTCCCTTTCCCTTTGTGCTCACTGTGACAGATATGGCAATTTCCTGCAATATATTTGGGAGATCTTACCGTATTAAATTTATGTATCATAGTAGGCCAGGGATTGGATATATTGGATATATTTCATTGGAGAGGGTGTCCATAGCCCTCTGGGAACTAAGAACAGTGAAGCATGATTAGGCAGCTTAACTGGGTTTGTAACACCTCCAGGGAGGTACCATCACCTAAAGAGGCCCATATATAATGGATTAAATTGGATTCTCTAGAGATCAACAAAGAAAGGGCTTTTAGATAAATAGTTTGAATTTAAAGTAATTCGGGGTTTTTCTTCTGACCCAGCAAACAGAGAAAGCACACTGACCAAGGGAGGCCCCAATCCTTCCTGGGAAGGGCTGAAAGATTTGTGACCTACTGAGGCCCCAGTAGACTGATGGGCAACCTCTGGATTTGTCACTTTAATCCAGCCTACTAGCTTTCTTTGACATAGTAACAAGCCTTGTGGATGGGGAAAGCAGTAGATGTGGTATATCTAGCAGCAAATATGGTATAGCTTAACATGAGTACATCTTTTGATTCTGTCTCATGGGACCTTCTTCTAAATCAACTAGGGAAATACCTAGATGGAGCTACTGTCACATGGGTGCATAACTAGTTAGAAAACTGTTCCCAGAGAATAGTTATTA
This sequence comes from Pelodiscus sinensis, assembly GCF_052426305.1. NCBI lineage: Eukaryota > Metazoa > Chordata > Testudines > Trionychidae > Pelodiscus > Pelodiscus sinensis. The sequence continues at coordinate 18,526,006 of NC_143064.1, read as the reverse complement.
GTGATTCACAATCAAACTTGAAGGGCATATCGAGTAGGGTCCTGCAGGGATCAGTTCTGGGTTCACATCTGTTCAATATTTTTTTTAACGCTTTAGGTAATGGCTCAGAGTACACCTGTAAAGTTCGCAGAAGATACCGGGCTGAGGGGGAAGGTTGCAAGTTCTTTGGAGGAGAGGATTAAAATTCAGAATGATTTAGACAAACTGGAAATATGGTCTGATATGGTAAATAGAATGAAATTCAATGCAAAGTATTCCACTTAGGAAGAAACAATCAATTGCACACATACAGAATGGGAAATGACTGCATATGAAGGCATACTGAAGAAAGGGATCTGAAGGGTCACAGTGGGTCAAAAGCTAAATATGAATTTACAGCATAACACTGTTGTACCAAAAAAGCACAGCAAACATTATTCTGGGGTGTATTAGCCAGATTTTTTTCAAGCAAGACATGACAAGTAATTCTTCCACTCTACTGCATGCTGATTAGGCCTCAGCTGGAGTATTGTGTCCAGTTCTGGTTGCCACATTTTGGGAAGGTTGTGGGCAAATTGGAGGAAGTCCAGAAAAGAGCAACAAAACTGATTGAAGGTGTAGAAAACATGACCTTTGAGAGAAGATTGACTAAACTGGGATTCTTCAGTCTGAAGAAGAGAAGACTGAGGGGACACATAACAGTTTTAAAGTTATTACAAGGAGGGAGAGAAAAAATATTTTCCTTAACTTCAAGGATAAGACAAGAAGTAATGGGCTTAAGTTGCAGCAAGGACGGCTACGTCTACACTGTAGCATTTTGATGGCAGAGGGAATGCAAATGAAGTGCTCATTAGCATTTCTCGTGCTTTCATTTGCATAGTCTATTCTAATCCATTTTGCAGAAGAGGTTTTTGCAGAAAAAACTGCAGTGTAGATGGGGCCATTTTGTGCAAAAAAAATCCTTTTGCGCAAGATCCCTTATCCCTCAAAAAAGGAGGTGTAAAGAATCTTGCTCAAAAGGTTTTTTCTGAGAAAAATGGCCCCATCTACACTTCTTTTTTTTCCGCAAAAATATCTTCCGCAAAATGGATCGGAAGAGACTATGCAAATGAGAGCATGAGAAATTCTAATGAGCACTTCATTTGCATTTTCTCTGCTGACAAAATACTACAGTGTAGACATAGCCTCAGAAAAGCTTGTGAACAATAATGTCTACCTTTTCAGTATAAGGGGCTTATACTACAACTATGTATGTGAGTAACTTCTACTTCCATTAAGTTAAAGGGGCTGCTCTTTTGAATAATATTCCTTACATCCTCAGTGACTGCAGTGACTCTTCTCTCAATGTTGTTCACAGAGCAAAGCAATTCTAGTATGTTGTTCATTTTTCTTTTGCAGTAGATAACAGTTTCTGCAGTTTTCAGACTCCAAGGAATTCTATGCCCAAGGCAGATGCTATTTGCAAAAGTCTAAGAGCGTATCTTATATCTTATATACCTTACTTTTTAAAGCATCAGGTTTATTTATGTGCATCATATAGGGCACCCAAACCTGAGACATCCAAAATAAGCAAAAAAGAGGAAGATAAAATATGGTTCATCATATTCTCAGTTTCTCTTTGCTAGTGACTCAGTAACAATCTTAACCCCCTAGAAAACAAATCTTGATGTCTCCTGAGATCTTTGGCTTAGTAAGGCCATACTAATATTTAGATTTTTTTCTGATGAACTGTTGTTTATATTTTTCTCTCAGATGCTAATTCTACTAAACTTTTATTGCTTCCAGTGCTGATGGCTGATTTATTTTATTTTTCTTCTCTCTTGTTTAGTGACTAGATTCATTACGTCTCCATGAAATAGTTCTGTTAAAATTACTATTTACTTCCACTGTAGCTTCTTAAAATTTAGATAGTTCCTTAGCTTTGGACCACATTTACTAATGTGAGCAGGTCACACTGTCAATTTTAATAATCACTTTTGAAAATGTATTTGAAGTATCCTGTTTTCCACTGAGAATAAACGCAATTTATTTATCAGTTTTCATTTGTTTCTTCTTACTTAGCATAATCTTTGTCCTAATATGAAACTTTTCGAAAACATTATTATTGAGGTACAGTTTACAGAACTTCACACATTTAATCTTCAGAGTCAGAATTTTTTGGCTCAGGATCCACTATTGACTCCAGATTTTCGAGAGTTCAGCTCTCCCCTAGTTACATAAATAAATGCTCAGGTTTTAAAATGTGCTGAGCCCCCTGCTACTCCTGATATTGACAATGGAATGGAGAAAAATTTGGTTCAACAATGTTTATCAGTAACTTGGCTTTGTATTTCTGTCTTTCCTAGCTGAGTAGGGTGGTGGTGGTTTGTTGGAAATGGTGTTGTGCATCAACCCTTTTATAATTTTGAAACACCCACATTGATTTAAAAGCAGATTTTTAAAAAGGAAAAATTGCCAAGATGAGATCTTGGATGCTAAATGAAAAGCTGAGGTGAGGTAAAAGATTTATTATGAAAACACTCACAAGACAACCAGGCATGACCATGATTACCAACAAGTAGATTTACATGTTTGCAGTAGGGAGACATATGAAAGACATCATTTTCCTTAGAACATTCTGAAATGCAGACCAGACTAATATGTTTAAATTATTGTAATTTTAACTTGACTTGAACAAGTCTTTGCATGAGATGAATATAAATACTAAAGCAAAGAATAAGCAGTTTAAAAAATCAGAAGTATACAATTGCCCAGCTATCCTGACCTTTGCCTCCTGAAAAACAGGACATATATTCGTTGAGTATGTTCTCCAGTGGGTATGCTGCTATTGAGTTAGGAAAGGAACCAAATACCAGCCGAGTCATTCATATTACATTTCTCTATTTCACTCAGCTACAGCTAATTAAAAAAAGTGTATTTAGCCAAAGGAAGTATTTTTATGAATACACAGATAGATGTGCTTCAAGCAAGCAAGAAGAAAAAGTAATAAAGTCTAATTTAGTTATGAGCACGTACCCCATCTACAATATACCCACCATATATCAGCATCAATATTAGTGTGTATTATTATGATACATTTTTATGATTCTTTTCTCCAAATAAGTCTGACTCATTAAAAAGGCAGCACTAAATCCTGGAAACATGACTATGAGAAATCTATTTGAATGGTGATTAAAATAATAATTTTGTTTCATTCTGAAATGAAAATATTTCACAGGATTGTGCCTAGTCCATGCATTGGGGGGGGCAAACAGAGTCTCCTTCCTCTTCCACTGCCACACAAAATGGCATCCCTGAACACAAGCATTGCTCCTAGCTAGTAATGATACATGCACTAGCTTCCTCAGGAGGAGGCGGTAACATTAGTGAGGCTCATGCCCATTTCTCTCCCCTCTGTTTGCCAGCATATCTAAGCTCATGAGGGACCTGACATGCTTGCTATATTCTCTGCAGTGGCACAGCTGCCACACTGCCCTATGTTCCTGGAGGCATTCTATTTGCTTGCGGTGCAATGTCTCCAGGGGGACCTGCTGGGCTACTTTGCCTCTATGGCGCTACTTACAGTTGTTTCTAGCTCTAATATGGATGCTCAGTTAGTGTTCATACCCTGAAGCATTTCAGGCTGATGCAACATGACAGGGTGAGCAGATTGTATAGACAGAATCCTGCTGAGTGGTGTTTCTCAGCAGGAAGCCTGCTAAATCATTTTATTCTATTTAATCTCTGCCACAGTTAGTGATACTCAAAAATCACAGAAGAGCAGCTACTTGTGTCTGATTAATGGATATATTTTGTCCAGATTTCTTTACATTTGTGAAACTACGGAATGCTAGTCTAGTTAAACGTCACCTTCGCCAGTTGGTGGATTAAAATTAAGGGTGCTTACATGGCAAAGCACAACAAATTCTGTTCTAATAAATCTGTGCACTATTCCACCATACATAATTAATTAGTGGATACAGGGGAGAAACCATTTGCTAAAAAAATAATCCATACTCTGAGTCAACATATGGTGGTCAGAGATCAAAACCAAAAAGGGGTTCAAATACAATCAAATTGAGCCTGTTTTAAAACTGTGAATGAACAACATATTTTGTGTTAGTTGCCCAACAGTGGAGATTAATAATTACTTTGAAGCTCACACGAGAGGCCACCTTCCCATGGAATTTCCTGTTTTAAAATACCATCCCAAATTACCTTCAAATGTACGAAGTACAGTTACTTAATTTTTATGAGAAAATTGCCTATGTTTCTGGTCCCTGGAATAGTTATTTAAAACAAATTTCCTGTTTAATGTTTTATATTCTGCTGGGAAAATTTATTTATGAAATAGTCAAGGTCAATATTCAGTTATCTGTCCTTTCTATTTTTTGCTATTTGATGAGTCATAAAGTTGGGATGTTTCATTCAAGAACCAAGGCAACACAAAGCTAAAATTGAAAGTATATATTTGAAAATATAAATTATGAATCACTATTTTCTGAAAGAAAGTGAAACAGCGGGACACATTTTGAAACTTAAGAGACTGCTATTGTGGCATCCAGGTGAGATGGAATCTTAGGTCAATGGCTAATATGGCATTGTGAGTTGGAGAGGCTGCTGGCAGATAAAACTGATAATTTTGGCAAGGTTCAGTTTTTAATTACTGCTCAACAGCATTGGAAAGATACGGAAGAACTCATCTTCTTTCTGGTAGCGATGCCAGTTTGGACATGGAAAATGTTTTGTTCAGTGAGACATATGGTAGAGAAGTAATTATTCTCCTTTCATAAAGGGCAAAGGCAGGGAAAGTATGCCTTAAGGGATTCTCTGCACCCAGAGTTTTTCTATGACCTCTGAATGACTGTAAACAATTCTGCTGTAATAGTCTTACTGCTGCTTCTAAATAGCCTGCTAATATTATCTTCTGTGTAGACTAGATTCTTCTTGATTGGGGGAAAAATTAATCCTTCTCCCCTTCACTCTGCCCCCTCATCAAGAAGTGTTGCATCTCAGCGGTTGTATCTTTTTCACTTATAGCTTTCTGTAAAGGGGTGGTCCTTTGGCATGGCCTCAGATGTGGCCGGGGCAGGCTCCCAGGGTCTCCTCTCTTGATTTATTCTAGCCCTCTTGGTGAGGCACTTCCGGCGTCAGGCAACCAATAGCCCTGTCGGGGTCCCCTTACCAAGTGGGCATTGTGACTACCCTTCACCCTTGCCCCAGCAGGGCTAGCACCCGGGGTCCTCAATCTGGTCCCTCATATGGCCATATGTCTCACTTTGCCTGCAGAATGCGACTTCCCATATCCCTGCCTCCATACTGTCTGGTGCGGGGTAGGGTTTTGCCTGTTGTTCCCCTGCAGGGAAGTGGGACCCGGGCCTGCCTTCAGTCATGGGTCCCAGCCCAGGGCCCTAAATACAGCGTCAGCGTGGTCCCTGCCAGGCTGGCAAGGGATCCTTTCCATAACTCGCCAGCCCACAGGCTTCAGCAAAGCCCTGCCCTGGGCCACTTCCTACCTCTCTTTCTACCTCCTTCTGGCCGCACTGGAGCTATGGGCAGGTTCTTGGTGCTCCCTGAACCTGCCCCGGTCACCTGTCTGCTCGCCTCTCCCCTTGTGTTCCGGAGCAGCTTTTCATCCTCCTGCCGTCTCCGGCCCTGTACCTTACGTAGTGCAGGGCGCCGTCAGCATGGACAGCCCCACCTTCTACATCAGGTGGGATGCCGCGCCCTTACATAGCCCCGTCTCCTCCCAGATGCACCACTACTGCCAAGCAGGCAGCACAATGGGTCGGGCCCGCCTCCCGCCAGGCGTACCAGGTTGCAGAGGGTTCTGAGGCCCCTCAGAACACTGGCACCCCATCACACTTTCTCTTTTACCCCTGTTCTTCCATAATATCTTTTTTGTCTCTAACAACATTGGGCTCTTTCTTAGAAACATTGTGACCACTAATAGTAACAGTGAAAAGTCAAAATTGAAACTGCCGAGATTCATTTGAAAGAATGCTACTTGCACAGCCTTGGAAGGGCTTAGCAAAATTTTAAAAGCATAAGCCCCAAAATGCTTATCATATTCAGAGTACAATTTTAAAGTATCATCTGCAATTTTATGAAGAGGAAAAACCCATAAAGTACTCATACATCCATTGGGAGCTTAATAGATTTCATTGTTTGGAAACATTTTTATGATATGCAGCATAATTTTTTCCTTTCTCAGCTTATGCTATTTCTCCTGGTGCTACCTTCAGTGCTTTTTCTCCTTTCTTGGTATTTCCAACCTCAAACATCTGCAGATTCCACTACCACAGAAATAATATTGTTGCAGTATTCATGTTTTATCTTAGTTTTACTAAAAATCTTGTATGTGTTTTCCCTGAAGTGGGAGACACAAAGGGTATATCGAACTAGTATATCTAGTTCGAACTAGAGTGGCTAATGTAGTCATTCGAACTTGAAAATGAAGCCCGGGATTTAAATATCCCGGGCTTTATTTTCATGTTCCCGGGCACCTCCATTTTTAAATGCCCCGTAGTTCGAACTACCTGCCACGGCTACACGTGGCATTGAGTACCTGCAATGAGGAGTAACAGTAGTTTGAATTAGGAGCTTTAATTCGAACTACCTATCCCATGCCACGTGTAGCCACGAGCAGATAGTTCGAACTACGGGGCATTTAAAAATGGAAGCGCCTGGGAACAAAATAAATCCCGGGCTTCATTTGCAAGTTCGAATGACTACATTAGCCACCCTAGTTCAAACTAGGATGGCTAGTGTAGACATACCCAAACATCCTTAGAGAAGACCCAAACAGATCTTGCATTTTAGTCTTCGTATATTGTGACCTAAAAGAGAAAAATTGAATTTTTGAACACACAACATTATTGTTGGGAAGTGCTACTTGTATTATTGCTGCTTACTTAAAAACATGTCAGGAAGATGCTCCTAGAACTGAAAGGCTTCTGTGTCATTTGTTGCTGCTCTTTATAAGAAACTAGGTAGGAAAGAGTTTCTTCAATAATACTTGTTACCAATTGTCTTTGGTTGGAATTTACTGTGTAGAAGGACTTCACTATTACAAGAAATCCACTTATGAGTCACCAGAGAGGCAAGTTGTAACCAGTGTTCCCTCTAAACTGCTTGGCAGAACATCTACCCAAGTGATTAATCAGACCTGCCCAGTCAGTCAGCTGCATTCAGGGAGCCCTGAGCCTCTGACTGGGCGGGGCTGATTAATCACTTGTGAATCTGTGCTGCCCCTCAGTTTAGAGGGAACACTGCCTCCCACCAGATGATTGTATTAGACCCATTATTCACACTAATAGCAGCAGGATTCTTATACCATTCCGTCTGCAGTGTCATCTCTAAACATATGCACAACCAGTTTCCCATTATGAAAAGTACTTGAAGAAGGAATGTTAAAGTATATTAATTAAAACAGACTATATATATATCCTAAGCAGAGGTGAATGTAACTTAAAATTTCATACAGGGTATTGTCATATTGCAACCCGGATCCCTGACAGCTCTTTAAATAACTCCCTGCTGGCTTTTGCTACAGCTCAACCAGCTCTTGCCCAAGCTGCACAGCAGGGCACACCCACTTACTTTCCCCTCTGATCTTAAGTATGTTCCCTGTAGAACAACAATACCAGACTGGTTTCACAGGGGTCGCTGGGTTTGTTTCTGCAAAAACAACAAAGCGACTAGTGGCATTTTAAAGACTAACAAATGTATTAAGTTATAGGACATAAGCTTTTGTGAACTGCCACTCAACTTCCTCAGATACCGAAGAAAAACGAAAAAGAAAAAAATAACCTGTATCCCTACTAGACTTTTGCAATTTGAAGTCTTCTGTTTAATTATACAATACTCGGGTCCTTAGCTCAATTAATCTTTTTTGTTTTTCTTCATTTAAATCATCACTCCGGGAGGCTTCTGGGGATGAAGGGTTCGGTATACAGGCTGCAGTATACAGGCTGCCCTGGGGAGAGAGGACTACCTGGCCCTCCCTCTAAAATTGCTGATAGAAATCAGGAAATTCTGATTGACCTTGGCTTTATAGATACTGTCATCAAGTAATAGGGATATTTAAATGTGGAGGTAGCTGTCTGTCCTTCACACATTGGCCTTTAGCTCTCTTCACTAATAGCTTTAGACATTTAATAATGTATTTTACAGCAAGGTCAGGTTAACAGGAGTTTTTATAGGCCAATATTTTACAGAGACTCGGTGAACCAAAAATTATAATTATGCATGTGAAATAATGCCTTGAGTAATTAGTGATGATTAACTGGCTATTATCATTTAGACAGGTTTCAGGATTTTGATACAAGAGGAGGCTGAAAGGAGATAGGTGCCAATTTTATGATAAGTAAATGTTTATATCTGCCATAAACCTAGATTTTTTTTAAAACCTGAACAGTAGGCTCTACTATGGCACTGATTACTGATTACCATTGTACCAGTTAAAGTCTATCACTTTTTTTTTTAAACTTCATGAAAATGTATGTCTACACTGAGTATTCCTGGTAGCCCACTAATGAGTTTCAAGCAGCTTGTTTTCATACCAGCTTGTTTTCATACCATTGACAATATGCTAGCATAGATAATGAATGTTATCAGTGTTAAACAAAGTGGTTATTATCTCACTGCTAAGCATTTCACATAATGTATCCAAACATTTTTCATCTTTTGAGGTAGTTTAGAATATTAGAATAAAACACTGTAATATACAATTCCCCCATTATTTCCATATAGCTTCCATAAACATTATTCAGATCTATGAGCAAACATAGGGCTGAATTCTAGCATTGCAAAGTCAATAGGAACATTCCCTCTGACTTCTTACAGAACAAGATATAGCCAAATGCAGAAGAATGTACCTTATAACCTACCTTTTCGTAAGGAGAGGTAATAAGAACTCTATCATGTCCACACACTGTGGCTACTCTTTACTGATAATGCCAAAGTTACATATCCCAGATCTCTCCTCCTGTCACTACATCCATGCAGGGAAGGTTCCCTCCACATATTAGTCTTCTACATCCTGCATGGTTATAGAGGACTCAGCTCCCCAAATATCCTCTCTTCCATCTTCCAGAAACTACAGGATCCTTCCTTGTATCCTTGTCTAGGGTTCCATGTGAGAGAGTTGGTGGAAAGTGGGCAAGCAAGAGGAAGGAGCAGGTTTGCCTGGAGGATGCATACTGGCACCTCTATGGCCCCCAGACATGTTACATAAAATAAATAATACAGAGCAACTCTCCCTTTCCACCCACTTGGCTGAAGCTAAGCTTAGTAACAGATGGCAAACCAACTAATGATCTGAATAGTTCACCACTTCTAAAAGTTTGCAGTCACTAACTGCCACTTCATGCACTAATTGTAAGATCTACATAATTTGAGAAGCATATTGTGTGAGAGTAGTAGAAGATAGAGAAACGAACAAGCTATTTTTTACTACAAATTCAGTTTCCATCAGAATCCAAATACACCTGGTACAAATTCTTTAAGAAAGAACAAAATTAATAAATGCTACACCTTTAATTAGAATAAAAGTCAAAATTTTTCTGTTCCATTTATTCCAGACACAGACATTATTTTTATAGTGCGGAAGAATTACTGTTTTATACAGCTGGAGCTGATTAAAAGGAACCCACCTCATTCAGTTTAATAAAACTGGCCAATTTACAGAGTGTGAGGGTATTAAAATTTAGTGTACATGACAACTGTTCTCATTTTCAGAATGTAGCCTGCCTTCTCCATTTGATTGGATTTCTTATTATAAGCTCTGAAAAGGTTAATGAATACTTGAACAAAGCAGCCCAGGTTCTATAATTGGGAGTAGTAAGCAGATATCATGATGGGCTCCTTTTTTAATGTGATTGTAATACAGTTTTGCAATGTGTTATAAAAACAGCATAGTCGCAAGTGTAAAGAAAAATAGGGCCTCATAAGTTCATAGTTTGCAAATATGCTGTAGAAATTGTTCCATTTGTTATCTGATGCAAACAACCAACAAATAAACTTGTGTGCAGTTATTTATATAACTGCAAAGGTGTGCCTCAGAAGCAATTGATTCTTTCCTATAAACAACAGTAGAAAATGTCTGTAACCAGAAACCAAACCATAAACAGTACAAAAAGATGTTCACTAAAATCTGCTTGTATGAGGCCAGTTGTGCTTCATGTTTATTCTGTGGAATTTCAAATTGCCTTCTAAGTCACTGTTGAGCTTCAATGCTTGTGTAGAGTTAGATTTTGTTCTTTTTGTTTTATGAGAACAAATTGTACATAGATAATTGCCATGTTCTAAACAAACCGCAGTACCTAGAGGGTAATTCTGAGTCTGATTTTGCAAGCGTATAGAGAGGTTTGAGATGCACACTTTAAAATCTGTAAAAATAGGTAAATCAGGGAACTGGTAGAATTAACTCCCTCCTCCCCTTTCAGAGCATTCGATAAATGGAATTAAATGAGGGGCAACATTCTAACCTACCGCAAGAGGAGGCAATACCTCTGGCATTAGTGAAAATTCAATTGTGTACAGAAGATCTGAATTTAGCCACCTGAACATGTAAGGCCTCACTGCTTGCAAAGCAAATCATTCAGGAGGGCCTTGAACCCACATCCCTACTCCCATGCTCATACACAAAAGCTGAACCATGTGGAATGTGTTGCAGAATTGCAGCCTAACAGTAAGGGTGTGAATACCTAAGTTCCAATCAAAAATTATTTTCACAGAAGTCATACAGCAAATCTGCATTACAATCCTCTTTACTACATGTGATTCATAGGAAGCAGTTTCTTGGTGTCTAATAGAATACTTGTGCTATATGTGGAAATCAGAAATTGGGGTCATGAAGGAAGAGGGGTGATGAAGGAAAATATACAGTGAAGGCAGGTACAGATGGAGCATGGACCTTTGAACAAAATTGTGAAAGTGAAGACTGAAAATGAAAGTGGAGACTATTTTCTCAAACTTGGACACATATGTTGGGAACTCTGTTTTACAATTGCATGCTCAGGTTGGCATTACAGTGATTAAACTGAGTATTTGGGAGGAGGGGGAGTGGAAACAGTTTCTCCCTATGGTAGTTGCCAAAATATGGAGACTGTGCCTATGGACCTTAGCATCAGACCAGTCATAGAGGTCCTAAAAATGGCAGCAGTAATGGGCAGTATTCCTCAGTGGCAAAGTGCTGATGAATTTCTTTCCCTTTCTGATGCTCAAGTTGGCATTGGTCCTCCCTTGGGCAGGGGGCTGGACTTGATGACCTCCTGAGGTTTCTTCCAGCTATATGATTCTATAAGTAATCTTATTTCTTTCTTGAACAAATAAGGGACAAACCTGTTTCCTTTTATGTTGTTGATCCTCTTCCTGTTTATCAGCGTTAGAATATAAAGTGGCATTCTGAATTTGTTTTCAGTTTAGTCCTTGCTATGCTAGTGAGAACCACATAATTGGCAACAAAGTCAGTGGCTTCTAAAAGGTTATTGGGGAGAGCTGGTTGCTAATAAGTGTTTTTGTTCCGCAGGAAATTTCTACATAAAGAAATGTCTTTTCTGCTTTGCAACAAAAAAGTCAACATTTCTCACAAAATAAAAAAAATAACAATTTAGTACTATCAAAATGTTTTGTTCTGATGATTTAGGTACAATTCAGATCTTAATATAGTTGTTTCTTTTTTATCCAAAGTCTTTAAAAACAATTACTGTAAACAGAACACTACATGCATTCAGTTCTTACAATGAGCTGATAATGTTAATGGCATTTACATGTGTAGGTTTAACTGTTGACCATTAGCTTTTATTGTCTTTTCCACAGCATTTGGAAACTGCAGTGTTTTACTGCAATTTCCCAGATATGAATAAAGCACCAATAGCAGAGAAAAAAAGAAGCGGAGAGTACTTCACATATCATAAATGAGTACACCAAAGTATCCAAATTGCTTTTTTACAGCAGCTATCTCACCCTGCATTAAGAAACCAAACACACACACACTGATGAGCTACTTCTTTCTCATAGAATACAAAAGTTAAAAGTGTCTATATTGCATAAAAAAAACTTTTTACAATTCTCGTATGTGAAAAAAACTTTTTACAATTCTTGTATGTGGCCAGAAGAATTTATAAAGATCCTTCAGCCAGTGAGATTTTTCCTTAAGGAATTGTTCAGCCGAACTCTGCACATAGAGTAAACGTGTTTTCCAGCAATATTGACAGGTCCAAATGTATGATGATTTAGTATACGTGATTTAAAAAAATATTCCAGAATTCTAGTTATTGTTCTACAGCAACATTTCTCAGACTGGGGTCTATGGCCCCACCGAGACTGCGAAGATGCTCCAGGGGATTCACCACCTCTTCTGATCAACTCCTCCCCACCCTCCCTTCTGTCTGTCCGCCTCCTTCATGACAGTTAACAGTCTAAAAGGGACCCTGGTGGCTCTGGTTGGCAGCATAATGGGAGTCTGCCCTGGCTCCACTCAGCTCCTGGAAGTGGCTGCCAGGTTCCTCCAGCTCCTATGTGCAGTGAGGCTCTTCATGCTGCACGTCCCAAATACCAACATGAGGGCAGCATGATAAGACTTTCTGCATCTAGGTTGGCTCAAGGGCCTAGTGGCCACTTCCAGGAACTGCAGTAAGTGCCACCAGGACTCCGAACCCGAAGCCTCTACTCCAGCTTTGATCCCTCTCCTATACCCCATACCTCTCATCCCAGAGCCTGAATCCCCAGCACAGAGCCCATACCTCTTCCCACAACCTAACCTCCTGCCCTAGCCTGGTGGAAGTGAGAGGGACTGTGGGAGAGCAAATGATGGCAGAAGAGGAGATAGAGTGGGTGGGGTGCTAAGACCTTGAAGAAAGGGCAGGGGAGGGGTGGAGCAGGGGTGGGAAAAGCTGGGGAGGAGTGTGGCCTTGGGGGAAGGGGTGGAGTAGAGGGGGAGCTTGGGAGTCTATGAAAAATAACAAAGGGGATCCTCAATTTGCTAAAGCCTGAGAACGGCAAACCAATATGAAATTTTCAGTGGTTCTCCTTAATTATGTGTCTGTCACTTGTAGACACAGCTATTTGTGTACATGCAAATAGATACTCGTGCAAGCTAATCAGGCAATTTGGTGCCTAATTTATGCATAAGCACATGCTCTTGTACTCTTAAATAATGTGACCATGTAAAAATAAAGCAAAAACAATTGGCCACTTAGGTCTGCAAAATGGGTCTTGAAAGCAGGATGTCTTGTAACACTTTTAAGAACTTTCGCTCTTATCCATAGCCACAAGTACCATCAAAGCAGCCTTTCCAACATTAACTTGGCATTTATGTCTGTAGTTGCAGATGGGGAAAATAAAAAAATTACCAACATGTTCCAGGAAAAGAAAAATTAGTTCCACTGAAGTTTACAGTTGTAAATAGGGGAATATACATGACAAGCTCTTGTTTTTCCCATATATTCTTGCTCACCATGATTCAGTAACTGTAAAGGGAGATTTTCAAAGTCAAAAAGACATGTAGGTGCCATTTTCTCTTTTGTACCTTAAGCAAATTCCCATGGTGAATATTATTCTTCTTGACACATTCAGCCCTTTAATAGCCTTTGTTATTTGTTTCCACTGAGCCCATAAAGTGCCAAGGCCATGCTAACAAGAAAAAAGGTATGGTCTCTTACTGAAGGAACTTACAATCTTAGAAACAAAAGCAGAAGATAGAAGAGAGCACCTGGCAATTATGTTTTCCAGAGGGCTTTGTAGTACCCAATAAATTTGAATGCTAACAAAATTGTATGATTTCAAATATATAGAAACTCAGACTTTTACATTGAGGTAGACTTGAACTTCAAAAAAAGTGACATGAATCATTTAGATCATTCATACCTTGTGTTTGCACTCACTCGCTTGCACTCTCTTTCTCTCTCCACTTTCCCCAAACAATTTCTAGACATTTCAGCATAGTACATAGATGTATATTTCCAAAGGCAGATCCTATGCTGGTGTTATAGCTCTATTACAGTCAGTGGAGCTATAACAATTTACATCAACTGAGAACTTCACTTACTAAATCTTTCCTTAGTCCAGCAACAAAAAGGAACTGCAAAAATCAAGATGAGCAAGTGCAAGTCAAAAAATTTTGAATGGATCCCTTGGGTTACAAAATGTAAATCTGCTTGAATCCAAATAATTTTGTATTCATGTTCCAGAGTGGGATTTTTAAAATATTTCCAAACAATAGTACAAGTATTTCATATTAACAAGATGTATGGCAGGAACATGCAGAACAAAAGAAACACCAAGCTGCATCAACTGCCTTGCACTATGTTTAGGGTTATAATGGAAACTACCACTTTATGATGATGAAAACACATTACAGAAGGAACTACATTTCTTGCATTCCCTCTTAAAAAGCCATGCTCTATTTTTTTTCTTGACAGTATAATCTCACAGACAACACAAAGAACCCTGCCCTTTGGTAAAATAATTGCTTATCTCAAACTTATGTTTAGCCTTCATTTCTTTTTTATTTACTACTGTGTTGTGTAGGGGGAGGAGAGGAGACCCATAAATATTCTTTGCAGTAAACAGATTCTCAAACCAACTACCATCTATTCCTAAAAACTTACAGATTACAAGCCACAAATTTGAATATGAATTATGTATATGCTGCCTTCTGAACTGCATTCATTAAATCATCAACAGTAAGAATGCCTTGTTTTTGTCAAGGTGGGTGGTAGTAACATGTAGAGTGATTGACTTTATTAGCTCATCTAAGCTTCACTTAAGATAATAATGGAGTGGTCTTCCAATAATGATGAAAACAGCAGAGGGATGTATTTTATTAATTACTATTCTTGGAGTATATTTACCAAAAGAAAATTCACTGTAGATTGAGCATCTGGTTTTGAGGAGACCTTTTATTTAGTTATTTACTCAGCGGTTCAGTTGGTTTATTACAATTCAATAAGTCAGTCAAGTGACTGACTTGCTTGAGGATTCCACACACCAAATCAGGGTTTTTTTTCCTTAATTAAATGAGTTCCCAACCCTAATGATGCTATTAGGCTATCCTGGGTCAAAACAACTTTGCTAATATATTGCTAAGTCAATATTACCCCATACTGCCACATGCACAGTTGTTTCTGTTCACAGGGAGAATTTAGCAATGCTACATATAATTGTTGTCCATTTTTTATTAAACTTTAGCTAATCTTCCCCATGTAACCCAGTTTCTGGTTTTTTGCGCTCCTGCCTACTGGAAGCAATATAGCACAGCAGTAGCAAAAAAAAGATCATTAAATGAAATGAAAAGTTAATGGGAAGAGACTCTTGGTAGTACTAGCCAGGTTTATGTCAGAGGGATTACAATAGCCAATATTTCTATTAGAGCTCTGTTATGACCTCATTCTGAGCAAAATTGTGCTCTAAAAATGAGGATAGGGTGCTATATTGAAAAATTGCTGTAATAGAAGGGCAGTGTAATTTTGAATTATTACAGTAATGTTTTCATACTTCTTAAAATAATGGTCCTGCGAAGGTTCAAGATACCTCTGTTTTGTATTTAGAGTCAAACAGGATACATCAATCTCTTTATAAAATAGCAGACAAAAATCTGATGTTTGCTGCTGTTTACAGCTGTCCTAAGAGTGACAGGAGCATTAAATGGTGGCATTTGGGAATAAGATAACAGTATATATATTCCACTAGTGTCTGTGCACATGCTGCTTGTAGGCATATTGTGATGCTTTGATGTCCTAAAACTAGTTACTGGTGTATTCATTTATTGGTACTTCATTCACTTTGCCTATACCTCAATCTCTCATTTGAGTAATAAATAAATAAGCACACTTCTTAACTTTCAGTGCGTTCTTCTTCAGGTACATCAGATGATCACTGACTTGCAACCCCTCATACTAGATTGGCCTTGTATATGAAATAAGGATTAACAGGCTATGAATACTTCCCTAGCTGACTTATGGTAGTGAATTGGCATACTATCTATTGCATATAGGTATGAATAAAATCATTTTGTCCAGTATCAGACCCACTTGAACGCTGTGGACTGAAACATGAATCCCAATCACTACCGAGTTTGTATTCTGGTTTAGAGAGGAAAGTAGAGAGGGAGCAGAGAGGGAAAATAGGATTAGAATGGAGCAGTATAAAAGGCAGGATGGAAAACAAATAAAAAGAGATTTTTATACAGAGAAGAAAATTCTTGTGAAAAGAAAATCTGTATATAAGGCTTATCGCTGTTGTGCTCAAGTACTTTTTAGTGGATTCTTCATGTGCTGTGGTCACCAACACAAAACAGACCAAGTCTAGCTTTAATGACATCCTTCCATTTCTAATGCATTGCAAAAGTCAGTCTAGTTTTTGGGGAGAAGGATTACTATCACTAATAAATAGCACAAGCTTTCCTTAATCTAGAAAAATTATCTTAACTATAGTTGCTCAGCTCTTGAGAGGCCAAACATGTTTCAATGGCAGGGAGAATTTGTGAACTCAAACCCAAAGGTTCATAACCCCTTTCCACTCCAAAAAAGTAAAAGTCACCAAGTTTGTGGGAGGGGAGAACCTTTGAAGGTTTGGTTCAGGTAAGCACAAGTCTAGATGGTCGTCTGAAGATGCTAAAACTCATTTATGGCAAAATTGGACTAGAAACTGTGAGGGGGACAAGAGTACAGGTACATGAACACAAACATTACAGTGCTGATGACATGCTTGAAAGAAATTACTGATTGTTTAATTTACTTAGACATGTGTTGGGATTTTGCGGTTCCCAGAGAGTCAGGTGCTGGGCAGAATCAAGGGTCTTCAATTCAATTCAATTCAATTCAATTCAATTCAATTCAATTCAATACTTTATTCAATGTGCACAAAGGGAAAGCCCCTGGTACTAAAATCAGCCAGAGCCCCTCAAGCAAAGAGCCCCTCCCCTTGCTGTTTTATAGCACATGGTTACAGGTTACATAACACAAACTTCTAAACCAATCACATTCAACCTTTCCATATATGGCTTTGTTTGTCGTATGCTTGTACTTCTCCACTCCACATGTTGAGTTCACCCCCCTCCCCTTGGCCTTTTCTAGGCTGTTGCTAGGGTGGTAAGCCACAGCATGCTTCTTTATGCATACCTACTTTCCAAACCACATTTTGTTTAAAATGAACACATGCATACCCTTCACATGTAAATGACCTACTTTGACTCAATGGACAAAATTGCAGAAGGAGAGAAGATTGTGAGGAAGCAACTCCAGGCATCTAGAAACTGACTTCTGGATTATTATTCTTCTCAACATAGGTTTTAGTTCTGGACAAGGTAGAAACTATATCTTATAATATCCTTGGACTGTGATCATTGGGAAATAGAGATTTTATTTGATGTCCAGCAGCCAGGGGCAGCAGAGGGGATGGCATGACCTCCCCTGGTTCAGCAAATTCCCTTATTCTGGATTGGTTAGGTCTCAAGGATGCCTACCTTCACAACATCCTCTGGCAAGGAGTTCCATAGGAGTTGACTGTGCATTGTGTGAAGAAAAACTTCCTTTTGTTTCTTTTAAAGCTGCTATCTATTAATTTCAATTGGTGACCCCTAGTTTTTGTGTTATGGGAGCAAGTATATAACTTTTCCTTGTTCACTTTCAACTTTCTACTGATCCAGTGACCTCAGGCAACTCTTTTAAAGCTCTCAGATGCAAATTACCATCTCTGATTTAAAAAAATCTAACTTCCATTGCTTCCATTTAACATCTTTGGAGATACAAGTGGAATCTGTTTTTCCTCAACTTCAGAACAGAAATATTTATTGAAAACGTGTGCCTTTTCTGTATTATCATTGATAATTCCACCATTTTCATCTAGTAATGAATGTATACTATTGTCAAGATGCTTTTTGTTCCTCATATATTTAAATATAACTCCTTATTATCCTTAACATTGCTGGCAATAATTGTTTTCTCCTTGTGTCTCTTTGCTTACCCTTTTTTCCATTCCTTATGCATGTTTTACAGCTACCTTCACTTCCTCTCCAGGTTGGGTCAGTTTTAAAACTAGCACAGTCTTCTTTCTTGCTTGTGGCTTTTTGGGCATCTAAAGTATTCTTAAATGATTACCATTCATCATTCACATTTTTTCTGATTATGTTCTTCTTCTTAGCTAATTTGGTTCATAATTGTTTTGAGTTTGCAAAATTGGACCAAGTACACATCACCAAGTATATATAATACTGGTCCAGACATTAGATTTGACTGTAACTCAATCACTTGTACCTAAACAACAATTAATTTATAGTTCTGTTATCAGTTCTTTTTTATCTGTTACTGGAAAGTCTAATAAAGAATTTCCTCATGTTGGTTGCAGCCCTTTTGAATTAGGAAAAATGGTCATCTATAATGTTTAAAAACTCCAAGGATGTCTGAGAACTGGCCAATAAGCAACATCTTACAGGTGAATTTGCTGAACCAGGGGAGGTCAATACCATCCCCTCTGCTGGCCCTTTCTCTGAGGCCCTGCCCCCGCTCATTCCAAGCTTCCTCCATTGCTCACTCTCCCCACCCTCATTTACTTTTCGCCAAGCTAGCCCAGGGTCTGGGGTATAGTAGGGGATGAGGGCTCCAACTAGTGTTGCAAGCTCCAGGTTGGGGCCAGGGATGAGGGGATTGGGCTTAAAGAGGAGGGTCCGGGCTTGGACTGAGGGGTTCAGAGTATGGGAAGAGCTCTGGGCAAGGGCAGGTGGTTCGGTGGCAGGGGG
Organism: Pelodiscus sinensis; assembly: GCF_052426305.1. Classification (NCBI taxonomy): domain Eukaryota; kingdom Metazoa; phylum Chordata; order Testudines; family Trionychidae; genus Pelodiscus; species Pelodiscus sinensis. Next base: position 18,507,306 of record NC_143064.1, on the reverse strand, counting down.
AGTGAGGGCTTGATTGGGGGGTGCAGAAATTGGGATGGGGCTGGAGATGAGGGGGTATGGGTGTAGGAGGGTGTTCCAGGCAGGTACTTAGGGTTTTGGAAGGCAGGAGGGGGACCAGGACTAGGGAAGATGGTTGGTGAGGGGGTGGGGGGAAATGATGGCTCCAGCTGACAGTGCAAGCTTGGGGATGGTGCTGAGGATGAGCGATTTGGGGTGCAGGAGGGTGGGACTGAGGGTTCCGAGCGTAGGAGGAGGGATCAGGGCAGAGCCCTGGGCTTGAAGCCTGGAAGGAGATCAGGGGTGCAAGTTCCAGGAAGCACTTCCTTCAGGCAGCTCCAAGAACCAGTCAGCATGTCTCCCCTCTGGCTCCTTCACAAAGGTTCAGCCAGGCCACTGTGCATGCTTCCCCCTTCGCAAGTGCCTTCCCTGCTGTTCCAATTGACTGTGGTTCCTGGCCAATAGAAGTGGCAGTGAGGCGCTTGGGGCAGGAGAAGCATGCAGAGGCCCCTGGCTTCCCACATGTGTAGGAGCTGGAGAGGGGATGGGATGTTGCTTCCCAGGAGCCACATGATATGGAGGCTAGCAGGAAACCTGCCAGCCTTGCTGTGCAGCACCGCCAGATAATCAACAGCCTGATCAGCAGCGCTCACCACAGCTAGTAGGATCCCTTTTCAACTAGGTGTTCTGGTCAAAAAATTGACCTTTGGTGACCCTACCTTGCATCTCCAGCTCAAAAGTGCCCTGGTACTTGATTCTGGGTCTGTCTGTCTTTGACCTTGAATATAGTACCTGATCCAGACTTTGATTTTGATCCTGTGCTCCAGCCATTAGGCATGACCACCCACACAATGGTTATTGCACCTACAATCTATAGACAACACACAAGCACTTTATTATGGCAAACATTAGGTAGGAACTGGAGAAGGAGGACAAGCATAAATGAAGATAACAATTACAGCCTTCTGAAAGGTCCAATTTTATTTTTGCAAAAGAATCCCCGAATGAAATAATTTCAGGGACACTGTGACACTTAGGTAAGAAGATGGGCAACAAAATAGCTCTTTTAGAACCCTTGGATGAATGCCATCCGGTCCCGGAGATTTGTTAACATTAAGTTTTTCTATTTGTTCCAAAACCTCCTCTAATGACACTTCAATCCGGGACAGTTCCTCAGATTCATCACCCACAAAGGACAGTACAGATTTGGGAATCTCCCCAACATCCTCAGCCGTGAAGACTGAAGCAAAGAAATCATTTAGTTTCTCCACAATGGCTTTATCGTCCTTGATTACTCCTTTTATAGCTCGATCATCTAGGGAACCCACAGGTTTTTTAGCAGGCTTCCTGCTTCTAATGTACTTAAAAACATTTTGTTATTTCTTTTTGAGTTTTTGGCTAGCTGTTATAGATTGACAATATTGCTGGGTAAGTTAAGGGTACCACTATTGTGGCCCAATGTGGCAAGTAGGAGTTTAGAGAGCTTACTTCTCTGTGGAGAAGTGAATTGTGCAATATAAATCTCCCCTCTTGTTTTAGTAAAGTCCAGCCACGTGGAAGTTTGTGTAGAAGATTGGTTTTTTATGAGAGTCTCCAGATTTGAGAGCTCTTTTTTGATGTTTTCCTGTTTGCTGAACGGGATGCTGATCAGGTGGTTCCTCAGTTTCTTTGAGAGCGTATGGCACAATCTCTCACCATAGTCTGTGCAGTATGTTGATTGCAATGGATTTTTCACCCTCAATCCATTTGGTATGATGTCCATCCATTTGCATTTGGAGAGGAAGATATCTGTCTGTAGTTGTGCAAGTTTCTTCATGAGATTGATGCAGGGATGGGTTGATCAGCAGTTGCTGCACAACTTCCACATGCACAAGGCCTTCCTTGAGCTTTGTGAGTGGCTCACCCCATCCTCAGGTGACAGGACACCCGACTGAGACCCTCCTGAGACATTATTTTGGACTAATGTCCTAGTATAGATCAAGCCTAAGAGAGTTAACTCAATACTTGGACATGTGCGTGAGGAAATAGTGATTAGATGTAGGGAGGTGATATCACTTCTGCATGCGATGTCAGTAAGGTAATGACTGTGTCCAGTGTTGGTGTCTAGATCATCAAAAATATGCAGAAGAACTGGGTGATGGTTCATAAAAGTTGAAAGACTTAAGGTCTAGAAAACCTGCCTTATGGTAAGAGACTGAAGACCTCAATCTCTTCAGTTTATTCAAGGGAAGGTTAGGAGGTTACTGGATCATAGTCTATAATAACCTATCTGTTTGTTACTAGGAGAACTCTAACAAACAGAGACATAACAAGAGCCAATGTCTAGAAGGTGCTGCTAGACAAATTCAGATTAGAAAACTAGAAATAAACTGCCAAAATTTAACAGAAAGGGTAATTAACCGTTAGAACAATTTACATAGGTATGCAATATATTCTGATGCCTTTAAATCAGGCATGAATGTCATTCTAAAAGTATTCTGTGGCTCACCGAAAGTTATAATATTAATGCATGAATTACTGGCACATTTTGTTATACTGCAGGTTGTGTAACTATGAAGCAAATGGTTAAATATAGTGAGCTGTATAAGATACCCAAGAAGAAAGATTATAGACTATATTAAAAATACAATGTTGTCAACTTCCAGGATATTCTTTGGGAAACCAGAAGGATATAAAAGACCACAAATGGTGCCTCTCTTCCAGAAGGATACACATGATAGAACAGTAATGATAGACTGATATGGCATCTTGAGCAGAGCAGAATTTCACTGACAGGTCCATATGAATGCACAACCAGTACTGAACACCTTTGTAACATCAAAATCAAAACAAAAAACATTTCTCCATGTAAATTATTCCCCAGGCATTTTGAAATATTTCCAAGAGTTCTAAATGTCAGTAGCTAGAGTACCTTGTCATTCTCATTATATCTTCTTCTAAACAGTGTCTGGAAAGTGGTGTAATCACAATTATTTTGACTACTTCCATTGCAATTATGTTTGCAATATTGACAAATCAAGCTACTTTGTCATAAGTACTTTAAATAATTATAGTGTTTGTCGGATATCTCTAAATCAGATTATTTCATGCAAAAGAAAACTTTTTTATCTGTATCTGAATCACATTATATGCTGTCCTTGACGTGACATCACATCACTTTTGCTGACAGATGATAATATTACAAATAAAGAAGCCTATTTTACCAGAGGATTATGGCTGTCATGGTATGGGAGATTTAGTGTCATTCAGCAACTGATCACAACATTTTTTTGTGTAAGTTTGGGAAGCTGGGGATAAGGCTGGATGACAGGGCTATCACAAAGAGTTTACATCTTGTAGTAGTTTAATACAAATGGACATACAGGTTTTTCTCATTTTAAAATTCTGTATTTGAGATTCTGAGCTACCACTTGAATCATGAAACTCATGTCTGTGATAGACACATTACATTTTGTCCCCTTCTGGTTCTTAAACAAGTTTATAAGATGGAGCAAACATTTGTCACTTCCTGTCAGCTCCATGATAGTAATGTGATGCTTCTTCTCAAACTTGAAATATGTCTTTCTCGTTGATAAGTGCACTGCTTTCCTGTCTAAATCAAGGTTATTCAAAGTTTATAATCCTGCACTACCATTTTGATTGATTGATTTTTTAAAACTTTTTTTTCAAATGGAATCTCTTTACTGAATAAAACATTTGTTTTGAGACCTTTTTGAACCTTTGTGAGGCAGTGTATGTATTTTTGTATAAATAAGATAATCAAAACATGGTCTTCATAGACACTAGGACCAATGAGTAAAATCTGTAAAAATCTGTTTGTGGTTTCTAATGCAGAAATGCTTGGATATTTTAAATTTTTACTTTATCTCACTGGGAAAAGGAGGCATAATATTGAGGAAATTTGGTCTGTTGCTCTTGATTGCTCCTCTTTATAATTATCACACTACAAGCCAAGTGTGTCATGGAATTATTAAAATGAACCTAGAAAAACATTAAGAGAAATTATTTACCAAATATGCATCATCATAAACATAATCTGCAAATCTTGTCAGAAAACATGGCTGCAGTGTCATCCCAAGGAAAAGATTTTTCATTCATTCCACTAAAGCTTATTTAAAGAAATCAGAATAGTATACCTGTTACCTGAGATAGTTGTTTAAGAAGATACAAACACATCATAGAAGACATGATGAAAATAAAAACATTCTGTTTAATGCTTTACTTGTATGCTGTATTTCTTATTCAGTATAATTCTATGAGAAGGCAAGATTTAAGAGTATGTATATCCTTAAGAGTATGTATATCTCTTCTACATATTCCCAACTTTAAATCATAATCCTTTGGTGATATCATAACTTGTTACTATAGATAATTATGAGATCAGATGGGAAATAAGCAGCTGGTGAACGCCTTATTAAATTTTAAAGTAAATTTCCCTGGTAAAAGTGATGTAAACAAATTAAATGAACATAATTATTAAAAACAGGACCATGCACCGACAGTTACCGACAGCCACCAACCTGTGCAGTTGATCTATGTTAAAATATAGTTCATTTATTAGAGACAGATTTTGTCACACTTATTCATATGAGTTATAGCATTTTACTGTGCAAGTAATCTCACAGATATCAGTGGGCCTATTCAAGATGGGCAATGTCACCGAATCTAGCAATTAGAGACACATAGTTTGCAGTTTCAACTGCATATTAACAAAAAATGATACTGTGGTATAAAGTCCTGGTATTTGGGGTAGCATATTATGAAAGGATGTCATATGATTATGTGGGCTAGATTGTACTTTAGCCAATAGCATTATGTAAGAGGAACCATGTAACTGTGCTACCCAGGAAAGAGACTGGGATATCAGTTATTACCTTCATTATTCTCTCTTGCTCCAAGGAAAAGAAAATCTACTACTGGCCTTTTTTACCAATAGCAGATGACTCCCTCTCAAGGCATGTCAACCCTTCTCAGATGGAAGCGGATATACCTTGAAATCCTACCACAGCTATCATGTGGGACCCTCAGGATATGCCTACACAGCAGGGATAAACTCAAAATAAGCTACGCAACTTGAGATACACTAATTGCGTAGTTTAGGTCAAAATAGCTTGTTCTTAATTTGGGTACATTTGCATATCACTTATTTCAAAATAGAGCACTCTTCCTCTGACTTCCCTTACTCCTCATACAATGAGGTTTATACATGTCAGAATAAGAAAGCCCGTTATTTTGAATTCGTTTTGAAATAATGGGCTTGCTGTGGAGAGGTGCAATTTGTTATTTTGGAATAACTGACATTATTCCAAAATAATTCTTCTGTGTAAACATGCCTTCACAGAAGAGTCCCTATATAACCATGGAAGGAAAGGGATGAAATTTTGTCTCTATTGGTTAAAGAACCAACAACAAAATGGGAGAGGCGCCTGCATTGTGTCACATTTTTACATGTAATCATCAAAAAGATCAAGTAGGGTGTGTTTTTTCCTTTTTTCAGGTTTTTCTGGATTTTGTTTGGCTAGGGTTTGGGGGGGGGAAGTGTGTCTTGTTTTGTTGAATAATCATCTACATATCACAATCAGTAGTATTCTGGGTCAGGATTGTTTCTGATGTATTAAATAAAATTGCAAACATATCTTCTGATTTTATAAAAGAAAGATACTTGCAGCAAAATTTCTGCTTTTCCCCCTAATTACCTCCCTCTCCTGTAAATAAAAATGAAACTATTTAATATCTGACATGAAATAATTCGAATATGTAGCATTTTCTTACCAGCATAAGATGTTTCTTCTTGTTGAAAAGGTCTGTAATTAAAAAAAAAGATAAATAAAATAAAAAGGCTGTCATTTAATTTGAATAGTTGTAAATCATGACTTGTAAACTTCAAATGGAAGTTTATTTCCTTGATAGATTGTGCTCAATGAGAAATTCTTATGGAAGTCTGTTGGATTATCATCATGGAAAATGATGGTAGGTAATAACAATGTTCAGCGATATAACTCATTGCAGGAATGACCAACTATGGCTGCTTTCTTGGCATGTTACTACATATCTTTATTTTCTTCTTTACATTGGAGAGTTTTGTACAACAATTGTTAGCCTGTCAACTCACTCTCCATGGTTTCACATACCATGTGGTGCAAGTTAATATTGTATGTATGACTATGGGTGATGTGAAAAACAAACAAGATATTAGTGGAGACTAAGCAATATATCATAGCTAGTACTGTTAGGAATACAGAACATTCTATAATAAAGTCTCTTAAAATGTGCATCAACATTTACTAGAGAAATATGTGGCTTCAGATTAAATATTAGGTATAATTGCAGTTTTTATTCAGTGAATGAAGGGATATTAAATATGATATTTTTGTCCATAATTAAGGTGTAATTTGTAGATGAACAATGGCTGCTTTATTAACACTGCATTTTCAAATTATACTGTCTTTTTATGCACCTAATGAACTCAGAATAAACATTTGTACTGCATTGTTTAATGCTCTAAAGGATGGATTTTGATGTTGGGTGATAATTTTTTGTGTTAAAACAAAGAAATCTTCCAAGCTAGCTTGCTGAAACCTTGTGTGAGTGATGAGATTCATTTTCTCCATAAGGGATTATTAACATTGTCACAAAGTGCTGTATCTTCTAAAGTTCTGAAGAATAGTCTTTCTGGGTATGTCTACACTAGCCCCCTCATTGCAGGAGGAATACCAGCTAATTCGATGTAGGGCTTTAATTCGGAATCCCGTTTCACTGCCACGTGTAGACATGGGCAGTTACTTCAGGCTAGTCAATTTCTAAAATGGCAGACATCCAGGAACATGCAATTTCGGTTGCCTTCATTAGCCTCCCTGGATCAAACTAGGGGGCTAGTGTAGACATACCCTCCCAGCAGTATAAAAGCATGTAGTGGATGTAATGTATTATTGTGCACTTATAAGCTATATCCACCATACATACCACTTTCCACAATGTGGAGTGTGCCTGTAGCTAAACACTGCATCCACCCTTCAGTGTGTTGTTGTCTGTGTCAGTGAAAGGCTCTGAAAGAGGAAAGGCAATGGGGAAATGCTTTCCCTACAGTGGAGAACTGGGGCCTATCTCTTTAGAAGAGATTAGTTCCCGCAGTGGGACACCATATTGCTAAGAATAATCCTCTCCCTTCTCCCAGGCCTTCTGTCTAGTGACTTGTCAGTTGTGCATGTGTGAAATAGCTACATAGTAATAGAGAGGTAGCCATGTTAGTCTGACCTTGCTAAAATGAAAATAAAAACTATGTAGCACTTTAAAGACTAACAAGATGGTTTAATAGGTGATGAGCTTTCAAGGTCCAGACCCACTTCCTAAGATCATATTATGGAAGAGAATTGGCATTACCATATATACCAAAGGAATACAATGAAAAAAGTAAACACATTATTAAACTGACAAATCAGATTTAGTACAGAAGTTGGGGTGAAGGAGAGGGAGGGAGGGAATAGCTATTTATGAGTCAATGAATGGCTAATCAGAGGTGATAAGTCGGGAAGCTATCTTTGTAATGGTTAAGGTAATTAGCATCTTTGTTAAGGCCCATTCGTAAAGTGTCAAATTTAAGCATGAAAGAAAGTTCTGAAGTTTCCCTCTGTAATCTGGTGTTAAAGTCTCTTTGAAGTAAGATGCATGTAGTAAGGTCGTTAAGACTATGTCCAGGTATGTTGAAATGAAAAATAATTGGGTTTTCCTTGTGAAGATGTCTGATGTCTGATTTGTGGGCATTAATTCTTTGGCAAAGTGTCTGATAAGTCTGTTCAATATACATAGCAGAAGGACACTGTTGGCACATGATGGCATAAATTATATTTCTGGATGGACAATAATATGTATTCTTCGTCCTATAACTGACATGGTTAGGTTCAGTAATTGTGTCACCAGAGTAAATATGTGGACAAAGTTGGCAACGGGGTTTGTTGCAAGGGAAAGTTCCAGGGTTGGTATTAATGTGGTATGTCCTGTGGTTGTTGGTAAGAATCTTCCTGAGGTTAGGTGGTTGTCTATAGGAGAATATGTGTCTGTCCCTCAGAGCCTCTCAGAGTGTAGTATCCTGTTCCAGTGCAGGTTGTAGGTTATTGATAATGCGTTGGCAGGGTTTAAGTTGGGGGCTATAGATGATGTTCTATTGTTGGTTTTCTATCTTGAAGTAGATGTTTTCTGGGTATTCGTCTGGCTCTTTCAATTTTTTTTTTTTATTTCCCCTGGTGCGTACTTGAGATTTACAAATGCTTGGTAGAGATGTTGAAGTTTCTGGTCTCTGTCAGTGGGATTAGAGCAGATGCGGTTGTCCATAAGGGCTTGACTATAGACGATGGATCGTATAGTGTATCCTGGATGGAAGCTGGAGGCATGTAGGTAAGTGTAGCAGTCAGTGGGTTTTCTGTAGAGAGTGGTATTTAATTTTCGATTAGTGATTTGTACTGTGGTATCCAGGAAATGGATCTCTCATGTTGAATGGTCCAGGCTGAGATTGATGGTGAGGTGTAGGTTGTTAAAGTTTCTGTGGAATGCGTCCAGTGTTTCTTGGCCATGGGCCCAGATCATAAAGATGTCATCTATGTAGCGTAACTAAAGGAGGGGTAAAAGGGTATGGGATCTGAGGAAACATTATTCTAAGTCAGCCATAAAGATGTTAGCGTACTGTGGGGCCATGCAGGTACCCATGGCTGTGCCGCTGATCTGGAGGTATAAGTTGTCCCCAAATTGGAAATAATTGTGGATGAGAACAAAGTTACATAGGTCTGCTACCAGATTGGCTGTGGTATCCTCTGGGATAGTGTTTCTAATTGCTTGTAATCCATCTTCATGTAGAATATTGGTGTAGAGAGCTTCTACATCCATGGTGGCAAGGATGGTGTTATCAGGGAGGTTATTGAAGTTTTGTAGTTTTATCAGAAAGTCAGTGGTACCTCGGAGATAGCTGGGAATGTTGGTTACATGGGGTTTGAGGAGAGAGTCTACATAGCTGGATAATCCGGTAATGAGTTTGCTAATACCTGAAAGAATGGGATGTCCGGGGTGTCCAGGTTTATGGATTTTGGGAAGCAAATAGAACAATGCTGGTCGGGGTTCAGAAAGTGTTTCTGTGTGCATTTAGTCCCAAGTAGAGGCAGGGAGTCCCTTAATGAGATAGTGTAGTTTCTTTTGGTATTCTGAAGTGGGATCAGTGGAGAGAGGTCTGTAAAATGTGGTGGTGGAGTATTGTATAGTTGCCTCCTGAATCCACTTTGTGCTACATAGTTTTTCCTTTTGAAATATCTACAGACATTCTTACTGGGACTAAAGTGCACAAGAGAGACTAATGCAGTCTTCCATACAGATTAAATTTCTCCCCATTTGGCACAAGTCATGGATATTTTAATTTGATGTCAATGTCATTGTTCTTTCTTGTTAATATACTTAAGAGTCTTTATAGGCTAGTTCTATAGATAAAACAAATGTCTCTGTTGTTAGAAAATTAGCAAGAGTGTGACAATTAAAATAGCACTATAAAAGGGAGGTGTAATAGGGTTGGACTCACCTCTCATGACTGCCCCCATTGACTAAGTGGCATGTGTCTATACTCTATGTTTAGGAAGGGTCTTCTGTGACCCAGCTGTCTGGCCAAGTCACCCACAGTCTAGACATGGCAAGCTCCAAATAAGAACTATCTGGCTCTGGCCCAGCAACTTTCTTTATACTGGGTTGCTGATCCAGATTGACTGCTTCTCAAACAGCCACTCCAGGGAGCTTGGAGGACTTCTTTACTGCTCTTTTCCTGGGGTAGGGTATGGCAAGACCACAAGCTTCCAGCAGGGGGCTTCAAGGCCTAGTCCGCCCTATCCTAAGAGGCATGGCTTGGGCCAGTAGAGAACATGTAGGATATTCACTCTAGGTATATATATCCACATCCTTCAGGCACATCTTCTCTCTACGGGTATGTCTACACTGTCCCCCTAGTTCGAACTAGGGTGGCTAATGTAGGCATTCGAACTTGAAAACGAAGCCCGGGATTTAAATATCCCGGGCTTTATTTGCATGTTCCCGGGCACCGCCATTTTTAAATGCCCTGTAGTTCGAACTACCTGCCCACAGCTACACGCGGCACAGACTAGGTAGTTCGAATTAAAGCTCCTAATTCAAACTAACGTTACGCCTCATTGCAGACGGACGGAATGGCCACCAGTGCTTTTTTCTCTTTCCTCTTCTTTCAAAAGAACTTCCTCTTTCCCATCCACACATGCCTTTTCCGAAAGAGCTCTTTCAGAAAAAGGCTTCTTGCTCATAGAATGAGTTTTTTTCCAATGTCAGAAAAATCCCTCTGTTCTTTTGATTTTCTTTTGGAAGAATGCAATTGCAGTGTGGATGTAATTGAAGTTTTGTCGGAAAAATGGCCGTTTTTCTGAAAAAAACCTCTGTAGTATAGACATATCCTTACAGAGATGAAGAGTGAATGGGTGAAATTACATCAATCACCCATCCTAGGAAAATGGTACAGGGCTACTACCCAGAGACTCCCACTACTTCTGCTGTAATAACAGCACGTATAGCTATGCCCTTGTGGCTGAAGTTCCATCCACTGGAGTATAACAGGCACAGCCCTTTGAATGGGGTGTTAATACTATAATCCTGACCCCCTCCCAGGCCTTCTCTCTGGTGAAATTTCAAGCTGTTTAGGGGATGTCTAACGACACTCTTACTGTGGACTAAAGTGCTCAAGAGAGACTAATGCAGGACTTCTGCACAGGTTAAATTTCATGGCATTGGCACAAGTAATAGACATTTTAACTTAATGTCAATGTCATTGTTCTTTCTTGTTGATCTACTTGAGAGTGTTTATAGAATTTAAGAATAGTTCTATAGATAAAACATATGTCTAAACTATTAGAAAATTAGCCAGTCTGTGACAGTCAAGTAGGTGCATGCTATGACAAATCTAAATTAACTAGAATAAAACATCAATTGACTGATGGTGTTTATTATCTGCTTCTGTGGATACATCATTTTGTCTGATTTGTCTACGAGTATCTGAAATGTTTATCTTTCTTTTGTAAGCCTTAGAGTTACCTCTCAGAAAATAACATTTCAGTACCCTAAGAAGCAGCTCACCAATGTGCATTAATTTAGGGAAATGATGCACTTTTCAAGTGCTTCCGATGAATATTTTAATTTAAATTTCTAAAAAGGTTAGACGAAAGAGAGCTGTCCAAAAATATCTTAAATGCACTTAGATACAATGAGGAGAAATATTTTGTTAAACAACTTCCATTTTCTAAGAGGGCTTTCAAAAAGCAAGATAAAAATTATGGGAAAGTTTATAAAGAGCTCTTAACTTTAAAACACCTTCACTTCCATCACCATCTTGAGCAACACACGGAGAAAGTGATATTGGAAGGTTTCACTGTTGGATTAGGGTCACCTGACCACTAGAAAGATTAGAAGTGTTCTTAACCTGATCTGCTTAACCTGTTGTGGTATCGTAATTGTAACAAAGTCCTTTTGGAAATTTCTTGCAAAATCAAGCAGCAAGTACTTCTTTTTTTTTAACAGTAAGATGACGGTGCATAAAGGCAGTTCAGGAGCATTGAGGATTTTATTTCTGACAAATACCACACTATCTAAAGAAGTACAGCATGAACTTTGAGCTGGCCTGAAAATAAATGGAAGATTATTATTTTTCAAAACATCAGGTAACATGTTTAGAGACAACTAAAACCTTTGAGCAAGAGTTAAATTGCGTATTTTTATAGACTAACAGATTTATTTGGGAATCAAAGAAAGTAGTTTTTACCTACAAAAGCTTTTTTCTCAGATCTGTTAATCTTCAAGGTACTGTGGGATTCCTCCTTGGTTTTGCAGATACAGACTAACACAGCTACCCCTCTGAGACTTGTAAACTTAGAATGCCTGCAGATGTCTTCTCAAGGTCCCTTTCACTCCTATGATTCTTTGGGATGTTAACTTACTGTAACTACATTAAAGGCAAACATGTCTTTCATTCTGATGTAACTGCATTTTGAATACAAGATATCTAGATGAAATGAGAAGGCTGTGGTAATTTAACAGCAGTAATGTTAGGATGTTGCCTAGCCCAATTTTTGTAATTGTCCTTTGGGTCAGTCATGTTGTTTCCCACATGAGTATGAAAGTTTTAAATTTGCTTTCTGAGAGCATTTGTAGGAATAAAACATGATACGAGCGAATGTTTACAGAAAGCAAGCATAAAATGGGTGTGATAATGCCAAGGCAAATTTATCTTGAAGTTGGAATAGATTCTTATGGGATAAGGTTTTTTGGTTTTGATTTTGGCAGTATTCACCAGTTGCAATACTTTGCAATCTCCTGCCTTTGCTACCATATTTCCTGTTTCTTATGAATTGTCAGGCCTTCCTTCATTGCACACAAATGGCTACAAAGGGATTTCTAAAAGAGTGATATGGTAATCAGCTGAAAAATGGTATCAAACATATTTGCTAGGTACTGTATATATAGATGAGAGAAACCCCAGGGCCCCACAATCTTACTTGTCAATTTTATGCTGGCTTTAAATGCCTGTTATAGTTCCAAGCATGAAAACACTCTGTTGCCTTTGCAACATGTTTATGTTACCTTTGAGCATCCTAGCCACATTGTCAAGAAGACACACACATTGTTTAGTGAACTTGGATTCTTGCATGAACTTGATTTGTTCTGCTGTTGGCTGTTATGACAGTAATCTATTTATTCTACCAAACTCCTAAACTGCAGCCTTTAGTGTAGTGTCTTCAAACTGGAGGCTGCTCTTCCAAAAATTAATTGATGTGAATAATGGTTGTAAATTAATTATAAACTAATTATTGTAAATTGTAAATATTTAGAGTTAATTAAAAATGGTATTCTAAAACTTCTGTATTTCTGTGGTATAATAAGGACAAACCAATCTAGTTCTGAAAAGGAAAAAACATGCCTACCTTATCTATTATAATTCTTTACATCTGTCTATAAAATCGGGGATAATTGAGAGTAAAGGAATAATTTCTGAAACGCCTCAGGAAAAGTCTTTTGCAAGACGTTATGAAATAGTCCTGGGTGAAAAGTAAAGTTTTGTGCTGGAGTAGAAACTATCCATAAACAGAAAAAAAAAGAGTACAAATACATGGTGATTTTTTCCCATCCTAACAAAAGAATAATAGTAGGTGGTCCTTAGCATGCATACAAGAATAAGTAGTGATTAATATATGTATTACTTAACAGGAAAGAGGTGTCATAGTCTGCAGGCAACACATTTTTTGAAGTTGAACAACATTAAAGAAGACTGAGGAACTGGAATGGGATTTGCCAAACCTAGGTGATTGGGTATTATGACTACTAATGATATCTGGTTTGGAAAAATTCACTTTGGAAAAATACTTTCAACTACTTGTATGCATCACTGAGGACAATTCAGTGAAAATTTCTGTTCTTTGTACAGCAGGTGTAAAAAATATTGTATAAAGTATGGGATGGACAGTAATACTGAAAAGTATGGGATGGACAGTAATACTGAAAATATAATAATGTCATACACATCCATAGTATGTCCTCTTCTGGAATACTATCTCAAAAAAGATACAGAAGAAATAGATGGGAATGAGAAACAAGAAAGGAAAATTATTAGAGGTATGGGCAAACTTCCAAGAAAGATTGAAAAGTCTGGGACTGTTTACTTTAGAGATGAGAATAATTACTTTGGGCACATAATAGAGGTATAAAGAATAACAAATCATGTTGACAAGATGAATTATACATTTCTATTTACCCTTTCTCATAATACAACAAAAGAGGACATTAAATGAAAATGAAAAGCAATAAATTTAAACCTAATAAAAGGAAACACTTTTTTACACCACATAGAGTTAAGATGTGCAACTCATGACAAGTGAATGTGACCTAGAGCTACTAGGATGTAATCAAGGATTAGAGTTGTATCTAGATAATAAGAACACAATTATATTAGATAGAATAACAATTTCTTTTTAGAAGGAATATAACTCCTCAAGTTTTGGAGCACAAACCAGCCACCAACAGCCAGAGATTAGGAAGAATTTCCTCCTATCTTCAAGTTACACTATTCAGTGAAGAGATTTTGCACTTTTGGGTATATCACAACAGAGGATGGGAGATGTGATTTCCAGCTTGCATAGACGTGTGCTCACTTTGCTTGTAACTCCCATTGTCTGGGAAAGGCAATCTGTGGCCAACGGGAGCTGCAAGTGGCCATACCTGCAGATACACAGGTAAATAAAGCATCCAGCAGTATGCCAGGATGGGCTATGGGCCACTTATCTCCAGTTCCCATTCTCTGAAATGGGCAATGGAAAACAAACACTTCATCTTGTAAGAACTGGTCCCATATCTAAAGAGAGTAAATAGGTGGTGTTTGTGCAAACAATTTTGCAGACGATGCATTTCAATGTTATTGAAAATTTTCCCTTATCTGAATATATCTTGTGATGTGATTAGAAACCACAGTTCAATTTGCAAACAAAACTAATACAATTGAATCATAGAACACTAGAACTGGAAGGGACTTCAGGAGGTCATCGAGTCCAGTCCGCTACCCTCACAGCAGAACCCAGTACCATCTAGACCATCCCTGATAGATGTCCATCTAACCTGCTCTTAAATATCTCCAGAGATGGAGATTCCACAGCCTCCCTAGCCAACTTATTCTAGTGTTTAACCACCCTGACAGAAAATTTTTCCTAATGTCCAACCTAAACCTCCCTTGCTGCAGTTTAAGTCCATTACTTCTTGTCCTATTCTCAGAGGCCAAGGAGAACAATTTTTCTCCCTCCTCCTTGTGACACCCTTTTAGATACCTGAAAACCGCTATCATGTCCCCTCTCAATCTTCTCCTTTCTAAACTAAACAAGCCCAATGCTTTCAGTCTTTCCTCATAGCTCATGTTCTCTATACCTTTCTTCATTTTTGTTCCTCTTCTCTGGACCTTTTCCAATTTCTCCACATCTTTCTTGGAATGTGGTGCCCAGAACTAGACACAATACTCCAATTGAGGCCTAATCAGCACAGAGTAGAGTGGAAGAATGACTTCTCGTGTCTTGCTCACAATACTCCTTGCTCACAACACATCCCAGAATCACGTTTGCTTTTTTTGCAACAGCATCACACTGTTGATTCTTATTTAGCTGCATACCACTCCTGTATTTTCATGACGAGGGCTTCAGTCAAGCCCCTAAATACTTTTTTCTTCGTCTATGTTTGCAGTATTTTGTCATACATAATGTATTAGCATCATCTTGACTATGTCATAGTTTGTGCTCAAGATGATAGTGACATACTTCTCACAAGAGCAATGACAAGTGCTGATGATTGCTGAACTGATCACCTCATTTGGCCCACAATGAAAATTAGGATTGTCCCCAAATGAAGTATCAGAGGGTTAGCTGTGTTAGTCTGAATCTGCAAAAGCGGCAAAGAGTCCTGTGGCTTATAGACTAACCGAAGTGTTGGAGCATAAACTTTCGTGGGTAAATACCCACTTCGTCAGATGCAAGGCTGCAAATGAAGCCTTCATTTCCCAAATGAAGGCTGCAAAAGAAAGAGAACAGGCACAAGCTGAAAGTTCAAAATCTGAAGAATCCCATTAAGCATGACCACTTTCAAGCAGCCTTAGAAGAAAAGCTTCCATCACAGTTTCCAGAAGAAATTGAGGAACATTGAAGCCAGCTGAAAGCTGTAATCATCGATATCTGCAAAGAAACAATTGGCTATCACACCAGACAGCATCACAACTGATTTTATGAGAATGATGTTGAAATCGAACAACTCATCAATGCATTTCATGCTTTGGCAGAATGATATAAATTGCAGTACAAAGAGAGAAGTCAATGCTAAGGTGAGGCTGGAAGTCCAACATAAAACCAGAGAACTCAAGAACAAATGGGGGACTGAGTGCAAGAATGCTAACATTTTGTGGACACTCAAAATACACATGGTTTCTTTATTGTCATTAAGTCTGTTTATGGGCCAGCTTGTCATGGCATGAACCCCCTTCACGCTAAGGATGGACCACACTCTTAAAAGAAAAAGAAGCCATTAATTCTTCTTGGAAAGAACACTGGGAGGATTTTCTTAATCATAACTCCATGGCTTCAGACGAAGTTCTTGAGGAAATCCCCCAACAACCTTCTAGGGATGATCTCGGAGACCATCCTAATTTGCATGAGGTATACAATGCCATCAAGCAGATGAAGAACAAAGCAGGAGGTCCAGAGGAAATCTTTAAAGATGGTGGACCAGAGTTAATTCTGCAGCTTAGCCTGCTTATCCTTAAAATCTGGATAAAGGAGGAGATGCCCAGTGAAATCAGGGATGCCTTGATTGTTACCCTTTCTAAGAAAGGGGATAAAGTGCACTGTGGAAACTATTGTGGTATCTCTCTTCTTGCTGCTGCAGGCAAAGTTCTGGCAGGGGTCTTCTGTCCCATCAGAAGAAATTTTACCGGAGTCACAAAGTGGTTTCCAACTATGTCACAGAACTGCAGATAGAATCTTCATTGCTTGGCAGCTGCAAGAAAAGTGTTGGGAGCAAAGCCAACCACTGTATATGGCTTTTATCAATCTAACTAAAGCCTTTCACTCAGTGAATCACTGTGCCCTTTGGATTGTACTTTCAAAGATTGGATGTCCTGATAAATACATCAGTGTCCTAAGGTTGCTTCATGACAACATGAAAGCAACTGTTCTGATCAGCACTGACTCCCAGAGTACAAACAGGAGTATCAAAGTACAAACAGGAGTATCATTGCCCCAATCATGTTTGCGATCTTTATTGCCATCAATTTTTACCTAATTGCTGGCAAGCTCCCAGTTGGCATTGAAATCATCTACAGAATGGATGGGAAGCTGTTTAGGGTCAGCAGGCTGAAAGCTAGGAGTAATATTTCTACCACTTCTACTATGGAACTGCAGTATGCTGATGACATTGCAGTTTTTGCCCATTCTGAGAAAGGTCTTCAAACTGTCTTGAGCATGTTTGCTGATGCTTATGAATTGTCTTGGTCTCACCCTCAACATCAAGAAGAACAAAGTGCTCCATCAGGCCTTTCCAAAAGAGGTACCAAGTGCCCCAACTATTAAAATCAATGGAGAAGCACTGGAGAATGTTGATCATTTTCTCTTGGAATTTGTCTTTCATCAAACGCAGATACTGATATGGAAATCCAGCGTTATCTGAGCTGTGCCATTGCAGCCTTTGCTTGTTTATGGCACAGGGTTTTTGAAGATTACGACATTTGAACAGATACTACACTTTTTGTCTATCAAGCTGTCATTCTCCCAACACTATTGTATGGGTCTGAAACCCAGACAGCCTACAGACATCACTTGAAAGTCCTTGAGAGTTATCACCAAAGCTGCTTCCGCAAGATCTTGAAGATCAAATGGGAAGGCAGGCGCACTAACATCAATGTTCTAGAAGAGGCAAAGACCACCAGTATCAAGACAATGATCATCCATCAGCAACTTCGCTGAACTGATCACATTGTTCGGATGCCAGACCGTTGCCTCCTAAAACAGGTCCTGTTATCTTAGCTGGAAGAAGGATACCGTAACATGGAAGGACAACCGAAGCGTTATAAGGACTCACTAATGGATAACTTAAAGAAGAGCAACATTGACATTGACACTTGGGAGACACTCGCCCAGGATCAATCAAAATGGAGAGAAGTCCTACTCAGTGGCTCCCTGCATTTTGAATTTGCCCACCAACAAGCTAAGGAGGAGAAGAGGTGCAGGAGGAATGGGAGACTGGCTTCTAGTCATAGTCAGTGGCATCCTACTGTACCTGGAAACATCTGTCCTCACTGCAATTGAACTTGTGGATCAAGGATCGGCCTAATCAGCCACTTGAGAATCCATAACTCCCGTGGAAGATGATCATACTTGGTAACAAGTGATCCCCATCATCAGGGATCACCGAACCGCAGCGAGCACGGCTCGTCAGCCGTGCTGTCCGGCGATCTACACATGCGCAGCTCATTCTGCGTATGCGCAGATTGCCCAAACCCGGCTCTTCTGGGTTACAATCTACTCACCACGGGCAAGTAGATTGTATTATTTGTCGAGCCCTGACCATCATCATCATCATTAATGTACTTGAAGAGGACTGGTTCATTCATTTCCAAGTAAATGGTGGTTGTCTATGAGATTTTAGCTTTCCATCAGCAAAACTTAAATGTTTTGGGCACTACGGCCCCATTATATTTACTTTATTTCACAAGTATGGGGGATAAATGAAGTGAACAAATAACTGAATATTGTGTTTCTTTTACTCTGTTCTCCCTATAATTCTGAAATGTAATAGTGACTATACAGTTTTTTCAGCAGCAATGACAAAAAAAGTTGTTTGATTTCCTGTGTCCTTCACAAATCACAAAAACTTATTTCATAGCACTCCATGTCATCAAAATGCAGCCATGCGCTACTGAACATAAACTAGTGTAATGTGGTTCAGGACAAGATACCTACAATCTCACATTAAAGAGCTCATCATCTCGCTTTAAATCACCTGTACAAAAATGGGAGACTTTCAAAAACAAGTGAGTTTGCAAGTCTGTGAAGGTTTTTGGATATGTTTTATATCCATTCTGGTTGTAAAATGTAATAGGGACTGGTGCCATTTTCTATGACTTCTAGAGACATGTCACTCCTATAGTCAGGAGGCTGATCCTATCTCAGCATCCAACTTAGACTATAGAATGGCCGTTTGCAGCTCCTGTTGGCTGAGGCTCTCTGCTCCCAGCCAATGGGAGCTGTGGGAAGTAAAGTCCTGGTCCGTACAGTTTCCTGCAGCTCCCATTGTCCAGAAATAGCGATCCACAGCCAACAGAAGCTACAAGTGTCTGTACTTGCCGATGTACAAGTAAATAAAATGTCTAGTGACCCACAAGGGTTTAACCCTGATACATCACTTCTGGCTGCCCACTCCTGATTCAGACAAACTCCAATTGTAATAGAGCCTATTACATTGAGTGACATCTTAAACCGAAAGTGGTGAGGAGTCCTGTGGCACCTTATAGACTAACAGAAGTGTTGGAGCATAAACTTTCGTGGGCATGTATCATGTCACATGAATCTGATGAAGTGGGTCTTTGCCCACGAAAGCTTATGCTCCAACACTTCTGTTAGTCTATAAGGTGCCACAGGACTCCTCGCCACTTTTGCAGATTCAAAATAACACGGCTACCCCTCTGATCTTAAACCAAGAACTCTGATGAATTATTTTTGCAAAGGGCTGGACTTGACCCTGAAAACACTTTTTATATAGTCAGAGATTCCAAGCCAGAAGAGACCACTGTAGTTATCTAGTCTGATTTCCTGTGTAACATAGTCTTTAGAACTTTCCTAAAATAATTCCTACAGAAAAATCCAATCTTGATTTTAAAATGGTCAATGGTGGAGACTCTACCATAACCCTTCGCAAATTCTTCCCATGGTTAATTATCATCACTATTAAAAAATTATGCCTTACTTCTAGTTTGAATTAGTTTAGCTTCAACTTCCAGCTATTGCAGTGTATTATACTTTTCTCTTTGAGATTGAAAAGCTCATTATCTAATATGTGTCCGCCGTGTACGTACTTATAGACAGCAAACTAGTCATCCCTTTGCTTTCTCTTTGTTAGGATAGACCCAAGGAGTTCAATCTATTTCTTACTATAAGGCATATTTTCTAATACCTTATTCCATGTCCTGACTATTCTATGAAACCCCTGTCCAATTTCTACCAGATTTAGTTCTTATTACATTGGAAAGTTTGTCCAAGCCAGGTATGGGCAATAATATATTTATTTATAATACCCTATATAGCACATGTAAAATGACCACAATGAATCTTTCTCTCACTTTGTAGAACTCTTATCACAATGATATCTAAAGAGATTTTCTTTTTTTTAAAATTTCCACTGGTATAGGCCTTAATCTGTTCCCACTGATATCAATGGCAAAACTCCCAGTGACTTCAGTGGGAGGAAATGTACATCAATATGAACAGCTGGGCGAACAATTAATTTTTTTCAATTTGGCCAGAAAACAGAAAAATCTGAAGAAATGTTTGGTTTGTGTGAGTGGGTGTTCCCCCCCATACCAACCCTGCAAGGATTAAAGAAGCTGAGAGAGGGTCAGTCATTGTGATAGGTCATCCATGAGAGGCTTGGCCTGGAGAAGCAACCCTGACAGGAAGATGAAGCTTAGTGGAGCAGGTGTGCATTGCTGTGAGGAAGCTGATAACAGAAATGGCTGCTGTGTAGATGTCTTCAGCCACCCTCTTTGCATTAAGGAAGGAGGGAACTCAGGGAAAGATTAGGATTCTAGAAGGTTGGCCCCTACTCACAAGAGAGAAGGGCAGAGAAAAGAACCTGTGGGAAGCAGAGTAGCAAGCAACCCAGGAAAGAGAGCAAGGGACTAAGCAGGCCTTTGATGTGTCTTCAGGGGGTCCCTGAGCTGAACTCTGAAGAAGTGGTTGGCCCCAGGTTTCAGTACTAACCACTGATAATGTGACATTGCCTGGACTGTGGGTCAGGGTCTCCAGGTGTCTGGTTTTCGACCAGAACACCTGGCTGAAAAGGAGCCCTGCTGGCTCCAGTCAGCACCGTCGACCAGGCCATTAAATATCCAATCAGTGGTGATACAGAGCTGAGGCAGGATAGTTCCTACTTGTACTGGGGCATTGTGCTGCACCCTGGAAGTGGCCAGTCAGTCCAGCTCTTAAGCAAGGGGGCAAGGACTTACCTGGATAGCTCCCTGCCCTGAACTGTCTCTGCTCTCCCATTAGCTGGTTCCCAGTGGGAGTTGGAGGCTTGGTGACTGTGGGTATGTCTACACTACCCTCCTATTTCGAAATAGGAGGGTAATGTAGGCATACCGCAATTGCAAATGAAGCCCGGGATTTGAATTTCCCGGGCTTCATTTGCATAAGCCGGGCGCCACCATTTTTAAATCCCGGCTGGTTCGAACCCCGTGTCGCGCCGCTACACGCGGCACGAACTAGGTAGTTCGAACTAGGCTTCCTAGTTCGAACTACCGTTACTCCTCGTGGAATGAGGAGTAACGGTAGTTCGAACTAGGAAGCCTAGTTCGAACTACCTAGTTCGTGTCGCGTGTAGCGGCGCGACACGGGGTTCGAACCAGCCGGGATTTAAAAATGGCGGCGCCCGGCTTATGCAAATGAAGCCCGGGAAATTCAAATCCCGGGCTTCATTTGCAAGTGCAGTATGCCTACATTACCCGCTAGTTCGAACTAGCGGGGTAGTGTAGACATACCCTGTGGGAAAGAGCAGTACATGCAGCCTGCTACAGAACTCCCTCCTTCTCACTGCCTAGGAGCCAGATGGCTGGTCACTTCTGGGGCATAGCATGGTGCTCCAGGACAGGCAGACGGCCTGCCTTAGTGCCATTGACCAGGAGCTACCCAGGTAAGTCCAACCCTTACCTCTACTACATTCCTGAGACCCCCTTCCAACCAACAGCCCCCTCCTGCAATCCAAACCCCTCAATCCAGCTCCCACCCAACTTTCTTCCCCAGCCCTTAGCCCTCCCTGTCCCAGCCCTGAGTCCCCCCAAACTTGGAATCCTCTCCTGCACCTCAAATCCCTCATCCCTAGCCCCACCCAAAAGCCCCCAGCCCAGAGCCTATACCTTCTCCTGCACCACAACCCTTGGGCTTTAGCCCCTCCCCAAACCTGGAGCCCCATTTTACATCCCAAATTCCTAATCCCTGGGCCTGCCCCAGAGCCCAGACACTCACCTCAGATCTCTCACCTCCTCCTGCACCTCCACTCACTGCTTCATCCCACAGCCCCTCCTGTTTTCCAAACTTCTCATCAACCACTCCAGAGTCTGCACTCCCAACCAAAGCCCTCACCCCATCCTGAACCCCAACTACCTGCCCCAGCTCAAAGCCTCCTCTTGCACCTAGACCCCCCCATTTAGAGTCCTCATCCCAACTCCTTTGCCAAGCCCACTAAAAATGAGGGTGAGGAGAGCGAGCCACGGAGGGAGGAGGAATGTAGTGAGTGGGAGGCAGAGCGTCAGGGAAGAGGCAGGGGCGGGGGTTTCTGTTTTGTTCCAATAGAAAATTGGGTCCAGTGAGACTTAGTACCCTAGAAGGGGAAACCACAGAGTGACCTGTCTGGAGGGCCAAGTTAGCAAGAGAAGACTGTCACTCCTGGAGTGAGAGAGGAGAACCAGTTAAGAGACTGCAAGAGGGAAGGCATCAGACCTAGAAGAAAGCAGATCCCCAAAACAGTTAGGGGCCAGCAGGACTCACTGACAGATTTCTTTGGTAGGGTGGGCATGAGCATGTGTGCATGCACGCTTTATAACCTTTAGCCCAGTGATAAGGCACTTCCTGGGATGTGGGAAATCCAGGTTTGAATCCCCACTCTGGAGCAAGGATTCTTGAACTCAAATCTCCCCTCTCCCATGTGAGTGTCCTAATTACCAGGCTGTATACTATTCTGATGTGGATTATTCTCAGTCTCTCTTGTTCAAGCTGTTCCAAGGTTATCGAGTAGTTGCATGCTGTTGGGAAGAGGCATTTCTGAAGATGACACTATAGCATTTTTTCCAGACAAAACTATTTTTGCCAAATGAATGATTTTCCTGAAAAAAAAGTATGCAAACCTTAATGTGAGCACTCTCGAAAATCTCCTCTTAAAAGTCTCCTTGTTGTCCAAACAAGGGTCATTTTCTATGTTCTGGCCTTGCTGATCTCTTCTGACATTGGTCACACTAAGAAATCAAGGTGCAGAAATAATCTCACTAGGCTTTTCTTTGATGCATTTACTGAGTAAAGGAATTTGCAAAGGTATGTTGTTCATTATGCTCTCAAAAACCAGCAAGATGGTAACATTTTTGCACAGTTCTTGTTGAGTTCTGAAGGGAGAGAAGTCTCCTTAAGGTAATAAAATCTTATCTGACCAACACATTTGAAGATGTGAAGTTCAAGATTTTGAAGTGAATTGAGCATTAACTTCAAAGCTAATAAGAACAAAAAGCATTGGTGGGATGTGCTGTCGCTTCCCTGGTTCTATTGGGAGACAGGTGGCTATGATTTGAACCAGCTGAAGTATATGTGGCTTTTAGTAGTCATACTCTGCATACATTATATGGTAGTAGTCCACCACAGAAGGGTGCATCTACACTGTACCCTTTCTGCGCTACACAAATTGTGTAGCTTATTTTGAGGTAAATTCGTAATAGTTTATTTCAAACTTTAGTGCTGTCTACACACACGTAAACGTGGAATGAGGTTTACAAGGTGTTGGTACAGTGAGCCCGTGATATTTCAAAATAATGGGTGTGCTCAAAAGACGCAAAATAGCTATTTCAGGATACTTACGGTATCCCGAAATAGCACCACAGTGTAGATGAAGCTGAAGTAACAAAGGTTATGGTCAGATCACAGAGGGGTGGGTGTATTCTTCTTGCGAGCTGGATTTGGAATAAGATAGTTCTGGGAAATACTGAAATGTAAGTGAATCTGAAGTGATGCATGAAGTATGATTCAGCTACTGGATGTACTCAATAAAAGGTTTGCATATTTTATACACCTTAGGTGTTACTAACAAATAAAGATAACATGGTGTATATATTTTTTCCGTTATATTGTAATGCCTTATTTTTTACAAAAGGCCATAAAGTTTGAAATTGTTCCATTCCTTATTTTAAAAACTCTGATAGAAACTGTAGCTAAAAGCATGAATTAAATATTCTGTGGGATAAAAGACAGGGTTTTTGTTTATAGCACTTTTTCCATTAGTACTATTGCAATGTGAAAAATGCATTTGAGGCGAAAGAAATAG
Source organism: Pelodiscus sinensis (assembly GCF_052426305.1). NCBI lineage: Eukaryota > Metazoa > Chordata > Testudines > Trionychidae > Pelodiscus > Pelodiscus sinensis. The sequence goes on along the minus strand of NC_143064.1, from coordinate 18,483,450 downwards.
CATATCTTGGCACTGTGGCTTAAGTAGATTTCCTATTCATTGAACAGATAAATGAATCCAGTACAATGTGTTACGGAAAGTGTTGTTTTGACTGCTACTCTATTACCTTGTGATATCCTCCACACGAAATAGTCTATCACTGGTACTCACTGTCAAATCCAGTTTCCAGCTGGGAAGCTGTACCCCTACATATGTTTAAATACAACCATTTTTTCAGTTTTCTCTTTTATATGTAAAAATGTAATGGAAATATACAACTTGGAAGCAGTCATTTCTTTCGCAGCCAGTGACTAATAATGACCTACCACAGCAAAGAAAACACCACAATAATAAGCAAGCATTTAAAAATATGAGGAAAAATATTCCTAAGCAAAAAGAACAGGATAAACTTTAATTTAATTGTGTGAAGACTGTACATCTTCTGTATTAGCCAGCGGTCTGTGTGCAATGTGCAAGTCAGCTCAAAACAATGGAACAAACTCACATTGCTTGATTTTTAGTCTTTTCAAGAATGTTTTATTACATTAGGGTGCATCTACACAGCACCATGATTTGAAATAAGATACTCAATTTGCAAAGCTATTTTTAAATATGCACAGTGCCAAATTTTGAAATAAAGTGCTATTTCAAAGCATCCCTTTCTTCTCGTAGAATGAGGTTTACAGGGATGCCAGAATAGTGATCCTGAAATAACGGGCTTGCTGTGCAGACAAGGGATAGCTATTTCAGGATACTTCAGTATCCCAAAATAGTGTTGCATTGTAGATGTACCCTTAGGGTATGGTTCAAACTAGGGTGGTTAACGTAGTCATTCGAACTTGCAAATGAAGCCCGGGATTTAAATATCCCAGGCTTCATTTGCATGTTCCCAGGCGCCACCATTTTTAAATGCCCGGTAGCTTGGACTACCTGCCCGCGGCTACACGCGGCACGGGCTAGGTAGTTCGAATTAACACTCTTAATTTGAACTACCATTATTCCTCATTGCAGACAGAGAGAGAGAGAGAGAGAGGGAGAAATGTCCACTGGACTGAAAAATTGGAGCTTGCTCTCTGATTTTGCAGTACAGCACATCCCACATGCAACCCAAAATAAATGTAGAGAAATACATTTGTAGCAGTTTATTTAGGAAATTAAACTGGAAAATGTTTTATTTCCATATTTCTTACGCCCCTGGTAATGATTTCTCTATGTACTTTCACCAGTCAAGACTTATACACCTCGTTAAACAAACAGGCATTCATGCCCGACAATACATTACACTGCAGGGGCAAACTGGAAGCAGGTTTAGCACTTTCAGGCAAATAATCTGCCAGTAGAGCTACAAAAGCAACATCACTAGCTAAAGCCAAGGTAACTTTTTGAAATATTAGTCACATTTTCTCCAGCATAAGTCAAATTTACAGTCCATTGAAGGAGAAAGACTGAGACCATGTGCAGGGTGATATTTTCAATGTCCATAGGCACTATTAAAAACAACTATATTCCTCATTAAAATAGGTACACATGTCAATTGATAAAAAGAGATCTCTAGTCCAAGTACAAAATGGGTTCAGACAATATTCAGACGACAGTTCTGTTAGGAAGTATACTGAAGCTAAACTTTTAAATCCACTGAAGCTCAACTTTTAGAGCCCGACTGTCGAGAAAGAAATTGTATTTACACCTATGATCTCTTGCCATAAATTCATTACTTGACAGACACACTTCTTCATTTATGCAACACATTGAGCTGACCTATTGCTTTACAGGTTTAAAAAATAAAACAAAACTAGAATTTTAAAATTTCTCTGAAGTATGTGGATCCAGCCCTGGGCCCAGTAGTGCCTGTGCCATGCGACATGCAAGTATCATTGGCACACATAGGGTATGTCTGGACTGGAGCCCTCTGTCGGCAGAGGGATGCAGATTAGGCAGGTCGACATTGTAATTTGTCAGCAATTTGTCTGAGCTTCCTTATGCCTCCTGCAAGGAAGTTTACAGGATCTGTTGAAAAAGGCTTTCTTTCTCGACAGACCCCCCTCTAGACTGCCACTTTTTGCCAACAAAGTGCTGAGTTGGCAAAACGTGGTGGCCATTTTAATGCAAATTAGGTATGGAATGTTTAAATCCCTGCCTCATTTGCAATGGAGACCTGCCTAATCTGCATTCCTCTGCTGACAGATTGATGCAGTTTAGACATACCCATAGGTTCCACAAAGAGTAAGTCATGCACCCTGAAAAATGAACGCCCTTGCCTGAGTAAGGGCTTGTCTGCAAAGGAAAATGTTGGCCAGTTATTGCAATATAATTATACTGGCCAACCACCGATTTTGCTATTCATTCCAGTATAAACGGCTTTTTCAGTTTAGCTTAAACATCTTCCCAGGAGACATAACAGAAAAAGGCCCTTACCACCAGAATAAGAGAGTGCAAAGAGAGGTGTTATACCAGCATAAATGTTGATCCTTTGATGTGGTTAGTCAATATTTGAAGTCTTGAAAACTGTTTCTTTTAGGGGAAGAAATTGATGATGAAGGTATTTCTCTGTATATTCTCTGTAAGTAAACCAGATTGCAGTGAAGTCTTGTTTCCCTGAACACAGAACAACTCAAACAACAGGAGACAGATTTTTTGCTCACAGTTCCAAGCTTTTCTCAGGCTGCTCCTGTGGTCTTTCCTCCTGCTTGTCCCTTTCCCACACAGAGCTACATTTAACAATACCTAGTTCTCTGCATTTGCATTCAGACCCCATGGAAAGCCCTTCGGCTGTGTCTACACTGGGCCACTTATTCTGGAAAATCAGCCGCTTTTGCGGAATAACTTGCCAGCTGTCTACACTGGCCCCTTGAATTTCTGGAAAAGCACTGAAGATCTACTGTAAGAAATCAGCCACTTTTCTGGAAATACTATGCTGCTCCCGTTCGGGCAAAAGTCATTTTTCCGGAAAACTGTTCCGGAAAAGGGCCAGTGTAGACAGCACAGTAGTGTTTTCCACAAAAAAGCCCCGATTCCGAAAATGACGATCGGGGCTTTTTTGCAGAAAAGCGTGTCTACATTGGCACGGACGTTTTCCGGAAAAAGTGTTTTTCTGGAAAAGGATCCTGCCAATGTAGATGTGCTTTTTCCGGAAATACTTATAACGGAAAACTGTTCCGTTTTAAGCATTTCCAGAAAATCATGCCAGTGTAGATGTAGCCTTCCAGTATCACCTGAGCTTACATTCCTCCCTAGAGAAAGCTTTATATTTTTATGGCTGCTTCACTCTTCATTAGGATTGCCAATTTTCAAATTCCATAGAACAACACACCCTTGCTCTGCCCTCTGTCCTGCCATTTTCTGTGAAGGCTCTGTCCTCACTCACTCCATCCCTCCTCTCTCTGCCACTCACTGTCCTCTACCCCCAGTTCCGTGCTCACTTTTACTACCATAGGGAAGAAGGTTGGGGACCAGACGGGGTAAGAGCTGGGGTGTGGACTCCAGGATCGTGCAGAGGGTGAGGGACTTTGGGTGAAGAAGAGTACTCCAGGCTGGGGACAGAAGGGTTGGGTGCAGTGGGAAGTGTTAGCCGATGGTCAGGGCAGTGCACGTGGTCTGTGTGTGTTATACACCCGAGTCTTCAACTGCTAAGACAGGGTTCCTTCACAGTGGGCAGCCTATTGGAGGCTGACAGGTGCCCCAAGTTTTACACCCGAGTCTTTGACTGCTAGGGCAGGGTCCCTTCGCAGTGGGCAGCCTATTGGATGCTGACGGGCACCCCAAGTTTTACACCTGAGTCTTTAGCTGCTAGGACAGGATCCCTTCGCAGCAGGCAGCCTATTGGAGGCTGATGGGCACCCCAAGTTTTATACCTGAGTCTTTAGCTGCTAGGACAGGGTCACTTCACAGCGGGCAGCCTATTGGGGGCTGATGGGTGCCCCAAGAGTTCGCAGGGAGATCTTATTACACCCGAGTCTTTAGCTGCTAGGATGGGGTCCCTTCATAGCGTGCAGCCTAGGGAAGGCTGACGGGTGCCCCAAGGGTCTGTCCTGTGGATGCGACAGAACCCAAATGCCCAGCTCTGCCTGCGTCTGCCCCTATGACCGGCAGCAGTTATTTTAATTGTATCTGGTTCTGTTACAGCAACAGGAGGAGTCAGGTTAAAGCTTAAACAGTTACAGGTTTATTAAAAAGGCTTATAAAGCATGTGGTTACAATGGCTATTGTTCTACATCTTAGCTGCTAGCAAATACAGATCTTAAAATGGTTACAAACGAAAAGGAAGATAAAAAATAACGGTACCAAGTGACAGCTTACTCTTTAAAGAGCTCTATTCTATACATGCATTAAGACAAAATGACACATATGGGTACAATTTTTACCCCCTTCTGCGTCTCTCAATTCTAGCATGTCAGGACAGGATTGGTCCCTCAATTCCTCGGAAAGACGAATACGAGGCTGGGCGTCCCCGTGTGGACCTCGGAAGGCAACTACCTAACCCAACCAGCAGGTAGATGGTAGATTGACACTCAGAGTGAGTGTGCTGCTGGGCCCATCTTTATACCTGTGGGATCACGTATTCTCTTTCTTATCTATGGTGCCAAATTGTGCTAGTTCGTCTTTGTGACGCCAGTTCTTACAAGGGAGTTTTGATGTAATTTACACTTGTAAGAGAGAGATAACTAAATTGGGAGTACTGGACATTCTTTGCTCAGCGGGAGATTCCACTCCCAGGATGGATTGTGAGGCATGTAGAAGAACATAATTTGTTGGACAAAAGTCAACATGGTTTCTGTAAAGGGAAATCATGTCTTACTAATCTATTAGAGTTCTTTGAAGGGGTTAACAAACATGCAGACAAGGAGGATCCAGTAGATATACTATACTTAGATTTTTAGAAAGCCTTTGACAAGGCTCACCAAATGTTCTTGTATAAATTACATGGCCATAGGATAAGAGGGTAGGTCCTTTCTTGGATTGAGAACTGGTTAAAAGAAAGGAAACAAAGGTAGGAATAAATGTTAAATTTTCAGAATGGAGAGGGGTAACTAGTGGTGTCCCCCAAGGGTCAGTCCTGGGGCCAATCCTTTTCAACTTATTCATAAATGATCTGGAGAAAGGGGCAAGCAGTGAGGTGGTGAAGTTTGCAGATGATACCAAACTATTTAGGATAGTCAAGACAGGAGCAGACTGTGAGGGACTCCAAAAAGATCTTACCAAACTGAGTGATTGGGCAACAAAATGGCAAATGAAATTTAATGTGGATAAGTATAAAGTAATGCACATCAGGAAAAGTAACCTCAACTACACGTACAGTATGATGGGGGCTAATCTGGCTATGACAAATCAGGAAAGAGATCTTGGAGTTATCATGGATAGTTCTCTGAAAACTTCCACACAGAGTGCAGCGGCAGTCAAAAAGGCAAATAGGATGCTAGGAATTATTAAGAAAGGGATAGAAAATAAGACCCAGAATATCTTACTGCCCCTGTGTAAAACTATGGTACGCCCACATCTTGAATACTGTACAGATGTGGTCTCCTCACCTCAAAAAAGATATTTTGGCCTTGGAAAGGGTTCAGAAAAGGACAACTAAAATGATTAGGAGTTTGGAACGGGTCCCATATGAGGAGAGGTTAAAGCGACTGGGACTTTTCAGTTTAGAAAAGAGGAGACTGAGGGGGGATATGATAGAGGTATATAAAATCATGAGTGGTGTGGAGAGGGCGGATAAAGAAAAGTTATTTATTAGTTCCCATAATAGAAGAACTAGAGGACACCAAATGAAATTAATGGGTAGCAGGTTTAAAACTAATAAAAGAAAGTTCTTCTTCACACAGCATGTAGTCAACCTGTGGAACTCCTTGCCAGAGGAGGCTGTGAAGGCTAGGACTATAACAGAGTTTAAAGAGAAGCTAGATAATGTCATGGAGGTTAGGTCCATAAAAGGCTATTAGCCAGGGGATAAAATGGTGTCCTTGGCCTCTGTTTGTCAGAGGCTGGAGAAGGATGGCAGGAGACAAATCGCTTGATCATTGTCTTCAGTCCACACTCTCTGGGGCACCTGGTGCTGGCCACTGTCGGCAGACAGGCTACTGGGCTAGATGGACCTTTGGTCTGACCCGTTCTTATGTTCTTATGGCCGTTCTTATGTTCTTATGGTTGTGTGATCGTATCAACATAGGTGCCAGTCAAGGGCAGTTTCTTTGCAGCCTCTTGGTCCGCAATCATCTTGCCCACCCTCTTATCTGTGTTTACAGTTGTCCAGAGTCATGATGAGCCAGCATATCCGGGCCTTCTGTCAAGGCTTCAAAGACTATGCTGATTTTATTGCTCTTTTACGCCCTGTGTGCTCTGAGGCACCTTAGGGAGCAAGCAAGATGGATGTTGCAGGGGGGGTTCTGTCTGGCTACAGGGAGTAGAGGCTCCAGGATGCAATTTGGGTGTCAGAGTGGATTCAGGCTGGGGCAGTGGTATGGATGGGGTGCAGGCTCTGGGTGTGCAGGAGGGAGTGTGGGATGCAGGCTGCAGGAGGGGTTTGGGTGTAGGAGGGGGCTCAGGCTAGAGCAAAGATTCAGAGTGAGGGTGTGGGCAACCCCTACCTTGTAGGACTCCCCAGAAGCAGAGACATGTCCTTTGGCTCCTACACATAAGGACAGCCAGGTGGTTCTGCGTGGTGTGCACTGCCTTCAAACGTTCGCCTCCTCTGCAGTTCCCATTGGCTGTGGTTCCCAGCCAATGGAAACTTTAGAGCCGGCACACAGGAGAGGGCCCTTTGGGCCATCTCTCCACCTAAGAGTTATGTCACTGCTTCTGGGAGTTGTGCAAAGCCAGGTAAGGATCCTGCTAGCCCCACAAGCCAGACTTTTAACAGCCCAGTTGGCAGTACTTCAGAGGCCCTCTTCAACTGGGTGTTCTGGTCAAAAACCAGACCACTGGCAACTCTACTCTTCATTTTTTCCAGGGACTGAGTCACAGACTCTGCTTAGCCGGTCTCATACATGGCAATCAAGGGCTGAGGAACTATTTCTGGGAAAGCATTGAATGTTAATGAGAATGGTGCAGAATCAGGCCTGGAATACGTTATTCAGTTTATATAACCAAGAATATTATAAGTAAACAAGCTTGAAGTAATGCATAGTAATTCTGTAGCTAAAATTCCACTTTATGTCCTATATAGAATGTATCCAGGGTTTCCTTTAGGTGAGGTTTTTTTGTCCATCAAATGCCATTAATGATCACTCCTGCTTTGGAAAATTAATGGGAAAGCTTGATTGCAATGAAACAGATTAAAATGAATTGCAAGTGGAGAATGTAAATAATATCAATATTTAATTCTGGTGGAACTGTAATTCAGATGATAGTTGCATTTTTAACATCTATTGTATGTAAAGATGAAATATTTTATCATTCTTTAAATGAGGAGCCCTTGACACATAAGTCATTGAGCCTTCCCTAGTTAATATGGCCAGAGCACCTTTATATTCTATAAGTACATAATCAAGTTGGACACCAAAGTGTTGCTCCCATATGGTAGATGGGAAGATATATTTTTGACTTTCTCTGAGTTTATACTTGTTATTGCTTTTTTCCATAAGGGTTTGGTTTGTATTAGAATATTATGTTAAACAAAAGCACCACTCCACAATTTTATGCACTTGAATCATCCTTTCTCATGTTAACAGGCATGTTTTACAGGATTAAGGATTGTAGGATTGAGTCTCAATATAGCAATGGGCTAGCCTTACCATTTTGCCTTTGGTTAGTAGCCAAAGTAAAAGAGAAGATTAAGGATAAATACAGTTATCAGATGAGTACCAATGGTTTAAAGAATGGCCAATTATCTTAACCTCTGCAGATGAAATTCTGATTTGCTAGTATAGGTACAGAAAATCCCACATCTGGGAGCTGTACTCTAGTCCATAATATAAGGGAAGAGAAAATAGAAATACCAATTTTGGAATATATGTTGTAAGAGTTGCGAACATGAGCAATATTAGCTCAAAGAGATGGATTTAAAAATTGTCACATATATTGCCGTAACAAAGTTTAATACAAATAAAAGCCTTTTTCTCCCAATGGATGTCTGTTTGTAATCACACCTGAGTTAGCTGGCAAAGATTCAAACACTGGGAAATCATTCTGTTTTATTTAATAACAGAAATTGAATGCATTTTTTCATAATAAACCCATTGATAGCATTATTACATTTTTTGTCTACATATATTCAGTTTTATTTTCATGTAATGTAGCCCCGGATTTTCAGATTGGCTTCAATTATATAGGAAACAGTCAAAAAATGGTTAAAAAGATAAATGACTTGAATCTGGATGATTCAAAACTTAGGGACCATGTGAAACATTCTAAACCAAAAGTGTGTCTAAAAATTATTAGGAGCATGTCTAGACTAGGAAATCATTTTGAAATAACTAAAATCAATGTAATAACTCCAAAAATAACAAAATTGAAATAGCGTGTCCACACTAAGGGGAAGCCTCAAAATAAGTTCAAGTCAGGCTCTGTTATTGTGGACATGCTACCTCAACTTAGAGCCCTAGGAAGCACTGGGGAGTAATTACTTAGAATGACTTTGGGGAGTAGTTATTTTTAAATAGCAGCGCTGGAGCGTCCATACTAATGCTATTTCAAAATAGCTATTTTGAAATAGGCATCATTCCCCAAGGAAAGCTGGAGTACAGATTTCAAAACAACTAGGCCATTATTTCAAAATAACGGACTTGGTAGTGTGCACTCTCCCCTTATTATTTCAAAATAATCGGTTATTTTGAAATAACTCCCTAGTGTTGACCTGAGCTAAGAGACACTGTCGAAATCCTGGTGGGAGTAGGTGAGGAACCTGCATAACCATTCATTCTTTTCCAAAGGCCAAATCTAAGTCCTGCTCAACTGAATAGGAGTCTTTTCATAGACTGTAGTTAGCTTTGGACTCCATAAGAGTGTAGCACATCCTTAAGATTTAAATAAAATGAAAGCCAAACAAAAATAAACTCCATCAAAATCCTCCACTGGGGACAAAAATAACCCTTTCATATTGCAAATAATAAAGAAGTCCCCACTTTCTAATCTCACAGCCCATTCTTCCTAAAAAATATAAATTAATTTCAAACTGGCAAACCTTCCTCATTCCTTTACCCTTTGAAATCCATACTGCTAAACCTAGCCATGCTACAATTAGATGAGAGGAGGAAATGTGGACACATTTTTAAAATTTTTGTTTCTCGAGGCATCAAGCAAGTACATGTTGAACTGCTGTTCAGTACAATAATTTACTAAATATATATATCCTATGCTAACTTCCTGAGAGGGGAGCCACAACCTTATTTTGATTCATGCTTCTCTAAGGGTATGGCTTCTCTAAGGGTATTGTTTGTGATCATGAAACTATTTAGTCCTCTAAAAACTTAGCCAGATGGCCTCTTGTGACATAGAATTGCATTGAATGACAATATGCTACATGAAAAATGTCTTTTATTTTGTTCTGAATTTGTTTACACTGGCGTATGTACCTGGGTTATGCTAAGTAAGGATTAAACAGTTTTCCCTATGCCTTTAATATTTCAGAATATAGTAGAATCATGACTGTATGAATGCCATGTTTGATGTGGACTAAATATGGAAAGTTAAGGATATGGATATGACTAAATATGGATATGGATAATCTTTCAGTTATCAATAAACTAACACACCTACCTGGTGTTGTTCGAGGAGGGGGTTTAAGGAGGGGCTCTGAACAGAAGATTCTGTAAGTGCATGTTTGTATGTATGGAGATGGACAGGATGGGCAGTGTATGTGTGTGCGCACAGGGGCATGGACAGAGAGGGCAGGGGGGCTTTCTGTGCTTATCAGGGAGTGAGAACAAAGTGCATAGCTCATCTGCCCCCTGCACTCCCCAGCCTGTGTACTTTCCCCGCACTCCCTGATGAAGGGCAACAGCCATCAATGTCTCTAAATTAATCGGGGCAGGGGGGACTTCCCCCCCAATCCCTAAGGGGCACCTGGATAGTGGGAGCCTCAGAACTGGAGCATTCCTGGGTTGAGGGGTGCCCCCAGCCAGCCCCTTTTACCTGCCTGGTGATTCTGTCTCTTCTGTATGGTTTTATGAGAAGCAATCCCATTCCAGGCACATCCCAGTTTCCTGGCACAACAAAATCCTTATGTTGCTTTAAGTTATGATAAGAGGAAGCTGAATTCTTGAACAAACACTCTAAAATATATAGTAGAGTTTATAGTGCAGTTTTGGGTAATGGAGTTTTGGAGAATTAAAGTTTGGATAATCAAGTTTGTACTATATCTCAGTCAAGTCCCCTGTAATTCAGTCTTCCCCTTTAAGGGCACTACAATCCTAGTGTTTGCCTAATATAAAAATGTAAATGTATGTATGTGTAAATAGAAGTCTACCAAATTCATAGCTGTGAAAAATCATTTTTTGTAGACCATGAAATCTGGTCTCTGCCAGATCAACTCAAGGCAGAGAGGCGAATGGGAGCTTTTGGCCAAGCACCCAGCTCTGAACACAGTGTTACCACCAGCAGCAGTGTAAAACATAAGGATGACCAGTGTTCCCTCTAAGCTGCATGGCAGCTTAGCCTTGTAATTGCTTAATGAGCCCTGCCTAACCCGGGACTCAGATCTCATGCATGGAGGGGCACTTCGCTTTCAGTGACAGCAGCAGGCTTTCCCTGCTGGTGGAAAGAGGACATTCCCTTACTGTCTTGAAGAGACTTACTGCTCTGTCCTCGGCAGGGAGCTGCTGCTGTCACTGAGAGAGAAGTTCTCCTCCCCCACTAGGCAGCTTTGTGCATAAGTTTTGAACTCCTGGCTAGATCAGGCTCATTAAGCAGCTGCAGGGCTGTGCTGCCACACAGCTTAGAGGAGACACTGAGGATGACATAGGGCATTTCTTCGCTGCCATGGAGATCAACGCTGCAGTAAAGACCTGCTAAATCGAATGCTGAGTGCACCCCTGTCAACTGTGGTATTGATCGCAGTCGTAAGAAGTAAGGGAAGCATTTCTCCCATCGACCTCACACAGAAAGAACCGTGCTGAAACTTCGCTTAAGGTATGTCGACTATTGTTATAGCCAGAGTTGTGTTCCTTAAGCCAATTATTGGCTGTAGTGTAGATCTGCCCATAGTATGGTATTGCTACCCTTGTTTCTTTGCTGCTGCTGGCAGTGACACTGCCTTTAAAGGTGGGTTACCAGCAGGTAACCTCTGTTTTCTAGGTACCCAGCTCTGAAGGCCGCACAGAGTAAGGGTAGTGGTAACATGACCTCCTACAATAGGCTTGCAAACCACTTTTCGGTTGGGACCCCCAGTTTGAGAAATGCTCTGGAGAAATCACACATTTTTCATGGGTTGGTCACAGCATAGATAGCAAATTTCACAGAAGTGTAAGATATCTGCAAATTTGCTACTTATTGCTACAACCAACCCATGGAAAATGAGTGATGTCTTCATGATTTAAGTAGACCCATTGTGTGTGTGTGTATATATATATATATATATATATATATATATATATATATTTACTTCCATGCAGCTCATCCTTAAATCTCATTGGTTTATCTTAAATGAACATATTAATGGGCAATTATACATTCACGTGATGCATCAGGTCCTAGCCACTGTCAGCAACTGGCTTTTTCGTCTAGATGAACCATAGTTCTAATCTCATGTGGTAATCACTATGTTCTTAATATCCTCTTTTAAATGTTTTTGCCTTAATTTCGTTAGATGAATGATTATCTTAAACTACAAAGATGATAAATTAAAAGCTGATGATTAAAGGCTGAATCCTAATACTTTTTGGATATAGAACCCAATTTTATCTTTATTTATGGTAATTTAAATAGACTATTACAGGCTTATAAAAAACTGAATTCTGCCTGGTAAGCACTTTAGATATGAAACTTCTTATTCCTAACATTTATATTTATATTGTGAATATTAGATTATGTATCGGTAATTTAAGACAGCTCTTAGAAGAACTGGACTTGAACTTCGGGTACTCTAGTGGATAACTCACAGTATTGTCTGATTATTAAAAAATGAGCACATAACTCGAATCCAGCAATATTATATTTAAAATGTCGAATTGCCATTCAGCATGCAGAATGCAGAACATTTGCGTAGGATATTTTGGTTCTTAATCAACCTAAATAATTGCCTATCATTGGCAGATTTGGAATTGAAAAAAAATAATGAGTCTTCTTAAGGCACAACAGAATGTTAGTTTCTCCATTCGCCTCTTTTAATTAGCGAGGAGGCAGCACTTTACATATCTAACCCGCCTAGGGACCACTGAGATACCCAAGAGGAGCTGGTTTACTCAAATCACTTTCTAATGGAAAAAGCAGGGATCAGGTGTTTTTAAATATCAGAATATATTAGTTGAAAATAGCTGCTTGTGTACGGGCCAAGATAGTGCTCCTTAATCCTGTAAGATATATGTTTTCAAGTGTTTCAGCACATCTTTGATTGGTAGCCACTAGGGGCTGGTTTCAGCAAGTATTATAGGTGAGGTGGATGATGAGATGGTCAAGCTTGCTTCTGGGGGTCCAATCTAGTAGGAGAATTCTGAGTACACCTACTGGATCAGGTCGTGCATGTGAGTTAGGTGAGGAGGAAACCTATCTTCCTCTGGTTCATACAGCACTTTCAATATTAGGCATCCAGATGCCTGGAATGAAGCTGTAGTGTGCATGCATGCCATGTGTGCAGGAGACAGAACTTGATGACCTCTCCAGGTTTCTTCCAGTTCTAATATTCTATGATTCCATGATTCTGTGCCCGGAGGCAGAAATATAGGCTCACAGACTTGGTCCCAGGGTTGTCTCCTCAGGGTAATTGGGTTTTCCAGTTCCAGGAATGGCTGGCAGCCTGTGTCCACTCTTCAGCTCTACAGGGGGTTGTGGCAGTCTCCCAATTCAGGAGCAGATGAGAGGCATCTGGCTTCTCCAGCAGCTGCTGCCCAGCTGAGCTGCAGGGCTCAACTCTTATTTGTTGTGTTCTTGTGTTGGCCCTGCCCTTCTGCTTCCAGTGGGCTGGATGAGTCTTTCCAGATTCCTCCCACCAAAGGGCATCTGACTTCCCCCCATTGTTAGCCTCTGAGGAAGTCAATGACCCTTTGCTACAATGATGTATGTTTAAATGGATTATCCAGTGTTCAGCAATACTCAAATTTCTTTTCAATGGTTCAATCCATCTCTACTTGTAATTAGTTTTATGATGGAAAAACAAAAATTAAAAAGGTTGCTGCGGGAGAAAATCTATCGTTATGCTTGAATGGCTTGCTCTGATGATTATGCAAACTAAATATACATACACTTCCTTTTTATTGCTCGGAATGCAGCACATACATACAATATGCACATCCACCTAGCAAGTATGTTTTTTTTTTTCATTCTCCATTTATCTGGGGAAAGGGAAGTGCATTATTGTACTACTAAAGATTGGTTCATTCTCTTCTTCATTGTTCTAGTTAATTGATTGTATTTTGTCATTACATGACGATTCTTTTGATTTTCATATTTTTCTTCTTCTGAGGGTATTCATTAGATAAAGAGAGGAAATTTATACCTAGCCCTGAAGGTGTTTGCTGTCTTCTTGGTTATTTTTAAAAAGTAGGTGTTTGAGTTGTTTGCATGAGAAGCAGTTACATGTTAAATGAGGGTGGAAACTGTCAGTCATGCCCTCATTACGGAGCGGATTGTTGGTTAACTATGCTAGGGAATCCATTCTAAGAACATGCAAGCTAACCCTGTAAAAACCTGGATTTAAAGATCCTCATCCCCATTCAGTAGAACCCTCATTCCAGTAAAATAAAACATTTAATGCAGAAAGAAATTGAGAGTCTCTGTGGTTCAGGTCTGATTATTATAGATGCTAAGTGCAAAGTGATGCCCTGAAAGCTCTTAAAATGAAAATGAGTGAGTGACAGAATGTAACTGAGCATGAGGATGAAAGTAGTAGGGTGTAGCTCAAGTGTGGTATGAAAATTAACAAATTAGTTGAGAGCAGTGGTTGAGTTCAGTTTCTGTCATTTTCATTTGTGCTGTATCTTTGTGGTAAGCTGACAGGAAGAATCATTTGCTTCACAGATCGCTGACTGTGTTCCAGCAAGATGAGTGGTCAGAAAAATACCATTCATTAAGCTGGTTTGGGTGGGAGTTTGGGGGAGATGCAGCCCATAACTGAAATTAAAGTGGGCTCAATTTACCAATTGCAGAGCTAAACTTCAAGCCCCACAAAATGCTGGGGTGGGTTTCTTTGTTTTGTTTTGTTATGGTTTCAGACCTTTTGCCAGAGTGAAAGGCAACAATAAAATTACTTAGAGCTTAATAAATAAATAAAGGGGAAATAATTGAAGAGATTGCCTCCCTATGTCAACTGAGTGGGAATCAAGTCCTAAGCATTATTATTTGTATTTGTATTACAGTGTGCTAGTTATTATCCATAGGTGAATCTAATCTATGCCCCAAAGAGGTTTCTAAAGAAATGTTACCTCCCATCAGACTGACAACATTTATATCTCCTTGATTTGGTGCTACTGATGGGCAAAACTGTTTTTGGTTTATGTGTTTTTATAAGAAAATTTAGCTTGGTTATGTTATAGGAATACATAGGTATTTTGGTCATATCCATAAATATTATTTATTTCTGTATTTAGTCTCATCCATATATTTAGTAAACCAGGTATAATAAGTAAGTCCACTTGTACAAAGGCATTTCTGTTAAGGATGAACAAATTATCTGGAATACAATAAGGACTAGCCCAAACTTTGACAAAACTGGGGGAATAGACCCCCACTAACTTTTGAACCTCTTCAGTAACCATCACAGCTTTCAATTGGCTAATAGTTTGGTCTCAATTTGTTTGCTTCTCTTACAAGCTCTGGTATTTCCAGAAGTGCACACAGGTATCACCAGAAAGCTAAGCTCTTTGCATAGTTCTTTGGTTACATGGTTATTTCCAATGTCATATACCATTTCTCACTTTGTAAAGTAGTTTTGTTGCTTCAGTCAACACAGTTCTTTTAAACAATATCAAAATTTATTGTGAGATACAAATATCTTAAGGTTAGACAATAAGTAGGTTTGAATTTCTCAGCAGTAATTTGTGGAAAATTGTAATGGAGGGAAAAATCTTCTTTTCAAAAGGAATTAAGGGCACAATGAGATGCTACTATGTAATTACGTGTTTTAAATGATATGTCACACAGATAACAAAGGAGCTAGATTTATGACTTGCAATTTTGTAATTTATTTCTAAAGCTGTCATTCAATGCAAGTCATGAATTCTAGTAAACTTTTCAAACTAATAAGTGATACATAAAATATCTGAATGTGATTTTCTTACTATCTGTCCTTTTCCTGATATTCCTCAATAAAGTAAAGACAAATCTAGGTAATTGCGATAGTTGTAATCTGTTACTGAAAACCAGTAGCAAAATGCAGGACAATGTAGCACTTTAAAGACTAACAAGATGGTTTATTAGATGATGAGCTTTCGTGGGCCAGACCCACTTCCTCAGATCAAATAGTGGAAGAAAATAGTCACAACCATATATACCAAAGGATACAATTAAAAAAAATGAACACATATGAAAAGGACAAATCACATTTCAGAACAGGAGGGGAATGCGGGGGAAGAGGAAGGAAGGAAGGTAAGTGTCTGTGAATTGATGATATTAGAGGTGAGGAGAGTGGGATGTTTGTGAGTTAATCGTATTTGAGGTGATAATTGGGGAAGCTATCTTGGTAATGGGTAAGATAGCTTGAGTGTTTGTTCATTCCTTTTTGGAGAGTGTCGAATTTTAACATGTATGACAGTTCAGAGGATTCCCTTTCAAGTGCAGATGTAAAAGGTCTTTGTAGCAGAATGCAGGTGGTTAAGTCATTGAGAGAGTGTCCTTTCTGGTTAAAATGGCAAGAAACTGTTTTTTCTTTGTGCTCTTGTCTGATATCTGTTTTGTGGGCATTAATCCTTTGGCGAAGTGTCTGAGATGTTTGTCCAATGTACATAGCAGACGGACACTTTCAGCACATGATAGCATAGATTATATTTCTGGATGCACAGGAATATGTGTTCTTGATCTTATAACTCACTTGGTTAGGTCCAATAATGGTATCAGCAGAATGAATATGTGGACAAAGCTGGCAACGGGGTTTGTTGCAAGGGAAGGTACCAGGGTTGGTATTAGTGTGGTATGTCCTGTGGTTGTTGGTAAGAATCATTTTGAGGTTAGGTGGTTGTCTATAGGAGACTATGGGTCTGTCTCCCAGAGCCTCTTGGAGTATGGTATCCTGTTCCAGTATAGGCTGTAGTTTATTGATAATGTGTTGGACAGGTTTAAGTTGGGGGTTGTAGCTGATGACAAGTGGTGTTCTATTGTTGGTTTTCTTGGGTCTGTCTTGAAGTAGATGGTTTCTAGGTATTCGTCTGGCTCTTTCAATTTGCTTTTTTATTTCTCCGGGTAGGTAGTTGAGGTTTATAAATGCTTGGTAGAGATCCTGAAGCTTCTGGTCTCTGTCAGTGGGATTAGAGCAGATGCGGTTGTATCGAAGGGCTTGGCTATAGACGATGGATCGTGTAGTGTGTTCTGGATGGGAGCTGGAAGCATGTAGGTAACTGTATGAGTCGGTGGGTTTTCTGTAGAGAGTAGTGTCTAATTTTCCATTGTTGATTTGTACTGTGGTGTCCAGGAAGTGGATCTCTCATGTAGAAAGGTCCAGGCTGAGGTTGATGGTGAGGTGTAGGTTGTTGAAATCTCTGTGGAATATCTCCAGTGTTTCTTGGCCATGCGTCCAGATCATAAAGATGTCATCGATGTACTGTAGGTAGAGAAGGGGTGAAAGGGGATGGGAGTTGAGGAAACGTTGTTCTAGGTCAGCCATAAAGATGTTAGCATACTGTGGGGCCATGCGTGTACCCATGGCTGTGCCGCTGATCTGGAGGTATAAGTTGTTCTCAAACTGGAAATAATTGTGGGTGAGAACAAAGTTACATAGGTCTGCTATCAGGTTGGCAGTAGTGTCCTCTGGGATAGTGTTTCTAATTGCTTGTAATCCGTCTTCATGTGGGATGTTGGTATATAGAGCTTCTACATCCATGGTGGCAAGGATGGTGTTATTGGGGAGGTTATCGATGTTTTGTAGTTTCCTTAGGAAGTCGGTAGTGTCTCGGAGATAGCTGGGGGTATTGGTTGTGAAGGGTTTGAGAAGAGAGTCTACATAGTTGGATAGACCAGTAGTGAGCGTGCCAATAACAGAGATGATGGAACGTCCGGGGTACCCAGGTTTATGGATCTTGGGAAGTAGATAGAACAATCCTGGTCGGGGGTCAGAAGGTGTTTCTGTGTGGATTTGTTCCCGAGTAGCTGTGGGGAGGCTTTTAAGGAGACATTGTAGTTTCTTTTGGTATTCCAAGGTGGGATCAGAGGGGAGAGGTTTGTAAAATGTGGGTATTCGAGAGTTGTCTGGTTGCCTCCTGGTTATAGTCGGCCTTATTCATAATGACCACAGCACTCCCTTTGTCAGCTGGTTTGATTATAATGTCCAGGTTGTTTTTGAGACTCTGGATGAAAACCAGTAGTGATTTTCATTTATTGGTTAAACTTCTCCTGTAGGTCTTTTTTTTCAGGGATAATAATGTAGATTGTAATTCAGTAATAAATGTCTGATTTCTACGCTATGTGACAAGAAAAATCCATTGCTGGTGGACTTTTGTGATGCTAAAACTAGGACTATTTTCTTTCAGTTGAATAGGTCCATCAGGACTACCATTTTCAAACATAACATTTTTGTAGTTATTCCTACTTGAATGATGTTAATACTTGTTCGGGTGAGAATCTTATCTTATTATACAGTATCAGCTTGGCATCTGGGTGAATGGTTACAAAATGAGTTAACCAGCTTGCCAAAGATCACATAGCAAGGATCTTATCCTGAAAACTCTTACCAGTAACTGAAGTGCTATGAATATACGGCCTTGTTAAATTCACACTGACTAATCCCTTCTACCACCTCAACTGCTCCTAACTGTTTGAAAGGTTGGATTTTTGGCTGTTTCAGTGGTTAATGTTCTTTAGAATGGTTCCATGTTTGTAAGACACAACATTCAGACATCTGCCAGAAGTATTCTTGTTTTTAACTTTTTTCATGTTATAGAGAAATATAATTTCTTGCAAAACTCCCCAGTTTTGCAAAAAGCTCCAGTACACGACAAAGACTCTGCCAAACATCTGCATTTTCTCTTGCAAATTCTCAATTTTATTCTGACAACAACAAAATAATAAATAACCATTAGGCTGGCAATTTCCTCCACCAGGGAGCTGTAATTTGAAAGTGTTGGTCATTAGGAAATATTCTGTTGACCTGATTTCAGAGCATGGGTTTGCTGGCATTAGGCAAACTACATGTTTATCACGGCAACCTTTGGCTATTTTCAGTTATCTGTTTTATGCTCATTATTAATTATTAATCTTATTTATTACCCACCCGTCTCTTGACTTTCCCACATACAAATAGCTATTGTAACTAATTCTTTAGGAGATCTGCTGCATGAAGAGGCCTCTGACGTTACATCTACACTGCACATCAATATCAGTTATTGTTATTCAGTTATTCTGAAATAGCTTATTTTGAAATGGCACATTTATACTGCAGGAAAGCCTCGAAATTAGTCTGAGGCAGGCTTCCCTAATGTAGACATGCTATCATGATTTAGAGTTCCAGGAGGCACTGGGGAGGAATAAGTTAGAATGATCCTGATGCGAGGCTATTTTGAAATAGTAGCTCTGGAGCGTCTACACACGCGTTATTTCAGAATAGCAATTTCAAAATAGGCATTATTCCTCATAGAATGAGGTTTACAGAAGTTGGAATAAGTCATCTGTTATTTCAAAATTATTTTGAAATAACGGAATGGCTGTGTAGATGTTTGCATAGTTGTTTCAGAATAATAGTCATTATTCCAAAATAACTTTGTTGTATAGACATACCCTAAATGTTCTTTGCTTGGTTGCAAACTGCAGTACATGCCATTGGATAGTCTGCAAGTCAAAGCTTTCATTTATATTCTAAGTAGCATCCCTTGCAACTGCTTTGATATTAATAAAGGGGCAGTAGCCTTTTACACTTAGACATTTAGGATCATACCAGAAAAAATAAATGTCATGATGGCATGTAATCTAAGTACGAAGTGCAGGTTTCTGTGAGAAGTTTGCTCTGAAATGCCAGATAAAGTCAAAGAAGAAATAGACAATTTTATCTGAAATGTGATTGGCATATTGTGTGTGGTTGTACTGTGGGGTTGTTAATTGTTGTTGTTGATGATGATTTTTTAAAGAACAAGTTAAATAACAGATCAGTCATTTAAATTCATTCATATTTTAGAACACACACACACATGTGCACACACAAACAGTTCACCCAAAAAAAGAAATAGCGTGTCCAAAGTTCAGGGTATTTAGCTCTAAGTATAATACGTGGCGACACTGTTGAAAGAAACAAATCTGGAAGCCTTTCTTCCCTGCTAGATCTTTAAGAACTCACCCTCACTTAGGAGGCTGGGGCATATTGCTTGGACAGAGTTGTGCCATTGCTTGGCTGTTGCTTGTCATTTTGCAAGTAAATTTAAATCAGACTTTCTTTAAGATAAATCTGTTCTGTCATTTTAAGTGAATAAACCCTTTAGGAAGCATTATGAAATACCCAGTCATGTCTAGAACACAAACATGGCAGCAGATTAGGGTGGGGTTTTTTTTCCATTTATGGTAGTAGATAGCTTTTCTAAAAGGAGAAAAGGAAAGTAGAGATGTGATAGGAGAAAATGAGGATGTATGGGGAGTGATAAGAAAGAGGGAAGTGAAGATGACAAATGCTATGTTAGCCCTCTTAAAAATATAAAGGAATAGATAAACTATAATAACAAGGTTAGAGTGCCATTAAATTGTTTCTGCTGTGAATGATTCATACTGCAGGGCTGTGTCTACATTGGCACCCTTTTCCGGAAAAGGGATGCTAATGAGACCAGTCAGAATTGCAAATGCCATGAGGGATTTAAATATCCCCCGCGGTATTTGCATGAATATGGCTGCCGCTTTTTTCCGGCTCAGGGTTTTGCCAGAGAAAAGCGCCAGTCTAGACGGGATCTTGCAGAAAATAAACCCTTTTCCGGAAGATCCCTTATTCCTACTTGAAAGTACTTCCGCAAGATCCCATCTAGACTGGCGCTTTTCTCCGGAAAAACCCCGAGCTGGAAAAAAGCGGCAGCCATGTTCATTCAAATGCCATGGGGGATATTTAAATCCCCCATGAAATTTGCAATTCCGACTGGTCTCATTAGCATCCCTTTTCCGGAAAAGGTTGCCAATGTAGACACAGCCCAGATGTTTACTACTTATAAACAGCCAGAGCCCCAAATAACCAGTGTATATCTAATGGTTACTAGTAAATTAACAAATCAAGCCAAACTTCACTATGTTCCTACTTAGTGTTCCGAGTTACCGCACCATCATTGAATCAATATCAGCGTGGGCTATGCAGCATAAAATTTTCCTAACTAGTGCTGCTGTGATATATCTGCCCCAGTAATTGAAACAAAAATTGAGCATTTCCCTGGAAACTTTTGGGTTCTTTCTGGAAATAAGGTTTGATTTTTATCTGTTAGGACCCTTCCAAGATGGAGGTAAGGATTCATCTGTAAGACTACTGCCCATGCTCCAAAGCAAGTTTTTCACTGATAACAGTATCCTACCGATGACTAGAATTTGGCTCGACAGTATTCAAAATGTAGTTATATCTGTACTTTAGGCAGTTGAAATTCCAATAATAGGGGATTCAGGGAGAGGGGGAGAAATGGTAAATACTCCAAATAAAAATATATAAAACAAAAATGCTGGCACTCTACTGACCTCTTTCTTCACTAGAATCATAGACATACTGTCAATACAAGTATGTGGGTATGTCTTGCCTGCATTCTAAAGGCGAAATTGCATATGTCATTTTGATTTTATTTTGAAAAAAACTATTTTGAAAATTGGCGCATCTATACAGTTTTGAGACATCCCCTATTCTTCGTGGAAGAAGGTTTACAGGGATGCTGAAATAGCATGTCCGTTATTTCAAAAAAAAAATTGAAGTAGCGAATGCGTTCCTTGGATGCAAAATAGCCTTGCAGTCTAGATGTATCCTGTATGTCTGTGAAAATGAATGAATGAATGGCATGGCAGGGAGTGAGGATAACATGATGAGAAGCAACAAAAGTTAAAATTTGAAGAATAGATGAAAATATGCAGAAATATATTCTTAAACCAAAGATCAAAGGATAATCCTTTTACTGAGACACTCTTGGGGTATGTCTACACTACCCCGCTAGTTCGAACTAGCGGGGTAATGTATGCATACCGAACGTGCTAATGAAGCCCGGGATTTGAATTTCCCGGGCTTCATTAGCATAAAGCCGGCTCCGCCATTTTTAAAAGCCGGCTTGTTCGAACCCCGTGCCGCGCGGCTACACGCGGCACGGGCTAGATAGTTCGAACTACGTAGTTGTTCCGAACTATCTGTACGCCTCGTGGAATGAGGTGTACAGATAGTTCCGAACAACTACGTAGTTCGAACTCTCTAGCCCATGCCGCGTGTAGCCGTGCGGCACGGGGTTCGAACAAGCCGGCTTTTAAAAATGGCGGAGCCGGCTTTATGCTAATGAAGCCCGGGAAATTCAAATCCCGGGCTTCATTAGCTCGTTCGGTATGCATACATTACCCCGCTAGTTCGAACTAGCGGGGTACTGTAGACATACCCTTGGGCAGTTATATTAGAAAAGTAAAGGCAGCGTCTCTTTTTCTCCCCTCTATTTAATTCCCTTCTTGCTATTAGATATAACTTGCAGGTTTCCTCTAGTTGTTGACAGGCGAAACCAAACTTGAGATCTTTGGAGCTTAGTGCATGAGCCTCTACCGCTTGAGCTAAAAGACACCCGGCTCTCAGGTAAGGCCAAAGAGCAAACTCGTTCTCTTTCTCAGTAAATGGGCTATGTGCCCTACATTGCACAGTACACCACACCTTTTAGGTGTTTGTCTAGAAGAAAATTTGTTCTCCTGCTGGTTCCTTCTGGGAAGGACAGATAAATATTATGTAGGTACATATACAAAGTCTAGTACATATATCGTACATAATCATTTCTCTTTTCTAATATCTTAAGATTTTTTAAAAAGCAGGAAATCGCCATCTTAACATTTTCTAAGGAAGAGCCTCTGGACAGCTCATTTCATTTTGTTTTTACAATACCGATTCTCCCTCTTGGAAAGTCTAAATGATGGCAAGGAATCCTCAATGTTTTGATAAAGTTTAGTCTCCAGCAGAGAAATGGGACAGCTGAGATGAAAATTTAATTTGGTAGTTCTTGTAGAGAGCAATAATGAAGCTGAGTAGGTGTGTGATTAGCTGCATATGTGTAAATTTGTACTTATAATCTCATTTGTGTGCCTGTTAGACTTTGCTGTTTAGTTGTTAATTTTATACTATGCAAGAGAGCATGTTGTAGGGAATGCTGTTGTTTTGTCTTGATACCAACATGGGCTGTGGAAAGGTCACCGCTTTTGTTCCAGTTTTGGAATTACAAAAGTCCTTTCTGCTTCAGATGCCGTTGGTCTTGTAACTTACCCCAAACCTGAACACAGGACTCAGAGCTAATTGCGACCATAAGATGTGTACAGCGTTGAGATATACGAAGGGCTTCAGGGGACACTACAGTTGGTACCCAGATCTGCTCATAAAAGGAGGGCTCACCAAGGGCGTGTCACACTAGGAAATTATTTTAGAATAACTTATTTTGAAATAATAACTCCCTAAATAACTATTTTGAAATATTCATGTACACACTACAAGGAAGCCTTGAAATTAGTCCACAGCAGGCTCCCTTAATGTGGATACACTACCTTGACTTAGAGCCCCAGGAAGCACTAGGGAGTCATTACTTTGAATGACTCTGGGGAGTAGTTATTTTGAAATAGCAGCAGTGGAGCTTCCACACCACCGCTATTTTGAAATAACTAATTTGTCGTGAAAAGTAGGCGTTACTATTTCAAAATAGCCAGCCCCTTATTTCAAAATAATGGGTGTGGTAATGTGGACGCTCCACCTGATATTTCGAAATAAGGGGGATTTATGGTGTAGACCAGGCCTCAAGGTTTCATTTTGGGGATTTATGTTGATTTTATTTTGTGTGTGCCCACAGGACCATTACACAGTGATTCTTTCAAACTACATTTTAAATAATGGGCATCTTATTCTGGATTCCTATAAACGTCATTGCATGAGGGATAAGAAAGATGCTGGAATAGCAATTTATTTCAAAATAAGCTAGATAATTTCATGGAGGTTAGGTCCATAAAAGGCTATTAGCCAGGGGATAAAAGGGTGTCCTTGGCCTCTGTTTGTCAGAGGCTGGAGAGAGATTGCAGGAGACAAATCGCTTGATCATTGTCTTCAGTCCACCCTCTCTGGGGCACGTGGTGCTGGCCACTATTGGCAGACTGGATACTGGGCTAGATGGACCTTTGGTCTGACCCAGTATGGCCATTCTTATGTTTCTTATGTTTCATATTGCTTTTCCCTTATTCCTCTCCTTAAGTTTTCTAATCATTTTAATAAAGTTGCAGCCAGAAGTTAAACCAAAGTCACCCATGTGAAGTTTCTGTTCAGCCACATCAGTACACTTTTTATACTGCTTAAAAAGAAAATAGAAAAAAAATAACCACTAATCTAGATTCAGGCCTCAGTTTAGACTAGTGAAAATTGAAGACACTGCTCTTTTATATCAGTCTAATAGCTCAGAATTGGGTATGTCTACCCAGCTGCGGTATCTCAGGATGATGTTCATTATCCCAAAATAGCATTCTGCACATCTCAGAATTACACCCGTTATTTCAAAATACATTTGAAATAATGGGCATCTTATTCTGGGTTCCTATAAATGTCATTGCATGTCATTGCAAGCTGGATAAATTCATGGAGGTTAGGTCCATAAAAGGCTATTAGCCAGGGGATAAAATGGTGTCCTTGGCCTCTGTTTGTCAGAGGCTGGAGAGGGATGGCAGGAGACAAATCACTTGATCATTGTCTTTGGTCCACCCTCTCTGGGGCACCTGGTGCTGGCCACTGTCGGTAGACAGGATACTGGGCTAGATGGACCTTTGGTCTGACCCAGTATGGCCGTTCTTATGTTCTTATGTTCTTATGAGGGATAAGAAAGATGCGGGAATAGCAATTTATTTCAAAATTAGCACTGTGTAGACAGCTCCAAATTTCAAAACAAGCTATTTTGAAGTAAGCTGTGCAATTTGCCTAACTCAAATTGCACAGCTTATTTTGAGGTGCATGCTACTGTGTAGATGTACCCAATCTGACCCATTGTAAACTTTAAAAAAAAATCAATATGGCTCTCTAAAAATCCACATCTAGTATCTGTTAACTCACTTAGAGCCTTTTCCCCCTTTAAATTCCATCTTTTTTCATTTTACAGTAGAAACCAGATTTTCTTTGTATGGCATTCTTTGAAGAGGCTAGCAAAACAATTTAATCTCTTTCATTAAGAATTTATTGGTAATTTACCATCCTCCATATAAATTAGGCTTCCTTAACTTCCAAGTTGATTTCTGCAACATCTCCTCATAAACAATTTTTAGAGATTTATTACTTCACATATGTTCAGTAGTCCAAGCAAATATGGGTTGAAAAGAAATATGAAGGATACTGGAGTTCCTGCAATTTGCACTTTTATGGCTGTCATTGTCTTAGTTAAATTAATCAGAGTAATAAGAATATGACAAGATGGAGAGTTTACTGAATAGTGATGAGCTGAAAAGTTAGGAAAGTTGCAAGCTCACTGAGACTTGTTTGATACAATCAGTCATTCTGGAGAACATTATTTTTGAATTATATT
The DNA here is from genome assembly GCF_052426305.1 of Pelodiscus sinensis. Lineage (NCBI taxonomy): Eukaryota > Metazoa > Chordata > Testudines > Trionychidae > Pelodiscus > Pelodiscus sinensis. The sequence continues at coordinate 18,458,518 of NC_143064.1, read as the reverse complement.
AACTTCCATGGCACAATACAGTTAAAAATCTTTAGAGAACTCTGACATTATTCACACTTTTTGATTCAGGATTAAAGCTGCTGTACAGAAATTGTCAAGTTTCACTACCCAGTAATGAGTTTGGGTATAATCAGAGCAATAAAATCAGCAGATGCAGAAAAAGAAAGGGAATTTTCTTATGTGGTTAAAAAATGCAGAAGCATTTAACATCCTTCTCTGGATGCATTGTTGAGAATACAAAAGTCACCAGAGCTTCTCAGATCTTTAGTAAATGTCCATATCTTTCCAGCAACTGTTCTGCAGCTGTTTTGTATTTCCAGCTAATGCAGAATGACACATCTTCAACTAGAATATTTTTAGTGGAAAAAATTATTCCACTACAGAATGAAAACAGTTTCAGTTTACTTGGACAATACATTGTAATGCACCATGGCCTTTTCTTGTTGACTGAAAAGACAGAGTAAACATGTATGGTTTAAGTTTATATAATAATATAGAGATATACCATCTCTTAGAGCTGGAAAGGACCTTGAGAGGTCATCGAGACCAGTCCCTCACAACAGGACCAAGTACCATCCCTGACAGATTTTCCCCAGATCCCTAAATGGCCCCCTCAATGATTGAACTCACAACCCTGGGTTTAGCAGGCCAATGCACAAACCATTGAGCTATATTGGTTGGAAAGTTATTTTTTGTCAAGTAAGTTGTGTTAAAGTTAGTGAACCAGCATTTCACTGGTGGCTCTAAAAGTGGTCTGAAGATTGGGATTTTCACCTCATTTAAGGTCTTACATTTTAAAATGTCTGTGGACTATTTCATAATGTACAGAGGTAGCTGTGAATACCGTGGTCTGTTTTTCAGTTGTCTTTGTGCACTGTACAAAAACATTTTATAATTGTGCATGGAACTGAAAAAAAATTTGAATACTGGTAAAATACATGGTGCCAAATTCTGACCTCATTTATATCTGTGGGATGCCATTGGTTATAGAGGTATGAGAAGAGCCAGGCTTAGGGTCCTGTGAAGATCCTGCCTGTGAGCCTTCTGACACAGAGAACCTAGAAAAGGAAATGTAGGTCCTGGAGGTTAAAGCTTGTGACTTATTTCTCCTAAAGATCACAGATTGTTCATAGACCCTAACCTTACAGCTGACTTGAGCCCTCTAGAATAGGCCTGGGCAAAATATGGCCCGTGGGGTGAAATCAACCCACCAATCCACCAAATCCAGCCCACAGAGGCACCGGGGAGCCCCAGGCAGGCTTCCCTGCTTGCCCCACAGCTCTACATGTTGTGCAGAAATGCATCTGCCAGGCTCTGTTTTTGGTTCAAAACTGGAGGGCCCCACCCCCAGCACAATCCCATTCGCTGGTTGATGGCCAGAAATCAGCCAGTGAGAGCTGTTTGTTTGAATAATATGAAGCCAAGAAGAACTACTCCCTCTCCCCTCAGCTCAGTTATTCACTAAAGCACATGGCCAGGGAAGCAGGCAGGCTGTCTGGGAAATGTTTTAAGCTCTGCAAGCCTTAGCTTTGCAGGCAGGCACACTGGATTGGTTGCTGGCTGGTAAGTCTCCTGCCCACAGCCTGCTTCTGGCACCCCAGCCCCTCCCTGCCCCAATCCTCTGCCCCCCCAACATACCCAAACCCTCTGCCCCTCCTGCACCCATTCCCCCTCCCAGATCTGGCACCCCAATCTCCTGCCCTGGAACACAATCCCCTTCCACTCTAGGGGTATGTCTAGACTACATGGCTCCGTCGATGGAGCCATGTAGATTAGTGTGCTCGAAAAAGGGAAATGAAGCGGCGATTTAAATAATCGCCGCTTCATTTACATCAAAATGGCTGCCACGCTGTGCCAATCAGCTGTTTGGCAGCACAGTGTGGTAGTCTGGACGCTCCGTGGTCGACAAGGGAAGCCTTTGTCAACTGCCCCGGTAAACCTCATTCCACGAGACATAATGGGGCAGTCGACAAGGGTTTTCCTTGTCAACCACAGAGCGTCCAGACTACCGTGCTGTGCCGCCAAACAGCTGATCGGCACAGCGCAGTAGCCATTTTGATGTAAATGATGCGGCGATTATTTAAATCGCCGCTTAATTTCCCTATGTCTAGAAACCTAATCTACATGGCTCTGTCGACGGAGCCATGTAGTCTAGACATTCCCTAGGTTACATCCCAAACCCCAGCACACCAGTCCCCTGCTAGGGGGTCACTAGGTCACAGCCACCTCCTTCACCCAAACTGCCTCCCAGACTCCAGTCTCCCTCCTGCACCTCAACCCCTTACTCCAACCACCTCTCTGCACCCAACCTCCATTCCAGACCCTGCATCTCTTCCATTAATATCATGGAAGATTGTGGCCCTCGCACTTCCCAAAATCTTGGAGTGGCCCCCCCATCAAAAATCATTGCCCACCTCTGCTCTAGAATCTGTGGAATCTGTTTTATGGAGGGTTCCAAATTAGTTTTGTGAAATTGTCCGGGGTAGTCAGTGGTGCCACTATTGCTCCTGTAAAGTGATTCTCATTTGGCTACCTGCACCTGAATTTTCTGTCTTGTGAGCAATCAATGTGATCTCTGGCCATATGCACAGCACACCTGTGGGCAAAAGGAGGCATAAAGATTCCCAGCTTTCTGTCTCCACACATTTCAATTTGTGTGTGAAATCAGCCAGCTGAGTTTGGGAGGTATCCCCAAAAAAGATCTCTCAGAATTCTTAGTCCTCAGCTCACTCTGATACATAGTGATGCAACTGATGTGGACAAGGGGTAGTTATGGGAGCATGGCATGAAAAGCTGTTACATAAGCTTACCAAAAAGCATCAAAGCCACTTATATAAAGTCTGATCCAGCCAAACATTAAAACATGTCATAACTTTACGCATATGAGTAATATAGGTTGAAACTCTCTACTCTGGTACCTTTGGGACTTGACTAATGTTGAACCAGAGAATTTGCCAAACCATGGGCAGTCAGTATTATCTAGCAGCATTACCAACACCTTCACTGCTTACTGGGCTCTTAGAAGACATTTAGGGGTGTATTTGAGCTAAATAGCAGCACAGGCACTGAACACTAAATTGCATTGTATCAACTTTCATATTTTTTCTCCTCAACTATTAATTGCCGAAGGCCATTTCTAAACAGGATTACTTTTAACTCAATTGGTGTCTGCTTTTCGTGCTCAACTGCACAATAATTTTGACTGTAGAAGTTATTAAAGCCAGCAGAAATGTAAACTGTGGTAATTTTTTTGCCTCTGTTTTGTATTAGGCTTTTGGCTCATGCAAAACATTTATTGTCGTTTTATGTTAGCAAAAGTCAAATAATAAATTAGAATTTACCTTGTAATTAAGTTTCATCTGATTCTGTAACTCTCATATACATTTGGTAGCACTTACTCTTGTAAGTGATATTGTTTGGGACTAGTCTCATAAATTAATGCTACTGACCCTGAGTGAGAGCTGCAGATTTAGACCAAGTGTTTCATGTTGGAAATTTTAAGTTCAATTTTAAGCTAGCTGAAGTTTCACAGTTGGAAAGTTATTTCAAATAGCAAACTGGAAGTTATGTTTTATTTATGTTGTAGAATCAATTTTACAGTATTGGTTGATGATAAGCAGTGTACATTAGTAAAGTTGTTTAGGTACTGTGCTGATATTTTTCTCGATTAAAAGGGAAACATTAATTATACTTGCATCTGGTTATTAAATGGAATAGGAACAGTTCTATGAATTTATTTTCATGGCATCATTGTAGAGTTACAGTTCTCTAAGTAGAAAGGCATCTTATTAGACACATACAATTTTAAAATTAATTACATGCATTTTAATTAAGGGGGGAATACTTTACTGTTTCTGCACTACCATTCTGTCCCTGGATGTGTATATATAATCCATTTCTTAATATCTGCCTTCTGAAAATCTTTTGTGATTGTAGAATACATGTTGTTGTAGGAACTCTGATCTCCACCTTTATTAAATGAAGAATAAAATGACCATCATTACTAATTAAAAGGAGCCCTGGCACAATGTAATAGAAAATGTTATTGATATTTAAATAAAATGTCTAATGTGTAAAATTCATTTTCAAGTCAATTGTTGGCCAAGTGGTTTGAAAATCTGTTGTTTGTTCCATTCCAGTTTTTAGCAATGTCTCTTTTCATACCTTAAATCCTTCAAAAAGAAAATCAAAAGGTAAAATTGTACTATAATTTTCAATTTGATGGGAAAATTTCTGCAGGAGGGACAAGTTTAGCTGCTCTGGGGTCTTTTCCCCTTTTCTCCAATCCAGAAGACGGATGAAAATTGTGACTGTGTGATGGAAGGAAAGGATTGGCTTCTCTATCTTTCTCTCATGCCTTTGTCTGGCAGAGAAAGGGAGGCAAAAGGAGGGTTGATTCTGTTGTACTTTTCCTCTTCCAGTACATGGACCCCTCAAGATATGCAGCAACTATGCTGTTGCTACCCTGCATACCCTGACTATAGGAGGTACAGTTTGACTGCATTTCCAAGATGTTGTGGATTTGACCAATCAACAGTGTCTGGAGCCAGAAAGGAATTTTTCCTTCAAGGCAAAGTGTTTGGTGTGATTTGTTTTTCTTCCTCACAGTATTTTGAAGACCCAGTTTCAGAATAATAGGGACCTAACGGCAGGACTTTAAAGTTGTAAATTTACTATATTAAGTTTATAATCTTGTCACAGCTTGTGGCAGGTGTCCAAACTGGATGAGAGGCTCAAAGGATATGGGTGAGAGGCTTACAGAGGTAAACATGAAACACAGGAAACCCACTATTAGCCATTGCTAAGGCACACAGGCCTCACTAAACTCTGATCATTGTATAGCTAGAAACCAGTTTGGCTCATTTGTGTGTTAGCATTGTTAACATAGTATTAAATTTAAAGAGAAGTGTTTAGTGTTTGGACTTTATGAAATGCTTGAGAGTGGCTCCATTCATTAATCTCATTTGTAATAGTTATAATCCATGTTATGGATTAAAAAGCACTGCGGTATAAAAAGCACCGCACAGGGCATAACTTGGATGAGACCATTGGTATCATAAGATAGAAAAGCCTTGTTAGAATGTAACTATTATTATACATCAAAAACAAACTTTTAAAAATGTATCCACCAAGTTTGCCTAGTTATTCTGCTATTCATTTGGCTTAAGAATAAGATTAAACTTGTGGATATTTTTGACAGTTTCCCGTACCACCTTCAAAGAAAAAAAAAAGCAGTGAATTCCACTGCATGCATTATTCCTATAGAATCAGAAGTGGTGTTTCCAGTGTACCCTTCACAGCTGTTTGACCTTGCTGCTTTTTCACACATAAAAGCTTCTATTCTCTGTTGAACTGCTAGCTGTATGAGAAACAATCAGTCAATTTTACAGATGCTACAAACACTTCAATTCACTACACAGTTAATAGTATCACAGTAAATCTCACATTATAGGTTCAATTTTCAAATAATTGACTTAGAAACCAGCATTATTTTGACCCCCATCTTGTACATAGCCGGGCGAGTAACTTGTCGGTACACAGCTCATCAAAGGGAACATCCAAGGGATATTGTAACAAATGTCATGGTTGGAACTCTGGAATTAGGGGTCCTCAGGGGTCTTTGTGAGACTGTGGCTCTCAGTAAAATCACAGGGCTGGTGTTCTAGGGATGCTGACTGCCGTCTGTCCTACTAGTGCCCCCATCTGCTAATTCATGGCTGAGAAATAAACCTCTCTCACATCTTCTCAGGGCATGCTGGATTTACATTCCTCAGACAGCTGGACTGCCGTTCTACAGAGCCTACCCTATGCAAATATCAGGTGGGAGTGTTTTCAGACTCATAGTCTGCTTCGGCTTCTTCTCCTTTAGATTTCTAATCTAATTTTTCAATATAATTTGTATATGCAACTGGACTAAAAAGAGAGGGGGAAAGTAAGTCCCCGGAGGTGTGAGTGTGGGAGCCTTGTTGGTTTAAAATCAATCTTTTGGCCAGAGACGATAAATACAGTAAAAGACATGGGCATTCAAATACTATGGTAATAGGAGCCAATAGATAGCCAGATGTGCCATAGTATCATCCAAACTGTGATAGCTGCAATCCATTTACCTACAACTGTGAGACTCCAGAGTGTGCCAATGTATGGGTATGGATTAATTAAAAGCTGGTGAGCTTGTTGGAGAAATGTCTTAGTGGGGAAGCACAGAGAATAGAGCAATCCTAGAAGTAGAAATAAGTAGCAGGCACCAATTAAGGTCTGGGACACCTCAGTTTGAAGCAAAAAAAAATCTCAGGTGGCCAGAGGCAGCAGGGAACTAGAAGAAGGGTACTAGGTAACAACTTAGTCACTCAGAGAGCATGTTTGATATCTTCTTTCTCCATATCCCACCTGTGGCTTTTCCTGTTCTGGGTACCATTGCTGTCCTCTCCTACGCAGCTTCCATTTTGGCTTCCAGCCACCAGGGAGCCCTTCTTTTGATAGAGCATCCATATAGTCTGGGCGCTCTCTTGCGCAAAAGCATGTAGTCAGCAAGAGTAAGTTTCAGGTCCAACACTGGGTTCCCAAAGTACAAAGGACGCCATTCAGGTATCTGTCAAGCACAAACAGTTTATTGCTTGACAGCTAACAGCTGTGCCCCATAAATGGAAGAATATAATAAAGAAGCGGCATATCTTACGTCCCTTCCAGCAAGCCTGAGACCCCAGGTAGGCTGCGGATGAATTGAGAGGTTGTCTCAGTTTCCGAGGTGCTGGTACCCAAAGCCCATCGTCAAAGTCTGATTTGCTAGGCTCCGAGGCAGCCTTAAATACAGTTTTCCTGCCCTGTTTGGCAGTTTGGAAATTTCCAGGGCTTATTCATTAATGCTGATGTAGAGCTTAGCTGTTAGCTATTGATCTGGTTCTGATCTGGTTCTTCTTGTCCTTTGACCCTGTTTACATGATCAGTACTTTAGGGTAAACAGAGTTGTTTATGCGTTCTTGTCCTTTAACCTTATCTTATACTTTTCTTGCTATGCTGGCAACAATGGTGGTGTATGTTCCCAAAGACTTGCTTCTGGCTCATCAGATATAGGGGAAAGGGAAAGAGGTGGGGGGGAAAGGAATGCAGGCCTCACCACCCCTAAACTATCATGTACAAAGTTCTTCTGCAATTGACCACTACAAAGCACATTGCTTTTCCGATGTGTTTTTGCAGTGTGGACGCGCTCTTGCGCAAGAAGTTTTTTCAGAAGATCTCTTCTGCAAATAGCTTCTTGTGCAAGAAGCCTATAGTCTAGACATAGCCTAACTGGCCTTAACTTGCCATTGGCAAGCTATTCTCATAGAAAATTCAATATAAAAAGGTTGATTTGTAGGCATAAAATATTTTTATTTGAATACCTAAAAATATTGTAAAGTTTAAAAAATCTGCCATTTTAAACATTTCTTCCAACAGATCCCCAGTTAATTTTGTTCCTCTTGGTCATCCCACTCTCCATTTTTTAACATAAAGCTACAAAACACTGTATTCTCCCTGCATTCATCCTAAATGAAAAGTATAACTGAAGAGGCCATGAGAGTAAGATTCCAAGGTTAAATAATCTGGAGGAGGATTAGACATTGGTTGCTCTATGTATATCTGAAGCCTACATCACCTTTGTGTCTGAGGTTTTATTCATCTGCTTCGCCTATTTCTATGCTCTAAGAGGGTCGTGGGAATCTCAAATACAGAGAGAAAGATTTTTCCTTAGTGAATGCCTTTATTTTTTTGAAAGTCAGTGAGACAAGAAGACATGCATAGTTTATGGTGCAGATAAGCATGTTGGATCATATTAGAGAACATTGAAGAAATTATTCTTGAAATTATTGTATTTTTATGTAAAGATTAACCCTTGGATGCTGACAGTGTTAGGATTTGCAAGAATAACTTGCCTAAGGGCTGACTTAACTTCTTCATCTGTCTTTTCTGAAAAATGTTTGTTAACCTTGTCAAAGTACTCATTGCTCAGTGAGAGAGAGATGCACCTCTTGCCTTGTTCTCTACCTTCTTGCACTAGTATACAAATCTAAAGTAGTTCTCCACATAAGCATTATGCAGAATAGACAGCTGTGTAAGGCACCACTATATTTGGGGCACCACCTTGGCCCAATCCCTCAGCCCTCTGGCCCCTGGTCCACCTCCTGGTCACATAGCCCAATCCCCTAGCTCTGGCAGCCCAATTCCCCAGCCCTTCACACAGCCTCCTATCCCTGAGAGCTGAACCCTCAGCCCCCCACTCTGCATCCCAGCCCCAGAGGCTGAATCCTCCTGCCTCCTTACCCCCTGCTCTGACCACCCCCCAGTTCTAGTGGCCCCAATCCCCTGGCTCCCAGCTCCATCTACAGGCACTTGTGGACCCAATCTTCCATCCCCTTCTCCACCTCCTGACCCACAACTCTAACAGGCTGCACTGCTCCCCCTTCTGCTTGTTCGCCACCCACCTCCTACCCTGTTCTTGTGCCCACAGCCCTGAGCATAGCCTTCCCCCCCCACACACACACACAGAGAGTTGCTGCCCCACTCCCCAGAAGGGGTGTGGATGCAGATTTTTGGGCTTCGTAGCGTACCAGAAGTCATAAGGATGGCCCTGTCTCCACACTCACATTGATGGCCTGATCTGATAGGTGTTAAAATCTCACTACACCCACTGTATTCAGTGGAAGTCACAAGCACTTAAAACTCCTAGGATCAAGGCATAATTTGCTGATGGAAGTTATTTGTAAACATTAAACAGGAGAATTGTGTCCTGACTATTTACTCAGTCCTTTCAGACTACTGTCTATGGGTATGTCTACACTACAGCACTAATTCGAACTAACTTAATTCGAATTAGTTAATTCAAAATAAGTTAATTCGAATTAGTGCATCTAGACCTAAAAACTAATTCAAATTAGCGTTTTGCTAATTTGAAATAGCATGTCCACATTGAGTGGACCCTGAACCAAAGTTAAGGCTGGCCAGGACCAGTGCCAGCAGGGCATCATGTTAGGATTTAGAGTGTGGAGCTGCTGCCTCAGGCTAGCCGAGGGCTGTGCTTAAAGGGACCCGACCCCCACCCCGGACAGACAGTTCTCAGGGTTCCCCAATTGCTTGTCTAACTCGATGACGGACAGCAAAGCAGTCCAGGCTTGGAGTGCCCTGAGTGCCCGCACTCGGCACATCACAGCACTCGGCCATCAGCCCGGCTGCACTTGCCGCAGGCTGCCATCCTGGGGGATCAATCAGAGGGCTGTCAGGATCCAGGAGGCCCTGCAGGAGAACTTCCACCCCTAGAAGCCCACAAAGCCACCCCAGTCCTCCCCATCGGAGGCTCGTGCCCCATTCCTCCCTCACCTCCTTCCACTTACCCCACTCTAGCCCCCCTTCCTGATGTAAAAAATAAAGGACACGTGTGTTCAAAAATAGAAACTCTCTTTATTTAACTAAACGGGGGGAGGGGAAGATTAACCTCTGGGGAGACTGGGAAAAGGAGGTGCGAGAGGGAAAGAGAGAGGGTGGGAGAGGAGAGGGGGAAACCTGGGAGGAGGGAGCTGGAAGGGGGAAGCCAGGGGAAGAAGGAGGAGGGGAAGTATAAAACTATGGTACAGCATATCTTCAGTACTGTGTACATACGTGGTCTCCTCACCTCAAAAAAGATATTTTGGCCTTGGAAAGGGTTCAGAAAAGGGCAACTAAAATGATTAGGGGTTTGGAACAGGTCCCATATGAAGAGAGGCTAAATAGACTGGGGAGGGATATGATAGAGGTATATAAAATCATGAGTGGTGTGGAGAGGGTGAATAAAGAAAAGTTTTTCATTAGTTCCCATAATATAAGGACTAGAGGACACCAAATGAAATTAATGGGCAGCAGGTTTAAAACTAATAAGCAAAAGTTCTTCTTCACACAGCACATAGTCAACCTGTGGAACTCCTTGCCACAGGAGGCCCTGAAGGCTAGAACTATAACAGAGTTTAAAGAGAAGTTAGATAAATTCATAGAGGTTGAGTCCATGGAGTGCTATTAGCCAGGGGGTAGGAATGGTGTCCCTGTCCTCTGTTTGTGGAAGGCTGGGGATGGATGGCACAAGACAAATCACTTGGTCATTGTCTTCGGTCCATCCCCTCTGGGGCACCTGGTGCTGGCCGCTGTCGGCAGACAGGCTACTGGGCTAGATGGACCTTTGGTCTGACCCAGTACGGCCATTCTTATGTTCTAAGCTCAGGGCTCAGGGTCGGGGGTCTCACTGGACCAACTTGATTTTCATGCAAACCTGCTCCTGGGTTCGCATGTGGCCTTTGGTGGCCAGGCTGCCCTGGACGGCCACATTCCTGTGCCTAGTGCGGAGATCGTGGACGTTGGAGGCCTCCCCCAAACCTCCATGAGGTCCACGATCTCCGCACTAGACCAGGTAGGCACCCGCCTCTTGCGGCCCTGGGCAGGCTCCTGGGAGCCGCCAGCCTGGTCCTGGGAAGAGGTGGAAGTTTGGGTGACAGTGGGTGGCTGGCTCATGCTGTGCCAGGTGCAGGGTCTGCTGGCTGCGTGCTGGCAGGCTTGCAACTGGCACAAGCACTATAGCCAGACTGTGCCCCTTTAAGGGCTCCGGGGCCGGGAGGGGGGTAGAAGAGTTTTCCTGGTTTGGCCCAGAGTGGCCACCAGGGAAAGCTGGGAAGGGCTAGCCTCCAACTTGTTTGAAATAAGTGGCTACACAGCCCTTAATTGGAACTGCTTAATTCAAATTAGGCATTAGTCCTCGTAGAATTACCTAGTTGGAATTAAGCGCTCCGCTAGTTCGATTTAAATTCGAACTAGCAGTTTGTATGTGTAGCCCCTATTAAAGTTAAGCTGTTAGTTCGAATTAACTTTGTATTGTAGACATACCCTGAGAGTTTGTCTACACAGGGTAATTTACTGACATAACTATAATTATAGTGTTCTAGTTATTCCTGTATAATTTCCCATGTGGACACTCTTATGACAGTAAACATTCTGTCCTTATATACGTGCACTTTATTTTAGTTTGTCACTCAGACCACAATACTGCAAAGATATAAGTTGGTACTTATCTATATTGACATGAATAGTCTTAATGAATTCAGTGGGACTACCCATGGGTAAATTCTGCAGTTTCACTGAGCGATTGAGGTGGGAAATATTGTTTGCTGTTAATTTTCACCCTTTTCTAATGACTGTCCTCTTGGCACCAGTAGGCAAATAAAGACTATGTTCAATTCCTTTTACACACCTGTCTCCATTTGAAGCGCCTATTGACATTAAAATACAGTAGTTTCAGGATGTCATATCAAAACCTCATGGTTGAAATAGCTTAAATCCTCATATCTACTTTAATTTGCTATATTTATAGCAAAATGCTGAGAATTTAATTGCCTCAAATTACATAATCCCAGGAAACTCTGATATTAACATGCTATGGTTATAAGAGGAAAAGAAAAATTATATCTGGCTGCTTTGACATCATTCATCAGTTATTCTCAGTGTTTTGACATCAAAAAGTAAATCATTTTTTGCAGCATTGACATTCCTTGTTAGGTAATGTAAGAAATTCAGTGATTCATATTATACCATGTATTTACAGATTTAATAATATCTCGTGCTCTAAAGATGAGCAAAAAAATTGCAGTGAAAAATCTGTAGCAGCTCACAATTTTATTAAAAATAATTTGTTTGAGATAGTTCACTGAAGTGTTTTGGTGGACACCACTTTGCCTTTTGCTTTACTTCCAAACATTTAGTTGTATAGGTTAGTTTTCACTAAGGATATTTTTCATGTTAGATATCAGTTACTCTGGCTTCATGAACAAGGTCTAGAACTAGAATTCTGATGTGAATTGTATTTTACAATATTTGTTTCCCCCAAATAGTGCCTATTTTTCTCTGAAATTTCAGTTTTCATGAATATAATTGCCAGTTAAACTGTTTGCTAGAATATTAATGGAAAGCAAATACAAAAGGAGATCCAATCACAGTAAATATATTTTACTTAAAAATTTCAGTGAATATTGCTGGCCAGTGTTTTGCAGTAATATGCAAGATGTAAAATACTCTGATATTTGCTGATCTGGATGGAATAACATGTTTGACCTAAAGCTGTCAGAGTCACATTGCAGAACATATTTTTCAGTGCCAAAAACAAAGCAATTTTTAATATTTTATCTGGTGCTTTATTTTTATGAATAAGGTGTTCTAAAGGGCTAATGTTGGCTTTCTGCCAAGCATTGCATGCATGAGCAATATACATTTCTCTCCCCTGCCTCTCTCCCCCAGATCTCCCAATACAATGAAAACTTGATCAGTAATGCATTTACAAATCCATTGCAACACATGAGCACCACTAAAAAGTAGTTATGCAGGTCTTTGTAATGTGAGCATAACTAATGGCTACGATAACAGCAACAACTGTATCTTTCATTGTATGATAAATCAGAATTTGAACTCAGGTCTTCTGTAGTGAAAGCTACTACATTAAATCACTTTACCACCTAGCCATAGATATGAACATTAATGCTGAAACACAGACTACACTAGCCACATCTGTTGTAGTATTTTTCATATCGGCATAAATTAAAACTGAACATTTCAATTTTACTCTTGAATATGCTGGGTTCCATAGATTAAAACTCCCTTTATCCTCTTCCCCTCTTGCCCAATTTTTCTTTGTCTTAAATATTCTGGATTTATCCAAATATAAAAATCCTAAATTACAACAATGTCTAATCTTTTAGATATCATCATTTAAATTAACCAACCGTTGTGTCTGAAAGGCCGGCTTTCACAATTAACCTTTTGCCTGTGATGTAGCTCTCTCTCTGTGTATTTGTATTAGCAGCTTCTGTGCATCATATTTTCTACACATAATTGTATATTTTTGGAATGATTTAAACTGATCAAGAACCTTATCCTCCAAGTGTTTGTAGGGTCACCAAAACAAATCTCTCATTTTGAGGTTGGTGGTAACTTGTTCTATCCCTTCGCTTCTGATTAAAGTATAGGCAGTTATTGAAATACAATTTACTTAAGATGAAACCACTTTTCAGTGACTTTTAATAGTGTCTTAGCTAAATATGTTTTTCTAAATAAGAAAGGAAAATATTGACAAATCATTCTAAAACATCCAGAGGCAATTCCCGGACACTTGGGCTATGTCTACATAACAGCATTTTTTTTTAATAACTGACACTATTTAAAAATAACAAAGACCATGTCTACATTATTTCAAAATAATGGTGAGCTGGAGGACTTCTTACTCTGATTCCTATAAACCTCATTTTACAAGTAGTAAGGGAAGTCGAAGGAAGACAGCACCAAAAGCTGAATTCAGTTATTTTGACTTAAGTTATGCAATTGGTGTAGCTCAAGTTGTGTAACATAATTTGATTTTGCCCTGCTGTGTAGACATGCCCTTGGATGGGTTGTATTCCAACTTTGTGTAAAAAAAAAAAAAATCATTTCCTGTAGATTTAGGATCAGCTGGTTTCTATAGCTTCCAAATGCAATTAAAATATTTTGAAGTGCTCATGCATCTGACGAAGTGGGTCTTTGCCCACGAAAGCTTATGCTCCTACACTTCAGTTAGTCTATAAGGTGCCACAGGACTCCTCGTCGCTTTTGGTAAGTGTAGAAACCAATAGGCATTGGTGATATGAATGCCAGATAGATCTTTTATGTGTGGATTATAATGTGGTCCTAAAAGTATACAGTATTCACAAGTTGAGTATTTCTAGGTAGCTTCATTTTGACCCAAGACGTTGAAGTTTCCAGTCTTAAATCTTTCAGTGACGCATCTGTCGTGCCTCAGAGGGCAATTCAGACAAGTGAAGAGTTGTCAATTATCTTAGCCCTGACTGCCTCATAATGCCCTGCTACTGTATCTGATAGCCTGGGAAACTCTCAGTCTATAACAGGAATGCAGGACATACTCTGTATATCAGAAAAAATAACAAGGACTCCAGTGGCGGCGAGGAGTCCTGTGGCACCATAAAGGCTAACCATTTTATCATGGCATAAGCTTTTGTAAGTTTCAACACACTTCATCAGATGCATGAAGGGAAAGAAAAAGGAATAGATGGGATACAGAGATGGGAATGTGTATAACTGCAGTTCTGATCTCACAACTCTGACCCGCAGCAGCCTGCAAACAACATACCAGTTACACCCCTAGGCTACGTCTAGACTGCAAGCCTCTTTCGAAAGAGGCTTTTTTGAAAGATACTTTCAAAAAAGCCTCTTTCGAAAGAGAGAGTCTAGACTGCAACCAATACTTTCGAAAAAGCAAGCCGCTTTTTCAAAAGAGAGCACCCAGGCAGTCTGGATGCTCTCTTTCGAAAAAGCACAGTTTGCATTACATAGTGCCTTTTTTCGAAAGAGCACTTTCGAAAAAAGGCGTTATGCCTCATGAAATGAGGCATACCGCCGTCGAAAGAAAAGTCACATTCTTTCGATTTAATTTCGAAAGAACGCAGCTGTAGTCTAGACGCAGGTGAAGTTTTTTCGAAAAAAGCCTACTTTTTTCGAAAAAACCCTGCAGTCTAGACACAGCCCTAGTCTCCACTGGCCTTAGTTGCAACAAGCAAGGTGACCCCAGTGCACTCCCAGTCCTGAATGTTTCCCAAATGGCACATTTTGTCATGTCCAGTTCTTCCTGGACAGCTCAGAAATAATAAGGTTTGTTTGTTTCTTAAAAGAGATAAAAGCATATCACAGCTTATTAACTGGGGTAAATACAACCTTCCCTTTAAGCACAGCACTGAGTTGTCTTATAGGAAAAATATAAAACAAATGCATTGCCAAAATATACATAGGATTAAATGAGTTCAAATATAAGGAATGAAGATACTTACAAATAAAAACCAAAATGTGCTTCTAAAAGTATAAAACTTAATTTAACAAAAGCATAGGCTTTGTTCAAGATGGTTTCTCTCGTCCAGCTTCCTTCTTCATAGTCATGGTTAACTAGTCAGGCAGTTTCCTCCACAGACACTGGCTTTGCTTTTCTTTGTATGTGACAGATCTTTGCCTAAGTAGGTTTTCCCAACTTTATTGAATTTCCAGGGATATCTTGGTTTCTCAGCTTGCAAGAGTTCTGTTCCCCTGAGTCTGTCCAATAGTGGATTCCAAAGATGTCTTCTGTCTTTTCCTGTATCTTCTATAGGCCAATGACTTCATCACAAGAGTCAGGATGACCTTATGCTCTGCTTCTAGTCCTGCAGACTTTCCATGCTTTGGTGATTTCTAAGTAAGTGGGGTTGGTTTCCATTTGGTTTTGTTCACATCTTGCTTAATCTGATTGGAGACAGCTGTATACTCTTTTGTCTCAGTGGAAGCCTGTTTGGCCAAAAACTGTAAAGCATAATATTAATAAATATTAATAATTCATTGTATAGTGTTAATAAGTAGAGTTCACAGTATTGATCATAGACTTTCAGAAAAAAAAGTCACTCAAACTTTTATAATACAGTATTATCGTATGCAGTAAGTTTATACGGTTGCTTATCACTTGAGATTTGGACACCCATCTTTATTTACATAGCAGATAAACAAAGTAGGGACAAAATACTTTATCTGAGAAAAATAGACTTTCATTAGGCTGGTCAGAGAAGCAAATAATTTCCTTTGTTCAGGACAGATCTGCTTACCAACTTTCCTTACATGCATACTCACTTTAGTCATAATTTCAGCATATATCCACAACTCTCAATATACATCCTGTGTATTTGCTTCATGTCGGAGTATCAATGATCAGAGTTATTCATTTTTAAATGAAAACCCACTAGGCATATTCTGCACAAAATATTATTACAATAGCATGCAAGGTAAGAATACGGTGAAACTTATGGTCACAGCATCCCATCTTCCTTCTTGGTTTATCTGCCAGGCTAAACATCTTCTAGTAACACCGTATTTCAGATATACCCAGGGCTTTCATTTCTTTGATCTAGATTTTTGCTTCCTCCTTTTCATCTAAAAATAAAGCTTTCTCTTGTATTTTAAGACAAAAATTTAATGATGCATGGCACAGAAGACAACTGTTAAATGTGTTTTAAGTTTCCACTATATTGCACTTTTTATGGTAGCTTCTGAAATGAACTAGGAGTACTTTAGGTTGCAGCCATTTCTGCCATTACTGGTTGTGATGCATTAAAAAGAAACAGATTTTTTTTTTCACATCTCAACCTAATGCAGTCTTTTCACAAGGCGTCCTGGATATGACCCTATATTTGAGGGCTTTTTCCCATCATGGGACCTAAATCTGGTGCTGAACACTATGATAGACTATTCATGTCAGCCACTGGTTCCATTCCTCTTAGTCTTTTGACCTTAATTCTGCCTTCCAGCTTGCTATATGTTTGGCTTGATGGGTTAGTGAGCTTCATGCTCTCCTGCACCTATCCTCTTACACATTTTTTACAACAAAGCAATAATAAGAATAGTTCTGGGATCTCTGCCAAAAGTGGCTTCCAATTCAGATAAATCGTGAAGTATTTCTACCTTTGTTATACCATAAGCCTCCATCCTCTCTGAGCACAAATTGCATTTCTGGATATCCACAGGGCACTTCAAACTTCAAAACTTTTCTTCACGGTACTAAGGACATTTTCAAGCCAAGCTTCTTGTTTGCTATGAATAAATATGGTAGCTATGCTTCCCAGATTACTAGAACAAATGGATTACCTACCTGCATCTGTTGTCTTTGAAAGTAAAGAAAAAAATCTTCCATATTTCATACTGGCATGTTAACAGGGGCAGTAGGCACTATTTCTTTGGGAAAAGTGGAAAGTTTTGTTTTAGAAATACGTGAAAGAGCTTGAGCTTCTCTATCTGTTTTCTTAAGATATGATAGGCTGCGCAATTGGACAAGATTTGAGGATCATACCAGAAGCCAAATATTTTACCAATCTTCTGATTTTAAAACAAAACTAAATCCTAAAATCCATATTTACACAAGCTTCACCAAGATCTTTTTCCTTGATTTCTAACTTTCAGTTAATTTTTATCAAGTTTATGCATGTTCTGAAATTTTCCTTCTGAACTTCCATGTAAAATGTAATATTCTAAAAGTGTCCCATAACTGTACAACATAAAATGTAGCCAGTAAATTTTTGAAGTAGTAAGCATCAACTCTCAATTCCTACCTTTAAATCACCATTTGCTGTCACAATTGCACATTTGATAACAAATATTTCTCTTTGGAAGCATGAAGAAGTTGGCCAACTTTATCAGTTTCTTTCATAAAATTCTTACATTATGTCCACATGTTAATGCATATTAGCTTCTAAAATTTGTGGATATATTGCTGTAAAATTTCTGTAAAATTTTGCAGTAATCTCATAGGAATAAAAGAACAAGATGTACTCTAAACCTTCTCCATTTCTTAATAAGAAGTTCTTGACACATCTGATGTAATAATGAAGAAAACTATGAACAATATGGATACTAACTATTTGCAACTTCCTTCCTTCCAAATATTTACACCAGTTTACTTACTGTAATGAGCAGAGTAAACGTAGTATAGTAAATTCCTCTAGAAATAACTAAAATAAAATTCCTTTAAAAAAAGTTATAACTTGATCAACAGTACTTTACTTCCTCTTTTAGTACATCATCGTGTGGATGGATAATGGTAAGTTAGTTATTTATGCACTGGAGTAAAGGGACTAGTAGCAGAGCTATGGAGTTTATTTATTTATGGTCAGTTCTGCACTCTTTTACCATTATTGAGCTTTTCATTGAATACCTCCATTACTGGTGCATAATTCAGTGACACATTGAGTTTCCATCTTGAGTTTATTTTCTGTTTACAAGAGGCTCCGAATTTTAACTCTGTTTTTAATAATACCCTTTGCAAATTTAATAATAACTAATACAATAGCTTGCCACAATATAGATGGTATCATCTTGCTATACTGAAGAAATTAGACTGTATAAAATCCTTTTAATGGACTCTTTTGTCATCTGAAATAATATTTTGTATACCACCATAATAATGCCTTTTTATGTAGAAATGAATGTCAGCACAGTTTTAATGTGTCCCTCAAAGTTTTTGTATGTAATCTTTGTAGCTATTTCATAATAAATAGGAGAGCATATTCAACATGAATGTATAATTTTATGATATTGATGCAGCTTAGGCAAGTTTGGAATTTAAAGTATTTTTGACAAGTGTAGTCTCATTTATTTCAATGTTCAGTGCTGTCACAGATGTGACGAGAATCTGTTATCGGTAAATCTTGTTGGAAAAAGCTAAAACAAACTCTCACCACTTCCAACCCCCCTGTGTAATAGATTAAGACAGGGGTTCCCAAACTTTTTGACACAGAGACCAGTAAATCCATTCACGAACTTTTGGAGGACTGGTAATGTTCATTTGCATATTTGCATATTTATTAATCAAATGATGAATATTCAAATAAGTTGTGTCTGGTCCTCCCAAAACCTCCAGTGCCAGCTTTAGCATAGCTTTTGATATGGTCACCCACAATATTCTTGCCAGCAAGTTAAAGAATATGGATTGGATAAATGGACTGTAAGACAGACAGAAAGATGGTTAGACCAGGGTTTCCCAAACTTTTTACTTTAGTTGGAACCCTTTTTTTTCAGTACTGTTTTTTGCAGCCCAAAAATATAAACACATAAAAAACAAACTGAGAAAATACCAGACATATAATATGTCTGGTATTTTCTCATTAGGTACGTTTTATTATTATTAGATGTATCAGTTTGTAGTTTCAAACTGCCTGGCTGGTAAATGTGCTCAGGGTGCATGAGTGTGTCTACCAGCCAGACAGTTCGCAACTACTCGAGAGGTGTGTGTGTGTGTGTGTGGTGGGGGGAACAATAGAATCCCTGAGCCGGACTAACTCGTGCTTTGTGGGGGGGGGGAAGGGGGCAGCGCCCCGAGATCTACATATGGCCGGGTCAGTCCCACTCCCCACAGGCCGATTCATTTCCCGCCCCCGCTCCCTCCTCTGCACCTCTCGCCAGCCCCACTTCCCCAAACCCCCTCCCGGGAAGCCAGTTCTCCCCAGTTTCTCCTCCGAATCTCCCTTGGCCAGCCCCACTGCCCGTGTCCAGCTCTCCTTCTGGCGGCCGCTTCTCCCCCCTCCCCCATATCTTCCCCGGCCAGCTCCCTGCCCCCAACCTCGCGCCTCCCAGCAGCCCTGCTTCCACCAGCCCCCCAATCTCCTCAGCCCACCCCAATTCCCGCATTCAGTGCTGCTTCCGGTGGCCGGCTCTCCCCTCCTCCTCTCCCCCAACTAGGATTCTGCCAGGAGCTGGAATTTCCAGCTGCAGACTCCGCCCGGGCCAGCAGAGGGCTTGGGGGACCCGGCGCCACACGGGCACTCCAGGAGCGCAGAACACCCTGGCAGCCACTCTGAGGCCCGGTAGTTTTCTCCCACAGCCCATAGTTTGAGAAACGCTGGATTAAGATATTGTGCTGATGTGCAACATTTTAAGACAATATTCATTTGGACAGCTAATATGCAAATATGTGAAAGCTCAAATTTAAGAGTGAATAGTGTTGCAAGTATACTGTGAGCGCAGTACAGTGAGCGCTCTTCTCACAGGCCAGCAAAACAAGAAAGTGGATGCTTGCTACTTGCATCCTGCATCATTTCATTTCTTGCTTGGGGTACGGGTCTTCAGTTTGCTCAGTTCTGCAACTGTTCTAGGAGAGGGGCTCCCACTGACATAAGTGAATAGTTGGTACAGTTTGCAAATGTATTTCAATCTAGAAATGTTTTTTTTAAGTGCATTAAGAAATATTTGATTTTTACAACCCATTTTGACATGTCTCAGCTGCTGTTTTCAAAGGGTATGTCTAAACTACATGGCTCCATCAACGGAGCCATGTAGATTTGTTGTTTTGGCAAAGGCAAATGAAGCCGCAATTTAAATGATTGCAGCTTCATTTACATTTACATGGCTGCCGCGCTGAGCTGACAAACAGCTGATCAGCTGTTTGTCCGCTCAGCGCGCTAGTCTGGACGCTCCCCTGCCGACATCAAAGCCCTTTGTCGGCAGCCCCGGTAAACCTCGTCCCACGAGGAATAATGGGGCTGCCGACAAAGGGCTTTGATGTCGGCAGGAGCGTCCACACTAGCGCGCTGAGCCGACAAACAGCTGATCAGCTGTTTGTCGGCTCAGCGCGGCAGCCATGTAAATGTAAATGAAGCTGCGATCATTTAAATCGCGGCTTCATTTGCCTTTGCCTATGTGTCTAATCTACATGCCTCTGACGACAGAGGCATGTAGTCTAGACACAGCCAAAGTGTTTAAGTTAATAGGAAGAGCAACTACCCATATAGAAAAGGCACTGTACCTTCATCCAATTCATTATATAGTTTTTAAAACTATACTTTTTCCAAGATCCAAATGAAAACCATCCAATATCCTCTTCAAAATCACATGTCTCCCATTGCTCCTTCTGTTTTACTCCTCTCCAGAAGGAGGCAAGGATATGAGAAAGTCTATACTGTGTGTCATGAAAATAAGGAAATTCAGGCAGACCTGCAGACAGAGCAAATTTCAAAATCAGGATCCCTACACTGAAAACACATGGCTTCCCACTCTCTTTAGAGGTTATTTTTTGTGTGTGACATCTGCTTTCAACAAGTGTGGTAACCCCAGAGCAGAGCTGGTCACTGAGCTGCACAAGATCAAAATTATTTGTCTTTAGGAGTTAAAAACCACCAACTTATATTGATCTTGGAAACAGACTGCAAGTCAGGGCAGATCACAAAACAGAGGGGTAGTGTGGTTCTGCTTAAAAACAACATTGACTAAGCAAGCAGCCATATTCTGCAGTACATTCAGTTTTCGCATACTCTTAAGATGCACCCATTGCTATAATCAAGTTTCAAGGTAAATGTGGTGATTTTGGATAATGTAAAGTGTCTATGAACCACACTATACTGTGCACAATTGTTTAATGGTTACAAAATATTCTACACAAATAGAATGCATATTTAAATACTTGAAAAATCATTGCCCAATGATAAAAGTCTTTTCATTAGGCACATTTAATCAGTCCCCTTGGAAGCACAGAAACCCCATAAATCCATTTTAAGCTACTTCATTCATTGCCAACTCAAAAATCTAATCATGGTCCTTTGGTTGCAGCTTTCTCCTGGCTCCCTTAGCCTTTCCCATCATTGGCAAGTTCCTAAAACTACCTCTGGGGTGAAACCTCCTCAGGCAGCCTTCAGAGAAACAAGCCCCTCTGAGTCTGAAAACCCCTCTGAGAACTATGTTCTTTTTTAAAGTCTCTGTTATTGAACAGAAACAAACAGATCTGATGTGTAAGACCAGAAGGGGAGCATGACTAGTTTACCAAATGTCTGAATGGGATCAGCATTTTGATGAAAGTAAGATAGCTGAGGTTTAATCCTGGATGAACAAATATAATAATAAATTTCTCCTTCTTCAGTTGAGGCATCTTTACTTACTTTTTTCTTACTCATATTTGCCATTGGAGGATATTATTACATTTTAGTTTGCTTTTGGATGAGCAGCTTCAAATGTCTTTTACCATCTACACTTGATCAAGAGGTAGTGACCCTTTCTTTCAGATCTGGACCTTACTTCTCATTGTCATTGTGTCAGGGTACAGTACTCACTTGTGCAAGAAAAAAGCCAGAAGAAAAGCTTAGTTCCATGGAATACGTGACTCTGATAAACTTGGCTCTATTTCATCTGTGAGAATTTGTGGTCCGCCAGTGGATGTTAGCTATGTAAGTCACAGTTTCCATCTGGATTTCAATTTTTATTCAAGTATCAGAGGGGTAGCCGTGTTAGTCTGGATCTGCAAAAGCGACAAGGAGTCCTGTGGCACCTTATAGACTAACAGATGTATTGGTGCATAAGCTTTCCTGGGCAAAGACCCATTTCATCAGATGCATGTAGTGGAAAAGTGGTTTCCGAAAAAAATGGTCCTACAGCGAAGCCTCTGGCTCTTATCAAGTAATAAACAGCCCTGCTTGGATAGGACTTTGTTTGGGTTGTTTTTGCTTGTGTTGGGGAAGGTGTTTCAGAATAGAGGGGAGATGAAGTAGTGGCTGCTTTGAAAGCTTTTTTACTAGAAAAGCTTTATTAAAAAAGGCTTTGCAATGGTTCATAAAAGTAGTTGGCCTCTGAGTTTGTCTAATCTCTTCTAGAAGTTAATACCGCCACCAGACTGCACGAGCTGTTTTCTCACAGAGGAATGCAACTGTTATGGAACCAGGCACCCAAATACCTTGCTTCAGACACTTGGTTTCCTAGCCCTGGTCTACACTAGGGAGTTATTTCAAAATAATCCCCCTTATTTTGAAATAATAAGCAGAGAATCCACACTACAAAGCCTGTTATTTCAAAATAACAGGCTGGTTATTTTGAAATCTGTACTCCTGCTTTTCCTTGGGGAATAACGTTTGTTTCAAACTAGTTATTTCGAAATAGCGTTAGTATGGATGAGCTGGTGCTGCTATTTCACAATAACTGCTCCCCAGAGTAATTTGAGGTAATTGCTCCCCAGTGCTTCCAGGGCTCTAAGTTGAGGAAGCGCATCCACAGTAATGGAGCCTGCCTCAGACTAAAGGAAGAAAAGAAAATGAATTGATCTGAAAATGAATATTAGAAATACCTTATTCTATATAGTTTTTCCAAAAAACGCATCCATTATATTGTAAAAATGCATTCAATTCTGTATGTTTTAACAAGTACGTTTCTTCCCCCCCATTATCTAGTATGTTTGTTCCCCCCTTCCCTTAGTCTCGATTCGTGAGTCCCCAAGTCTGGCTCACATCCTGTTTGTAATACTCCACCGACTCTCGTAACAGTTCATACAACTTTCATCGAGATGTCAATGGATACAGCGCTCCCGCCTTAGGTGGTGAGGAGAGGGGGACCCAGACCCACCCTCACTCATGGGCCCCAGCCCAGGGCCCTAAAGACAGCGACTATCTGTGGTCTCTGTCCAGCTGGCGGGGCTTCCCACCAAAACACTCCAGCTCGCAGGCTTTAATTATATGCCCCACCCTGAACTGCTTCCTCTCCTTATTGTCTCCCGGCGGCGGACCGCCCGTTCCCCCTTCCTTTGGCAGAGCTTCCGCCGGCCATAAGTCTCCCTCCTCAGCTTCCCAATACCTGCCATGCCTCCTTCATGCCCCGTGCTCTTCCTTTCCCCCTCTCCTAACCATTTCTCCCCTTTTAAACCGTCCGCCCTCCATCCCCACGCTCCCCCATCCTCCCCGACATCATTCCTGTGCCATCTCCCAGGCTCTGCCCCCTTTCCATTCACCACTTCTAGTGCAGCCGCGCCACGGCCACCGCTCATGGTTCCTGCAGTCTCTGAGTGGTGGAGTTGGCGCGTGGCGTATGAGCACCCCGCACACACTGCGTACCTGGCTCCCTGTGCCATGTACATGACTGCCGTCAGGCACTTCGGAGTGCAGGGCGTTGGTGCCCCATCACAATATGGTACATGTCTCCAGGATAATGTACATATTTTCCTCAGAGATTTGAGTCAGTGTTGCCCTGAGATAAAGCCCAGTGAAGATAATGAAAAGATTCCCAATGTCTGATGGGCTTTGAATAAGGTCTTATAAGAACTAAGTAGTAGCATTGATCTGTTTCCATTAATGTCCATAACATGCTAGCCACTGTTCAAACCCAAAAGCACACTCCTATCAGTCATTAAATTACTTTGCAGTCATTGTTTTGTGTCAAAGCATAATGTCTTTTTACATGTCATTTTCAGTGTTAATTACCATGAGAATCAGCAGCTGGCTGCTAAATTACACCTTTGCAGAATAAAAAGTTATCAGCCTTGAATGATTTAGAATTCATCCATAATTCATTTGTCAAGGCCTAGTAGTGCAGTACTAGTGAGCAGTTTGGCATTCAGTTCCACAGTTTGGCTTCTCACTTTTTTTTTAAGAATGTAAATATGAATTAGGTCTGATCCACACAGCAACTGTCTTCAAGCTTTACAATCAAAACTTTAAATAGTGTGATACAGGGGAAATAATAGAGGCCTAGAGATTCCAACTACTTCCTCCAATTTCTCTTTCTATTACTCTCTACTCTGTTTACACTACAGATTAGATTGAAGCAGCCTCAATGTTCCAGGGTTTGGATTAGCAGATCTAGTGAAGACATGCTATTTCAAACTGAAAGGGCACTTCCATCACTGCCAGTAGTCCTGCTTCTATGAGGAATAAGGGAAGTCAAAGGAAGAGTGTTCTCCCTTCTACTTCCCGCAGCGTGGACAGCACCAAAATTCAAATTAAGATATTTTGAGTTAAGCAACACAATTAATGTAGCTGAAGTTGTGTAGACCAGGCCTAAAGAGATACATGATGATTAAAAAAGTCTAACATTAGTATTTAATTCAGTGCATCTTATATGTCTAGTCACTTGAGTCTGAACTTGGAAAACATAGAGGCAATATAGTATTTGAACAAAGAAAGAAACATTGTGACTAAGTGGGAGAGTCCAAATATTTTGAAGGATTTAGTGGAGTTTGGTTTTAGGGCTTTGTTGTGAATTACTATCTACCACTTTTAGATCTATCGGGAACTCCATAGGACACTAAGGCTATGTCTACACAGCGGAGCTATTTCACATGCCCATTATTTTGAAATAACTGGCCCGCTATTTCGGCATCTCTATAACGTTCATTCTATGAGGGTTAAGGGATTTGTCAAAATAGCACTTTATTTCAAAATTTCAAAATAGACAGCACCAATTTCAAAATAAGGTATTTCATAATAAGCTACACAATTTGCATAGTGCAAATTGCATGGCTTATTTTGAGGTAAGGGCGCTATGTAGATGCACCCTAGAATAAGTTAAAACTTATGTGAAGGAGGAAGATACAACTGAGAAGTTTATATATGAACAAAGGGGCTTTTTTAAATTGATCCTGTGCCAACAACTTATAACAAAGATATTTTCTTTTAAATAAATTTAGGTTTTGACATTTTGATGATCAAATAATATGCTAATTTAAAGTATATTTAATAAGAATTAAGGATCATAAGAGGAAATTAATGTTGAACACCTAGAGGAAAGCATTTGTTCAAGATGAAAATAAGTGTTTGAAACAGCCCACTGACAGAGGTGAGATATAAACATTAGGGTTAACCAAGAAAACCAAGTTGCTTTTAAAAACATTTAGGCTGCGTCTAAACTGGCATGATTTTGCGGAAATACTTTTATCGGAAAAGTTTTTCCGTTAAAAGTATCTCCGCAAAAGCGTGTCAAGATTGGCAAGGACGCTCTTGCACAAAAAGTGCTTTTGCGCAAAAGTATCCGTGGCCAGTCTAGATGCGATTTTGTGCAAGAAAGCCTCAATCGCCATTTTAGCCATCGGGGCTTTTTTGCGCAAAACAATTCTTCCCTGTCTACACTGGCCCTCTTAAGCAAGTATTCTTGCACAAGAGGGCTTTTTCCCGAGTGGGAGCGTGAAAGCATTTGCGCAAGAAGCACTGATTTTGTACATTACAATGTCAGTGTTCTTGCATAAATTCAAGCGGCCAGTGTAGACAGCTGGTAAGTTTTTGTGCAAAAGCGACCGCTTTGAGCAAAATCTTGCCAGTCTAGACGCACCCATAGTCTTAATGGAATTCAATACCTTTTTAAATTTTTACTTTATTCTCAACTCTTTGTTTAATTTTTAGAAGTCAAAATAATGAGCCTTTACTGTTGTGGTTCTAACATATTGTCTGGGGTATCTTAATGTTGATCTCATGGGACTGGTGATCCCCTGACAATGGACTTCAGTCTCCCAAGGAAGGGAAATTCAGCTGTCTCCCTAGCAATGTTTCCACTCTGCTTAACCCTTGCATAGATCTTTTCCATCGCTCTAGGATTCTTGTGGAAGAAGGCCCAAATTTTTTATTCATTACTTTGAAGAGTAGCACTAACAGCCATTTCTCCCTAAAAGACATAAGGAATGAGGGAAATACATTATCAAAATCACATATGTCAGAGCGATACTGGTTATGAAGTCCTTTGGGTGATTTTTATATTGCTTTTAGGCACAAGGAACTTTGTATTTGATCTTATGCAGCTGTGGGTAAGCACAATTGCTTACCGAATAATAGTTCTGGATGTGCAAAGCAACATACCTAATGTATGGTAGCAAAGATACACATTGTTCAACAGTGACAACTATATTTTTTTTTTCAAAAAGAAAGGGAGGAATGCAAATAAAATGTGAACTTTCAACTGCTTTGTTAATGGTTTAGAGCAGTGGTCCCCAACCTTTTGGAGCTGCCTGGGGGCAGGGCTACTCACGTGCCGGGAACCCGGGGGCGGGGCCACACATGCACCCGGGAGCGGGGCCATGCACATGCCTGGAGGCGGGGCCACCAATCATACGGCGCACACCTGGGGCCGGCGCCAGTGCCCCTCCTGTGCCACGCGCCCAGGGGTGGGGCTGCCCATACGCCGTGCGCCAGGGCTGGACCAGCCCAGGCGCCACATGCCCAGGAGCGGGGCTACCATCGCCCATGTGCTGCATGCCCAGGGCCGACACCGCTCCTATGCTGTGTGCCCAGGGCCAATGCCACCCCTGTGCTGCATGCCCATGGACCGGCACTGCCCATGTGCTGTGCGCCCGGGGCCGGCACAGCCCTTGCACTACGCACCTGGGGGCAGGACCACCCAAACGCTGCACACCCGGGGGTGGGTCTGCCCATGTGATGTGTGCCCGGGGCCGACGCTGCCCATACGCCGTGCGCCCAGGGGTGGGGCCAGCCCCGTTCACTCGGCGGGCACACAGAAATGGCCCCGCAGGCACCGTGTTGGGGACCACTGGTTTAGAGTCTGATTCAGCAAACTCTCATGCCTGCAGGTAACATTACTCATGTGACTACTCTCGTTAATTTCTTTCTACTTTCAGTGAGTTATACTGATGTATATTGTCATCCTCACATTTACACTGGTTTGCATGGTTTTACATATTTAATAGATGAAGCATCAATATATGTCTAATATTTTCAAGGAATTCTTAAAATGACTAAAAAAACTGAGTTAAGAACAATGAAGCAAAACTCAGGAAGACTGGCTTTTTAATTTAGATTAACACAGTTTGTCAATCAGAAAATTTTATGTCCTTTATTAAAGATACTAGTCATAATACTGAAAAAGCACTAACTTCATAGTTTTACTCAGATACAAAATTACAAATTGTTTAGACTTAATGTCGATAGTATTACTAATACATTTGAAACTAATCTTTTTTAAATCAATGGGAGTAGTCAAAATGCAGCCTGTTTTTAATGTATAGAAAATGCAAAACTAATTACTTAGAACCTTAAATTGCCTACACAAAATTTAAAAACACACTTTGCTTTCTTTTTTTTAGTACCAATAATATCTTGCAAATATTAAGTAATTTTTAAAATCCTAGCTATAGCAATCTGGTTATTCAAGTGAAAAATTAGCACTTTAAGGAACTTCCAAGCTTACAATGAAATGTTTCTTATAACAATCTCCTTACCGTTAAATTGGATTCGCTTTCAAGTCAGTCTTCTTCCAGACAAAATTACCACATGTAATTAGCTTACACAGCGGCTTGCTTAAGCCAAATTAGGCTGTCAATTTATACACTTAGTATATTGCAATGTGAAGGGTCAGAGACCCTCATCATTACCTCTCTAACAGATTTCTATAATGATAATAATACCCTTGATTTTGAAAGTACAAAAGTTCACTTCTAGCTAATCTCTAACAAACTTGCCAAAAAAAGAGATTTTTTTTAACAGCCCTTCAATATCTCACTTGAAAGCTTTTATCTGAAATTAGGTTCTTTCACAGAAAATATCAAATGAAAAGAACATTTTTGAAGTACGTTTGATAACCCTTTCCTTGTTTGAAGGATAAGGGTCCAAACTGGGAATACCATGTCTCGTGGAAGGTTTTGAAGCAAGCCCTCAACTTTGACACATATCATGTTTTAACCAAAAGCTGCCCTGAAAAATACAACCTAGCTATATTTAGCTCTGTGGTTTAAGGGTGAGAACCTGTGCACTCACTAATCTGCAGTGCTCACTAATCTGCAGTGTGCTCACTAATCTGCTGTGTGGAAAATGTCCCATGGTCTGATATAAAGGATGTGAATGAGAAGGTCATTAAAAGGGGATGCTGCCATGGCAATATCTTCACTAGCAGGATATATTTGAAGTGGAGATATCTCTGAAATGTCCAGTTTGTTTACTTGTTTACTCCTAATTTAAATGATCCATTCTGATTTGAAGTGAAAGAGCCCCCATCAGAAATCACCTTAGAAGATATTTCAAGATGCTGCAGGTGCAGCGGGATCTTGTGGAACGGGGTTTCACACAAAAGGAATATGTCTACTACCTTCCCACCATATTTAGCCCCATTTCATTGAACAGTAGAAAAGTATCAGAATCAGATGAAGTTAGAGCTGGAGTTGAGGTGTCATGACAAAACACAGAAAATTCAGGAAGCCCATTCTGCGGGCTATTGGGAGAAAGACTTGAGTGTATCAATAGATTGTGTTATGAAAGTGTCAGTTCAAATAACTTTGTATGAAATAAGCTAGTGATGTAAAACACATGTAAAAATATTCTAGCACTGAGCAAAGGATGAAGTAAGCCATAATGAGACTGTTATGCCTATGTTTGGATGCCATTTTGCAGAGAAGATACTGAAAAGATATTTCAAAGAAGCACTGAGAATGGCATTAGTGAGTAGGAGAGTTAAACTGCAAGAAGAGAAAAATACACATTACTCTCCTAGTGAAGACTATAGAGAATGGATTAAATGGACATTTTCTGGTGGTGGAGATGCTGAAGCAAGAGAGAGATTAAAATAGAAAGCTGAGGAATTGGGGAAAGTCTGTTAAATAGTGTGTTAAATGAAAGGTACTCTGGAGAAATAATTTCTAAACTAGCCCGCAGTGTCTCAACAGAAATGAGCAGCATGCAAAAACTGTGTAAGTTGTTGATGTACATCCCCTACATAAAACAGCTAGGTATTTTCAAAATACCCCATGGCCTCTCACCAGTGCCCATTCCCACTGAGTAAGGTATATAGAGAAAAATGCTAGTTTCAAGTTTTATCTTCATTTGTATTCCTTGACATACTATCCCCAAATCCAAAGCCGCTTGAGGAAATTCAAACAATTTTAACCTATCTACAAAAGAAACACGTAGTTGTGCTGGATACAATAAAGAAAATCTAATATTCTGTTGAATCAACCCCTTGCATATTAGATTAAAGGCACATCTCTTCTGAGCAGTCACTACTGAGAATCTTGGAAAATAAGAATTATTTTTCCATCTATCATGCAATTTTGCCGTGCATAGAAAGCTAACATGACCTGCGTTCTGTGCCGGGAAAACTAAAATAAATAGGCCAAAGTGCAGAATTGCATAGCATGATTACCTCAAGAATTATGGGCACATTCTAATTTATTTTCCTCTGCTTATTCTGCTATTCCAAATTAAGCAGGAAGCCAAATCGTAATAAATAAAATGGAATCTTTGTCTTCCACTGTCTTAAAATATTTTAAAAATATGTTTGCCTCACATTTTCCTCTACTTTTTCATCATTTTTTCCCCTTTTCTTAAGGTGGTATATACACTCAGAAACATCTTGAGGTCTTTCCACACATTTTTAGGAAGTCTCATTTCGGCAAGACTCCCAATTAAAGCAATAGATATTTGTCTGTGTTTTAAGTTGATTTAGAGCTTGGCTCAATATTGGTAAGTATTTTGATTTGGAAATTTTATATTATGTTCTTTTCTCATGGTATCTGAATGTTTAATTCTTCATGCAATTATTCAAGCCCACATTATTGTACATTTTATTGAGTAGGGAACTAAGATTCAGGACTCCTTGTTTCTACTTTCATCTCAGTCACTCACAGTGTAACCTTGAGCAAGTCCATCTCTGTCTCTGACTCAAAGTAGCTTATTGAGCAGTGATTCAATTAATTTATGTTGTAAAACACTTTGAAATCCCCAGATGAAAAATACTATATAAAGGCAGCTATGTTTTTGTATTGTCCATGGGTGGGACTTATTATTTGATTTCCAGTAGAGGAATCCCCTCAAATATTTAACTTCCTATCAAATCATTATAGGCAAGGCAAGTACTTCAAACTTCTCAGCCAGAGGATTTCTATTTCGTTTGTTTGAGTGCTTCCTGTAAGATTTATTCATTCACCATATTGCTGTTAAATCTCTAGACATGTCATGTTTGTTATATTTGCCCATTCTCTTTGGATATTGTTTTTTTTTTATTATTATTATTATTTTCTTTGTTTGGGCTTCATTGAATCGCAAACATGTGCTCCAAATTTCTTCACTACAATACACCCTTAACAAGAAACAAAACAAAAATTGGAAAATCTCATTCACCTGGCAAATGAATAAAATAGGGGCAGAGAGATCCTAGATGGAAATACAAAGAAGCATACACTGTCGCATACGCATCTTTTGAGAGGTTCTCCTTTCATGGCAGACAGTATACAAATTGCGTATCTGGATTTTAGTGGGGTCCTATTTTTTCAGTCTTATTTTTCATATATTTGGCTACTAATATTTAAAAAGGTACATAATTTAGATTGCCTCAAAAGCTTTTTGTCTGAAAGAAAGTAACATAGACACTTTGCCCATAGGGAGTGGAGATTTACCATATATTGACTCTTAGGGTGCACCTAGATTGCACGGTTTTTTTCAGAAAAACGGACTTTTTTCAAAAAAACTTCACTTACATCCATACTGCTATTGCATTCTTTTGAGAGAAAATTCAAAAGAACACAGGGATTTTTCCGACATTGATAAACCTCATTCTATGAGGAAGAATGCCTTTTCCGAAAGAACTCTTTCAGAAAAAGGCATGTGTGGACAGGAAAGAGGGAGGTTTTTTTGAAAGAAGCCTCCAGGAAAAAGCACAGGTGCCCTGGTGGCCACTCCGTCCTTAGTAATCACAGCTTAAATGCAAGATAGCATCCATTTAGTGTTGATGCTATCTTTCGAAAAAGCAGATCACTTTTTTTGATGCGATTTGGCAGTGTTGATGCTCTCTTTCTGAAGAAATTTTTTCGAAAGAAACCTACAGTCTAGACGTACCCTTATTATGGTCCATACACTCTGAAGGAACATTTTAATTATTAGTGAACAGTGGTTAAATTAGTCACTATTAAACCTTGATGCTGTTGAAGCAAATAAAATAAAAGCAAAATTATATTCCAGTACCTTTGAGTTTTTTGTTTAGTAGTAAATAAAAGTGGATTGATTCTTTAGCTTTGTTTTAAAGAGCAGATATATATTTGCATAATGTTAAGATAGTTAGAGTTGTGAAAGGAGAATTACATCTCTGCTTTACAATGGGACAAATATATGTATAAAGTATTAGGTAAAGCAATGCAAAAACAAGCATCTGATTTACACTTTAGTGTTAAACCATCCTTTGTATTTGAAGAGCTGAAGCTGCACCATGAATGTATAACACTATAGAATTCAAATGGAATGCATAAAGGTGTACTTCATCTGTAGCAAAATATTTCCTTAGTATTGCTGGAAAATAAGATTAACGTGTTATGGATTTTATTCCAGCTAGCCAATTTGTATGCTGTTGAGCTGCCTTCCACATGTTAACTCAGAATCAGAGATAATGACAATAACCAATCAAGCTAGCATAAAACTACAACTTCATTATGAAACCAAATTTAAAATGAATAACCCACTATTTCTAAATCCTGATATAAAAACTCTTATTACTTACATTTCTTTGGCCACATAGGTTCTTCAGACATCTATCTCCTCTAAAGCTTTATGGCCAATTACAGTAAGAGCCATGTTTTGTTATTTTTCTCTTTTTTTTTACTGTATAATACAGAATATGTATATAATACAGAATATGTGTTATACAGCACCATATAAAACAAAATAGAGACAGGAACTGCCTCTAAAACCAAGTCAATAAGAGCTGCAAGTGTTCTGTTTTCTGAAAATTGGGCCACTTCATTAGCTGCCTAAAATGGGTTGTGATCTATAAATTTTGGTACACAAAGCTGAACATTTTGATCACATAACATATTATTGTAAATTCACTTTATGGACATTGTAGAAGTATGGAGTGCTCATGAGGACATTGAGGGCACACCTACGCAGAAGGGCTAAAGCCGAAATATGCTACACAATTTGAGCTACATCAGTTACACCAATTATGTAGCTTAAGTCGAAATAGCTGATTTCGGCTTTTGGTGCTGTCTACACAGCATGAAAACCAAGAAAGAGCACTCTTCCTCTAATGTCCCTTATGTCTACAGTGCTGTAGACATAAGGGACATTAGAATGTGGAAATGTGGACATTGTGAACTGAGGGGAAGGAGGCTGTGACATTACCCAGGAAATATTCTAGACTGATGTACAGCTTTCCCCTCAATTCTCTATCCTGGGTTCCTTTTACACTGTTTCACTTTGAGAAAAATCACTCCTGCTGTCATAGGGCATTACTACGCAGCACAGTATTTCAGAATAACAATGTGATCATCTATACAGCAATTCTGTTACTTTGAAATACATTTGAAATAATGGATGGCTTCTTCCGACTTCTGTTAACCTCATTCCACGAGGAATAACGCCTATCCCAAAATAGGTATTTCAAAATAGCTGTAGTGTGGATTCTCCACTACTGCTATTTTGAAATAGCTCCTTCCCAGGACCATTCAGTCTAATTATTGCCTAGTGCTTCCTGGGGCTCTAAATCGAAGTAGCATATCCACATTAGGGAATCCTGTCTCGGACTAACTTTGAGGCTTCCTTGTATTATAGACATGCTATTTCAAAATAAACTATTTCAGAGTATTTCTTCTGGAATAGCTTATTTCAAAATAAGTGTGCCGTGTAGATGTACCTATACAGCATTCAGCAGGTTAATTTTCCTCCCCATTATACTGCAAAAGTGTTACAGCCAGCTACCCTTGATATACATTTGACAGCAAAACCCACAAATCCCAGTCCCAGAGTTTTCCCCAGAAATGTACTGTCCAGCACTCTCCTGGTTAATAACAAGCTCATATAAAGTCTATCATATTACTAATAGAAATAATTTGCACAAATCCTGGTATCCTAAATGGAGCTTTCCAAACAACTGGTCTAAATAAAATAATAAAACAGGTTTATTAACTACAGAAAGATAGATTTAAGTGACTACAAGTAATGAAGAATAAAAGTCAGAATTGGCTACAAAAAAACAAACCAAAACAAAACTAATGCTTAATTTAACAATCAAGAGTGAATTCAAATCAAAGGCCTCTCTCACCACATGCTTTAGCAGTATTACTGGTAACATTTTTCAGTCAGGATACCTCCCTCTGTCAAGTGTTCATTCCTTTCTTCTTCAGTTGTTGTGGATGCCATGGGTGGAGAGAAAGAAGAAATAATTTGGAGCATCTCCTCTTCCTTTTATAGTTATTTCTCTTCTTTCCACTTAGTGTCAGGGATCATAACTCTCTGTGGATGGGAACCTCCAGTTATTTGTTTGTTTAAGATGTGGATTTTTTCCCACATCCTCTTGCCTGCCAATGAATGGCAGTTTAAGCAAATGATAATCCACTTGATTTTGTTGGCACCTGGCTGAGGTGTCTGCAAAACTTCTGTCTCTATGGAACTTGTTTGAGATTCTTTCCCAAACTTAGAACATATCTTTAGTACCATTGTACCATATAACCCTATAATTTTACATACAATTTTGCTATACATATTTTACAAGGACAATAATGATCACTCACAAGGCAGACTACTTACAAAATTTATCAGTAGTCTGGAAATCAAGAATGAACAGAGATGAATGCAGTCAAAATGGCCATTATATTAGCACCACCATACTAATATTGCATCTTCTTAATGAAACTACATTTCCCCAGATGTTGAAAGGCCTTATTTGCCTTTCACTAATATTGCAGTAATCAGGAGTAACACCATTGATCATAGCTGCAGTTATACCAGTATAAAACAAGTCAGAGACATAAATCAGACCCCTGATTTTTAAAGTATATGTTATAGATGTGGGGGCCATAGATGGTAGGTTTAATAGGTCAGGGCAGGCTAAGTCTCCCCATCACAGCTGTGATGATGGACCTGGTTACAGGGTTTTCATGGCAAAGTTTTTGCTTATTATTAAGCTCCATACAGGTTCCAGAGGCAGGATGCATTACTCAGTTTCCTGGGCTTATCATTAGGGGTGGAATGAGGAGTAACGGTAGTTCGAATTAGGATCTTTAATTCGAACTACCTACTCCGTGCCGCGTCTAGCTGTGGGCACGGAGTTCAGACTCAGGAGGATTTTAAAATGGCGGCTCCCGGGAACAAGCAAATGAAGCCGAGGATATTTAAATCCCAGGCTTCATTTGCAACTCCGCTTGCCCTCATTACCCTACCTAGCTCGAACTAACGAGCTAGGGTAGACATACCCTAATAGATTACTGCCCTGGAACCTGCAAAGGGTTTATACAAAATTCAGGTTCTTTGGAAAGAGAGGAGCTTTTCCCACAGGCCAGCTGTGTGGAGAGGAGGACTTTGAACTAGCCAGTGCAGTGAGGGTGAAGGGCTCATGGCTTCTCTAGGAAAAGGACATTGGGCAGAAGTGGGAACAGGGGGTATAGTATCTCCTAAGGTGGCTCTGCCTGCCACCCATATGTGGGAAGTAAAAATAATAGCAGTAGATATAGCTGAAAAGAGTTTGAGATATTGATTTGATCTTAGGTTCATCACACTAGATAAGGTGTCTGTGGAGGCTGCCATGCACGATAGAGTCATCCTTTGTCTGAACAGTTCAGTATCTTGTAATGTCTGACCTTCGGCACTGACACATTCACTTCAACAGTGTTTTAACTGATCCAGCATAACAGAAAACTGAAGCAAAAAGAAGAATACAGTGAACCATGTCAGGAAAGCAATGCAAATATAAACACATTCAACTATGTCACCATTTTGACCTGCTCGAAATGCAATATTATAACAACTTTCTTATTTGAAGTTATAGCTCTCCCTGGGTCAGAAACACTGACTCACTTCATATTATTCTTTAATTTATCATAAAGAACCACATGGAAGATGGAGGTAGAGGGGAAGAGATTTTGTTAAAGAAGAAATGAGGTCATATAGTAAGAGTAAGATAGCTTCAGGTTTTTAAATACCATGCAGAAATAGAACATCTTCAAAAAATAAAAGCCCTCTCCATACTTTTCATTTTATTGTTCAATACCACTTAAGAAATGTCAAATGTTTAGAATTTGACAAGCATAACAAAACTGTTTCTAAGTTATTTCAATGAAGAAAAAACATGTTTGGTTTTGACTTTTTAACAATGGTTAGTACTGAGCAGATTCCTGCTCTCAAAGGATCTCCTGGTCCTTTGTGAACCTAGCTCCCCTCTATTCTGGCAGATGCCAAGAGAGACTGATTGTATAATTAATTCAATAGATGCCTTCATACTTTTCATTCACAACCACACACCAGTATTGGCTCTACCACCAGCTCTGGTATGGCTAGTGATGCAACCTGCAGTACCCTTACAACTAGCTTCCCCACTAAAAACAGAGGATGAATCTGAGGTCTCTCTGACCAAAGAGTCCCTTAATGCCAACTGCAAGGTCTTACAGGAATGGCCTGATTCTACTCTGTACATTCTGGTTCACCACAAAATGTCATATGAGGTCTTTAATGAAAGTCAGCATCAAACTGGTCATTATGATGGTGAAATGTATGAACAAGCAAGTAAGGAGTTATGTGTATATATCTGAAAATATGCTCTCAGAGTTTGTATCAAAGAAAGAGTCATCAGCACAGGTATAAAAACAAATGTTATTTCAGACAACAGATGTTAATTCACCAATCCATGTCAGGACAGTAAGCCCTGTAAGCTAACACTGTAGATGTCCTTTTAAGTATGAGACCAACAAAGAGATATGAAGTCAAAAAGGAAGCAGCACACAGGAAAGCAACTGGCATGGGAAATTGGGCACTCTTGTGAAGGATCCATCTTACAGAGTATTCTACTGGGACGAAGTGGCTCTTTGCCCATACCTCATTTCCTACCCAAGAGCTCCTCAGACTTCCATATTAACCAGGGCATTCAACTACCTAACTTCTACTCTAAGTCTCCAAAAAGTAAGCGCATCTTGACACCCTGGATGTTAGAAGAGCACTAGCATTTTACTTTAAAAGAACCAGGCATTTCCTAGGCTTCCTTAGGCTATTTTGATGTCTACACTGCCAAAAAACAAAACAGAACATCTGGCAATTAGTCTCAGAGCTGGGATCAACTCATCTGGACTCACATACAGGGCTAATAGCAGTGTAGATGTTCCAGCCTGGACTGGATCATGGGCTCTGAAATATGGCAAAGGAGGGGCGGAGGGAGTCTTAGATCATTGCCATAGATTGAGTGCACCCTTTTGTTTTTTGGTGAACAGAATTCAGGGAGCCCCTGTCTCCACCCACAGGACTGTTTAAATAGGTTTCAGGATTCAGTCTGTCATGCTATGAAGCTTCTGATCACATCCTCCTCCTAAACTGACTTGCTTATTTCAAAAGCCACCATTCACATCTCTGGATTTTCTTACAACACACCCATTACGGACTTTTGTAGACATTCACATCTTCTCCCAGGAATATTGTACACTGTCTTACATGCTTACTGAGCAGCTGCAGCCTTCAGAACACCTGTCCTTCAATCCGTACTAGGTCCTACTCCTCTGTGCTTGTACAGTATTTGGAGTCCTTTTAGGATTTTTGTCCCAGTGAGTGCTCCGCTACCAACGCTTCTTCCTCTCTGCTTTTGAATCGTGGTCTGTGGCTGGATTTCCCCCCGGGATAAAGGACAGGAGTAGCAACACCGTATGTGGATGTGTAGGGCTCAGTAGCAGACCCACAGATCTAGTTACCAAAAATGTCTATTCGAAGGCATGTGCTCCTGAAGTGGAAAACTGATATAAACAAAACACCTTCAAGAACTCTATCTACTATATATGTGAGTCATCAATAAATCCTAACCTGCCTAAAATCTTTGTTTAACTTTTATTTTCATTTAAGCTCACTCTTTTTTCATGACAATATGTCATCTGGAAAAATAATACTCCAATTGATTTGTTTCTAATAGAACTGTATTTTGAGCCCGCATCAAATCTGTTCCTCATCATTGTACCTTTGAAACTCCACTGACGTGAGCTGAAGTCAGTGCTGTTCCTTGTGGATGCAAGGTTGCATTCATGTGAATCCAATTGCAGATTCACAGTTGTTATAATTTATTGCAGCAATAACACATTAAAATCCTATAATTAAATGGTAATCAGCAATATTTCCATTTTGTATTACATCATACTAATTCTAGTTAATTGTCAAGTTGGTAAAATGGTGAAGGGAAAGACAGATGCTCAAAAATCTATTAATAAATATTTTTTGTTTTAAAAAACACTTTGCTGTGATTCATAGAGTCATATTATTCATTGATTCAGGTCATTGAAACAACATTGAGGCCTTCATGAAAATGTCTAGGGATCCCAAACATTTCTTGAATTTTGTCTAATTTTAAAAAATATTCATAGTCAACATGCATTATTTATTGTTCATCTTTGCTATTAACTTTTGGTGAAATTCCGTACTGTCCAAAGGGACAGTATGCAATACCTAAGATCAGTGTGAGTCCTTGAAACAATGCAAATGCATAATTCAAATTGTAAATTTTAGCATGTGAATAGAAGACAGTCCCTGAACTCCTATCCATCACTAGAAATGCTCAAAAAATGTCTTGCAATTAGAGACTTACATTGCTCAATCTATTTTGCTTATCAAAAATAAGACATAGTGACTTGATTATGGTGGGCAGGTACTGCCACAGGGAGAAAATACTGGGATCTAAAAGTCTCTTCAGTCGATTGAAGTGGGAGTGAGGGTGGTAACAAGAATCGATAGCAGAATGTTAAAGCCAGACAAATGTATACTAGAAATAAAGTACGCTTAGTTTTTTTAATTGTTAGGGTGATACTATCTATGAACATAGTAGAGCCTTCATCCCTTGATGTCTTCATATAAAGACTGTGTAACTATATGGAAGGTGTGCTGTACTCAAATGTAAATTATTGGACTTCATAAGTGGGTGAAATGATGGGCTGTGTTATACAGGAGGACAGTCTAAATGATCTGATAGTCCTTTCTGACCTTAAAAAATAGGAATCTATTAATTTCTTCCTTTAAATATGCCACAAATAAACTTTTCAGTGGGCATGAAGGTTCTTTTATAACAAACAGTGAACCTGTCCTCCTCCTGGATTCTCAATTAAAAGTAGTATGCCATTGTCATTGATGTCTAGTTGTGACACTGATAGCCCAGGCAAGAATTTATACTTATCTCAAAGCACATATTTCATTAGCCATTTGACGGATCAGCATAAGCGTATAATGTAATCTTATAACTATTGTTCTTGTATCTCCTTCCAACTCATCCCCAAGCCTAATATTTTGTACTCCACAATCTGATCACTTTTATTCATATTCATAGAATATTCTTCAGTTAAGATTATTTGTGATACATTTTTCTAAGAATTGATCTGCTTTTGAGAAGAGCCATTAATGAAGAAAAGAGTGAGATCACATTCATGTTCTCTATGCAGAGAGAATTATGAACCATCTACATCATTACCAATGTTCTACAAGCAATTCTGTCAGCTCCAAGGACTCTTCTTAACTTGATTGTACGGATTGCATTGTTGGCAGCGGTAGTAGTAAACAATATGATCCCACGAGGGAGTGAACTAATAGATTTGTCACTAAGTTAGCATCCTTTAATTCTTCTGTGACAGATAATGATGAAAAAAGGGAGAGGTCATTTTCCATTTCCACCTGATGGTAGTATCCATCTGGTTCTTTATCATTTTGATTCTGTCTTTGATTTTCTATTATCAGATATAGAATTCTACTCACATAACAAAGAATACAGTATTCTCAAATGTGTATTACATAGGTTCAATCCATTGCTATTTGCTTAAACTTCCTGACTAAGAATGGTTTTTACATCTGTGTGCTCTGTTGTCATTACCATATATTAAATTTCTTTCTTTGTCTCAGCTAGCATTACTGGAGAATGTTCCCTTTGATCGAAATATTCTGAATGCTCTACTGCCACTTGCATACATTAACATTGTGTTAGTCGTCTTCTAAATCTTTTGCTTTTGTCTCCTAAATCACATTTCTGAAAATCAGGCAGCTTCAGTCTCTGATTACCTGAGCAGTTTACATTTTGGTGCCTGTTCTGCACAAAATATATCTTGCATACAAATAACTGGCTTGGGATAGTGCAAAGCAAAAGAATATGTCAGAATATCATTTCCCAAAAATATTTGTAAGATCTTGAAGGACAAATGTGATTAAATGTGTGTGTGTGTATTTCCACATTAGTTCCATTTCAAACTTCTCTCTAATGTTGAATTGCAATTTCATCAGAAGAAATAGCTTCATGGTTTAATGAGGTTGTCAGTTTATAATATCTGATTTTCACACCTACAGAATGAAATATCAGGGCAGTTTGTTGTATCTATCACTGAGACTTAGGAAGTCTGAGGAGTTCAATGGACTATATTGAAACATGACAGACAAGCATGGAAGTACCTGAGGATATGGCAAGGGATCCAGGACTCTCACCCATGTGCCACGAGCTAGCAGAGAAGGGAGAGCTCTTGGTCTGGCCTCCAATAACAGCCCCAGTTGCTCTTTACACAGGACAGTCTGCAACCAGAGGATGCGCATTATACTTCCTTCCCAGCAGGAAGCAGGAAACTGTGATAGGCAAGTTGAGGTGCTGATCAGAAGAGAGGATCAGTTGACCACAATAAGTCTCCACAAAGGTTGACAGAATAGTTCCCCCCATCCTAGCAAGACTTCTTGGAATCAGGATAGGCTCTACTCTCAGGGCCAAAGGTACTTAGCCTGACAGATGCTGGGGAACAGACTAAGTTATGGCATATTCATGGGAAAATAGAAGCTGTATGACTCAGAGAGGATCTGGTTATGGGCAAGGTAGGGGCATTAGGCTGGGCTCCTATGGAAACCCAGGGTACTGAGCTAAATTGTGGGCTGTGGATGTGTGTAGGACGCATGGGCTTCTTTTATGGGGCAGAGGAGATGGAACAGGGAGTTGATGGGCTGGCAGTGGCATGTGGGATGTGAGGGGCACTGGAGATCTAACAAGTGCTGAGAGGTGACTGGGTATGAATGAAACTCAGGTTCACATGGGGATGGGAGTGACAGCTGCTGCCTTCAGAGCTTGACACCTAGCCAGCAGCCACTTATGTTGCTCTTTGCTCTCCCTTCACATTCGAGCACCTGAAGAGCAGCAGCTGCTGGCCAGATACCCAGGTCTGAAGGTTATACTGGCAGCAGCAGCAGCAGAGAAGGGTGGCTATTTCACTATATAAGATGTCTGTTGGCTCTCTCCCCCCCCCCCCCGCTCCATCCATTAGCCCAGCCCCACTCTCAATTTTCTGTCTAGCTCACCTCAGTCCTTACCAGTGTTCTCTCTAAGCTGTGGGGCAGCATAACTTCACAAGTGATTAATCAGCCCTGCCAGTCAGTCAGCTCCATGCTTGGAGCCCTGGGCCTCTGACTGGACAGGGCTGAATAATCACTTGTGAAGCTGTGCTGCCCCGCAGCTTAGAGGGAACACCGGCCCTCACACCAGAAAGAGGCTGGTTCCGCCCCTGCCAAGGGGAAAAACAGAATTGTGAGGGTTGAAAGACTTATACCTACCAGAGGCTTCCTTGGAGCTGTTGGTGATTTTTGGTAAGCTTTTAACTTGCATGCAGATTCTTTGTATTGTTTTCATATATTATCTGTAATTCTTTTGACCTAAGAGTGATTGCAATTTGCTGTGTGAAGGCTATTTGGTAATTGGCGTACACTGTCCCTGGAGAAAGATACTGGAACAATTGATTAAACAATCAATTTGTGAGCACCTACAGGATAATTGGGTGATTAGCGTACTAGTGGGAAATAGCTAAAATAGGTTTGTCAAGAACAGATTACGCCAAATGAACCTTTGATGGGGAATGGATGGGGGGAGTGAGTCAATAGATGCCATATATTTTGATTTTGACATGGGCCCACCCCACATACTCATAAGCAAGCTAGGAAAATGTGGTTTATATGAAATTAATATAAGGTGGATGTGTAACTGGGTGAAAAAGAACACTCAAAGAGGAGTTATCAATAATTTGACGTCCTACTGCGAGGACATTTTTAATGGGGACTGACATAAAAATCAGTTCTAAGTCTGGCACCATTCAATATTTTCATTAATAACTTGGAAAATGGAGTGGGGATCATGCTTAAAATTCTGGATAACACCATTCTGGGAGAGATTGCAAGCACTTTGAAGGACTGTAATAGATATCATCATAAACAAAAGGAAGTACTTTTTTGCACAACACACAGTCAACCTTTGAAACTCCTTGCCAGAGGAGTCCAAGACTTTAACAGGATTCAAAAAAGAGCTTGATACATTCATGGAAAATAGGTGCATTAATGGCTGTTAGCCAGGATGGGCAAGAATGGTGTCCCTAGCCTCTGTTTTTCAAAAGCTGGGAATGGGTGACATGGGTGGATCACTTGATAATTACCTGTTCTGTTCCTTCCCTCTGAGGCATCTGGAATTGGCCAGTGTCGGAAGACAGAATACTTGGCTAACCCAGTATGGCCGGTCTTATGTTCTTATGTAAAAGGAGCTTGACAAATTAGAGAATAGATCTCAAATCAACAAGGTGAAATTCAATAAAGACAAGTGTAAAGTACTTCACTTAGGAATTAAAAAACAACTGCTGAGCTACAAAAGGGAGAATAACTGATGAGACATTAGTACTGAAAAAAATGATTGGGGACTATAGTGGATCACAAATAGTATATGAGCCAATAATGTGATGCAGTTGTAAAAAAGACTAATATTCTGGGATGTAGTTACTGAAGTATCTTGTATAAAACATAGGATGTAACTGTTCTTCTCGTTATGGATGAGGCCTCTTCCAGAGTTCTGTGTCCAGTCTGAGAGCTGCACATTAGGAAAGACTGGATAAATTGGAATGAATCCAGAGCACAGGAACAAAAATGATAAAAGGTTTAGAAAACTTGACCTCTGAGCAAAGGTTGAAAAATTGTGTAAGTTTAATAATGAGAAAAGAAGGTTGAGGGAAGATGTGATTGTCTTTAAATATATCTGGAGTTATTGTTAAGAGAATACTGATGAATTATTTACAATGTCCACTGAAGGTAGGACAAGAAGTAGTGGGCCTTATGTTCAGTAACACTGGTCTACAATTTTTTGAAGTCGTCTGCTTCAGAGATAAAATGTGCTATTTATTATGTATTTTGATGTGCTGAATTCAAATATGACAATTAAAACAGCTGATTGGCTACCGTTTCCAAGATATTTAAGTTTTTACATTTTACATCTATGTATATTGTGTAGATAGTAGAGTTTTAATCATAAATTGTAAACCTAGGTCTTTTCATGTGTTTATGGTTGCTTTACATGATAATATTTCACCTGTCCTGTTTATGTAACACTTTAAACATCAGCAAAAGGGTTATATAAATAAAATTTATTATGAAACAAAAGGCAAAAATCTATTATGTACATAGTTTAGTCCTATTCACTGTCTACTTGGCGCTTCTTGGCTTGTCTCTTGTATTCATTAAATGGAGCATCTCTTGTCACTGTCCAGCAATAGTCTGCAAGCATTGATGGGCTCCATTTGCCCTGATAGCGTTCCTCCATTGTTGCAAAGTCCTGATGAAATCGCTCGCCGTGCTTATCGCTCACTGCTCCGCAGTTCGGTGGGAAAAAATCTAGATGAGAGTGCAAAAAATGTATCTTTAGTGACATGTTGCAACCAAGGCTTTTGTATAAGCTCATGCCATTAGAATTGGTTGATAATCTTGTAATTTTGTACTGCCCCTTATGAACAGGAAGTTAGACCACATTCATTTTGCATGACCTATAGCATGTTTGACATTCAGAAGTAAAACTACAGATCTGAACACTCATAAGGGAAGATCGCATCTGGGCACAAACTTTGAAGCTTGGACCTAGCTGTGATTTGGTCTTTAAAAGTAGCTTGACTGTGAAGAGATCCATGGTTGAAACTGGGTTAGTGAGAGAACTAAGTCATACAGCAAATATTTGCTTGTATTCTACATCTGAGGACCTGGCCTCAGATGACACATTTCAGAAAATAATTGGCAGCTTTCATTTCAGCTGTCTCTTCAAAAACCACTTATCAAAAAAATTCATTAACTTAGAGCTAAGTTTGCTCAGTGGTGTCGCAGTGTCTTCCAGCAAAACAGCCTTTTTAAACCAAGAAATTAAGATTTAAGTGACACACATACCCACACTACCTTAACTCTGTCCTCTCAGTGATGTCCCAGTATGTCTATAACACATACTCACTCTCTGTATTCCATGCTACCTACACCTCCTGTATAGTCAAACACATAGCCTACTCCTCAAAAAGAACACCACATGTGATGTGGTAAATTTTACAACCCTTTTAACTCTTTTTACCCCTCCCTTCACTCTTAGGCACATGCCATCTCACACTCCACTTTCACTTGCACTTCTTTAAGCCTATGGCTGTGTCCAGACTCGAGGGTTTTTTCGAAAAAAGTAGCCTTTTTTCGAAAAAACTTCCCCTGCGTCTAGACTACAGCTGCGTTCTTTCGAAATTAAATCGAAAGAACGCGGCTTTTCTTTCGACGGCGGAAAACCACATTTCACAAGGAAGAACACCTTTTTTTGAAAGTGCTCTTTCGAAAAATGGCGTTCTTCAATGCAAACAGCGCTTTTTCAAAAGAGAGCATCCAGACTGCTTTTTCGAAAGTACTGCTTGCAGTCTAGACGCTCTTTTTCGAAAGAGGCTTTTTCGAAAGTATCTTTCAAAAAAGCCTCTTTCGAAAGAGGCTTGCAGTCTAGACGTAGCCTATAGGTTACACTACTTCTCACACCTAACTGGTGACTGTCCCCGTAGTAAGAAGACTCTTGCACCCTGCCAGTGACACAACCTACATAATGCACAAATGAAGCATGTTCTATCTCAAGATAAATGTGCATTTCTTACCTTTGATCATACAAGGGTCAGGGTGAGGGACTCTCAGAGTACATCTACACTGCAGTGATATCTTAGGTTACTTCCAGTATCCCAAAATAGCTATTCCACATCTTCAAACAAGCCCATTATTTTGAAATATAATATTGCTATTCTGATGTCCCTGTAAACCTTGTTCCATGAGGATTAAGGGATGTTTTGGAATAGTGGTTTATTTCAAAATTTGGCGCTGTGTAGACTGTGCTAAATTACGAAATAAGCTATTTCAAAATTAACTCAAAATAAGCTATGCAATTTGCATAGCTCAAATTACATAGTTTATTTTAAACTAAGGTACAGTGTAGATGCTCCCTCAGACATCCCTCGGTGTGGGATGGAGTAAAGTCCGCAGATAACCTCATGATGTTATCTCAGCTCTGCTAAGAAGCTCCAACTAATTCATCCACTATTTTATGTTATCTGCATCTTACACTGTGAATGCAATTGGAGTGCATGCAGATAATTACGAGTGGCTATTACTAGTTGCATCAGGGCAGAGTT
The DNA here is from genome assembly GCF_052426305.1 of Pelodiscus sinensis. Taxonomy (NCBI): domain Eukaryota; kingdom Metazoa; phylum Chordata; order Testudines; family Trionychidae; genus Pelodiscus; species Pelodiscus sinensis. Next base: position 18,413,847 of record NC_143064.1, on the reverse strand, counting down.
AAGGTTTTGGGTGTGTCTTGATTCTATATTTCCTGTTTGCTATACTTGGCCTTTCAGAAAAGCATGAAGTATCAGAACTCTTAATTCTTTATTATGAAGGTTTTCGTCAACAAATTGACTTCAAAGTGTGCTTTAATCAATGAAAATGTTCCTTGAGTAAGGATTAACTTCATACTGGGGTTCTGAATCTTGGGATAGAATGGAAATGTGAAACAATACCATTGTTGCTTGTATAATAAAAGAGCACAGAGTTTTTAAACCTAATTCACTATATTTATGAGTCTCTGCTCCAGACAGTCCCTGCTCCAGAGTAGCAAGGGTGTTGCAAGTCTTTTATTGTCTCAAGAAGCAAACTGACTCCCAAAATTGTAGAAAAAATAGACATGGGATGAAGTTTTCCAAAGCCTTAAGTGACTTAACAGCCTAAATGCCATTTAAAAAATGGTTTAGCCATTCACAAGCCTAAATCTCCTTGAAAGTCAAGGGATTTAGGTTCCTAAATGCCTAAGCAACGTTTGGAAATCAGTCTTAGGAGTCAATCACCTGTGTGGGGGAAGAGGTGGTTAAAATATTACCTATGATGTTCAAAGGAAATCTGTACATCCATAATGTGGTGGAGAAATTAATTCTTCAAGCACAGTTTATTCTGTTGAAACTATTGCCTTCCTCCGCCACTCCACACATGCACACACTGTCTCACACTGTCCAAATTATGATACCAGTTGCCTACTGTTGCCCAAGATAAAGCTGCACCATTTGTATTAGCTGTCTCACCTGAGAGAATGTGTCACTGTGCGACTAAGTAATCTATCTTTATAAACATCCATTCAGCGTGCATTATGGTGGGCAATCAAGTTGTATGACTTTACCATGTAAAATACATAAAAATAGCTTTATGTAGACCCCATAAATCAGCTCAGAATACAGCCCGTCAAGGGTATTTGCATCACACAGTGAAACAGTTTCTCAAAAGAGAGCTTAAATCAAATTCTGATGGTTCATTACACATTGGTAAGCCTGTCTGTCCAAAAGAGACATACTTCTGTCGCGAATACCAGAATATAAATGAAAATGTGCACTTACATAAAAAGAACAAATTGGTGCTTCCAGCTAATGACCTTTTTAAACTTAGCATACAGGAATAATATCAAATTTAGTAAATTGGTTTAGGTGTTGTTGTTTTTTAAGGCATAGACAGTTAGCTAAAGAATAGATAAACCCAGAAAGCTTTTAAACTCTTTTGCAGATCTTTTAAACCTCTCTTTAAAGGTTTTATCTATTTGGATGGCTAAAATTCACTTAATCCCACTGCTATGTTTGTATTAAATAAATTCCACTCAATTGATCTCTAATTTTTTATGTACTTCTATTGAAATTCAGCTCTTTGTGCATTTTGACCTTTTCAAGAAAACCTGCTTCATTGTGAATTATGGGTGCATTAGGAAGGTAAACACATTCAGTATTCGTTATTCATGAGTTTGGATTGAGAAAGTCATTGTCAATAGGTTAATCCTTTTGTACAGACTGTCTCTTTGGCTAAGAGGCATCTTAAACAAATAGAGGTTTTACCAAAATGCTAATTTTGACTCTTTCTGTCAATTGTCAAAGAATAAATCTCAGCTGAGGTCTTAAAATTGGTAATTTCTAGTTTACCTTTGCTTCAGGTCAGTATAGTTTAAAAAATCAGTATACCTAAGTCAAATCACAGATTATTTGGGATCCCACTCAAAAAGTCATTAAAATTCAGGAGTTTCTTGCAGTATTTTACAGGTGGTGATGGGGAGATTGGTTATTTGACCTCCTATAAATATTTGAAAGTATTGTGAATAACAAGGAGATAAGCCAACGCACTGGCATCAACAATGTTGTGGACGAGATCAAGCAGAGATGCTGGAGATCTCTGGGGCATGTCCTTCGGATGAGCGAAACAAGACTCCCTCATATGGCACTCAGATGGACTTCACCTGGAAAGAGTAAAAGAGGGTGGCCGTTGGGCACCTGGAGGAGGACTGTGGAGGAGGACATGAAAAGGAAGGGCACGACCTGGGAAGTAGTCAGCCGGCTTTCTCAGGACTGTGAAGGCTGGAGAAGATTCATTGGCACCTTATGCTCCATCATGAGTGAAGAGGATTAATAATAATATAATTGTGAATAAAATGGTTTACCACAGTTCAGTGGAAGATTTACAAATTACTTGAATATAGTATACACTCCTCTGACTAAACATTCAGGAGATCCTGGAAATATATATCATGTCTTCTATCTTCTATTCTGGGCTAGTGGTTAAAGCATGGAAGTGGGAATTAGGAATCATATAAAAAAGTGAAAACTATCTTTAAAGACCCTTTAGGTTTGCATAGTTAAGCTCTCAAAAGATTAGATATTGCTGAAGGCTCCCTTTACTCCCAGAGAGAAGTGTCTGCAATTGTGTGTCCATGCCTGGGAGAGGACAAATGGTAGGTGGGCTGACATGGGAAATGCACAGATGGAGAATCGAAAAAATGCATGCCAGAGATTGTATTAAATTTCTAGAACCAACATTCTGTTGTGGGGAACCACAAAGGCATCCGCAGCCAGGATAGTCTCCGGCAATGTGATGACAAAGTTTAGGAGCACAGGAGACAGAGGCCACGGGAAGTACAGAAGCTCTCTACACATGATCCTGTGCACACCATAGATGTGAGTATCCACAAAATGTATGAGGCCAACCCTTCCTTTTTTCTTATGGGCAAATCTTAACTACCCGTTGTCAAGAAAGCAGTAAGATTTCCTGCCACTGTTGCAGGTATTTCTATTTAGGACCACACTCTCATACAGTATATATAATTTATATGAAATTTGCTGTTTTAAATGTAGAACATGCGATAAACTCCTGCCACAAAATAAAAATGCATTATATATCTTCTTGCTAAGCAAAGGTCATGCTTTTAGTGGTAAATCTACAATTTTCTCTTTTAACTATTAGATGTTCACAATAAATGCTGGATTCTTTTTTTGACAAAGCTTACATGAGTAATTAATAAGGACTAAGGTTTTTAAAATAAAATTACTAAATGTTAAAAATAATAGGTTTTTTTCCTATTCAGCAAAACAGGGTACTAGATTCCAGCTGTTGTAACTTCGTGTCTCTTAACTAAAAATAGAGTCAGGAATTTATACAGTGCTGCTATCTGAATGCTAAATCATCTTGGCCCATTTGGTAGCTAATTGTATAGATTCGGTAGAAAACATATTGTGTCCATTCTACAGTCAAGGTGCAGCCCCATTACTGCTGTAGCATCATCTAGATCCAATTACCATAAAAGAGGTCAAGAAGGTACCAGCAGTTCAGGGAATAAAAATATGTTTCGTTTGGTTCCTGAAACATTTTCATAGGGAGGTAGAATAGAATTTAGAGATGTTTTCCATGGGTATTTTGTTTTCCAAAGCAATGTTTATGCTATATATTGACTGCTTATAATCCCAGATTTTTTAGGGGAAGATAAAAAAGGTGTAGTAGTAAAATAACTTGGGAAATTATGCTCTGTTTTCTTCAAATTACTTTGTCCTGTTTTTTGTTTGTTTTTCTTTTGTTTTGTTTGGTTTGGTTGGTTTTTTTATTGTTTTTTAAATCACTGTGTAACTTGCTTGGCTACTACAGTAGGTCATAAAAAGTACTGATCTGGTATCACAGGGGAATGGTACTGTTATCATTACTAGATCGAATCAACCAGCAGCATTATTCTGCTCCGAAAGTTTGCATAAAAATTCTGTTGCCAGTGAGGGGGGAGCTGTACTGGAGATTTTATTAAAAATAACCCTTGGATAATTTTATTCAGTAAAGCTAACTGTTCCACTGATTTTTGGTGTTTTTCTCCTCTGCCACCTTGTGTGCATTCTCTCTGTTACTTTGGATTTCTACAGAAGAGCAGAGGTACATTATAGAAGGAAGGAATTTCAAAAAGGGGCCAGTACTGTAAGTGCTTCTCCATTCTGTTCATTTTATTCTTGGACAGCCCTTGACAGAGCAGATGAGGAAGCATAATGATTTGTTTTGGTCCTGGAACTGCTTTTCATAGGCAGGCATTTGCTAGCCACCATTGTAGCAGCTTCTTATGTTAGAAATGTTCTTCTGGTAACAACATAAATAGCAGTGAATACATCAAGGCTACGTCTAGACTGGCATGATTTTCCGCAAATGCTTTTAACGGAAAAGTTTTTCAGTTAAAAGCATTTGTGGAAAAGAGCCTCTAGATTGGCACAGACACTTTTGCGCAAAAGCACTTCTTGTGGAAAAGCATCTGTGCCAATCTAGACGCGGTTTTGCGCAAGAAAGCCCCGATCGCCATTTTCGCCATCGGGGCTCTTTTGCGCAAAACAGTTCTCAGCTGTCTACACTGGCCTTCTTACGCAAAAGCATTTGCGCAAGAGGGCTTTTTCCCGAACGGTAGAGTCATTGTATTTGCGGAAGAACACTGACAATCTTACATTAGATCGTCAGTGTTCTTGCGCAAATTCAAAGCGACCAGTGTAGACAGCTGGCAAGTTTTTCCGCAAAAGCAAGTGCTTTTGCAGAAAAACTTACCAGTCTAGATGCATCCCAATAGAACTAGATCAACAACAACAAAAAACAACAACAAAAAGCAACCAGAACATCAAGCATCTCAGTTACTGCAGCATAGCCCTCAGACTACTGACCACAACTGAAAAATCATTGATAGCATATACAGGCAGTCCCCAGGTTACGTACAAGATAGGGACTGTAGGTTTGTTCTTAAGTTGAATTTGTACGTAAGTCGGAACTGGCGTCCAGATTCAGCCGCTGCTGAAATTGACCAGCGGCTGACAACAGGAAGCCCGAGGCAGAGTTTCTCTGCCCCAGGCTTCCTGGAATCAGCCGCTGATCAGTTTCAACAGCAGCTGAATCTGGACGCCTGGGACAGAGCAGCTGGGGCGCTGCCGGGTAGGGCCCCACAGCGCCGTATCTCGGCGCTGTGAGGACCAACTCGGCAGCACCCCAGCTGCTCTACCCCAGGTGTCCCCAAGTCAGCTGCTGCTGAAACTGATCAGCGGCTGATTCCAGGAAGCCCGGGACAGAGCAACTCTGCTTCGGGCTTCCTGTAGTCAGCCACTGGTCAGTTTCAGCAGTGGCTGACTTGTGGACGCCTGGGGCAGAGCAGCTGGGGTGCTGCCGGGTTGGTCCAGTAGCGGCGAGGAGCGGCGCTGCGCGACCAACCAGCAGCGCCCCAGCTGCTCTACCACAGGCGTCCGCGAGAAAAGCCTGGTCTGCTGGGGGGGGCACTAGCTGCACACCCCCCCCCCCAGCAGACCAGGGAGACACGGGCGGCAGGACGCCCCCCAGCAGACCAGGGAGACGCGGAGCAAAGCCACAGAGGACCCAAGCGGTGGGACTGCGGCGTGTCTGGGCAGTCCCGCTGCCTGCGTCCTCCAGGGCGAGAAAAGCCCCGTTCGTAAGTACGGATCCGATGTAAGTTGGATCCGCGTAACCCGGGGACTGCCTGTACTGTAATCCATTCTGCACCGTTAGCCTCTTCTCTGTTTGGAATTTCCTTAATTTTTTTTTCAAGTGTGGTTGACCACTAGCTTTTTCTAAGCTTTTCTAATATGAATCTGTTAAAAGGATACAATAGCAGTGTGGATGTAAGTGTAGTTTTTCTGGAAAAACGGTAGTTTTTCCAGATAAACTCTGCAGTGTAGACATACCCTCACTTACCAAATGGCTCCATTCAAGGCAGTAGAGCTACAACATGTGGAATTGTGTGCTATCCAACATGAGTAAAGATGTCAGCCTTTTATTTGAGAGAATTTCCTAAAAAGTAGCCAAGGATCTACATAATTCCACATTTTACAATAAAAAGCATTTGTTTTTTCAAATCTAAAAAATGAGAATTTCCCCAGGCACAATAGTGTAATGTTAACTCCATATGGGAATGAGGAGGTTGCATTTACAAATTAGGTAGGTTTAATTTGGGCTTCTTACCACAGAATGAAAGATTAACTACAGAAAGTACCAAAAAGGGTGGCAGAAATATAGTACTTGATGTTTATTTACAGGAAGGGCCTGGGTTTGCAAACACATATATATGTGCCTGCCTTTAAATGTGTGTGTCTCAGACTTCACTGGTGTTACTCTTGTGTTTGCAAGATCGGGGTTCAGAGTTAGTATAATTATTTTGGTTTTGAAACCCAACATATTCCTGAAGCTTTGATCTTACTAGTGGCTTTTCTTAACAAAGAGAAGGCCAATGTCACTGGAATTAAATTGTCATTATTCACACTATATTGCAAAAGGCCTGGCAAAGTGAGTAATAATTATGAGCACCTTCTACTTTTGAGTGTAAACAGACCAAAAGGTGGTTTAGAAACATCCTGAATATCTTTTCAGAAGACAAATAACAAAAAGTTTAAAATCTAGACATTTCAAAGTGAAGCAGAATGAATGGGACTAAGATAACTATGCAGTCCACACTCCCCATACCAATCACCAGAATGCTAAAATATATATTGCCTGACTGGATGAGGAGATGGCATAATTTTAATACTAGATGATAAATATCTGAGCATTTTGTTCCAAGATTTAGGATTGTAAACTAAATTGTAATTTATAACTCAGTCTGCACTTTAGATACTGGGATTTCTTCATGAATACTGAGCAGCAACTTAGCTGATAGTTTCTTAAATGTCTGATTTACTGAAAGTAACGTGGAAATTATTAGGCACATAGAATTTTCTCATATATTCAGCTTTCCCATATACCTTGAGCATTATTCAAATTACAGTACTATTTATAATCAGATTAGTTAAGATATGATTGGGGGGAATTGAAGTTTTGGATCCAGCTTTGTACACATGTAATGATCAGAATATAGAGCAGGGGAATGTTAATTGTCAAGTCGAGACCTTTTAGTCTTTTAGTCTTTTCAAACTGAGTTAGAGAACAAAGGAGAAAAGTTAAATCCTTGTTCTGCTGAGTGTCTGTGTGAATAGTTTAGATATACTGTATTTGCAGAATAACAACATCCAATCTTATTTTCATCTATAACAAAAGTAACAGAATTAGTGAAGTAAATGAAAAAGAAAATCAGCTGAGGAACTGTTTTAAAATGTTTAATCATATATATAGTAGCCCAGTGTCTGTGTGTCTGTAACGCTGACGTACACGGCCACGCCCCCTAGCTGTGTACGTCAGCACCCCGCCCCCTTCCCCTCGCTCCCTGGCAGTTCGGGCCCTACGGCTCCCCCGGATATCCCCCACCCACCAGCGCTGCTTCCCTCTCCCCTTCCTCTGGGCCCCCCCCCCATCCTCCCCTCCAGCCCCACAGCCCCCAAACCTCCCAGCTCTGCTTACCACCACCCTTCCGGCCAGCCCCGCCCTTTTCCTTTCCCTCTGTGGCGCGCTGCACTGCTCAGCTGAGCAGCGCGCCTGCCAGGCCCCGGCAGGGAAGCAAGCGGCCCTTTGGGGTCCGTGCTCCCCACGCGTGGAGAGCGCGGACCCCAAACGGCCGCTTACCATCCCAGGCCCACCTGAGCGGCGCTCTCGCCAGGCCCCAGCAGGGAAGCAAGCAGCGGCACGCGGCCCTTTGGGGTCCGCGCTCCCCACACGTGGGGAGCGCAGACCCCAAAGGGCTGCGTGCCACTGCTTGCTCCCCCGCCAGGGCCCAGTGGGAGCACCGCTCAGCTGGGAGCAGTGCAGCGTGCCACGAGGGGGTGGCACCACACAGGAAGGAGGCAGGACTGGCTGGAAGGGGGGTGGGAAGCAGAGCTGTGGGGGGAACGGGGGCTATAGGGGAGGATGGGGGGGCCCAGAGGAAGGGGGAGGGAAGCAGAGCTGTGGGGGGAACGGGGGCTGTAGGGGAGAATGAGGGGGCCCGGAGAAAGGGGGAGGGAAGCAGCACTGGTGGGCGGGAGTCCGGGGGGCCATGGGGATGGATGGGAGGAGGGGGGCGGGAAACAGACCTGGCGAGGGTGGGGGTGCAGCCACAGGCGGGACAGGAAGGGGGGCGGGGCGGTGATGTACACAGCCAAGGGGGTGGGGCCATGTACGTCATGGCCCCCCCTTCCTCCTCCTGCCGTGGCGCTGAGTGATGCGCCCCTCAGCCAAGCTGCCGCAGGGGGGTGGTGGTGATGTAGACAGCCCCTCCCCCTGGCCATGTATGTCACTGCCCCGCCCCTCCTCTTCTTCCCCGCTGCGGTCCGGCTGAGCGTGCAACACTCAGCTGAGCTGCCACGGAGGGAGGGGAAGGGGGCGGGGCGGTGACGTACACAGCCAGGGGGCGGGGCCGTGTACATCACCGCCCCCCTTCCCCTCCCACTGTGGCACTCAGCCGGGCAGCCAGGGGAGCCAGCAGCTCAAGGGGCTGTTTGCGCTCCCCCGGGGTTGGAGGGAAAGGGAGGGTGGTGATGTACATGGCCCCGACCCCAGCCGTGTACATCACCGCCCCGCCCCCCTCCCTCACGGCAGCCCAGCTGAGCAGGCAGCACTCAGCCAAGCACCACAGCGGGGGGGGGGGAAGGGGAGCGGGGAGAGACGGGGGGAGAGAGAGGCAGGAGGAGGAGGAGAAGAGAAAGGGAGAGTCAGAGGCAGGAGGGGGAGAAGAGAAAGAGATGGAGAGAGAGGCAGGAGGCAGAGGCGAGCTAAGAGAGGGGGGAGGCAGTAGGGAGAGAGAGACAGACAGGCAGACAGACAGACAGACAGAGCGAGAGAGCTCAGGAGAGAAGACCTGAAAATCCCGTTTTATGACGGGCTAATTGGCTAGTTTTGATAATAGCTGGCTAGCTATTATATAATTGATTTTGAAAGTGCTTTATGGAGCAAGTAGGCATCATTATCCTTTTTTACGGATGTTGAAACTGAGGCACTGAAAGGTAAAGGTCACCCATCAAGGCAGTGGCTAAGTCAGGATAACCCTGATCTCCTTAGTCCCAGTCCAGTACTCTGTTTACTAGGTCACGGCAATGTTGAGAATATTGAGAAGATTTAAGAAGGACATGATCCCCTATGTAGTTTAATTCCCTCCCATGGGAGTGGAAATTCCACAATATGCAATTACTAGTTTTTTATTCTGGGGTAAAATTTACACACATCCCACTCTCAGATGGAAGACGGCACTGTTATCTTGAGATTTATAAAGAGAATCATGTTTCTCATATTCACCATGTTTCTTATCAAACATATGCCTCTGTAGATGCTATTCAGCAGTATTGTGATGCTATAAATACATTTGCAATGAATGACCTGACTATAGTACAAGGACAATGAGTTCACATCCTGATTAAGACATGAACAGATAATTACATGGTACGTTCTAAGAGAGTCAGTTATAAAAATAAATACTGTGCCATTTTACAATTAGATCTTTCAACCAAGACACACTATGACAACACCGTCAACTCTTTAATGATTTGAATAAAAATCATAATCTAAATACTATTCTGCAGTAACATCAACCAAGAGGCATTCACTCTACACACCAATATCATATCCTGAAGTTCTTCAGACATAGTTTTGACACACTGACATATGTAATAAGAAAGCAATTGACTCTGTGTTGGCTGTTTGGCTGCTCCCGAGGAGGAGAGGGACTGGTTTGGGGCCAGGTGAGAACTGCTTCTCCGTAGCCACTGCGGCTCTAGCGGGCAGAGCCAGGAGAGGGATGCATGTCCCCTGGCTGGGGTAGATCCAGGTTCGTTTGTCCCCCTGTGCTCCCCAACCAGATTGTGCCCTTGCTCCCTGATGAAGGGGAACAGCCAGTAACATTCCTGTACGAATGAATAGAGGGAAGGGGGAAGCTGTGTCTCCCCCTCCTCCTTGCTCATCCTAAAGGGCGTCTGGGAATGGAAGGCTTGAGGCTAAAGCAGTACATGGGGGGGAAGGGCATCCCTAGTCAGCTCCTTTCTCCTGCCTGATGATTCTGTCTCTTGCCTGTGTGGTTTTATGCATCCTGTTCACATCAGGGAGGGGGGAATCTTTGCCCCCTCCTCCCATACAACCAAATCTTGACCATGCTTTCAGTTATGATAAGAGGAAGCTGCATACCAAATTCGATGGTCTTAGCTCTTATCTTTTAGACGGAGATCTTGAGCAAACAGATGGACAGAGCATCAGACTCACTCACTTAGGGTATGTCTACACTACCCTCCTAGTTTGAACTAGGAGGATAATGTAGGCATACCGCACTTGCAAATGAAGCCCGGGATTTGAATTTCCCGGGCTTCATTTGCATAAGCGGGGAGCCGCCATTTTTAAAACCCCGCTTGTTCGAACCCCGTGCAGCGCGGCTACGCGGGGCACGAACTAGGTAGTTCGAACTAGGCTTCCTAGTTCGAACTACCGTTACTCCTCATGAAATGGAGGAGTAACGGTAGTTCGAACTAGGAAGCCTAGTTCGAACTACCTAGTTCGTGCCCCGCGTAGCCGCGCTGCACGGGGTTCGAACCAGCGGGGTTTTAAAAATGGCGGCTCCCCGCTTATGCAAATGAAGCCCGGGAAATTCAAATCCCGGGCTTCATTTGCAAGTGCGGTATGCCTACATTACCCCGCTAGTTCGAACTAGTGGGGTAGTGTAGACATACCCTCACAGACAAACTCTCTCAAATATATAGTAGATAAACAAATAATACCATAAGGGGTGATGGTTTTAACAATGTAGACAAACATCGTTTAAAGGAATGTTTCATAGATTCAGCTATGGTAAGCCCTTTCATTTTCAGTTTAAACTGATTTTTACTTAAAACAAACAAACAAAAATACAAAAAACGCTTAGGCTTTTTTATGAAAAGTAATATTCTTTTTTTTCTGTTTTACCCTACTTCTGTATCATTCAAGTATTTAAAAATAAATTATTGTATTAGGAAAATACAATACATTCCATGAGATACATATATTAGGATACTTGATATACAAAGCCGCCTGTTGAAGTGGCTTAGTCAAAAAGATACACAAAAGAAATAGGCACATACACAAGCTCTGAAGTGTGTGCATATCTCAATATATTGATGACTCTCATACCCACCAGGTACATATTACAAGTGGTTAGCAGATAACGGTTTAACTTCTGACACATTACAATGGGAAGAAAATGAAAATCTGTATCAGGATATGTTTCAGAACACAGTGTTTGAAATTTTAAAAACAACACAAAAGCAGGAATAAAGGATGAAGTTGGAGTATATGTGCTGCAATGGGCATGCCAAATTTATTAAATGTAAGTGTTTATAGGCCAATAGTTCTAAGTCTACAATAGTAAACTGTTTACTCATATTAAAAGTTTTATTTGAGGTTTAGAGATATATTGCTTTCTTAACTTTAGAGATGGCATTGTGGTTTGAATTCTATTTTATTTCCGCAGCAAATCATATTGAATTTTGTTCCCGAAAACATTAATGTACTGAATCCCGTTTCTCCCTGTCCTTATGTCCACCAAAATAAGCCCTGAAATTTATCCAGGAAAAATATTAATAGATTTTTTTTTCAACTCATTCTTGCCTTGTTGTTGATGGCTGTTGTAATATACATGATAAAGTACTGGAAAATTAAATAAAATACAAACTGAAAGCAAAGGGACTAATTCAGAATGTAGAAAGCCAGAAAGGGCCATTATGATAATCTAGTCTGACCAATATAAGGGCTTGTCTACATGAGATAAAAGACAGGACTATGCAGCACTTTAAAGACTAACAAGATGGTTTATTTTATTAGGTATACCTTTGGTATACATGGTCATGCCAATTTTCTTCTACAATTTGATCTGAGGAAGTGGGTCTGGCCCACAAAAGCTCATCACCCAATAAACATCTTGTTAGTCTTTAAAGTGCTGCATAGTCCTGTCTTTTGTTTCAGCAAGACCAGAGTAACATGGCTACATCTCTATTACTATTCTACATGAGATGTTACTCTGTGGTAAGCCAAAGCATGAATCTACAGAGCACTAGCTTGTCTTTCTGTACTGAAAGTCCCAGAGTCACTTTGGCTGCTACTACTTACAATGAATTTTAGTGCAGAGGTTTTCAAAGTTGGCTTGCAGGCCCAGCCAGGGAAGCCACTGTTGGGCCACGAGACGCTTTGTTCATCTTAGTGCCCATAGACATGGAGCCTCACAGCTCCCATTGGCTGTGGTTTGTTGTGTCCAGCCCAGGGGAGCTGCGAGAAGCAGCAGTCCAGCTCAGGCTCTGACAGGGGCTCAGTGCTTGTTTGGACAGTTGGGAGAGTTTCAGAAGAGGTATTTAGTTATCAAGGCCGGCCCACAACATTTTGGCACCTGAGGTGGGGAGCTCAAATGACGCCCCCATATGCAGATATGCACCAGCAGCAGACACAATTTTCTACATTCTGTGTCCTAATGGCATCCCCCCAGAGTCTGGCACCTGAGGCAGCTGCCTCAGTTCACCTGATGGTAAGGCCAGCCCTGTTAGTTATACTGCATCCCCCTGTGCTCTCTGGGTAATAATCACTCCAAGAGGACAGTTACAGTTCTGAATATTTCCTCAGCAACTCTCAGTTGTACTAAGAAGCCTCTAGAGAGGTTTCACTTCTCAATATATAGTTCATGTGTTAGCACCGGACAGTGATGTAACCCTTCTGCCGGTAGCAGTCAGCAGCCAGCAGTTCAGTATCTAGGGAGGTTTTTCAGTAAAGTAACCAAACAAGCTTGAGACACCACTCAGTAAACTGGGAAAATTCCAACCTACCCAGAGGGCACCTTTAGAAGCAATCCTTCCCCTCTCTCAAACACTGAGTCGGAGATAGAAACAGTCTGCTTAATAACAGTAATCTAGCATCAACCTACAGGAACACACAAAAACAAAGAAAACCCATTTCATAAACAAAGAAAACCCATAAGCAAGGTACCATCCCTGGTGTGCACAGGGCAGAGTCTTTTGCTTAAAGATCTTTAGTCCAATCCCTAATTTATAGCGTGGTTTCAAACACCCCACTCATAGCTCTGTCCGGTCAGTGCAGGCCCAGGGTCCATAGGCACATCACCCTGATGGCTCCACTCATCAAGCATGTGGCAATGCCACCTCAAGCTGCTCCACTTGCTCCTGCCAGCCACTACTCCTGCTGGTCACCTACCGGCCGCTCACACTGGCCACTCCAGCCAGCTGGCCACTTGCTCCCACCAGCTGCCCCTGCCAGCCACCCTGCTGGCTGCCTGCCACTGCTCCCACCAGCCACTTCTGGCAGCCGCCCCACTGGTCACCTGCCAGCCCTGTGATGGGTTTGGCTCTAGGTCAAACCTAGTGATTTCAGATCTTGGCTTGCAGCACAGGCCAGCCAAAAGATTCCAGCATCCACAGGAATAACATTTTAAAGTAATAAAGAGACTCCTTATGGAGTCTGTTTTAGTTCTATCATTAGAATGAGGGAAAAAGAGAAACAGGTTGAACCAGTCTTAAAGCTTACACCTGAAGGGCATATAGCCTGCTGGTTCAGAGCTCTGCCCTTCCCCCAATTGACTTCACTCAGTCTGGAAGAGAAAGCCTTGTCCATCTGAGATTCTTTACAATGCCAATGTCGCTCCTGCAAACATTGGTGGTCACAATTTACAGTTCCTACATTTAGGGTTAATATGATTTGTGACCCTACAACAGCCAAATTGAGGTCAGCTGGGGAGGCTCTGCTCAGTGTTCTCCCACTTATAGAGATAAAATTAACATATATGCGGAACAGGGCTTTCTCAGCTTTTGCTCCCAGGCTGTAGAATTCTCTTCTTCGCAATATTCAGATGGCACCAACGTTATCATTGTTTTGGCATCAGGCTAAAGCCACCCTTTTTACTTGTGCTTTTATTGGTGTTTGAGTCTGTGTTTATGTATGTGTGTTCCTCCTCTCAAGGCTTTTTAGCAGGTTTTGTGCCCCTCTGGGGTCTTGTATTTTAATTTTTTATATTTATTTGTATTTGTGTATGTGTGTGTGTGTGTATTGTGTTTTAAAAATATTTAGTAAAATATTTTAAATAGAGAGGCGAGCTAAAATATTTTAAATAAATAAATAAATTAGTTACAAAAGGCAAAATACCATTCTAACAATGGACTATCAGGCCTATAGCACTGGCTGAACTGTAGTTACATAACCACACCCAGAATTTCCTTCCCATTCCAACATGAACTATATTTACATAACAACAGTTAAATACATTACGGAGTTAAAAAACTGAGTGAGCATGACCACACCCAGGATTCCTTTCCCATTCCAGCTGGCTGCGTTGTAAGCATCGATTCAGACCCTGTTTACAGTGATATACGCCCTAAGGAAGATTAACAGGATACTCCTTGTATGTTACATGAAGTTACATGATTTTTAAAAAAAGGGGTAAAACTTAGCAAAATACGACAGATGTAAAATAAATGCAGATTTTTTACAATGCCATTTTTAAAAGTGGAAGCAGTATTTTAAGCTTTTTAAAAACCTTAACTGCACCCTGAAATCTGTACTGATAGGGACATTTAGTATTTCAGTCTGGCAGCATTTCCAAGGTGATGTTAAACATTGAGAAGATGAAGCCTGAGAGAATTGTTAATTACAGGTAAGTGTGTGATCAGAGACAAAGTTGGTGTGACTTAAAATAATGGAGTTCATAAAGCAGTAATGAGCACAATAATAATAGTAATGAGTTTGTGAACCATGTCCAATGGACTTCAGATATGGTTAATAATAGATCCTAAATTAGTTCTCTCCTTAATTATTTAGAAACAAAATATTTTGTTTTACAAGTACTGAAGTGCAGTCTCTTTATTTGTTTTACAATGTCACCTGAAGGTTGGAAAAGGCATTCACATAACTCTGTTATAGCTAGCATCGTGAGATATTTATGTACCAGATGTGCTAAAAGTTCATATGTCCCTTCATGTTTCAAACACCATTCCAAAGGGCATGTGTCCATGCCAAAGATGGGTTCTGCTTGGTAACAATCCAAAGCAGTACAAACCAATGCATATTCATTTTCATAATCTGAGTCAGATGCCAGCAGTAGATGGATGATTTTCTTTTTTGGTGATTCGAGTTCTGTAGTTTCTGCATCATAGTGTTGCTCTTTAAAGACTTCTGAAAGCATGTTCCACATCTTGTCCCTCTCAGATTTTACAAGACACTTCAGATTTTTAAACCTTGAATCAAGTGCTGTGTGTATCTTTAGAAATTGTATATTGGTAGTGAAAGTGTTCTTAAAATGGACAACATGTGCTGGGTTATCATCCAAAACTGCTTTAACATGAAATATATGGTAGAATGTGGATAAAACAGACCAAGAGGCATGCATTTGTCCCCCAAAGAGTTCAGTCACAAATTTACCTAATGCATTAAATTTAACTAATAGCACCATCGGCATGGAATAATGCCCTCTGGAATGGTGGCTGAAGCATGAAGGGACATACAAATGTTTAGCATATCTGGCATATAAATATATTATAATCTTGACTACAAAAGTGCAATGCAAATGCCTGTTTTTACTTTCAGGTGATATTGTAAATAAGAAGAGGTCAACATTATTTCCTATAAATTGAAACAGACATGTTTGTCTTAGCAATTGACTGAACAAGAAGTAGGACTGGGTGGACTTATGGGTATCAACATTTTAGACATTGTTTTGTTTTTGAGTGCAGTGATATAACAAAAAATTGAAGTGGATTGAAAAATACCATTTTTGCAATGCAAATATTTTAATAAAAATAATATGAATTGTTCACTTTGTATTCTATGTTGTAATTAAAATCAATATATTTGAAAATGTAGAAAGCCATCCAAAATATTAATAAATTTCAGTTGGTATTCTGCTATTGTTTAATGATGCTATGAAAGCTATGATTAATTGTGATTAATTTTTTAACCATGGTTAATTTTTTGAGTTAACTGCATGAATTAACTGTGATTAATTGGTGGGCTTAGTAAAACCTAATGGGCTCTTTAAACAATTGCATTTATTATCAGACTTCCAGGAAATCACTTGGGCCACATGACTGAACTCCTACTTCAACTTGTATCTGGCCTCTGTTTTGGATAGATGCTACTATTGTTTCAGCTATCTAATTCAAAGAGGAGCTCTGTTGCTTTTTGTATTTATCTTAAATGAAGGGTTACTATTATGCCCTCATATTCAGTCATGTTTTACCTAATTCCTAGCATTAAAAACAAGCAAGCAAGCGTGTGTATGTGTGTGTGTATTGTATGCACACTTTAAGATAGAGGATAATTTGAAACTATTTCACCCTGTTTTGGAATAGAAAACAATTTAGACATAATTGCCCATTTTAGAACAACTATTGTTTCTATACTGCATCTAATGTGGTTGTTTTTTTCAGGAATTACTCAAAAAGAACATCATGTCTTCATTTAGTTGATTGTTCTTTTATAAAATAAAGGAAAGCAACACAGAGGTCACAGATTTGAAACCATCTAATTGAACCATTTATCCTGACATCATACAAGCACGTGCTTATATGCCATTTATTGTGATAAATCACATGCAGCTGTATCAGTTCTACTAGGTGAAAAGTGAACATAGAGCTTGCCTTAATCACAGTGAGATTTCTCAGTCTTGTGAGGGGAAAATAAAAGTGTATAAGTCTATATGTTTTTTGTGGGGGGGGGAGGTTAACCTGAATTTATAGGCAGATACAAAATAGGCTTTTTCTTAGAACTAACTGACCGTAACTGTCTTGGTTCAGATGAAAAACACACTTTTTTTTAATGGGCAAGTTTGTAATTGTCTACTACCAGTACTGCTCAGTAACCACATTTTCTGTTCCAAACAAAATAACTGGAAAAAATCTAAATTTCCTGAGAAACATAATTTTTTTTCAAAATGTCATTTCAGACTTATTGACATTTTGTTTTGATACTATTAAATTTTTTTTGTTTGTGTTTGACTTACATTTATTTTTATATTTTATTTCATTTATGCTTTAATCATTTAATTTTATTTTTTAAATTTATACTATATTTACAATGCCAAATAAAAGTTATTTTAAAACAAAAATAGAAACATTCCTTTTCGAACTCATGTAAATATTTCATTTTGATTTTTTCAAAATGAAATTCAACTGAAATTAACTTAGTAATTTCACTTGCCGTTTACCTCTTCACAAGTATTCTAAACTATTTTGTTTTATAATTATTTAACATAAGTAAGTTTCTTTTCATTTGTTTTCATTAGGGGGTACACAGATAGAATGCATCACCTTAGTGTGTGTGTTGCGATTCACATCTCTTGTAGCTGTGAAGGCATTCCCCTAGCAATATTTCAAACTCAGCAAAGTCAAAATTAAAATGGAGTTTGGGATGATTTGAAATGGTAATTTTTTTCACCATTAAGCTATCCTATCACCTTTATTATTATTTCAGCATTTCACTCTTGAGACACCTATAATGCCCTATCCCTGAATCTAGCGACTAACTAAAATCTAAAATTAAGCAACCATATAAACTTCTATTTACAAAAACTATTTTACAAATGTGTAAGTGAATGTCCTTTACAAAGTGTAGAATGCATAACTATCACTAGACATGAATAACCCACATTAAGAGAATCATATTTAAGAAAGAATCTTCAGTGCACTTTATCAGAGTCTTTTTAATGAACTAAACTTTAGAAAAAAATCTCCTTTTTCTTTACATTTATTGATTTTATCTCTTGTTTAAAAATTACTCACTCAGCTATAGCCAGGAGAACTCATCTGGCGAGGCACTGAAAAGCAACATACTTAGAATGAAATATGTTAAATGCAACCTCTACAGAGCCATCTAATAAATGAGGTTACTTTTTCTATGTTTCAAAGGTCTTTAAAAACTATGATGCTTTACTCATTTTAGAAGCATAACAGGCTTGTCTGATAGAGAGCGTCACAAGTTAGGTATATAAAGATAGCCTGTAAGTGGTTTCCTGATTGTAACAAGTAGAAGGTAGTAGTAAATGAAACTTATCTAACTGGCATTTACACTGCTACCATTTATCCTACCTTTGGACTTCAGAGTCCTAGACACAAGCTTGCGTGGGCATGCTTCAGACATCTTCATGGCTTAAATAAACATTCTTAACAGCCAAGAAGTGAAATGAATAGCTTTCTTAGAATTTCTGTACCACAAAGAAAAACCTGCACCTGGCTCATGCCAACTGTCTTGGGTTCACGTGGCCCAGGCTGTGGGCTGTGGGCTGTTTCCCATTGCTGTATAGATGTTTGGACTCAGGCTCGAGCTCAGGTTGTCCCATCTTGCAGGGTTCTAGAGTCCGTATCCGGCCTGAGCCCACACATCTACACAGCAATGTGATAGCCCCACAGCTCAAGCCCTGTGAGCACGGGCTAGCTACAAGTTTTTCTTGGCAGCATAGACATGAGGGAAAGAGTTACAGGGGCCCATTTCCTATTTTGATTTCACAGGAGGAACCACAGGCATCACTTTTAACCTATTCCAGTATTATAATTGCCTGTAATTGGCAATATGCACATTGTTACAGCCTATTGTTCCTAAGATATTAGAGAGACATGGTTGGTGAGGTAATATATTTTGCAGAAGAATTCTGTGTAAGCTTGAAAGCTCGTCTGCCTCACCAAAAGAAGATAGTCCAATAAAAGATATTACCTCACTCACCTTTTCTCTGTAATTGACAATGCTGTTCAGACCCAGCTGTGTATATGGTTTACTATCCTGAAGGCTTTCAATTTACTTGAACTTTAATATATTGGAGAGTCTGAAAGAAGGAGGTTGGTTGGTAGGTTGTTTTTATCCTTTACTTTTGGTATAACCAGTCTGCTCTGAATTATTATACAACAAACAGCTGCTGGCAGGTAAATTATTCAGAAGAAATTAAGTGGTACCAAAGAATTTAAAAAGACTTTTTGGTTTTCCTTGTTGTAAATTTGCAAAAGTAATGCAACTGTGGGACTGGAAATGAAAGTGGAATACTAATATATTATTTACCTCTGTGCTGTTTTATAAAACTTGTTTTATTTGTACCATTCTCTCTGGCATTGTTTCACTCATTATAAACTCAGATAAAAAAATGTTCATATACTTTATACATTAGAGCTCTAGGATTTACACGGAGAGAAAAAAAGACAGACACTCCAAACACTAAGTTTTTCATGATTTTATTATTCTTTGAATGTAGTCATTCTTTCAGTCAGTAGACTCTATTGAAACCCATTGTCCTAGCTCCTTCCCCGGAAAGGTTATAATAAATTATTATTTATTAGAGTGCATACAGTTTTCTTAGCAGTGTACAGACACAGAGGAAGTCATACTATCTGTCTAAGGGGCACAGTTAAATTAAGTAGAGAGAGACAGATGTATAAATTGAATGTCAGTCTACGAGCAATTCTGGATGTGTGTGGGGGGAAGGGAGAGCGATATATAAATAGGACCAGGTCCTGTGTTGCTCCTGGCAGGAGGCATGCCAAGAAAGACACAGTCCAGAAGTAGTAGGGGCAATAGTGTCTTTAAGCTATCTCAGAGTACGTCTAGACTACATGCCTCTGGCAACAGAGGCATGTAGATTAGGCTACCCAGCATAGGAAAATGAAGCAGCGATTTAAATAATTGCCGCTTCATTTAAATTTAAATGGCTGCCGCGCTGAGCCGATCAGCTGTTTGTCGGCTCAACGCGGTAGTCTGGACTCTCCACGGTCAACATCAAAGGCATTTGTTGACCTCCCAGGTAAACCTCATCCTAGGAGGCATACCTGGGAGGCCAACAAATGCCTTTGATGTCGACTGCGGAGCGTCCAGTCTACTGCACTGAGCCGACAAACAGCTGATTGGCTCAGCGTGGCAGCCATTTAAATTTAAATGAAGCGGCAATTATTTAAATTGCCGCTTCATTTTCCTATGCCGAGTAGCCTAATCTACATGCCTCTGTTGCCAGAGGCATGTAGTCTAGACGTACCCTTAATGCTTCCTTATTTCTGTCTATTCCAGGGCCTGATATGGTCCGTAGCAATGCAAAAAGTGTCATAATTTACAGCTATCTCTGGATTTCTCACTTCTCCTCTCTATCTCTGACCACATTCTGACTGAATAGTCTGTAATTGGAGGCAGCTGTACCCTTCAATTGCACTCTGGGAATATCCCAGGAGGCTATTACAATCATTTTAAGCTATAGGCACCATAGCAAAGGCTGGTAACACACAAAACGTCTATCATATTCTTTAAGATAAAAGAAACCTTGTGCTGTGTGAATCTTTCAGTTCATGTGTCTCTTAGTCTACATTGTCTTTATTTAATTTAGGTGGGCTCTTAGAGGCAGGCACCTTGTCATTGTCTTCATTGATTATATATCTATAAAATGTCACGTGTATTTGCATCTCTCTTGCTCTCTCTTCTTTCTCCCCTCTGGCATTCTATGGATTTCCTCTCTCTCTGGGTTGCAGATGGCGGAGTTTGAGAGAGTGGGGAAATGGAAAATGAAAGAAAAATTCTTAGATGTGATATTTCATGTAGCCATCTCCAAGGATACTAAGTACTTTGTGTGGGTTTAATGTCTGTTTTATATTATCAAACGATTGTTAGATTTAAAGACATTGGTCTCATCATTCAGTTAGCTCTTGTTACAGTATATAACACGGACATTGCTTGTTGGGAAAATGTTCTAGACCTCCTGAATCACATGTATGAAAGCAGGAGCCATTGTACTGGATGTTTTATCAAATCATAGAGAGACATTGTGATTACAACCCAAACAGATATGATAGACATAGGGTGTGAAGGGAAACAGGTGCAAAGAAATTAAAGTCCTAGGTCCCTGAGACACAGCAGATTAGCCGCAGAACCAATGCCACGAAATAAACTGCATCTTTTGAGTTGAGGGAAATGAACCGATTAAAGTGGCCAATTTTATAATGGCACAAAACTTAACGCCTTTATCCTGCCCTGTGCCCCACTCCTTCCCCAAGGCATCACCCTCCTCACTCCACCCAACCTCCCCCTCCATCACTTTCACTAGGCTGAGGCAGAGGGTTGAGGTGCAGGAGTGAGTGAGGGCTCTGGCTGGTGGTGTGGGCTCTAGGGTGAGGGCAGGAATGATGGGTTTCAGGTGCGGGGAGGGAGGAGGTCTCTGTGCTGTGGTCAAGGGTTCAGAGTGAGGGAAGAGGTTCAGAGGTTCAGGGTTGCCACAGAGAGGTGGGGTGCAGGAGAAGATGCAGAGTCTAGGCATCGCTGACCTAAGGTATCTCCCAGGAAACTGCTGGGAGGTCTCTGCAGCTGCTAGGTGGGGGACCAGGGAGGCTCTGTGCACTGCCTGCGCCTGCAGGCACCACCCCTGCAACTCCCATTGATTGTACTTTCAAGTGCAAATTACTGCTATCAAAAACCTTGAACTGAGAGTCTATTATTCTCCATGCTCAGATTAAATTAATTTGGAACAGTTTAATGTCTGTGCTGCAAGTCTAAGTGGTGTCAAATCAATGGAAACCTATGCTTGGGGCATGGGCAGTGCATAGAGCCTCCCAAGCCCCACATACACCCAGGAACTGCAAGAACCTGCAAGCCACTTCAGAGAAGCCATGCAGAGTCAGAATAGGTTCAGCTTTTAAGTTTGTTCTCTCATGAAGACCAGCTATTCCCTTCCATGTTGTGTATCATTGATACTTGATGAAAGAAACCCTTTAGAACTATATGGTAGGTTTTCAATAAATGGTTAATTCTTCTTTCTCTTCTGAAAAACAGGTGGAAAGTCACAACACCCAGCAGGAGAACAGTCTGAATATTCCTTTTCCCACCTGGTCCCCATTGGTTAATTAGAAGGGTCTTATTGCAAGTATGGGCTAGAGATTTCTGGGTGTTCAACTACAGTTGCTTGTTTCAATGGCAAATGAATCAATGTAGAAAGTGAAAGAAAACAATTTTCTCTACCCCATCAACAATCCCAGATGGACTTTCTCTTTCCTGGTAGCTATTGAACAGTTTAGGGAGAAAATCCCTAACCCACAAAATTATATAGAATATGTTGTCGTCTTGGATGTTCTTTTACTGAGTGATCAAGAGCCTTTCATTTATTGAATACATTTGCTTGCTCAGTTTGAGAGAGTTGCCCTTCATTTATTCTTTTGCTTTAGAAGTACTTTCGAGTGCAAATTACTGCTATCAGAAGCCTTGAACTGAGAGGCTATTATTCTCCATGCTCAGATTAAATTAATTTTGAACAGTTTAATGCAGCATGTCCGAGCTGCAAGTCCAAGTGGTGTCAAATCTATTTCTCTGCTTTTTTAAGCTGCACCTTCAAGGGCAGTATGATTCATGGTGAATGTGTTCTTCTAATGTCTTGTGCTAAGCATTATTATTTTCTTTCATTTGCAAGTCATGAGGCTACAAATGTTAACCATTTTCCTCCTAAAATTATATAAAAAATGCATAATTTTAAACCACTCTGATTCCCAAAAGAAAGGTTATTACATTTACTTAATATACAAATGAAATAAAGACAAAATAGTCTTGATCAAAGCAAGAAGTTTAAAAAGCTAATGGAGGGGAAAAATAGAGCCACTAGAAAAAGTACTGCACCATCACTGTTGTTTTAGAAAGGAATTATTGTAATTGAGGTCTGTGTAATAAAAGAAAGTTTTGGTTTTTTATAATGATTGGCCATATAATTCTATTTGTGTTTCTGCAGAGTTGCAAAAAAACAAATTCTCACATAAATCTACTTATCTTTAAGCTGTAGCAATCTACGGTCTCTCCAGCATTCCCGCTAGCTAAAGTGTCATTGAAATGCAGTAATGAAGCTTTCTACATGTTTTTGCAGTGCAAATGGTCAGAAGAATGCCATCAATTCATGACAGGGTAGAAGATGTGTTTTAAACTGTAAGAGGCTTAAGGCTGAAATGTCTTTTCTATGCAGTGCTTAATGCCAAACATAAACCTTTATAAGGCCAGATTTTCAAACACTGGTCTTTGATTTTGTACTTGTAATTTGTGGTACCAATTTTGCACTTTTTAAATTAAGGTCACTTAGATAGTTCAGTACTTTATTAAATGCCAGGATGCTCTTACAATAACACTCTGATTTCGTGGCGGCATCCCTAATTATTCTTATTTTTCTGTTCTTAAATTCCAATTGTTGTTTTCATTATCACATATCTTAAGAAATCCCATTGGTATATTAAAGAATGTCTCTCTGCAGTATGTTAATAAATGCTAGTATCACCTGTTCATTTTGGGTTGTTTTCGGTGTTCCCTGCAAGCTGTGTGCTTGGTCAACCACCCAAGAGAGATTCAAATGCTGCCCAGCTGATTAGCACAGTTCCCAGAGCTGCCCACAGTGTGTTTCAACTGGTGATGCACGTTTGCAGATGCCTCGGTGCACATAGCAAAATTTATTTCGCATGTGGATGGAAAAAAACTAAAGAAAACATTGGTTGTTGTGCAGCATCCTCACAAAAGGGACAGTGTTCTTGGAATTTCTAAAACATCAGGCATAGCCTGTGTCAACAAGGATTCTAAGTGTTATAGTAGGAGTTCATTCAGCATTTGTAGCCTGAGAGTGTGCGGTTCTGCCAAAAAGCAACTCCTCTAGCCAGGGCAAGTAAATCTTCTTTGGCTAGGTGGATGATCACTTTCATGTTGAGCAATAAAAGTGCAGGCATGTAGGTACTTTCCCTCTTGGAGGTGAATCAAGTATTCATGAATTTGCCCCTATCTCAAACAGCCATCAAAATAAAGGTGTATCCTCCCTTCTTTCCCACCTCCAAGTTATTCTCTTCAGTGGTTCAGGAAAAGAGCTGGAGTCCTTGAGTGGAGTCTTTAAAGATGATTGGCTAGAAATCTCTACATGTATGTTAAGATTAATCATCAGTACATTGGGGGGAAAATGTGTAACTTGTATGCTAGGAATTGAGTTCAAAATCCAGATCAGAATTGGGCCTCTCCTAAAGCCATGAGTGCACTAGAAGTGGTTTGCTGACATCACTGTACAGGCATACTCTGCCAACAAAGTGTGGATGAAGCTACCCTGCCAAAAACTGTACTTTTTCAGTTTCAGGACATCACAGACAACTTCAGCAGTGGAATACTAGAGACAGTTTTATACAACAAACCTGTGGATCATTGCTCTTGTCTTTCCTGATCTAGTAACCACCCCAAACAACCAAAAAAAATCTGTTATCTTCAGCCAGGTGCTCTGATACTGCAGACTATGCTCCCAGAAAAAAGCCCAGGATATCTACCTGAACAGACTTAAAACTGCCTTCACCAAATGAGGACATACTGCCACAAAGTAAAGTACAGTAAAATTGCATTATGAAATGAACAGCCTAAATACCCCGAAACAACTTGCTTCAGTACAGAACACACACACCCTCTGGTGATATGCCCCTACTTGTCACTTACTACCCCACACTCATTCCTGAAATAAACCCATACTAACTCTTGAAAGAAATCTTTCCCCAACCCCTGTTCTGGCCTTCAAACAACCCCTCAACCTCACTAAATTCAACACCAGAAACAAGCTCCTCTCAGACCAGGACTCATCAATTCAAAGCTGCCAACTCCTACAGACATATCTCCGCTGCTGTGAGGATGAATGTCTCCCCGCTCCCAACTCACTTCTCAATTTCTGGGGGGGCCTACACATGCTTCCCATAACATGGGATGTACCTTATCCATGCATAAAAAGTCCTAGCAACAACTGTATGGGTGAAACCAGAGAATCACTTTGCTCACAAATGAACTTTCACAGAAAAATGCTAAAAAGACAAAACCACCACCATCTTTCCCATGGAGAACTCTTTTCACAAAACAGGTCAGCTATAGAGCAACTGTCAGCCCTCATCCACAAAGGAAAGCTGCACAACACCTTCACAAGATGAGAAGTTAAAATTCATAATTTTGCTAGACCCCAAAAAATCATGGTCATAATAAAGATACTGGAGTTATGGCTTATTGCAACAATCTGTAACCCACTAACTCCTTACCTTTTTGTCTTGTGACTGCAGCGTTTTTAGTGAACCACCTCATCTTGAATGACCTCTTATGATGTGTGCTATCCAATCTGTTTCACCTTGTATTGAACTGTGACACAGGTTTGAAGAACTTCTGTGTAGCTCAAAAGCTTGTTGTTTTTCTCACCAAGAGAAATATTATCTCACCTGCCTTGTCTAATATCTTGCAACCAACATGGTTAGAACAACTCTGTGAACAGTTTTTGCCAGGGTAGCATATTTCAGCCTTCCCTGCATGAAATAAGCTATATAAGTGAAAGGGCAGTTTGCCTGTAGAGGGACTTTTACTGGCACAATCATCCGTGACTTTAAGGCCAACAGCTTCACTAGGTCCCTAAGCAAGACAGAAGTGGCCTCTGGAAGGCCTCAGGTAGAGGGGTGAGGTTGGGACTAGGCAGCTCTCAGTACCACCTGGAGCGTGGTGCACCTTCCCCAAGCTGCCCTAGGCAGCAATTTAAAGGGACTAGAGCAGTTGACTCCTATATCCCCTGACCCACCTCTGTCCGCAGGCCTGGCCATAGCAACATAACACTTTTATAAATGCTGATTGGACCCAACAACAGGCAAGCAACTCATTATTTTTTTTGCTACTTTCAGATGTAAAGTTCTTAGATAATTTGACACTATCTTGGGATATTAGTTGTTCAGACAAGCAAAGCTGTAAGGGAACTTTTTCAGTTTCAAGTAGCAGGGAAGATAGATGTTCACAGTCTTTGATCCAGGTGTTGCTGATTGTGACAGACTGGCAATGAGAGATCGGTTGCAGTCAGAGAGTAAGTTTAACATGCAGTACAGAAAAGGGAATCTAAGGATTGACCACATTGTTTTAAAGAGATGAAAAGCAGGGGAAGAGTCAACAACAGTAAAAATCAAATCAATGCTAATCACAGAAGAAGATGAAGAAGCAACATAAACTATAAAATGGAGAGTAGTAAAGGATAATGATTACCACAGTGTGCTTACTGCTGTAACAATACATAGACATAGTTCTACTTTTTCAGTGTTTTCGTGCCCAAGACAAATGGGTGATGGGGGGTGGGGGAGGGTTTCCTCTACTGAGAAAAAGAGCATAAACTTTTTGTCCACATGCTCAGGGTTTAGCTCCACATGCTCAGGGTTTAGCTGATCGCCATATTTGGGGTCAGAAAGGAATTTTCCTCCAGGGTAGATTGGCAGAGGCCCTGGAGGTTTTTCGCCTTCCTCTGTAGCATGGGGTACAGATCACAGCTAGAGGATTCTCTGCATCTTGGGGTCTTCAAAGTATTTGAAGGCTTCAATATCTGAGATATAGGTGAGAGGATTATTCTAGGAGGGGTGGGTGAGATTTTGTGGCCTGCATTGTGCAGGGAGTCAGACTAGATGATCATAATGGTCCCTTCTGACCTTAAAGTCTATGAGTCTATGAGTCTATAATGGATAAGGCAGAAATGGACATGTCAGGATATTTATTAGCCTTGTATTTACTACAGTTAAAATGCTGTATCATTGCAAAGATTTTAAATAAATATACATTCATTTGTAGAGTGGTTTGAAATATGCATAAAATTCACTTAGGTTTCTGTTGATTTGGCTATGCAGGAACAATGTTCAAATTCATTAACACCAACAGATTGTCTAAATTACTAGACACGGGTGGCGACGACTTTTGCAGTTTTATAGTGCTGTCCCAAATCATCACAGTTCAAAGACAGAGGTTTGAGTTCATACAGGACAAATCCAACCAGGACTCCATCTGTTCAGCCATCCAGTGATAAATTCTGTGGATCCAGACATTCTCCTCTTGTGGGCATGATTGTACCCAGATAATTTCTTTCACCTTGCCATGGGGATTTCCCTTTAAGAGGAGCCTGGAGAGAGGTGTCAGATGGGAAAGCTGTGGCAGAGGAGTTTTTCACAGCTGTATTACCAGGAAGGAAGGGATGCATTTGTTCCAGGAATGCACAGCCAGTATTTAGGCACGGGGCCTAGTCTATTTTCCTCTCACACAATTCCTTCAACAAAAAACAGGACTATGTAGCACTTTAAATACTAACAAGATGGTTTAATAGGTGATGAGCTTTCGTGGGCCAGACCCACTTCCTCAGATCAAATAGTGGAAGAAAATTGTCACAACCATATATACCAAGGGATACAATTAAAAAATGAACACACATGAAAAGGACAAATCAAATTTCAGAACAGAAGGGGGATGGGGGGGAGGTAAATGTCTGCGAGCTAATGATATTAGAGGTGATAAATGGGGACGCTATCTTTGTAATGGGTAAGATAATTAGCGTCTTTATTCAAACTTGAGTGTAAAGTGATGAATTTAAGCATGAATGACAGTTCAGAGGATTCTCTTTCAAGTGAAGTCATAAAAGGCCTTTGAAGCAGGATGCAGGTAATCAAAATGTTGAGACAATGTGTTGGTATTAGTGTTGGTATTAGTGCTGGTATACCACACTAATACCAACCCTGGTACCTTCCCTTGCAACAAACCCCATTGCCAGCTTTGTCCACATATTCACTCTGCTGATACCATTATTGGACCTAACCAAGTGAGTTATAAGATCAAGAACACATATTCCTGCTCATCCAGAAATATAATTTATGCTATCATGTGCCGAAAGTGTCCGTCTGCTATGTACATTGGACAAACGTCTCAGACACTTCACCAAAGGATCAATGCCCACAAAACAGATATCAGACAGGATCACAAAGAAAAAACAGTTTCTTGTCATTTCAACCAGAAGGGACATTGTCTCGCCTATTAAACCATCTTGTTAGTCTTTAAAGTGCTACATAGTCCTGTTTTTTGTTTCAGCTACACTAACACGACTACATTTCTATTATAATTCCTTCAAGCACTTTTATTTACTGTTAGGGTTAATGTACTGTGGTAATATTCTTTGGTCAAGCAGTTGTATTGCCAATAAGTTGGACCACATACCACTTAATGATGGACAGTCCAATGTATTCCTTCACCATTACAATGCTAGAGAACGTTTCCATTCTTCACATTTCCCCTTGATCCAGTTCCCAACTCTCAGAGTTGTAAGCAGAATTCAAACCAAAAGCTCAGCTTCTGTTCTGACAGACTTTTTTCCTCCACTCCTTGTTGAATTACTCTTCAAGAATATCCACAAGCAAATGGGACATGCCCCAAGTTCCTCTCACGGCGGGGTTACCTCGGGGGTTTGTTTTGCAGTTCCAAAGACCTGATTTCAGAGTGAGCTCTAGGAATTGAGAATTGTTCAACCATGTCATGTGGCAGGGCATGATGTAAATGAACATTTAAAAATTTAATGTTGGGGGAGTGCCAACATAGTGTTTAATTTCCAAGACATTATGTAATGCCTGTACTACTCATGTGATGTGAGTCTGATTTATAACAGCAATTTTTATAGGGCATTTTGAGCTTCACACCATTTAAAAAGGTTTGGTCTCTAGGAACAACATAATGAAATCACTAATATGATAAGAAAGTCTCTAACAAGATAAAAGGAATTCTCATTCTTCTTCCTGTCGCTGGCAGTGTTGAAAATGTTTTCTTTGCCCTCCTCATCAACCTGCTCTGTTCCCACAGGGGGTGTATTTTGGCAGCTGCAGTGCTTGGGTGCCAAGTTTTGGAATGCATTTTTTATGCGTTGGTAACTAGGTCTATTACAAGCAGCATGAGAGCCTAGATATGGGTTTATGTAAATCGTATATGATTTGTGAGAAATTTAGTTACTGTTACATGCTCAAGATTAGAGTTTTTCACAAAATCCCTCATGAGCTCCATGTATAAGGTCATGCAAGAGAACTTAATTGTGAAAAGCGATTATTCCTGTTCATTTATAGACTTGGGGTTTGTTTTATCATGAACTTGAAGGAGCCATTCATTGCACTGTGTTGTCAAAAAAGCTAAAATAGCCAAGAGACCAAAAAGCATAAACATGTATTTATATAAGTAAAAAATATCTGTGTAGGAAATACAAAAAGTTACTATAAAATGGTATAACATCATATCAGGAATCTAATTAGCATACCCTTCATGTTATAATTGATGCTGTAAAATAAAATAAAACTGAGGAAAACTTAGAACATATATGGGTCAGTGAATACAATAAGCATGTGGTGCTGACACAAGCTGTTTACCAGCATTGAGATCTCTGGCAGAAAAATTCTGAAGCTCAAAGGAAACCTAATAAAAATGATAATGATTAGTCTGCCACCACGTAGCTGGTATATTTATGCCACCAGAAGTGCATGGGAGGACAGAAGTGTTGATACGTACTGCAAGATTCAGGAAAAGTCAAGGCCAGAAAGGGTCCTTAGAGGTGGGAAATGCAATATAGTTACTGCATTCATGGTCCCACCTATCCTAGTTGCCTGACCTCTACTCCTCTGTTGTGAAGTATATTTCTTTGCAGACCAGTTAGGATGCATCTAGACAGCAGCGCTATTTCGGGATATTTCCGGTATCCCAAAATAGCTATTCCACATCTTTTAAACAAGCCTGTTATTTCAAAATACCTTTCAAAATAACGGGCTTGCTATTCTGACATCCCTGTCAACTTCATTCCACAAGGATTAAGGGACGTTTCAGAATAGAGCCCTATTTTGAAATTTGGCACTGTGTAGACAGCACCAAATTTCAAAATAAGCTATTTCAAAATACATTCGAAATAAGCTACAGAATTTGTGTAGCTCAAATTGCATAGCTTATTTCTAGCAACAGGTGCAGAATAGACGCACCCTTAGGGTCCTGATCATCTTGGCATGTTAAGTGTCATTTCAATAGATATTTGCAAATAATTGATTAGAGGTTCTTTGTTTGCTAGCCATTCTGAAAAATGGGGAAAAATTACTGTCATGTGAATACAAAACAATTTTAAAACAATTTTAAAATCTTAAAAAGTCATAAAAATTCATTTCAGGTCAAATAAAATTTTGAACTTCTAAAAGTATTTTTAAAATAAAATTGAAGTGAATTTTGAAACAAAAGGTCACTTCAAATTGAAAAATTGACAGGTTTCATTTTGAAAATGTAAGGAAACTTTTCATTTTTTCAGACTTGTTAATGACTTTTCTTACTAAAATAATTCAGCAACATCAATGTAAATTAGTGAAACGTTTCAGTTGACCCAAATTTGCATATTTTTGGTGGTAAAAAGTTTTGGCCAATATTTTTTCCCAGCTCTGCATTTCAGTATTCCTATCACTAAACCATCTGTGTAGTACAATAATTGAAATAGAAGAAAAAATGCTTTGATGATTATCTTCACTATTCATTTGATTTCTTCTGGAGGTTACTGACAGGCAAATCTACCTTAAAACACAAAACACATGATGAACGTTCTTTTCATCTTTTCCAAATCTGCTTTACTATAGTCACTGATTTATTGGAAATATTTTCTGATCTCTTCTTGTTGCTTCAATGTGTTGTATAACCAATGAGAAACATTACTTGAAAAAGCCAGTTTCAAAATGTTTCTCTCGCAAATCACAATGAAAAATATTGTGTTAAAGTGTAAGTTGAGAAAAACAAGATAATTCATAGGAGCTCCTCTACATAACTACCAAAGATGAAACACAAACATGAAAGATATGCTGGACTGTGTGCAATATCAAAGAACAAAGGATACTTACAAAGTTTGAATTTTGAACTTAGATACCAAGAGAACTATAGTCACATATCTTATATTTAAAAAGAGATTTTACAGTTGGATTCAGGCACTTATTTAAGCTGTCATTTTTCTAGATTTAAATGTGAACTTAATCTTAGTTAACATTTGTTGCTGCTTTGTTTATATTTGGGATGGTTGGTGTTAAGAATTGCAATAACAATGGAACGAGAAGGGAAAGTCTTATGGAAGTGTAAAAAACATCAGTTATATTGAGGTTATAGTGTTAGTGATATTATTCAATATATAGTCTCAACGAACGTGAATGAGACAGTTCGTTCCACTCCATTAGTCAATCATTTTATTTCAATAGTTCAGTGGCAGTGGAATTGTTTCATATCAAGGGTTCCAATGAAGGTAAACTCAAAGTATAGTAAAATAAATAAGGGCTTGGCTACACAAAGCAGCAAAACACACTTTAGAGGTGTGATTTTTAAAGTGCATGAACATGTACACCATTGGTTCACGTAGATCCTGCTAGTGCAGGCTACAGGTTCCATAGTGCCTACGCAGACCAATTAATGCATAACATCTTAGTGAATTTTAGCAATCATACCCCCGTATGACATATTATCTCACTGTGTAGTCAAGTCCTAAATAATATGTGGTGAAACACTAGTACTGCACATTCCCATAGGGCCTTTTAAAATGTTTGCACTTAAAAGAGGGAATAAACAATATACACTTTGGGTGTGTCAAGACTACATGGCTCCATCGACGGAGCCATGTAAAGTAGTTTGCTCGACATAGTCAATGAAGCAGGGATTTAAATAATCCCCTCTTCATTAAAATAAAATTGGCCACCGTGCTGTGCCAACAATCAGCTGATCCGGCACAGAGCAGCAGTCTAGATGCAGCACGGTCGACAAGGGAAGCCTTTGTCGACCGCTCCTATAAGCCTCATGAAATAAGGTTTACAGAAGCGGTCGACAAAGGCTTCCCTTGTCAACCGCACCACATCTAGACTGCTGCACTGTGCTGGATCAGCTGATTGTTGGCACAGCATGGTGGCCATTTTTATTTTAATGAAGAGGGGATTATTTAAATCCCTGCTTCACTGACTATGTTGAGCAAACTACTTTACATGGCTCCGTCGACGGAGCCATGTAGTCTAGACACACCCTTTGAGTCCACAGGATACAGAATCTGTTATTACATATGTATCATGTATCTATACTTTTTGTTTAAAAAATTATATTCACCAGTAGCTTGATGAATTAGGTAATTAAAATGCACACAAGGGAGGTCTAAGGAAAGATAGGGTACGTCTACACTACAGCGCTAATTCGAACTAACTTAGTTCGAATTAGTTAATTTGAACTAAACTAATTCGAACTAATGCGTCTAGAACTAAAAACTAGTTTGAATTAGCGTTTTGCTAATTCGAACTAGCATGTCCACATTAAGTGGACCCTGAACCGGGCTTAAGGATGGCCGGAAGCAGTGCCGGCAGGGCATCAGAGGAGGACTTAGAGCATGGAGATGCTGTCTCAGGCTAGCCGAGGGCTGTGCTTAAAGGGTACCAACCCCCACCCCAGACAGACAGTTCTCAGGGGTGCCCCGCTTGCAAAGCAGTCCTGGCTTGGAGTGCCTGAACTACCCACACTGGGCACATCACACCACTCGGCCATCAGCCCGGCTGCACTTGCCTCAGGCTGCCATCTGGGGAGAGGGGGCAATTGGGGGGCTGCAGGAAAGCTTCCACCCCCAGAAGCCTGCAGAGCCAGCCCAGTCCTCCCCATCGGGGGCTCGTACCCCATTCCTCCCTCACCTCCTTCCACTTACCCCTCCCTAGCCCCCCTTCCTGATGTACAAAATAAAGGACAATTGTGTTCAAAAATGGAATCTGTCTTTATTGAACAAAACTGGGGGAGACTGGGAAAAGGAGGTGGGAGAGGGGAAGAGAGAGGCTGGGAGAGGGGAGGGCAACTAAAATGATCAGGGGTTGGGAACAGGTCCCATATGAAGAGAGGCTAAAGAGACTGGGACTTTTCAGCTTAGAAAAGAGGAGACGGAGGGGGGACAGGATAGAGGTCTCTAAAAGCATGAGTGGGGTGGAGAGGGTGCATACAGAAAAGTGCTTCATTAGTTCCCATAAAGAAGGACTAGAGGATACCAAAGGAAAGGAATGGGTAGCAGGTTTCAAACTAGTAACAGAAAGTTGTTCTTCACAAAGCAAAGAGTCAACCTGTGGAACTCCTTGCTGCAGGAGGCTGTGAAGGCTAGAACTAGAACAGAGTTTAAAGGGAAGTGAGATCAAGTCATGGAGGTTGGGTCCATGGAGTAGTATTAGCCAGGGGGTAGGAGTGGTGTCCCTGACCACGGTTTGTGGAAGGCTGGAGATGGATGGCACGAGACAAATGGCTTGGTCACTGTCTTCGGTCCATGCCCTCCAGGGTCCCTAGGGTCGGCTGCTATCGGCAGACAGGCTACTGGGCTAGATGGACCTTTCGTCTGACCCAGGACGGCCATTGAAAGCTCAGGGCTCAGGGTCGGGGGTCTCAGTGGACCCCTTGATTTTCATGCACACCTGCTCCTGGGTGGCCAGGCTGGCAGCTCTCCTGCACTAGCTGGCCACTTTCCTGTGCCTAGTGCGGAGATCGTGGACGAGGTTCACGATGTTCGCACTAGCCCAGGTTGGTGCCCGCCTCTTGCGGTCCCGGGCAAGCTCCCGGGAGCCACCAGCCTGGTCTCGGGAAGAGGGGGAGGGCTGGGGGGCATCGGGTGGGTGGCTCGATCCGTGCCAGGTGCAGGATCTGCTGGCTGGGTGCTGGCAGGCTTGCACCTGGCACGGGCACCGTAGCCAGCCCGTGCCCCTTTAAGGGGTCCGGGGCCGGGAGGGGGGCATACGAGTTTCCCTGGTGTTGGCCAGAGTGGCCACCAGGGAAACCTGGGGAGGGCTAGCCTCCCACTAGTTCAAATTAAGGGTCTACACAGCCCTTAATTCGAACTAGTAAGTTCGAACTAGGCTTAATCCTCTTGGAATGTGGATTACCTAGTTCGAACTAAGCGCTCCGTTAGTTCGAATTAAATTCGAACTAATGGAGCGCTAGTGTAGCGCCTATGAAAGTTCGGTCGAACTATCGGATGTTAGTTCGAACTAACTTTGTAGTGTAGACATACCCATAGTGGTTAGAAGATTGGACAAGGGATCTAGTAGGAAAACACCAAAACCAGATAGTTTAAGAAAACCAGACGATGTTTTTCAGTTTGTTAGCTGAGATTTTCCAGTTGGTATAGATGGTATAGCTACACGTTTTCCTTTTTATTCTAATGGAGAAAGGTATATGTTTAAACCCCCGCACTGTTTTGAACACCTCACCTGTGGTTTTGACAAAAGAAAAGAAAGAGGTGTGAATTTTGGACACTAGTTCAGCATGGCCTGTGCTGAGAGTTCTAATGGCTGTTTACATGCTATAGGATTTTTTATTTTATTTTATTTTTTTTTGCATTGACATGGGAAAAGGGGAAATATTCCCTCTTTATGGCTGCTCAACTCTGAAAGCCTGCATACTTCAGATACCAGTATCCATTACATACACTTTTGTATCCATGAAAATAAAGAAGTGCTTCTTGTCACCTTTTCTTTTTTTCTTAAAAGAACAAAAAAAAAATTGAAATACCAACTGTGTTTTAGTGGTTTTTTAAAAGTCTGTGAGTCAGTTTTGTCTCCAATTTACAAAAATACTTGACCCTTTTGTCCTACATTACAAAATCAGAATATACTACTTTGTTTAACTGGGGGGGGGAGGGACAAACAAGGAAATCCCAACCCTTCGCAGCAGCAGTTTATAATGAAAGCATATGCTGATCTAAATAATGTCTGCATAGAGATTTATTTTTAAAAATCTAAATAGTTGTCGCTCATCAAAAAGATGAGATGATATTGAACACTTTCAAAAGATCAAAGAATGTTTTATTTTATTCCAATTCTGCACTTTTAGCTTAACAAATACATCAGATAAATTATTCTTTGGCTTTTATTTGAATGTGCAGTATAGTAATCAGTGCTCTAAAGCTAATCGGATTATGAAGTTCATTTTTCTATACCAGTTCTAGCCCCTTTTCAGTGCAAGCTGGTCAAAAATCATTGTTATTGTCTCAAGTTTAAAATGGAGCCATGTAATGAGTGCCAATATTATATTTTTGCCAGAGTGTGTTTATTGCACTTCTTTAGAAATATTTAAGACAGAAAAACCAAACAAATGGTACTTTGACATTTGAAACAGGCAGCATGCAGATATTGCTATATTACTGAAGGATTAGTAAAAGCCTGATCATCACCATGGGCAAAGATTGTAGGAAGTGGCAGCGATAGTAATTTCTTTCCTTATTACTCTTTGGGCTTCTTGACTGAGAACAAATGCCATTAGTATGTGATGGAAATAATATTGTACATGAGGTATGCATACAATACAAAAATGTACACAGAAGGACAATTTCCTTCCTTTCCCATATGTATTTCACTTCTGCTTTTGTTCTACATATTTAGATAAGCACAAAACACCTCTTAGGTTTTCTATATTTGTTTTAGGAATTAAAATTGGTTTTGTTTTTAGAATTATTAAAAATCATTTGTGGTCATTAGTGAATTGCAGACCACTGGCAGATCTGATACTGAAACAGTGTCTATGGTTGTGAATTTGATGAAGAAACAAGGATTTTCATATATTTTTTTTCTCACAGTAACAAATATGGTAAAGTATTACTAGCAGTATCTCCGCAGTTTGAATGGCTTTCATTATGCTTTTGAATGACATGACTTTTCTTCTGTCTTTGGTATTGCTTGGATTTATTCCTGTTTCCATTCAAGTCAGTTTTTTTTATTTATTAAAAATGTTAAGCCAACATTGCCACAGAACTATAATACAAAATAATACTTGGATTTAGCCTCATGCATTTTATTAATTATACTAGTTAGAATTACAGACATTATAGATATATGCCATCTATTCATGTCTATCCTTATCCCAATATCCCTATATATTCCTTACGGTATGTTCCCTTGTTTTCTCCAGTCCAGCTTTACATGATGTGAGCATAAGGATTCCTTTAGTAAAATATTATTCCCCAGTACATTTGGATATTTTTGTTTAGCCTGAATGTTGATTTGCATAATTATAGATTAATGTTCTTGGCTGTACCCTTGCAGCACCCTAAACAATTCCTTTTCTCCTTGATGTTTAAACCTTTTAAGTAGTTGCTTGCATATACTTCAAATCTGT
Source organism: Pelodiscus sinensis (assembly GCF_052426305.1). Lineage (NCBI taxonomy): Eukaryota > Metazoa > Chordata > Testudines > Trionychidae > Pelodiscus > Pelodiscus sinensis. The sequence continues at coordinate 18,378,050 of NC_143064.1, read as the reverse complement.
TTAAGATGAATTTTGTATTAATGAAATGATGCTTTTATATACAGTGGAATGTTCATTCCTCTGGGTTATAGGTTTTTATTTTTTGTGGTTACTCGTATCAAAATCAAAGGCTAGTTTCATGAAAAAGATACATTACATGGTGTTTTAAAATGTGAATGAAAGTGCCTGTAACGCAACAAATAAGCTAGGGTTTTGCAAATTCTGTAGGATCTGCTTACAAATGCTTTGAGATCTGTCTCATGTAGTTTGGTTTGTAGGACTTGGAAGAAAGCCAGGCTTTCCAGGTTCATTTGAAGGTTTGAGATTGCTGAATTCAAATCTGCAAGGGGAACCTACCAGCAGTACCCTGCCAATTGCCCTCTACCACTGCAGTCCTTTCCAAGGCAGGGGTGAGGAGGAGGTTAGTTAATGAGAGGGAATATTGCTGGCTTCCCAGGAAAGAGAAACTAGCTTCTTTGCATTGAGTGTTTGCATGCAGGGGCTGAGGTTTCTCAAAAAATCAAACTTCCAGTTCAACTCCTCAGGTCTTGAAGATTCATTATTAATATTGTGCATAGCTCCATGAGTAGCTCATCTGTCTCTTAAGAAAATTAAGAGTGAAAATGTCCTTAAATTGTTTTCTGAATTTCATGAGGATACTTGATTAAGTCGAGATAAAGTTAACACAGATTTGGGGAACTTGGGGATAGGCTCCGATACATTTTCTCACAGGCTGTGTCCAGACTCAGGGGTTTTTTCGAAAAAACTTCACCTGCGTCCAGACTCAAGCCGCGTTCTTTCGAAATTAAATCGAAAGAACGCGGCTTTTCTTTCGACGGCGGTAAACCTCAATTTACGAGGAAGAACGCCTTCTTTCGAAAGTTCCTCTTTCGAAAGAAGGCGTTCTTGAATGTAAATAGGGCTTCTTCGAAAGAGAGCATCCAGACTCACTGGATGCTTTCTTTCGAAAAAGCAAGCCGCTTTTTCGAAAGTTCAACGTGCAGTCTAGACGCTCTCTTTCGAAAGAGGCTCTTTCGAAAGTATCTTTCGAAAGAGGCTTGCAGTCTAGACATAGCCTTACATCTTTAGTCAGACGTAAACTGAGATCCAGGCTCTTCAGTTTAGCTTCCGAAGAATGATTGCACCATAATTAAAGTGGGGGCAGAGGTTGTCTGGGCTTGCCAATGACAGCCGGCTCTTTATTATATAGTAGATGTCAGTGACATCAATATAATAAAGTTGTGACCTGATTCAAATCAATATCAAGTGTGTCTTATCCTTCTTTAAGTTACCCAGACACCCTCAGTCTCTTTACATGGTAGCTTTGCAGTTTAACAGTATTGGCAATCTCTTCAATAGGATGAGTAGAAGGTTAATGCAGGCAATCTCTGTGGGATACTGGCTGAGCCCTGCCAGGAAGGATGCCAGTATTTGCCTGCACTGTGTGACCTCTAGGCAAATATATCAGCCTTAATTTTCATGAGCATGAAAACTCATTAAAAAGGTAGAGAGTGAATAGGTCTATTTTATTTTATTTATTTACATTTTGTTTACTTAAAAATAAAAATATTCAAGATCTGTAATATAAGCTAATTAGAAGGAAATATTTTCAAATACCTTAATTTCTAAAGCTTTGTCATTTTATTCCCTTTAAAGCAAAAGTACCAGCCTTGAAGCACATTTTTCTCTTCCTTGTTCTGCATATGCTTTTGCTTTGGCATCATTTAAATGAGAGGACAATTATACATGTCTTATTCAGACTGTGCAAACTTGGTATTTTGCCAATCAATAGTCAGACAGTTTTTTGCTTTGCTGAAGTTGTGCCCATGAAGGCATCCATCCAGTGGAAATTGTAGTGATTACCTGGACAGTAATACATGAAAAATTGTAAATAGGAGTATATATCTATCTGCATAAGCCACAGTTGCCTTTGTTAATGACTCTTGTTTTTTCTCTGTTTTTCTTTAAGAGTTCTAAAGACCCTTGCTTAAAGTATTTGAAACTGATTTGGGGGCTGTATTTAGAGGTTAAGAAATTGGAATTTCCATGCCTTGGTTCAAAGAGTTAATTCTGATGTCAGGGATCATCTTTCCCCTCAGTGGAAAGGACCTGATTTGGCTGGCTGTCTTTGGAAATTGATACAACCAGTTTGTTTTCAGATTACTTCGGAGAAGCACATTGTGAATCTGAAAAACTACCCTGGCTATGGCCTGGTGCTTTAACCTGTTAATCATCTTTTTGTCCTTCACTATCAGTGTAGTGGCTTCTAAAGGTCCTTTTCACAGTTTTATCCTGACAAGTAGCCACTTTATTTTGACGACTTGTGATGGCAGAAGAAAGAGGCAAAAGGCTAGAGGACTGGTGATGAAAGTTTAATGAGAAATTTGATAGACTGAGGCATAAGCCGTTTTGAATTTTTGAAGATTGGATGTCTTTCTAAAAGATGCTCTATTTCAAGCAGAAGTTATGGACTGGTGTATAAATCAAATGGTGAAATTCTATGGCCTGTGTTATGCAGGAGATCAGAGTAGATTATCATAGTGCTCCCTTCTGGTCCTAAACTATAAAAGTTTAGATACAGAAATGAGTATATATTTTCACTTTCATCATAACATCAGTCAAGGCCCCCAATCATTGCACATTTCCATGAAGATTAACCTGACACATTACACCAAAAATCAACAGAGTGTAGTCTTTCTCGCACTGAGTTGTGTTGAAAGTTATTTTGCCAACACCGTTACTCAAATTTGTACTGGACTGTGTCTGTGTGTGTGCTTGTTGAGCAGTGTTCCAAAAGATTAGAAGAAAGTTAACGTGCCAATGTTTAAAAGGGCAAATGGCCTGACATTGATTTTGGCCAAAATAATGGAATGGCTGAGATAGGGCTTAATTAATAAATAATGAAAGAAGTATAACATAGTTAATGCCAGATAAAATGGTGTTCTGGAAAATAAATCTTGCATAATTACTTGATATATTTTTAAGAGATTACAAGTTTGGGTGATAAGAATTATGGATGTAATATACGCAGACTTTTGTAAAGCATTTGAGTTGGTACTATACAACCTTTAAATTTAGGAACCAGAATGATACAAAATCAACATGGCAGGGTGGGAGTGCAGGCTCTAGGAGCTAGTTCAGGTGTGGGAGGAGGTTCAGGACTGGGGCAGAGAGCTGACATGGAGATGGGTGTGGGTTCTGGGGTTGGGTGAAGGATGAGGAGTTTGGGGTTCAGGAGGGGCTCTGGGATGGGGCTGATGGATTTGGGGTCTGAGAACGGCTCCTGGTTGGAGCCTAAGTGTTTGATGTCAGGGAAGCCGCTTAGGATTGGACAGGAGGCTGGAGCACAGGGTCCAGGCAGCACTTACCTAAGGCAACTTCCTGGAAACTTCCTGTGGCTCCTAGGCCTGGCACCAGGGAGGTACCATATAATTCCTGAACCAGCGGGCACCACCCCTCCAACTCCCATTGGTTGCTGTTCCCAGCAATTGAAAGCTAGAGAGCCAATGCTTGGGGTAGAGGCAAACACGGAGCCTCCCTAGCCCCTGCTCCTGTACTCCTAGCAGTCACAAGCCAGACACTACCCTGGGCTGCAACTTCTGCTGTGCCATCAAACATATTTTTAATATCCTGGTCACCGATGCTGACCGGAGTCTCCATGATCCCTTTTTGACTGGCCATTCCAGTTGAAAACCAGATGCCTAGCCACCCAATGTAGAAGACGGGAACTGATACAGAGGGATGCAAATTGTTTACATGAGCAAAGTATGCATTTTAATATGGCTAAATGTAAAGTTGTACATCTAGGAACAAAAAATATATGTCATGTTTACAGGTGGGGGGCCTGTATCATGGGGAACAGTAACTCTTTTTAAAAAGTGCTGGGGGTTGTCACTTTCTCAGTGTGATGTGGTGGCCAAAAGGGCTACTGCAAAGAGGGAAGTGTTGTGTGGTAGTTAGAGGAAATAACTCCATGAGTCCCCCACTCTGCCCCACTTCCCCCCATCTCTCACATGACAGTGGCCCTCTGCTTACAAAATCTTCTTCTTCCTTCCCAGCACTCCCAGATTGCTGTGAACAGTTGATTTGTGGTGTTCAAATGAGAAGCCGGGATGGCAGACGCTTGGGAGAGAAGGCAGGGAAGAGGTGGGGTGGCAGTGGAGCAGGGGTGGGAAGAGGTGGGACAGAGAATTGGGGAGGGAGTGGACTAGGAAGGGGCCTGAATTAGAGGGGAAGGGCTTGAGCACCCACTTGTAAAAAGAGAAGTCTATGGCAGTAGCAGAGGGGTTATATTATATTATCTCTGGATTTGGCACTGGGCTGATGTGACTACTACTAGAACTATCATGTCCAGAGCCATAATCTGCATGTTAAAAAGGATGTTAATAAAATGGAAAGGATTCAGAGAAAAGCCACAAATATAATTAAAGGTTTAGAAAATATTCCTTATAGTGGCATAATCAAGGAGCTCTATCTATGTTTTAAGAAAAAGAAGATTCACGAGAGATTTCATCAGAGTTTATAAGCATCTTGCCTCCTAAGAAATCTCTAGCAGCCAGTTTAGGAGAGTTATGAATTTATCTCAACCTCCAGAACCACAGTAAAAAAGATCAACAAATTCAAATAGAGAAGATGCTTCCTCCAAAACATATACTAATAGATTATAAAGGTGTCAGAGTCAAGTCTGACTTCCTGCATAACAGAAGCAATATCACATTCATCAGTTAATTCCCATTTGACCTAGAGTTTAGGCATTAGAAAAAAAATCTAACCTGGATTTAAAAATTGCTGATGATGGAGAATTCATGGGGGAAAAAAGGTTGATAATAGTAGGCTCTTCAATCCCACAGACAAAGGTACTGGAAGATTCGATGGCTGGAAGTTGAAATTAGACAAATTCAGGCTAGAAATGGGGAGCAATTTAACAATTATGGTAATTAGCCATTGGAACAATTTACGAAATGCTGCTTAGAATTTTAACTGACCACCAGTTATAATACCCTCTAACAGAGGCTTGGACACAACGTGAGACTCCTCTCTGGGAGCTATGACCAGCTGGTAAAAGCAGTGACTGAAAACATTGTGTTAAAAATAGAATATGATTATCCATTGGACTCTTATAACTAAGCAAAGAGGAGAAAAATGTCAAGTTTAAGTAAGCACATATTTATCTCGTGTGTGCCAAATCTAGGGATCATATTACAATCTGTTTCTCTCAAGAATATCTGTTCCTCTGCCCTAGCTTCCAATTAGTGTTTCCTGTAAGGTGAGCACTTGAGTGGCCACCAAGGACAGATTCAGATGCCACTCAGCTGATCAGCAGAGTGCAGATAGCACCCACCACCAGCAGCATATGTTTCTAGGGGGGTGCACATCCACACATGCCTCAGTGTGCATAACAAAATTTATTCCACACAAGTGCAAAAAATTAGGAGGAATGCAGCTTCCAATGCTCAGCTTTTTAAACTGTTTCAAATTCTTCAAAATAATTATCCTGCAGGTTGAGACTTTACTCCAATCTTCCTATGCAGGAGGTGTAGTTCAAATGAATTAACATCCTGTACTCTGTCTTGTCTGTTAGAGTGTGTCTCCACAGCAGGGCTTAACTCAAAATAAGCTATGCAAACTGAGCTACATCATTTGCGCAGCTTATTTCGAAAGAGCTTAATTCAGGACCGACTACACAGCACTTATTTCAAAAGAGAGCACTCTTCCTCCGACTTCCCTTACTCCTCATGCAATGAGGGTTACAGGGGTCAGAGTAAGAAGTCCTCCAGCTTGACAGTATTTCAACATTATTTTGAAATAACGCTAATTATTTTCAAATAATGTTGCTGTGTAGGCGTACCCTTAGAATACCAGCACTTGTGTCTTATCTAGAGCCATTGTTTCAGTTGCTGCAGGATATAACTTTTTGTTGCCTTTTAGTTAACAATACAATAACCACCAAACATAAATAGATATAACATTCATAGAAAATAATGCAGATAATTCCTACATTCTTTTTCAGCAAATTGTGGATACAAAATGTACTACATATTTGGCTTATTACCCCCATAATGGGTAGTTGCTGGTTTCTATTTATGAATAAATGTTCCCTTTGGCTTCAGCACATAAACCTTGCTCTATCTTGTGAGTGTAGGCTTCATTTCCAAAAATTAGTGACACACATTCTGTTTAAGTGAAATTAAAAAAAAAAGAATATAGGAACAGGCCATCAGAAGAGAACAATGGCTCATCTCGTTCAGTATTCTTGTCTCTGGCATTGGCCAATGCCAAATGTTGCAGATGAAAGCAGTTTTTCTAGACCCCATCTGGTAATCAGTTCATCCTATGGTTTTGCTAGTTATGACAAAAATTTATTCTTGGGAGTGAAGCACTTGTTTCTCTCTGAGATAGTGTCAGATTTCTCGGAGGGCTGTAGTCCTTACTGCTTAAAAAGCAAGGACTCCATCTCTGTAGTTGCTCTTTTGAGCCTCTGTCTTTGAATGTTCTTCAGTTTCCATAATTTGTATTTCTTTGATAACCTTGAGTAATATATTAGTCACTGTTTAAAAGTGGTTGTTGTGTGAATAGTAATGTTACAGTGCAACAGTTCTACGTGAAATTCCCTATAGCTGTGTGCAATTTTCTGTGATGAATCTGATGCTCTTATGTAAGTATGAAGACCCCACTCCACTGTGTTGTGAATGATACCATGATAAGGACTAGGAGGATCTTTAATGTTGGGGCTATAAAAGATTTCAGGGTAGCAATATTTTAAAATCTTTATATTACAATATATATTTTAAGCAGAGTGTTGATTTAGTGACACAGATGTACTTCCAAGAAATTGCATTTGAAAAGGTTGCTCTTACCCATGCATTATAAAAATCCATTTGTATTTTCTGTAGTAAAAGCACAGAATTTATTTTACTATTGCACAGTTAAAATCTCAGGCAAGCAAAGTGAAAGCTGAGGTTTCAAGAGCAATATTAACTCATTCTTTTATATTTGGTTACAACTCCAAAATGGCAAAAAGGGTTTTGTTTCTTCGCTTTTGTGTTGCGCTCTGATTTTAATTTTGATTGCATGGTGGTAGTTCATTTAAAAAAAAAATAAGAACAACCTTTGTTGATACCCACAAGATTTCAATGTCAGGAAGAGACAAAGCTCGACAAATTTCCACCAAAAGAGTAAAAGTTTGGAAAGTCACACACATATAAAGCAGTGTTAAGATGGGGAAAATCTGTTTGTCTTTTTAGCTAGGTCTATGAGATGTTCACTGAAAAATATTATCATAAATAATGTAACTTGAACAATTAGGACGTTTAAAACTAATATTTGAATGTTTAAAAATAAGGTTATGGCCAATACCAGCTGTGTTTACTGGCTAAATTAAAGTATCTGGTCTGCCTTCTGAAGTGCTGTGGTTTTTACATCTATTGAGAGGTTTCTGTGCTTGACCTAAGAGCCTATTTTCTGACTGGATTAAATATTGAGAAATAAAAACAAAATATATAAATAAAATATACCCAAAAGCAAAAGTTAATTTCCAACACAGATGGGTTTCAGATCTGCTGCCAAAGATTTTGAAATTCTCGTGCCAGGGGGCACTTTGTAACAAAGAAAAAAAATGTATCCTACTGCTCTCATGAAATTACGAGTTTCACTCCCCAAATCACCATCATACGAGCCATTTTAAATGAAGGTACAAACAATGACTGTCTTATTCTTGTACACTGGAGAGAATCATGGATTCAATGTATACTACTCCCCTTCATCCCTATCCTCAGCCCCAAACATGAGGCAGGTAAATAAAAGGGTTATAACTTAATAAACATTATACTGCAAATAAACATATGCATTATCTACATAATAAAAGCATACTTTACAGAAAACTTACCTTTCCAACCAAGATGAATTTGGCACCCTCCATCTCTTTGAACTTAAGTTGGTAGTTCCATTGCATTTAGTCAGGATTTCTCTCCATCCCAGGTCCTGCTGTTCCCTTTGTTCTTCTTTGCTTCCTAACCTAGTGCAATCCTATTCAGCCTCACATCAAACTTTCCAATAGTCAGTAGAAAGTGTAGAACCACAGGTCACCAACAAAAATGTGTATGCTCAGTGTCGCAAGAACAATTTTTGGAGTGGGAATGCTGAGTTGCACCCCCATCCTATCTTTGTCTATCCCCTCAATGCCTCTTAGGCAGGACCACCTGGGACCTCACATGTGGAGTCGGTGGTCAGGACCTCCGGCCTGGCGGCTGGTCGGGACCTTACATGCAGGGCCTGGTGGCGGGGCCAGCAGCTGAGCAGGAGGTGGGGCCAGCAGCCAAACCCCTGAATTCAGGATGGCAGCCAAGTGGGACATGGGGCTGGAAGTGGAGACTCTCGGCAGGGAACAGCAAGGCCAGTGACTGGGACCCTACATGGCAGGGATGCAGAGCTTGAGAACGGGAATGTAGGCAACAGGGGCATGTGTCCAGGATACCCCAAACCTGGACTTGCCACAGCATCCCCTCTCAATCTTATTTCCCACACCTGGGTGTGGGCTTTGTTTATCAGACTGTGTTCATTGCCTCTTCCCTTGGGTCTGTGGAATGTTTTTCAGAGTAAAGCTGCCCCACTTCCCATCCCTGTCAAATTAATTACATGTTAATTGTAAATTATTACTCATAAGAACATAACATGAAAACATAAGAATGTCCATACTGGGTCAGACTGAAGATCCATCCAGCCCAGTGTCCCGTCTTTCAACAGTGGCCAATGCCAGATGCCCCGGGGGAGTAAACAGAATAGGGAATCACCACATGATCCCTCTTCTATCATCCATTTCCAGCCTCTGACAAACAGAGGTTAGGGATACCATTCCTACCCATCCTGACTAATAGCCATTGATGGACCTATCGTCCATGAATTTATGTAGTTCTTTTTGGAACCCTGTTAAGGTCCTGGTCTTCACAACATCCTCTGGCAAGGAGTTCCACAGGTTGACTGCTCATGAAGAAAAACTTCCTTTTGTTTGTTTTGAACCTGTTACCTATTAATTTCATTTGATGACCTCTAGTTCTTACGTTATGAGAACAAGTAAATAACTTTTCCTTATTCACTTTTTCTACACCAGTCATGATTTTATAGACCTCTATCATATCCCCCTTTAGTCTCCTCTTTTCTAAGATGAAAAGTCCCAGTCTTTTTAATCTCTCTTCATATGGGACCTGTTCCAAACCGCTACTCATTAAACACTGGTTATGCTTACCCTGCCTTTATGCCTATGCAGACTGCGGCTTGGCCCTCCCTCCTGCACTGATGTTTCTTTGGACTTTTCAATATCAAAATCTCAGGTTTCATTTTTAAGTTTTTTACCCTTTCACTGTTGAAAAGTCTTGAATATGCATGTGGATCACTAAGGGAAAAAAGCTCTTCACATTGATTTCTTTATGAAGACCAGGGCTTACTGACAGTCCATACAGATATCCAAGGCTGGCCTCTCCGTACCTACCGAATCATCAGCCATGTGTTGCACAAGTTCTGAGATAGCACAGAACAATTCTTAACAGTGGGGTAGGTGTTGGCCAGGTCCCTCTATTGGCACTAGAGATACTTGGCAAGTAGCCAGCAGCATTTAGCTGTGCCATTATTCTGCTGATTAGCTATAAGGAAGGCAACTGAATGGCACAAGAAGCACTGTGATCTAGTGGCACAGTATTGCACAGCACAAGGGATCTCCTGGCGGCTGCTCTGACACTGAATCATTCAGTGGTTTGGTCAAGCCACATAACTTTTCTTCCTTAATTTTACTCATTTAGGGTATTTCTACATTGCAGAGATTTCTGGAAAAACAGTCACTTTTCCAGAAAAACTACACTTACATCCATATTTCCATTGCATTCCTTTGACAGAAAGTCGAAAGAATGGAGGGGGTATTCTGACAGCAGTAAACCTCTGTCTATGAGGAAGATGCCTTTTTCCGAAAAAGTTTTTTTGGAAAAAGGCCTGTGCAGATGCGGAAGAGAGTGTTTTTTCGAAAGAAGAGGCCTCCAGGAAAAAGCACAGGTGCTCTGCTGGCCACTCCATCCACAGTAATCACAACTGAAATGTGAGACAGCGTCCAATCAATGTGGACACTAAATTTCAAAAAAGCACATTGCTTTTTTGTTGCGCTTTTGCTGTGTAGACACTATTTCGAAAAAAGTTTTTCCGGATGATCTCTTCCAGAAAAGCTTCTTCTAAAAGAAGCTTGCAGTCTAGACGTAGTCTTAGAGGTCAAAGATTATGAACATTCATGCTTCTGTCGTGAGCATTTGTTAGTAATATTTGTAATAGTTGCTTTGTAGATGCTAATGAATTGAGGAGTAAAAAGAGGGGAAAAAAGGAGCAGCATAAAACTAATATCGTACAATGGAGAAAAGTGTTTGCATACAGAGGGTGGCATGATTATGGAACATTTTAAATTATTGGACTGGTGATGCTGTTTTTCAGAAAATAAAAAACCAGACAGTACTAGACAGAAATGAAAAAAGAAAAATGATTTCAAGAAGAAGAAAAGGACATAAAGGAATGGAATTTAAGACTTGCATAATTTATTGTAGTTATGAAAAAATGTATCTAATTTGGAGGAAAAGAAAGGCTGAACCATGAGTTTTGATAGCAAGACTATTTTGGACATTTTGATATATTAATATACTGGGATATTGTGGATTCTTCTCTTAAACAATAGAGAAAAGATAGAAAATAAGTTTAGCCTAAAAGTCGCCAGCGTGTCCATAGTATCCACAGGTTCACTGGGGCCTAGGAGGAGCCTAGATCTCTCATTTACATGGAAAATTGTCCCTTGATTTGTTTAAATGTTGTCTAATATCAGTACAGACAGCTGGGATCTGCTTCTCTGGAAAAGGGAAACCTGGCAGAGTTGCCTGATGAATCTCCTTTGCACTGCACCAGTGGCTTGATAGATGGTATAGATACCTTTTTTAAAAAATAGGAAGTTAGTCATTGAGTCTTGAGTAAAATTTTCCAGGCAGAACTGGCCTTAGCAGATTATAAAGCAGTTTCCTCTGATCACCCAGCTAGTCTCCCCATGTTCACCTTCCAAAACAAAAACTGGCTTCTCTTCTATGAGACAGCAATATTATACCCAGGTCCACCCAAAAAATTTTGGCCGTGTCACTGAGATGGCTCTTTTGGTGACTCAAAATTTCAATCCCGCCCGACACTTGAAGCAATTTTATCTATAATCCTACACACTACTATTGACTCTTTCACAACAAACACCCACTGCAGTATCTCAGAATCTGCTACCAGCTGGTTATTCAGTATTTTTTCTTATAAGAAACAGAAGTAAATGGCTTTTACGGTTCAATTTGTGATTCCATTGAATCCACCAAGCAATGGTTTAGCTGGCTGACAAACTCATATATATGACTCTCTAATAACTAATTCCTTGTACTCTTCTTCTAGTTCTGCTCCATGACATGATGGGACTACATTGTCAATCTTCTTTCACTTTTGATTTGTTCTATCTGGATTATGCAGCTTCCTTTAACCTTGAATTACTTATTTGAATCTGACTCTCAGATAGAAGTCCCTTAGAGATGAGATTAGGGATGGTTAGCAAAATGGACAGAGAATTTGTGCTATGTCACCTGACTACAGTTTGAGATCAGATAAGGAGAAACTTGGGAAAAGAGAGGTCCACTGGTTTGACAGTTACAAAAGACTCCAAGTTTCCACATGTTAAGGTTGTATGCAAGAACTGTTGGAGAATACTGTTAAATATGTACATATTTCCATAACATATATTTGAATATATGCTATCATACTTTTGTTCCTGGAGGAGGTATTATAAGTGCTGAATAAAATTACCCTCATTCTGATATTATCGCTATAAATCAGAAGAAACTGATGATTAATTAGCATTTTTTCATCCTGTTTACATCATTTTAGTTTACACAAATATGTAAATAGACAACACAATATATAAAAATAGCCTATCTAAATACATATGAAACAAGCTGGACTTAAAATAGAAATCAATAGAGGTGACTTTATGTCTTATTAAACATAGATTTCCTGTGTGACCTTGGACGAATTAGTTAATATACCCTATGCCTCAGTTCCCTATTTGTTAAATGATATTTATCCATCTCTGTGGAGTGTTGAGTGGATAAAATCCAGCCACGCTTCTGAGGAACTAGAATGATAATCATATAAGTAACTAAGTGACGTCTCCAATTGATTTCATTGGCTTTGAATCCACCCTGAAGTTCACTTTTCCTTGCAAGGGAGAATGTATTCAGCCCACTAAACATCTTTGAGATAAGATTCAGAAATGAGCTTGATTTGATTAGAAGTTTCATAGCTGTCTACGAAATATTCTGCAAAACATTCCTTTTCTGTATGTTATGTGTAGTGACCACGTGAGATAACAAACTCATTGGGCTTCTGGGGCTACGTCTAGACTGCATCCCTCTGTCAACAGAGGGATGCAAATCAAGCACATCAAAATTGCTAATGAAGCAGGGATTTAAATATCCCACACACTTCATTAGCATAAACAGGGCCACCACTTTTTTCAAAACGGAGCTTTTTCTATAAAAACCCCGGTGGTCTAGACGCAGATCTGTGGAAAATAAACCGTTTTTCGACAGATCCTGTATGCCTCAAAAAATGAGGTTTACAGGATCTGTCCAAAAAAGGGTTTATTTTCTACAGATCCACATCTAGACTGCCATTTTTTCAAAAAATCTCTGTTTCGAAAAAAAGCAGTGGCCATTTTTATGTAATGAAGCATGGAATATTTAAATCCCTGCTTCATTAGCAATTTTGACGTGCCTAAACTACATCTCTCTGTCGACAGAGAGGTGTAGTTTAGACACATCCTGGGTGAGGGAGAAAGAAAGAGCCTGAAGCATGGGTCTGGTGTTTGAACCAAAGTAAACAAGAGTTATACTATGAGTAATAGATAGGCCTTGTCAAAAGAAAATGTTTGCCTGCAAGTCAGTGTCTCTCAGCATTAGAACTGCTACTACTAATAAAAGCACATGAAGTATGTAAATATTCAATGCCAGGACAGTACAAGGACACCCAGCTAAGTGTCCGATAAAACAGTTTAAAACAACAAGAAAGAAAGCGTAACAATGGGTAGTGAATGCTTTGGAGGAAAGTACAAGGGGAGGTACCAAACATGTTATAAATGCATAAGATGACATGTACAGTTTGTATCATAGATTGTTCATTTCTGTCTATAAATATTGGCGTACCTCAACTTAATTCTTTGGCCAGCCTAGGGAGCAGTAGTGAAATCCATACTATTAATTAAGCTGCGTCCATTGTCCTGTGTACAAATACACGGGAGCTCAAAGGCTATCTGGCTACCAACAACTATGATGTACTTCGTTCAACAATAAACCTGACTTGAGTGCCTTCGTATCTTATCTGAGTCTGTGATCTTTGGAGACTTTTGCGAAGTCTATTATGCTAGCTAGCATAGTATACTAAGGAAGCATACAAAAACGTACACAGCCGAACGCTTATCATCACTGACAGCAGGAGACCTGTCAAATCGCCACACCAGTAAATCTAAAATGTGTCCTGAACTACTACACTGGGCAAAGTGGGGGGGCAGCTCTGTGCTCCCAGAAAGGGTGGGGCCTCAGGTGGAATGGGTGGAGCCAGGCCAGGATGGCAGCCGGCCCTCAGCACCATCCAGATTGCGTCCCCCCTCACACCGTGCACTCACCTCAGTGTCATCCAGAACACATCACTCTGGGCTCTGCAGCATGCCACATAAGGCTCCAGCAGTGATTTAAAGGGTGCAGGGCTCCAAATACCACCACTGCCACAGTAGCAGCAGTAGCGGCCAGGAGCCCTGGGCCCTTTGAATTTCTGGGCCACAGGGTGGCCACCCCTACTACCCCATTCCTCCATCGTCTATCCTGGCAGTGATTCACACTAGAGGTAGGATACTTGGAATCTAATGGTAGTCCTGTGATCTGCCTATGCCAAAAGAAATAATTAAGAGGTTTGTGCGGGAGCAAAAGGGTTTTAAAATTATTTTGCTCCAAGAAAAAATGGGCAATCTTGCATAGCTCCATTCTCTAATAAAATGCCCATTGACCTGTGAAAGACTTAAAAGCTGACAAAACCATCCTTCTTCAGCATATTTCTAGAAGGGTTTTGTTTTTGCCCTGTGAGAAGTTGAACGGGAAGAGTTTATTTCTTATAGTGACAAAATCATTTTCTATATTTGCTTGTAGCATTCAATAACTTACCATGTCTTTTTGTGTCTAAAAGAGAAAAAACAATGTAATACTTTAAGTCTGACATTTAATTCTGCTTCTAGCAATAGCCCCATCAAATTCTGATTTAATGCCAGCTATAATCTAGGAAATGAACTGCTAAAATATCATAGAAATAAAGCACATAATTTCAGATTGTCTTCCTGGTTTCCATGTGCTTAGTTATGTTTAAAGGATCCTATTCACTGTAACCCTGTTAATATAAGATGTGTCCCTGAATCAGAATCAGTACTGAGGCTGTAACATGTAACATACAAATTGCTATTGATTATTAAAACTCCACCACAAATTAAAAATAGATTTTAATTGCACAATTGTAGGTCACTATTTGCATCTGAATAACAAAATGTATCTCTCAAGTGCAGTATCTTCTGATCTATGAAGGGATGAAGGTATTCTCCCTAAGTTGAGAAACTGATGTGGTATAAAATTCTTCCAGAAGTATCATGAAGTTAATTAGCCAGTGTCCTATAGACTGGTTGCCTTTTAACCCTTTTCTATTTTGATTTTTCAATTGGATTGTTCCTGCAGTTCCCTTTACTAAAAATATGGAATACTGGGGAATACTGCAAATCTATGAATACTACAATGATGATAATTACTTGCAAATGTAATTATAAAAATTGTAATGTTGACCTCTGAGGTTGAGCGGAACATTCTTACTGGAGAAACTGGAACTTCAGATTTGAAAATATTGCATTTTAGAGAGAGTTTTACATTTCCAATGCAAACATTAGCTCTCGTTTCTATAGTTCTGATGGGAATGTGACAAACTAATTATCTCCTGTAACATCCTGGACAGACCTTACAGAATTAAGACAACCCTTATTGAAGTTGGGTTAGTACTTCAGTGTCCATTGTATTAAAAATGCTACAGTGCATGTGCAATTGTAGAATTGCAAGTGTTTTCATGAGAAGTTTAAATTGGAGAACATAAAAAGGTGATTAGGCAAATTCACTCCATATGTAACATTGCCAGAGAAACTGCCTCACTGGAAAGGTTTGCATGTACTAGTTCAAACCGGATTTTCCAAGGACCAAGAGACAGAGTCTGGGCCATCATCCAACAAATGAACAAGACGTCTGATCCACAAAGGGTCATTATGGGGTAGCATTGAAAGAACCAGACCTGCTGGACAACTTGTTAGTGTCGGGCTTAATTCTGGTAAGCTCATTAGTAATGCATGTTGGTTCTTTTATTGTATGTAAGTGTTTTACCTTAAGAATAATGTGGATGTGGATAAGAGGTACTGCCTGGTAGTACTTTATATCTGTTGACAGTCAGTCTGTCCTCAGTCTCTGAAGAGAAAGCAAGCAGAGTCATAGGGCAACCTGTTTGTTCTAGGAGGGTATATCTATACTGTGAGCTAAAGTCAAGTTAAGATACACAACTTCAGCTACGTTAATTGAGTAGCTGAAGTTGAAGTAGCTTAACTCAGCTTTTGGAGCTGTCTATGCAGCAGTAAGACAAAGGAAGAACACTCTTCCTTTGATTTCCCATACTCCTCATGAAATGAAAGCTACAGAAATCAGAGTAAGAAGCCCATTATTTCAAAATTATTTTGAAATAACAGGCTTGCTGTGTAGATGCACACTCTGTTATTTCAAAATAAGTGTGCAGTGTAGACATAGTCAGAAAGATACATGGAAGGCAGGGATCTGTGAAGTCTGGAAATACTCACCAGAAGGAAAAGATTTGTCTTTCACTATGTCATCACTTTTTTTCCACCAGACTCAGTGTCCTGCATCTTATTATATCATCTTTCAAAGTAAATAAAAACATTTTTTTTATTCTGAGCCTCTTGGTTTTCCTCCCTGTAAACTCAACACAAGACTATTGCACATGCACTATGTGATATGATTCAGGGATGACATAGTGAAAGACAAATCTTAAAATCCAGATTATCCTCTGTAACTAATCCAAATAAGAATCTCCTAATTTACAACTTTTCACGGTAGTCACATTATAAAATGAAAGCTGGACACCCTGAAAATACAAAGTTGTAATTTTTCATGGGAAAGGCTTTGTTAATATCAAAGAACACAGCAGCGTAACCTGGCGGATTTAGATGCAGAAGGAAATCCATTTATTCTATGGGTGACTAGACATTTTTCGTTTAAAGTACATTACGTTTATCAAAAAATTCTAATCACTATGGACATTATCTTGAGATTTTCTGGCCTTGCCTGTTCAGAGATTGCACCATAAGGTCTTATTGTGACCCTGACGTGTCATGTTTATCACACTGCATGCTAATTTATTTTCTTTAATTCACTGTATGTCAATATATCCTGTACTTGTGATATTTTTTCTTTATATTCATCTAGGCCAGGGGGTGTGCAATAAGGGCCAGTGAGCTGGACATGATTCACCAGCGTTCACCACTGCCGGGTTGCCAGATATTTTGTTTACCTGTGCAGGCTGCTGGTTCAGCCTCTTACAGCTTCTGTGAGCCAAAGTTCGCTATTCCTGGCCAATGAGAGCTGTAGGATGCAGTAGCCTAGCCCCTGTGCTTCCCACAGCTCCCGTTGGCCAGGAACAGCATACCATGGCCAACAATAACTGCAAGCAGCTATCCCTGAGGATATGCAGGGAAACAGAATGTCTGGTGCCAAACCCTGGTAAACCATGGATTGCTTATTGCCCACTCCTGATATAGGCACTATCCTACATGCACATTTACATTCAGGAATTTGTGCAAAATGTGTGTCAGGCTCTTAACCCACATGCCTTTAAATAGCTTAACAATCCATAATAAGGTCAGGATTATTACTAGAGTAAAAATGGCAAGATTTCTGCAAGCCACTGAAAATCGATTGTTTGTTACTGAACACATTATTTATGAACTTCTGAAGTGAATAGAGCTTTCATTGTCTTTATAGCAAAGTATTTAGGGTGTCTTACTAGTACAAAATATCATAAAACTAAAGTAATTTCTGTATAGAATTCCAGTCTTTTGCAATTTTGCAATAATGTTTTATTTTTCACATGTAACACACACAAACAGATTAAAGCAGACATTTATTAAGACATGTGTGCTCAAATCTATGTAGACACATTGCTATACAGCTATTACACTGCCATATTGAAACTAGATTAAAAATCATTATAAATATGTCGTCTTATTTTTCTATCTAGCCTCAAACTAGTCTCTTTTGAGCTTTTCCAGTTTTGCAGTACACATAACACTGCAGTTTTGTGCCTGCAGTCATTTGTGAGTACTTTAGATGTAAGTGATGTCAGAGGAGGTCCAGGTGGTTGAAAGTGGACAATAAATTAATAACTTCAGCAGATAATTGTGCATATGATTTGGAAATCCAGACTTCAAGAATCTTGCCCATGGTATATGGTGGAAATATTTCATATGATAAATTGCATTTTTTGTGAACATTTGCCAACCTCATTTGCCCTTTGCTGATTAATCTTTATCCTGCAGGATTATGATCCACACTTCTAAGATACTTCAATTAGCTGCCATTTGTTTAAAAATTACACTCTGTCACCAAAAAATTCCATTCAAATGTGGAATTTTAAGGACTAATTCTCCATCCTAAGCCCTCTCACCTTCTACACATTTATAATGCTGGATGGAAAACAGACAATTTTGTACCAAAGGCAAGATGAAACTAGAATATCTTGCAAACTGTCAGAGATATAGTAATTAATACCATTGGACAGGTGAGAATCTCACTTTTCCAACATCAGCAAAACATAAAAAGCCAACATTAAGCTACAGCACAGTCTATAATACCATATTTACTCCCTTTTCTCTATATAGAGATATTTTGTGGCCAGACACGTCTGTTCAATAATTGTGGGCAAGGATGACTTTTGGTAAAAAAAAAAATATGCATTGCATAAGGGTTTTTCTCTAGTAAATTATAAGACATTAGACATGAAAATCTAATATATAAAATCTTATTTACAAAAAAAAATCCAGAGCTAATTTAGGTACATTTAGATACCTTTAGTTTTTAAAGTTAGTATTTCATTATCTCCCTCAGTGGCCTGTACATTTGGCAAATGGAAGAATTAAAAAAAGGATACACACAGTTTAAAAACAATTCTAAACCATTTCTGATATAGACAAGCTGTGGAGTATATGACATGTGCTGTTTAGAGATGATAATTGAAGTTGTGGGGGTATCAAGTTCAGTAGCATTTGTTTCTAAGAACCATAATAATTAGGGATTACCAAAATAAAACAATCTTCTTAGTACTTGTCAACCATAGTTTTATACTCCGTATCTTCACATTAAATTCAGGGGTGGATTGTGTGACTGGAGTTGCCTGGGGCAGCCCTTACTGGCAATGCCAAGGTCAAGGCATGCTGCAAAAGAGAAAGCAGATACTCCCAACACTGGTGCATAACACAGAAGTTAGACCCTCCCTCCCAAATAGTTACAAACTGTGCTTCTGTTCTTCCACACTGGTTACCAAGAGGAAATCACACAGTCCCCTTTCTTGAATTCCAGTTCTCTGCCTCTCAAGCAGAATATAGGTCCAGTATAATGAGAAGTTATTTTTAAAAACTCTGCTCACTAATACAAAATGTTCTGCTGACCCTTAATATTCAGCCACATTACCGGGTCAGGATAGGTTTGGATCTTACCCAAAATATCACACTGCCAGCCAATCCTTTAGTGTCTAAAACTAAAGGTTTATTATAAAGAAAAGAGAAGGTGCAGAATGAGAAATGTTAAACTGTAAATTAGTCACATACATACGAAGACTTCAAGGTCTATCAGGTTCCAAATGGTACTGGTGAGTTTCTTGTATTGAAAGTCCCTAATTCAATCTTTTGTTCAAATCTTAAGCGTGTTTCTTTATTCTTTTTGCCACATGATTTCCACTTCTGTTGCCCCAAATCCATTCTGTCCATAGGCATGCCCCTACATACCGGGATAAGTCATAAGGTGCATTCTTTGCCTTCTCTCAATGGGTCAGTTAATGGGCCTTGATACATAATCCAGCAGGCTAGGCAGTGCATTGCCAAACTGTCTGTGGATGTCATGCAGAAGAATAGACCATGTTTTATTATAACACAGATATACAGACATATCCATAACCCAAAATACACAGGTGATACAAACATATACATGAAATTGAAGATTCTAATACACTGGCAAATTATAACTATTTTGCTGGTAACTTGCCTGACGTGTCTGGCAGAACTTATTGCCAATCTATATAATATTCATATTCATAATAGCCTAATGTGTCCCCCACATTCCATGCAGTGTTACAGGTAGGTTGAGGGAAGGTAATATAGTAATTTTCTCACTAGGCAAAGATTTAAAAAAAACAGGTAGAAATGAAACTGGTCAGACTGTGATGCATGGACTCGCCCCTTTTCATCATAACAGCATGTGCTAGTGAAATAATTAATACATGCAATTTTATTCTTACCATCACCAAACTGTTCACATGAAACATGAAGGAGTGGGGAGTGGTAAAAGTGTCAAAACAGTTGTGATGACAAATAAGTGTGTGCAATCCTGGTGTATACAATGGAGAACAGTTATATAAGTAAGCCAAATATGTGCAAGCAATGTATATATCAATATACAAAAATTTCCTCCTTGGTCTGGGTAAGGATGTTGGTGACACACTAGTCTGGTCTGTCCTCATAAAAACCAAAGCATTAGTTGTGGACATCAGTCCAAGTGGTTATTTCCACTCATTCAGCATTATCCAGGCCCAGAAGCCCTTTCCTGCTTACCCACCTCAGTAAATGGACTTGTTGATATATGTATTCATGTAAGTATTTGAAAACGTGGCCATAGATGGCTATAGAGTATTTTAATGTTCCGAGTAAACACATTAGTGAATGTGATTAGAGATGCCCAGTTCTCAACTTATATGGAAAATATAGACGTATCCACAATTAGCACAGGGCATGTAATCATCAGTAATGTTTATGATGATATTAAATGATACTCTTGGCTCAAGAATTTTGCTGCTATCTAGGGACAAACTAATAGCATCAGCCATTATATATTTCTCCATTTATTTGGTCTGAGACACTTATTAACTGTTAAATGTCAAAGAACACAATTACAACAGGAAATCCTAAATTGTGAATTTAACACAAAAGTGAGAGTTGTTAGACGAGATATATCTTACTGGCTCTGTGCCTTATTACTATAGGAACATTGGTAAAAGGGATACTGTGTGTAATGAGTTCAGTCTCCCACTGTCTTTGGCTGAAATATAATATACTATTTGGCAACTGCCCTAAAGCAGTTTCAGAAGTAGCTGAATAGGAGCAGCTGAGTAGGAACAATTTCAGGAGTAGATTAGAGAAATGTAGGGTTCTACTTCACATTCTGAAGTGCAAACAGTTGAGAAACCATTTTCAAAGCAGTCGGAGTTGGAGTATGAAGCAGTGTTTAGAATGTCTTCAAGACTGGTGAACTCTGAAAAAATCTATACTTCACTAATACCTGTAGAGCAGTGGTCTCCAACCTTTTTACACCCAAGATCACTTTTTAAGTCTCAGAACAGGCGAAGATCTACTGTCCCACCCCTTCCTTGAAGCCCCGCCTACATTACATGAGGAAATCTAATGTAAATGTACTGCGCAGGTGCGCAGTTCAGAGAGGGCTCAAGAGCTACTCTTGGAGCCCCTGAGATCTACCGGTAGATCGCGATCTACTGGTTGGTGAACACGGCTGTAGAGCATTAATTTTTTTTCTGAATTTATTTTAATTTTCTCTGGATTGATTATATATTTGTGTATAAATAGAATTTTTAGCTGAACAATCAGACCTTTCCTCTTCCTGCTTAATTACATCCCTCACTATATAAATTTGACATCACAATTCAATAGTTCAGACTAGCATGGAAGTGCCTATAGTGTTACACGCTGATTGTGAAAATTGAATGAACAAAAATACTGGAAGAGGACTGGTTATTAGTGCAATTCACCTGTAAGAGAAATAGAAGAAGGAAGCCCACATTCCTTCCTACTTGCACGTTGACCCAACCCTTAAAAAAAGAGTCCAAAATCCACTAGCTAATGGCAAAACTTCTTAATTATTATCTCTGCCAGACATCACCTCATCCTTGTTTTATATTCCATGTTTGAAAGTAATTGCTTTGGTTTCAGGTCACCTACAATGTTGTTATCAAACTAACTGTCAATTAGCTTTGGACAGGATGCTGCGGTAAGTAGATGAGACATAGGTCTTTGCAGACATGATGCTATTCCCATACTATGAGGTCTTAGGCAAGACATTAATCACTCTGCATTTCCATTTCTCTGTCTGTAAAATAGGGATAATGTCACCTAGAATCATAGGTGACATAGAATACTAGAATTGGAAGGGACCTTGAGAGGTTATCAAGTCCAGTCCCCTGCTCTCACGGCAGGACCAAGCATCAGCTGAGAAGTTATATAGGTGTTGAGTATTGTCTTAGTTTTCCTGCACCATTTTTAAAGATGTCCATGGGCATCTGTTCACTCTCATTGGAAATGATAGACTATTTACAACATTGAGCCTGATTTAAACCTTTCTCTTAGAAGTGAAACATTTTCATTACTAGTCCGTTGAGCTGGCCAGTTCTCATGTCACCAACATACCTGAATCTTCAGGATATATACAGTATCAATCATTATTGCTAATGTTTTAGAACATCAGTTCAAATGTCAGCCTTCTCTCGTGTGTCATTTAGATTGTCATTCTCTGTCATTCTTTATCCTTGATTAAAACAATGCATTTGTCACTTACCAGTCCGATAGCATTTTTTCCACATAAGCCATGTATTAATCCAGATGCATCCATTTAAACAAATGACAATTGAAAGGATGGGTAAAAAATTTTTAAAAATGGGAAAACTCAGGAAATTAAAGGTGATGGTTATGGTAGACAGTACAACTCATCAAAATAAAAAGAAAAATATGTTTCATAACTACATAGCAGAAATATTCAGTATATAATCCCAAACTGATGTTATGGAAAGTAAAACTCAGAGATATAATCAGAGGCTCATTTAGTTTGCTACAAGTTATTTCAAAAGATCATTCTGAAAAATCTGCTCAGCTCTGCTGAAGATACACCTCTCAGGTGAGATGGTGCTGTAGGGAAGACTGCAATAAGCAGTTCAGTTGAGTTTCTGTTAGCTAATTAATGAAGAAGTGGTTTGCATGACTTAATTTGACCAATCATATATGTGAATATATTGCATCCTCTGCATGTTTTTGAGCTGTAACTTTCTGTCTAGTATTTTCTAATCATGATTCACAGTTCCTGCATTGTAACTCATCACTTAAGTATGTCATGGTACATGGTATGGTTCTTCTGCTTGACTGGATGGCTTCTAACCTCACTTAGGCTATGTCTACACTATAAAGAAAAGTCGGAAAAACATATGCAAATTGCAATTTGTGTATCTTTTTCTGCTTTTCTTCCAAAAGAGGCTTTTCCAACATTTGGCCCATCTACACAGAGCCAAATGTTGGGGGAAAAACTCTCTTTTAGAACATCCCTTCTTCCTCGTAGAATGAGGTATACAGGGATGCCCAAAAATGCATCTGCTTTTCCGGTTTTTTTTTCGGAAAAGCAGACACATTCCTTGGTATCCCGGAAAAGCTCTGTAGTCTAAACATACCCTTAATGTTTGGAGATGACGACCACATGGACATGCTAACGTAAATACACGTGCAAATATATCAAATGTACAAAAACATTGAGTAGTCACATGTACATATATTTGCAGGAGCATTTATTGTGCTTTCCTAGAAAGAACATTTCTTGAATGAAAGAGATTGTGATTTACTCTAAGAATAGATTTGTGGTTTTTGTTCAAACAGATATTCATGGATACTCTACCTTTCAGTATGCATACTGGTCTAATTTAGCTGACTGAAATTTATTAATGTGCTGATTCTGGGAAAAAAGGAAGACAGACTAATGTGTTTAAAGTGCTTGTACAAGTACAGAAGGATATAATATTATGGAAGTAGAATGACTATAGAAATTCAGTAAAGAGGAATGGAAAGAAATGTAGGGAGGAGAGGTCAATATCAGGTTAATGATATATCTTTGTTTATAATCTGACTTTCTGTGACATCTGTAAAATAATTGTAATACTCTGATACGTGACTACTGAAAAGGCCAGAAATCATACGCAGAGGGGAGCAGATCTCCCACAGCCTTGAAGGGAGGTTAAGATCACATCAGTGACATATTGTGAAAACGGATTGGATGGTACAGCTGAGAGCATTAGGGCGAAGTGACAGATCGAGCTGATGTTATTACTGAGAAAACAATTCACCACAGATAGGGAAATCCTTGTATCACAAAAGAATATGGAGGCAACAGGGGAAAACACTGCTGTTTTGAGTAAAAATCAATGGGAAACCTGTAAGAAAATATATAGAATTATAGCATTAATATAAAATGTATGTTGTGTCTGCTTCCTCATCCCCTTTTCTTTGAAGAAATTATTGAAAATAGTTTTTGTCCAAGGGCATTACTAGGATATATGATTGCTTAATCATTTTTAGATCATAGACCTTCAAACACTTATTATCAAGGTCTACTATTGATGACCATAGTAATGAGCTGTGCAATGGAAATACGTATGGTATCACAAATTTCCTATTATTGACATTCATATTTAAGTATTATTTTTATCTTTTATGTAATAAGGATGCTCTTGTAGCAGGGCTACAGAGGACAAAACCTTGTGATGCTGCTCCTTGCTGTAAGGATGCACACTAGCTGGTGAGTCACTGCCAGAGATGGTCTGCTTTGTAAGGTTGAGACTATTTCCATCCTATGGTCATCAGTTATAAATGTCACATGGGGAAGTGGTCAGCATTTGATTGTAACTAAAATTCTACATATTGTCAAATTCTAACAGTTGATTCTCAGGGTTCCACAGCTTTTTCTTTGGATTGGGCTTTCAAAAAGGACAGTGGACTCAATTGATTTTTAAATTTGACATTTCCTAACTGTTGAAGGCTTGACTTTTCAACCTTGCAATAATTTTCTTTCAAGATAAGTGTGTGTTTTGTAAGTTGGTACCTGAGGGATTTCATTTGGTAGCTTGGACATTTATAAAAGAGAAATTATATGTGTACATTTTGAAATATCCCTTTGTTATTGTTGTTATGGTCCGTACACAGTTACCTCTAGCAACTACAGAGACAACATGTGGGAGACTTTAGAGAAGAGTGGTGAGCTAAGGCAGGGAGATGTGAGACAAGACATGACATTACTAAGTAGCATAGTATTTTTCCGTCATCTGTATTTACCTTCACCTGTAGCAACTAGCAATATTTCTTCCTATCAATGGGGCAAAACACCTTGATATAAGAAACACAATAATTATGAACAATATGATCCAAGTTAATCTCTGGTGTGACTCTGTTTAAATATATGAGGGATAACTTTGACCTATCTGTCTACTGAAAAGTAGACTTGCACCAAAACCACATTTGCTTATGAATCATGTCTGGAAAGAGAGCCTACCTTAGTGATGTTATCAGTAAAGTAGTGTTTTAATAAGTGGCACTGTTAGCTCTTTCTACACATAAAGCAGTTTGAATTTCCCAAAGGCCTAGTGGCATGATTCAGAAGGTGCTTTTAGATTTATTCGGTATCATTAATTTAGACTTACTCTTCATCATGCAGTCAGGCTCACAGTAAAATGTGAGTCTTCTGTGGGAACAGCAGGAAGTGGATGAGTTTGAGGAGCTTATTTGCTGAAATACTCAGCTCTGGTGTACAAGTCCCTGGAGCTCCAGTATTTATTTTTATAAAGCAAGACAAAAGAAGAAGGGAGTTGGAAATAGCAGAAAAGACTAGGCATTGGTTTTATTTAGCTACCTTGATAATCTGGTTATGTCAGACACTAAAAATGAAATCCTGGTTGTATTGAATTCAAAATGGCTATGATTTCACATCTAGAAACTGTTTCTATCCTCAGTTACCCTGCTGAGGTTTCTGGGGGTTTACGGATTTAACAGGGAACACAATGTGTCCCTTTCCACAGTAATACCTTGATGGCATGTGAATAGCACAGCTATTATAAATTCAACAGCTAGTTATTCCTACACAGTTATGGACATTTTATTTGGCCAGTCTAAACTAGTAATCAAGGTTTTGTTTTAAATGGTATTAGCTTACACTTTTTTACTAGAATTATTCTAAACCAGACTTTGCAGCTAATATAGAAAGGACACGTTGTACATAAACACTTTAGCTGGCTGTAGTCAACTCTAAGTAGGCATCTATTTTTCTAGTCTAGATAAAGGAAGGAAGCCTGGAAAGGTCAAAAGAGTTAGTGAGATATTTTTGAAAGGAGCCATCTGAGTTTTCATTTCCATCTAGACTGCCTCAAGAGACTAGCCAGAGAGACCTCACCTCAATATCTTGTCTGAAGGATTGCACTTCTAATAATGTAACTGTTCCTACACTCTTGTTGAATTAAAATTCCTACATTGGGATCAGCCTCATTCAGCATATGAAAAATTTTCATTGAAAATCATTAGGATCTTATTCAGAGCCCATTAAATTCAATTATGGTCTCTCTGCTGACTTCATGGGGCTTTGGATGCGGCCCTTGATTATTCTTGAGAAATCCAAAACTGAAAAAAGGGCTCTGGGAAGAGTCGTGTGAGTAGGTCACTGTAAAGCCTAATCATAATTTCTGAAAATACATTATGTCCAAAAGTCCCATGTGGAAACAGTTTCAACAATGTGAATCATCACTGTGATATTAAGTTTGTCACAATGTTTTCCTAAAACTCACAATAATCATGATTCCAACTGTAGTAATACAGAGATGCTTTTAGAGAGAATCCGTAAAAAAAATTATGCCTGTAGGGTCCTCAGTTTTTGTAAAACTCTGTATTAAATTGTGATACTTGCCCAAATTCCCTGGAACTGATAGACTAGGAACACCATAAGCCCTCCTAATTAGCTGCCTGTAGCTTGAATAGCTCCTCTGCTGAATAGCCAAAGTAAGTGTCTTTTGGCTAAAAGGAGGCTGTTCAGTAGGATGAGAGGTTACGTGATCTAAGGTACTAAACACAGAACTGAGAACAAAGTAACTTATATTTTAATTCAGTCTGTGACACTTTATGTCATTGTCTTGATCAAGTCACCTACAAAACTTATTCCAGCAGGCATGCCAATAAACTTCCTTTTATTCATAATGTTCCAATTTATGTGCTTAATCTTTCTCTAGATAGATAGATAGATAGACAGACAGACAGACAGACAGACAGACAGACAGACGATTTCCTGGCAGTCAGCAGAATGTTCCTTCTGGGTGACAGAATGACATCATCAGCATCAACAAGCTCTCTCAGCAAAGTGAAAGTGGCAATAGGGGGACAGGGTAGGCAAGCATAGTGAGCAGAGGGTGCAGGCCCCTAGTAATAACTTTAAAAGAAAATTAGTTATAAACTTCAGCTAGATTGTTTTAATTAATATTTCTGTTTGTTTCCTTTCTCATATAACACAATTCACCACCTATTATTTGTGCAAATAACCAAATAGTGCTGATCAGTACAGTATGTAAAAATGTTGTAAAAAAATAGAATGCAAGTCCTTAGAATCAACCAAGGAATAAATCCTTACAAAGGGTATACTGGAGCAGGACTGAGGCTTGGGCAGTACTGACACATGCATCACATTCATGCTGGCAGTTGAAGGCAGGCTGCAAGTGCGGCATAAATTACTTTTGATTTCACAGTTGGCTGAGGCTGGGCAGACAACAGCTTTCTGAGATCAGCCACAAGCCCACGAGAATCCCCGAAGTCCCTTCCAATCCACAGGAGGGTGCTACTGCTTTGGGTCCAGTTCCGAGTTTGCCATTCTGTTACATCTTTTGAATGTAACAACATAACAGGAAATTTGTCCAAACTGTAGCTCAGAGGGCACATGAAGAGGTGGGGAAACAGAGGGAGGTCATGTCCATCTGGCTACATTCCAATGGGTGGGGCTGTGTTTGGCTGGCTACAAAACACCCCCAAAACAGCTGATGAAACTTGGTGACTCGTTGAACCAACAACCCGGTATAACAACATAAGTATAAAAATACATAGAAAAATATACCAAGAATAATCAGTAAAACAACAATGGTGCATTAAGACCTTTAGAATTCCAGAAGCTTTGGGGAACCAGTCCTTGAAAATGTCCCACCAGTGATGCTTGGTTACATCAACTCTTTCATCACCCAGTTGTTCAGTCTGGCAGCCGTTAGCTAAAACATGAATTTGAGTGGTCACTGCGGACTGGGCTACTAATAAGGCCTGTTGGGCTACTTCGGAACTCTCGTTTAAGAGTTCGGTCCTAATGGACCAGTTCTGGGCAGGGGGGACAGGCAAGCTGGGCATAAGGTCAAAACATCAATGGTTTGTGGTGAGGGTGGCACCCATGAGCTATGATGGGTACCGTTAACTACAACACTTTACACATATGTGGGTACATTCGGTATGGCTATCAGTAAAGTTACATTCTTGGCCTGAGGGCAACCAGTAACAGGAAACATTTTTGCATGAGGCTGTGACACACATATAGGAAAGTCCTGTGTTCAGAACAGATACCCTATTCTCAGAGCCCGTCTCAGAGAAGTAGGCATCCTGTAGCCCTGAGCCAGGTAGACCATCCCAAGAACCCAACTTAACCTGCAAGCAGTGAACAGCAGGGGTGAAATCTACCAAACTTGAGTCCAGTGATATTGAGTTTTAAGGGGGAGCCATGACTGGTCTGCTGTTGATTTAGGATTTCCAACTAGCCGGCAGGGGACAGTAACTGGTTTGGTGCCATCCTGAATTGTAAGCGGAGCAAACCCTGCCTTGGTCCCATTGAAGTCCACGACGAGCTATGACTAAAATTCCAGTCCAGATTGAGTTCTGCCAGCCCCAAAGGGGAATTACACCACTGCTCATTTGGGACACTTGCCCTCCCACTAAATTTGCATTTGCAAATGAATTGCCACACAGAATTGGTCCCAGGAGCAGCAAGCCCATGTGGACACTGCTGCTCGGAGGAGATCTGGGGTTAGCACTGAGCAATCCAGAGTGATGGTTGTGATTTGACTTACCACTGTAGCTATGTCTGAAGAGCTGTTGGATGACAGCTTCACCCATTACCCTAGGCATGACCCCATGGCTGCCAGTTTATTAGCGAGGACTTCTATGTCTATGGAATTGAGCATTCCCATTCCTGCTCCTGCGTTCACGTCAGGAACAGGACTCCCCCTCTCCCCTTTAGTTCCTCTGTTGTTTATGTTCCATACCACTTTGGATAACTGCCTATCCTATAAAATGTTATTTCATACTAAGCTGTTATCATGTACAGGAATCTGCCTTTACTGCCTGTTTTACCCCTTTCACTAAGCCCTCTCTTAGAGCTGCCGCTTGTTTTGGCCCAGTCCTTTTTTCTCTGCTTGCTAAATAGTTCCTTTTATACTCATCCATTCCCACTTCTGCTTTATTTACAATATTTCCTTTTCAAAAACAATACACAGACAATACTAGCATTGAGACAAACACAACTAGACAAACATGAAACATAAAACACAATCTTTGTTATGACAATACTTTCATGTTAGATTCGTTTGCTCTTTAGCTGGTACCAGCTCTTTTGATGTTCTAGAAAACAAAAAGAACATTTTCTACCCAATTGGGAGTGGCACATTAGATCTTGTAATACTCCTTTTTTTTAACAAATATCCTTGCTGATCTCTTTATTTGCCTGCAGTTACCCCAGTGATTACCTATACTTTTATTCTATAAACCAACCTGGTATCAATAACTTTTTTCTTTTATGGGTTTAGGGTGAATTATCGCACTGTCTAATTATTAAATGAATGAGGTGCCGTACTCAGTTTCCTTTTTATACTGCAGAAAAGATGTGTTTCCAACTACCACTCCCTGTTTTAGCAATATGTCCAAAATTTCCCCAGTAGTTCGTTGGGCCTCAGGAGGATGGTAGTACTGCTTTGGGGTAGAACAGGAGGGCCATCAATATAAATAGAGTCCCCCAGATGACAACCACAGTCATATCTGTCTGAGGCCCAAACCTCAGGTATCAAGCTTTTTCACATCTGTTGATCCTCTTTTGACATTTGCCAAGCCCAACAATTATGCCACAGAAGCTATGATGCTCCAGCTATCTGTTATTTCTTATTGGATTTATAAAAAGCCAAGTATTTTTCATAGTTTTTCTCCAATTCAAGAATTGTGCCCCCTACCAAGATCACCCCAGGACTCCAGAGATCCATGCCAAAATTCTGCAGCCATGCCAAGAGGGAAGAGGTGTGATTCATTGTACCCCACTCCTGTTTTTCTGCCTCCACTCACTCTCCCTGCCTTTCACCAAACATTGGCATGGTGTCCCCTGTTTCTCCCCCCTTCCCTTGGTTCTGGCTCTACCTGGGGACTCAGCACTCTACTCACTCTGGTAGCGAGAAATACAAGAGAGTCCCGACACTACCTAGAACTGCTAGTCTTCCCTTGTGGTAGTTGGGACTCAGAGAAAGACACCTGCCCTGCATTAGGTAGTACTCAGATTCAATATTAACCCTTTGTTCCCCCACCCACTGTCAGATACTGCTCAAGTTCAAATTAAACCTTTGTTGCCCACATTCTCCACCACTGAATGTTACCTGTCCTTGGAATCAGTCTAGGAATAAGCCCAGACAAAGGGTGAACTGGAGCAGCACTGAGGCTTGTTTATTAGTACAGATTCTGACAGCTTTCCGGAGATCAGCCACAAGGACATGAGAGTCCCCAAAGTCCTTTTGGATCTATGGAAGGGCTCTACTGCTTCTGGTCTGGTCCCAAATTTGCTGCGCTGTTACATCTTTCAGAGGAAAGACCCCCTCTGCCCACCGGTCACATCAATTTATGCACTTTGCAGGAGTTTTCCTTAGCCAGAAAAGGTAATGCATGCTGTGCTGCTTTATGATTAGCAGTTTCTCACTAATACTTCCTCATGCATACACTGGCAGGTTACATATTCATAAGTATTAATACAATTGATCCTATTAAGGTAATGTAGTTTTAACAAGCATCTAACATTATTGGGGACTTTCCAAACGGGAACTGTCTAGACCATAGCTACTCATCATAACAGGAAACTTGTTCAAACTGTAACTGAGAGGGGAGATGAGAGGGAAACAGAGGAGGATCCGGTCTAGCTGGCTACATTCCAATGAGGGGCCATATCAGCCAGCTACATAATTCTAATTAAAACATTTACAAATTAAGTGTCTGTCTTGGGGAGGGAGTGTGTGGAAAGCTTGAAGCAGATGTAGAATAGTATGGTTTTTTAAGTTAAAACAAAATAAAATTCTCCATGTGTCTAATAATATTTAGAATAATTTTTTCATGCCGACTCTATTGCTCCATCATCTTGTCTCCATCTTCAAGTACATAAAGATAAATATAGTTTCTCATATTTGTCTGAAATAAACATAACCTGTGTTTTGTTAAAAGCCTTACTATTTGGATTTTATAAGTAAATAAATTTACTCTATTGTTTAAGTACTGTAATTTCTTTAAGTACCTGAATTGTTCAGTTACTATTATAGCACTGCATACATCATATACTATAATTTACTTTTTACATCACTGTGCATACTGCAATCGTTTTAGTTCCATTTTCAGTTATGATACACATTTTTTCCTCTATAAAATAATTGCTGTTCAGCAATCTCAGTTGTTAACATTGTTTGGCAGATCTATTATGAAGTTTGCAAGGAAAAAATAAACATTTTTTAAAACTTACTGTATTGTTTTGACAAATGTAATTTTAATTATTAAATACCATTCTAAGCAACATTTTGTAATATATTGTATTGAGTAATAGTCTTTGTAATGAGACCTTGTTAAAGCATGCTCTGTTGTGTCTTTGATAAAAGGTGAGAGATGGGCTTTTTGTTTGTGATTTAGGAGTTTGTATTAGTGAAATGTGCTTCTCCTGTACATATGTAGCTGTGCAGCAAGTATCAAATAACCATGGGAAGTTTGATTAGTATAATTATATAAAATTCTTGTGTGTATTACCTGTCAGAACATGGTAATGACAAAAGAAGTCAGTAAATATATTCCAGCCTTTTGAAGGTGCTAAGTACACTGCTGATAGCAGGTAGGCAATAGTGTTGTGATATACCACCCCAAACATTCAAGTAGAGGGATTCTGCAAGCAAATCTGCCCTGGGACACAAGAAGATAGAATTGGCTGCCTTTGCAGTGTACACTCCCCTTTCTGTAGTTTGCATAATGCTTTGCAATGCAGGGTGCAGCCTGGTAACAGGAGGAAGGAGGTAAGGAAGGGTCATGCAGGACAGAGGGGCTGTGCATTGTCCCTATTCCTTTATCTTCCTGGGAAGTCATATCAGAATCTTTCTACTGGAGTGAGGCAGAGGGAAGCTAGGGGAGATTTTTGGAGGAAGCATACTTAGGATATATTCCTGGGACACATTGATCAGCCTCTCCTACTTCTTGTGTTGACAAAACCTCACCTTTATCACCTATGGAAGAAAACAGAGCAAACTGATTGAGAAGAAACAGTTTTCTCTTGGGGTACGTCTAGACTACAGGGTTTTGTCGACGGAAGTTTTGTCGACAGATACTGTCGACAAAACTTCTGTTGACATAGAGCGTCTAGACACATTCAGTTCTGTCGACAAAGCAAGCTGCTTTGTTGACAAAACCCTGTAGTCTAGACACAACCCTACAGGCAATAACACCTTCTGTCGACAGAACTCTGTCGACAGAAGGTGTTATGCCTCGTAAAATGCGGTTTACCAGCTTCGACAAAACTGCTGAGTTCTATCGACGTTATGTCGACAGAACTCAACGGTAGTGTAGACGCAGGTATAGTTTTGTCGACAAGAGTCCACTTTTGTTGACAAAACTCAGTAGTCTAGACACACCCTTGATGTGGAACCTCCCAGAGGATTTTCTGTAGGAGGTAGCAATCTGGTCCAGGATATGAAAGACTTGAGTTTCCTTCAATTTATGTTAATTTCTGGTAGTTCCATAGATGTCAGTGGAGTCATTCTATTTACACTCCGGTCATCTGAAGAAGTGGGCTATGCCCACGAAATTTCATGATGCCATCTACATGTTTCATTAGTCAATAAAGTGCTACCAGACCATTTGTTGTTGTTGTTTTCTATTTACACTGATACTGCTAAGAATAGAACTTTCCCACTGAGCAACATGTGAGTACAAGATATCTCTAGTGTTGTCTTGTTTCAACTCATTTCTTACCTTGCCGTGCTGTTAACAACTGGCAACTTTATTAAATCACTATTCTGCCTTGTCCTGTATCTTAGGTTCTCTCTATATTGCATTTTCATTCAGGGGATGATAAAAGTTTTAAAGATGAAAAGCTCCAGTCTGGAGCACGCTTTGTTTGTGAGAATTGCTCTCCTATCAACAAAGCTACTGCTTCTCATTGGTTTTCTTTTCTTGCCAAGAGAGTTCTCTTCCAGTGACAGAGTGCCTACACCGATTACCTTAAAATGGCAGCTGCATGTGCATAGCCAAGCCATTCTTAAGGTGCACACCATGGAAATAGCCGCCTGACCACTTAATCTCTCCAGCTGTGTTGCCTTGGCATGTGTGAGGTGAGAGTTACCAGCCATGAGAAAAGCACTCTTGGATCTCCCACCTTGTAACTTCACACTATGTGTGTGTACACACCTCTGCGTATGTCAGTAAAACTTCTATTGCTCGGGTGTGAATAAGCCATCTTGAGTGACGTAAGTTGCACCAACCTAAGTGCTGAAGTGGACAGTGCCATGTCAACTGGAGAGCTTCTTCCTCCTACATAGTTACTGCCACTCATGAGGACTCGAGTAATTAAGTCAATGGAAGAGCTCTCTCAAATCAATTTAGAGCTTTTGCACCAGCAGTGTTACATTGGTGCAACTGTGCTGCTGTAAGTTCTGTAGTGTAGTGTAGTCAGAGCCTCAGAAAAGTTATCTTCCAACTTCAAAATCTCACTTAGTATGTAACACTAATGCGGTGATTATGTGTTAATATTTTATACTTCACACTAGCCTTATTCCACTTTGTGTTAACTCAAAAATTATTTCAACTATCCCTCTGTTTATTCATATTTCTAACAGCATTCTGCTTTTTCAATGGATGTTCTGCATGTCAGCTTTGCTATTGTTCATGTAAATATGGATGTGTGCTTTGTCTGTGACCATCTACATCAACAGTCTTTGTTATGGAAATTAAATGAAAGAGAAAAATATCTCCCGTAATCTAACTTAACTTTTCCCATTTTTAAACTGTCCACCTTGCCTAAAATGCAAACTGCTGCCTAAACATTACTTATTAAAACTGCATTACTGTCTTTCATCATGTTCAAATTGTAGCCTGTTAAATCAGAGCTATTCCTCTCTGCTTTGCCCTGTGGCATAATAATTACATTTGGTAATTCTGGTACTATATTTGTTATGTCTTGGATTAACTATTTCCAGCTAGAGATGTGTAGCTAAACATTGATTCTTTTTGAGTTGTAGTAATCATATGGTCTTGAATTTGCCTAAAAGGTTGCTTAACTTCTGAATACTATTTTTAGAATGGAAGTAAAAATAGTAATAATGATTTCTTAAGGTGACACTGTGACAGGGTACGGTCACCGAAGAGTCTTTGGGGGTGCTTCCCGGAGTGCTGACAAAGCCACTGACACTTACCTTTTTGCTCTCTGGGGATTCTCACCATCCTATCTTGCTGGGCCCGCTCACCTGGTCTCCCCCAGCCAAGGCAGAGAGCTGAGATCACCTCTCCACAGAGGATCAATACAGACAGTGAAACTCTTCAGGTCCTAGGAAAATGCAGTCTGGGGCCCAATTTGCAGGGAAAACACTCCCCAAATGGGATCAGAACCCCAAATAAATTATTTAGGTAAGCCCCTTTTAACAGTGAAAGATGAATGTACATGCTGGGCTTGATAGTAAATAAAAGTGATTTGTGTTAAGTACGAACAATAGGACTTAAGTGGTTGCAAGTGAAAACCACTTGCAGAGGAAAGTAGATTACAAATTTAAAATAACAAAGAACACATAGCTAATTCTAACACTTACCACTAATTTATCCTAAAATTGTTCTTATTCTGGGTAAGCCTCCAAACCAGGAAATTCTCTCTTCCTAGGATCTCTGGTTCATTTTCTTGGGAGTGCCATGAAGCCAAAGACAAAGAATTCAAAGACTTTGCATCTTAAATAGCCTCCCTTTCAGGTGGGAATTCTCTGTTTTACATTCTCCCCTTATATGGTAAATTACCTGGTCAGTCTCTACCTGTTATGGAGGTCACATGACTTCTGAAAACTAACCACTGCTAGGACCTAAAGGACAAAAGAGACTATTTACAGGTGATCACCCAGACATTGAAGGAAACACCCTTGATGGGTTTCATTTGCACATTTAAAACCATAAACCATTTCATACTCCATATATCAAAATAAGAAATACAGATCCAGCAGATTGAGACATTTAAAATTGATAAGTTACATGAAGTATTTTGTCCAAAGAATCCTCGAGTTATGCAATTTCATAAAGCATGGGGGAGAAGTCCATCACAGGCACTGTATTATTTTATCCAACCTATTTAGTTCCATCCTAACTTGCCTTACCTGAAAGTTTTTTTATTTTATATTGAATTATAATTGTTGCAATCCATTTCATTGATCTTATACTTGGTGACCTGATACATTGTCTTGGTTTAGCTAGTTATCTTGCTTAGTTACTAGTTAATCTTAATTGGGATAAACAACCTGTAAATGCTGTTAGTACCCCCAAGTAATTAAGTAAGCTCGATTGTCATTAATGTTCATTGCTTTCTGAATTTTATATTCAGTTTTATGGCACTTGTCCACTCAATGTAGTTAATCAATCTTGTTTTAATTAACTTTATTTTAGGATTTGGGGCTTAGTTAAGAGGTTCTTTTAAGCATTGCTGCTTTGTATTGCTGGCTTTATTTACCTTTTTCAGTACGGCATATAGTTGTATATAGTTTGAATAATCCTTGTAAAATTAATTGTTTGTTGGTTTCTTTTATAATTTCTGATTACTTAAGTGAACATTTTCTTCATTTCAATGTCAAGTTAAATTGTATTGCATCATCTTTGAATGGATAGCAAAAGAAGCCTTGGTAATTTTGTACATGGTTACCCTCATGTATAGTCTCATTAATAACAATTACCAGTAATTCCATGTTTTTGAGAGGCAATTAATTAATAATTGCATCTAATTAACTCTTCCTGCCAATTCTCTATTTTGATGATGGGGGGCTTTTCTGGTAAATTTAATTTGAAAATTGCCAGGCATCTAACATCTTTCTACCCTACATCAGTACTTTTTAGTATAAAAAGGTTCGACAAGTTTTGGAGATTCAGAAAATTTTGGCAGTCAGCTTATGGATTTTGTGCTAATTTTCAACTATTATATTTTCATATATCACCTAAAGAATCCACAGTTATCTGTGTATATTTAATATAAAAGATGTCTAGTGACTATAGTTATGTCTGCCAAATATACAATATTGAGGAAAATGAACATTAGACTTTCATTGGGTCATTGAATGGAAAAATACCTCCCTGTGTAGTACACCTATTTACTAAACAAAAATGCCTCATCATTACTTGGGAATTATATGTCTGAGCTCATCTTTTTAAGAAACTAAAATCTAAATGAAAGGGGAGATATACTGTATGTAATAAATACATTTTGTTGTCCGTGTGTGGTAACAGTTGTTAAAGTAGTGGGCCTCAACAATATTTAAAATGACATTTTCGTAAGATAGCATGTGTTGCTGAGTTGCTTTTAATGTGGTAATGTTTGCAGTTTACTATGCCATAAGTTCAGGTTGGCAGTTTAGTGGATGAAATATTCATGTAAGCTCAAGCCCTTGAGTCTGTAAGTATAAATGACCTACTACCACAGAAATAGTCCAATGATTCTGTTGCCAGTAATTTTCCAATGAAGCAATAGGTAGTGAGGGAAAAATTTTAAGTTGTTGAGGGACATCTGAAAATAGCTGGAAAGATTTGCACACTGAAAACACTGACAGCTAGTTCACACTGTGGATTGGTTCAAGTCAACTATAATATTCAAACTGGTGCTGTGGCTTCTTCGGCTATGCACTTTTTAATTTAGAAAAAAGTTATTTGAAACTATTGCAGTTATTTGAAACTATTGCAAAAATGAAACTAGAGATTAATAGCATGATGTAAAGATCAATAATCTAAGCCCAGGATGTCTTCTTCCTCAACCTTTATGCCTTTCACCAATCAACTTGCCTGATGAATTGAACATAGACAATAAATACTTCTCTGGTTTATCTGAGTCTACCTATCCTTTCTGTTGAATTTGTGCACATTTCCATCAAGATAAATTGTGGTTTATAGCCAGCTGTACAGAACACAGCATGAAGGGGCAGATGCCATTTGGCACCATATTCCTCAGGCTGAACCTAATGTCATGAACTACATATGGAAACAATTAGCTGCATCATTGAAATACTGACTGATAATTAAGGGGAAATCAGACATTTTTTAATTAATGGTCAACAATATTTCAATCCAGTCTCTGTTCTCATTTTCTCTAGTCTTCCCAGGATTAAAGCATAAAAGATAAAAATTAGACATGAGTTCAGGTTCTAATATCCTGAAACAGATCAGAATATCCATTCAAAAATAAACTCATATTTAGGATGTTTAAAACTGGAGCATTTGGTTTGTGGATATGAAATATTTGCAAAATTCATACGTTTTAAATTTGAAACCTTCTCTTTGTCTTCTAAGTCCCAAAGTTTGTTGGCATAGGAATCCAAGGTTTTGTTTTGGGGCCTGTGGCTACCAAAATATAGCATGCCTAAAGATAGATAAATGGCAGCAATATTTAAAGGCACTTATGGATACTTAAGCAAGCTGCTTACTCCTTTGGCTGAATATTCTAACACAGTTACAGTTGCAGGCTCTCTAAATTATCCTCTTTTATTACATTAGAACTGCTGTTGGCTAAGAAGGGATAATTCTGTGGGATTGTAGCCTTCCATTTCTCCATGTTTAGATTCTGAGTTATGCAGGTTGAGGCCTGAAGTTAGCCAAGTTCCTTAATGAGAACTCTAACAACATAAAAACAGTACTAAAAACATCCTCTCTTCCTGTGGCGAATTGAGCTGCTGCTTCCATACACAATCCTCTCCAATGACCTCCCTGCTGTAGCACACTCAGCAGTATTTTAAATTAGTTGCATGGTTACATTTCTAACAGCAAATAGCAAAATTGAACTGAAATTCATTTCTTTACCTGGGAACATAAAAACGATCACAAGTATGAGTAAATACAGAGCTGCCAACTTTGAGGGACACTGTTAGGCCTCACTAGTTTTGCTGTTATGGTAAAACCAGTGTAGTTAACCCTCTATAATACCTTGTGAGAGCACTCTTATTGCTGATTAATTGAGTCCACACACAAGATAGTTCTGGAATAAGAGTATTTACATGGTGAATTGTATTCAGGTCTGACAACAGGGGGAGGAAGAAAGAGGGCAGTTACCCCAGGCCTGTTGATTTAAAAGGGCCCAGGATTCTGGGCCACCACTGCCCAAAAGCCCCAACCCCTTTCAATCACCGTTGGAGCCCTGAGCGGTGCTGAGGGCTGGCTGGTGTAGGATATAGCAGATCAGGAGTCAGAACAGTTCTGAGGGCTGGTTGCCTTTAGCCCCACAACCTTCCGCCCATTCTGGGGATCCCAGAGCTGATCCCCCCCTCCCATTGCCAGGTCCCAACAAAATCTGTCTCCAGCCCTGGTTATTCTGTAGCAGCTTTACATTGGTTTGTGTTCAGCCGTTAACTTATGCCAGTAAAATTTTCTTTTTTAGACAAGCCTTTAATGATAGCTACTGTGGATGATGTAGTCACACACCATAGACACCTTTTTTCCTTTGTTTGTTTTTGACAGACAAGGACAGTGTAGGGGTTATTCTTGGCTCCAAACTATGTTGTGTGGCATCAGCTCCTCCCTGTGTGATTTTGTTCACAGTAGGTAAGAAGAGAATAGCTGACGGTGATGTAGCAAGAGTGTGGGAAAGCAAGAGGGACAGATGGACACGATATTGGGAGAGGAAGAGTGGGAAATATCAGTGAGTGGAAAGAGTAAGGTATGGGGATGCTTCCAGAGCACAGAGAGAGAAAGGAGTCTGTTCACTGTCAGTGCAGTGAAAAGGCTGATGGACTGCAAACAGAGAACTGTGAATAGAATGTGGGAATCTCGGAGGGAGTAAGCTGCGTTCTGTGTTGCTAGAAGGAGGTAAAATTGTTGAACTCTGCTAACTATTGCAGCCCCCTCTGCAGTCTGGCATAGAGTCAGACTCTGCTGCTGCTGCAATCCACATACTCGGTTGCAATATTTTAACTATGTGTGTAAAAGTGTGATCTAACAGTGTGTGAGATAATGTGGCATTGAGGGAAAATGTGATACCAGATAAATGCCATGTGTCAGGGATGGAAGTAGCATCTCTTTGGGCATGCTAAGCTGCTTTGGTTACATCCGTTTTTCTTCAATCATTCCCTTATCCTTTGTGACCTGACTTCAGAGACTGTATGGCTCCCAGCAGCTCTGGCCTCTCAGTACGAATCAGTTCCTAAAGTGGGCAGCAGATTGCAACCACTTTAAGTCATTTGAGGCCTGCTCACATCATGGAACATACAATATTAATGGGCTTACTTGGAATATCTTTTTTCTGTGCTTTCTCTCTCTCCCTCTCTCTCTCTCATATATATAAATTTCCTGCGAGACAACAAGTCATGTCATGTCACTCTGTGTCCACAGGAGCCAAGCCCCACCCACTCCCAGGCTTGGCCTCCCCTGAGCTCACATAGAGAGGCTGCAGCCCCAGCCCTGGTCCATCCCTCCACTTCTCAGCAGCTGGACGGGAGGGCCAAGAGACCGGGGCTGGCACAGCCTTAGATCCAGTTCTCCCCCCAGCCGGTGGGAGACCGGGGCTGGCATGCCAAAGCCTCAGCCACGGCCTTCCCCTGCAGCTGAGTAGTGGACGGGTCGAGAGACCGGGGCTGGCCCTCCAACGACGGGACCCTGGTCCTCCTCAGGAGCTGGGGTAGGGTGCGAGAGACTGGGGCTGGCACACCAAGGCCTTGGCTCTCCCCAGTGGCTGGGAGAGGGGGAGAAACTAGGGCTGACACGGCCCTGGCCCTGAACCTCTGTGGTGGCCGTGAAGAGAGTCACGGCTGCCTATTCCAAGAGAGAGGGGGGTTGGTGAGCATAGTGATCAGGGGGCACAGCCCCTAGTATTTTATAAGAGAAAGATACATTTATTTTAATTTGTGCTCAGCTTTCTTTAAGGTCTTAGATTTAGAAGCTGAGAAAATGGGGGGTTTATTAAAATTCTCTCACCACCTGTACTCTAAAACTTAGGAACTGTGGTACATATAGTACAATAACCCATTGTTTAGAATTCCTTCTGATTCCATCATTCCAGCAGTGTATTAAAGACATAGCTTTTGCTCTTAACTATTTTTGTTTTCTTTGGAGAGGTGTGGTTTTTTGTTTGTTTGTTTTTGGTAAAATCGTCTTCTACACAAATGTAGGATGATTCTATTCACCAGTCAGTATTACTTCTTTGCATATAATAATTCCACTTGCTCAAATCTTTATCTTTGTAGCTGAAAAATGTGAAGTGAATAGTAACTGAATTTGCCTTCAATAGCAGCTTACTTTTAAAAAAAACCTAAATACTGCAGCACCACAACTAATCATCTATCAAATTTTAGACAAAGATACATATGTATAATTTTACGATCATGAATAGTCCCACTGAAATCAACAGGACTGCTCTATGTGCACAGTTATTTGTATCTGTGAGTCACCTTTGCAGGATTGGGACTCATGATTTATAATTTTTCAGCCTGCATGGAAATGTATCACTTCAGACAAATGGATGCTGGAAGT
This sequence comes from Pelodiscus sinensis, assembly GCF_052426305.1. NCBI lineage: Eukaryota > Metazoa > Chordata > Testudines > Trionychidae > Pelodiscus > Pelodiscus sinensis. The sequence continues at coordinate 18,337,828 of NC_143064.1, read as the reverse complement.
GATATAATCAGGCTACAGCATTTTCCCTCCTTCCCTCCTCCTCATTCTCCTTCTAGGATCTCTTTCATGACCCCTGCTAAGAGACAACATAATTTTCCTTCTTCATTTAGGGGCAATAGTACCCATACCTGTTCTATACAGAGGAAAAGGAGTTATGCTTAAAAGAAGCACATGGGATCTTTTTCAGGGGGATAATGCCTAATAAATGCTGCATTTATTGATAATATAACAAAGTAGCGTATGCATTCTCTCTCTCTCTCTCTCTCTCTCACACACACACACACACACACACACACACACACACACACACACACATTCTGCTGATAGAATAGTTACCAATCTGTTGCTTGTCCTGACCTATTGGCCAGATTCATGTCAGTCCAGATGGATGCTCCTCATGGTCTTGCTTAGCAGAACAGAACCCGAAGAACCATATAAGACACCAAGACACCTCATCTTTTATAGGATTGTCCTTCCATGCAAGTCTATGCATTTTGCCTTGTCAGGCCGTAATCAGTCATTCAGCATCACAATCAATCTTCCTACGACATATGCTTATTGGGAAGAAGTTGTTCTCACAGTCATCTGATATCAGTATGCTGACGACCCTCAAGGGTGTTGTCTTTCTGGCGAAGGTTGTGATTGGTTCCCTATCAAGGAGTGCTTGACTCTAGCTTCAGGGTTTGTCAGTCTGCCCAGTTAGTCTGCATCTTTAGTGTGCTTTGATTATTATTTGGTGCTTCTGCGTCTCCGGCCCTTTCTCTGTCCATTTGAGCATGCAGTGGCCTTCACACTTATCTCTCCTAAAACATTTTCTCTCTCATTCACACAAACAATACATTTAGGCTATGTATACACTGTCCAGTCTTGCGCAAAAATATATGTAAATGAGGCACAGTGATTAATATTGCAGCGCCTCATTTGTATACTTAATGAGCCACCATTTTGCACTAGGGGCTTTTGCGCAAGAGCCGTTCTGCCTGAAAATAAGCGGCAGAACAGCTTTTGCAAAAGAGCAGTGTAGACTGCTCCTTCTTGTGCAAAGGCCCTTGGTGCAAAATGGTGGCTCATTAAGTATGCAAATTAGGTGAGGCAATATTCATCACCACGCTTCATTTGCATATGTTCTTGCGCAAGACTGGACGGTGTAGACATGGCCTTACAGAATTGCAGCATGGAACAAAGGGGTACTTCTAGTCACTTTAATAAAGTTACAAAGTATTCAACATTAAACTTCTTTCTATCTACTGCAAGGCCTTATCTAACACTAACATCACTATGTATTACAATATTCCATCCCTTCATTTACATGCTAACATCACACAGAGCTGGAGCTAAGTTAGCAAAGCTGCCTGGCCTTACATTTTGTATTTAAGTTTAATCCAATCCTTTTGCTATAACATACATTTATTACAACAGACTTATTAGTTACAAAATTCCATTCCAGTGCCATAAAGGTTTCTATTTAAAATATTTCCTCTTACCAAAGAAGAAGGAAGGTTGGAGACCAATTCCAGATCTAAGATCTCTAAACAAATTCATGAGATCCCCTTTCGACACATCCCAACTTGTGCATTCTTCAGTTCAAGGCATGGTTTCTAGATGGCTCACGGGGCTAGAGTCATCCTACGCTGAAGCAGTACCATACTATTAAATAAGAATACTTACCTTCAAAAGTGGAGAAGATTTGGCTACTGTTGTGAACTTCATAATGCTGCTTCTGAACCTGCTGGACTTCTATTTGTTCTGGAGCACCTGCTACAGCTTAAGAAATCAGGACTGTCCCTTAATTATGTCAGAGTTCATCTGTCAGCCCTAACCTTTTCATATTACTAATTGAGAGGTTTTCTCAGACTGCTCATTCCACAACCATGAGATTCATGAAAGGCTGGGGGAATTTCTTCCCATAGATAAAGATCCCTACTCCTGTGTGGGACCTAGACGTGGTGCTCAAAAGCCTCACAAAAACCCCCATTTGTTTCAGTTGCTACTCAGAGACTCTCTAAACGGATTTCCGAATGTTGTACAGCTTGCTACTAATCTGTTGACATTCCACTCCCCACCTGCATTTGGGCACACTTGACTAGACCACAGTCTACATCCATGTCTCTGCTTAGAAATATCCCCATTTCAGAAATTTTCAGAGGTGCCTCATGGGTTTCTGTACACACCTTCTCTAGACCTATGCCCTGGTTGATGCTTGCAGATCTGATGCTACATTTGGCAATGCATTTCTCTCTTCTATCATGGGATATAGCACTCAAGTTACCAAATGAATCTACAGGGATACTACACAAAGAATAAGAAGGCATTACTCACCCACTACAGTAACTGAGGTTGATCAAAATGGGTGTTCTTCTACATGCCCTCTGTCATGGCTCAATCCCCCAACCTGACACTCTGCATGCAGATATGGGGAGCCAGCTAGCAAAATAAACTCTGTAAAAAACCTTGCTCTGTACCCCCAGAGACAAGCTTGTCCAGTCTCCGTCTCCCTGAGATCCAAGGGAAAAAAAGATAAATAAAAATTTGCTGCCACCATCCAAGTATACTCAAGAAGATATAAAATAAACCCTTTTCCAGGGAAGAGATCACTTGGGCATCCCTTCCGTAAGGCAAAGGTCTCCCCTTTCCCTTCCCTTCCTCCTCCCCCGTCCCCAACCTCTGTTTTGCTTAGAGTTGGGAAAGCGAACAGAGGGAATCCGCAGAGAACAATGGACTCTGCCCGAGTAACTAGGCATGTAAACTTCAGGACACAACAATCAACCCATACTAGTTAATCAAAACAACAACAAAAAAGAAAACTCTTTTATTATCAAAACAAAGCTACTGTGGCAAGCATAGTAAATTGACTAGGTGATAGAGAACCATGAAATGACATAGACTCAGGGAAAGTCCCTGGGCTGTAATCCTAGTTACAAAAGAGAAGAACAATTAGCCAGCTCAGACATGATTTCCAAAACCCCAAACAAGGAAAAAAATAAACTCTGATGGACTATCTAAACTTTTCTTTACTTACATATTTCAAGAAGTCCATTTCTGGAGAGAGAAAGCATCTCCCTTCTCTTTCAATACCTGGGAGAAACTGCTCTGATCTCAAACAAAGAAGAGAGAAAGAAAATCCCCTCTGTCCCAGTATGAAATTCCTATTTGCATTTTTACTAGCTGACTGCCCAAACATGCCCCCCACCTCTCCGGCCAACACCTTTGCTAGATACCTTCACTTCGTGACACCCTCCTTCCCCTCTGTATCAGAGTTTCTTTTAAAGCGGCAAGGAGTCCTGTGGCACCTTATAGACTAACCAAAGTGTTGGAGCATAAGCTTTCGTGGGCAAAGACCCTCTTCGTCAGATGCATGCATAAGGTGCCACAGGATTCCTCGCTGCTTTTGCAGATTCAGACTAACATGGCTACCATTCTGCTACTCGACAGAGTTTCTTTTGAGACTTAGCAGTGCAGTAGGGGGCATTTCACCCCTGCAGCCTGATATAGCCTCAGTGCAGGACATGAGGATGCCAATAGCACATGTGGGTGAAATGGACAGTGCAAAAGTAAATCCCCAATCAAGGGCACATAGGGTTCATGTGCAACAAGAGTGCAGAGCCCATAGAGAAACACATCACAAAGAATTATAGAATCATAGAATGCTAGAACTGGAAGGAACCTCAAGAGGTCATCAAGTCCAGTCCCCTGGAACTCATGGCAGGACCAAACACCATCAAGAACTACAGTTAATGAACAGGGTGAGTAACCTCTTCTGTGGGAGGATATAAATGAAATTGCATGAACATTCCCCTATCATTACAGATTGCATGAAAAGTGATGTATCCAGACCAATTTCATTTGACAGCTATGATATTAATTGCCATGGCTACATAAAAGAAGGGAAAGTGAAGACCTACTATAATGCTACCTGTTATTAAGCTACATCTGCCATAAACTACTCCATTCTGGCTTCCAGCATCCCTAAAGTCTAAATGTTGGCCTCCGTTACATCTGTGTAATTCCCTACAAAATAATGGATTTTTACAGTATCTCAAGAAATTTCCCTTGGTTTATAGACATGTAGGGAGAAGTAAACAATTGCCGCTGCTGCAGCAGAATGTTATGAATAGCTCTATTTTGGAAAATTATTAATAGGAAATAGAAAATAGGAAAGTGTTGTTTAGAGCTTTCTAGTTTTGGGAAAATATAATCTCATTAAATAAAAGAAAATTTACAAAGGAAAATGGAATAGTTATGTGAAAAAGGCAGAATGAAAAAGTTGTAATGTTTGGATTATACCTAAAAATCCCAAATGTGACTCAGAAGTTGGGGGCCTTGAAAGTAGCAGCCACACACCAATTGGCTTCAGTAGAGGATTGGACTGGAAGATAGGTGATTAGTGAGAGTGCTATACCAGGAGGCTGGGGATAGTGTAAATATGTTGTTTAGATATAGATGGAAAAGGAAAAAAAGATAAACCATTTTAGAAAATAATTTGCCTGGCCAAAATGGGGGAGTGAAAGGGGCTTTAAGGAAAAAGGTGAAAAGGAAACGGAGGGAGGGGGGGAGTGACGCTGTAGTGCAGGTAAGAACAAAGCACATAGTGGCTCATGTGGTTGCCACACACAAAAGTGCTTTATTATTAATAACCTGGAAGTGAAACAAGAGAGTCAGCACTGCTTCAAGGTGTACCGAGGCTAATGGTGTTAACTCTTAAGTGCTTGCTGGAAGAAGAGGACTGATGGAAGGTGAGAAGCACAATGATCCAGGCGAGTGAGAAACAATGTGATTTAGGGGACATATTGCAAACCTGGGGATCAAGAACTTTTTGAGTTTCAATCTAACTCCATTCCTGATTTGTTTTTTAGCAAATAATATAACCTCTCAGTTTCTTGGTTTTCTTAATAATGCCTGCTTGCTTCTTTCATAGGGGTGTCGTAAAGACTGAATATTTAATATTTGTTCAGCACTTTGAAAAAACGTAAAGTACTATATAAGTACTACTTATTTATTATTTATTGTTTGATCATATTCCCTAAACTATCAGGAGAGTAGCTTTTACTTGATGATGTTTTTCTTCTAGCAAAAGGTGAAAATAATAATATAAAGCAAAGAGAAAAAACATTATTTCAGTTAAATTACTGTTCTTTCAGTTAAATAGCTTAAATTCATATGAATTAATATTAATATAAAATAATCCTAGAAAATAATGTATTTACTTTCATGTGAAATCTCAAGTCTTGTCCACTGCTTGGGAAAAAAAACCATGCTAGAGATTTTGAAAAATGGATAGGTGTGTAATGGACAAATATGTCATTTATCTTTTGTCTTTCAGTGGACAAATTTCTGCACTCGGCTACATCATTACAAGCCAGTGGAGTCAGAAGCTTGCACAGGCATAACTCCCTCATAATGTGGCCCCAATTAATTAGACAGTTTCCATAAGAAAGTTTCTGATTTCAGAATTCCTTTTTGGTTGGGCTGATATTTAACCAAAGAAATTAAATAATAAATTAATTAATACTTCTTGTGTATACAAGTCCTTCTAAAAAGTCTACTTTTCATTTACTCAGAAGTCCTTAGAGTAAGGACTGATTGCATAAAAGCAGTAAAAATCTTGCTTTTACTCTTTTTAAATGCTCTTCTCAAAAACATTTGCATAAATGCAATTGTTTAAAATAGAGCCTATACTGACTTCGACAGTTTGCTGCATAAAGAATTTTAAAAAAGTTATTCCAGAAACAGCTAAATCTATCCCATGAAGCAGAGTAGAATTCTTCAATAACTCAGGGTACGTCTACACTACAGCGCTAGTTCGAACTAACTAGTTCGAATTAGTTAATTCGAACTAAGCTAGTTCGAACTAACTTAGTTCGAACTAGCGTTTTGCTAGTTCGAACTAGCAAGTCCACATTGAGTGGACTCTGAACAGGGCTTAGGATGGCCGGAAGCAGTGCCAGCAGGGCATAAAAGGAGGACTTAGAGCATGGAGATGCTGTCTCAGCTAGCCGAGGGCTGCGCTTAAAGGGTCCCGACCCCCATCCCGGACACACAGTTCTAAGGGGTGCCCCGCTTGCAAAGAGTTCTGGCTTGGAGTGCCCTAGTGCCCACACTGGGCACATCACACCACTCGGCCATCAGCCCAGCTGCACTTGCCGCAGGCTGCCATCTGGGGAGAGGGAGTAATTGGGGGGCTGCAGGAGAACTTCCACCCCCAGAAGCCTGCAGAGCCAGCCCAGTCCTCCCCATCGGGGGCTCGTACCCCATTCCTCCCTCACCTCCTTCCACTTACCCTTCCTTAGCCCCCCTTCTTATTGATGTACAAAATAAAGATAACGTTTCTTCCAACATTGACTCTGTCTTTATTGAAAAAAACTGGGGGAGACTGGGAAAAGGAGGTGGGAGAGGGGAAGAGAGAGGCTGGGAGAGGGGAGGGCAACTAAAATGATCAGGGGTTGGGAACAGGTCCCATATGAAGAGAGGCTAAAGAGACTGGGACTGTTCAGCTTAGAAAAGAGGAGATGGAGGGGGGGATATGATAGAGGTCTCCAAAAGCAGGAGTTGGGTGGAGACAGTGCATACAGAAAAGTTCTTCATTAGTTCCCATAAAGAAGGACTAGAGGACACCAAAGGAAAGGAATGGGTAGCAGGCTTGAAACTAGTAAGAGAAAGTTGTTCTTCTTGACAAAGCAAATAGTTAACCTGTGGAACTCCTTGCTGCAGGAGGCTGTGAAGGCTAGAACTAGAACAGAGTTTAAAGGGAAGTGAGATCAAGTGATGGAGGTTGGGTCCATGGAGTCCTATTAGCCAGAGGGTAGGAGTGGTGTCCCTGCCCAAAGTTTGTGGAAGGCTGGAGAGGGATGGCATGAGACAAATGGCTTGGTCATTGTCTTCGGTCCATCCCCTCCAGGGTCCCTAGGGTTGGCCGCTGTTGGCAGACAGGCTACTGGGCTAGATGGACCTTTGGTCTGACCCAGGACGGCCATTGTAAGCTCAGGGCTCAGGGTCGGGGGTCTCAGTGGACCCCCTTGATTTTCATGCACACCTGGTCCTGGGTGGCCAGGCTGGCAGCTCTCCTGCCCTAGACGGCCACTTTCCTGTGCCTAGTGCGGAGATCGTGGACGAGGTCCACGATGTCCGCACTAGCCCAGGAAGGTGCCCGCCTATTGCGGTCCAGGGCAAACTCCCGGGAGCCGCCAGCCTGGTCCCGGCAAGAGGGGGTGGGCTGGGGGGCATCGGGTGGGTGGCTCTGTGCCGTGCCAGGTGCAGGGTCTGCTAGCTGGGTGCTGGCAGGCTTGCACCTGGCACGGGCACCGTAGCCAGCCCGTGCCCCTTTAAGGGGTCCGGGGCCGGGAGGGGGGCATAGAGTTTCCCTGGTGTTGGCCAGAGTGGCCACCAGGGAAACCTGGGGAGGGCTAGCCTCCCACTAGTTCGAACTAAAGGGCTACACAGCCCTTAGTTCGAACTAGCTAGTTCGAACTAGGCGTTAGTCCTCGTAAAATGAGGTTTACCTAGTTCGAACTAAGCGCTCCGCTAGTTCGATTCAAATTCGAACTAGCGGAGCGCTAGTGTAGCGCCTAGGAAAGTTAGTTCGAACTAACGTCCGTTAGTTCGAACTAACTTTCTAGTGTAGACATACCCCCAGTTTTATTGCTTTTATCAGGTCCAGGCTGTTGTGTACATTCATTCACTGTTTGAGGACTAAAGGTCTGATTCTGCTTTCGTTTACACATGTTCACATCAGGAATACCTCCACTTTAAAATTAGTGCACTTATCCTGGCATAAACCTGGTGTAAGTGAGAATAGAATCAGACCTTGAATGTCATTAATTATATCTTGTAACCTTAAAACAATTATAGTAATAGGAATAGAGATGTTCCCAAACAACAAAGTTTAGATACTAATCCTGGTCTTCGTACTGGTCCTGTCTGGGTTCCATTTTGAAAGGCTAGCTCTCATTCCACTTGAAATCAGTGGCAAAACTCCATTTCAGAACTCAAATCACTAAACAAGGGATCTGATGAAGTGAATGAGCTGGAGGATATTAGTTCCTAAACCTAATAGTCTTCCCTAGACCACAATCATCTACAACTTTATTTTAGTCCACTCCGTGACATTTTCCATGCAGCCGCTTGAGTTAGAATGCCTGAGGTCTCTTTTCTCCCTTTCATTTCCTCCTATATGTCTAGCCCCACCACTTTAAAGGGAATAGGTGCTGTCATGGGGGATGATGTTAATTCTTTTCCTCTTGGTTTTTTTTCTGCTTCTTTGAGAAATACAAATACAATAACTGTCCTTAGCCATTTTTTAAATATTTAAGTGTAAGGCAAATCAAACTGTCTATTAAGTATTGTTCTGCACTGTCAAAAAGAGGCTCTCCTCAGTCCATGATGTGACAGGAAGGCATAAATCAGTGTGCCAACCTGACTGAAGTCAAATATTAGTAGAGGGTAACTATGGCTCTGGGGGTATGTCTACACTACCCTCCTAGTTCGAACTAGGAGGGTAATGTATGCATACCGCACTTGCTAATGAAGCCCGGGATTTGAATTTCCCGGGCTTCATTAGCATAAGCGGGGAGCCGCCATTTTTAAATCCCCGCTGCTTCGAACCCCGTGTAGCGCGGCTACACGGGGCTCGAACTAGGTAGTTCGGACTAGGGTCCTATTCCGAACTACCGTTACTCCTCGTTTCACGAGGAGTAACGGTAGTTCGGAATAGGACCCTAGTCCGAACTACCTAGTTCGAGCCCCGTGTAGCCGCGCTACACGGGGTTCGAAGCAGCGGGGATTTAAAAATGGCGGCTCCCCGCTTATGCTAATGAAGCCCGGGAAATTCAAATCCCGGGCTTCATTAGTAAGTGCGGTATGCATACATTACCCCGCTAGTTCGAACTAGCGGGGTAGTGTAGACATACCCTGAGAGTGATCTTTCTTGATTTCCTTCTTTATACTGCAGTGAAACTTTTTATCACGTTTCTGGATGATGCCTGTAGTCCACATTGCTGTCGTTATAAGGCATATAAATTCAAAATGGCTGATTTTAATCCTTCATCAACAATAACTCATTCTCCACAGCCTAGGTACGATAACCAATGCATAAAAAATAAAATAAAATTGCATTTGCTCCATTTGTGGTTCTCCTCCCCACATAAGCTATTGCAAACATGTGGGTAGTATTCCACACCCATTTATTTCAATGTAAATCCACCCAAACGCTAGTGAAATCACACCCTGGATTTACACTGCTGTTTATAAGTGTAAAATTTAGCCCTCCATCTTATGTGGTTATATAAAAGTTAATCTCCATGATCACATTTAAAATACCATATCTTTTATGCATCTGTTCAAATCCTATCTGCAAATCAGATTTTGGCTGAGAATTTTAACATTAAAAGATTAGAATAATATGTAGAGTACATACTTATTTTAATACAAAGATGCACTGATAACCAAATGATATGCAAGCATAAATACAAATGACAGAATAAAATGCTTAACTCTACATTTTCAAAGATTTTCACCAAGATTTAATCATACAGCTCTCAGTAACTTCAGTAAAAGTCACTTGGCTAAAATTCTAAAGAAGTATGAAAAATATCAGCTGGGTGAATCCAAGATTCCTAAATGAGCTCATTGTTTCTCTGTTGGTAAATAAAAATCTGTGAAGTCCACTAGCAAAGTATGAAATCCCTGTCTTGTGTTGGTCCACTTACCGGATGACAACCTATTCCTGCTATTAGATTCCATGACAGAATTCTGGATCGTGGATCTAAAAGGTCTGGTCCCTGCTAATGACCCAAGTGGGTGTCAATATGAGGGCACAGAATTTTTGTATTCTCAATTTGCTTTTTTAAAATAACCAAGAAAATCTCACAAGCTATATTAGAAGAACATTAATGCGGCAAAATCAAGCCCTCCAAAGTTAGGAAATGACAATGTAACTGCCACCAACAGGCAGACTCAAACCTAGAATCTCTAGAACTTCATGTAGGAGCCTCTACATCTTAAGATATAAAGGCATCTGGTTCATAGCTTAGGCAGTAGAGCTCACTCATTTTTATCTCAGTGAACTACATCCACTAGGTAGGTGTATGGATTACACCAGCATTAAGGTTGCCTTTACAACCTTAACTCTGCCTCCTTGTGTTATACTTGGAAGAATTTCACAGGATCTTTATAGGGGGATAAGGCAAAATGCTGCATTTATTTTTTGCATTATTCCGTTATATGCATAGTCACACATACCCCATCAATACACACACACATAGAGTCTTGTCGTTGTTTAAAGTTACCAATTTGTTGCTCACATTAACTCACTGGCCAGGCAAGTTAAATGGGAGGGGGGAGGAGTGAGAGCTTCTCTCAGTCTGAACTGATGCTCCAATCTTGACAAGATGAGACCTGAAGATTCATACAAGACACACCATCTTTTATATGACTTTTCTCCCATTCAGGCCTATATTTTTTGCTGTATCAGTTCTTAATCAATCGACATTACTTCTTTTTAACAACTGTAAAGCTGAAAGCCATTTTTCTTTGTCATCTGCCATCATATGTTAGTGCCTCCTTTCCAATGTTTATCTAAAAGGGTTTCTTGTCTTCACTTCAAGGCCATCCATATGTCCTGCACCAGTGTGTCTAATATTGGGCCCAATTGATGGTACCTTGGTGCTTGAGTCTTTCAGCTTCTTTGACCATCTGAACTTTGTAACTGCTGAACCTACAAATTGTCATCTTTCTAAACACTTACATTCCACATTCATTCACTCCCTTTCCCCAGGAACTACACAATTGTTTCAGATAGGAAAAGGAATACATTGTCTTAGTAAGGTATCAATCTTCTTCTAATACAAAGCTTATATTAGTACAAACTTTTAATTATTCATCACATTTTCTTTATAACTTAATCTGTGTTCTAATTACTCCTAAGAGCAACAGTGTGATCATGCTGCAACAGTGTGATCGTAAGGATCCTTCGATCTCTTTCTGTGTTAACATCAGATACAGACACAAGCAGCTTGCATCATGTATCTTTACCAACGGCCTTAAAACCTGTTCTTCCCTGCTCACCACAGAAGGGTGACCCACAGAGTTACAGTTGTATAACATTTATTCTCACACTACTATTAAGCGCATTACATATGACATTATGAAATTCTGTTGTCTACACTTGTGCAGATGCAGTAGGATATCACCTTTAATTATATGAGCAAATACTATTTTTCCAATGGCACCTTTGCTTTGTTCATTGCAGAGGCTGGACCTGTGCAGGGATGAATCACAACTGTGTAGTGAAGATGACTGTTGTCTGTAACATCCCTGCTTCATTTGTTGAAGAAGTTGGGAGGCATGCAGAGAAAGAAGCAGTTTCTTAGTCCCAGTCGCCTAGTTTAGATAGTTGAATGTTTCCCTGGACAATAGGATTTTTCACTGCCTATGCCACAGTCTTACTATGGAATGCTAGTCAAAAAACAAACTTTTTACAGGTGGTAACTAATTGTGTGTTGTTCATTTTCTGAGTGCCCAGCCTGAGAACTTGGAGTCTGATTAGCCGAAGTGTACAATGTTTCTTTTAATTTTTCCTATGCATGTGTCAATAAATTTTGTTATGTGCACCAATATGGAGATGATGTGAGACGTGGGGGCTTAGTGTGGGAGGGAGCTGAGTCAGAGGTCTAGGGTGTGGGGTAGGATGAGGGCTCTAGCTGGAGGTGCAGGCTCTGGGGAGGGGTTTGGAGTGCAGGCAGTTCTGATGATGCAATAGAGAGAAAGGACTCTCCCTGGCGCTCAATTTCTGCAGCAGCACTGCAGAAGTGGTGCTTCTCCATGCCATGGTAGGGCCAGGGCCAGTGTAGAGGTGTCTCTTCCCATTGCAGCCCTTGATAGGCTGCTGCATCACCACAGAGTTTAGAGGGATCTTAGGTGCCAAGTAAGGGATGTAGTACACTTATCGGCCTGCTTACAAGGTAACAAGTTAACCAGCCTTCCCATAGATGTGGAAGGCCAGAGCAGCTCCCATTCATGGCCATAGCAGTTAACCAGTTAAACAAATGTTTGACTAGTTAACTATTTTAGTGTGTTTATACTTCACTAGTGTTGAGCGCTCAGAGCTTCAACTGAAGTCAGTGATTGCTGTGCTTTGAATTAACTGCTATATAATGGTAAGTACTCAGAGAAATCAATTGCTAGGGCCTTAAATTTGCCACCAGTATTATTGGATACTTTTGACCTTAATATGTTCGTTACTCATTTCTCCAACTTTTAAATGGGGGATAATAAATAATGAGCCTTATCTCACATGGCTCTTGTGAATACATGCGAAAGACTATTGTTGACAATGCCATAGAAGAGTCCCTTAGATGTCTTCAAAGCAGGATTTGAATAGCATTCATTAAGGGTATGTCTACACAGCACCATTATTTTGGAATAACTGATGTTATGTCAAAATAAGAAAGTGTGCGTCTACACACAAACAGTGTCCAACCAAAGGACTTCTTACTCCAACTCCTGTAGCCCTCATTTTACGAGGATGAAGGGAAGTCGGAGGAAGAGTGCTCTATTTTGAAATAAGTGCTGTGTAGATGCGCCCAAATTCAAAATAAGCTATTTCAACTTATGCTACACAATTAGTATAGCTCAAGTGGCATAGCTTATTTCAAGTTTAGCCCTGCTGTGTAGACATATCCTAAAAGATGTAGCCAATTGTGTGACTACCCTCTCAGAACATTCTTAAAAATGTTCAAGAGCCCAACTAACCAAGCTTAGCCAAATTTATTGTTTAAAGACAAAACTATAGAGTGTGGAAAGGAATCTTACACACCCTTCTTCAGGAAAACAATTTGTGTCTCCCAGCATATTCACCTTACTCAGAAGGTATCACTCAAATATACACCCTCAAACCTATTTCTATTTATATTGTGTTATTCACATGCAAAAAGTCCCCTATAAATCAATTAGTTTAAAGTTTAAGCCATTAATTTGTGTCACTTTTGTTCTTGTTACCTTCCCATACTTTCTCATATCTCATTTTGAATCCCCTTATTTTGAAATAACAAGGTGAGCATCCACACTATGAAGCCTGTTATTTCAAAATAATAATTCCTTATTGTGAAGAGGAATAAGCTTATTTTGAAATAGTTATTTCAGGAGTTATTATTTAGAAATAACCTTGTAGTGTATCCATGGCATTATTGGGCTATTAGTAGCCCGCATGGATAGAACACCACTCACACAGCTTTGATTTTAACTACTAGCCTGGCCTAATTCACAGATGGCCCAGCACAGCAATGGGCAACCTAGGCTATTGAGTGGGCCATATGACAACCCTTCTTCCTCCCAATGGGCAGCAAGATTGTCATAACCAAAGTGGTCTCCTAAGATAGGCTAGTTTTGCTAACCGCGCTTGCCTACCTGAAATTTGCAGGGTGTGCTGATTGAACCAGAGTAGCGCTATTGGATGCAGAGGGCGTGTACAGCTCTCACAGTCAATGTTGTGTGCAATCAGCAGGCACCTCACCTAGTGTGCCCTTGCTGTATGTGCACAGTAAGGGTATGTCTACACTACAAAGTTAATTCGAACGAACGAATGTTAGTTCGAATTAACTTTGATAGGTGCTACACATACAAACCGCTAGTTCGAACTTAATTCGAACTAGCGGAGCGCTTAATTCGAACTAGGTAAACCTCATTCTACGAGGACTAACGCCTAGTTCGAATTAAGTAGTTCGAATTAAGGGCTGTGTAGCCACTTAATTCGAACTAGTGGGAGGCTAGTCCTTCCCAGGTTCCCCCTGGTGGCCACTCTGGGCCAAACCAGGAAAACTCCTCTCCTCTCCCCCAGCCCCAGGCCCTTAAAGGGATAGACTTTGGCCAGACGGCACTTGCCAGAGCCAGCCCTGCCAGCAGTCTCTGCCCCGAACCAGTGGCCCCACGATAAGCCAGGGAGCCAGTGCCAGCGAGCTGTCCCCTGCCCAGTCCCCCAGCAGCCAGGGGCCATCCAGGGGACGTAGACAGCGTGCGCCCTCCTGGTCTAGTGCAAAGGTCATGGACCTCATTGAGGTTTGGGGGCAGGCCCCCAACCTCCATGATCTCCACACTAGGTGGAGGAACGCGGCCGTCTACGGCCGCATAGCGGCCGCCACGGCCTGAAAGGGACACAGGTGCACCCAGGAGCAGGTGCGCCTGAAAGTAAAACAGCTGCGGCAGGCATACACCAGGGCCACCAGGGGCGGTGCCGCAGCAGGGGCTGCCACCTGCCCCTACTTCCCCGCCCTCAACCGACTCTTGGGGGGCGGGGCGGTCCATGCCAGCCTGGAAGGCAGCGAGCTGGGACCGGAGGGCCTGACCCGGGCACACCAGAGGGGCCACCACAAGATGTTCCAGCACTGGAGTCGGCAGGGTTGTCCAGGGAGACCATACTGGGTAAGTAGTTCGAATTAAGTAGTTCGGGGGGGGGGGGCATGGTCACCCTCACATCGCGGGAGCATGGGAGGGGACTGGGCATCTTCTACTGTGTCCCCAGGGAGAACTGACCACTTCTCTTCTTTCTCTACAGCTGCACCAGCTGCTCGTGCAGGGCACACCATCCTGCCCAGGACATGCTCCTGCACCCGCGGCCTGCTCCGGACCACCACCACGGAGCAGGAGTACTGGGACCAGCACCTGGGGTCCTTGCGAGCCCTGCACTGCACAGTGGAGGCCTGGATGCAGGCAGACCTGCAGCTTCGCCAGGAGCAGCTGGCTGAGGACCGAGCGCTGAACTCAAACCTGCAGGCCCTGCTGCAGAGCATGGTGCCCTGTGCCGGTCCTGCGCCTCCTGCCCCCCAACTACTGTCCCTCCTCCCACTCCTGTCCCCCTCTCATCTCTTCCTACTCAACCCCCACACCCTCTTCCTCAATGTCCACACCCCCCACCTCAACCTCCGCACCCTCCACCCTATCCCCCCAGGGACGCCGAGGCCCCCTCCCTTGCCGTGCTCAGAGGCGGATTGCCGAACGAGACCCCCACCCCAATCTCTAAGTTTCCCCTCCCCCTCCTTCCCCTTGCTTCCCCCTTCCAGATCCCTCCTCCCAGTTTTCCCCCTCCCCTCTCCCACACTCTCTCCTGCCCTTTCCCGCCTCCTTTCTCCTGTCTCCCCACAGTTTTATTCCCCCCCCCAAGAGACTTTCTATTTTTGAACACACGTGTCCTTTATTTTTTACATCAGGAAGGGGGACTAGGGAGGGGTAAGTGGAAGGAGGTGAGGAGGAATGGGGCATGAGCCCCCGATGGGGAGGACTAGGGTGGCTCTGTGGGCGCTTCAGGGTGGAAGCTCTCCTGCAGGGCCTACTGGATCCTGACAGTCCCCTGATTGACCCCACCCCCCGGATGGCAGCCTGCGGCAAGTGCAGCCGGGCTGATGGCCAAGTGCTGTGATGTGCCGATTGTGGGCATTCAGGGAACTCCAAGATAGGACTGCTTTGCTGTCCCTCATCGAGTTAGACAAGCGAGCGGGGAACCCTGAGAACTGTCTGTCCGGGGTGGGGGTCGGGTCCCTTTAAGCACAGCCCTCGGCTAGCCTGAGACAGCAGCTCCACGCTCTAAGTCCTAACCTGATGCCCTGCCGGCACTGCTTCCGGCCATTCTTAACCTTGGTCCAGGGTCCACTCAATGTGGACATGCTAGTTCGAATTAGCAAAATGCTAATTTGAACTAGTTTTTAGGTCTAGATGCACTAGTTTGAATTAGCTTAGTTCGAATTAACTAATTCGAATTAAGTTAGTTCGAATAGTGCTGTAGTGTAGACATACCCTAATATCTGTTGCTTTAGTAATACCTGTAGGAAAAAAAACCTTCACAGATGGAAACCAGCAGAATCTGGCAAACCTGTGCATGGGCAACTGGAAACAAAATGTCCTGTGGGCCACACATACAATCCCGATGAGTTGGCTACAGCCCCTAGCCCCCAGGTTGCCCACCGCAGGCCCAGGATCGAGGAAACGTAAAGATACCATTTTATTCCCCCATGTCAAGATGTGCATATGCTCCTCGGCTACATCAAAGGATCTGAGCCCACTTATACATCCCATGTACCTTTAGGTTATGTATATTTTGAACAAAGGTATGATCATACATTAATAATTTTCAGGGATGTGTTGTTGCCTGACAACAGGACACATTTGCTTAATTATATAAATGTCAAGTTTTGTTCATCCATGCAAACAAAACTCTCAAGGGAAAAGAAATACAACAAAACAAGGAAGCATCATTGAATTTTCTGTAGGTATCAAGGGCCATATATTTGCTTGTGGGTTCAGATAATGTATCTGAAAACAAGAGAATAACAGCATCACCTAATTAATCTTAAAATTGTATTATATAATAACTCCTAATATATAATATATGACTAATAAACTCATATATAATAAATGTGACTAATAAACAGTCTTAATTACATACACTGTAATACTAACAAGTTTTGATATATTATTTATCTGAATTGATGGAGAGTTTCCATTGTCATTAATTGGCTAATAGGAATTGAGGGAGAACTAAATTCGGTGGAACTTCCTCCAGAGGGATAAAAGGAAGAGGGTGTTTTATCTCCTTGATTCTCTCACTCTTTTCCTATAGTTTTAGAAAAGCCTCTCCATGTACAAATTTGGTGGTTTTCTTTGATGTGGATCCCCAGGATCCAGGGGGTTGGGAGCTTTCAGAACCTATCAACCAGTGGAGGAGATTCTTCAAAGGAAACTGTGCAGTGGAAATCCCCTTGGTTCTTCTGGCACTTTCCTGTAACTTTTTCTGCGAGCTGTGTCAATCTGGCCCAGAGCAACACGCTGTGAAACTGATAAATTATTTGATTTATTTGAATAATATCAACAATTTTATGAAGCTTTTGAGTTATCACCTCTGGAAAAAAAAGCAATAGTACTTGTCTTTCCTGAGTAATATATTGCTCTTGTTCTAAAGGCATGAACTATAAAAAGCATTTTATCCTTGTTCTCAAGTCCAGGATTGTTTTCTTGTTCTTTAAGTCTTTTTATCCCCTCTCATCCAGAAGTATAATAGAAACTCACTGGTAATTCTGTATTTGCAATTGGATTCCAGCAAAGACACAGTCATGGTTTTTAAACTCAACATGAGTCCAATCCCAGTCGACTTTGAACAATGAAGGGTTAGAAAACCAGACCTGTAAGTTGTGATTTGGACCCATTTCTATAGCGGTTTATTGGTGTGCTCCATGTTCACTTGGACAACAGGTTTTAAAACATATTCCTTTAACAAGGTGGCCTCTCCCTTTAAGGGCCAGATGTTTCTGCCCATTGGGCTCTGATCATTTGTCAGAGCCAGTAGTGAGAAGAATGGGTGATTGTAAAAGCAGTAATTCTTGAGGAGGAAAGATTCCAAGTGAGCAACCTTGGATGCTTTGACTGGGTAGAAAATTCCACCTAGGGTTTTCTGTTTGAGTTGTGCTCAATAGATCCCAGAACCAAGAGCCAAAGACTAATTTACCATGGCTGATAATTCCCCAGACAGTGGTGAGGAAGTAAGTCATTGTCTCTCAACTCACAGGGTAGATACATTCTCAAAGGGTATGTCTACACTACAATGTTAGTTTGAACTAACGGACGTTAGTTCGAACTAACATTCATAGCCGCTACACTAGCGCTCCGCTAGTTCGAATTTGAATCGAACGAGCGGAGCGCTTAGTTCGAACTAGGAAAACCTCATTTTATGAGGATTAAGCCTAGTTCGAACTTACTAGTTCGAATTCAGGGGTGTGTAGCCCCTTAATTCGAACTAGTGGGAGGCTAGCCCTCCCCAGCTTTCCCTGGTGGCCACTCTGGCCAACACCAGGGAAACTCTATAACCCCCTCCCGGCCCCGGACCCCTTAAAGGGGCACGGGCTGGCTACGGTGCCCGTGCCAGGTGCAAGCCTGCCAGCACCCAGCCAGCAGACCCTGCACCTGGCACGGCACAGAGCCACCCACCCGATGTCCTCCAGCCCACCCCCTCTTCCCGGGACCAGGCTGGCGGCTCCCGGGAGCTTGCCCGGGACTGCAAGAGGCGGGCACCTTCCTGGGCTAGTGCGGACATCATGGACCTCGTCCACGATCTCCGCACTAGGCACAGGAAAGTGGCCGTCTAGGGCAGGAGAGCTGCCAGCCTGGCCACCCAAGAGCAGGTGTGCATGAAAATCAAGGGGTCCACTGAGACCCCCCGACCCTGAGCCCTGAGCTTACAATGGCCGTCCTGGGTCAGACCAAAGGTCCATCTAGCCCAGTAGCCTGTCTGCCGACAGCGGCCAACCCTAGGGACCCTGGAGGGGATGGACCAAAGACAGTGACCAAGTCATTTGTCTCGTGCCATCCCTCTCCAGCCTTCCACAAACTTTGGGCAGGGACACCACTCCTACCCCCTGGCTAAGACTACTCCATGGACCCAACCTCCATGACTTGATCTCACTTCCCTTTAAACTCTGTTCTAGTTGTAGCCTTCACAGCCTCCTGCAGCAAGGAGTTCCGCAGGTTATCTATTTGCTTTGTGAAGAACAACTTTCTCTTACTAGTTTCAAGCCTGCTACCCATTCCTTTCCTTTGGTGTCCTCTAGTCCTTCTTTATGGGAACTCAGGAAGAACTTTTCTGAATGCACCCTCTCCACCCAACCCCTGCTTTTAGAGACCTCTATCCTGTCCCCCCTCCGTCTCCTCTTTTCTAAGCTGAACAGTCCCAGTCTCTGTAGCCTCTCTTCATCTGGGACCTGTTCCCAACCCCTGATCATGTTAGTTGCCTTCCCCTCTCCCAGCCTTTCTCTTCCCCTCTCCCACCTCCTTTTCCCAGTCTCCCCCAGTTTTGTTCAATAAAGACAGAGTCAATGTTGGAAGAAACGTTATCTTTATTTTGTACATCAATAAGAAGGGGGGCTAGGGAAGGGTAAGTGGAAGGAGGTGAGGGAGGAATGGGGTACGAGCCCCCGATGGGGAGGACTGGGCTGGCTCTGCGGGCTTCTGGGGGTGGAAGCTCTCCTGCAGCCCCCCAATTGCCTCCTCTCCCCAGATGGCAGCCTGCGGCAAGTGCAGCCGGGCTGATGGCCGAGTGGTGTGATGTGCCCACGCTGGGTACTCCGAGCAATCCAAGCCAGGACTGGTTTTCAAGCGGGGCACCCCTTAGAACTGTCTGTCCGGGGTGGGGGTCGGGACCCTTTAAGCGCAGCCCTCGGCTAGCCTGAGACAGCATCTCCACGCTCTAAGTCCTCCTCTGATGCCCTGCCGGCACTGCTTCCGGCCATCCTTAAGCCCTGTTCAGAGTCCACTCAATGTGGACTTGCTAGTTCGAATTAGCAAAATGCTAATTCGAACTAGTTTTTCGTTCTAGACGCGTTAGTTCGAATTAACTTAGTTCGAATTAACTAATTCGAACTAAGTTAGTTCGAACTAGCGCTGTAGTGTAGACATACCCAAAAATAGTGAGCAGGAGGTCAATGGGACCAAATGCTCCTGTAGGCTTCCTTTACTCCTCTCAAGAGAAGGAGTACCAAAAAGTGGCCGGGATGCCCTTTGAGTTTAATTAACAAGCCTTAACTAGACTCGCTAGTTCAAACTCCAGAAGATCAACCACAGCAACGTCGATCTTCTGGGGAGTGAAGATGTGGCCTAAGAGGGTGAATAGGTAAATATACCTTTTGTAAAATTTAAACAAGTAAATGACACCCTTTAATCTAAGAAAGGGGTTCCCAAACTTTTTGATACGGGGAACAGTAAATCCGTTCATGAGCATTTGGCGGACCAGTAACAGTCATTTGCATATTCATTAAGAAAATTATGAATATTCAACTAAGTTGTTTCTGGTCCTCCCAAAGCCCCCAGTGCCAGGGTTAGCAAAGCTTTTGATACAGTCACCCACAGTATTCTTGCCAGAAAGTAATATGAATTGGATAAATGGACTGTAAGATGGATAGAAAGCTGGCTAAACCAGGGTTTCCCAAACTTTTTACTGTAGTTGGAACCTGTTTTTTTTTTCAGTACTTTTTTTTTGCAGGACGAAAATATAAACGCATATAAAAAAAGAATGAAAAATGAATAAATTTTCAGTGTTTCACCCGGCTGCATCCTCCGCCCAACCTGGACCAGGGATTGGGGGACCCGGCGCCGCATGGGCACTCCAGAAGGAGGGAGCAGGAGCAGACTGGGGGCAGGGTATCTGGCTAGGAGGGAGGGTGCAAGGAGGGGTAGGGTTGCCAGGTGTCCAGTTTTGAACCGTACAGTCCAGTATTTGAGGGTTCTGACCGCAAATTAAATTGAGAAAATACCGGACGTATAAAATGTCCAGTATTTTCTAATTAGCTAAGCTTTATTATTATTAGGTGTATCACTCCTTAGCTGTGAACTGCCTGGCTGGTAGATGTGCTCGTGTGGCGTGAGTGTGTTTACCAGCCAGGCAGTTCACAACTACTCGAGGGAGGGTATGTGGGGCGGGGGAGGGGAGGCAGAATGGAATCCCCGGGGCCAGACTCACTCATGTGCCTGCGTCTGCATGTGCCCGGATCAATCCCGCTCCCCCCTCTTCTCCTCCCGATCTCCTGAATCCAGCCCTGCTGCCCCCGTCCAGCCCTGCTTCCAGCAGCCGGTTCCCCTCTGCCCCCCCAAAATCTCCCCCAGTGAGCCCCACTCCCACGATGACTACCCCACCAGCCCCGCTGCCCCCGTCCAGCCCTGCTTCTAGCAGCTGATTCTCCCGTCCTCCTCCTCCCGATCTCCCCTGGAAAGCCCCCTCTCCCCTGTCTCCTAGCCAGCCCGCTGCCCCCGTCCAGCCATGCTTCCAGAGGGTGGTTCTCCAGTCCTCCTCCTCCTGATCTCCGCTGGCCAGCCCCTCCACCCCTCATTCAGCCCTGGTTCTGCCGCCCACCCTCCCTGATCTCTGACGGACAGCCCTGCTTCCCCCAACCCTGCTTCCACCGGCCGGCTGCTCACCTCCCCAATCTCGGTGGGACCCCTAACTCTGCTTCCGCTGTCTGCCCACCCGCCCAGCTCTCCACCAGACAGCCCCGCTACCCCAACCCTGCTTCCGCCGCCCACCCGCCCCGATCTCTGCGGGACAGCCCCGCTGCCCCGAACCTTGCTTCCCAGCCGGTTTTCCCCCCACACACACAGCTCTTTCCCCTCCCGGCAGCCACGCTGAGGCCTGGTATTTTTTTCCCATGGCCCGGTACTGGGCGATGGCCCATAGTTTGGGAAACGCTGATCTAAGAAGTACATTTGTACAGGTAAACATTTAAAGTCAAGAAAGTGAACAGGGATTCCATTGCTTGCTTGAATCCCTACTACAAAAAAATTGTTATTTTTTTCATGACTCCCTTAAAATATGCTTTCATATTATGCTCAGAAAAGGATACTGAAATGCAGTGCACTCTTCACCACCTCTGTTGTGCTCTCTGTTACACCAACTTAGTTGTATGTAATTTTCCAGCGAAAATGGGTCACTTCACACATCCAAAGACTAGAAGTCAATTTCACACACTTTCCTATTTGAAACTCAGTAGAGTGCTATCCCCTAACAAAAGAACAGACAGTCACAAGGAAGATGATGATTGTAAGGAGCAAGGTATCCTGGAGGTTTGGTGCTAAAGTTCTTGACATTAAATTCTGTTTCTGCCTTTTGAACTCTCTCTGTAACTGTAGCAAAAGTTCTTGACCCCAATTCTCTGCTACTTCATTCATGTGTGTCATGCAGAAATGAGGGGGTAGAGTAAGGTGGTTTAAAACAGTCTTTATGGTGTCAGAAAGGCATCTGCACGGATTTAGGTGCTCTAATTTATGCTCTACCCACAATGACTGTCTTTCTGCTATATGCCAGCTGAGAATAGTCCCTTAGTGCAGCGCACACCAGACGTTCCCTCTCAATTCCCTGCACCAGCTGAGGAAACCTCTTACAGAGGATTATTCCTGGAGGGTCAGTTCTGTATTCTTTGTAGTCCCTTTATGTCATGATTATGTTACAACAGCTATTAGGACCCCTTAACTGTAGGACTTGTTGCTTCTTTTGATAGAAGAGTCCAATCTGTCTTTCTCTCTTGGCATGATCCGGCATCCAGCTGTGGACTTGTACTTCTGTTACTTCTAAATAAAGCTTCTTGATTTATGTGCTACATTAACCTCAGTACTGATGTTTATGCTGTAGGATGTGTCTTTGTGTGCTACTGCTTTCTACTGATGTGTGATTAATCTATATTAGTTCTTTCTGCTAGTTCCCTTTAGTGGAAATCATTTGTGATTTCATCAGATACAGGCAAGTGTGCATCAAAACGTGCCTGTAACAATAATACTTTTTTAGATAGTCTCACAAAACATCAAAGCAATCATAAGGACACTCGGAGTCCATCACTGGTGAATTCAGCAAGCACTCAATTGTAAAATGACATTAAATATAATACAAGGAATATGCCCATTAAATTTGAAAATCACACACATAATTTTTTTTATTTGCAGGGTCCCTCAAGAAAGATGCTGCTGAGTAGCTGAAGTTCTTCTGAATGATTGTAAATCACCTTTAAATGAAGATTCTGAATCAAATACATTGAGGTACCATTATGTTCACTGTTATTTTCAGTCTATTAATACAAGAGACACTTTCCCATCTTTCCTAGACTTCCATCTTATTTAGCAATATAGGAAGTGTTAGATGGTCCTTGCCCCCAGGAGTGTCACAAACCACAAGTGGAGATCCCTCATGGTAGAGTAATTGATTTTCAAATTGAAATGCATTACATAAGTATAGCTTAGTTGGATCCAAGAAAGAAATAGACATGGGAATAGTGGCATCTTCATGAATGAATTAATGTAAGTAACTCCCTTTCATACCAGTGGGAATTACATATGAAGATATGTATTAAATCATACACCTTTTGTATTGATACTGATAATTAAAGCAGGATGGGGAGTAGGTGTATAGTAACTAACATATTAATTTTATTGCATCTTTTCTTGATTTTTATTATTTTAAGTATGAAAATTAAACAATTTGGGCCAAATTATTCCTCATTTACCCAGTGCCAACCCTACTAATGCAAAGAGAATGGAATATATGGCACATGCATTTCTTGGATTCCATGAGGTCTGTAAGGGAATATTTAACTAACTTCCTCAGAGAAAAAAGGCTTTTTCTGTAGCTATCAGGCCTCAAGTGGCATGAATGAATGTGAGAATTGTAAACAAATGGGTAAAATGTCTGGTTGGACACAGCCCAAACTTTGATTTTAGTCTTTTGCTGGTGATACGTTTTGCCCAACACATATTGAAGTCAGTTACTTACAGAATAGCCAGAGGGAATCGCATTCATACTTTCTCTTAGACATTCAAATAAGTAAGGATTGCAAACCTAAGGATACAAGGATGCCCACCAAGGGCTGTCAGTAACTCAACCTGTTATTTACACGCCTAGGCCAATAAAGATGTCTGCTCATGGAACAGAAGTCAGGCATGATGTCTAAATCTGTAAATGTATTAAGTGAGTTTTTCTCTTTTCCTGTAACAAAGCTTTCCATTTAACATGAATCAGCATATTTTAGTAATGCAACTTTATATTTCTTCTAAAAAAATTGTTTACTGGCATACCTTTCGGGAAGTAATTAAACTTCACTGGATGACCTTATTACTATTACCCTTATATAGTCCTACCCATTACCTCCTATTGTTTACATTCATCACTTTATCTAGTCTTAAATAGGAGTGAAACTTTTTGAGGACAGGACCCATGACTTCTTATGTTTACATATGGTTAACAGCACAATGGGATCCCAGTCATGACTGCAGAAATTATATTAATATGAAAAATTAATCATCATAATTATGTCCTGAGATATAGATTTAAATCTGTGCTGTGAACGTCTTATTTTGTAGAAAGGATGATATATTACTATAATGTGGATTCACAGGGAAAGTGTTTTTGTTTTTTCTTTTTTAAAAATCATAATTAACCATGGAACTTTAGAGTAAATTCTTCAACTCACCTTTAAATGTAATTGGCGCTCAGACCCAAAGTATGTGTATTTTTCTTTTAGAGTTTCTGTACACTGAAACCATTAATTATTTAGTACCTACATGTCTTGAGTTTTGACTTCCATTAAATATTTGGACCAAGTTTTTTTGACAAATAAGCTGTACCCTAAATTAGATTAGTAAATTAGAAAAGCTTTTAACCTTTATCTTCACTTTTTCTCATGCACAAAATATTTTAATGAATGATTTTATGCTAAGATATTGTTACACTTTCTACTGAAAAAGTGAGGGCACCATGTATGATATCCATTAGTTTGAAGAAACTAGCCATAATGGAGTGAGAAAACATATTTATAAACTGCCCAGGTTTCTTTTTCCTGATGAAATTTTTCCCATAGTATTCAAAACAGTAAGATAGCCATATTGTTTTGTGTTTATCTGTTTGACAAGTAGAATTGCAGGATCTTTTTTGGGGGAGGGGTAAGGGAGGGATGGATGGAGAAAAACAATGAAAATTATTTTTTTAAAGAAAGAATTAGCCTAATTTCCAAATATAAAAAGACCAGTTCTCCCCTATCTTCATACTGTGTATGTCAAACTTACTAGCTGTGTGGCTTGACTTTCAAAGAGCTACATGAATTTTGAAAACAGGTAACTTTGCAGCAGATCATTAATGTGAGAGTTAAATCATGTGTGGTTTAAGAATAGAACTTCAGATTTAAACAGCTGTGTAGAAACATTCAGAAGCAGTTGTGTCAATGGTCTGTTATAGCTGAAAGCAATTTGTGCAGAGTCCAGTATTATAAAAGTATAACTTACCAACATCTACCATCCTGAGGTATTTGAGTTATTGTCATACTTCCCCACATTTTGTCATATATTAGCAACTAGGGAATGGTTTGTAGAATGTATGATTTTTAGAAATAAAAATGTATTTTCTTTTACCTTTGTGCAGCACGAAGTACATTGTGGGCTCTACCAAAACCAAAGTAATATTCATGATAATAGGGTTAAAAAATGCTGTTTTCTGTGATGTCTCCTATAACGGTAAAATGTAAATCCCAGCATTAAGTTTGTACAGCATTGCCAATACTACAACACATTCTTGAGGGCATACTGGAGTATAGAATGTAATAGGCATTAAGGATAAACCAAGTTAAAGCACTGTGTAGGGATGGATTACATCTATACTTTACATAGAATGTGAAGAATAAAATACCTGTGCCACTATGATTTTAAAAATATTTTTTCATGCAAGAGTGCCAAGTAGCTGGAAATCAGTGAATTTATTTACAATTTTTTAAAAAGAAAGGTTATAAGAAAGAGGTTGAAATTAGTAAATGTAACATTGTACAGTATGTTAGTGAAGAAGAGAGAGAAAAACAATGAAGCATAAGAATGCTTTTGGAAAATTATAACTTAAAAGGTATGAATAAGCAAGAATTTGTGAGAGTAAATCATGTCATGCAAATGTGATTGCTTTTAAAATGAAATGAAATTCAGTGTACATACAAGAAAAAAATTTAGATTTAATGTATCCCGATATTAAGAAAGCTTTTAATGAAGATTTACACAACAGATTCTTGTATAAGTTCTTTTTTCTTTCGAATCCAGTGAGGAGTAGAGTCCGTTAGTTTTCTGTATTGGAACCATTACTCTTTAACATTTTAATTATTGATTTAGGTATAAGATACAACGTGTAGGATAATAAATATTGCAGAAGATACTCAACTAGGGAAAGTGGTTAACCTACAGAGGGTTGTAACTGTTTTATGGTGTAATCTTGATAGACTACTGGGTACATGGGCTAAAAGGTAGAATATGAAATGTAATGGGTTCGCGTCTTAAGTGATGCTCTTGAATAGGCATATTCAACAACTTAAGCAATGCTTAAAATAAAAATTGAATTAGTTAATAGGAAGAGGAAGCAGAGCTGTGTGTATTTATTGTTATAACCAGTATTAAAAGTCCCTCTCCAGCATAGGTAGCAGCAATAAAGAAGACTAAATTATCCAGATAAAGTAGAGTGGAGGGGATTACAATGACAGAGGTCGCTAAAACTGGCAATACTGGGTCTCTGAAGAAGACTATTGAGAAATGTGTAACAATGCAAAGGATCACACTCTAGTCTATGATGAAAAAATGTGTAAGCCCAGTTCAGCTGCCAGTTGCACAAGCTTGCAGTGGAAGGACTACAAGTTACTGCTTGAGAGACAGAGGGATAAGAATGTATTTTGGGAGACATTTGGGGAATCGGTTTATTTTATTGTCTGATCTTATTAATGTATTTGTTGTTTTTATTGTAAATACATCCTTGTAACCCTCAAAAATGAAGCTTGAGGGAGAGAACTTGCTAATTAGGGCTCCCATCCTAGAAAAAAACCATGACCAGGCGTAACTTTGTGTATGGGAGTTGAACCACTAAAGTCAGTGGCCCAGCTCACGTCTAAAGCTAATGGTGTGCATTAATGTATTCAGAATCAGATTTCATTGATCATTTTTGGGCTTGGAAATAGCAGATACCCTTTTATAAGGCTCAGGATCAGACAGGGGGCAATCATTGGTTTGTTTCTACAGGAGCGTTTTATCCTCTTCAAGCAGGTTTGTGTTTTGTTTTTATTTTTTTAGCTAACAATTATTTTAAAAAAATAAATACAGGTTGGATCTCCTTCCTGGTCCTACACAAGGGAGTTTTCCAGACCAGAGAATGTCTTGGGGGAGAGGAGCAGTGGCAGCCATTCCACTGAGCTCCTCCCCACAGCTACCTGCCACCACTGCCCTCAGCCCCTTGGCTGTGGCATCCCTATGGGCTCTATGGCTCTCTGAGCTCTGGCAGCCTCATCACTCCCGCAAGCTCCAGCAGCTGCCCTGTGGGTGCTCGTGGCCCTGCACTCGCGGCCCCACCACCTGTGGGCTCTGCAACCTCCTCCCCCCAGCCCCACCAGCTGCACCTACCCCTCCCACTGCACTGCAGACTCTGGCAGCCCTGCTGGCTTCCCAGCCAAACCTGCAGTGGACTTGGCAGCCTCCTCCTCCATTCCCCACGCTGTGGACTCCAGCGGCCCTATCGGCCTGCCAGCCCATTGTGAGCACTGCTGCTCCAACACCCCTGCCAGCTTCCCAGTCCAGCCAGCTGCAGACTCTGGTGCCCTATGTACTCCGCTGCCCTGATGACCTCCTTTGCTCCCAGCCACTAGCAACTTTTATGCTGGGGTTCTCTAGTCCAGCAATATACATGGTCCTACCAGACCATCGATGTTGTCAGACCAGAGAGTCCTGGACCACAAAGGCTCAACCTCTAGCATAGGGATGACAGAGTTACCATCAAACTCATTTCTCATTTCTCTCATAGTAATGTTTATGGACATGGAAGCAGATGAAAAAATTTTGCCCATCTAATCCAGCTCTAAAAATCTGACTCAGACTTTTTGGGTGGAATACATGTATAGTTGGACAAAGTACTTATGGGCAGGTGGGCCTAGTAATTTGATTCCAGGTGAGGCATACCAGTACTTACTTTGGTACACCAAATTTGTTATTTCTAATGATAGACATTCCGTAGACAGGTGTCGTTCTTGACAAAATATTTATTCTCTACTCAGCTCTGTGAACAGATAATCTCTGCATTTCTTTAGATAATATACCTGGCATCTTTGTTGCCATTCTTCTCTATTGTCTCATTCTTGCAAAGGAGCAGTCAATGTTCTTCAGTAGATGCAGTTGTGCAGTCTACATAGGGTGCCAACCCAGTCTATGAAAGAATAAGGTGCAACAATTGTGTTTTTAAATGACGTCTCAACATTGGACATTTGCAGGGTTGCCCTGTGGTTTTCAAACCATTGTGCTATTACCGAGGTGGCCAGAGCAAATGTGAATTTTAGGAAGGTAGTCCTGCAGTCCTTATTTAGATAGGGTCTGAGCCCTGCCTCCTATGGGTATTGCTTGCGAGTCATCTAAGTGCATCTCCTTGCAGAAGAAGAAATGGTTACTTACTTTAAATTTGGTTCTTCAGGATATGATGCAGATGTGTATTCCATAACTCCACTTCCATTCCCTCTGCATTGGAGTCTAGTCACAAGGCATTCAGTGCAAAGGAGTTGATGGAGGTCAGGGCAGCACTGCCTCATATTGCCAGGGAAAGGGCTATGGAGCCATGTAAAATAGTTTATTCAGCATAGTCAAAGAAGTGGGGATTTAAATAAAGGCTTCCCTTGTTGACCGTGCCATGTCTAGACTGCCGCGCTGTGCCGGATCAGCTGATCGTCGGCACAGTGCGGCGGCCATTTTTATGTTAATGAAGCAGGGATTATTTATATCCCTGCTTCTTTGACTATGCCGAATAAACTATTTTACATGGCTCCATCGATGGAGCCATGTAGTCTAGACATAGCCATACTGACTGGGTATTTTTGGGATGCTGACAGACCCCAGTCATCTGCAGCTAGAACTGAACCTGGGATCTCTGGAGCTTGGTACATGAGCCTCTACCATGGCTATTAGCTAAGGAGGTAAAGAAGGCTCATTATTCTTTCTCTTAAGTACTGTCAGTGCCACTAGATGGGACAGTACACCACACCTAGACATTTTCACTTATAAAGATCCAATCACTTTATAGAAAGAAAAGAAAGAAATAGACTTTGTGTGTTGTAACTGATCATAAATACATACATTGAATTGTGCAGACCTGCAGTTGGTAGCTAGAACTAGGTTCACAAAGTGGGAATGTCTCATCATATTCCCTTCTGGCTGCCACCTTATATGTTTATGTTATATGCAAACCAAGCCAGATTTTTGCTTCTCTATCACTTGTAGGTTATACAAGTGTTTAGTTGTAAGTAGAAGGTACAGGTGAATACAGATAAAGATTGAGGGCATGTTTTCCAGAAACAGTAGACTGCTACAAGTCCTTGTGTAATTAACAGGAGCTGTGGATGATCAGCACATATGAAAATCATCTCCTTAATAGCCATTTTCCCCTGTACTAGTCTTAGAGCATATTTATAGCATTACATAAAAATTTGTGCAGTAAAAGGAGACTTAGGCCATGTCCATAGTATACCTGGAAGATCGGCTTAAGTTACACAACTCCAGCTACATAAATAATGTGACTGGAGCCAACATACCTTAAGCCGAGCTTGGTACCATCTCCACCGTGGGAAGTTGATGGGAGCAAACACTCCCATCTACTTCCTTTACTCCTCGCAAATCGAGAAGTACTGGTGCTGACTGAGGGCACCTTAATGTTTGATTTAGCCAGTCCTTACTAGATCTGCTAAATCAAACACCAAACATCAATCTCTGGCACGGAAAGTATAGATGTGGCCTAAGGCGAAATGACAGCTCGCATGCTTGTGCTAAACTCCTGGCAATGCCAAAGGGAGTTCTGTTGTAGGCCTGGTCTATCCTATTTATTTGCATATGCTATAGTTTTCATTGCGGTATCAGCTGAAAAACATGTACACCCCTTAGCAGGCAATGACTTGTGGTAGTTCCAGAATAGCAAGAAGAGCAGCATACTTGACCAGTTTCAGGAATGGCACAGATCTGCATCATGTTGACAGACTGTGCTTCTGCCATCGCTCAGATAAACACCATCATCAAGAAACAATGTGGTGTGAGGCATTCTGCACATTTTAAAATATATAATAATTGTATTTATTTATTACCTAATGAATGTCAAACACTATAACCATGTAAACCTGTTGTCTTACCTGGAGTTTCAACAATGTTTTACTATCCACTAACATACAAACAAGAAAACTGCAGCCTGCCATGTCTTTATTGTATCACTCTTCAGTAAGTTTTATATACTGTTTCCTTTCATAATTTGAGACATAATTATTTTTGTTATAAATTTCTTCATAAATATTCTTACTGATGGCTGATGCATTTATTTAAGCATCAGTGGGCAAATAAAGTTATCCACGGGTGACTAACAACCTTGAATAAATACCATTTCACTCAGCAGCTATCCATAGTACCTTTGCAATGCAATTATATGCTGGGACCTATTATCCCAATTAATGGACTGTTTTATATTCACTGTGCACTATACTTGAAACATTTTAGAGGCCTGCCCTTCACATAGCCAGAGGCAAAGAAGAAATTTATAACAAATAACCAAGAAAAGTATTTCATTTACTTTTCAAGATATGTAGCATGTAATTATACTTTAAGCATAACTAGGCAGGCCTCAGAAATGCCCTTTGATTTAAGTCATAATAAAACTATATATTAATACCATAATAAATATAGCTTTCTAAATTCCCAAGCTATTGTAACTAAAGAAGTAGATACTTCGCTATCAGCTCTCTACATCATCTTTTCTATAATTATTTTGCCAAAGGTTAATCTTCATGAATATAATAAATAACCATATTGCTTCCTAGTTTCCAAGCCTTTGAACTAAATGAGCTCCAAGTCAGGGGGAACTAGCATTTTGCTGGATGGGTGAACAAATAAGACAGTCTGTTAAGTAC
The DNA here is from genome assembly GCF_052426305.1 of Pelodiscus sinensis. NCBI lineage: Eukaryota > Metazoa > Chordata > Testudines > Trionychidae > Pelodiscus > Pelodiscus sinensis. Next base: position 18,307,385 of record NC_143064.1, on the reverse strand, counting down.
TACACAACCCCTTGTTGTGTTGCTCCTTTGTAAAATGACAGCCCTGGGCTGTGTTTTACAGCTATGGAATTTGACCACTAGAGTTTAACTTTACTCCCTCTGGTGGCTTCCAAATTTATAAAATAAAACACAGTTGTAATTCTTCTTATTGTAAGAAGCATTGATTGCCTCTGATTGTATATTATAGCAAAGGGGCAGTCTATTACATAAATTTATTGCATTTTCTTCCTGATAATTACTGGAAGTTATTGAACAAGGCAGGGAGTTATGACCAGAACATTCTGCTGTAGCTGAGGAAGCAAATCCACAGATATTTAACGCATCTAAACAGCTGTAAACAACAATCCTCTTTACAAGGTACAAGGAATTTACAACTTACAGTGCATTTGAAGGCTTTTTAGGAATCCCTTCTACAAATATGAACTGAAAATATGAACTGCAGCAAAATGTCATGTTATGTTGTATCATCAAAGTATCCTTTGTCAAGGAATTTGACAGTAGAAAAAATGTCAGATGAGACACAGAATTCACCATTTTTCTTACTCAAAAATAATATTGCTAGTTCATGACTGCTTACTTAGGAAGCTTCTTCAAAGCTACATTCATATGTTACATAAGAACACCAAACTGAATCAAACCAAAGGTGCAGCTAGATGAGCATTCTGTCTTCCAACAGTGGCCAACGCCAAAGGGCCCCCGAGGAAATGAACAGAACAAAGAATCATCAAGTGATCAATCTCCTGTTGCCCATTTCCAGCTTCTGACAAATGAAGGATAAGGACACCATCCCTGTCCATGTTAGATACTAGCCATCGATGGACCTAACTTCCATGAATTTATCTAATTCTTTTTTGAACCCTGTTAAAATCTTGGCCTTCACAACACCCTCTGGCAAGAAGTTTCATAGGTTGACTGTGCATTGTATGAAAAAAATACTCCTTTTGTTTGTTTTAAACCTGCTATCTATTAATTTCATTTGGTGACCCCCTACTTCTTGTGTTATGGGATGAACTAAATAACTCTTCTTTTTTCACCTTTTCCACCGCAGTCTGATTTTATAGATTTCTATCATATATTCCAGTTGATATCTGCTAGCTCTTTTTAAATTTCTAATCGTAAAATATCAACTGGAAAATCAGTAACATGTACATTTAGTAAGTTCCCCAATGAGTCTGTGGTTGCCAATAAAACAGAGGTAACTAAGTCCTCTTTAGGGAAACAAGCAGTTGCCCTACACTCCAAACCTATTTGTGCCAAACATATTATAAATTAAAACACACCTGATGCATGTAACTGTGCGAGCCTATAGTATTTCTGTTGTTGTAGCCTAGCCTGAAGTGGAAATTGCTCAGATTACTAAATTTGGAAGTGAATCCAGATCTTCCAGCTCAGCAATGCTTCAAATCCCATGCTTTGATTTAGCATAATATAGAGATAATAGGTAACTGGATCATTTAGATTGGTCTCTAGATCAAAGTCCAAATGTGGAACCCTCCAGATTTCATGGATGTTTTGATACAGTGCTTTTGACAGTACCCAACACAAGTTTGAAATTGAATTATACATTATGCCCACCGTATAGTATTTGAACAGTGTTTTAGTGAGGGCTTTTCCATAAATAACTATATAGAAAATCTTTTTTGCACTCATTTCAAATGATCAGAGACAGGCACAACAAAGGGAAGTAGAGTTTTCTTCACATATAAAATCCATTGTTGCAAATGCTAATGTATTTACCTCTGCTATAGCCTAACATTCCCACTGGTGCAATACTACAGCTGTAATCCCATTGTCCTAAATTTTCAGTAGTTACCTATTTAAAGGAAAAAGATAAAATGTAAACTGGGTTAGAAGCAAAAACAATAAGTATTTAGCTCTGCTTAGCTCTCAGCCCTAAATATTCAAGGTAAACTGTGCAACAGAAATGAGAAGTGATTATTTTAACTCTAGTTATACATAGAAGAGTTTGATAAATGCTACCTTAATAAAAATATAAGTGATCTTCACGTAACTCTTCATTTTATTGACACCCCCATGCTATTTTGAAGAAGATTCATCTTCCACAGAAGACTTTTATTACTATAATATTTCACAAGTGACTAGCCAATTTCTTCCATTATATTAATATTCAGAGCCAAAATGAAGAACTAAAGTTATCCCTAATGGGTATCCATGTCAGATGCAAAGACAGTGAGTGGGGGGGGGAGGCTATTCTACAGAGAAAATTTCACACCATTATTCATTGTCTCATTTTGATTGCAAATGCAATATTAGAACTGGGATAAGAATGGTTCATAATCATAGTTATTTTCACCTTATCTTTTTCCCTTTCTCAAACTATGTTTTTGTTTGATGCACAGAAGGTAAAAGCTGGTCTGTATTGAATTTTCATATACCTAAAAGGACCCTTGCTTATGAAAAAATTAGGTAGGAGTCTCTTATTTAAGATGAAGCAAAACATTTCACAAAGGTAAAACTTTCTCTCAATTTTATACATCAATGGAGGCATACAGGCTAAATGACTTACGCAAAATCACATAGTGAGACAGTGGGAAGATGGGATTAGAATTCATGTCTTCCAGTCCTGTGATCTAGCCACTAGTCTGAGACAAAGTAGGGTGGATGGGAGGATAATGATATGAAACATGTATACCATCATCTGCCTTAATTTCAGGACAAATAGAGATGAAGACTGAAGCGTTAGTGTTTACGCATGGATTGTAAAATGTAGTCACAACTGCTGACTATATCTGCAAACACTACAGCATCATACAGACTTACATATGTAACCCACTTTTCCCACTCTGAGCTACTTGGGAGCAGGCCACACTCATCTGTGTGCCTGGGTACCTGATGTTTTTAACATAAAAAAGAGATCCTGAATACCCCAATAGTGGCGATGTTGGATAATTGGGGATCCCATATCCACCCTTTGCTGCTTTCTATTGCCTCTAAATGAATATAAAATGGCAGTGCCTCCACCTGGCTGGCCCTGTACACACTTAATGGTGTACCTTGAGAGTCTCCAGGGCTAAACTTATTCCATTAATAATCTGGATCTAACTCCAAACAACAATTATAAATAGTATATACTAGGGTTGCCAGATGGTCTACCCAAAAATATAGAACCAAAGTTGTTGAGCAAAAAAAAAAGAAAAAAGAGTTGTTATGCAAAAAATAAAACAGCATTAAAACAGCTTTAAATGCCTGCAAAGTCAGAATAGGGATAGCAAGAGGGGAGAAGTGGAGCACTAAGACCCAGGGAAGGCTTTAGTTCTTCAGGCTTTTGCCGGCAGACGTTTTGTTTTCTTCATGGAGCCAGAACGCAGCTGCCCTCCAGAACAGGTAAGCTGGGAGTCCGGTGGCAGGGGGGCTGGGCCTAGTTTCCAAATGTGTTGTAGGGTTGCCAGGTGTCTGGTATTTTTACCTCCTGGCTGGGAAAAAAATCAGAAAATACATTTTAGCTACCAGCAGCAGCTCCTGGACTAGAAAAAGGCTCCACGCCAGCAGTCTGGCTCCTTTCTCCAAATTGGAGCCCATCAATTCTCTTCCCACACTGCCTGAAAGAGAGCAACAGTTTTCTTCCCTTTTTCCCAAGGGCTCCTGGGAATTGTAGTTTCTGGGCTAGATTGCAATGCAGAGGATCCTCCCAGTAAAAGTCAGAGTCTCCTTTATTAAAGAGAGCCTACATATATATCCAGTGAAAGTGAGGTAGGATCAGGGGCTAAAGTAGAGTATAACATGTTAAGAGTTACTTAGACAAATTAAGTGCATTCAAGTAACCAGGGCCTGATGAAGTGCATTCTAAAATACTCAGTGTACTGACTGAAGAGATATCTGAGCCATTAGCAATTATCTTTGAAAAGTCATTGAATACAGGAAAGATTCCACAAGACTGGAAAAGGGCAATTATAGTACCCATCTATGAAATAGGAAATAAAGACAACCCAGTGAATTACAGACCAGTCAGTTCTGTACCCAGAAAGATAATGGAGCAAATAATTATTCAATCAGCTTGCAAATATCTAGAGGATATTAAGGTGATAAGTAACAGTCAGCATTGTCAAACATTGAGGCTGTGTCTACACTGGGCCACTTATTCCGGAAAATCAGCCGCTTTTCCGGAATAAGCTGCGAGCTGTCTACACTGGCCCTTGAATTTCCGGAAAAGCAATGACGCTCTACTGTACAAAATCAGCCGCTATTCCGGAAAAACTATTCTGCTCCCGCTCGGGCATAAGTCCTTATTCCGGAACACTGTTCCGGAAAAGGGCCAGTGTAGACAGCCCAGTAGTCTTTTCTGGAAAAAAGCCCCGATCGCAAAAATGGCGATTGGGGCTCTTTTCTGGAAAAGCGCGTCTACATTGGCCACAGTCGCTTTTCCGGAAAAAGGGCTTTTCCGGAAAAGCAGCCTGCCAATGTAGACGCTCCTTTTCCGGAAAAACTGAAAATGGAATAGTATTCCGTTTTAAGCAGTTCCGGAAATTCATGCCAGTGTAGACACAGCCTGACTGTGTTAAATCAACTTGATAGCTTTCTTTGACAGCATAACAAGCCTTGTGGAATAGGGTGTAAGTGGTAGATGTGGTATATTTTGACTTTAGTAAATCTTTTGATACTGCCTTATATACTTCTCATAAACAATCTGGGGAAATGCAATTTAGATGGAGCTACTAAAAGATGGATGCAAACTGTTTGAAAAACCATTCCCAGAGAGTAGTAATCAATGGTTCATAGTCATGCTGGAAAGGTATAACGAGTCAGATAGTGCAGGGATCAGTTCTGGGTCTGGTTCTGTTCAATAGCTTCATCAATTATTTAAATAAATGCATAGAGAGTATACTTATAAAGTTTGCAGAGGATACCATACTTGGATGGGTTGCAAGTGCTTTTAAGGATAGGATATGGACAAACTGGAGAAAGGGTTAAACAGTGAGGTGACAAAATTTGCTGCTGATAATAAACTACTCAAGATAGTTAAGACCAAAGTAGATTGTAAAGAGCTTCAAAAAGATTTCACAAAACTAAGTGATTGGGCAACAAAATGGCAAATGAAATTTAATATCGATAAATGTAAAGGCAAGGCAATAATCCCAGCTATACATACAATATGATGGGGGCTAATTTAACTAAAACTACTCAGGAGAGAGATCTTGGAGTCATGGTGGCTAGTTCTCTGAAAACATCCACTCCAATGTTCAGCGGCAGTCAAAAAAGCAAACAGAATGTTAGGAATAATTAAAAAAGGGATAGAGAATAAGACAGAGAATATCCTATTGTCTCTATATAAAACCATGGTACCTTGAATACTGCATACAGATGTGGTCACCTCATCTCAGAAATATATATTGGCATTAGCAAAGGTTCAGAAAAGGGCAAAAAATGTTATTTGGGGTTTGGAATGGGTGCCATAGGAAGAGAGATGAAAAAGATTGGGACTTTTTAGCTTAGAAAAGAAGAGACTAAGGAAGGATATGATAGAGGTCTATAAAATCATGTCTGGTGCAGAAAAATTGAATACGAAAAAGTTATTTACTTGTTCCCATAGCATAAGAACTAGGGGTCACCAGATAATATTAATAAGTAGCAGGTTTAAAACAAACAAAAGAAAGTTTTTCTGCATACAATACACAGTCAACCTGTGGAACTCCTTGCCAGTGGATGTTCTGAAGACTAGGACTTTAACAGGGTTCAAAAAAGAGCTAGATTATATTCAAGGAGGTTAGGTCCATCAATATTTATTAGTCATGATGGGAAGGAATGTGTCCCTAGCCTCTGTTTGTCTGGAAGTGGATGACAGGAGAGGGATCACGTGATGATTACCTGTTGTGTTCACTCCCTCTGGGGCATCTGGCATTGGCCACTGTCAGCAGACAGGATACTGAGAAAGATGGACCTTTGGTCTGACCCAGTATGGCCATTCTTGTGTTCTTAGGTTCTTATGAGAAACGGTCTCAGGTAAATAGGATGAAATTCAATAAGGACAAATACAAAGTACTTTGTTGAGAAAGGAACAATCAGTTAAACACATACAAACTGGGAAATGACTGTCTAGGGAGGAGTACTGCAGAAAGGAATCTAGGGGTCATATTGGACCATGGCCATTACTCCTGTGCTGGCAGAGGAAGTGGCCATTGGTGGTGAAGACGCTCCTTTCTCCTTTGCGTCCCCTACCTCTCCAAGTGCTTCTCGTGCCCCCATCTGTTGAGGCAGAGAAGTAGCACGCAGCCCTGACCGGGCTGCCATCTTATTTGGCTGGGAGGATGGTAGAGGAAGGGAGGAACCTCCTGCTCCACCTCTTCCTGCCACTGCCTTAGTCCCAATGCTGGGCAAAATCAGCCACCACAGCTGCTGGAGCTGAACCACCGCAAACAGCCAGCTTCAGTTCTGGCAGCTGCCACAGCCTGGCAACCAGCAGGCTATTCTTGGTAATACTTAGTCCTGCCAGAAGTGCAGGGAATTGGACTCAACGACCTCTTGCAATCCCTTTCAGTCCTATGTTTCTATGATTCTGTAACCATGTAGGCTGTTTCTTCATTTTTGTTATTATTGGCCAGAGGAAGCACACATCATTGTTTCTGTTCTCTGATCACAAGCAAAAAGCACTTACGGCATGACATTTTATTTTATTAATTCTAATTTCTTTCATTTAAAATCTTATTTTCCACGAATAGTACGCTTGCACATCAGACACAGAAATTAACTTTTGGTGAACATGTGTGCTGGTAAAACTAGATCAGTTGCGTATTTATGCAAACTGAACTCAAAGAGTTGCAGTGTCAGCATCATACAGGAAGTTTTATGCTCCAGTTCTCCAACTAATGAGAAGTAGCAGAGATACAAATTTTGTCTTTATGATAAAAATGTGTATGGACCTATAAATAAAGGTTAACAATTTTACAAAGTTACTAATAAAGAAGCAATCTATAAATGTTCTATTAGAATTTTTACCAGAAGTTTTAAATGTACTGATGGAATTTTGTTTGCATCCCAGTGGTATAGGATGATCCTTGTCAGTACACAGAAAAAATGCACTATATAAGCAGAGACCATTACTTTAATGCTGTAGATTTTTACTTTAAATAGGTAAACTTCAGTGCACTTATAAGGAAAAAGTTCAAGTTTGAGGGTGTAATACTCTACTATATTTCAGTCTACCAGGAAGGAGGATTGGGCCACAAGAAATCTGATGACGTTCAACAAGGACAAGTGCAGAGTCCTGCACTTGGGACAGAAGAATCCCAAGCATTGTTACAGGCTGGGGACCAACCAGCTAAATACAGTAAAACTCCAATAGTCCGGCATCCAATAGTCCGGCATCAAAATGGCAAGAGCCTAGTGAGTGAGCTTCAGCAAAAAATGAGTCACAAGGTAACAGCAGCAGCAGCTGAACTAAGTAAAAAGGGTAAAAAAGGCTCAAAAAACCTAAAGTATTACAGTATACTGTATACAGTATGTACAATAAAAAGGGTTAAGAACACTTTATATACAGTATATAATGTATACAGTATATATATAACCATCTTATAGTACCTCCTGATAGTCCGGCTTATCTGATAATCCGGCACCACCTAGATCCCATTGGTTCCGGATTATCGGAAGTCTACTGTAGTATTCTGCAGAAAAGGATCTGGGGGTTACAGTGGATGAGAAGCTGGATATGAGTCAACAGTGTGCCCTTGTAGCCAAGAAGGCTAATGGCATATTAGGTTGCATTAAGAGTAACATTGCCAGCAGATCCAGAGATGTCATTATTCCCCTTTATTTGGCTCCGGTGAGGCCACATCTGGAGTATTGTGTCCAGTTCTGGGCCCCCCACTACAAAAAGGATGTGTACGCATTGGAGAGGGTCCAGCGGAGGGCAACCAAAATGATTAGGGGGCTGGAGCATATGACTTATGAGGAGAGGCTGAGGGAGCTGGGTCTGTTTAGTCTGCTGAAGCGAAGAGTGAGGGGGGAATTTGATAGCAGCCTTCGACTTCCTGAAGGGAGGTTCTAAAGAGGATGGAGAGAGGCTGTTCTCAGTAGTGACAGATGGCAGAACAAGGAGCAATGGTCTCAAGTTGTGGTGGGAGAGGTCCAGGTTGGTTATTGGGAAGAAGAGGTTACTCACCTTCGGTGCAGTAACGATGGTTCTTCGAGGTGTGTCCCCGTGGGTGCTCCACGTCTGGTGTTGGGCTGGTCCCGGCGCCGCGAATCGGAGCTTGCCATAGCTGTAATCGACCGGGTCGCGCATGCGCGAGTAGCGTTCGCGCCTTTGAACAGCCGCGCGCGACCCGGTCCCCGCCAGTTCCTCTCACCGCCATCTGAAAAAGATAATAAAGAAGATTCCGTAGCGGGGAGGAGGGCGGGTCGTGGAGCACCCACGGGGACACACCTCGAAGAACCATCGTTACTGCACCGAAGGTGAGTAACCTCTTCTTCTTCTTCGGGTAGTCCCCGTGGGTGCTCCACGTCTGGTGACTCCGGAGCAGTAATCCACTAAGCGTGGGCTACGGAATCACTAGTATTGTGGCTTGGCAACACCGCTGAGGCTAGGGCCGAATCAGAAGCCAAGCACTGCACTATTGCGTAATGCCTTGCAAACGTCGTGTTGGAAGACCATGTAGCAGCACGGCATATGTCGCGTAAGGGTACCCCTCTAACAAAGGCCGTTGACGTAGCCATCGCTCGTGTCGAATGAGCTCTAGGGTGAGATAGAAGCGGTTTCTTGGCCATGTTATAGCAGGTAGTAATACAAGAAACGATGATCTTCGAGATACGTTGGGCAGATAAGGCTTGACCTTTAGAGTGTCCCAGGGTGGAGACAATGAGACGATCCGTCTTCCTAAAGGCACGGGTTCTATCTATGTAGAAGGCTAGAGCTCTGCGGGCGTCTAGAGTGTGTAACAGAGCGTCCCGACTTGACTTGTGAGGTTTTGGGTAAAAACATGTCAGAACGATCGGTTCATTGATGTGAAAGTCGGTACAGACTTTTGGCAGAAAAGCTGGATGTGATCTCAATGTCACAGCCTCCTTAGAAAAAACTGTATATGGGGGCGATGACATCAGTGCTGCGAGCTCACCCACCCTACGTGCTGACGTTATAGCAAGGAGAAAAAGTACTTTCATCGTGAGGTGAGGCAACGGGGCGGTTGCTAGAGGTTCAAATGGGGTTTTAGTTAAGACGTCGAGGACCAAGTCAAGACTCCACGCAGGTGGCGGGGGCCTAACTGGTGGATTAAGGTTAACGAGGCCTTTAAAGAATCTTGCCACTATAGGATGGGAAAAAACTGACTTCCCTTCGATGGGCATGTGGAAGGCCGCAATTGCCGCTGCATGAACTCTAAGTGATGATATGGACAGCCCATCCGTCTGCAGCTGAAGAATATAGTCCAATATGACATTAAGTGGTGACATAAAGGGATCGAGGTCTTTAGGAGCGCACCAGCGAGTGAATCTTGACCATTTTGAGAGATAGGTCTTTCTAGTCGATTCTTTCCTACTATAGAGCAGGATGCGCTTTACCTGGTCCGAGCAAAGCATCTCGGACGTGCTGAACCATCTATCATCCAGGCTGTTAAGTGAAGGGTGTCCAGCCTCGGATGGAGAAGAGAGCCCTTCTGTTGCGACAGTAAGTCCGGTAGATGAGGAAATCGGTACGGTGTCCGAGTCGAGAGCTGCAGGAGGGTCGAATACCACGGTTGCCTGGGCCAAGCCGGGGCTATGATCAGCATTTGTGCCCTGTCCATGACAACCTTCTCTAGCACCTTGGGAATGAGCACAACAGGAGGGAAAGCATATAACTGTAATGTTCCCCAGTGAAGAAGAAACGCATCTCCTAGAGAGTGCATGCCCACTCCCGCTCTGGAGCAATAAGCTCTGCATTTCGCATTGGTTCTCGTGGCAAAGAGGTCTATGTCCGGTTGACCCCAGCGGTGAAAAAGGGGCCTGAGGACGTCCGCACGAATTTCCCACTCGTGGTCCTGGTAAAAATGTCTGCTTAGAGCATCTGCGATAGTGTTTTCTGCACCGGGTAAGTACGCAGCGACGAGAGAAATGTCGTTTCGAGTGCACCACTTCCACAGTCGAACTGCCTCTGCACAAAGGGATCTGGAGCGAGCACCGCCTTGTCTGTTCACATAATACATCGCTACGATGTTGTCTGTTAGAATCCTTGTTGTTGTGCCTCTTATGTGTTGCTTGAACCGTCTGCATGCGTGAAATATTGCCCGCAGCTCGAGGAAGTTGATGTGCAACAACATCTCCGCTGGAGACCATCGGCCTTGTGCCTTTTCGGTACCCATGTGAGCGCCCCAACCCGTGAGAGACGCGTCCGTGGTTATCTCTCTTGCTGGTTGCGGAGCGTGAAACGGAACCCCTACTAACATGTTGCTGGGGTCGGTCCACCAGTGGAGGGACTGTTTGACCTGCATGGGTATCACCACCGTTTTGCGGACGCTGTGCCTGGCGGGATTGTATACGGTGGCCAGCCAATGTTGTAGGCACCTTAAATTTAGTCTTGCGTGTCGCACGATAATCGTGGTAGCTGCCATATGACCCAGGAGCTGCAGGTATACGCGGACTGGTAGCATAGGAGACTGCAAAATCGTTGTCACCAGGTCCTTTATGACCTGGAAACGCTCTACCGGCAAATGCACTCGTTCTTCGAGGGAGTTTAGCCGCGCTCCTATGAAAGTAAGAATCTGCATTGGTTGCAGTCGGGATTTTTCTGTATTTACAACAAGGCCGAGAGACTTGAATAGAGCTAGAGTGACCTTCACCATGTGGGAGGTCTCCTCGCATGTGCGCCCCTTGATCAGACAATCGTCCAGGTAAGGAAAAATTGCGACTCCTATCCTGCGTAGATGAGCCGCTACCACCGCTAGTGTCTTGGAGAACACCCTCGGTGCCGATACAAGGCCGAACGGGAGTACCTTGAACTGGAAGTGGTCGTTTCCTACCAGAAACCGTAGAAATCGCCTGTGTGCCACGTGGATTGAGATGTGGAAATAAGCGTCCTGCAGATCTAGGACTGCGAACCAGTCTCCTTTGTTTAGTGCTGGCATGATCTTGACCAGCGTGGTCATTTTGAAGCGCTGCTTGCGGATGAAGCGATTTAGACCTCTTAGGTCGAGGATTGGCCTCCATCCCCCTGACTTCTTGGGAACCAGGAAGTACCTGGAGTAGAACCCTTTTCCGTGAAACTCTTTCGGGACACGTTCTATGGCACCTATGTTGAAGAGGTGGATGATTTCTTCTCGAAGAACGTTCTCGTGGGACGGGTTCACAGTCAGAGCCAAGGTAGGGGGGGTAGTGGGAGGAACTGAAATGAATGGAATCGAGAGGCCTGATGTTATTAATTCTAGGACCCATCGGTCCGATGTAATGCTGGCCCATTGATGTATGTAAGGCTTCAGCCGGTGGTTGAATGTGTTGGAAACGCGCTTCTGTATATTGACCACTGGAGGCATGATCGCGTCCTTTGCATGTGAGTCAAACCTGCTGCCTAGGAGCAGGTCTGGTTGGTGGGCGATTTTGCTGTTGTTGACGTTTGCGCTGCGGGCGCTGACGAAATTTGGGTTGTTCAGGTGCGCGCTGCTGTTGCCTATACGAGGCATAGTCATACCTCCTTTGGAACGGATAGTATCTCCTTTGTCTGAAAGGTGGTGTGTACATACCCAGAGTTCTGAGGGTAGTACGTGAATCCTTCCCCGAGTGTAAAATTTCATCGGTTGAGGAGGCAAACAGCTTTTGCTTATCGAAGGGCAGGTCCTCAACCTTGGTTTGTAGCTCTCTAGGAGCTCCCGCTGACAACAGCCATGAGGCCCTACGCATAGCGATGCCTGAAGCCATGGCTCGCGCCGCGGTGTCCGCCACATCAGCAGCGATTTGTAGGGATGTTCTGCATGCCGCGAATCCCTCTTGAACTACAGCTTTCAAAAGATGTTTCTTACTGTCCGGGAGATATTGCATTAGTTCCGGAAGCTTGGAATAGTTATCAAAATTATGGTTTGATAGGAGCGCAGCATAGTTGGCGATCCGAAGGAGTAAGGTTGAGGAAGAATAAACCTTACGGCCGAATGAATCCAGTTTTTTTGAATCCTTGTCCGGAAGGGAATTCTTAAAATGCGAAGTCTTTGTCTTATGGCGGACTGCATCGACGATCAACGAATTAGGCTGGGGATGATTGAAAAGAAAATCCAGGCCTTTTGATGGTACGAAATACTTTTTGTCCACTCTTTTGTTAGTGGGTGGCACTGAGGTTGGCGTTTGCCAGATATCCTCGGCCACTTCCATAATGGCTTCATCTATCGGTAGGGCAATCCTTCTCTGTTGCTTCGGATGCAAATTTTTGAACAACTTATGTTGTTTTCCTTGAGTCTCAGTGATCTGCACCTCTTGCGATTGCGCTACACGGCGAAACAGATCCTGGAATTCCTTTAGATCATCAGGGAGTGACGACTCGCTCGGAGTTATAACTTTGACAGCCGAAGATACTGAAGAATTAGCATTAGGAGACTTGTCCGGTTCTGACTCAGAAAGTTGTCCCTCCTCCAGGTCTGATTGCTGTGACCTAGGAGTCGGGGATCGTGGGGACGACACGGGTCTCCGGGAAGGGTGTCTCTGCCGACCAGAATGTGTGGAACCTGGACTTATGGAGCGACAAGAGCATGGTGACCTACAGCGAGATCGTGACCGACTACAGCGCGAAAATTCGTCATAATAACGGTCATGATAATGTGAGCCATGCCGAGCAGAGCGTGCAGGTGATGAATGCTTAGATGCTCTAGCGCTGCCATGCCTATCATAGTACAAACGCCGTGATGAGTACGTGGAACGTCTGGAAGGAGATCGAGACCTAGAGCGCCTGTGATGCGAACAACTACGCTCCCTATGATGATGATGATGAGAAGACACCCTGCGGCTGCAACTCTTCCTACGACCCAGAGTGTGAGAAGATGCCTCCGGAGAGGGTGAGCGAGAGAGCACTCGAGCATGTGAATGGGATGGTGCCCTAGAAGTCTGAGGTGGGAGCTGCTCCTGAGAGGAAGGCTGCAGGGTTGCAGATTCAAAGGAATGTGAGGAGGCAGGCATTTGGTCTGCAGGCTGCTCTCCCGGTGCACACGGTGCTGAGGACAGCTCCCTGCGAGGAGAGCTGTGTGAGGAGGCTGGAGTGCTCGGCACCGGGAGCGTGGGTGCCGATGGAGCTGGCCCTTTAAGAGGCTCCTGCGGTGCCGGCTGAAGCCGCGGCTTTGACATGCCGGGCGGCTTTTTTCCTGCCGGTGCACGGGCTGCCCTGGAAGCAGAGGCACCCGGCTTTCCTCCTGCGGTGCCCCGCGGCTGTGGGGCTATTGGCAGGGACTTAGCAGGAGAGGCTCTCTTCCTGCTCGGAGAAGGTGCCTTTGGGGAAGGAGCCCTCCGTTTCTCCAGGGTAGGGTCCGAGGCAGAGGATCCTGCCGAAGTAGAAGGCATCAGTGCCTTATCGAATAGAATTTCTTTTAACCGCCTTTCTCGCTCCTTACGAGCTCTGGCTGTCAGTTTGGCACAGTGCCCACACTTTTGGGGAATATGTGTCTCCCCGAGACAACGGACACAGGCGGAATGACCGTCCGAGAGTGGCATAGAGTCCCTGCAGACAGAACATTTCTTGAAGGACTGAGAGGGCTTGCCCCGCGCCTCTCTCCTCTGTATATTTTGTATATCTCTACTATTTATTTATTTATTACTATTACTCCCTTTTCCTTTCCTTCTTTCTTTTCTCTTTTTTTTTTTTTTTTTTTTTTAAGTAAGCCGGTGGGACTAGGGCTGCGGCGAAACTGACCAGAGCCGCGGTTTGAACCGCCGGTTTTAAGATTAATTGCGACCAGTAGTTCAGTTTTTCCTTTTTGTTTAAATGGCAGCTTTAATTAATAATATTCGTTTCACGTTTCCCTGAGGTAAATAGGAGACAAGAAGAACTCCGTCCGCGACCAGGGGCGGATGAGAGGAACTGGCGGGGACCGGGTCGCGCGCGGCTGTTCAAAGGCGCGAACGCTACTCGCGCATGCGCGACCCGGTCGATTACAGCTATGGCAAGCTCCGATTCGCGGCGCCGGGACCAGCCCGACACCAGACGTGGAGCACCCACGGGGACTACCCGAAGAAGAAAAACTATTTCACTAGGAGGGTGGTGAAACACTGGAGTGGGTTACCTAGGGAAGTAGTGGAGTCTCCATCCCTAGAGGTGTTTAAATCTCGGTTTGACAAAGCCCTGGCTGGGTTGATCTAGTTGGGATTGGTCCTGCCTAGAGCAGGGGGCTGGACTTGATGACCTCCTGAGGTCTCTTTCAGCTCTATTATTCTGTGATTCTAAGGTAGTGTATTTTATTTTTGAATCATGCAACAGATTCTTAATTTGTGGATAAATACAGCTTTTATCAAACCAAATTAACTTTCATGCCATTTCATTATCACAACAAGACACTCCCAGGCATGTGCTGCTGTAAAATACTATTTTTCTTGGATCATTTAAGGCCACTGGGGCATGTGTTATCTCACTTTAACACCCACCTTATGTCTTTTTATTTAAGTAAAAGATGGATGCTTCCAATCTACCAGCTTCTTTTGTTTACAGAGCAACTAAAATAGGTGAATAATGTGACCATGGGAATCTTTTATTTTAAAAAGAATTTTTTCTTAATTGGAGATAATCTAAGAGCTTGGCAGGAAAGCTCATAGTATGAGAAAAAACCACCAGCTGCTGTGCTCCTATATAGGATTTATAGTCATTTCACCTAGTTTGCTACATTGGCTGGTGAGTGCTGTATATGCTCTAGTTCTGCCTTTTATTATTATTATTATTATCATTATTTGTACTCAAGTGGTGCTTGCAACTCATTTGTGCTCAGTGCTGCTGTGACATTCCAACTTCAGATATATGGGCAGTATCTCACGCTGGGACATAAGGAAGGGATTTGGACGAGACGGAGTTCAGATAATAGAGCAGATCCATGGCCAGGATTTCACGGAGGACTAGGAGCAGGATGTCAAGCTCCCAGTCTCAGTGCTGAATGGATCCTGTGGCAGCACCGGGAGCCCTCTGCAGCCCCACTCTCATGGCAATGAGTGAGTTGGGCTGTGATAGCAGAGCAGCAGAGGTGTATTCAATCCCTGCAGGCTCTAGTGAAGGGGGGCAGCACTTTAATCTTAGTGGGGCAGAGCAGAGACTACTCTGCTTGGCCAGGTCTGCAGCCACCTCTGGCATCTTGCTCCTACATGATCAAGATCATCCTCAGCAGTGTCTCTGTCATGGGAGTGAATGGGGCAGAGCAGAGACACTCAACCAGGCAGGAAATTCTGAGCCCTAGAAAATATGGAGCCCTACATGACACTCCTCCACCCCTGGATGTGACTTGTTCTCACTCCCAGCCTAAGGCCCTTCTGCACTCTCCCTCTCTCCTCCCATCTCCATGGGACGTTACTTGGCAGAGTCCAGCATGGAAGGCATTAAATGCCTCACCTTGTTGCTATGGAGGCTGCCTGCCACTTGGCTCTGTGGCTGACTCTAGAGAGCTCCAGCCTGCAGTGAGCAGCAAACCGACAAGGGCTGGGGGCAAAAGGGGCAGCTGCCCCAGGACCTGGCAGTTTTAAGGCATTCAGCTCCTGGCCACCAGTGCCACTCTCTTGGTAGCAGCCAGAGCCCCAGGTCCTTTAAATTGCCGCTGGAGCCCTGAACAGTGTGAGTCAGGCAGTACTGAAGAGATGGCTGGGGGAAACTAGCCCCACTCTGCCCTTTCCTTCTGAGGCCCCACCTCTTCTGTATCCAGAGCTGTCCCCTCACTTTACCTAGCAGCTCTGCAATTCTGTCCACAGCCCTGGGATCAGGCAGCCTGCAGAGGTAATCAGATAACCTCCCCTTCCTCATGCACATGTCACCAAGACTCGCCATAATTTAGGGGCATCAGCAGGAGAGGGGTAGCTACCACACATTCACATGCAGGAGCCAACTCTTACCTGCTGTCCTAGTATTCCACGTATGCATAGCGACAGCCTGGCAGCCAGGACTCTGAGGAGGGGACAGAGGAGGACAAGCTGCAGGATAGACCACCCCCATTATTGAACTGCTGAATGGCTCCTGTACTCCTGGTTATCCAAACAGAATCAGTGTCCCTCATGGTATGGAGATGACAGAGGGTATTCTGTAGTTACATTATTGTTCAAATATTACTCACACACAGAACCCACAACGATTTAGTACTCATAGGTTTCTTTCATGAAATGGTATGCTTTATACATACCATTGGAAATGCTGTGTGAGGTGTAGTGAGTTTGTCGGGTCTGACTAGGATAGTTTTTAAAGAGCAGCAAGCCCTCTATATTTCAGATTCATAAACACAACAGGTCCATATCTCAAAGCATTTGCCATTGAGATACAAAGTTGTGAGTAAAGATGATACAGAAAAATGCTGAGCATTATCCTGATAAGGGGATAGCACTGTCTAATGATTACATCCAGGCACAGGAATGGGGCTCAGCTTCTATTCCTATCTTGGGCTGCAACCTTTAGCAAGTCACTTCACCGCTGTGAACAGTTTTCCCCTTCAGTAAAATTGAATGGTTAATATTTTTTCAGCGTTGTGAAATGCTTCAAGATCACCACTTGAAAGGCTCTGTATCAGAACAAAGTACTGAATCAGAACAAAGTATTGTTATTGCGCAGTGGGTCTCCATTACCAAGATGGGGAACAGATTCCTTAAAATGAAAGGCCTTGTAGGATTCATATTTATTATTATGAATAAGCATGATGACTTCCCACTTCATGCTAGCTCCGAGGAGGAGAAAAGGGCTAACTTTTTCTTTCTAAGGACTTCTTGAAATGGTTATTGTCTGCTGTAGATAGTAATGAGTGGTTAGGCGTTTTTCTTCTCCCAGGCAAAAAGGCAGAGTGCACCAGAGTTTATATTGATTTTAATATTTTGCTTTTGAGTTCCCCAGTGCTGTTTGTGAAGAGCTTACACTGACTGCCTCTGGGGATTGTGTCTGATGTAATGAAAACGTCAGATGTGTCCAAACTAATTATTTCATTCCTGTATTGGAAATAATTCAACTGTCCTTTCTGATCCAATTAACATCTTGAAGAGTGATATATCACCCTATGTCTTAGTTACAGCAACATCCTCTAGTCTAGCTTTGGCAAGAGTAGTTTTGCCCCCCTCATGTCCATACAGAATGTTGAAGCAAACATTATTTTCCTAACCCATCTCTTTGATCATGTCACACCTCTCTTTGAAATGCTCCACTGGCTCCCACTTCTTCACTGTGTCTAAAAGAAACTATGTGTCTTCATTCTCAAGGCCTGACCTTGTCTTATCAGTCATCCTCCACCTCTGTTCAGCCCAGAATACCACCCTCCATCTACTTATTCAATTTTTATGAAGCATTTTTGTGCTTTTTTCTATGCTGCCCTGTAAAAATCTGCAAAACTAACTTATCTTCTTTCAGATCCCCCTTAAAGCTCTTCTTTGCCATGCTACTTACAAATATCTTGGCGAGATAAGCTGCTACATGCTGCCACAGCCTGTCAGGCTGACCAATACTGTCTCATTGTTTCTTCCCATGCCAGCCTGTCTGTACCCGTTTCCTGTCTCTGGTATTATATGAATACTAGATTTATCCACCCTGAATTGGATCTTTAACTTTTTTTTTTTTTTTTTTTTGCAAATACAATGAAAATGTACATGCTTCATTTAAACTATTGCTCTGGGGTGGGATTGGAGATGAGAGGTTCATTATGCAGGCTACCCTGGGGAAAGAGGATAGCCCCAGCCCTCTCTTACCACAGCATCTTGGGGCTAGGTGAGAAGCATCTCTCCATGGCCTCTGCAGTGGCAGTGGGCTCAGCAAGGGGAGGGCTACATGTGCCCCAGCTGGGGCAGGTCCAGGTTCATCTGCTCCCTACCCTCTCTAGCCAGAGTGAGGAATACAGCAAACTATGAACTTTCCCCTCACTCACTGATGAAGGGGACCAGCCAGTGGTGCCCCTGTACAAATCAGGCTGGGGGGAGCTTCAGCCCCTTCCCTGCCCTCCTTAAAGGGTACCTGGGCAGGAGGAGGCTTGGGATGGGTTCTGTCCCAGACATGGAGAAGGGCACCTCCAGCCAGCCCCTTTCACCTCCATGGTGATACTGTCTCTTTTCTGTATGGTTTTCTGAGAAACAGTCCCATTGTAGACACTTCCCATTTTCCTTGCAAAACCAAACCTTTACCTTGCTTTATGATAAGAGGAAGCTGTACACCAAATGTAGTGGTCCTAGCTCTTATCATTCAGGAGGAATTCTTGATCAGATAGACAGAATCACTCTCATAAATAGAGCTCAACTAGACTACGCTAAAGTGTTGAAAGAGGATATGCATGTTCCTTGGGAATTTGCGTATCTTCTTCCAATCTGGAAAGCAGTCTGGATGAGGGGTTTTTTCGGCACCCCCCCCCTTTTTCGAAAAGCCACTTTTCCTCAAAAAATTAGGTTTACGCAGCTTTTCGAAAAAGGGAAAAGTAGTTGCTGAAAAAAATGCATCCAGACTACTTTCACTTTTGAAAGCTCCACTTTTGAAAGTGAGCTTGAAAGAAGATATGCAAATTCCCATGCAATTTGCATATCCTCTTTCGACACTTTAGAGTAGTCTAAGATGAGCCCGTATATAGAAGATATCAAGCTCTTTGGGGCAAGGTCCATTTTTTTGTTTTGTGCCTTTACCACATCTCACACAAAAGGGTCCTGGTCTGTGACTAGAAATCCTAGAATTCCATTATAACACAAACAATAACAATAATAATAATCATTCTCATTTCCTCACCGTTGTGAGAGTAGGAATTTCTTGTTGAGTTTATGAGGTGCAGTGTATTTCAAATGAACACAAACACACACCACATTTTCTCAAACAACAACAAAAAACCATTGTGATGGGCTGGACTAGGCCCCAACATTCTCCTGTGACCCCACAAAGCCATGCCCCCAGAATGCAAAGAACACTGTACCAAAATCAACACAGACATCTCAGTTGTTGTAAAAACAAAAAGAACTGACCATATTAACTGTTGTGTAGGGTTGTAATGGGAGGCTAGCACTCTTGCCGCACCCCATCCCAGCAGGAGGAGCAGAAAAGAGGTCCTCTAGGCACTATGGAGTGGCTGTCTCTGTGGCAGCCAGTCAGGACCCAGCAGAGGTGTATAAAAGAAACTGCAGGGCTAGGGCCTGGCAGGTCCCTTCAGGAGATTGACCCAGCCAGGTCTATATCCTGATTGGAAGATCAACACTACAGCTAGTTCCCAGTGCGAGCTGAACCTAGATCTGGGTAAGCCCCAGAACCAGAGGCCAAAAAGGGTGTGTCTAAACTACAGGGTTTTGTCGACAAAACTGGACTTTTGTCAACAAAACTATACCTGCGTCCACACTGCCTTTGAGTTATGTCGACATAACGTCGACAAAACTCAGCAGTTTTGTTGATGTACGTAAACCTCATTCTATGAGGAATAATGCCTTTTGTCGACAGAGTTCTGTCGATAGAAGGCATTGTTGCATCTACACTGTCCTTTGCGTCCACACAGTTATGTCGACAAAGCGGCTTGCTTTGTTGACAGAACTGGATGTAGTCTAGATGCTCTTTGTCGACAGAAGCTTTGTCGACAGTATCTGTTGACAAAACTTCTGTCGACAAAACCCTGTAGTCTAGACGTACCCAAACTGGCCACAAGCAGAGACTCAGTAGCACCATGGACAGGGCTAGTCAGGCCCTGGTTCCAGGACTTTGAGGGCGACCAGACAACCAGGCAAGGACCCTACACAGCACCACTTGGCCGCAGTAGGGCACTTACCAGCGAGTGGACCCATTACAACCCTACACAACAGTTAATATGGTCAGTTCTTTTTTTTAACAACAACTGAGGTGTGTCTGTTGATTTTTGGTACAGTGTTCTTTGCATTCTGGGGGCATGGCTTTGTGGGGTCACAGGAGAGGAAGATGAGAAACTTATTAAAAGGAAATTTGGGCCAAGGAAGAGGTATTCTTTACCTGCTAGAATTTCCACCCAAAATACTCTGATTTGTTGTAAATAGGAAGTGACCATGAACACTGTCTTGAAGAGATTACGTCCAAATTGTCAACTCAGACTTCTACTGGCAGGCTTCAGAATAAATAACCATGAGAACAAAAAGAATGGAGTTATAATGATGACAGAATTAACAAAAGATGTTAACACCTTTTTAAGGGGGACTAATCCTGCAGAAAATGTAGAAATGCTATAAGAATGTGATGGGTCAAAATCTCTAGTCTGAAGTAAACCGCATTCATTTCAAGCAATAAACAATGAAGGGGAAATGCATATAATATTTATGTGTAGGGTAAATATAAATCATAGTTTGCGTGTGTGTGTGGCCCCTCTTCTCGGTGTGTCGTAGTAGGTTTTATGCCCCCCTCTTGGGGTCGCTTATTCTATTTTTTATATATTGTGTTTTAAAATTTTGTAAGCAGCCTTGAATATTTTTAAATAGGGAGGCGGGATAAACATTTTAAAATAAATAAATAAAATACAATTAAAGTTATTTATTATCTGACTTGCCTACTCTTGAATACTTACCTGTGCTGAAGAAAGGCATGCTTCTACAAGGGGAAGGGAGCACCTGTTGCAAGAAATCACACATTCCTTATAAAACTGCTATTGAGTATAATTACATCATAGTCTTTAAATATTCTTTCAGAAGAGGGGCAGATAATGAACAGAACAAGGGGATTCTCACTGCAGTAGTTCATTGGTTGTTAGGACTATAGTTTTGTAGCTCATGATGTACCATGTTTGTATGCTGGGTAACCTATTGTTATCCCTGACAAATCATTTGTACAGTGTAAAGAGAAGGGAGTCTGTCTTCAAAGTCAGCTGCTCATAAAGATGACAAAGCTAGATCCAAACCCCTCAAGCTCTTTGTTGAAATTGATGCTGTGCCATTCATCCTGAAGAACCCTTTTCCTGCTAACAGCATAAGCAATTTCCGCCGATGAGAAACATGCACCAAGTGAAGGCGGCATGTGATTTTAAAATGCTACAAAATTAGGAGTTTTCCATTTGCTTACTCTGTCCCCATCACCATAGCATCATACAAAAACATCAATAAATGTGTCTTCAAACCCATTACAAAAAACAAAAACAATGTATGCCCAATTTTCAGCTAGGAAACTGAAGCACAAAGCGATTTAGTGTCTTGCTCAAGGACATGGTGTAATTCTGTGACAGATTTAGAAGATGATCCCAGATCACTTGAATCCCAGTCTTAGCCACAAGACAATCCTGCCTCAATTGCCATTTTTGTAACAAAACCTTTCTGGAAGTAGGAAGATTTGGGATAATGAACACTGACTGATGGCTTCTGTCAAGTAATTTGGAGAAGTAGGAGTCACTCATTCCTGCCAGTCCAAGGTTTCCTGCTAAGCCGCAGCATAGGTCCCCCAAAAGCACAAAGCCTGGAGCAGTTGCCCTCATCCATCCAATGGAGGGGATGGCTCTGAAAATATAAGCCCAAATATTGATAGAGCCGGGTGCACTTTCCTGAATATTGGGGAAGCATGGGCACCATGGGCCCATATAACTTGTCACCTATGGCAGAGGATTAGGGTGCACACTTTGGCTAAGGGTGTGGGTTCTGAGGTGGGTGGCAAGGATGGGAAAGAGGGTGGGGATTCAGGAGGAGGTTTGGCTCCAGGAGGGAGTTTGGCTGTGGGAGGAGGCTTGGTATTGGGGTGTGGGCTCTGGGCCGGAGTCAAAGTGTGGAAGGGGCTTCCAATCTGGGACAGAAAGTTGGGGTGCAAGAGGGAATTCAGGGCACGGGTTTCAGCCAGTTGGCTGTCAGTGGCACAATGGGACTAAAGCAGGCTCCCTGCCTGTCCTGGTTCTGTGATGCTCTTGGATGCAGCCCCTATGTCCAGTCTCTAGCTGGAAGGGTTACAGATCTCTGCATAATTCATACTGTCTGTGCATGCAGACACCAACGCCCCAGCTCCCATTGGCTGTGGTTTGGACAGTGGGAGCTGCGGAGCTGATGCTGGGGGAAGGGAGAGCATGCAGAACTTCCCTGACTGCTGCTCCACCTAAGGGCAACAAAGATGTGCTAGTGAGCTGGTGCTTGTGGCTCCATCCCTATGGGAAGGGGAGCACTGAGACTCAGGGAGACTTGCTGCAGGATGGAAGAAATGATACAGTGGGCCAGATTCAGCCCATGAGCAGCAGGCTCTCCACCCTTGCTTCGATACTACTATCTTACTTTGGTCTTTCTGGTTTTATTTATAGTAATGTTTTCAAACTTTCAAAAGTTGCATTCCCCACTTGTCCCCTATTAGCCCTGTGGCTTGGTTTTAGATACACTGAAATAGTTAACAACATTATCATTTAAACATGACTGACACTAAGTTAATTCCTTTGAAATGAACAGAACAAGTCACATCTGAAAACTACTTTTTCAGGTGTACTGCAAAATCAGGCACGCACTGTTGCATTAGGTAAATCAGATTGTCAAGGTAATTTTCACAACCATAACAGTTAGACTTACTTTCTCTTAGAGCCAAAAGAGACTCTGGACAACTGTCAACTGGTCCTGTCTGTGTTCCGCAGGTTTTAAAAAAACTTCTTTAGGCTAAGTATAGAGGCCACTACACTGAAAATACATTATCTATCAAAGACAAAATCGGAAAGCCTTTAAATTTTATACCAAACAAAACAGAATAAGTTGTCAGACACTTACATGTATATGGGTGTGTCTAGACTACTGAGTTTTGTCGACAAAAGTGGACTTTTGTCGACAAAACTATACCTGCGTCTACACTACCGCTGAGTTCTGTTGACATAACGTCGACAGAACTCAGCAGTTTTGTCGACGCTGGTAAACCTCATTCTACAAGGCATAACACCTTCTGCCGACAGAGTTCTGTCGACAGAAGGTGTTATTGCCTGTAGGGTTGCGTCTAGACTACAGGGTTTTGTCGACAAAGCAGCTTGCTTTGTCGACAAAACTGAATGTGTCTAGACGCTCTATGTCGACAGAAGTTTTGTCAACAGTATCTGTCGACAAAACTTCCGTCGACAAAACCCTGTAGTCTAGACGTACCCTATGATAGGTTGCTAAATCACTTTGCCTTCGAGTCATGATAACATTATAAAATAGGGTATTCTTTTTTAATCTCTACTGATACAAAATGTTCCATAAGAAAAATAATGCTGATGATCAGAGAACCGCACTGTGAAACTGTCTCGGGCACTAATGAATCAGCTTGAATCCAAGGAACTATTATATTTTAGCCATATTTAAATCCTGATTGCACTGTATTCTTCTCCCTTAGCAATACTCACAATATGTTTATTACAATACATTTTCAAGATACTCACAATGTGATGTTTATTACAATGTCTTTTAAGTTTTCACGTGGTGACATATCACTTATTTGTCTTTTGAACTGTAAACAGTAAATCCTGTGAAAGTTACATAAAGGTAAAATTTCAATTTCATAAATGCTGACTTTTGTTTCCATTTTGAGATTATCAAAATGTAGAAAAGGATCAGATTATATAAGTAAAATAAGACTGAGGCAGGCCAA
Source organism: Pelodiscus sinensis (assembly GCF_052426305.1). Classification (NCBI taxonomy): domain Eukaryota; kingdom Metazoa; phylum Chordata; order Testudines; family Trionychidae; genus Pelodiscus; species Pelodiscus sinensis. The sequence goes on along the minus strand of NC_143064.1, from coordinate 18,283,786 downwards.
CATTGGGGGTTTCAGATAAGATGATACTGGCTTCTATATTGTAACAAATTTTACTAACCTAGAACCTGATCAGTAAGGGACTGCTCAATATTTCCATGACGTACTGAGCGCCCTCAACTGTTCAGCAGGAAAGAAATTTGGGCAGCTAGCGCATGGCTGCCTCCAGCTCCCAACTCCTAGCAAACTGCTGCCTGGAGGCTTCCTGCACACAGAGTTGAAAAGACCTGAGTCTCCCTCCTGCGTCTGGCTGGGAGCAGGAAGGCAAGAAACCCAGGCGGGTGCCCCATTGCTTCCATGAGGTATAGGTCAACTTATTGCTATCGTGTAGACATGTGCTAAGACTCATGAACAGCAGAGTGATTTGCTAGAGGTGAATTTGCTGTGTGTGTCCAGATGTTCTTTTCAGTTTGCTAATGGCAAACAGCCCAATTAATCTAAGCCTCATTTAATATAAAACAATTTGTGGCAAACATAAAGAAAAGATAAATATATTTTAAAATCTCCCCTAGGACTCTCTTTGTAATTATGATAATGACATTTTAACTGATAATGCAATATTTTAAGAAAATTAGCATAGTTGGATAGAAAGTCTGTCCCTTACAACATATATGTAAATTCCCAGATTCTCTTATTTATAAATTACAGAATTACTACGTGTAAATTTCCCAATGTCAAGGTGGTATTTCAGCAGAGCAGGAAAAAAGAGATTAGGAATTTTCCTGTTCAAAAAATATCCTTCTATAATTCATTAATCTTTCCCCTCCTAGCATTTTAGGTACAGCATCTTCTGCACAATTCAATTTTAAGCATGTTTTCCCAAGGTTCATATTTGGGGGTAAGAGGGTGAGACCTGGTGCAACTGGTAGGACCTACAGTAGCTAGGTGTTTTTGCTGAAATGTTTAGCATTGTTGATTTGATGATGTTCGAGTAAATGGCCCATTGCAGTAACAGAGACACCTCTCATATTCACAAATGTTGGAGAGGGAATCAATGATTCTACTGTGGCTTTTAGAGCACTATAGTGGGGACAATGGGTTCTTAATTCAGCAGGATCACTGAAAGACCTTGTTATACATAAAGATGCTCCCTCTGCTACATAAGGAGTGCAATATGCATTCCCTTAATTGGCTGGCTAGCCAGTTTTGCTGCCTAGTGTGTACTGTTTGGCTATGTCTACACTGCAGGCTTTTTGCACAAAAAGCTTTTGTCAGAAGAGATCTTCTGCAAAACTTCTTGCACAAGAGAGCATCCACACTGCAAAAGCACATCGAAAAAGCGATGTGCTTTTGCAAAAGAGAGCGTCCAGACTGCCTGGATGCTCTCTCACAAGTAAGCCGTGATTACTATGGACAGAATGGTCATCAGGGCACCTGTGCTTTTTCCTCTTCCCTCTTCTTAAGCAAAAAACCCCTCTTCCCCATCCATTCATGCCTTTTTGTGCAAGAGCTCTTGCGCAAAAAGGTGTTCTTCCTTGCAGAATGAGAATTACCGGTCATGCAAAAATCCCTCTGATCTTTCAATTTACTTGCACAAAAAGTTGCTGGAGGTGTGGACACTCCATGACTTTATGCGGAAAAAAGGCAATTTTTTCTGCAAAAACTCTGTAGTGGAGACATAGACTTTCACAGGGGCTCCATCCCACCTGTTCTGAACCTGTGAGCATGCAGGGATTGTGACTGTGGCTATCCCTGGTGCCAGGGTCTCCCTGGGGGCTGTGGCCAAAAATGTATATGTTGGCAATTCTCATAATCTTAGATCAGATCATGATACAAAATAATCATTCAATATGCAGACCAAATATTGGGTTAGCCATTTGTTAATGCTCTTGACTAGTGCAGGAGCATCTAATAAGATGATTTTTAAACAAAGTAACATTTTTGGCTCTATGAGTTACATGAGTTAGCTAGAAGCTGATATAAAGTGGGGGGGGGGGGGCAACAGAACAGGTTTTTTAAATAAAGTAATCTAGATTGTCCCAACAGTGCTGGTCCAACTATTGGTCTCTAGTCACAGGTAGTACAATGATACTTCACAGCACTTTCCCTCCACTAATGCTCTTAAGCCAAATGGACAATACTGGACTAGACAGAAATGCAATTTAGAAAGAACAAATATCAGAATTGATCCCTGTCTCAAAATGGATCCAATCTGACTTTTTGAAGGGGCAGTGAGTGCTTCCAAAATAACAGTAACAGCAGGCTCTGGCGAGAAAATACTCTGTAATGAGATTTTTGCTTCCCTTCCCCCGCTCCTGTGAGGAAAATAGTTCTGGAGAAAGTACAGCAAAGTTATGCCAAATTCTTCTAATGGACCTAGGCTTTAACACAGGTACTATTGCTTTGTTTGCCTTTATATAATGTTACAATTCATTTTGTTTCTTTGATATATTAAATATTTTATCAGTGAAACTAACAGAAATTTGATAGAGTAGTAAATTCCAAATATAGGAACAATCTTTTGTTAAAAAATCTTTCATGTACTTCCTTTCTTTTAGTGTCACTAGTAAGCATAGTGTTATGGTATATGTGTAATGATGAATTCATTTGCAACTCCCTTTTGTAGTAATCATGTAGTTGCTACACTCTTTCATATGAGAAAAACAGAGGCAGATATTAAATAACGTATCTAAGGTTACACAGCAAGTTAGAACTCAGGTCTGTGTGGCTTCCAAATTCTGTGATCATTCCACAAGACCACATGACATTTCATCCACTGGAATGCTTTGGTAGCTATTTCAGAGAGTTTTGAAATGTTCTGAGTGGTGCTAGTACATTTCATCACAGCCCAGATGTTGTTTATCTTTTTTTTTAAATCTGCTTTATTTCTGCTGAGCCATGTCTCAGTGATATGCTTGTGTGTATCTCAGTTAAAAGTAAAATTCATAAAACACTGTCCATGTCCTGTAATGCATAGTTTCCTTTAGAACACAAGAGCTCTGTTATCTTCTATGACCTGTGCAATTAAGAACGTCCTCTGTTTCAGTAGTCTACTAGCTATATTTTCAGATGTATCCATTGCTCTTTCTGTGCAAATTAAATATTCATTGAAGGTATTCTTTAAAGCAGAGCTGTTTGGTACTCTGTGCTATATTAAGCCTAAATCTCATTTTGGTCATGATTGCTCATATTAACATATGGGGATTTGCTCATATTCTTGTTACACTGAAAGCAGTTTCTATACATTTAACTACTCATCTATGTTCTTAAGACTTGACTATTGCTTTTCTTTATATAAAAATAGTCTACAGGCTGAAACACAATTTTAGAAATGTAAAATACAGAACAGATAGTTCCTTTACAAAATTGCTTCCCCTTATGGATGTTTTTTTTTTTAATAGTGAGTCCTAGAAATTGTTGATGAATTTCTGAATTGTTGATGAATTTCATTGTTGCTGACTCTCATGAGGGAACATAGTTAATGTAGATAACTAATTGCAAACTTGTCATGGCCAGGTAAGGATGTCATCCAGGCAGCAAGTTGCCTATACATTAGAAACAAGTAGACAGTTTGTCTATATGTACTTGGATTTGGCTATGGTTCTTTGGCATTGTACTGACAAGAGGTTAGAAGGAGGGAAAAGGGACTCTGAAACCAGGGCTAGGGCACAATAGATACCCATAGATGGTCCTTTTCATTCAGCTGATTCCTGCTTGGAGATTGAGGATCAGACCTGCTGTTGCTTCTTTGCTAGGGAAAGAATCTCTCATGGCAGAATTTGAAGGAAATGCTATAAAGAAAATGTTCACAACATTTTCCTCCCTGGCAAACTCACCTAGTTGGGAAATCATAATCTTGGCCATTGTTATCTTCTACTTCCATCTTTTTAACATTACTGTGTTAGATACATTATGACCATTTATTGGGAAGATATCAGAATGAAAATGTATTTTGTTCTTTGATTCCCATCATCTATATTATCAAACAAAATTATAGTAATATATACTTTTTTAGATGTAGAATGTGACTGTTTTTACCAGCCATTCTATAGGACTATGTTGTTTCCACTTATTTCTCTAAACTGAACCCAGGGCCCTATGCAGTGGTAGTCTAGCTATTACCCAAGATCCATAATCCTGGAAATCCTGGATAGCCCATCATCTCAAGAATTGGCACTCTTACAGCAGGATTGTCTAGCTATGTAGTCTTTCTCTGCTGGCTCTACGTTGCCAGCATTTTCAGCTATCTTTGAGACATCACTCACTTCCTGAGGAAACTAAAATTCTTTGGTGAGCTTCCAGAAAACACCATCCGAGCCACTATGGATGCAGACTCTCTCTACACCAACGTTCCACACAAAGATGAATTATAAGATGTCAGTAACTGTATCCCTGATGATGTCACAGCACTGCTGGTTGCTGAGCTTTGTGACTTTGTTCTCACCCACAAACATTTCAGATTTGGGGACAATTTATACCTTCAAGTCAGGGGAACTGCTATGGGTACACGTATGGCCCCACATTATGCCAGCATTTCTATGGCTGATGTAGAATCTTCCTCAGCTCTATCCACAAAGTACCCCACCTTTACTTGTGCTGCATTGATGACATCTTCATCATCTGGATTCACGGGAAGGAGGCCCTTGAATTAGTCCACTGGGATTTCAACAATTTCCATCCCACGATCAATCTCAGCATGGACCAGTCCACACAAAAGATCCACTTCTTGCACATTAGTGTACAAACAAATGATAATTACATAAACACCGTCCTATACTGGAAACCTACTGACCACTGTACTTACCTATACACCTCTATCTTTCATCCAGAACAGATCGCACAATCCATTCTTTACAGATTGCATTCTTTACAACTGCATTTGCTACAATCTCTCAGATAGATACAAACAACTACAGAATCTCTATCAAGTATCCTTCAAACTACACTACCCATCTAAGAAAGTGAAGAAACAGACTGACAGAGCCAGTTGGATACATAAAAGTCGCCTTCTATAGGGCAGGCCCAAGAAAGAAAGCAACAGAATGCCAACATTACCAATAGCTCCCAGCTAAAACCTCTCCAATACAACATCAGGATGATGATCCCTCACTCTCATAGACCTTCAGAGGGGTAGCTGAGTTAGTCTGTAACTGGAAAAACTTATAAAACAACAAATAATCTCGTAGCACCTTAGAGACTAACAAAACATATAGACAGTGTCATGAGATTTTGTGGGCACAACCCACTTCTTCAGATGAATGGAGTTATTAAAGGTCCAGTTTCTAAATAAATAGGATGGGGGGGAGGGGGAAAGAAAAAAGAAGAAAAAAAAAGGGGGAAAGAAATAGTCAATTAGGGTATGTCTACACTTGCCCCCTACTTCGAAGTAGGGAGGCAAATGAAACATACTGAAGTGCAAATCAAGCCCGGGACTTAAATATCCCATGCTTGATTTGCATGTTCCCGGCTGGTCGCCATTTTAGAAATTCACTAGCCCAGAGTAACTGCCCGCTTCTATATGCGGCAGTGAAACAGGAGTCCGATTTAAAGGCCTTAATTTGAATTAGCTGGTAAACCTCGTTGCAGGAGGAATACCAGCTAATTCAAGTTAGGGCTTTAAATCGGACTCCTGTTTCACTGCCACGTGTAGACACGGGCAGTTACTCCGGGCTAGTGAATTTCTAAAATGGTGACCGGGCGGGAACAAGCAAATCAAGCATGGGATATTTAAATCCCGGACTTGATTTGCAACTTCGGTATGCTTCATTTGTCTCCCTACTTTGAAGTAGGGGGCAAGTGTAGACAAACCCTTAGAGTGTCCATGCAACATGAAGCTGATAGAGAAGATACTAATTGTTCTTAAGTACCCATTGTTTGGTTTTTTTATGTCATTAGGATTGGAATGTAGTGGGCCATCCAGACAATGTCTTTATTCATACCTCTGTTATATGAATCAAACTTGTAAATGAAGTTAAGTTCTAAGGCTTCCCTGTGGAGTTGGCTTCTAGAGTTGGCCTGAAACAATATGGTGAATCTGAGATCCATTAATGAGTGCCCAGGCAAGTTAAAATGTTCCCCAACAGGTGTCTGTGTATTGCCTTTTTGGATATCTGATTTGTGTCCATTAATATTTTTTCTCATAGACCTTGGAAGAAAAGCCAGTCTTCACTTACATACAGCCCCCTAATCTGAAAGCACATATCACCACAAACCAAACACCCAACAGAAACACTCAGGGTATGTCTACACTACCCTCCTAGTTCGAACTAGGAGGGTAATGTATGCATACCGCACTTGCTAATGAAGCCCGGGATTTGAATTTCCCGGGCTTCATTAGCATAAGCGGGGAGCCGCCATTTTTAAATCCCCGCTGCTTCGAACCCCGTGTAGCGCGGCTACACGGGGCTCGAACTAGGTAGTTCGGACTAGGGTGCCTATTCCGAACTACCGGTACACCTCGTTTCACGAGGAGTAACGGTAGTTCGGAATAGGACCCTAGTCCGAACTACCTAGTTCGAGCCCCGTGTAGCTGCGCTACACGGGGTTCGAAGCAGCGGGGATTTAAAAATGGCGGCTCCCCGCTTATGCTAATGAAGCCTGGGAAATTCAAATCCCGGGCTTCATTAGCAAGTGCGGTATGCATACATTACCCCGCTAGTTCGAACTAGCGGGGTAGTGTAGACATACCCTCAGTCAGAAACAAAACCCTGCAACAAACCCCATTACCAACTCTGTCCACACGTCTACCCTAGTGACACCATCACAGGGCTTAACCACCTCACCCATAACATCAAAGTCTCATTCACCTGCATATCTACTACAGTAGACTTCCGATAATCTGGCACCTTTTGGACCTAAGTGGTGCCGGATTATCAGATTTGCCAGAAAATCAGGAGGTCCGGTACAGCTGCACGGCTTAACAGCTGGCCAGGACACAATCTCCTTCCCTCTCCCCTCCCCTTTCTTCTTCCCATCTCTCTCCTCCATGCCGTAACCTGATCCTCCTCCCCCTCTCCTTCCCCTCCTCTTTCCCCTTTGCTGAAGCAAAATGCTCTTCTCCATACTGTAACATGATACCCCTTTCCCCCTCCCCCAACCTTATGCTCCATCTGGTGACAGCCAGCACGTGTGCTGAGCAGCAGGCTTTTTAATCAGCTGGTCAGGAGTGCTTGGCATTTTGATGCCGGAGTATCGGGAGTGCCGAACAGTTGGATGCCGGACTATCGGAGTTTTACCGTAATGTGATATATGACATGTGCCAGCAATGCCACTCTGCTACATATATTGGCCAAACCAGACTGTCTCTATGCAATAGAATAAATGGACACAAATCAGACAACAAGCATGATAATATACAAAAACCAATGAGAGAACATTTTAACCTTCATGGACACACAGTTGCAGACTTAAAAGTTGCCATTCTCAAGCAAAAAAACACCCCTTTAAAAACAGACTGAATCTGCTTAGCTGGAATTCATATGCAAATTTGACACCATCAGAATGGGTCTGGGTAGGGACTGGGAATGGCTCTTTCGTTACAATAAGTAATTTTCCTCTTTAGGTATTCTCACCTTTTTATACACATGCACCCTGACTGAATAATAATTACACTTCCTTCTCTACCATCTGTTTCTTCTTCTTCCACCTCATGCATCTGATGAAGTGAGCTGCAACTCACAAAAGCTTATGCTATAATAAAATTGTTAGTCTCTTAGGTGCCACTGGATTCCTTGTTTCCTTACTGAAACAGACTAATCTGGCTACCTCTCTGAAACTTGATTTAATTGACATCTCACCCATGATCCAAAATAGACTGCATTTGGCATAATAGGTTTTCAATATTATATTGTTGCTTTGATGTGTCACTGTTGTTCAGTGAATATTGTTTGTGTTGGAAAACGGTTCTGTTTGGAAGGATTAAGCATACAGGGAAGATTGCCTTCTTATCTGGGAATACTATAATGGTTAATTCTCTTTGGAATTCAGTGATCTCAGTTAGTTTGAAATAAGTCTGTCAAAACAAAACTGAAGAGTGACTTAAAATCATATAATAGAAATAAGCAACAATATACTAATTCACAGTCGATTCTGAGATGACTGTATGATGAACACAAAACAGCAGTGCTATGCCACCATTATTACCTGAGCATAATATGATCACTGCAAGAAAAAGTACATATAAACAAATAATATAATTAAAAGAGGAGGCTGCCCTTGTGAGGAAGGGTTAAATCAGATTAAAAAGAGAAAACAGAGGGCCACATCATCACTTCCATTCATGAGGAGAGGATACTAGGATCCAGCAGATGCTGTTTCAAGGTACCTCTACACAGAAGCATTATTTCAGAATTTTTTTTTCAAAATAACAAAATGCGCACGTACACAGCAAGCCATTATTTCAAAATACTGTCGAGCTGGAGGACTTCTTACTTGGACTCCTGTAACCCTCATTTCACAAGGAGTAAGGGAAGTCAACAGAAGACTGTTCTTTCTTCAACTTCCTGCTGTGTAGAGTGCGCCAAAAGCCAAATTAAGCGATTTTAACTTGACATAGCTGAAGTTGCATATCTTAATTCAACTTTTGTCCTGCTGTGTATATGTACCTTCAGACTATGGAAGTTCTGGTTACTTTCCTGACTTCATCTAGGCCTTGTGAAAGTGCATTTATAAGAGATTAAAGACATTTGGTGCTTTGCTTTTGTTAATACTATTTCTATAATGAGTAGAATTAATATGTGTGCTTCCCCAATTCAGGACATAGGAACCCAGGGGCTCTGTAAAACCATCTGAGTGGGTTCCCCTACCAATTTGTTATGACCATGCTGTGGGATTTTCTAGAATCCTGAAGGATCCAATCACTTAGTCTGTGCATATTCTTCTAGCCAAGTGATGGCATTTTCATTGGTGTGATGCTGTTCTTCTAGACCACTGCTGAACCTATGCATCATCAACAATGTGCATCATCATCTGCATTGCACCACAGTTGCACAAAAGGCTATCCTGAAGGCTCCAGATATTGGCTGACTGCACAGCGACCATGTCCGGTCCAGAACCTGTGCATTAGGAATCAGTGATGATGAGGCAGGTCAAAACCAGGGAAGCCAGATTGAGGAGGTTGATGACAAGGGACTGGTTAGGGATTATAACAGAGATGATACACATACTGGCATGTAGTTGTGTATCCTCCAGTTTGTTGTGTGACGATCAGCTCCATACTGGTGTGCGATACTATGTCACGGAATGCATGGTGAGATCTGACATCCATATGGTTGGGATATGAGCACCCCATGAGGAACCTGCCTGTTTGCCAAGAAGATTATTGTGCATCTTAACTTTAGCTGTTATCTTCTTCAGATGGACATAATAGCTCAGTGTACTAATTTCACACCTTTATAGTTCAGTCCTACTTCATGCTTCACCTTCTAACCATTGAGATAAACACTTATTTATCAGGTTGCATGATGAAGAGAGAACAAGCAAACTGGAGACTGTTTTTATTATGCTTGGCAGGAGGCGCTAAGTCCTACAGTAGTCAGATGGATCCACTGACTTCAGAAAACAAAGCCAGCCTACTCACTCTAAAGAGGCAAAACTTTTTGTAGAGGAGCAAAGACTTGGAAATCCTTCAAAGGGGACCTTTGAGAGGATTCCAATTTCTAGCATGGATTATTCTCATGGAAATGGGACAGTGTGGCCCACCTTTAGTTCTGAGAGGTGTGGGTTCCTGTATTATTCCTGAAGAAGCATGAGTAGGAATGTTGTGTTCTCTCTCATTTTCTCCTTTCTGATTTTATTTAAAATAATCATTGATTTTAGACGAATGTAGAGCACAGGTGCTTTCCAGGCAGTGATTTTAAAATGAAGACATTTAAAGTGTTCTTGCTAAGTGTCCCCCACCTGTTGTGCACTACAGCCGTAATATGCAATCAACCAACTTCCCTGCTACAGATATGACATGAAAAACATTTGAGGGCAATTGACCACTGTGAATTTTTACAACGTATCACAATAGAAGAAACATCTGTGCACATAATGCTTATTAAAAAAAAACCTATGACAAGATCATAAATCATTGAAATGCTGAAGACTAAAATATCGGTTTTTGCAGTCAGTCATTAAACCAAACTCATAATCTATGAAATTATACATTCTAGTGTAAAATGTAATATTTCACTTCACATTTAGAAACCTAGATGATCGCTGTTCCTTTCTTTCACCAAAAACAAACCACATCAACAAAAATATTTCTGCCAGGATAAATAAAGTAACTCTATCCATCATTCTGTTGTCAGAAACAGATAAGTCCTAAATTAAACCTTAGTTTTCTCATATGGATTGCCAAATCTAAGGGGCATAGTCTATACTTGTTCTGCCTGAATAAGTCCTAGAGATACCAATGATATTTCTGCATATGGACAGAATGTAAAATATTCCCGAGGGTAATCTTAGTATGACTTATAACTTCTGTGCACATATAAAATTGTGTCTATATAAGACTCTCTTATTTAGTTGATCTCTAACTCTCACTAGATGTACAATAAATCTTAAAAGATTAGACACCAACAGTTCTTAATGCTTCCCCAGCTCAGGGTCCAAACCAGCATAATTTTTTGGAACTAGGAGAAGGGGCCTACTCACAGAATGCACCTTTAGAAGCCAGGCCAATTTGTGAAGAAATCCTGAAGTTGGAGAAAGGATCTTGGGCCATCTCCTTCCTCATGGCCTTATAGCTCCCTCAGCAAATGTGATCACACTTTGTCTAATGTTTGATGATCAAAAAAGGTTACAATGCAATGAATATAGACTAAAATTTTTAAAAGTAACTAGATTAAAGCTTCACTATGAATATAAATAGTCTTCCTGGGGCTCTGTTTGAACAGAAAGAAACAAAATCATAGAATCATAGAACTGGAAGAAACCATGAGAGATCCTTAAGTTCAGTCGTCTGCACTCACAGCAGAATGAACCACCATCTAGACCAGACATGAGGAAACTTTTTTGGGCCGGGGGCCATTGACCACAGAAAAAACAGATGGGGGGCCTGTCAGCCGACGGTCAGGGCAGTGTGTGTGTGTATGTTTCCGAGAAAAGGTTTAATGTCCATGTCTTTACTGGTAGGACCGGGGTCCCATCGCAGAGGGTGGCCAGCAGGCCAACAGACGCCCCGTTATATAGGAAGAGCTTATTACAGCTTAGATTTTAGCTGCTAGAACACAGGGGTTCCTTCTCAGCGGGCTGCCTAGGAAAGGCTGAAAAGGTGCCCCGACGGATCTTGTCGCCTGGGAGTGACACAGATCCAAACGCCCAAGCTCTCCCTATGTCTGTCCCTTTATGACCGGCTGAAGTTCTTTTAAATTGTGCTTGGTTCTGTTACAGCAACTGATGGAGTCAGGTTAAAGCTTAAACAGTTACAGGTTTATTAAAGAAGCTTATAAATCATATGGTTAAAATGGTTATTGCTCTATTTCTTAAATGCTAGCAAATATATATATATAGGTCTTAAAAATGATTACAGGAAAAAGGTAAAGATAGAAAATAGAAATAATGGTACCAAGTGACAGCTTAATCTTTAAAGAGCTCTAACACTATGTATATATATACTTAAGCAAAGAACCACATCCAGGTACAATTTTTACCCCTTTCTGTGCCTCTCGACTCCAGCGTGTCAGGCCAGGGCCGGTCTCTCAATTCGTAGGAAAGACGAATACGAGGTGGGCATCCCCTCTGGAACCTCGGGAGAGCAAACACCTAACCCGACCAGCAGATAGATGGTAGATTGACACTCAGAGAAAATGTGCTGCTGGACCCATCTTTATATCCCTGGGGGCCCGTATCCTCTTTCTTATCTAAGATGCCGAATTGTACTGGTCCGTTGTGTGGCGCCAGTTCTTACAAGCAAGTTTCAAGTTAATTTACACTTGCAAGAGAGAGATAACTAAATTGTACGTACTAGACTTTTTTTTACTGGGCGAGAGATTCCTCCCCCCGCGGACGGCTGTGTATTCGTATCAATATGGGTTAAGTCAAGGACACTCCTTGGCAGCCTCTTGGTCAGCAATTGGCGTATCTCTGTTTATAGCCATTCATGGTCACAGCAGCCTGGGCCTTCTGTTCTGTGTGCCCTGCATGCTCCAGGCAAGCAAAAATGGATGTTACAGGGGGGGTTCCTGTCTGGCTACAGGGCCACTCACAAGTGAGAAGCAACCCCCCTCCCAAAAAAAACCTCCACAACCCTCACTGACCTGGCCCCCAAGTAAGAAGGTGAAAAAAACCCTTCACAGATGTGGCCCCCAACAAACAAGCAGAGAAAAAAAGACACTCTCCTCATTCCCCTCAAATTCCAGCCCCACCGGGGGAGGGAGCGAGGGAGGGCATTGAGGCTCAGGGCTTATAACAGCTGGGTTAATTCTTCAGGGGGCTCAGTGCTCATGGATCTTTTGGGGTCCTCTAGGCACTGGAGTGGGCCATAAAGGAGGGATTCAGTGTGCAGGAGAGGGCTGGGAATGAGGATGCAGGGTCTGGGTGGGAGGTAGGGTGCAGAAGCGGGGCTGTGGGTCAGAGTGCTGGCACAACTCCCAGGGGGTCACAGATGATTTGCATGGCTCTAAACACTGCAGGAAAGTGCTCCCTGCAGGCACCGCCCCCACCACTCCCACTGTCCACAATTCCCTGCCAATGGGAGCAGTTGGGGGCGGGGGAGGAGCAGTGCCTGCAGGAAGCATTTCCCTGCAGCATGCAGAGTCACACAGAGCTGTTTTCTTCCCCCTGCCAGGCAGTGCCTAGGGGCCCAATCTAGCCTGTGGCTTGCACTGATTAGGCTCTCGACACTCACCTCTTCCCCACTGCAGTAGGGTGAGCCAACCAGTGCTGGTACTCCAGCCACAGCACAAGCCAGATCAAGGTAAGCCACAGGCCAATGCCTGCCTGAGGGCTGTAGTAATTTCCCCTTCTCTGATTTAGTTCATCCCTGAAAGGTGTTTGTCTAACCAGCTCTTAAAAATCTTTTTATTTTTCTGTCCTCCCTTTTACCATTCATTAGAATCATGAACTCTAGCATTTCAAGATCACTTTCACCCATGCTGCCTTTGACTTCCAAATTCTCAACTAGTTCCTCCCTATTAATCAAAATCAAATCTAGAACAATCTCTCTCCAGTAGTTTTCTGCTCCTCAATAAGTCTGACTCCTATGCCCATCTCAGCTTCATTCCAAGGGTTTACATTTTTAATATATAAGAGAACTCCTTAATATATAAGAGAACTCCTTTTAATATATAAGAGAACTCCTACTCTCTTTTCCCCTGCCTGTCCTTCCTGTGCAAGCAGTACCCTTCAATATTAATATTCCAGTTGTGTATTATCCCACCAAGTCTCTGTGATGCCAACTACATCACTACATCACTACTACCAACTACATTAAGGTGCCACAGGACTCCTTGCCGCAACTACATCACAGTTTACTTACTAATATTATGAATTCTTCATGTTTATTCCCCATACATCTTGTATTAGTATACAAACATCTATGATACTGATTTGACTTCCCCCTTCCCAATTTTGTCTTGTCTCTCCTTTATCCCTGCTATTACAGCTCATGCTACCCTCAGTTTCTGACCTCTCTCACAGGTTTTCATAATAAGTCTTGGTTTAAAACCATTCTCATTAGGTTAGCCAATCAAAGCTTCCCTTCATGGTTCCTCCGCTTAACTACTAATGGTTTACCAGTGTGGCTCGCACATTCAGACATGTCTACATTAGGAAATTATTTTGAAATAACTAAATTTGACTTAACTACCAATTTTACAAAATTGAAATAGCATGTCCTCACTACGGGGAAGCCTCTAAATTAGTCTGAGGCAGGCTCTGTTAATGAGAATGTGCTACCTCAACTTAAAGCCCCAGGAAGCACTGGGGAGTAATTAATTCAAAATACTCTGGGGAGTAGTCATTTCAAAATAGCAGCACTGGAGTGTCCATACTAATGCTATTTTGAAATTAGCATTATTCCCAAGAAAAACAGGAGTATAGATTTCAAAATTACTGGCCCATTATTTTGAAATAACAGACTTAGTAGTATGGAGATTCCACTTATAAATTTGACCTAAAGGTGGTTATTTCAAAATAAAGCCCTGGACTGTGTCTAGACTGCATCCCTTTTCCGTAAAAGGGATGCAAATTAGACACATTGCAATTGCAAATGAAGCGGGGATTTAGGGGAAGCAGCCCTAGTGTACAGCAGGACTCAGACAGTTCTAATACCCATAGAGACAGTCTAACAGTCTCTATTGTTGAGTATGTTTTCCTAAAGTTCTGTTACATGGACTAATCCTTCATCTGTCAAATTACTAATAGGAGACAGATGGATTCCTTTTTTCCCCAGTTGAAGTCTGATATTGAACTGGATTTTAATCATGGTGGTATGCTGAAAGTATTACATGATATAGTATTTGTTTGCATTAGTGGTTTCTGCCCTGAAATTTTTTTCAATCTAATTTATAATCTGAAGTTCAGATTTTCAAAGTGCTCTAGGAGTTTGTACACATCCACCATTAAATATTAATGGATGACCTGCCTAAAATCCATAGAGAACTTTGAAAATGTCAACCCACACATACAATCATTGCCAATATGAGAGAGGAAACATACTACCCACGCAGTTTCCTGCAATCATATTACAAAAACTCAGCAGAGGAAGCAGTGCAAATATCAAACAAATTACACTTATCAGAAGATGTGATTTTTTTTCAAAAAATATCAAATAAAATAGTGCTCATGGGTGTGCAAACAGAAAAAGCTTCCTCTTGGAGCAGGCAGGAGATCTCTTTAGATAAAGGGTCCATGTGTGGGCCTGTTTTTGAACATGGCTAGTAAATAGTAGACAAATAGGGAAACTAGTCCTGTTATCCTCTGCAAATCAGCATGTTTTGATTGAGTACTGAGTTTAAAACCTTGGGAAATAGTCCCTGATTACTTATCAGTTTAAAGGGCACTGACTGGGGGTAAGAGTTCTTTCAGACCTCCAGGGCCTTAATGGTTTAGAAATAATGGTTATAATCAAATAGCTTAAGTGTTTAATTGAATTACTGTATATCTTTTTTCCAAGCAGACTTAACCCAGAATATCTCTGTACAAATCTGTCCTTTAGTTGTGCAGTCCTTATTATTCATAATTAATGAAGTCCTTTCATATTTTAAGATATGTAACTGTCCAACTAACCTAGGGAAAAAAAACTCCCTGGATTTATTTAAGGATGTGAACTGAAAGAAAAAAACAGGCATATTACCATCTATTAATTTTTTCCAGTTCAACAATTGATCCTTTCCTTTCTCTAAAAAGAAAAGGGGTCAAATGAGTTGATTAGTTACACATATATAACAACATTATAAAGTGTTAAACTCATTAATGCCCATGCTAACCTCAAGTTTGCAAACACTGGTCTTACTACCTGGCTTTATGTATTTTTATTTTGGGTACCAGTTATTTATACTTGAAAAGCTAAAATCACATTACTCTATTTTTATGTACTGCCTCATATACTATTTTCTATCATAAATTCAAACAAGGAAAATGTATAGTGAGATAAAGTACTATAACATCTCTTGCAACATTTCTGCTGGAAGACTGTCCTGAGGTGGGGTATGTAAAGCAGGTGTGAGAAAACAGGAAAAAATTATACTGTCAGATCCCACATTGAATAAATTCAGATTTAGTTAGGATTAAATAAGGAAGACCAGGCACACAGCTGTCTCTCAAAAATGAAAAAGAATATTATTTTACAAAACTGAGAACTGAACATGCATGCAGCAGACAGAAAATTACTCAAAACAGGTATTATACTCAGAAGCCTCTTAGAAAAATCATGTTGTAGATTTTGTGTATAGAATCATAGGGCTAGAAGGACCTGCAAGAGTCAGCTAGTCTAGCTCCCTGCCAAGATACAAGATTTGTTACGTCTAACCATCCAAGACAGAAAGCTATCCAGCCTCCTTTTGAAAACATTCAGTGGAGCTTCCACAATCTCCCTAGGCAGGCTGTGCCATTGTCCCATTGTTCTTAAAGTTTAGACTTTTTTTTCCCCTGAGGTTTAATCTAATTCTGTTATGCTGTAGTCTGAACCCATTGCTTCTTCTCCTGCCCTCTGTGGCAAAAGAGAACAGCTTTTCCCCATCTTTTTTATGGCAACCTTATAAGTATTAGAAAACCGCTATCATGTCACTCCTCAATCTCCTCTTTGCCAAACTAAATATACGTACAGTAGTCCCTTCAACCTTTTCTTATAGAGTTTGCATTCTGTCTCACTCATGTTCCTTTTTTTCTCCTAATGTGCCAAGGACCAGATCCAGAAAACAGTATGCATATGCTTAGCTGTACAATAGGATTAATGACTCACCTAATGCACAACAAAGAAGAGAATAAGCGTTTTTCAGGGGTGAGGTGTTTTCTGTATATGGCATTAAATCCCCACCATCATAACTGGGGCTATGAAAACACTACAGAGTTTTTCCAGGAAATGTAGCTGCTCTGGAGTTTTACGAAGAAGAAGGAATGTTCCAAAAAAGGGTTTTCTTCTGACACTTGGCCCAGTGTAGATGGGTCAAATGTCAGAAAAGCCTCTTCAGAAAAAAAAAGTGGAAAAAGCTACACAATTTGTGGTTTGCGATTCGCATAGCTTTTTCCGGAAGAACAGTGTAGTGTAGATATAGCCTGGATAGGTCAGATCATGCAAATCCTCTCTCACATTAGTACTCATTCAAATATTATGGTCTATTGACTTCAGTGGAACTTCCCTGAGACTGGTCATGTGTTCAACTACTCATGGTTGGTAATCCCTAGTTTTGAGGTTGTTTACACAATTTTTAGCAAATACCACACACATACTTCATAGTATCAAAAATAAAGGGGCTAGAGAGCTCTTGTAACTATGCCCAGACATCACCATGTTAAACACAGTTTAACTTTCTATAGTTCTACTACCATGACCTTCTGATATCATGAAGTGATTTTGTGGCACTAAGCACCAGAAAACACAAAATAAATAATTACTGGAATTGCTTAGTAAGGAAGCATGTGATATTAATGAAGCATACTGTCATGAACTAGAAACTGTGCATGCACACCATTGCCCTCTTAGATGGAAAAAAATTGCTCACGTGTATGACATTGGTAATAGAGACTCTCCTCTCGCTTATATAATAGCAACCGAAGGAGGAGAATCTGCTATGAAGATTAGCAACAACAGTGAATTACCAAGAGGATTTGGATTTGTTACAAGATATAAAAGATACTGGCAGGGAGGCCTTTACAAATAACTAATAAAGCACCAAAACAGGGAATTTATCCACAATATAGCCATAAACAAACAATGGCATTGGAGCAATCCACTGAATGAAATGATGCCCAAGTCTGTGTTTCCTTACAGAAATGAAATTATTTGGCTGACTGAATTATGTCATAGGCAGAAATTTCTCAGTGCTTTATAATGTATTTCATGTTAATTCATGGTATACAGTACAGCACACACCTAAGGCATTCAGAATTCATTGTGTTTCATATATGCATCATCACAATTACTGAAGAGTGGCAAATGTGGAGGCTTTAATGGGGTAAACATTCATGCACTTCACTTTTAAATAGAGATCCTCTGTAAAATCTCATTTGTTTTTAATCTGATTATATTGATATTGTGAATAAATACACCAGTAAAATTGATCCTAACTTATTAATTAAAGAAAGTCATTTATTAATTAAAGAAAGGGTGGAATCTTTTCATTTGGACTATGGCTTGTTGATGATATAAACTCACCCTAATTCAAATACTAAGCAGTATGACTTCTGGACCTTTAAATTAACCCTTCTTTAATTAAAGATCTTGTTTGGAAATATAGAAAAGTTTTAGGTAATGTGTATTCTCAGCATTTTGCTTGAATTTGGCACATTTCTTTGGATTTAATGTAAGCAATAACTTTTCTGAACAGTTTTTTTAATTTTAGGGAAAGAATTTTAATTGACTTGCTACAATAAATACAACCTTATGGAAAACACAAGAAAACTGAAAACAAACAAACCTAAGCCCAAGTAACCAATTAAGAAAATTTATATAATGGTTCCATAAAGTTTACAATTCATATATTCAGTTACATAGATATGAGAAAATGTCCCCTTATACATTTCAATAACAGCCATAATTCTGACTTGCAAGACATACAGGCAGTTCCCGGGTTACGTACAAGATAGGGACTATAGGTTTGTTCTTAAGTTGAATTTGTATGTAAGTCGGAACTGGCTCCAGATTCAGCTGCTGCCACTGAAAATGACCAGGGGCTGACTACAGGAAGCCGGAGACAGAGTTGCTCTGCCCCCAGCTTCCTGGAATCAGCCTGATCAGTTTCAACAGCTGCTGAATCTGGAGCCTGGGACAGAACAGCTGGGGCGCTGCCCGGTAGGTTCCCACAGGACCAACCCGGCAGCACCCCAGCTGCTCTACCCGAGGCGTCCCGCAACAAAAGCCTGGTCTGCTCGGGGGGGGGGGGAGGGGCGCACTAGCTGCGCCCCCTTCCCCCCCCCCCAGCAGACCAGGGAGACCCGAGCAAAGCCTCACAGGCAGAGTGACCCTGCTGCCCGTGTGGCTTTGCTCCTGTCTCCCTGGGGGCCTGGGGGAATTCCCCCCCAGCACACCAGGGAGACCCAAGCAAAGCCGCACAGGCGGAGGGACCCTGCTGCCCATGTGGCTTTGCGGCTTTGCCCCCGAGCAAAGCCGCACAGGCGGCGGGATGCCGCCTGTGCGGCTTTGCTCCTGTCTCCCTGGTCTGCTGGGGGGGTCCAGCAAAGCCGCTGGGGGGGGGGTCCAGCAAAGGCGGCGGCTTTGCTCGGGTGTCCCTGGTCTGCTGGGGGGGGGTCCAGCGGCTTTGCTGGACCCCCGCAGCAGACCAGGGAGACAGGAGATAAGCCGCCAGGTGGCGGGGGTCCCGCTGCCTGGGCGGCTTTGCTCCCGGGCAAACGAGCAAAGCCGCCCAGGCGGCGGCTTTGCTCAGGTGTCCCTGGTCTGCTGGGGGGGTCCAGCGGGGATTCCCCCAGCAGACCAGGGAGACCGGGAGAAGCTTTTCTCGCCCTGGAGGACATGGGTGGCGACCCGCCGCCCGTGAGCTCCGGGGCGAGAAAAGCCCTGTTTGTAAGTGCGGATCCGACATAAGTTGGATCCGCGTAAGTCGGGGACTGCCTGCACTTAAACTCTTTCAACATATAACAAAAATTATATAGTCTCAACAATCAAACAATCATGTAATATGATGCATAGCTGGAAAGGTGTGTGAGTTACTATGTCCTCTTCTTAGAGACAAGATTGCATTCCCAGCTCAACACTGACACAGGGTATGAGGAATTTAGAGTTGCTAGGAGTATTTATTTGCAACTATGGCTCTGTGATGGAGCACGAAGAGAGATGGAAATTAAATGTTCTTCTTGTTCTCTGGGAGTGAACTGCAGAGTAAACAAAACAAAACAAACAAAACAAGAAGCTGACATATCAGAAGACTGAAAAGGTACAGGCAGCATAAACTTTGTAAATTAAGAAGAAATGACTAGATTTAGCATATGATGTGCTTTGATTCTTGAAGTGCTTTTGGCAATAAAAACATTACCTTAATTTTGAAGTATATTTTCTGTTATGTGTGTTTTTATTTTAAAAATTATACTAAACATAGGGAATTGCATGCTGATTGCCACAGGCTATGAGTAAAGGGATTTTAGAAAAAAAATATGAATAACAATACCACTTCTACCTTAATTATTTTCCTTAACTTTTCTTTTTACTGTCTTATCATCCTAGAGTGCCCTTTAAATCAGGATACCGATGACACTTTTGTTTCCAATTAACAGTAAAGGCCTTCTTTAATCCTTTGACTTCTTTATGAGATAAATTTATATTTCCTAGACTAACATGCATGACAACATAATTCTTAGTCTACACTCATTAATATTCAACTTCTTTGCTTTAATAGGGGAAAGGAAGAAGAATATAATGTCATTTGCTTATCTAAAGCAGCAAGGACTTTTCTAATATTCACAGACAAGAAAGAATGTTTAAATTATCTTGAAGCTATGACACAGTTGGCCAAAAGCAGGTCATTCAAAGTTAAGCCTGACACTCACAATTAAATAGACCTACATATGGGATTTTCCAGCACAGCAGGTAGGAGAAATCCAGACAGTTGGATTCACTTTCTTACTTCATTGTTCTAAGACTAAGATTTGTGCCTTGAAAACCAGAGATCCCCAGGGATCTCCTGGTGCCTATGTGACAAAGCACTACTGTGCTTCAGCACTGCCTCTTATCTTCCATGTGCCCAGTGGCTAAAACTTCATGGGTCAAATCTTCAACTTGTGTAAATCAGCAGAGCTCTATTAATTTTATACTAACTGGGCCCATATCTCTCTGCATTTGAAACCTCAGAAGAATAAGGATACTTTTTATTTTATTTTGTCTCATTTAACCAGTTTTCTCATTGCAATATATTTCATCCAAATGTTACTTAACATTTTTATATATTTCTTAGCATTTCAGTTCAACTACAGCATAAATGTATGTTTCCATCCCTTTTATACTGGCACACAATTATTCATTTGCAATTTATCACTGATTTAAAATATTAAAGTGAAAATGAAAATAAAATAGAATGCCTGTTTGATCACTTTTTGGGAGAGGTAAACAAAGAACAAAAAACACAACCAATTTTTGATCTTAAGAGACATATTAGCACCAGAATTGTTGATGTGGCAATTAGGTCTTAAAAAAGCCAAATACAGAAGCTTGAACAATTAAGGTCTTTCTGTTATACAACATTCATTTAATGTAATAGAAAAAAAAATCCCTAAAGCTTATCCCATCAATTCTGCTCTCCACATCCCATTTAAATGCCATGCACTATATTTACAACAATAATAAACTCAGCCAATTATAGGCTGATTATTTCATCCAAGTTGGGAATCAAGATTTGTATTTTTTGTGTGAACTTTCACTGCATGGAATATCCTGAAACTTTACAAATGAATAAGAGACCTGTACTAGTAATAAATTTTATTGCACAATGAAAAATTTTAGGTCAGCAACATTACAAATAAAACACAATATACTGCACAAAACTGTTGAAAAATTCTCCATTAACAGCAAGCTTGAAAGCCTGGAAACAGCCATGACCCTATTACTGTATAGATGGAGTTAAAAGGAATATATAAACCTGGCGGTCTGCTGAGGATGAAATAAGAATAATGCTGAGCTGTAACTGAAAAAAGTTAGGTCACCCTGGCCTATCTGAAGTATTATTAGTATGGTAAATTCATAAAACAGATTTAAAAATAGTCAGTCAGAACAGTATATAGGGAAGAAGCAAGTATTCCTTTTTTGGGGAAATAATCCTTTTAGATAGTGTATTTGCAATGTATTCTATGATATTGCATACTGAGATGAGGTTTCTTCATCCTAGTCAGAGATATTCCAAAAGCATCAAAATTTGCTAAACTAAAGGAAACTAGAAAAGTGAGAATAATTCAAATTAAGGAGTGATAGCCCAAGTAGCATTCTTAGGAGACTGAAGGAGCAGCTATGTAAGTGACTGTTTCCCTTTCTTATTTGTTTTCCTATAGTAGTAAGTTGAGGGTCAGGAACATGGAGTCAGCAGGCCTAAATAGAGACCTGTAACATGAAAACAGCAACAGGCCTGCAATCTAGTGAGCAAGACTTTGGTTCAGTAACACAGGAGCCAAGAAAGAGGCCCTACTGATAACTGTGTAATTGTGTAAGTTAGGTAGAGCATGGAAGGACACAGGGAGGCACTGGGTACAAACTGTAAGCCAAAGGGGAGTAATGGAACATCTTAATAAGAAATGTCCTGGTACAAAGACTCCCAAAAAACTAATGCACATACCGACCTAGGTTCAGGACCAGGTCGAGACTGACAGTATGAAGGCTAATAAGTAAGCCCCCCTTCCATAAGGTGAGGGGTGGTAACTAGGCAACAGAGGGTGGCAACCTGGTACGTAAAGAAGTTGTTTGTACCTGTCTATAAAAGGACAAAGACTGCAAAGGGTGCTCTCCGGCCGACCTTGGGGGAGGGGGGCACACTAGGTGCCTGAACGGCAGGTGTCATTGCCTAAACTTACAGAATGCACAGTAGCTTAACTTTGACTAACTGCTGTTAATATCTGTTATATGGCAATAGGCCTGCCCGGTGATAATCATGTCAGGGTCACCAGTGTCGTACCTCGGTGTTCTGAACTGTCAGTGTCAGCGTCGTCTGGTCAGGGTTGTCCTGGCACGCTCCTGACAGGATCTCTACTCCATCGATGTTTTCAGCTGCGTGCATAACTATCGGTGCTCTCTTTATCTATAGTGTTAGACCCTGTGCACTTGGGTCAACACAGGAGATCTCTGAGAGGCCCTAGAAATGACAGATGCACGCAAGGTTTGAAATCAATCAAGCAGGTTTATTGTCAAATGCAAAGCTCTACCAGTTGGTACCAGAGATCAGTACAATGTTAAACCACTGAGCACTCTGGCCCACATTGACAAGGTAGCAACACCGGGCAGGCTTATTGCCATATAACATATTGGCTCCTGCTGTTCATGATTACTAATCCTTGCATATGTATGTATCCATGAGGTTTTTTTCCAAGTGTATATCTTAGTAATATTAAGATGTGCTACACCCCGCTGATGTCAAAATCTGTTGTAATTCAATCATTTCCCTGTCACTGCGCAGCTCTGGGTCATACTGTGTTTATTTTACTCGTTCAGAAAATATCACAGCTCATAGTTCGTGTGTCATTTTCAGTAATATGCAAAGGCTATGGACTCTGGGATAACGTTTGCCCTTACTTTGAGTTGTGCTACTCTATTAGAGGAGTAGTTGCATTAAGGAGAATACAGTTTGTTTATACTTGAATCTAAACAGGAACTAGTATATCAGTTGGTATATGTGTGCTCTAATGGGTGCTGCATTGTGTTCATAATATGTTCCAGAAATTTGCTTTCTGTGTGATTATTCTCTTCTAAGTCAAATGTATGTGTGTGTGTGTATAGCTGAAATGAGGAGTCGTTTCCACCTTTGGATAGAGACAAACCTATTTTGGAAAGGCTGCCTTAAGTTTCAGAACAAATGTTACTTTTTACAAATGAAAAGATAGTTCACCAGCCGTTTCTTGCAGTGGGGCTACTTGTGATTAAGCATTTAACAGCATGACTAAGGGTTGTGTAGTCTAGCTTTAAAGGGTCAGTTGCATATTTCAGCACAATCCCATGTTTGCAGGCAGTGCTGAGCTACCTAGCACTCTGGGAAAAACACATGTGCTGCTATAATCTTTAAAGTGTGCAGCATACTCCCTGCTCAGCTTCCCTTACACTTCCAACATCACACATAATCAACAATAGAAAATTCAAGTGCCTTCACTGGAGAAAATGTGGATGGCTATGGGCCATATCCTACATGGATTTATAGGTTTAATTTGTGTCAAGGCTTAGGACTGAGTCCTGGTACCTCTAGGTTTGGCAGTTCATAGGCCTGGCATCTCTGGACTTGCTGTGCCAGTTCTGAAAGAAAAAAAATGCTTGACCCCAGGGCGTATAATTGCTTGAGCCACAGTGCTTCTTTCATTACAAATTAAGCACTTATACCAACTTAGATGCTACTTTATTGGAAAGCTGCAGAGCTAGTTTAAAATATACAATAATAACCAATGGCCATTCTTAAAACTTATAGTATAAAACTCAGATTAGAAGACTTGTTTATAGATGCAGGCATATTTCACACAATATTGATTTTAAAAAAATGAGTTGAGGTTACTCTGAAAGGTGTTAGATTTGACAGCACTGGAAACCATGGTTTCCATAAAAGAAGGTGCAGCACATATATAATAGCAATGCAACATTCGTCACATGACCTTGACAATATGTTCAGTCTTGAGCTGCAGGACCTATTCATAAGGACTTGGATATATCTCCAGCTCATCCTTTTTTACATCCCAAGCCTCTTTGTTAAGGCTGACAACAAGAGTGTCATTTAAAGAACTTGTTATGGTGGTTGTGATATGGACACATATCCACTTGAAACTTGCCTAACCCCAGACTGGTTCATTTAACATACAGCAGCTACCATCAGCAATGTATCTTTAGGCTTTTTTGGTGAGGCCAGTGGATGAGGGTCCATATTTTTGGTTGTAAAACCTAACAAAATATATTTTATTTGCTTTACTGTTATTCTTGAACCTTGGATGGTGAAATGTAAACACAATGCATAAAAAATCCATAAATGAGAGTCACAAAAGTTGCTAAATTTTCTAGTGTAGCTGTTGGCAATTGAACTGGTGGGATATCATGAGTGTAAGTACCAGACTAGCCCTGTTGTTTTTTCTGCAGTTTGTACTGTGTCTGCATTGTACTTCACCTTTTGCACTTGTATTCTTCTACGGTATGCAGCTCTCAGTCACCAGCACAACCTGAGACAAAGTCTTTTGAGAATGCAGAGGATTTGTGTAAATGATGTGCTAAAAAAAGATAATCTGATGGATTTTCATACTTCCCGGGTACTGCTACCAGATCCCAGTCATTTTCTCAAAATGGAGGTCAGGATGAATGTTCAACTTCCACTCTTGGCAAGAAATGTTTCTGCAGAAGCATCTGAAAAGTGTTTCAAGACCTTTGAGGCAGCTGTGGTTAGGTTGCAATAAAGATTGCAGTAATAGATCTGGAGGCTGAGACTGCAGTTGACAGAGTACTTATTATTACATTGTGTGCAGTCCCTAGACCAGAAATCGCTGATTTCATGCAGTACTTGAAGGTGAAGCATTGCTTTATGGCCTGCATCACAACTACAGAATGGCTGGAACTAAACTATTATCAAGACCTGCAATGAGCAGCAGTGACTGCTAAGCTTCAGGAGGAAGAAATACATAGTGATTTGTACCTAAGTAAAGGAACAGTTGGCTCCTTACTGAAACTTAGTGGAGAGTTTTTGGTTGGTCATCTCCAAAAGCCAAAAGAAAAGGAAAGGGCCAATGAGAAATCTGGACCTCAGGGAATGTCTACACTTCATTCCTCTCTCTCTCGGGGAATGCAAATTTAGGCACCTGAAATTGCAAATGAAGCGGGGATTTAAATATCCTGTGCTTCATTTGCATAATTGCATTATGGCGCTATTTCAAAATAGCGCAATTTCAAGAGAAAAAATGAGGTTATTTCGAGATAAAATAACCCTCAAAATAATCCTTACTACTCATTTTTTTTTGTAAGGAGGAGTTAGGGTTATTTTGAGGGAAGGGTTTTATCTCAAAATAACCCCGTTGTTTCTCTCAAAATAGTGCTATTTTGAAATAGTGCCATAACACGATTATGCAAATGAAGCGTGGGATATTTAAATCCCCGCTTCATTTGCAATTTCAGGTGTCTGCATTCCTCTTTCGAGATAGAGGAATGAAATCTAGACGTACCCTTAGATTGACAGTTCTTCAGTGTGCCAATGCTCCAGGTCGTCTGATTGACAGGGTAGGCCAATCAATGAGGGAGTCAGGAGGCCAGAGATCCCATTGTGTGTGAGGTGGAGCTTTCTGACCTAGAATGGGCCAAGCTAAGGAGAAAGCAGGAGCCAGAGCTGAGCTGGGGAGCAGGGCTGCATTAGTCAGAGTGAACCAGGGAAGCAGCCTGAGATGAATAGAGTTGCAGAAGCCAGAGCCAGAGGGGCCAGAGTCAGAGCAGCGGCAGCCCTGAGACAGAGTGGAGCTGCTGCTGGGGTTGAAGCAGTCTGGTGCTGACTGCAGTGTGTAGCTGGGAAAACAAGGGGGACTCTGGCAAAAGGCCCAGCACAGGGTGATAGCACCAACCAAGAGGCCTTGCAAGCCAGACTTGAAGGGGGATCATAACCCCAGCATTGGCCCTCGCATCAGGAAGAAAGGCCCTGTCACCTACAGCCTGAGAGTGTGTGGCCATTGCCAGAGCAAGTGTCCAACCCAAGGCATCCCTGATTTCCTTCTCTAGGCTCTGGGGAAAAGTTGTGGGTGTAAAAATTTAGATCCTTTTGCTAGCCAATTCCACCAGGGTAGGGTGATAAGCCAGGAAGGTTCCCCAGAACAGCGGGACCATTCATCCATGTTTACTTAAATGATTTGTTTCTAATGTCACAATGCCAAATCACCAGAAAGAGAGGCTAACACCTCACAGAAAAGGGTGTTAGCTTTATGGATACTGCCTTCTTCAGTTACCCATCATCTGGGAACTAATTTGAGGATAGAAAAATGGACAGAGAGTGCTATCATAATCTGATGAAGTGGGTCTTTGCCACGAAAGCTTGTGCTCCAGTACCTCTGTTAGTCTATAAGCTGCTACAGGACTCCTTGTCGCTTTTGCAGATACAGACTAACACGGCTATCCCTCTGATACTTGCTATCATGATGTCGCTCATGATAATATACAGTGTTCCACGGATATGAGTATAGGCCAATGGTCACTGAGGGACTTGAACAATTGGATTTTTTCACACCTTTCAGGAACTATTAATGGAATCCATGTGCCTGTTCTGTGATCCTCCACCATATCCACCATTATACTAACAGAAATGACCATTACTGAATGATGATGCATGCTTTAGTGGATTATCAAATCTAGGTTTTGGCTAAATGCCTAGATTGCATGTTTCCAGAATGTTCATAAACTTTGGACTTTTCAGAAGCTGTCAAAGGAGTACTGTTTTCTAGTGAACAACATTGACACTGATGTTAATTTTTCTGTCCCCAGAGAAATTCTGGGTGATCCTTCTGTCACTAACCCTACTGATCATCCACTGCCTAGTCACCCACTCGATTTCCTGTTAAGGGATTCCATACCACCTGCTCTGGATTCCCTCGAGCATTTCAAGCTCCTGGAGCATTAATGGATCTAACAATTATTCTCAATGTCAGCATCCTTAAGTACACTCTCAGGGTTTAGACCATCTATTTGGCACCTCTCTCTGAGCATTGAAAGCCACTTCTAGATGCCTGCCCCTCAGTACTTTTCCAGATTTCTCAGTACTTAAATATACCCTTTTCCACAACCTCACTCAGAAAGTGTGAAGCTTCTGGTTTACATGTTAATACTCCAAGGGACACGGCAAAAACAATAAAACATCTTAAAAGCAATGATCCTTGCTAGCTCACTCTTCCCTCACTCTTCTTTGGAAATCATCTGTGTTTTATCAGGCAGGCTGGGTCCTCTCTGCCTTTTGTCTACTATATCCCTGCAGGAGCCTTTCTCATCTTAAGATGGTGCATATTATGTTTCCACTGCCATTTAAAAACTCACAGCACTGAGTCTGAGCCCATGTTAACTATTTTGGACTGTGAGGCTAAGAATAGCAGCTGAAACTTGAGCTCCAAGATCTTCACTGCAATTTTTTAGTCCTGTGAATCTGAGTCAGCAGACATAGGCCAACTGCAACCATGCTACACATCTTTTATCGCAGTGTAGATGTACACATACTTTCTCCTTAGTTCCTCTCTGTGAGTCCCTTCATAGACTTCTGGGTTATCACTTGCTTCTTTGTTCCCTTTTTTAACTCCTCAACCTAAAGCAAATACTCACAGTATCTACCCACAACGCAACAGAAACATTAATGCAAGAACCAATCCCTGCAACAAATGTCATTGCCAACTCTGTATATCTACTCAAGTGACACCATCACTTGAATGGTTATAGCAAAATTAGTCCCCATCATATTGTATGTACAGTTGGGATTATTTTTATTTTTCCAATGTGCATTGCTTTACATTTATCAACATTAAAATTCATTTGCCATTTTATTGCCCACCTATTTTTCTCTTTTTTCTCATTCATGCCTTCTTATCAACTGTTGGGAGTGGCTCTCATCCATCCTGAATGAATTGACCTTGTTAGCACAGGTCCTCCACATAGTAATGTAACACACTTATTTTTGCATACCTGCCAAACTGAAGTTTCCATTTCATGCATGTGATTGCAGGTTCCAGCCCACAAAAGCTTATGCTCAGATAATTTTTTTAGTTTTTGAGATGCCACAGAACTCCTCGTTATTCATGTCAATGGGGAATTTAAAATACATGCCAGATTTTCTTCAGGCACGTTACACTTTTAAGAGCTGACATTTAAAATTATACACCAGTTTCAAAAGAGCAGTCTCTCTTTCCACCTCCACTGAATGTTAGCAGTCTTCAGTAACCCTTCCCAATCACAGCAGGGATATAAAGTGACAAAGCCAAGACTTTCTGCCTTTCCAAGAAGAAAGTTCTTTTATGAAAGTGTCTGCAATATAGACTTTCAGTGAAAGAATTGCAGAATGTGCATGCAGCCCATGTTTTCTCTCCACCACTGCCCGGCCACTAAACAGTAGGAGAAACATGTCATTCAGCTCCTGATAATTCCTCTTTCCTTTCTATTATATTTTCCAAATGATTCCCTCAGTAAAAGTCACTTCACAGCCATCAGTGATGTTCCATCACTATTGGACTTTTCTACATTTGAAATCATGATTTAAAGAGGTTCTATATTCCATATGCTATCCCATCTGAACAGCCCTATAGGAAGAAATCTGGAGTCCTAGAGGCTAGCAGCTAGGAGCAGAGTTGGCTTGAAGGTATAAATAATCCCCAAATCAGAAATGGTTGTGGTGAGGACAAAGTCAGATAGCTCCATCACCAGGCAATGGCACTGCCATGCAGGCCTGGCCTTTGGCAAGGCAAGCGAGGCAGTTGCCTTGGGCTCCGAGTATTCAGGGCCCCACCGCTCTGTGAATTCAGGGCTCTGCGCTGTCCAGCTCCCGGCCCTGCCCACCCAGCAAGGATTCATGCAGCTGTGTGGCTCCGCATGCTGCCTTGGCCCCCACACTCTTTGGCCAGGCCTGCTGGTATGGGTACCCACATAAATATGCCAACATTTTTATGGCTGATGTACAACATTTCCTCAGCTCCCATCCCCTAGCATCCTGGGGATTTAAATCACCGCTTCATTTGGGTATGTCTAGTAAACTAACCTACATGGCTCTGGCGACAGAGCCATGTAGTCTAGACATACCATTAGTCTCTAAAGTGCCACAAGACTCTTTGGTTGTTTTTGCATATAAATTCCTGTCAACTTTGTCAACTCTTTCTTCTCTATAAAGCTTTTCTGAATAGCTTCACATAACTTGTTTCATCAGTTTGGGACAGAAGAATATTTTGCATGAGAGACTGCAGGAAGGTACTTCTAGAAAAGAGTATAAGCCTATAAAGAATTTAGCCCAATGGTGGTTTCCAGTGAAAAGTTTGAATTGTATGCCTTCAGTGCAAACCTGGAATTCAGTCATCTTATTAAAGGTTTCACTATTTCTGTACATGTTTTTAAATGTAAAAACATGCATGTATCACATATCTCTGAGCAGGCACAGATCATAGAGTATAAATGCATATTTAAAAAAATGAATCACTATTGATTAAAGGATGTCAGAAAAATTCTACCAAAAGAAAACAAACGAAAAAACCCCAAACCTTTCCTATACAACTTCATTGGGCAAAAGCCTGAACCTTTCACTGGCTAGAAAATGTATTTTGCTGTCATATTGTGAAACTTCAGACACTAAGGGTAGGTCTACACTGCAACACTATTTTGAAATAACTAGTGCTATTCCAAAATAACTTAGTCCGGGTCTACACAGAAGACAGTTACTTCAAAATAGTGTCAAAATACTGTCAAGCTGGAGGACTTCTTGCTCTGACTTCTGTAACCCTCATTGTACGAGGAATAAGGGAAGTCAAAGAAAGAATGCTGTATTTCGAAATAAGTTCTGTGTAGATGCTCCCAATTTCAAAATAAGCTATTTTGAAATAAGATACCCAGTTGACGTAGCTCACTTTGTGTAGGTTATTTTGAGTTAAGCCCTGCAGTATAGACGCACCATGAGGATTAGCAAAATTAGCATATCTTTCTGTATAAATACCTGGTCACTCCGCACTGTAAAGATAGGTCTGCAATAAGAGACCTATGGCGTGGCTATATCTGGCTAATGTCAGTTAGCTCAGGCTTGCAGTGCTCAAGCTGTGAGGCTAAAAATTGCAATGTGAACACTCAGACTAAGGCAGGAATCTGGGCTCTGAAAATCAGTAATAGCAGTGGGTGCCAGAACACCAGTTCTAGGCCTGAACCCTGTGAGCCCATGTCAATTGATCTGATTTCTCTGACTTGGTGCTGGGAGGGTATTGTGTGTGGTTATTACAGCACAGACATACCCGAAGAGAGGAAAGATGGTTTGGTGATTAGTGTCTTACTTTCTTGTGGGAAACGACCAGTTCACTATAAACATTGTCACTTGGTCTTTTTGTGCTTCATGACTGTTGTGAGGCTAAATGCATTGAAGATTGTAAGGTACTATGTATGATGATAGGGAACATATAAATATTATGACAGGGCAGAGTAGAAAGCTTGATTAGAAGGGGATAGAAGCAGCTCTAAAAACACAGCAATGACCCTGGTTAATTAAGAGCAGCTGAGACAGGGCTGCTATAAATCAATTAAGGGCCACCTGATCTGAGTTCAGACTGACACAGGGACCTCTTTAAAAGCCTTCCCTGGTAGGAGGGAAGGGGCAGAGGAACAGGAACAGGAACAGGAACAGGAACAGGAAATAGAAATAGAAATAGAAATAGAAATAGGTAAGGAGTGAGGGAAGCTGAGAAAGGCAACATCAGCATTGCCAGGGTCTGCAGAGGAAGGTGAGGGGCTCGGACAGGGAGCGTTTGGGCTTCCTACCCCAAGTAACCTGAGACTCCAGCTGGTAGCTGGGGAGGATTGGTTGCTCAGCGCAGGCTGACCAAAGGACATCTGCCCCACACTCTTTTTGATGGAGAGCAGAAGCCCAACCCAAGCAATGACAGGTAGGGTTTGGGCCACAATACCTAAGTCTGTGGGACAGTGGACTGACCCTGGATCTGGGACCCACGAGTGGGACTGATCCTGCCACATAATATAGATAGGAAATGAGGATAAAGGATGTTGCAGCTATGTGGCTTCTGGCATCTATCCTAATGAAGGAAGAGAATAGCTGGAAAATAGAATCTAGTGGAGACATTTTTATATTTGTCTGATTTCTAGAACTGTAAATTCTTTGAGTTTTTCTAGAATACAGGCAGAATTGCTCTACAGTTAGTATGAAAGTTACTCATTCAGTTATGGTTCAATTGGCACTAATTTAAATATTTCCCCATGTTAAATGAATTAGTAAAAGGAACCAGAAAAAAAGAGAAGTAAATGAAATTCTATCTTGTGCAAAGCAAAAACTCTTGATGATGAAACAACAAATTTAAATCCATGTCTCAGAATGACTATCTAAACAGAAGCAGCACTTCAATAAGATTAAAAAAGAATACCCCAGGCAGAATAGCGAAAACGTCCAGTGGAAATCACATAGTCCCCAAAGAAGAAAACTCTCCAGAAATGAAGAACTAAGATAAGGACCACAAAAAAAATCAAAGCATATATTAATGATATTAAAATCAGCTAACTGAACAAAGATTCTAATCCACAAATATGTACATTTGTCATTTATCAGAGTATTCTACAAATAAAACCTACTCCTCAATGGAAACATTAGCACTTTGAAAGAGGACACACATACAGCAGATAAACATATACCAATTTCTCATTATTTTCAGTTAGAAAACACAGACAAAACAAAAAAGTGCACCTCAATTTTTTTATTTACAAATGGCAATTTTGAATAAATTAGTGACGTGCCTTAGAAAAGCCTCCATAGCTCAATCAAAGATTTTTCTTTGAACATTTTCAATAAAATCCATTCAGCTTCTCTGAAATGATGAATTTAAGAACAGCAGCTGGTCAGAACCTATTAAAATTATAGGCAAGTTATCCAGATAAGATGTGCTTTCACTTACAACAAATACACTTTTGTTTCCATTCCATTAATATCTCTATAACTTTTAGCACGCTTCCTATTGTTAATGTTAAAGGAATGCTGTCAACTTGAAAATCCTATATTGTAAACACATTTCTTTACCCATTAACATCTGAAATGACTAACTACCTGGATCCATCCCTGCCTTATTCTTATTAGAACCCCAGGTAACTCTAGTGAAATCAATGTAGTTAGAACACCGTACAACCAAAATAATGTAGGCATGACAAAATTATACCATAATTTCAGGACTGTTTGTTTATTCTATTCAACTTTTAATGTATTTTTACAAAAAACTCATTTTACTGTAGTGGCATTGGAACTGAACCGTATGTAAATGAACTCAGTTTAAAGGATTTGTCATTTTTAAGTAATAATATATTAAATACATAATTCATCTTTGATTAATTCCATTGAATTCACTGTGTCTCTCTCTAAAATATAGAATAAAAACTAATCCTTTTTAATTGGAGCCCAGTGAATTTTGGATCCTCAGCTTCCAATACAACAGGAGTACAAGAGGCACTCAGCATTTTGTAGGATCAGAGCCTGGAAAACAAACTTTAACTTTATTTTGTAATTAAAATTTTAGTTGGAAATATATTGTCATTTTTCACTTAAACAAAAGGATTCTGATGAAAGTCTACAAGGTGATAATATGTCTTAGAAAACCCTCTCCTGAAATTAATTACTTCTGTAGTATGCATATCAGTATAAATTATAACATTTTGAATGGAAAATTGACAAGATCTCTGTGTGAAAATTAGAAGCACTACTTCCTTACTACGAGAGAAATTCTGTAATGCCCATCTTTTTATTTAAACATGAGTGGAGGGCCAGATATTTTCCAACTCTTTCCCATTTAAAAGGGATGAATTTTAGGGTGCATCTACACTGCACCCATAGGTTGAAATAAGATACGAAATTTGAGCTAGGCAAATTGTGTATCTTATTTTGATCTAATTTTGAAATAAGCCGCTATTCCAAAACATCCCTTAACCCTCGCAGAACAAGGATTACAGGCACGTCAGAATTGCGAGCCTGTTATTTTGAAATCTCTTTAGAAATAACAGGCTGGTTCAAAAGACGCAGAATAGCTATTTCGGGATACCTCTAGTACCCTTACTGAAAACCATGGAGGTGTAAAAGTATTAAATAGGAAAAGAACAGAGATAGTTTAATTTGGCATTTATTATTCAAATATTTAGTGACATATTAGGACTAGATCTTTGAAGATTACTTTTAATTGGTGTCTTCTGCATGAGATTGCTCAGGCCATTTAAAAACCCTATGCCTTGCCTTTGCTTTTGAAAGAGCATTGACACTTGCCCTTCTTATTTCTGTAAGCAGCCATACAAATCCGATAGACTGGGTCCAACTATGGAAACAGCAGTGTCATAAAGCTTAATTTCAATAACAAGCTTCAGCAGCTCAGAAAATGCATAGCCTACATTCCCCTTAAAATTGAAAGAAGTATCATTTAGCCTCTAACAAGGAAAGGGGTAATGAGGTAAAGATTTAGTGTTCATGTTTATAGGAGTTTAACCAATGCAGTGATACTTTAAAAAAGGGGGGGGCGGGGGAGGAATCCAGCCACATTTTGAAATTAAAAGATGTTTATTTGAAATAACTTAATTACAATTTACTTTGATTGCTTGTATTACCTATATTGACATTAATCCTCCCAGTAAATATTACAGACATTTTATAAAAGTAACTATATATCTGAAAGTAAAAAATGTAAAAAAAAAAAAAAGTTATTCTATTACTTTGTTAATCTGTTACTATTTCCTATATAACACCTCATTTTTGTATTTCACTTTTTATCAGTAGACCTCAGAGCACTTTTACAATGGAGTTATCATCCCCATATTACAAATGAGAAAACTGAGGCACAGAAAAATTAAGTGTCATATTCAAGATGAACTGGGCAGACCAGTAGCAGTTCTGTGAATACAATTAAATTCTCCTGAGTCCCAATTCAGTGCTTTATTCACTAGAATCCACTACCTCATTTCACAGAGCTGCCAAACTTGGCTAATTGGGATTTGACTAGTTTAAAAAATGTATTGTCCCTTTGTGCCCCTTTACACTTTGTTCTTGTCCGTGGTCATTAGGCATTCTGAGGCCCTCTTCCTTAACTACAACACTCATTACAACTATGGCAGTTGGAATTGTGTGTCTGGGAGTGTTTGATCCTTTGTTCCCTTGATTGCCTTTGATCAGCCTCAGGATCAGGCTTCCTATGTGTGGCTAACAAGGGGGATAGGCTTGACCTAGGTGAGCAGGCTTTAAAAGCCAGAGGCAGATCGACCAGGGGAGCAAAGTGGACAGGGGGCTACAGATTGGGGAGTTTAACAGAGGAAGTCCTAATATGGTTAGGAAGACCCACAACACCTTTGCCAGCACTGCTTCTGTCTCCTCTACCTGTGCCTATAGCCAGACAGATCAACAAACCATGAATGCCTCTACCCAGATCCTGGTATGGTTTTGCAGGAACTGTGGCTTGCAATTTCTACTTACTGAAATTCAGGCTGGGGGGACCATCCAATGTGCAAGGTGCCTGCTGGTGGAATCTCTCAGGAAACATGGGAGAGCTACAGGAGGAGGTGGCTAGGCTGAGGAGCATCCGAATCCACAAATAATTCCTGGAGAGTATTCATGTGGAGACAGCTGCGGCTGAGGAGGGGATGGGGACGACACTGGCAGCTGGTCACTTCTGGCAGCAGGCAGTGTTCCACCCCTACTCCCAACCCTCCTACTATGGTTCTGGGGAACCCTTACACTGTTCTGAATATGGAAGATAAGGAATCACCCCCTACAGCAGAAGAGGAGAAGCCTTGTATCCCCAAGGCTAGGAGGTCTGCTGCCGCTACTGTGAGGAGGAAATGTAGTGTTAATGGTGATCAGAAACTGTCTTCTGAGGGGGATGGAGGCATCCATCTGTCGCCCTGACATGTCATCTCGGGAGGTATGCTGCCTGCCAGGGGTCCGTATCTGAGATGTTATGGAGGTATTATTGGGAACGATTCAGCCCTCTGACTACTACCCAATGCTACTCATCCATGTGGGCACTAATAATACTGCAAGGTATGACCTTGAGTGGATCAAGAATGACTACAGGGCTCTGGGAGTATACTGGTGAAGGAGTTTGGAGCATAGGATCTATTCTCTTCGATCCTTCCTGTCAAAGGTAGGGGCCCAGACAGAGACAGGTGCAGCCTGTAGGTGAATGCCTGGCTGCAAAGATGGTGTTGCCAGGAGGGCTTTGGCTTCCTCGATCATGGAATGCTATTCCAAGAAGGACTGCTAAGCAGGGAGGGGGTTCACCTTTTGAGGAAGGGGAAGGCCGTATTTGGATGCAGAATGGCTAACTTAGTGAGGAGGACTTTAAACAAGGTTTGATGAGGGCAGGAGACCAAAGCTCACACATAAGTGAAGAACATGGAGAACTGGGAATTGGGTCAGAAATGGGAGGGAGCATGGGCTATAATAGCAGAGAAAAAGGAGGGACAATGCAAAACTGGGAGGCAAAATCAAATCAATATCTTAGATGTCTATATACAATGCAATGTCTATATATTATTATGGGTAATAAGCAGGAAGAACTTGAAGTGATAATAAATAAACATAACTGTGACAAAGTTGGTATCACAGAAACTTGGTGAGATAATACACACGATTGGAATATTGGCATAGAAGAGCTTACTCAGGATAGGTGGGGAAAATAGGGAGGAGATGTTGCCTTATATATTAAAAACGTATATACTTGGCTGAGGTGGAGATAGTTGTAGGAAACAGGCTTGTTGAGAGTCTCTGGGTTAGGTTAAAAGGGGTAAAAAACAAGGGTGATATCATACTAGGGGGTCTACTACAGACTTCTTACCCAGGTAGAAGAGGTCGATGAGGCTTTTCTTAAACAGCTAACAAAATCATCCAAAGCACAGAATTTGGTGGTGTTGGGGGACTTCAACTATCCAGACATATGTTGGGAAACTAACACAGCAGGGCACCGATTATCCATTAAGTTATTCTAGATTAGATTTTAACAAATACGAAGGAACTAGTTGAGAATTTGAAAGTGGAAGGCAGCTTGAGTGACAGTGATCATGACATCATAGAGTTCATGATACTAAGGAATAGAAAAAGAGAACAGGAAAATAGAGACAATGGATTTCAGGAAGACAGATTTTAGTAAACTTAGTGAGCTGGTAGGTAAGGTCACATAGAAAGCAAGACTAAGAGGAAAAACAACTGAAGAGAGTTTTTCAAAGGGACACTATTCAGGGCCCAAAAGCAATGTATTCCACTATACAGGAAAGATATAAAGTATGGCAGGAGACCACCTTGGATCAACCAGGAGATCTTATATGATGTAAAAATAAAAAAGGAGTCGTATGAAAAGTGGAAACTGGGTGAAATTAAAAAGGATGATTATAAGCAAACAATGCAAGTATGGAGGGGCAAGATTAGAAAGATAAAGGCACAAAACGAGTTCAATTTAGCTAGAGACATAAAGGATAACAAGAAGACATTCTTCAAATATATAAGAAGCAAGAGGAAGACAATGGATAGGGTAGGCCCTTTGCTAGGTGAAGAGGGAGAAACAATAACAGGAGACTTGGAAATAGCAGAGGTGCTTAATGACTTCTTTGTTTCAGTTTTCACCAAGAAGTTTGATGCTGACAGGATTTCTAACATAGTGAATGCTAGTGGAAATGTGGTAGGTTTAGAAGTTAAAATAAAAAAGAACACGTTAAAAATTATTTAGAAAAGTTAGATGTCTTAAAGTCACCAAGACCTAATTAAATGCATCCTAGAATACTTAAGGAGCTGGTAGAGGAAGTATTGAGTCTTTAGCTATCATCTTTGAAAAGTCATGGAGGACAGGAGAGATTCCAGAAGACTGGAAAAAGGCAAATATAGTGCCCATCTATAGAAAGGGAAATAAGAACAACCCAGGAAACTACAGACCAGTCAGCTTAACTTCTGTGCCAGGAAAAATAACGGAGCAAATAATTAAGGAATTAATCTGCAAATATCTGGAAGAAAATAAAGAGATAGGTAGCGGCCAGCATGGATTTGTAAAGAACAAATCATGTCAAACCAATCTGATAGCTTTTTTTGATCAGATAACAAGTCTTGTGGATAAAAGAGAAGTGGTGGACGTGGTATACCTAGACTTTAGTAAAGCTTTTGATATTGTCACACATAGTCTTACCAATAAACTAGGGAAATACAACTTTGATGGGGCTACTATAAGGTCAGGGCTGGATTAAGGCATGGGCTAGCCGGGCAGCTGCCTGGGGTCCCAACCTATGGGGGGCGCCTGGCTCCTGGATGACCACGTGCCCGGCTCCTGGATCGCGGACTGCAGCAGCTCCCTGCGGCCGCCTGGGGCGGGGGCAGTGTTAACCCCTGCAGCGCCAGCCAGCAGCGCCCTTCCCCCTGTGGCCACAGAGCCCTGCATGGCCAGGCTCGGCCTGCCCCGGGCAGTGTGCCAGCGGCAGTGGCTGGGCTGGGCTGGACCAGGCACATGAGTCCTGCTGCCACCAGCTCCGCGCGCCCTCCCCCACATGCCGGGCAGGGGTGGGGCCACGCATGCACCTTCTCCCATGCGCCAATGTGGGGGCGGGGCCGTGCATGCGCCCTCTCCCAACTTAGGGTGCAATTAAACTGTCTGCCCAGGGCGCCATAATGGCTCGGTCCGGCCCTGTATAAATAAGGTGGGTGCATAAGTGACTGGATAACCATTCTCAGAGAGTAGTTATTAACAGTTCACAATCATGCTAGAAGGGCATAATAAGTGGGGTTCCACAGGGGTCTGTTTTGGAACCGGTTCTGTTCAAATTTCATCAAGGATTTAGATGATGGCATAGAGAGTATGCTTATTAAGTTTGCAGGTGATACCAAGCTGGGAGGGGCTGCAATTGCTTTGGAGGACAGAGTCATAATTCAAAATTATCTGGAAAAATTGTCTGAGGTAAATAGGATGAAGTTTAATAAGGACAAATGCAAAGTACTCCGCTTAGGAAGGAACAATCAGTTTTACACATACAGAATGAGAAGCGACTGCCTAGGAAGGAGTATGGCAGAAAGAGATCTAGGGGTCATAGTGGACCATAAGCTAAATATGAATCAACAGTGTGACACTGTCACAAAAAAAGCAACAGTGGGATGGGATGCATTAACAGGAGTGTTGTGAGTAAGACACAAGAAGTCATTCTTCAATGCAGAGTAGAGCAGATTAGACATCAGTTGGAGTATTGTGTCCAGTTCTGGGTACCACATTTTGAGAAAGATATGGAGAAATTGGAGAAGGTCCAGGGAAGAGCAATAAAAATGATTAAAGACCTAGAAAACAAGACCTATGAGGGAAGACTGAAAGAACTGTGCTTGTTTAGTTTGGAAAGGAGAAGAATGAGAGGGAACATGATAGCGGTTTTCAAGTATCTAAATGGATGTCACGAGGAGGAGGGAGAAAAACTGTTCTCCTTGGCCTCTGATGACTGGACAAGAAGCAAAGGGTTTAAACTTCAGCAAGGAAGGTTTAGGTTGGACATTAAGAAAAACTTCCTAACCATCAGTGTGGTTAAACACTGAAATAAAATGCCTAGGGAGGTTGTGAAATCTCCATCTCTCTCTATATATATAAGAGCAGGTTAGATAGACATCTATCAGGGATGGTCTACACAGTGTTTGGTCCTGCTGTGAGGGCAGAGGACTGAACTCGATGATCTCTCAAGGTCCCTTCCAGTTCTAGTATTTTATGATTATGGGAGAGGGGATCTAAGTCTATGTACTAGTAATTTATAATCCCCCGTGAGGGAAGTCCTAGGACTTCTTAGAGTTGGAAGATCTTTATCAGTTTTCTATGACAGAACGTGAGAAATTCTCAATCAATTTAAGACCTGGTGAAGCTATAGTAAAGTAAGATGTATTAAGAGAGAAAAATTGTAACAGCGTTATACATAGTCTTACATTCTGCAAAAACTTTTCTAGATACATGCAATTTAGGTAATTATATGGCAAAAAACATTTCCAAAGGTGTATTCTCTTTTCTCCTTTACCCTTGGCTGGGAAATGGATCTCTCATTATGCTTCCATCAACTCCTTGTATTGCTATACATATCTAGTTAATTAGATGTACCTGTTATAGTCTCATACTAGAAACACCTCACTAAGATGTATACCCAAGTGTTTCTACAGCGGGAGATGTTACTCTGGCTCAAAAAGTAAACAGGTTTAAATTCTTGTACAGTGAAGAGGATTTTGGTACCTCTTATTTCAAATAAACATTTTCCCTTCAGTAGGGGTACTGTGCTTTGTTCTAACCTAATGACCATGTCTTTGTAGGTAAATTCTCCAGAATCCTGCTCGCTTAATTTGTCTTTTACCTGAATTGAGACAGCTTTTGTATATTCTTATAACTCTTTCTACATTAAGTCTATGCATATCAAAAATGAATTTGTCACAAACTGTACAGTTGATCTGTGACAGTTGCAACTGAACATTTTAGGACTTCCTGCAGAAGAAAATATAATCTAGAAACGTAGATGAGACCTAAAATGCTGTGCCATGGCTCAACCTATTCCTTGGGAAGATAAAAACGAAACAAATACTACACACTGAAACTGTGCTTCATAGAGCAATGTAGCTGGGCAAGGGAGGATAACATATATAAATAACTGAGCTACAGTCATCAAACAAAAAAAAATTGCCCATCATATGCCACTCTTCTCCATGAGCTTCATTATGCAGTACTAGAAGACTTATCCAGCATTGCCAGGGTCCAGCACAGGGCTGGGGTGGGGCCACGCACCCTGGCAGCTGGTTTTGGCTTGGTGCTGGCCCAGAAGTGGGGAGAGGGCATGCAAGCTGCTCACCAGAGCTCCCTGGGCCCAACATAGGGACAGGGGAACTGTTTGCTTCCTGGGAAAGGGATAAGGGGGAGCTGCTCAGAATGGCCACCAGCATTCCTTAGTCTGGGACTGGGATGCCTACCATCAAGCAGCGTCTGTCCAGTGGCCAGCACTTGCTCCCCGGGGCAGGCCAGTGTATCAAGTGCTGCCAGGCAGCAGCTTCTGACTGGGGTGCTTTCTGTCCCACTGTATTATTCCACGGTATAATTATTCCTCTTGCCAGTCCCCTTCCTTTCCATTTTATTAGAAACAATCAAATTCCAGGCACATCCTATTGTCCTGGCTCAAGCAAACCCTGAGCTTGCTTTAAGTTAGGATAAGAGGAAGTTGCATACCAAATTTGGTGGTCTTAGCTCTTTTCATTTAGGAAGCATTCTTGAACAAATGGACTCATGGATAGATAGACATATGCACATTTAAAAAATATATAGATAGATAAGTTCCTCATTGAATATCAAAGGGTCATAAAGCAACTTGAACAAGACCCTAAGAGCGGCAATTATCTATGTATTTTCTATCAAACATCCGAGCATTTTATGCTGAATTATATTAGGCGTAATACTAAATATATATGATATAAGTGGGGGAAGAGGTTGTTTGTTTTTTTGGAGTTTTTTAAATAAAATCTTTGAACATTTAGCTTTTTTTTCCACTACTGTTTCCCATTACAAGGGAATAAAATGGTTTTGCTGTAAAGGGTATATTCTTTTGTAACAGTGATCATTGAAAATGTTGCATGTTACATGAGACTTTTTTTTCCCCTTCATACCTGCTGTTATTCAGCAGCTAAACGGTTTAATGTATCATAATTCAGCGGTGAAACTAAAGTAATGTATGAACTATAGTAGGATCAAAAGGAGTGGGAACTCTAACTTTCACTGTGTCTGAAAGGTTAGATTAACATTCATATGAATAATATGAATAACAAATATGGACTATAAGACATAACTAGCTTTTATTTATTTGCAGTGGTGGTATAGCTGTGTTAGTTCCCGTATATTAGAAAGACAAGGTGGATGAGGTAATATATTTTATTGGACCAACTTCTGATGGTGAAAGAGACTAGCTTTAGCGCTACATAGAGATCTTTGGGTTATACACTTGGAATACATTGAACTGCTTTACATTTCTAGCAGTTTGACTTAATTATGACAGTTCAAATTCTAGACATTAACAAAGCTGCTCGCAAGCTTTTTTAATGTATATAAATTAAGGATGTAGGCCATAGAATGTCAGCTATTAGTTCTGCAATACACTGCAGCTGTCCATTTTCTAAAATTATATAAAATCTCAAAAACATGTATTGAACTGTGACCTGAGTTTATAAACAGTCCTGCCAATGACAGTCCATTATCTCTTACACTGCATACTATAGGCCTGATTCTCATTAACACTAAGGCCTCTTCACATTCCCACTTCCTTTACATTGCCAGAATGGTACAAAGCAATATCTGTATATCTGTTTATTTAATACACACATGTGAGTAGTATTACAGCATTTGTCTACTGTTGACTTGGAAAAATTTGAATAAACAAAAATATGAGTTTGGAGGGGAAAAATGTAAACCTGTTATAAATTACCTTAGCTAACTTAAAGTTTAATACGGTGCCCATATTGTTACACATTACTTTTTCAGTTTCATGTACTTATCACATTCCCCAGAGGCTATTGCAGGTTTAGGTGGTGGTCTGCTTCCTTGCAGTAATTGCTTGTATACAGCTTAAGTACTGCTGATAAAAAATTATGTATCAAACAAATTAGATGTATGTCAGAAACTTATAAATAATTAATTAAATGCTGGTATACTCATAAATATTACAGAAAAGAGCAATAGGTTCCAAAGAGTAATTCCCTTTCCACTTCTTGTTTAAATCACTAGGGCATGTAACTGTTTAGAGACTGAATTACATATTTCTGGGTATCTATTAGTTCAACTATTAACCTTTGCACTACTTTCTGTATTTGGTGGTACACAGTACTCTACATTTGATTAGGGATTACCCTTGCTGGCACCATTATGGTTTTAAATAAATGCCACATGCATATTTTTTTAACTTTTTAATTAATTTACACAAGACCTGATTCTCTTTTGGCTTGCACCTTGTGTAGGCATCTATACTTGTGCAAGATGGACTTACAACTTTACCAAATCAGCACTTTCTGGTCATTCTCAGTGATCATGATTTATATATACAGTAATTCCTCAGTTAACACTATAGATAAGTGTCAGAAAACGATCGTGTTAAGTGAAAATGTGTTATGTGGAGTCAATTTTCCCATTGAAAATAATGGAAAAGGTGGGGGTTGTGTTTCAAGCGGTGGTGTCTGTTGGGACCGGGACAGAAGGTTGGGGGAGAAAGGAGACTAGGTTACAGCAGGGAGGGGAGGTGTTTGGCTCTGAGGAAGGCAAGGGGAGGGAGATTGGGTTGGGAGTATGCCCCTGTAATGGGTCTGCCAGGACCTGCGCTGCGTCCAGTGAGGGGGAGTGTGACGGGGCAGACAGGCCCCGCACTGATGGACAGGGGGTAGCCCAGGCCCAGCTGGCAGAGAAAGCCCCGCCCCTCTGACCCTGCCAGGCCAGGTATAAAAGCAGAGGGAGCCCTGCAGTCAGGGAGACTGCAGGGTGAGGGAGGAGACCAGAGCAGGCCAGGCCAGTGTTTCTGCAGCAGCAGCTGGGACCAGAGTCGCCGCCCGTGCCTGACCCTGACACTGAGAAAGCAGCCGCCAACCCAGGGAGGCAGGAGCGCGCGCCCACAACCCCGGCAGGTACTGCCTCGGAGGCGAATGGGCCCCAGGGGAACCGGGGCGTGGTAGGAAGCAGCCCAAGTCAAAAGATACAAAGTTTGGCCCTGGGCTGGGACCCGGTGGAGAGGGAGAGCCCGGGTCCCCCTACCACCATTCCCCCTGCCCTGGATAATCAAACCCCGTGCCAGGAGAGGCTTCTCAGAGCGGCTAGGCCTCTAGTACCGTATATGCCCTGATAGAGGGTCCTGGACTTTTGTGTTGGGACTTTGGGTACCGTATATGCCCTGATAGAGGGACCTCGACTTTTGGGACTTTGGGTACTGTATAGGCCCAGAGAGAGGGGCCCGGACCGAGACACGGGTCAGTAAAAGGGGGCCACAACCCCCGTCAGGGGCATACCCCCTGACAGGGAGTCAGCAGGGAATGTCACAGCGAGCGGCGACCCCTCCGCCACTTTGCAGGGAGGCGGGGGAAGCCCCGTGCAGGTGCCGAGCCGGCTGGGAAAACCCAGCCACCGGCATGCAAGCAGGGGCGGAGGAAAGGGAGCAAGGTGTCCGGTGAGGGGGAGTCAGTGGGGAACTGTGTGGCGAGGGGTGAACTCTCTGCTGCTTTGCAGGGAGGCGGGGGAAGCCCCACGCAGCCGCTGGCAACGAGCCAGCTGGGGAAATCTTGTTATTCCGGGGATGGTTGTGTAATTCAAAAAACATTCCCTAAAAAAAGATTGTGCTATCGCGAAAACGTGTTAAGTGGGCACGTGTTAAATGAGGAATTACTGTACTCTGCACAGATGTGAATGAATGCACGAAGGGTGACGTTATAGACAGTTCAGCTTTTTGTGGCTTCATGCCTGTCATAAACTATAGGCACATTTACAGCAACAAATTCTTACAACGAAACTCTAATCTTTTCATTATAGACCAAGCATGATCTAGCATCACAAGTAAGTACACAAAAGTAACCAACAGAAAGGAAAAGAGATGCAGCCTCTATGTTTGCTCTCTTGTAAGATCTTAGGACCTAATTCTGCTCTCATGA
Source organism: Pelodiscus sinensis (assembly GCF_052426305.1). Classification (NCBI taxonomy): domain Eukaryota; kingdom Metazoa; phylum Chordata; order Testudines; family Trionychidae; genus Pelodiscus; species Pelodiscus sinensis. The sequence goes on along the minus strand of NC_143064.1, from coordinate 18,240,212 downwards.
ATACTGACATCATATTACTATAAGGTCTTTGAAATCTGTTTAATGAGAGGACCAAAAACCCCCATGTTTGTTTCCACCACAACTCCTCAGAGGAAAAAAGGCAGCAACTCATAAAAGCTGTCCTCCTTAGACTCCACTCTCATAGGAGTAGGACTGAGTGGCATTGTAGTCTCTAAAGTTTTACACAGGTTTGTTTTTGAGTGCAGTTATGTAAAAAAAAATTATTATAAAGATATTGCACTAAAGTACATGTATGAGATTAATTGAAAAAATGACTTTGATTATCTTTTTACTGTGCAAATAGTTGTGATCAAAAATATAACTGTACACGTTTTACTCTGTGTTATAATTAAAGTAAAAATAATTAAAATGTAGAAAACATCCAAAAATATTTAAATATATGGTATTCTATTAGAGGCATGGCTACGCAGCAGGGCTAAAGCTGAAATAAACTATACAACTTGAGCTACATCGAGTAGCATATTTTGGCTTTTGGCGCTGTCTACACAGCAGGAAGTCCAAGAGAGCACTTTTCCTTCGACTTCCCTTTCTCCTCGTAAAATAAGGGTTATAAGAATCAGAGAAAGAAGTCCTCTAGCTCAACATTATTTTGACATTATATGGAAATTACTGCTTGTAGTGTAGACATGGACTGTTATTTCGGAATAACTTCAGTTATTCTGAAATAAAACTACTGTGTAGACGTACCCCAACTGTTTAATAATAGTACGATTAAAACTTAGATTAATCATGACTTTTTGTGATGAATTTTTGAATCACTTGATAGCACTATTAACTATTATAAGCATTCAGCAATTATACTTAGATGTTGAATTCTTATCTAGCAGCCTGGCAATCTAGGAACTTCTGTGCATATTGGGATTTCTATGGAAGTTATCATTAATGAAATAGACTGTTAAATTTCCCTAGGCTCAACCTAGACATTAAGAATATAAATGTAAATTAGCAGAGAAGAACTAGGAGTCATGAATACCGACACATTAGATTCCTTTTCATTGAACATACATGCAGAAATTGGGGAAACAATCTTCCTCACCTTCCAAAATTTCATTAACAACTTTGGCAATGTTCCTCTAGAGAAACATTGTGCTACATCATCATAATATTCAGAAGAACTATACACTAAAGACTAACCTATCTGAGCCCAATAAATCATGCTCAGATTAATCTGTTCAATTTTGGAAACTTGCTTACAATACATTAAGAGATTCTTTCCTATATTCTAATTCAAAGATATTGATTGATAGCTTAAACAAGCTTGGTCTCGATGTTCTTCTCCTGTACTACACGAGCATAAATTCAGGTAACATAATTGAATGTATGAACTCAGAATCATGTCCATGTAGCTCTAATTTAATTAAAAACTAGCTTCTAATCAATAGTGAATTTATTTAAAATATTAAAAATAACATTTGGGAAAATCAGAATGTAAACAGTAGTTTCCAAAGTCAAGATCATAGGTACCATATGATATTTGAATTCTATTTTGTCTGGAAATTGCCCTGTATTATTTATGTTGTCCCCCAATATTCATTTTCATCACAGTATGGTACCTTTATTTTTGTGTGTTCTCACTGTTGAAATGTTTCACTATTTACAGTACTTCAGGTGACTCTCTGCTGCCCTCTTCTCATCCAAAGACTGTTTCTGGTACTTCAAATGACTAAAAAACAAACTCAGAAGGATATGTAGAAGGATTAACTTTGTACCTGCCTACTGTACACATACTTGGATGTAATTACGATCATATATTAAATACAGAAGCTTACACCTCTTTTTGATATATTGAACAATAATACTTAATTGTGATATCTAGTTATTATCTATCTTAGCATCCTTCAAGACACATTGCATTTTAAACATCTGATAGCAATCATTAATGATGCACTACTGCTAAATCTTTCTTGTGGCTTATGTATATTTTAATTTAAAAAACCCACAATTTTAAAAAATTTAAATATAAATTGATATCTCTCTGACTTAATTCTATGGCAATAATTCAATCAAAGCATTGTGATATCAAAACTTTCAGTTAATGGTGTTAAAGTAATTGTTAAATGCCACAAGTAGTTGTTTTCTATTCAGTATAGTATAATCACATTGGGAACATAGCTTGGATTAGGGAAAACATCTTTTATGCTACAGTCTATTAGTACTATAACTGTTACGACAGATTTTGGAAGAAGGTGTTTTGTTTACATTGTTCCATTTTGATTTACTAATTTAGGATGAGAGAGAAAATTTAACAATAACAGAATCCTAGCTGCTCTATAAGATTTCTGAATAGGTCTTATACCTTGAGTTTCTATTTTAAATCTCTCTAATTCAAATGATTCATACAGACAGCATTTTAAACAATGTTTGCTCCATACATTTCAGAGAAATAAATATGTAAATTTTAGGGTTATATAAATATGTAAAATATTACCATATTTGCATTAATTATTTTAATAGTCATCTGAAGATTTTTAATTTGTATTAGGAATTATGGAGAATTCAGGTAGTAGCTCTATATATATATATTGCACTGTTTCAATAGATACTGTTGCTGGTAGGCTTTTTGAAAAGTGGGTCTTGGTACTTTTTGATACAGAACTGAAAATTGCAAATAAAACTAGAAAATCATGGGATGTATTGAGACTCGTTATTGATTCTACACTTTGGAATTACTCTTAACTATTGATGTTAACATCTGACACACCAAAGTTTCTGGAATGTTTCTAGGGATTTTCAGAATAATAAATACATACTTCTTTTTTAGAACTGTCTGCCTTTCCTTAAAATTAGTACCTTTTTTAGACTGCTTTCTTTTCTGTATCATTCCTGATGGCTATTCCTGAGATAGTACTGGTTCGATTCTGAAGGGAGTTATGTATCCAACTTACCTGATATATGTGTTAGATACAATTTTGGAAGCTGCCAGCAAATAGCAGAAATCACCGCCCTGCATCTTAAGCTGGGGGATAATTGTTTGGGCTGGTTGGGGGAAGAGAGAAATTCTAAATGCCTTGGAGGAGGAGGAGGGAAAGCACTTTATGACAGCTTGGGGAGAAGGGGGACATGTAAAACCCCTGGAAAGGGGGCCAGTGTGGTGGTTGACTCATCACTCAGGAATGAAGCTATTTTAAAAGGTCAGCCCATAATGGGATCCCCTCCCACACCAGTTACTCATGGAGCAGGCTGGTTCCTATTCTGTCCCTATTCTGGTAGCAAATATACCAGCTTATTAGCTATCTGCTCTGGGCATTATGCTAGCCTCCCCATTGAGAGAGGCTGGGAAGGCTGGGCTCTGTTCATGTATAATATAGTGGGTGGTATCACAAATTATTATTTAAGAGTACAGCGGATGTTCAGTGCAGGTGCTCGATAAAAGAAGGCATACAGTAATGGATAAATGGCTTGGGGAAAGGACTTATGGAGAGATACTCAGTAAATGAACAAACTGGACATAGTTGGGACTCCTATAATTAGTACAGCATGGAACCAACCCTCCCATCAATATGGTCCAGCCCCACTAGGTGCACTGCAGGCAGGAGCTACTTTGGCCAGTGTGAGCAACTGCTGTCCATGGTGGGCCCAGCCTGGGCCTGCCTTCCTCCCCGTTCCTCTCCTCTCCCCCACCACATGTTACACATGGTGGCTTCCTAGAAGCAGGACCAGCAGTATAAAGCTAAGATTTGTAGAGGTTACATGATTGTCTTTTCAAATGACTTTTTACTTCCCTATTAAAAACATCTTACTTTGTGGGAGCTGAAAAACAGGATCATAAGAACATAGACTCTGTTGGATCATGCTTACTAGTGATTAATCCAGTGGTGTGTTTGGAATTTTGGGAAACTTGAACAAAGCAAAAGGCTACAACTGGCAGCTAAAGACCAGTATTTTGAACAACCTTTCAGCTAATTATTGGAAGTAATTACTGCTGGACCATATGCATGCTCCACTCTTTCCTATGACTCCCATTGTGGCAATCTTTGTCATGTTACCTGACTTCACAATGTCACTTGATTGCTTCATGGAAACTCATTAGTAGATCTTCATACACATACTTTTGCATCACCCATCCTCAAATACATGCCACATGACCTCAGTAACCCTTCCCAAACTCACACTTGTGTGTGGCTGTCTTTCACAGTGGAAGAAAAGGAATCATTGCCAGATTTTACATCCAAATGCAAATTACAGACATTAAATTAGTATCAGGGTTTTTTTCTTCCTTTACAAAAACTGTAACTTCTCATTAGGCTTGACATTGTGGATTCAATGTCTGAAGATAGGGAACCGTGCCAGATTTTGCAACTCCTCATTTGACCCCAGCTCTGATCCATGATGCATGTTTTTGATGGAGAGTCTAAGCGAAGTGTTAGCCCAGGCTCAGAGTTCCGATTTACCTTGTGATACAATTTCTTATATAGTCTGTCATCCATCAGACATTATGTCCCTGATCTGTCTCCATCCTAAGTTTAAGAAATAGTTTCTGACCAATGAAAGGAAAGTACCTTAGAAATAGCTTCTCTCAACTGCTCACTCCTCATTTGCAATGGGTAATTATTTTTGCCAGGTGTTCCCCCCCAAAAGTTCAAACCCTTCTTAAAAGCAAGAGTGAGTTTTAAATCAACAATTTAGTTTTAAATTATACAATATCATTCTGTTTATGTAGTATTAGTAAACATTGCTTTTTACTTACATTTCGTAGGCTCTAAATATCGTAGGCTCTAAATATATTTGGAGTATCTTTTAAATAGGTACAGGCAGTCCCCGGGTTATGTACAAGATAGGGACTGTAGGTTTGTTCTTAAGTTGAATCTGTATGTAAGTCGGAACTCGCGTCCAGATTCAGCCGCTGCTGAAACTGATCAGCGGCTGACTTGGGGACGCCTAGGGCAGAGCAGCTGGGGTGCTGCTGGACCAACCCAGCAGCACCCAAGCTCCTCGGCGCTACTGGACCAACCCAGCAGCACCCAAGCTGCTCTGCCCCAGGCGTCCTGATTCAGCCACTGCTGAAACTGACCAGCAGTGGCTGAATCAGGACACCTGGGGCAGAGCAGCTGGGGTGCTGCCGGGTTGGTCCAGTAGTGCCCAGAGCGGCGCTACGGGACCAACCGGCAGCACCCCAGCTGCTGTACCACAGGCGTCCAGAGCAAAGCCGCGGAGCATGGGGGCAGCGGGACGGCCCAGACGCGTCTGGGCTGTCCGCTGCCCACGTGCTCCGCAGCTTTGCTTTGCTTTGCTCCCCGTCTCCCTGGTCTGCAGACCAGGGGGACTGGGAGCAAAGCGGCGGAACACGCGGGCAGCAGACAGCTTTATAAACATACACACAGTAGTCTTGACTGCCCACTACTTTTCACCTTGCCATTTATGTCTCTTCAAAGTGAGGGGGAGAGCACAGCAGCTGTAAAATGCTGCCACTCTGTTTTGAACATGTATTACATTCATTTATCATTTACTCCTATGCAAAGTGGATGTAAAACCTTACAAAGAGGTAGTATTTTATATTCACTTTGCATACAGAGGGTGTGCCTAAACTAAACCCCTCTGCCGACAGAGGGATGTAGATTACGCACATCGCTATTGCAAGTGAAGCACGGACTTAAATATTCCGCGCTTCAATTGAATAGAAATGGCTGCTGCTTTTTGCCGACGTAGCACTTTGCCGGCTAAAAGTGGTAGTCTAAACGGGGATCGGTCGAAAAGGAAAGCCTTTTCCGACCAATTCTGTAAACCTCGTTGCACGAGGCATAAGGGATCAGTCGGAAAAGGCTTTCCTTGTTGACCGATCCCTGTCTGGACTGCGGCTTTTTGCCTGCAAAGTGTCACGTTGGCAAAAAGCGGCAGCCATTTCTATTCAAATGAAGCGTGGGATATTTAAATCCCCGCTTCATTTGCGATAGCAATATGCATAACCTACATCCCTCTGTTTGCAGACGGGTGTAGTTTAGACACACCCAGAGGTGTGAATAGAGATTCAAGCTCATTAGTTTTAGCAAGTGAAAAGAAATGCATATTTTGTCACAACATGCCATCCATAACTCTGATGCAAGGTTGACTGGTTTGCTGAATGAATTTTGAAATCTTATTTTCTTACAAAGAATACTATCATATGATAAATACAAGTTTATATGTTGACAATAGTCTTTTCAGTTACACAGGTATTACTGTTTCTTAACGTTGTATATGTACTTTCATAGTAAGTATTTATAGGAATTATACTTTTGACTTATGGTAAATTTAAATATATATGTGATATAGTTTTTGAGGATGTCTGGTGAGTTTATGTATTTTTTTTAGAAATTATTTTGTAATATTTTCATGAAAATAATATATATTTTTGGTTCAGAATTAAAGTAATTGTCCTGTGGAATATGCATGTTTGAACAGCGGATATGAATAACATATCCAGGATTATTCAGTCTGATTTTCAGAGGCCCCAACCACTCTCAGTGTTTGTTGTCTTCAATGCCTGCTCTATGCCAGCTGGGATTCCTCCATGCTCTATAGCTGGAATTCTCTGGTGACTGAATGAGCTGGGTTTCCAGATGCTTTGTGCTGAGTAGCACAAAACAGCAGGAGAGGGGCAAGGATTTGGCACACAGTTTTGTAAATGTTAAATAGACTAAATTGATTGCAAAACTTTGTCACTTCAGTGTGCCCAGTATTTCCCCCAGGTCTTTTCACAAGGTTATACGGCACTTATCACAATGAAGCTACATTAATAATGGCTGGAAAACAACATGCATATTGGGCTATTACACTTGAAATTGTTGTGGAAATAATCTGTCTGCAATACAAATCTCTTTGCAAGCAAAAGGTCATTCCTGCTTTTAACTGTTGTAGACAACTCTAGTCCATGAAATGGTGCTGTGCTGCCCAATAAACTGACTATCTTTGCTTTGGCCATGGAAATAATTCAACAAAAGCCAAGTTATATTCTCCATCCACTTTTCATTTCCCCCATACGTTTAAGTGGCATAAAAATGTGTGTAATGTTAAAGTGGCAGTGTCTTAAGGATGGCTTGAAGAGGGAAATTTGAGTTTGTGCCCAAGTAACACCAAGAGGCAGAACCAAAACTGAAACCTCTGGAGCTTAGTGCATGAGTTTCTACTGCCTGAGCTAAAAGCCACTGGCTCTCAACTAAGGCTGTAGAGCAAACTCATTCTTTCTCTCTCTCCCTATAAGTGGGCTAAATGCTACTACATGGGAGAATATACCACAACAGGAAGTGTTTGGGTTACAAACAGCTCTTAGCTAAGGAAGCACATTAGGAGCTTCAGAGACATCCCAGTTGAAATCCCATATTTACCCAGATTTGTTGCTGCTTCAAACAGAGAGGGCTGAGTGATTGTTTGGGTTTCCTCTTTATTTTTCTTTCGGATTATATTTTACTTCAAAATTATCAGAAATGTTAAGTTGTACCTTCCCTAGTTTTTTTGCTGGAAGACTGGAGAGATGATTCATATGGACATTGGGTTCCTTCTCATCTTTTAATTGAAGAGGGGATGCTGACTCTTGAAGCAGCAGATCTTTTCTTACAAGTGCTTAGAGATGAATGGGTGTCACAAAACCAAACAAAAATGTTTAACCTGTCTGAAACCCCCCCACACTTCTCCTCTGAATCAAGTGCTTATTTACAAAGATAAGAACTTAGGCCACAATTCTTTAAAACTTACATACACATTTAATTTTAAGCACAAGTTCAGTGAAGTCAAAAAGCTCTTACTGGAGGCACCTGCCCCATGTGTGTACACACACACACACACACACACACACACACACACACACACACACACACACACACACACACACACACACACACACACACACACACACACACACACACACACACACACTCTGTAAAAAAAAATAGGGATGTGAAAGGCTAACCAGTTACCCATTTAACTGGTAAGCATCACCCTAAATAGGTAATGCTTACCGGTTCCAATTAACCACAGTCAGGGTGGCCAACTGAGGCCCATAGGTGGCCCACTGTGAACGGGCTGCTCTCAGCTAAAGCAGCCCTGTTCATGGTGGGCCCAGATACCCCACAGACAGGGGCTGCTCTGGCATCTGGGGCAGCCTCTGTCTGCAAGGAGCCCAGGTGCCCTGCTGGCAGGAGCTGCTCCAGTTGGGTCTGGAAGCTGGCAGCAGCCCCAGCCCCAGTGTGGGGGTTGGGAGCAGGCAGCCAGCTCCAGCACAGGGCTGTGATTATTTGGGAACCCAGTGAATTGAGGGCTGGTCCAGCTAGCCCAGATATCACGTTAGTCAGTTACCAAGTTAAACATTAGGTCAACCTAATGTTTAGCCAGTTAACTCATTAACTGGGATTTTACATCCCTAGTAAAAAAGGATTTTTTTCACACAGAAGGGTCTGTGCTTCAGGCCAGCATTTCCACTCAGCCAAGTTGTTTAATTTTAATTGTTGCTTACTAGAAATGGATAGTACTGTGGAAATTATTTTCCAACATTAAAACCACATCTGAAAGTATTTCATATTCTCAAATGTTTGGGAAGTGAGGGGCCTCACTTTGGTTCCACCTTTAAGATTAAGATCTTCCTGCAACATAAAAAGGCTATGTCTACACTGGCGGGTTCTTGTACAAGAACATCTTGCGCAAGGGTTCTTGTGTAAGAACTCTTGCGAAAGAACATGTCCACACTGCCATGTGCTTTTGCGCAAGAGCATCCATGGCAGTGTGGACACTCTCTTGCACAAGAAAGCTCTGATAGCTATTTTAGCCATAGGGATTTCTTGTGCAAGAAACCCCTGCTGCGCATCCACACTGCCCTCTTGCGCAAGAGGGTTTACACTTGTTAGAAAAGAGCATAGCTCTTGCACAAAAAGCCCTCTCTTCCGACCCCTTACTGTAAATCTTTTTGTGCAAGAGTGGGTGGGCAGTGTGGATGCTCTGTGGGTTCTTGTGCAAGAACGGCTGTGTAGACATACCCAAAATGTACAGACACTCATCTAAACAAAAAGAGCATTCTGCTTGAGATATGTGCTTACAGCAAGGTGTATATTTTAGATGAGGGGCTGATCAACACATTTTTTGAGCTGAAATAAAAAAATAAAAACTTAGTTACTTTGTGCAAGTGTAGGCATTGACTTATTTTCAAATAAAGTGACCACACTGTTTTTTTTATACGTATCCACACACAGACTGGCATTGGAAGGTTTTAGGAAAGCAATTGATTTATAAATCAATGCAATATTGAGTGTAGCATAGGTCTGCGATAGCCACAGAACCACCCGAAGTATCAGCTACAGGAAGCCAATCAGCTCTTCTCCTTTCTTTTGTGCAAAAAACAATCTTAAGGGTAATTGTTGGTGCGCAATTTAAACTACCCCTGAAAAAAGGCTGTTTTGGAATCCCCATTATCTGTGTACAGCTTCTCAGGATTGCTGAATCTTGAAATTACAGAGGAGCTCATCTGAAGATTAATGGAACCACAGTCGATGGTTACAGCACGTCAGCCTTCAGGTAGTGACATTTCCTACAAGGTGCAGGAGGGCAATTTAGAATTTTCAATCTTCAGGGACTTACTTGATTCAACTAAGCGTTAAGAAGTTGGGTTGCCTGCTGGTTAACAGTGCCCTACAATTAAACTTTCACGTAACCAAACTCTAGTGTTGGCAATGGGAAGGGGTGGCACAGGACTGGAAGGGGAGGCGGCCAAGACTCTCACAAGCTCTGATGGAAATGTTTGAACCGCAGCAGGGCGATCAGTACCGGCCTCTAAGCGTGGGTTGATTTCGCTCCTGTCCGCTAAGGAACACTGCGCGGAGGGAAAGCCGCCCCTTCTCCCCACCCTTGGCAGGTGCGAAAGAGCGTTCGTGCAACCGGCCCCACAGCGGCCAGGCTCCCCCCCCCGGCCTTCCGCACCAGCAGTGCTGGGGAGAGAGACACCCGCGGGACTGGGCGGGGAGTTAATTGAGGACAAAGCGCGCGAGCTGCCCTGCCCGTGTCTGCCAGGCAAGGCTGCTCACCGCTACCCCGTGTCTGCTCTGCCCTCGGCTGCCTGAGTCGGCTGCCGCCTGCCCGGCACCTAAGAGGAGAGCTCACGGGGGCCCTTCTACCAGCGTCCTTGCTGCTGGGCTCGCGCTGCGGGCAGCCGAAGCAGGGCGGCGGTTTGGCGGCGGTTAACGCGCATGCTCGGACGGCTCGGGCATGCTCGTTAACAGCCGGGGAAGCAAAATGTAACGGCGCGGAGCGAGCGGGGTTCTCCGACACTCGCCCAGCGGAGAGGAGCGGCACCTGCACCTGCGGCGGGGCTGAGCGCCGAGCTGCGGCTGGGCTTCCCGCTGCCCCCTCTCGGACTCGGACTCTGACGCGCCGCCGTGGCCGGTCCCGCGCGAGCGGGGATGCGGGGCGGCAGCAGCGGCAATGTGGATTTATACTCGCTCGTGCTGTAGCCGCCGGGGAGAGACGTAAGGGCACCAGAGCCAGAGACTATGGCTAGCGGCTCCCGCCGCCGGGCTGAGCCGAGGCGCTGCTGAAAGTTCCCGCGCAGCCCTTCTGGCGAGGTAAGTTCACCTGGGAGGCTGGGATCCGCGCCGAACTTTGCCTCTCCCATCGGGGCTAGGAGGCTGCCAGTGGAGGGGAGCCCGGCCGGGGAGCGAAGCGTGTGGGGCTGCCGTTGCGGGATCGTCATGCCTCTTTTGCCGGCTCGCCCAGCCCTGACCGCTACCTGCGTGTGCCTGTCTGGGGATGGGGATAGTTGCGGGCTTTCCAGAGCAGGAGCGAAACGCATCCGCGCAACACAGCGCGAAGGTGGGAGCTGTCCGGTTGTGTTAGGCGCGTGTGCACATCTGGCAGCGAATGGGTGCTGTCCCCCCGTGTTGTTATAGCCGATATTAGAAGCTTGGTCACGCGTATTCTACCCACAGCTGTGGGCGCTGGGATGATAGCTGCGGTGTGTGTAATCTAGCGCACGTACATCCAATATGTGTGGGGCGCGTATAGCTCTGTACAGGATGCAGGAATAAACTCTGTTTTTGCCTATAGGGGGTCTCCTTTACTCACGGTTGCTGTGCAGCCAGAGCGCTCTAACAAGTGGACTAGGTGGATTTGCAGGGTGGCGGGGCTCACTCGCTCTCTCCTGGTTGGGCTCTTCTCGCCCCAGAATGATGCTTCCATCGCTACTCGGTAGGAATCCTGCTACTGCTTAATTGGATACATCAGTACCAGGCGGGGTATTGTGTGTGTGTGTGTGTGGGTGGGTGTGTGGCTTTCCCTAACCTTCCTGGAAGCGTAACCTGGGATCTGCATAAACTTAGCAGAGATACAGTAAGTCTGCAATATTCTCGTATTTAAAATTGTGGGGGAGTAGGCAGTAATGCACGTAGAGCTTAGGGAAGTTTTTTTTTCTTGCGAGACTTGAATGTCAGCTGTATTATTATTACTACTTTATTTGATTATTTTTATATATCAAGGGAGGTGATAGTAAATTTCACGTCAAGATCCAAATCCTTGGTGAAGTCAGTGAGAGAATGAAATGGTTCTCCTTTTGGGTTAGCAACACGATGATCTTTCTCCCTGAGTGAATAGGAAATGGGTCTAGCTTTATTTATCATTTATCCTTAGTGGTAATCACAATTAGTAATACATTTAAACATTACTATCCTCCCATCTTCAGTGTGCTCTGGTCATTGTACAGTTACAGAGGCAATAGATACATGTAAGAGTTGAAGTGATCTCTGCTCCTAATGCTTTCAGCTCTTGTGTTTTTGTTTTTTGTTCTAATGGCTTTCAGATACAGTTTAAAGTCAGAGACTTCAGGCTTAGAAAATGAAGTGTCTGTCATGATAATTATATGTAGCAAGAAAACTCTCTCGTATGTCACTACTCTGTATATGTCACCCTCTATCACTTTTTGGTAGTAGAGATGACTAATAAATATGTTTAATTGCTCTAATTAAATACAGAAATTTCATCTTTATCTTTGGCTTTAAATTAAAGGTATTCACATTGTTGGACTTTAAGTATCTATGTATTAATGTTTCATTGATTATGGTTATAGTAAACAAAGGTTGTAGATATCTGACTAGACAGTGTGCTGTTTCTCTAGTTATGATTAACAAGTCAGATGTAGTGTATTGTGAAAACAAACAGCAACAATGTTATATAAACACATTACAAATGTCTACTTAATCTCCAAAACGTTTTTATTCTTTATATTAACCATTTTGAACTGTATTTGTGTTCTTTTGGCTATTAATTGTCAAGTTTAACTATGAAGTGCAAATAATTTCATGTTCAGAACACAAACATTCTTAGTGTTGTCAAAAAGAACAGTTTATAAATCATAACTAGTGGGGTACACTGTACAAGAAAAAGAATTATACATCAAAAAGTGAGGCTCATCCTTAACTTACCTATTTTCCTCCTGCTCTGTGAACAGGTTTTTTTATATCCTATTTTAGGTATAATTTGCAACATTCAGGTTAACTTTATAAATGCAAAACTTTTTTCTCTATATGAATATAGAAATATAACTAAGGACCATTTTCCTCTACTTGATCCATATCTGTAATACAAAACCTTTATAGCATGTTGAAATATTTATAATTTTTGGTGGTTTTAAATTAGGAGTTGAGATCTCTTAAAGTTATGTGGCAGTCTTTCTTGAGTATCAGAAATGTATTTCAAATATCATTAATTTTAGGAAGAAAATGAGTGTATACTAAAAGTTTTCAAGTTGATCTCAGAAGGATTTTTTTTTAATGAAAGGTGTTCCTTGAAAATATTTTGTCAAAATAATTGAAAACTTTAAAAAAAGAAAGAGAGAGAGAAACATACCCACATTTCATTTTCCAGTTTTGGATTAGACAAATTTGCTACCCACATTTCATTTTCCAGTTTTGGATTAGACAAATTTGCTATGTAACAAAATAGAAAAGTGATCTTCAGAAGTAAATGAATCATATGTAAAACAAATTGCCAGCCTGAAACTTCAAGTGATAAGGTGGGAAGGAAAGTGTTATAATGCTGTAACTGGAGCAAAGTGACCTACATAAAAATAGAATCTAACAAATAAAAATGGGCATATAAATATCTGTGTTAAGATGTTCTATTACAGATATATGTGAAGCTGTAATACAGTGAAGCTATGGTTGGTTGGTTGGTTGCTGTACTTCTTATTCTAACAAACTTGTGCCAGGAGATGGTGAACACATACAACCATAATTTGCTTTAACATTATTTTTGAAAAATAATGTGTAACTTGTTCTTTAAGTTCATGGTACTGCTTCCACTGAAATGGGGACTTCGGAGTGTTGGTTTGGCTTTAACTGGAACTGATAATATAACATTCTCTATATGTGAATCATGATGTTTAAATATTAGGAGTTTAATTTAAAAAACTTAAACTGAAGGATTTGAAAATCATACTTTTTATGGTGCTCTAGTTAACATTTGAACATGGCTCTGATCATTCTGTTAGAAGAGCTGCAGTCCCCATTTTACAGACAGGGAAAAATGAGGCATAGGTATTTTATATTCCAGTATTGTGCCCTTTGAAGATCATGGCCAACTTCCAATGACTTAAGTGGGAGCAGGACTGAATACTATACCTACTTCCCAAAGAAAACACAGTGAGTCATGATTAAGCTTTAGGGGTCCCTGACTCCCAATGTGATACTTGTATATGTAGATTCATTTGTATCTAAAGTGCATAGCTATCATTCAACAATACAGAGTTTAATATTAGTGTTTTATGGCAGTGAAAAGCATAAACACAAGGAAGTTTAAGAGGTGAGTATGTCTAGCTAATGTATCTTAGTTCATCTAACATTTCTTCTATCAAGTCCTTTGAGCATCATTTAGTGCTGAGTTAAAATTAGGAATATATAGTCTTCCTGATCTTTCATAGCCTCACTTGCATGATCAGGTAGCAGACTTTCAGGATTGGGCCCATTAAGTCCTCTTGAAACCCACAGTCATGCTTTTGTCCCGAGATGATCAGATTTTTCCTTGTGATTCCCTTATTTTTTGTTATTGTAACTGCAGTTGTTGAACATATAAAAATTCTAATCCATAGAAACGTGAGTATTAAGTAACCAGAATTTTAAAATATCTTGGAAAAAAGCTTGTCATGCTATCGTTTTTTTTCAGAACATGCCCAGTTATTTGGAAGTGGTGTTTTGTTTTTTGTTTGTTTTACTGTTGCATACATTTTACTCATTTTATTTAAACTTCAGATTTCAGGTTTAACATGTTGTTAAAAATGCATGTATTCCTTATTTACCTCCATTTCTATGACGTATCATCTGCTATGAATTTGGATTTTAAAATACTATAAATAGGTAATACAATTTAATATAGAGAGTGTGTGTGTGTGTGGGGGGGTGGGGGGGGCTGGATGACCAAAACAGAAACCAACAAATTTCAAATCAGGTGACACTAGGTAGGGAAACTTGCCCTTAGTTTGGATTTAATTTCCTAGTATTTTAAGTTACTGTTTTAGATAATAAAGGTTTTAACTGAGAAATTACTATTTTTCTAAAGGTGAGAAATGAGAAGGGTAGTATAATGCTAAGAAGAATTCAAACCTCTTTCAATGTTTGTATATTTTTTTTAGCAGATTTGCTCCTTATGAATGTCAGATTAAAACCACTGGCAGGCTTAATGCTGGCGTGTTGCTTTGGAAGCCTTCACCAAGCACTACTCATTTTCTTAGTTTTAATTGGCCATAATCTCCATTTACGAGTTCACAGCCTCTCATCAGTAGTTACTTCTTATGGTAGGCTATGTATAGGGAGTGTGTTTGTTTTAAATATGTACACTGCTATTTTCTGGCATTGCAAAGACACTATAAAACTTATATTTTTGGACTTAACCCAGAATAAAACTCAGGTATTCATAGGTGAATTAACAGATGAGGCAGAAACTCTTGTAGATGCAGCGTGGTAACTTTTTGGTCTCTGATTTTAATTATGCCACTGTTACTGTATCGATACATCACATCTAACTTGATCTAGCAAAGGATAAAGTGGTTAAAGACAAACACAAAATATCATGTCAGTAAACTTAAGTATAAATACATAAAATGTTGCCACCAAATATATTTAGCAACTCCTTTTTTTGATGTTTGGATTAAACACGCAAAACTGGATGAACATTAGGGAAGGTAACTCACTCTTGTGAATCACGTTTTGATTCAGCTGTCTTACATACATTTTTGCCAATGAGTGGAAAAAATATTATGAAAAATTTTGCTTATGTAAACGTTCACAGAGCAAACTTTACACAAGTAGCTGAGATTGTTTAATTAAGAAGCAGGATTTTGGGGAGGAATGAAAAGAAATTTGTTTCATATGGGAGTAAATGATGAAGCATTAGTCAATAGTGGAAAAGGAAGAATATCATAATGATCTTACAAATATCAAATGAGGAAATACTGACTACAAGCAGGCTAAAATCAGAAACTTTTTTTGATTACATTGAATAATAAAATACATAAAATCACTGATCGAATTGTAGACAGTTTGCAGAGGAAAAAGACTATGGGTCAGATCCTTCGCTGGTTCAAATGAGCAGAGGTGGATAGACTTAATAAGTAAATCATTAGAAGTGATACATTTTGGCTTGGTATATTAAGAATATTGCATCCAAACACTTCAATTAAAAACATTTTTTTTCTTCATATTTGAAGTATTGCAAACTAGGTTTCTTCTTACTGGAATGGAAACATGTAAACCTCCAACTTTCAACTATTTCCTTCAGTTCCCTTGGTAACTGCTAGCAAACTGTTGAGATTAAGATGAAGACTCCACAAAACTAATGATTTTTAAAATTTGCCTTTAACATTTTCTCCTATCAGACCTCTGTTTCCATGGAAATAATACTGAAAAGTGGTAGGCAGCCAACAGTTGAATCAGAAGTCACACTTCATAGTTTCAGATGCTTGCTGGGAAGTGAGACTGCAAAGTGGCAAAAGTCTGTAGTCCTTTTGGCATAAAGGCAGACTTGTAAAAGTAGTAAGGGAAAATGATGGCTCCTGTTTATTTTTGGTAGCTACAGTCTGAGTTCATTTTATTATTCATTTCCTGAGTTCACAATGCCCATTTTACCATAGTCAATTATTTTATTGACTATGTACCAGAGCAGAGAGTTTTTATGGGACAGATCGATGACAAGAGTCTTTTACTAGAACATGGTAATGGCAAGCAAAGCTCTCTGAGAGCCTGTCTACACAGCAGGGTTAAAGCCAAAATAAACTACGCAACATGAGCTATCCCAATTTTGTAGCTTGTCTAAATATCTTATTTTGAGGGCATGGTTCAGGATTGTGGGTTAGTTTTGAATGCTTAGGACTGGTAATACTGCAAATTTTTTAAACCCTGCCCCTTTTTCTTTCAGAATTGTGGAATTTGTAGTTTAAAATAATTTGAGATCTTAAAGTGGCGCAAACAGTTTAAATGAAACAATTCTGTTTAGCCTACTCTAAAACAATCAAAGATTTTATATCAGTTTGAATTGTAGGCCTGGGAGGTCCCTATGTTGTGTGAACTGTGCCCTTCCCCAGAGAAGGGTATATTCATATGCAAGTATGGAAGCCTGGAATACTAACAGATGCTAATCACCTTTTGACAAGCTTTATTACTAACAAATATGGAAGCATTGAAGTTTGCAGATGAAACAGAACATCCTCCATTTAGCACTCTAAAGATAGAATGTTGTCTTTAAGTGTACTTGCTAATTCTTTCCAGGCCATTTGAAATTCAGTTACTCTTTTCAAAAATATTTTGTAACTTTGGGAAAGAAAACATTTAAAATATTTACTATTTTAAAAACAAAATCCCCAAGCATTTAACTTTTTTGTCTCTACATGAAACACCATACTCCAGACTGTTCTCTCACATGGCCTGGAGATATCTGGGGTATAGATCACGTCTCAGATTTTAAACTTCATTTAAAAATCACTTATTTTCATCTTTCTTTTTTTTTTGGTACATTATCACTTAATTGATTAACTCTAAGAAGAGCCAACAGAAATTCTTATCCCTCAAATGATTCTGTTCTCTCACAATGTGTGACTTAGCTATGCAGCCTGTGTCCGTGCTCTCCAGAGCTGCTTCTCATACACAAGCTAGCTATTCATTGTCCCTGAGGCAGCAGGTTAGTCAGCAATGTTAGAGAACCAAAATTACATGGAGGACGTTTGCTTCCTGCTCTGTATACCCATCCTACCTGTGAGGCCATTCTATAGTTTATTGCCTCTACCCCAGCACATCTTTTCCAGGCCCTCTTTCATGTTTCTGTAGCTTTCCTACCAGAGCATGATATTTGTATGCTTACAGTTTCCTCTTTGGTCCCACTGATGCATGCCCATACACCCATCACCCACAAAGTTCCATTTCTTCTAGCCAATGACCAACAGTCTCCTTCCCCTTCAACTCTTCTGGTG
Source organism: Pelodiscus sinensis (assembly GCF_052426305.1). NCBI lineage: Eukaryota > Metazoa > Chordata > Testudines > Trionychidae > Pelodiscus > Pelodiscus sinensis. Next base: position 18,222,787 of record NC_143064.1, on the reverse strand, counting down.
ACACTTCCCCATCAGATTCATCTCCATTCCTAGCCCCTCTTTCATGCCCTCCCTGAATATAGTTTCTACTCCACCATCTCTCCTACATGTCCTTGTGGCCACCTATTACAGCTCTGATGTAGCTCTGGCAGCACATCCACCTCAAATTCTTCTCCCTCATTGCATGCTCAACTTTAGCCCCCTCCCTTCACAGCTTTGATCTAACTCATCTCAGACCCCACCCCATAGATACCCTCTCTTCCAATCATGGAGCTCCTCATTCCATAATGCCTTTTCACATCCACACCAACTCCTAGGGACATTCTGTGCCAAAACATTAAAAATTCTGTGCATAGTATTTTAAAATTCTGCAAATTTTATTTGCAAAATAACACTACACAGTCACACCAGTTTCATTCATTTTTGGTCATTTATTTCAAAATACCTGTCAGCAATTATGTCTGTAATAATACAGACATACACAAACATTTCCCCAGGAACAGATAGTTAAATTAACTCCTATAACAATGCAGTTCCTGTTTCTCTGTTCCCTTGCGTTCCTCCACGCCCACGTGGGAGCAGCAACACACACAACCCCAGCCTTCAGAGTCCATTTGCTGCCTCTTCCCTCCCCCCCGCCCTGCCAATATACCCAAAATGTCTTCTCCCCAGAATCTAACCGCATCCCTCTGGCCTAGATACCTGCATCTCCTATCCTCCTAAGCTCAGCTTCAGGGCCTTCTCTGCCCCATAAACGTGTATCTCCCCTTGAATCCCAGGGATCCTTAGTGAGAAACAGCCTGATGCTTGGTCCCAGGCTTGCATGGACTACCCTGCACACTGCCTCCTCCTTCCCTCAGGGCATGCTGGGAACTGCAGCTGCCAAGAATGCTCTATCTTCCTCTCCCTCCCCCCCAGCAGTGTCTTCTATGTGCAAGCTAGGGTTTGCAGAGTCTAGTAGCACCTAGTGGTGGGTAGCAACACTGTAGCCCATTTCTAGGGGCAGAAAGAAAATTCTGCATGCACAGTGTTAATTTCTGCAAAACTCTGCATTATGCAGTGGCACAGAATTCCCCCAGGTGTAACACCCATCTATAAATACCAAACTCGCTTCCGTGCTGTCCATGGCATATTTTTTTTGTGATGAGGAATTGCTACAGACCACAGCAGTGGTTCTCCAATATAGAAACTTCATAACTAAAGCTGTGTCCTTTTTGGGGTAGAAATCTCATCAGCCAACAAGCAGCACTAACTCAGTTAACTTCATTTCTATTACTTTTTTCCCCCACTTTCCAGTGCTTCCTTTGCTGGCCCCAGATACTTTTTGCCCTTCCCCATAATATGCTACTGTCTTCCTCCTCAACCTACAGCCACTCGCAGTACCTGCATCTAATTCCTCTAATTCAAATGCACAAGCTAAGCACCAATTGCCACAAAAACAACACATTTTACAGGTAAGTTTTTAGTTGAAAAGTCATCTGTGTTAACATATATGAGATTAGATGAACCGAGGTTATGTATTAGTGAGGAACTGGATGTGTAGTATATAGCTTTGTGGTTGAAGACAAAGGGAGTTTGTTGGGGGTATGAGGGATATATGAGACTATTTGGTCGTTCTGACACTTGCTTTACTTTTCTTTTTTCTTCCTTTAAAATACCCAGGCAATTAAATAGAAAAAGTAATTCTCCACTCTATCTTTGCCTAGACTAAGATTAAGGGGTGTGCTATTACAACAAGCTGACTAATGCAACCAATTAGACTATAAACAGGGGCTGTCTTCTTGTTCTGTGTTTGCTTTGTAGTGCTTAGCTTAGTAGGATCCTAGTTCATGACTGGAGCTCCTAGATGCTACCACAATATAAAAACAGTAGATTACACTTATTAGCAATCCTTCACCTGCCATGAAAAGGTCACCATTATGTGGTAGTTGCCAATAAGAGGAAGGTAAGTTTGTGGTGCTGCAGGCAAGGTAGAAATTGTTGGGACATGCCTTCTCTTGCTGCATCCCTGCAAATTTGCCATAGAGCAGGGCAACATTGGTGAGAGGCATGGTTCAATTCCCACTCTCCATTGAAAGCCCTGGTATCTGGGCTGCAGCCCTCCCTCTCTGCTGCTCAGCACACAGTTTTCCCTCCCATCCTACCCTGATGGGATTCCAGCAGGGGCTCACCTTTTGGGTGCAGAGAGAGGTGCCCAAGCTCATCTCTTGTGTGATCCTTGGGTGTAGGCAGTTTGTGGTGTGTTGTCAGTGAAGGAAGCGTTAAGACATGCAGGGCACTGGCTGCAGCCCCTCAAACCTGCCTTTGTCCAGGGGCCTTTTTTCTTCTCCTAAAAAAATTCACAATAAGTGGCATGTTAATATCTAAATCCCATTAACTTTAAAATCAAGGGGATGGGTTTTTTTTCGCATAATGTTATTATTTGGAAGTTATCATCAGGACTGCATCCATTGTATAAAATGTTTGCAAAGCGAGGTTGGACAATAATTTTTGTAGGGGGGGCCACTTCACCAATTTTTCTATAGTGGTGATAGGCTGGCCCCAAAAGGGGCAGGGCCTCAGCTGGAAGGTGAGGTTCCCTCTGGGCACCGCGTGCCCCTGCTGGGAGAGGGAGGAGATTTCACGTATTCCCTCATAGGGCCAGGGGAGTATGCAAGATCTCTTGCACCCACACCTACCCTGGCAGGGTGTGTGGTGTCTAGAGGAAACTGCCAACCGTTGCCTTTGGTGCTGCTTGTGTAGGTGTGTGGGTTACCCTTGCCTTTGGTGGGAGGACAAAACTTCACGCACTCCTCCGCAGCCCAGGCTCGAACTGGCTTGGGGGCTGGGAAGTGTGCAAAGTCTCCCACCCCTGCCTAGATGGAGTACGCGATGCCCAGAGGGAGCTGCCAGCCAGTTTGAACTGCTGGCGGTTCCCTATGGAGCTGCGTGCCCCTGGTAGGGGGAGGAGACTTCATGTGCTCCCTCACCCTTGGTTCTCGATTGGCCTGAGAGCAGGGGCACATTAGGGTGGGCTGCAGGCCATATCAAATGGCTTGGCAGCTGGATTCGGCTTGCTGCGGGCCATATCTTGCCCACCTCTGTGGCAAAGCCTACTCAAGACAAGGCAGTGTGTACTTTAGCATGTACTAAACTGGTCAAGTTAAACTTTAGGGCTGTGTCTAAACTGGCCAGTTTTTCCGGAATATCAGCTGCTTTTCCAGAAAAACTTGCCAGCTGTCTACACTGGTCGCTTGAATTTCCGCAAAAGCACTGACTTCCTACTGTAAGAAATCAGTGCTTTTTGCGGAAATACTATGCTGCTCCCGTTCGGGCAAAAGTCCCTTTTGCGCAAAACTTTTGCGCAAAAGGGCCAGTGTAGACAGCTGAGATTTGTTTTGCGCAAAAGCGCATCTAGATGGGCCATGGACGCTTTTGCTTCAACTACCCCAGACTAACACGGCTACATTTCTATCACTTTTCCGCAAAAAGTGCTTTTGCGGAAAAGCGTCTGTGCCAATCTAGACGCTCTTTTCCGAAAATGCTTTTAACAGAAAACTTTTCCGTTAAAAGCATTTCCGGAAAATCATGCCAGTCTAGACGTAGCCTAGGTCTTTTCATAAGCAGCGTAACATGTTGAAGGCAGTGTGCCTTGTCTACACTGGATGTAGCTGACATTCTAACAATAATGTATCACTTATTCTGTTAGTCCAGACTAGTGTTCTCAGCATAACTTTTGGCTCATGCTCCTCTGATTTATTACATCAGTTCTATGCTAGTGTCACAACACTGATTTCAGTAGATCAGTGGAGTTGTATCAAAATAAAACTCATGTAACAGAAAGCAAGTTATGGCTTCAAATATTAATGAGGCCCAAAACAGTATAGTTAAATGCTCAAAAATGTATTCAAGAACTGCAAAAGTTAAAGCTGAAGGCCTACATTTTTATTGTGCCACCTTATGTATATTATGCAATACTAGTTAAGATTTAATCACTAATTTAATCTTGTAAACACTTGTGTATAACATGCAAAATCATGTCCTATTCTCATCTGGAATATATTTCCATAGTTTTATTGAGAAAACTGTGCAATTATGGAATTATGCCAGATGTATTCTTGTTGAACATCTGGCCGAATATGTGTTCACATAAGTAGAACTTATGGGTCAAGTTTTATTCTAACAGCACTTTTACACATTAGGACTGATTCCTTTGATTACTATGTGGACATATTGTAAATTCACACAAGTGTAACCAAAGGCAGAATATATCTCTGCAAACATACTGGGGCAGAGTTAACAGCTGTACTTCAATTTTGCAGTCCTTAATGTTTCATTAAATATGCTTTTTGCATTTTATTATACTATTCTATTCCTTTGAAAATATCTGACTGAATTGGCTATTTACATTTAGTTACTCCTTTATATTTGTAAAGCATTGATTTTACTAATCACTCTTAAAATATACTGATTGTTTTAATTTAGATTAAGGTATAAATCAGTGTTTCTCAAAGTTGTCTGTGGACCCATACTGAGAGAGCTGCTACTGGGCTACTCTGATTTGTTTACTTACCACTCTGCAGCCACAGAGCCTCATGGCTCCCCATTGGCTGCAGTTCGCCATTTGCAGTCCAAGGGAGCCACAAGAAGCAGTGTGATCCTGGCTTCTGCTTCCTGCGGCTCCCCTTGGCTGCAAACGGTGAACTATAGCCAGTGGGAGCTGCAAGGTAAACAAACTGGAACAGCCCAGGAGCAACTTTCTCAGAAGGGGTCCGCAGACAACACTGAGAAACATTAGTATAAATAGATAAGAAATTGCCTTTTTAATTTTGCTCTTATTCAGTTTGTGAAGTGTTTAATTCCAAAATTCAATTTCATAAATTTCAATCACAAACCATACATAGGCTGTACTGAACTGCTCAAAGCACTTCATGCTAAGCTTTTAAGAATACCAGCTATAGGCCCAGAGAAAGTATTTTATATATGTATTGTTATTTTATGAACTAGGATTTGGGAACATTATTTAGGAAATTACCATAAACTACTATACTTGTATGTAAGACTTCATTTAGACAATATATCAACAAGGAGAGTAGTATCAGTAATTACATTATATAGTACTTTTATTTTTTGCAGTTTGGTTAAAATCTTTTTACATGAAGTGGTGAATCTCTAAACTTATTTAACACAGATAGAAACCTACTCAGATTTACTGTCCTCTATTCTAAATAATCAGAGCCCTTCAACTTGCATGGAAGAACCAGGTGTAAATGATCTCATCCCTCCATGTTTGTTTTTTCTTTTGCATTGTCGCCAGCAACTTTTTATATATCACAGTGCTATTTTAGCATTAAATGTTTTCAAGATGAGAAGTCAGACTGAACTATTCCATTATGTCCACGATCACCTCATGCCAGAATTAGGAGCATGGTTATAGAGGGCCATTCCTCAAGATTCTATTTATAGTAAAGTAGATTTGTGCTTTAGAATACAGTCCTATCTGTCTGCTGTTGCTATTTTATTCCTAATTCAAAGAAAAACATGCTGAATGCCCTACTTAGAACATATTATTTTAACAGTTGGATGTACCAAATCTCTAATCACACATCAGCTGTATCTACACTCTAATCTGGAATCCTTTCTGTGCCAAAAGATGTCACTTAGGGAACAAACAAGGCTCTGCTATTTCTGTCTGTCATGCTGTTTGGTGGAATGGCTACCGTGTTGTGTTTCTGTATCTTAACATTTTACAAGAATATGTTACTTGCAGTGTTCCCTCTAAGCTGCACAGCAACACAGCTTCACAGGTGATTAATCAGCCCAGTCTGGTCAGTCAGCTCCATGCAGGGAGCCCTGAGCCTTTGACTGGGCGGAGCTGATTAATCACCGGTGAAGCTATGCTGCCCCACAGTTTAGGCCAGTAACCAGTGTTCCCTCTATCATTCAACCCCCAATCTGGAGGACCAGCATTCTGCCTTTTGTCTACTCCCTAATCTTTGACCTTTCTGGCTTTGGTGATCCTACCAGAAGTCAGAACTCCTTCCAGCACATCTCTAAGGGTCATTGGAACACACACATCTTCCTGTTGCAGCATGGTGTAATCCCCAGGAAAGGATGTACAGTAACTATAGGATTGTAAATCAATGTCACAACAATTTATGTTCAAGTTAGTTTTCATAAATTCCTTAACAAATGTAAATAATGACTGAACAGTTGAGGTAAATCAGAAAATAAATTGAATGATGGTTAGTATAATCCAAAATTCACTTTATATTCTATTTTGCTGTTATTGCTGTGAAATTGTTCATCATTTTCATCTAATAAAATGCCAGCACTCTGTATGTGACACAATTTATTTTTGGTTATGAATCCTTGAAGTGTTAATCAGGATGCTATATTTTTTTTTCATTTACTTGTTTTTTCTCATTTGAGAGACTGCCTGGTTGGACAGCCTATGAAAGTGAAATAATTTTCATGAAAACAAACAAAATTCCGGGAGAAGTAAAATTATAGTAAAGGACCAGTCCTGCTCCTATTGAAGTCACTGGAACAGGATAGATCCTTAAACATAGTTTAACGAAGAACAATGTTTAGAATATGAAATATAATTCTGTAAAAAAACCACTGCTGTCAGAATTCAGTATCACTTCACACATTTATTCCTTACTGTTTCCAAATTATGTACACATTAATCAATATAACATTTCTGTGAAGTAGATAAGTATTTCCATTGTACAGACTGGGTGTCTATGGCACAGAGTGAAATAATTTGGCTGAGTGAGTCCTGTAGAAAGAGCAGGATTAGAACTCAAGAGTTTATTTTCCTAGATCCATGTATCTGTAATATAAAAAGCAGAGCACAGCATTGTCTAAGTGGCTGTATGTAAAAAAGAAGGGGTTACTGCCAGTATAGCACTAACAAACATCATGTAGTAAAAGTAGTCAAGTTAAGTAGATTATTGATTACATTGATGTTTGGCTACAGTCACCCCAGTGGATAAAAAGAAAAATAACATTGACAAGATTTGACAGGTCTGATAACTGGAAATATTCAGCATGCCAGGATAATGATGTTGAAGCCAAGAATCTATCCTTGCATGTCTTTTACTAAAGAAAAACACCCAAGCTGTTTTAAAGGGGTATTGTTTTTATTTAATTATTAGAAAACACATTACAAGAGAATATTACTGCACTTAAATAAAGTTTTAGGTGCAGTAAATGTAAAACTTCTATTATATTCAATTGGACTGGGATTTCACAGTTCTATTCAGATGGAAAAGCTCTACAGTACTAGATTACCCCAGGACTGTGAGAGATTCACTGAGTATTTTTGTGATAACTGTAACAATCTTTCTTAATTAGTTTAAGAACTATTTTTGAAATTTTTGAACATTCTGTTAAAATTGTTATCTTGTATTTCAGTTAATAGGATGTGGTCTAAGATCTGGTCTACATGACTTTAGATCAAACTTAGCTGCATTAGGTCAATTTTCTAAACAATGAGTCCTCTTCTGCCAAGCCTATTCTGGCACAGCGGGGCAGTCTAGATATGCCACAGTCAACAAGGGAAGCTTTTGTTGACCGCTCTGGTAAACCTAGTCAAGACTGCCCTGCTGTGCCAGATCAGCTGATCATCGGCATAGTGCGGCGGCCATTTTTATTTTAATGAAGCAGGGATTATTTAAATCCCCACTTCTTTGCCTATGCCGAATAAACTATTTTACATGGCTCCGTCGATGGGGCCATGTAGTCTAGACGTAGCCCTAAACGGGAGGGTGTGTGATGGGGTGTACTCTCCTTGCACTGAGCAGAAGAGGTTTAACTTAGCCCTGAGAGGGCCACACCCCCTTTTCCTTACTGGGCAAGCTTGGGCTGCAGTGCTATAAAAGAGAGGAGCTCAGTTCATTTGGGCTGGCAGCTGGAGGGAGAGGACATGCCTGTCTAGTTCCCTGCAAACCCCAGTGACTGACCAAACACCGAGACTCTACCACACAGTCTGGTGACCCGACACAGCTAGAGACTGCACAGGTTCCAGAAGCAAGTAGAAGTAGCCAGATGGCAGAAGAAGGAGGGGAGATGGAGAGCCACCAGTGAACGGAGACAGGAAGCAGGCCAGGGACCTCGACGGCTACAGGGTGAATGAGCCATGGTCAGTGAGTCATTGTGTTGTAGCTGGAATTTCCCCACTGACTTGGGCTAGAGCAAGCCACTAACAGGACCCTGGAGTCCAGTGAAGTGGGAGGGCCTGGAGCCCCCTGCTGGGGATCTAAACCTTTCCCAATTCTACTGCCCCTTAAATAGATTCTTGGGTTGCATGGGGACTGTTGAACAGTGCTTCCCTGTCAGTAGGGGCTAGATATAGATTCTGACCAGGAGACTAGAGGGAAGAAGTAGACAGACTTTGGTGTGTGAGATTAGAGTCACTGGCTGGGGAGAAGGGACGAATACAATGGAGTCAGGCACAAGGTGGGCATCCTCAGCCTGCCCTGGATAAGGTCTTCACTTCAGCCATGTGGCACCTCCCTCCCTCCACCATAGACGCAGATGCTTGTCTAGCTGCGGGAGCTGCTATTTGAAGGCATTGAGTTGCACAATGCTTTCAAAGCAGAAGTGAACCCCAACATGTTCCTTAACATGCTTGCCACCAAACCAAGCCCAGATTAGGGATGCAAAATCCCATTTAATTGGTTAATCAATTAAATGTAATGTTTAACCGGTTAACCAGTTAATGGGAGGAGGCAAGTGAGTGCCCTCTCCAGACAGCTGGAGTGCCCCCCCCCTCCCGCCTACTGCAGCTGGACTGGAACAGTGTCCCTGCCTGCGAAGTGTCCTTTCCCACCACAGACAGGGGCTGCTTCAGTCTAGTTGCAACAGCTTCTGCCTGCTGCAGTGCACCAAGGCTTACCCCAGCCAGGCTGGAGTGCCCCTGCAGCGGGCCCCATTGTGCTGGAGCAGCCCCATGCCCGCAGTGGGCAGCGAGCTGCTCCAGTCCCCATCAATTAACCAGAACTGGTAAGCATCACCCATTGTGGTTAATACTCTGGTTAACTGGCTGACCTTGTGGTTTACCTGCTGCAGAAGGGGCACTTAAAAGCATAACTTTTGCCTTGTACAAAATATATGTCTGTTGTCTTCGACAGATGTTCTTTTATGTTAATAGATTATACATTGTAGAATACAGAATATCTCCTGTAAAGTCTGCCCTTCACTTGTTTCTTTATAGTGGGTACATTAGTGAGCCTGTTGCCCACTGCCTCTTGGCCTCTGTTTGGATAGCGCAGATCTGAAGGTGAAAATATCACTGACATGACATGTTAATTGAGCAAATGCAATCTGCCCACACAGAGAGGACACAATTAAATGCTTGAAGGAGAATGATGGTGCAGGAGATGTGAATGGAACATGAGGAGAGCATACAGAGAACATGAAGTGAAGACACAGGAAGACATCTTGAGCATCCTGGGGGAGATGGGAATGTGGCTGGTAAACTCACAGGAGAGTCAGATGCCCAGAGACCCTTTCCGGCCCATGCTGAACACCACATTTTCTCCTCACCAAATTTCATAGCAGCCTTCTTTTCCAGACACTTTAGATTGAGGGGAAGGAAGTGAAGGGCAGCCTTATACTTAACCCTCCAGAGAACAAAAGGCTGTCATTCTCACACATGTGTCATTGCTGAATAGAGGGATTATAATATGCTGCTTTTCCTTGTTCCTCCCCCAAAACTCCTGCCTTGAACTCCCTTTCAATTCCTGCTTCCTTGTGTTCCCTAAATAAAAACACTTCATTTCTTAACAATATCTGTATTACTTGTGTTTAATTGAAGGGGGGCAGGTTTATAGGGTTTGCAGGCAAGCATTCTTAACTTGAGTACCCTGTATTAACAGGAATATATGGGACTGTCATATCGCTGTCTGGCCATTCACAAAGCTGGTTTTACAAAGCATCTCTGATTTGTAGTGCCCCTCAATGTGCTCTCCTTATTGTGCTGTTGTCTTGCTGCTCATAATTGTTAGATAGGCATTTGCCTTGGACTTCCACCCTGCCATAAAATTTGCCCCTTACTTTCACAAATATTATGGAGGACATAGCAGGCTGCCACACCAATGGCAATCTTGCTTTCACCAAGGTCTAACCCCATCAATAAACTGCAAACCCTTCCCTGTAAATGTCCAAAAAAACATTCGACCACCATTCTGCACTTGCTCAGCCTGTTAAACTGCTCCTTATTGTGGTCGAGGCTTCCTGCCTTCATAAAGCACGGGAGCAGAGGTTATGTTGAGTCTCCAATGATCACTAGTTGCATTTTAACATCTACAATGATAATTTTCTGGTATGGGAAGAAAGTTTCATGTTTCAGCTTTCTGAAAAGAGCGGTCTTCCTAAAGATGTGCGCATCATGCACCTTTTCTGACTATGCCCTTGTTGATGTGTACAACACAACTGAGAAGTAGCCCTAGCAGTTTGTGTACTCTTTTGCAAGGTGGTCAGGTGCCAAGATAGGGATGTTTGTTCCATCTGTTGCTCTACCATAGTTAGGAAATCCCATTGTGACAAAACCCTCCACTATGTTCTGCATGTTTCCTAGAGTAACTATCCTTCGTAGCAGAAGGGTATTAATTGCCATGGCTACTTGGATCATAGCAGCCCTCACTATAGATTTTCCCACTTTGAATTGATTCCCAACTGACTGGTATCTGTCTGGTGTTGCAAGTTTCCACAGGGCTATTGCCACTCACTTCTCAACTGCTAGAGTGGGTCTCGTTCTGGTATTGCAGCGCTTCAGGGCAGGGGAAAGCAATTTTCAAAATTCCATGAAGGTGGCTTTATGCATATGAAAGTTTTGCAGCCATTGCTGGTTGTCCCATAGCCACATAACTATGTGGTCCTGTTAGTCTGTGGCACCAGAACTAGCATTCCAATGTGTCAACAGGATTGACTTCCATCAGAATCTGCCAAATGCTTGAGTCAAGTATTTCATACATGTGTGTGTTTGTGGCCTCCTCACATTCTTCTTCACTCCTCTGGATCCTAGTTAAGCTCTGGACATACTGCAGCAGAAGGTGTGAGATGTTTGCTATGATAGCCATGGCAGTTTGCTGCTGAATGGGGTCCATGTTTGCCCTGCTATGGCATCTGCATAGATAACCAGGGAAAAAAGGGCCTGAAAAGATTGTTTGCTTTCAAGTTGGTGGGAGGGGGAAGGAGGAGATGACCATATGCACCAAGAACTACCCGCTTCACTGTTGTGGTCCCATTTGCAACTGGGAGCCTGTAACAGGGCATGGCTCACCACCATAGGTGCTTCCTATTGGTCACTCAGGGAATCAGCTCTCGGATGCTGGAGCGCCCCCTTCTGGGTGGTGTCTTGCCTGTTGTTACTTGTTGTTCTCCTCCACTCTGTGTCAGGGCTCACGTCCCTTCCAGACTGTCACACCCTCCTGCATGGGTACTTCCCTACCACAGTGCACCCACACTCTGGAGTTCTCCCCCTCTGGGAACCCCCAATCCTCCTGTTCCCACCTTAGCAAGGGGGTGCTGACTTGCTGCCTTTGCCTACTCTTGCTGCTTCCCTGCAGCCTTAGTACACTCAGGCCTTGCTTCAGGCCCTGCAGCCTGGGAGCTTGTCTGACCAGAGCTTCCCAAATCTGCCTGCCATTACATAGTCCTGCTCTATCTATAGCCCTAGTATTCTCAGGCCCTGCAGCCTGGGAATGAGGTCAAGCCCGAGCTCCCCAGCTCTGCCTGCCTCTTCCTAGCACTGCCCTGTCTCAGGAAGCCTTCAGCTTCCCTAGCAGCCAGGTATCTCCTGCTCCCCAGCCAGAGCAAGAGTATATCTTTTTCCACCCCTCCAGGAGCCTTTATTTATACAGCCCTCATTTGGGCCCTAATTGGCTCATACTGGCCACAGCTGCTGGCTCCACTGCACCAGCCCTCTCCCAGGGCAGCGTTTTAGCCCTTAAAGGGCCAGAGTGAGACATGCCCCATCATAGAGCCTAATTCAGAATGCATAGGGGTAGCAGGAACAGTGGGATATCTCCCCACAGTTTATCACTGTCACTGGTAGCCACATTACTGGGATGCACTATGTTGAACTCTTGCTCACAGTGGGTACATGAGCCTTTGACTTTACAAAATTGGGTGCTAATAAATTTGACCTTATATTATAACGTAGACATGGCCTTAGATCCCAAATTAAGTGAGTAGCTTCATAACAGCTGTTGGTCCAGGGCACTGTGTGAACTTATTTAATTGAATCTTTATGTATGGCCATATTGAGAGCTCCAGTTATGATTGCATAATGGATACATTTAATTTTTGTAATGCTAACTGTGCTGTTCTTCCAGCATGTTCTTTGTGAGGGCCTGTGATAGTCATACTTTAAGGACAGTAGACATATCGCAAAGCTGCAACATTATTCTTGGCAGACCCATTCCTGAAATCAGTCAGTTAACCAAGAGATGTAAATATGCAACAAACCCCAAAATGAAGAGTATAGTCAACTGATTGCAATAAAATCTCAAATGTACAACAGAGTATTTCTGCTGAGAAGGAAACCAGGTTTTGTTGTCTCCACTTTTACTCTTAAGAACAGACATACTATTATTACTAGAGGATTTACCCTGTATTGCCCAGGTCCTTAACTGAAATAATTTTTTTTGTTTTTCTTCATTTAAATCATTGCTCTGGAGAGGGGCTAGGGATGAGGGATTCAGTAGGCAGGCTGCCCTGGGGAGAGGTGACTACCCAAGCCCCCTCTCACTGCAGCAGCTTAGGGCTAGGTGAGAAGCGCCTTTCCATTGTTACCGCAGTGAGGACTTCTGGGGGAGGGGTGCATGTCCCTCAGCTGGTAGACAGACAGACAGACAGACAAACTCTCTGAAATATATAGTAGATAGTTGTCCTTTTCTCCATGCCTGCCCTCTACTGCCCCAATGGGGCTATAGCTGTCCCAGTTCTCATCTCTGGCCCTTACTGCCCCTCTTTGGCCATTATCTAATATATAAAGGAGAATGTTTGTAAGTTTGTGCACTAATAACTTGGACACTATAAGAGCTACCGCAACCCAACTTTGCATGGGACAATCTTTCCTCCAGGAGAAGGTTTTAAGGTACTTTTGGACCCGATCGGGGTCCCGCCCTGCCCCCCATGGCACCTGCAGCCCTGGGCGTGAGCTGGGGCACCCCTCCTGCATGTAGCCTCCCATGACTCGCCCCCTCCCACCCGCGAGGTTACATAACTGACCCTTCCCTCCCCCACCCTCCATCGGCACGCAGTGCCATCACCCCCATGCACACAACAGCTCAGGCTCCCCTCTTTCCCCCGCAGCACCTGCAGCCTTGGACACGAGCTGGAGTGCTCCTCCCGTGAGTAACCTCCCCTCCACCTGGGGTCGCTTCCCACTTGCCACCCCCCCCATCTGGAAACCAAAACCGAAGCCGGCCAGCCTTTCTGCTCAGTTCGCTGGGCTTATCTGAGCAGAAGGAATCCATGTGCCTGCAGCAGCGCAGGGTGGAGGGCCCGGGTTAAACCCTAGATGCGTTACACTGCTGTAAAGCCAGCTGGCTGCTGTTCGTGCTGTGAGTGGAGCTCCTTTGTGTCTGGTTCCAGCCATCGGAGTTAGATGTGAGCTCTGAGATTTTGCTTGCCAAGGCAGTGCAGGTGGATCCCTGAGCCAACCTTGCAAAGATAAGTCCCCTTGCTACTGGCCGCATATGTACTGTTTTCCTGGGGGCTGGCTGCTCAATCCTGGGGGGAGGAGGGTCCTGCTGCTCTCAGAGGGTCAGGTGTGGGCCAGGAGCCATCAGCCCCCAGGGTCTGTGGCTCTGGAGGTCCCCTGGCTCAGGGTTCCCTCCTTTCCTAAATTTTCTAAATTTTGTTCCTCCGGTTTCCCGAGCAAAGCGGGGTAAGTCCTGCTAGTACAGTATAACTGTCCCTGCTAGCAGACCTCTCCCTTTCAGTTTTATGAAAAAGGCATAACCCATTCTCCTGGCAAACACTTATCTTGTGGTAAGTTATCATGATAGGAAGCTTCATACCTTTCTCTTCCCATTAAAGGAGGGGTTCTTGAGCAAACAGACTCACAGACACAACCTCTCTCAAATAGATAGTAGGGTTGTTGGTTTTTTTTGGATTTTTTTTTGGTGGGGCTAAACATTCTTGAGAATTACATGTTATACAAGAGGAAGAACTGATTTTCATAGAAGTCCACTTCCTAGCTACCTCTGCATCTTTCTGTGGTTGAAACTACAAAAGGGCATCTTAAATGTTTTTACTGGTTGGTTTACCAAATAAACTTAATGAATGTGATGCCAATTTCTGCATCCTTGTTCTAGTTTGTGTGCTACAGAACAGAAAATGCTTCCCATAGAATACAACTTTAAGTGATTTGTATTTTGTAATGCACTCTACTGAAAGCTTCTAACTTATTTAATATTTGGCATAACAGAGCATGAAAACTGATTCACGACTTTTATCATGAATGCCATTTCAAATGATGGAAAATCTGTATCGCTCAATTAACATGCGTCTAATCAAGGACACAAAGTAAAACTTCTGTACATGATGAATGATTTATATATGGTATATCATGTTGCATAAATTATGGGGACACCATTAGAAGCTCCCTAATATACTGATATATCAATACAGTTTTACTACAAAAAGCAGGTTAGATGTTGGCCTTCTATTTGAGGCAGCCTGGAGGTCTTATCCTTTTACTTAATTCACCACATTAAATGCTAATAGTTCTATCTCGTAGTTTTAATACATTTTGTAACTATTTTTGTTATAATATTACCAAAAATTAGAGTAAGTGGAAACTGAGGTATTAATTAATCAGTGACACAAGGTAAATTTAAAATACCATGAAAGAGAAATGCTGTGAAGGTGGAAATATTCATTTTTGGGGGGGTTGTAATTTACTCACTTGTTTTGTGCAATTTCATAGAGTTTCAGTAACTTAAGCGTTATGAAAGCTTTATTTTAAATGCATGCTTTCCCAGTATTCAGAATTTCTTGTGCATTTTGTGCTCACTAATACCAGTAAAGCACATGACTGGAATAAGGTGCACAATTACAGTACCCTAGGAAAAGCTGAGGGAAATACTGGCACAATGCTTCCTAGCAAACTGTGACATGCAGAAGAAGAAAGTATTCTATGCCGTCTCAAGGGTGATGTATTGTTCCTTCACTCTGTTAGCCTGAGTAGTGCACGTCTTGGGGGATGGTATTCCTCTCCCTTGTCCTCTTTGGGTATCAATAAAGGAACAGTCATGTGCTCTCACAGAAGAGAGCATATGATTGTGTCATTCCCTTGGATGGAGAGACACAATCAATGCTGTGGTTTCTAAGTTAGGATGTATCTTATTGGTATATGTAAGGTAACCTGTAAATCAAAATAACTGAAATGAATGAGCACAGGAGCATTTCCCCTTTCTCTTGGTGTACCACTTATCCATGACTACTACCAAAGCCATTTTAGTGCTGTGACCTGGTTTGAATCCTGATTTCAAGGTTCCAGGATGATGATATATAGAAGCCATTGGAATGATGTTGCTGCCATTTTCCATAATAATAAGGAAGAAGATCTCTGAGAAAGCAGTGGAGAAAAACAAATAATGAATGAGTTCCAGAGGTTATTAGATTTCTCTCTCAATGAAGAGAGGATTGGGGGCTGGACTGAAAATTAAGACATGAGATTTAAATTGCAATAAATCCAAGAAGGATTGAACATGCTTTTCATGTCCTAATGTCATTCAGTACTCTAATGAATATAAGACATGAAACTGATTGGCTAAAATAATTGTGTGGCTAAAATACAAAAAAAGTGTTTATCTAGAAATGTCTGTTGTGGGAAAGGTAAGTGAGGTTACTAGCATCCTTGTTTTAAGGTAAACATTCTACTAAAGAAATGTTACATGCTCAGATTTGGAAAATTACCAGGGCCCCAGAAAACACTATTTGTAGCTGATTTCATATTACACTAGATAACACAGAGGACTGATATTGGAAAATATACCTCTAAATCACTGGTTCAAATCTAGCAGCAAGCTTTGGTCACTAGCTTATTGCTATGCAGTGGCATATACAAAATAATTACTTACTCTTTGTATAACGTCATAGGTCACCAGTTCAATATAAAGGGTTGTCCCTTGAAATGTAAGTTATTGCAGTCTATATTTTTTTGTGCCATCTAAAAAAAAGTTAAGTTTGGCACTAATGACCTCTTCCTGTCATTCTCAGAATTAAGTACTTTCTTATGCTTGAAAGATGCTCTCTCTGTCAACTCAAGGCACATACACTGGAAGCGAAACAATTTAGTGTTACTACTCGTGAACCTGTCCTATGCATAAATGGAGGTTCTTATATCTCTGTACTATTAGAAGACTACATTAATTTAAAAATATGTATTTTTTTTTTACATATTTGTCTCGAGACAGCAATTCTATTCTGGGTGCAAAGTAGTTGCTAGAGACAAATTAGAGTTAATGGTCTGAGGCAAAACATCTCTTCCCAGCCACTCAGAAATGCCTTGCATCTGAACAATTACTGCTTAAATATTTGCACCTTCTTAATTATAGATTGTACAGCAGCCTAATCACATAAGTAATGGAGCATTAATAAATAACAATAATAATTAATAATAAGATGATAATAAAATAAAATTTAAACAATCCCGGTAAAGTATGAAGGTAGGTTTCACATCAGAACTTGAAAAACAAATCAAAGTAATGAATTTTTATACTTTTGAAGTATTTATCATCTTATTGATTGGAAATGCAATACAAATAACAGTCTCATTGAAAGGAGTGGTTCCTTTTCTTTGCTCATCTTGCTGATCAACGATACAATTGAGAAATAATAAAATATGCCTCTGACATACTTTAAAATGGATTGCTTAAATAGTGCATGTTCAGCCTTTTTTTCTTTGCCTTTTTAATATTGGAATATAGAACACACCTAAGGGAAAGCATGGAGCTGTAGATTAAATCACAAATGTATTATTATAAAAGCATCAAAAATATTCTGCAAGTATAAGCATGGTATCAGTTAAAATACCATATTAAAAGTGTATTAAGGCTTTGGCTTTTGCTCACAAATAAAGATGAAATCTTCAATCTCTTGTCACAAGAGGGCATAGTAAGGGAAGCATTAGGGATTTTGTTCCTTTTTGACTAGGGACTAAACAATGTATCCTGTAGTGAGGATGTTAAAATAAGTGTAACTAAGTAACTTTATAACCACTGAAAATGTCAGTGGCTACAAGTGAAATGGTGGCCTATCTTCCAGAAGCTAGTGCGCTACAAGAGACCGCTTTTAAGCAGTCTCCCTGTATGTACCAGCTCCTCTGTGCTATCCTGTTCTGCTGTCTCTGATACTCTGTGGAGTAGCAGGCAGCTCCACAGGAGCTGTTGCATGTCAGGAGCTGGCTTCTAAGCCGGCTCTGTGGTTACCAGGAGCTTGTGTGTAACTGAATGATAACTGTTGCCCAGGCTCATCAGCTAATTGTGTACACTGCTACACTTCCACATCCCTATACTGTAGATGTCTATATTTTCCTAAACATTTTGATTTCTGTGGGATCTAAAACATTGTTTTCTGCACATGCTTAATAATTCCTATTATGTAAACAATACAAAACAGTCCTTGGCATGTGTTTACAGTATATTCAAGACAAGAGATAATATAGAATATAGTGAGAATCCTAGACAGAAGCAAAATGCTACTTTTCCGGGAGGTTTTTTCATTATGTATGTTTCTCATGTACTATTTATTTATAAATGGGACCCTACTAAATTCACAGTCCATTATGGCCAATTTCATGGTCCTGGGATTTGAAAATTGGCAAATTTCACATTTCAGCTGTTTAATCCTGAAATTTCACAGTGTTGTAAGTGTGAAGTTACATGGCTACTAAAATGCTACCCTTGGGGGCAGAGCTAGCAGCCAGTGAGCTCTCAGCCCCACTCCTGGGGAGTCCCCTTGCCACATTGTGCTGCTGCCTCTGCCTTTGTTTAAAAATCAGCCCCCCCCCTTGCAGCCTCCCCACTGCTGCCTCTGATATAGAGGAAGCCGCACAGGGCAACAGCAGCTGCTGTAGGGGAGGGGGTGAGCTCCCCACAGATAGAGGCTGCTCCGGCATCCCACGGGGCAGTAGATGGCAGTTGGTTATTAAACTGGCTCCCTGCATGGACCAGCTCCCACCTGCTGCTACACGCTTCTGCCTCTGATACAGAGGCAGCCGTGTGGGGCGGCAGGCAGCTCCCTATGCATGCTCTTCATTTAAAACTCAGACCAGTGGGCTGTGACTGAGACAGTCTGCCGGTCCAAGTTTAAAATGCATAATATATGTCTGGTCTGGTCCCTTCCTCCCCCCTCTCCTCCCCTCCCCCTCTCCCCGTCAGAGAAGTTTTCTGGGGAGGAACAAATCTTGGCCTTCCCCTGCCCGGTTGGAGCTAGGAAGCCTCTTTGATGGGGCAATCCTAGGAACAAGGAGACAGCAGTTTTCATGGGGAAGGGTTTATTTCACCATCCATGACCTTTTCATGGCTGTGAAATTGGTAGGGCCCTATTTATGAAGTACCATTGCTGTCCAGACAAGAAGGTCACTATCCAGAAAGGTTAATAATCTAAATTGAATTAAAAGGAGAAAAGAAAAGACAATATGAAAAGAAGTTGAAGGAAAGAAGACAATGAGAAAGGGAGAATATTCTTTGGACACTATTAGGAAAAAAGCATATATTGCATTTTATTTTCTGTTAATTAAAATAGCTTCGTTTTTGTTAGTAATACGATCAATTGCAAGAGAAAGAGCAAAAAGTTTCAGAACTGAGTTTAGAGAAGAATGGTGCCCCAAACGGGGAGAAGTAGCAGCAATTGGAACATGCTGCCTCTCTTGTCTGCACGTCCTGTTGTCTTGGAAGGGAATAAACTGCATCCACAAAGGGAGTGTTATGGAATGTGCATGATCTCCATTTACCTTCTGGTACTTTTGCTGTAGGCTATGCCTGGATGCTCAGGCACAGATTGTACCGGGCATAGAAGTAACATGGAAAAGGTGATGAGTTTGTGATAGAATAAGAAATGGTTAGCTGTGTGTTTTTAAGGTGAGAAGAGTGAACAGGGTGCAAAAGTGGTGAAGGAAGAAATGAGCTATGATACCAGACAAGGCAGAATGATGAAGAACCTTCAAGTTGAACTTGGTGCAGAATCACTGAAGACAAGAGATGACTGCAGGGAAAAGGCAGTGACGTGGTTGAAGCAGCAGCAGAAGATGACTGTAGTGGCAGTGTTTTGCATAAACTAGAGAGATCAGATCTGTGCTCTTTTCTGATGTTATTTTATTGGAAAGTGGTGTTGGTAGATTCAAACAATGCCAGTTTAACTGTGATATATACTCAAATATGGAACCACTTATTCAGATGTTGGTAGTGATGTGAATGTGTTCTTCCACTTACTCTTAGCTTGCTTTAGATCATAGAATGATCTTCTGTACGCAGCTTGTTAATAGAAAGCCTGTTTGCATGAAAGCTTATGGGAAAAACTATGGCAATGGGGCCATTTGTAGCCATACCTTTTGAATACTTTTATTGGAACTGATATTGAATTGCAGTATTCAGAGAGATCAGCTGTGTCTTGGTCCAGTTTGAAGGTATACTTGTCTTTTATGGCTGCCACTTTAGATAGTCCTATTTTGTGTCTGATTTTTCTGCTTCCAGCTGCAGAAGATGCTGTTAATTTATGTTTTAATTTCAAAACACTATTTTCACTCTGCAAAGTTAACTCCTCCATGCCACCCCTTACCCAGTTCAGGAAGTTTTGATATTAGTATTGTTTGCAATGAGACTGGTAATATTTGCAGCTCATTAGTCAGGAGGGAAAGTACTCATCTGGTGTTTATGAAAGCTACAGCTATAGACAAATGGCTGTTGCTGTACATTAGGTGAACCATACTGAGTCCATACAATCCTTTGAGTCTATGTGGAAATGTATTATTCAGTTACGAAATTAGGAATCACAGCTTTCTAATGGAATTTTACTGGTATTTTTAACTTTAGGTTGTAAGATGTGAGACTTAAAATTGTCTTATATTGTGTGTTTGTCTTGGATCTTGGACCAAATGTAATTTCTATGGAGAATTCAATCCACTGGAGGCATTGAATACATTTTTGTGGCAGATGCGGGTATTTTCTTAATGTGTTGACTATTTGAAAACTGTTCAGAGGTAAATAATGTTAAAAGTAGAAAAAGGGCTTGATCTAGAACAAAGTCATCATTACCCCCTTGAATCTAGATCTAGAATCAAACTTCATGGTTCCATTGCTAGCTGCAAATAGTCCCAGGCAAAATGCATTAGTGAGCAGATTATTATTTAAGCATAAAAATTAAATTAAAATATAGTAAATACAGTGCAAATTAAGGTATAAAATTAATTCAGTTTGGCAGTTGGATGTATAAATGAAGTAATTTTGTATGGTTACCTTTGCTGCATTCCAGAGACTCACCCCAAACTCATGTCAGTTACATCCTTTATATATCAGTATGCACCATTATGTTATATACATATAGCCTATAAGCCATAGTGTGCCATGCCAAGAATTTTCAAGCAGCTGTTTTCACAGGGCTTAAGGAACATTTTAACTTGAAAATTGATGGCATGGTATATTCCTTTGGTAGACTTAACCTTGTGCTTTGACTAGGAAGCTGCAGTGAGCATGAAAGACTCACCTTTTAGTAGTCATGGCATAGACAGACTTAATTCAGTTGATGTGCTTCTTGTGAGCATAAATATTATTTGGTATGCTTACTCCAGAGCTAAAATATTCAGGATTTAAGAACAGAAGAACAGACGAATTATAAAACCATTAAAAGGTCATCAGAGAACCATATGACCATCAAGAAAATTATGATCCTGGGAAGTTCACATTAAAATTGCTCTAGAATAGCATCTTTTAGTATGCAAACTTTTAAAAGATCATATCCATAAAGTCTTAGCAAAACTTGGCCTCTATTAAGTTTTTTGACCATAGGAGCTGAAAGTATAAGTACAATATCTGCTTTGTCTGTGAAATAAAACAGGAGATCTACTCCTTGTCATGATCTTGGAAGCTGAATGTCTTGATACATGTGACTGACTAAAAATGCATGGTGCACTACTAATGAGAAAACATAACAGTATCTTCAAAAGTGATTGATAGCAAAGCTCACTGTTAAAAAAATGCCAATTAAAAGACTAGCCCCTTTTTAAAGGAATAGTCATTTTAATCTTTTAAAATCTCTTGCTGCTTTTCTCTACTATGGATGAAAGTTTTACTGTAAATAAATAAAACAATCAAAAAATTCTTCAACAAATCCTTTCTGAAGAAAATCATATCTAGTGCACACAAGTCCTGAAAGGGTAAATTAGACCACTTAATCTGGCTGCACTTGAAGGAAAGTCAGGGAGTGCTAAGACCTAATTGCTGGTGAAGTCCAGCTAAAGGAAAACCTGGGCCGAGTTTATAAAAACAGAAGGTGGCACAGAATTGGACTGCTGGTGAGTTAGTCTGCAGTCACTTCCTGGAAGAAGGGAGGTATATTTGGAGTTACAGTACCGTATAGTCTGCATTTACTCCCTGGGAGGATGTCAGTTTGGCTTGTAAAATCTGAGGCTATGTCTATACTGCAGGCTTCTTTCAGAAGAAGCTTTTCTGGAAGAGATCTTCCAAAAAAACTTATTCTGAAAGAGAGCGTCCACACTGCAGAAGTGCATCGAAAAAGTGATCTGCTTTTTCAAAAGAGAGTGTCCATACTGAATGGACACTCTCTCTGATGTAAGCTGTGATTGCTATGGACGGAATGGCCATCACGGCACCTGTGCTTTTTCCTCTTTCCTCTTCTTATGAAAGAACTCCCTCTTCCCCATCCACATAAGCCTTTTTGTGAAAGAGCTCTTTCACAAAAAGGCTGCTTCCTCATAGATTGAGGATTACCAATGCCAGAAAAACCCCTCTGTTCTTTTGCTTTGTCTTGTGGATGAACACAATTGCAGTGTGGACGTTCCTCAAGTTTTGTCGGAAAAACGGCCATTTTCCCAATAAAACTCTGTAGTATAGACATACCCTGAGATGGTGGGGAGAGCCAGAACGTGGAGTTTAGAAGCAAGGATGCATTTATCACCAGTATGTGGGAATGCATACTCCTCCTAATGTAACTTGCCTATATCCAGCCTCCAGTTTGTTCAATCTCATCTCCAAACAATCTCTCTTCTGCTCCTGGTTGTGTGGAGAGAAGAAAGGAACTGTCATGCTTATAGGTGCTGACTCTGTGGTACTCTGGGACTGGAGTGCCCGTAGTAGAAAACAGTGGATGTACAACACCTACCAGTCACCTGATGTTTGGCAGACCCTGCTGATCAGCTTCTACCCCTCCACTCCAGCATGCTGCCAGTGAGCTGTTTGATGGTGGTGGGGAGGAGCAGGAAGAGGTGAAGAGAGGGTGGGACATGCTTGGGGAAGTAGATGGAACAGGAGAAGAAGTAGGTGGAGTGTAGAGAAACACTCCCCCCTCCTGCTGGGAAAGCTGAAATTCAGAGCCTGTGGTCCTTTGGTCATTCTTGTTGCCTCTCCTTGGTCTTGCCTCCCAACACTTGAGGAGGAATTTTCTTTTCGAGGATTGCTGCCTTCCAGGAGTGCTAGCCAGGAGACTCCTCCTGCTTTTCACATTGTATGACCTCTCCAAGCATGTCTACACAGCAGGGATAAAGCTGAAACAAGCTACACAACTTGAGCTATGTCAATTGTGAAACTTAAGTTGAAGTAGCTTATTTCAGCTTTTGGTTCTGTCTATAAAGCAAGAAGTCTTGAGTTAGAGCACTCTTCCTTCAACTTCCCTTATTCCTCATAAAATGAGGGTTACAGGAGTTGGAGTAAAAAGTCCTCGAGCTCGATTTTATTTCAACATTGTTGAAATAACTGCTTGCTGTGTAGATGCCGACTATATATTATTTTGGAATAACATTAGTAATTCCAAAATAATGTTGCTGTGTAGACATAGTTTCTATTACTACAAAAAGAATCCCAGTGACTGCTTTGGTTTGTGTGCCCCACAATGTTACTTTTCTCTCTTCCCGCCTGACAGAGCAAAATCAACCAAGATAAAGTAGAGCAGGAGTACCAGAGTGTAAAGTATCACTGCAGCAGACTGCAGGCAGTCATGTACTGCTCAGAATTAGCACTGAGCTTTATACTTGCTCTATATCCCTGAATGCCACATCTGATAAATTCCAAAATGTCAAGAAGTATTCTAAATATCAACACTAAATATCAATAGTAAGAAGCCTTTGACTTCCTGGAAAAATCAGAAAACCAAACGGGGGAAAATAGGGAACATCTGAGACTCCTATTGGATTAGCCTGCCCTCGGCTCCAAACCTCTCAACAATTGTCTGTAGGTCAAGTACAGGGATACCCATTAATATCTTCCTGCATAACTCTATCCCATCTCATCTGTGTTCATGCTTTCAATAGTTTAACATGTTGACATGCTGCACGACTCGTTACCTAGGCAGAAAGAAGACTAATGTGTGGGGAGGCTAGCAGGGAATGAGGGGGTGTGTCTAAACTACATGGCTCCATTAATGGAGCCATGTAGATTAGGCTGATCGGCAAAGGGAAATGAAGCTGTGATTTAAATAATTGCGGCTTCATTTAAATTTAAATGGCTGCCGCGCTGAGCCGACAAACAGCTGATCAGCTGTTTGTCGACTCAGTGCGCTAGTCTGGACGCTCCCGCGCCAACCTGAAAGCCCTTTATCGACCTTCCCGTTATGCCTCGTAGGATGAGGTTTACCGGGGAGGTCAATAAAGGGCTTTCATGTCAGCAGGGGAGCGTCCAGACTGCCCCAATCTGCCGACAAACAGCTGATCGGCAGAGCGCGGCAGCCATTTAAATTTAAATAAGCCGCGATTATTTAAATCACGGCTTCATTTCCCTTTGCCGAACAAACAAATCTACATGGCTCCGTCGACGGAGCCATGTAGTTTAGACGTACCCAGGGTGTGTACACAGTCTATGGCAATGGAGGAGCATGCAGGTGTAAAGGAGGATGCTGGTTTGGAAATGTCCCAGAGTCCCTAGTAAGGATAGAGATGGGGGGGGGCGGCGGCTCTGGTATGGAGGTTATGGAGAATTCACAGCTTATGCTGTGATGTGTGCAACCCTGTTGTTACTTCATTATATTTTAAGAATATTTTAATTTTAAATAATTATATTTATAATTCAGAATAACAGTTTTTTTAAAAAATTTGTATTCAGAATTATCTTGCCTTTTAGGTTTTTTTTTGTTCCACTTAGAATTCTGTTGTCTAGGTTCTTAGTTATGTTTAAAAATAAAATGGAGGTACATAAATAATTTAATTAAGTTTTCTCTAGCCAGAGGTCAGTAGTTTGGTTGCTGTTTAGACATAAGAGAAACTTACACGTAAAGATTTTGATTAAAACAAATGAGTTTTTCTGTACATTGTCAATTTAAAATTTGCAAGATTTGGTTTCCATTTTGTGAAATAAGCATTTTCTTTTGATAGAAAGTGCAGGGAAATAGATCTACATTACAATCTGTAATTTATTAATCATGTGAATAAGAGGATTTTCTTAGTTCTCTTTTCCTCCTGTCTTAAGAGTTCAGCACATAAAAAGAAGATATCCTACAATGATCTCAGAATGTATATAGTTGTGAGATTGTTAAATGTTCTGCTTCTTACAGATTACTTTTGGTCAGGGGGGCTAAATTAACTCTTCTGGAGGCACAGGGCTATAAGATTTTTTGGGGCCTAAAAGTAAGGGTTCAGTGTGCTGGAGGGGGCTGTGGGATGAGGAAGGAGGTTGCGTGCAGGAGGGAGTTAGGGCTCTGACTTGGAGTGCAGGCAGGAGGTTGGGATGGGAGCGAGGGTCTGGCCGGGAGTTAAGAGTGCAAGAGGGGGCTCAGGATTGGGATGAGGAACGTAGGAGAGAGCTAGGGTATGGGAAGGGGCTCAGGACAGGGGCAAGGGATTCGGGTTCAGAGTGTTTATCTAGGGCAGCTCCTGTTGGGGATGGAACTGGTGGTGGCTCCTCCCCTGCAGGCACCACCCTCCATAATTCCTGGCCAATGGGAGCTGCAGGCTGGAGTCTCCAGGCAAGGGGAGCACAGGGATAGAGCTTCCCAGTGATAGTGATAACATGGCTTGGCCCATGATAGGGGGAGAAATGGTAGAGCACAGAGCTGTCTCTTCCCTGCCCTGCCAGGAAGAGCTGGCTTGAAACACAGGAATTTAAGTGGCTGCAGTCCAGGGCCCCAGGCTGCAGCCCATAAAGTCTCTTTCTTAATTTGGCCTTGCTCCTGCTGGAATTCTATGCCAAAAGATTTAAAAATTTTGTGCACAATATTTTTTAGGGATGTTAACACATATGTATTGTGTAAACGTGTAACTGTTGGATTTTTTAGCGGTTACATGTTTACTCACAGGCGGGCAAGTAGGAGCTGGTGCTTGCCAGGAGCTGGCTTAAAAGCCATGGACACTGGCTCTTGCCTGCCCTTCGTTTCCCCACTGCTGTCTGTAATACAGAGGCAGCAGCATGGGAGGCAGGCAGTTTCATGGGAGCCTTCACAATATCATCTGGCAAGGAATTCCATAGTCTGACTGTGAGTTTTGTTTCTTTTTGTTTGTTTTAAATCTGCAACTTACTAATTTCATTTAGTGACTGTAAGTCTTGTGTTATGGGAAGGAGTAAATAACTCTTTTTTTAAATTCACTTTTCCTACACCAATCATGATTTTATAAACTTCTATAAAATCATGGCTAGATTAAGGGAGTTTATATCCTTTCTAAATGTATGTATGTTTAGCATTTATTTTGCTGTATTGTTAATTTTGGATATTCTTGTTTATCTATCAAGATCTCTTTTTGTAGTGAGGGAGGGAATTATGCTATTCTCTTGATCTCAATGATATCTTATCATATTGAAAAGAGTCCCCCAGTTTGACTGAGTGGAAAAATAACAAAACTGCCTCCATTTTCTTCAGTCAAATTTGTTTCCTTTCAAATTGACTTTAGTGGCATTATACCCATTTTACAATGGTATTGAATTTATTCAGTAACACAAAAGGCAAGCCCATAGGCACATTTCATTGATAGAATAAAACTACATTCATAATAATTCAGTGTAGTATCCTCGTTTTCCAACAACCTTATTTCATTCTTTTTTTATCCCTTCTGCATTATGTATCCTAATTATTGTGGACTCCTTGAAAAATGGAATGTTTGCATCTCTCTGCTAAATGAAAAGCCTATGATGTCACATAGGAGTCATATGTAAAGCCTAAAAGCTGAAAATGTCTGAGAAATTAAAAATTGAATGGTAACAGACTGAATCCCAGTGATGATTAAATCTGTGTTATTTTGAACAAAAGCAGCTCTCATCCATGCTTTCACCTTTTTCAGTTTTCTCATAGGGTATGTCTACACAGCAAAGTTATTTCAAAATAACAGCCGTTATTTCAAAATAACTTTACTAACATCTACACGGCCAAACTGCTATTTCAAAATTAATTCGAAATAGCGTAACGCTTATTTCGAATTTGGTAAACCTCATTCTGCGAGGAATAATGCCAAATTCGAAATAGCTATTTCGAAATAAGTGCAGTGTAGACACTTATATCGAAATAGGGAGCCTCCAGCCTTCCCAGGGTACCCTGGTGGCCACTCCAGCCTCAATCAAGAACACTCCTTTCCCTCCCCTGCTCCCCAGAGACCTTAAAGGAGTTGATTCTGGCCACAGTGCCTGTGCCAGCTCCAAGCCTGCCAGCCCAGAGCCAGCAGTCACTACCCCCTGACCCAGTGGCCCCAAAACATGAGCCAGCAAGCCACTGGCAGCCAGCCCTCCACCGCTCCCTAGGAGCAGTCTGCCAGCTCCCAGGAGCCTGCGAAGGCCCAGAGAAGGCGGGCGCCTTCCTGGTCCAGGGTGGAGCTCATGGACCTTATTCAGGTTTGGGGGGGATGCCCCCAACGTCCATGATCTCTGCACTAGACAGAGGAACGCAGCCGTCTTTGGCAGGATAGCTGCCAGCCTGGCTACCAAAGGCCACATGCGAACCCAAGAGCAGGTTTGCATAACAATCAAGTTGGTCCGGCGAGATCCCCAACCCTGAGCCCTGAGCTTCCCCTCCCCCTTCTTCCCCTTGCTTTCCCCTTCCAGGTCCCTCCTCCCAGGTTTCCCCATCCCCTCTCCCACCTCCTTTCCTCAGTCTCACCAGAGTTCCATCCCCCCCCCCAAGTTTTGTTAAATAAAGAGAGTTTGTGTTCATGAAAATACGTGTATTTTATTTGACATCAGGAAGGGGGGTTAGGGAGGCGTAAGTGGAAGGATGTGAGGGAGGAATGAGGCACAAGCTCCCATTGGGGCACACCAGGGAGGCTCTTAGTGTTCCTTAGGGTGGAAGCTCTCCCGCAGGGCCCCCTGGATACTGACAGCCCCCCCCCCCGATGGACCTCCCGGATGGCAGCCTACAGAAAGTGCAGCCAGGCTCACAGCAACGCGTCCAAGAGAAGCACCAGAGTGCCCAGGGGAGGCTCCGGCTCCATGTTGCAGAGTGCTGTGGTGTCCCAAGTGAGGGCAACCAGAGCACGCAGAGACAAAATGCTTTGCTGTCCCTGATCGAGGTAGGCAAGCAAGCAGGGAAAGCTGAGAACCAGCTATGAAGGGATGGTATCTTTAAACACAGGCCTCAGATACTTTGCGTGGCTGCTGCCTGAGGCTAACTCCTGACCTGATGCCCTGCTGGACCTGGTTCTGGCTGGCCTTAAATGCGATTCAGCATCCACTCAGTGTGGACACACTATTTTGAAATAGCAAAATGCTATTTCGAAATGCATTTTGTGTGTAGACGTGTTATTTCGAAATAAGTTATTTCGAATTAACTATTTTGAAATAAGATATTTTGAAATAACGCTGTAGTGTAGACATACCCATAGTGACTCAACTAACATTCTAGGCCTCAGAGTCATGTGCATCCAGAGGGACAACCCTCTTATATATCTTGTGTCAGGGTCAGGCCAGAGGAATACAGGAGCATGGTAGAAGGGAAGTATATTAGCCCTAGATTAAATAGATCCCTGTTCCCAGGATAAAATAACAAGGAGTAATCCAGAACCCACAGGAACTTGCCAGAATCAATCATGACAATTAGGGCATGCAGAAGCAATTAGGAGATTTTCAGAATCAAGTGAATCAGACTAATCACAACACCTGGAACCAATGAAGAACATGTTGAGACAGGATAAAAAGGGTTTCCATTATGTTGGCTCACTGCACACAAGGAACTGAGGAGGGAAGGTGCTGTGGAAGGTGCTGAGGAGCAAGTACAAGCAAGAAGAACATGTGATAAGGAAGGTTCTGGGGAGAGCTGTGGGGAAGTGGCACAGGGGATGGTAGCTGTGATGCAGCTGTTACTAGAGATATTGTAGGTATCATAGCATCCCTGGGCTGGAACCTGGAATATAGGGTGGCCCCAGATTCCCCCTCATTATTTCCAGTAGGCATAGGAGAAAGACTGATTTTGCTAAAGGAGTCTGTCCTGCCCTGAATCACTTGGAGGGGAAGCAAAGATTATGGAGTTTGGTCTCCTCTCTTTTCCCCATGTTTGCCAATGATGAGGGCATCTCAACAAATGGCATGCTGATAGAACCAGGAAGATAACCCAGATAATCTTACCACGTGAAGGGAAAAGACCCTGTAACATTTGGAAGTATTTATAGAAATTCTACTCTCTGATTTTTAATAATTATATATATATAATATTTTGAATATTCAAATAGCATATCAATGAGCACTGACTACACATTTGTTTAATCACTAAAGAATTAATAATCGTAAAACAAATCACCTGCTGTTCCTATAGTTAACATGATTAAGATGGCATTGATACAGAATTTCAAGACAACCATAATATGAGTGTGATGCTCCTGAGATGTAATTGATGTTGTGTTAACAACAATATAATAGTTGCAATGATATTTCAATATTACTCATTTTTATAGTACTTGATTGGAAACTGCAGTAGAGTGGGACTGTTTGTTTCTAGCGCTAGTAAGCACAGTGTAAGTGTGCCACCAAATTCCTATAAATGGCACGTGCACTGTTATTGTCATTTTTAACTTTCAGTTCTAGTAATTTGAGATTCTTATCACTTTATATAATGTATAATTTGTACAGGCTTGTATAGTGGGGATTGATTTATATATTTGTTTGTCTCTGTGATAGGGCGGACAAAGCCCGACCTCCCTGCTGGAGGCCTTTCAGCACCCTGGCCAGCAGCAGGAACAGTGGAGAGGTCCACCAAGCAGGGTAGAGGGGCAGCCTTCACTGCAGACACATCAGGGTATGGCAGGCTGGGATATAAGGAGCTGCTAGCTAAGGCCAGTCAGTTCCTTCCTGGAGCTCAACCCAGGCAGACCTCTTAGCTGTCTGGAGAATACCAGAACCGTGGACAGCTCTGAGTGGGAGTTGGGCCCTCAGAACTGAGCAGAGCTAGATCCTGAAGCTAAAGGCTAACCATCGACAACTCTGCAGATCCCCGGACAAAGGGAGTTCAGCTACAAGGCCCTAGAGAAGGGCTGGATGAAACGGCATCCCGGGGAAGTGGCCCAGGGACAGGATCACCATAACTGACTTTGAAACTTGGCAGGTAACTGCTACGTATAAGGTCCCTGGGCCAGGATCCAGAGGAGAGGGCAGGCCTAGATTTCCCTTCCCCTCCCCCCCACTATAAACCATACCAGAGTGAGGAGGTAAAAGAAGAGGTCTGAACCTGGTCCAAGGACTGGACTTTGACTCACT
Organism: Pelodiscus sinensis; assembly: GCF_052426305.1. Classification (NCBI taxonomy): domain Eukaryota; kingdom Metazoa; phylum Chordata; order Testudines; family Trionychidae; genus Pelodiscus; species Pelodiscus sinensis. The sequence goes on along the minus strand of NC_143064.1, from coordinate 18,192,974 downwards.
CGCAGACAAGCGTGTTAAATACCGCGAGACCCCTTCAGCTGCCAAAGGGCGCTTGCACACAGGACTGAACTTGTTACAGTCTCATACACTGGACAGTTATTAAATACAAGTAAAACATAGTGTTATTTAGCTCATGTTTGCACTGGTTGATCACAATCTATAGTATCAGGAAATAATACCAAGATATATTGGTTTCCTATGTGTTGCAATGTACTTTGTTTAGCTTCACAGTGTAGTCTAAGATAATTTAATGGAAACATGAACCAAAAACACTCAAAAAACCTCTCAACTTCAGGTAGTTGGAAAGATTCCAGCTCCTTTTCCAGTGATAGATATAGGTTTTAAAGATCTGTGCATTTGTTTGTGAGTCCATCTGTCTGTGAGTCCATTTGTTTAAGAATTCCTCCTAAACAGTAAGAGCTAGGACCACCAAATTTGGTATGCAGCTTCCTCCTATCCTAATTTAAAGCGAGGTCAGGGTTTGGCTGTGCCAGGACAATGAGATAATCCTGCAATTCGATTGTTTTCCATAACATGAAAAGGAAGGGGGCAGCGAGTGCAGGGGACAGCTATGATACAGAGTGACCATTGGGTCAGTCAGACTACAAAGAGATTGGCCAGCTGAAGATAGTGCTTGTCATGTTGCCTGCCACCGGCCCAGGTAAGTGGGCCCCAAACCCTTCCCCCAGCTCTTGGCCCCAAATTGTTCCTTCTAAGAGCATCATTCCTGAGTGGGGGGGAAGACCTGCCAGCTTCATTGGGGTTTAGCAGCACAACATCCCCAGGACTCACCAGCAACCCCCACCCAGCACCACTGGGCCACACAATATGGCCATGGCTGGTCAGTCTGTGGTGCGGGGTGTTCCTCTTTTTGTCCTCTGCCTTCCCCAACTCCTGGCCCAGGGAATGCCAGCAGGAAGCCTGTGCAGATCTGCCCCTGTCTCTGGGCCCCCTTCTTCTGGCCCTGGAACGTACCCACCACGTAAATCTTCTAATCATAAATAAAATATGCTGACTATCCTTCTTCATTATTATGGATTTAGTAAATTAGCACAGAAGAACTTCATGTTTTTCTTCGAGTGGAGTCCCTGTGGGTACTCCACAGTAGGTGCTGGGCTAGCCCCGGCGCTGCAGAATGGATACTCTTCAGTAGCAGTGTTCGGCCAGACCGCACATGCACGGCAATGTGTTGCGGCATTCGCGCTCTTTTCAATCCTTGCATGGTCCAGTCTGCGCCAGTTCCTCTCCACTGCCTCAGGCTGCAGACGGAGTGAACTGGTCTCTTCAACCTTCTTCCTTGTTTCTTCAGCGTGAGATTGTTATCTTCATAGTTTCTTCTCCATCTTCCTCCCAAACATCCATCCTCCTCTTAATTCTCCTAGTTTAAAAAGGGGGGGAGGATTCTGTTGATAATAACCAAGTTCTAATCCCGCTCTCATACCTTCCCTCAAGTTTCTATAGTTATTAGTGTACATAGTTATAAAGATATAAGTAGTCGATTTGTTTAAAAACCCCCCCACCCAATTTAAGACTATGGATGAAATGCCATCTTCTTTGGGTTTTAAAAAATGCGACACTTTCCGAGAGGCAATGCCTGCCTTGGATGGCCATTCTTCTTGCATCCGCTGTGTGGGAGAGAACCATGTCCCTCAAAAATGCCTGCATTGCATAAAACTGACTGCGAGGGCCAGACGGGACAGAGAGATGAGGCTCCGGATGATTTTATTTGATAAAGCACTTCAACCGGAGACCTCTGAAAGTGCAACTTCCTCAGGACAGCCTCCAAAGCATAGGGCTTCTTCTCCTACAACAGTGCCACCCAAAAGACATAGGGCGTCACCTCCAGATCTCTGCCTGTTATCTCACAGAGCAGAGTTAGTTCAGGAGATGAGCCCGGTACATCCAGCACTTCAAAACCGCATCTGAAGGCTCCTGTGGCACCGGGACCAAAAAAGCCTGTGAAAGCAGCACAGGTACTAGAACCGAGGTCGGCCTTAGCACCGGCCACGACCTTGGCACCGAGGGAATCCATGCCGAGAGCATCATTGGCACTGGCGCCGCCAAGCTCACTCTGGGTTCCCACCACATCTTTGGTGCAGAGTATGGCACTGAGTTCAGTACACCCGCCTACAGCACTGACTCTGCATGTGACTGGCACAGATGCTCCAAGCACCGCTCCAAACCGCTCATGTTCACAGTCATTGATTTTTTTTCACCGGCACTGTCATCGTCATCATCTCCACTGGCACCACCAATCTCCACACTTTCCATGTCAAAGGCTACCTTCACCATTTTTAGCAGCACACAGGAGTCATCGTCATCATTACAGTCGTTACTCTGTGTCTCCGACATCCTCTAGAGCCTCATACACTCTCTCACCGCGCTCAATCCGTTCATCGCACTGGGAACAACCCTATTACACTTATTCTGATAGACGGTCACCCCTTGAAAGACTTTTTTACCACGATGACCACTACCACCGACACTCGCCCAATTGACATTCCTACCGTTACAGGTCTAGGTCTTGTGGAAGGTCATGCTGCGACTGCACGTCCACCAGACAGTCCCCAACTCTGGCTCCTCCCACTCCCACGGGCCAGCCTGCATCTCCAGAACACCAGCCGTCAGAGCCAGATGACACGCAGCTTTCCACCATGGAGGACCGACCACAGGAGGTTTCCCCCATGGACCGCTCTTCTTCGTCCCTGGGTGAGGCTGTTATCCCAGGGGACGTCTCTCCACCTGACGACCTCCGTCAATTCCAGGAGCTTTTTAAGAGAGTAGCCATAAGCCAGGAGATACACCTGGATGAGATAAAGGAGAAGCAGCATTGTCTCGTCAAAAGCCTTCAGCCTCAACACAGAGCAAAAATAGCCATACTCCTTGATGAGGCTATACTTGAGGTATACTTGAGGTCCACTGCCACAGCAGTGGTGATGAGACGAGCGTCTTATCTTCAATTAGCTGGAGTGCCCAAAGATCTCCAGACTAAAGTCGAAGATTTTCTGTTTGACTGAGACAAGCTCTTTTCGGAAAAACTGACAGCGTCACCAAAGGACTATTGCACAACACTTTGAACGTTGGCTATATATTCCACCATACAGGCGTTGACATTATCCTCCATATCAGCAACACTACGACTATCCGTATGTCAGACAAAAATGGCAGCACCAACAAAAGGCTCTCGACCAACAAAGTAACCAACAAAGATCTCAGAGGTGTCGAAATCAGGGGAATTGTACTCAGACCCCACTGAATAACAAACAGCAGGTTTGATGCCTCAGTCAAATGTATGCAGACAAATGCGCATGTTGACAAAAGTCACCACGATCACCAATTTCACCACCACCTGAGGCTCTTTTACCTCCAATGGGCCTCAATCACCACCATCAAGTGGGTGTTAGAAATAGTCTGATCCAGATACTCCATACCCTTCATCACCATTCCCTCTACCTCCCCTCCTGCCCCATATACTCCGTCCCTCTTCAGGGACCTATCTCACGAAACTCTGCTATGCAGCGCAGTCGACCACATCATTTTAGTTGCCCTTCTCTGAACCTTTTCTAATGCCAGTATATCTTTTTTGAGATGAGGAGACCACATCTGTATGCTCTCCGTCGGTGCAATAGAATCAGTTCCAGCACAATTCATAGGCAGGGGATTCTACTCTCGTTATTTTCTCACTCAGAAGAAGTCGGGCGGAAACTCACATGGATACATTCTTAATTTAGTTGTATGTTCACATAATTAAGCACATAATTTTCACATACATGTGCACCTAAAACTCCAGATTGTGTGGCTTTTAACTTGAATTTCTATGGATTTTCTATAAGGAGAGCCTGAACCCGAGGGACAAAAGAGCAAAAGTTTTGTTATGTTTCTCTTATATGGGGCTTTGGCATTTTGACCTTTTCTTTCCCATGTGTCCATAAACAATGTGAGATTACATAAGAACGGCCATAGTGGGTCAGACCAAAGGTCCATCCAGCCCAGTATCCTGTCTTCCGACAGTGGCCAATGCCAGGTGCCCCAGAGGGAGTGAATCGAACAGGTAATGATCAAGCGATCTTTCTCCTGCCATCCATCTCCACCCTCTGACAAACAGAGGCTAGGGACATGATTCCTTACCCACACTGGCTAATAGCCATTTATGGACTTAACCTCCATGAATTTATCTATTTCTCTTTTAAACCCTGTTATGGTCCTAGCCTTCACAGCCTCCTCAGGCAAGGAGTTCCACAGATTGACTATGCGCTGTGTGAAGAAGAACTTCATTTTATTTGTTTTAAACCTGCTGCCCATTAATTTCATTTGGTGGCTCCTAGTTCTTATATTATGGGAACACGTAAATAACTTTTCCTTATTCACTTTCTCCATACCACTTATGATTTTATATACCTCTATCATATCCTCCCTTAGACTCCTCTTTTCCAAACGGAAGAGTCCCAGTTTCTTTAATCTCTCCTCAGATGGGACCCGTTCCAAACCCCTAATCATTTTAGTTGGCCTTCTCTGAAACTTTTCTAATGCCAGTATATCTTTTTTGAGATGAGGAGACCACATCTGTATGCAGTATTCCAGATGTGGGCATACCATGGATTTATATAAGGGCAATAAGATATTCTCCATCTTATTTTCTATCCCTAACATCCTGTTTGCTTTTTTGACTGCTGCTGCACACTGCGTGGATGTCTTCAGAGAACTATCCATGATGACTCCGAGATCTGTTTCCTGATTAGTTGTAGCTAAATTAACCCCCATCATATTATATGTATAGTTGGGGTTATTTTTCCCAATGTGCATTACTTTACTAATTTTTCACTGATATCACAAAACTAAGTGACTGGGCAACAAAAATGGCAAATGAAATTTAATGTGGATAGATGTAAAGTATGTTTTATTTATTTCATTTTGCTGAGGGGAAAGCTCAAGACTTGAATGTAAAATACTGAGCATCTACCACTGCCCTTGAAATCAATGGGAAATTCAGAAACTCGGTTTCATTTTTTTTCATTAAAGAAGTTAAGAGAGGAATAATTTTGAACTACCAACATAGTTATCCAGATTAATGTTCAGTCTGAAATATTAATTCTTAAGCCCATAGTATCATCATCATTGTCATCAACAACCATGGGCTCAACACATGTTGCTGTCCAATGTCTCCCTCATTATTTCCTTCCATCTTTCCCTGTCCAGCGTGGAGTGGCTTAGTTTCTGTAGACTAGCTCCGCACCAGTCTACTATTTCATCTACCCATTCTCTATGGGATCTTCCTCTCTTATTCGGACGAACCATTATGCCGAATATCAGGGTCTTAATTTTTCGCTCATCGTTCATTCTGCAGATATGCTCGAATAGCTGTAACTTCCGTTGTATAACCTTCTCCAGTAGGATCTCTTTCGGCTGTATCTTCCTATATAATTCCTCATTGGTGACCTTCTGCATCCATCCTATTCTCAGGATCTTTCTATAACAACTCCTCTCGTATGCCAATATCCTTCTCTTTGAATCTTTCGTTATCACCCATGCCTCACATCTGTACAACATGCTGCTAATTACACATGTTTTCAAGATGCTCAACTTCATTCCTAACGTAATTGCTTTACTTTTCCAGACCTTATCCATTGCTTTCAAATGCTCTTGCTTTCACTATTCTAGTCACTATTTCCTTCTTACAGTCTAGATCATAAGTCATGTTGTTCCCCAAATATGTTCTCTAGTTCGATCCCATCTACGCTGATTTTCCTTCCCATTTCCTTATCTCCAAATACCATAGTATGGATGCTTTTATAAACACTGGATGGAAAAAAGAAATTTACATTAGAAAAACTGACTATTAGAGTGCAGCTAAGGTTGGGGCTTAATTTCCTATGACAAACATAATTAATTAAGCCCATATTTATTCAAAGTACTAACCATAATAAATAGCTATCCCAGTGAAAATGAGGTATCAAATGGTGTATAAACTTTGAGAAGAGAATACTATCTTCCTCTAATAAATATAATTTCATTTGCACACATCAGCATTATACCTTTTTTTTCTGGGGAAAAAAACCCTTTTTCGAAAGATCCTGTACTCCTCAAAAAATGAGGAATGCAGAATCTTTCAAAAAAGGTGGTTTTTTAGAAAGAACCGCATCTAGACAGCAGTTTCATTTTCAAAATACCTGTTTTTGAAAGAATGCGCAGATGCCATTATGCAAATGAAGCAGAGGAAATTGAAATCCCGGCTTCATTTGCAATTTCAATCTAATTTACATCCCTTTTTCAAAAGAGATGTAGTTTAGACATGCCCAATATGTATTATTTTGCTGCATAGATATAATCAGCACGGTTGGTTTATTCTAAATTTTCTGGGGAATTCTATGCTGTAAATATTTAGCCAGTGTGGCGTTTTGAAGTTGTCAGTTTTAGTAATTTATTTCTTAAGTATTGCCTTTCAATACAACCATTTTTTAAAAACTATAAAAAACTGAGAAGAATTCATATACATTCTAAAAATGTGTCAGAAAATTGCATTTTGGTGGGCATTCAGAGCTATTTTATACAGGCGTGGTTTCCTATCTAGAGAAATGTTTTATATATATATAAATGTAAACTTCTGTGTGTCATTTGAGTAATAAATATCTGTACATGAGCCTGTTTGACTTTCTGCTGAGAACTGCTAAAAACATTTTAATAGAAAACAATGGGGAGTGTCAAACACTGAATCACTATCTTATAGAAGCAATTTTTTCTTGGAAAGACCTTCATTGCACAAAAGTTTTAGCTTCCTTGCTAAATATCTAGCCAGAAATGATAGCTTGTTAAAATGTACCAGTTTTGTACAAATGCTGAAGAGCAGCCAATTTTGAGATGTTCTGAGGATAAAATATCTAGAACTTTAAATATATTATTTTTTATTCAAGTTATTCTTTCATTCTACGCATTCATATTTAAAGTTTTCTGACTCCTTTGCTGTTGCAGAAGAACACTTTTCTTGTTGTAATTTTAAAATCCTTATGTATTATGCAGTAGTGAACTGGAGAAATATGTAAATTAGTAAGCTTCCAAGTATTTACTTCTCTATTTCTTGATCTTCAAATGAAGTTATAACTGCCCCTCTTCTGTGCAGACATGTACTACTTGGCATAATCCTATTGAAGTCAATGGTAGTAGCTACTGTGACCTCTTACTAAGGCTATGTCTAGACTGCAAGCCTCTTTCGAAAGAGCCTCTTTCGAAAGAGAGCGTCTAGACTGCACGCTGAACTTTCGAAAAAGCGGCTTGCTTTTTCGAAAGAAAGCATCCAGTGAGTCTGGATGCTCTCTTTTGAAGAAGCCCTATTTACATTGAAGAACGCCTTCTTTCGAAAGAGGAACTTTCGAAAGAAGGCGTTCTTCCTCGTGAAATGAGGTTTACCGCCATCGAAAGAAAAGCCGCGTTCTTTCGATTTAATTTCGAAAGAACGCGGCTTGAGTCTGGACGCAGGGGAAGTTTTTTCGGAAAAAGGCTACTTTTCCCGAAAAAACCCCTGAGTCTGGACACAGCCTAAGTGTTTGCAAGGTAAGGTTATAGGCAGAAGTAGGAAGTGTTATGTTCTTTAGGGTTCTATCTTGTACAGTATAGTTGTGAAAGCTGGTGGGGACAGCAGATATTAGTTCTTCTTCGAGATATGTCTCTGTGGGTGCTCCACAGTAGGGTATCAGTGTGCCCCTGCAATGTTTTCATGGGCTGCAGAAGCATGATGTGCCTTTGGTGCCCTGACATTGTGCATACACAACTGCTCTCCTCAGTTCCTTTTCTATGTCCCCACCAGAGACGGAGCGCTGTAGTGTTCCCCAGAAAACCTTTTTCCTCATTACCATTCTTTGATAGATAAGTAGTTGTTTTCCCCTGTAACTTTTTAGCTAAGTTTTAGTTATCCTAGTAAGTTTCCCTCTTTAAATAAATGTATTTTCTCTTCCCCTTTTTTCTCCCTAATGGTTAGATAGGATACCTGGTTCACCAGATTTTAAACACTATATTACTTGTAAGTCTGTTATTCCTATTTCAGATGGACACTCACAATGCGTCCATTGCCTAGGGGAAGCCCATGTTCCCCACAAATGTGTCTACTGTAATAAGCTCAAAGAATGTGAAAGAACAGGGACCTCCATCTAAAACCCATCCTATTTGAGAAGTCCCTTCATCCTGTTTCATCCCAGTTCTGAGCCTTCTATGGCCCATTCTACCTCTCAACCTACAGGGGAAAAGAAAACTTCAAAAAAACATGCACCCCTGCACTGGGTGTTCTCCAAGTGGGTTGATCCCAGCCTTGCATGCCATGCATGCCTCAGCACTTATGAATTTCTGGGCGTCTCCCACACTGCTTGCATCATCAGCAACTTTGGTGCACACTAATCTGGTTCCAAGGTAAAAGGCTTCAAGTTGTCTACCTCCAAGTCAGTGACAGCCTCTAGCACCACAACTGTAGCATCAACCTTACAAGTATCCAACTCAACACCTGCTACTGGCACAGTACTCTCACAGCCAGGGTTTTGGACTTCCTTTTCACACACTCTGCTCTGAACTCTGGGAGATGCTCTACTAACCAAATGGGATTGTGATCTGCTGTACATTTTCCCACCTCAACAGGAAGATGCAAAAATAGAGGGTCAAAGCTACTGTCATACTCATAGTCCCCCTCATGGTCCAGTCAACCTTGGTATCCCATCCTCATCATAATCTGTCTTTCCACCAGTCACCCCCCCCCCCCCACTAATCCACAGCCTTCTATCATAACTGGGAATGCAAACACAGCACCCTAACCTTCACCTGCTGCATCTCAAAGCATGATACCTCAGTGCCTCTCTGCTCAGGAGCTAGAATGTTCAGAACCTGTCCAGCTGGTGTTACTCCATAGCAGCGCTCAGACAAAAGACCTATATATAAAAATGGATAAGATTCTCACATTGGTGAAAATTATACCTGCTGCCACATCTCTGCCTACAGTTCTTTCTTTATCTTTCACACCTTAAGCAATTGGGTCTCTCATTTAGTTCCATCAAAGTACATCTCACCGCCATAACAACTTTCTATCTAAAGATTGATAGTACCACCCAGTGACAAAAAGATTCCCCATGGGTCTCCAAACCCTCTATCCTCCTGCTGAACCTTGGGACCCCCATTTTTCCTAAATGCTCTCACATTTGAACCAGTGGCAACCTGTTCTCTCTTACATCTATCAGTGGAAAAAGGTATTGCTACTGGCTATCATGTCTACAAGATGAGTAGGGGAAATTGTTGCACTCATGGCAGAACCACCTTACACAGTGTTCTTAGGGACAAAGTGTCCCTATTCACTCATCCCAAATTCCTACAAAAAAGTCATTCATTTTTCTTTACTAACAAAGATATCTACCTTCCCACTTCCCAAAGCAATGTGCCAATTCTAAGTGTAAGTATTACAATAAAGGGAGGCATGATTTAAACCAAAAATAGACTTCTCTCTCATTTCTAGGTTTCAGCCCCTTTTTAAAATCAACTTCTGTTCTTGTAGATACTGTAACCTCATTTAAAAAAAAAATCCTTACGCTAGTCTCTGGCAATGGATAATCTAGAGTTCATTCTGATATCTTTCAGCTATGCCTTGCCTCCAGCTCCCATGAGCCTCCTTTTGGGCTTCCCTAGTATTTGTGCGCTTGATAAGCATCAGCGATATTGGGCTGTGTATCTTACAAGCTTCCTCTTCCCCACCCCCAAGTGTTTCCCCCTTTTTATGGTTAAATTTCCAGTGCTGATAGTGATTATTGGAGTCTAGTATGGTGAAGGCTGTAGTAACTGGTAGGTGTTTTTAGCACGGTGTTATCTAATTCTGCCCAGGACAAAGGTTAGAATACTGATGAAACCCAGTTCTTTGTCTGTCCTGTTGCCATGATAGCTGTGCAACACTGGTAGAACTAGTGGAAAACTATTCAAAAAGGCTTAATTTAATCAAAACTTTAGAGGTCACAAATGGACAGGCAGTCTCCAAGGTGGCTGGCTGTTTGCCTATCAGAGACTTAAAAGACTAATATCAATACCGTGAACTAAACCTTATGCTAAGTGAAAATAAAGGAAAGGTGTAGATTGTAGCAATTCAGCTATGGTGGAGCTATGGCAAGGGTGGGCAAAAGGGCCGCCACGAAGCCTCCTCCCGCCCTGCCAGGAGCATGTGGTGCTTTGAAGTGCTGCATGCTGCCCACAGGGTGGGGGAGAGAGTGGAGGAGGCTTCACGCACTCTCCCGCCCTAAGGCCAAATCAGGTCCTGGGGGTAGGGGAGCTGCATGAAGCTTCCTTCACCCTTCCCAGGCCCTGCGAGGAGCCTGTGGCACTTCCTCACAGGGCAGAAGAGAGGCCTAGGGGTGGGGGAGCATGCCCTGACTGGCCTGGGGGTGGGGGAGTATGCCAAGCCTCTTCCAGGGCATGGGATCAAAGGGGCTCCTCCACCCCCAGACCAATGATGGTCTGGGGGTAGGATAACCCCGCCCCTTCCCATTTAGGCCTCGCCTCCTTTGGGGTGGCCGGTGGCTACTTCAAAAATTTTTGAAGGGGCCCCAGGGCAAAAATTATTGCCTACTCCTGAGCTATGGTATATTAGACTAACACAGGATTTTCCTGTTCTCTGTGATTTTCACAGTCCAAAGGAAATAGAGATGTAGTAATCTAGTCTTTAAACATAATACGTTTTGGTAGAAGAGATGCGAAGTGTACTTTTTAAAGGAATGTGATTGGTGTTCTGCCTATCCATAGGTGAAAGTAGTTTCTGGTTACTATAATTACCTGGTTCACAGTAATTAAGTGAATCGGTGGAGTCTGATAATGCTTCAAGGATTGATAGTATTTTGACACTGGTGCGGTGGATTGTCATGATGTTTGAAGTGTTTTATGACAGTGAGTGTCAACTAGTGCAGACTGTCAATAAAAAGGGCAGAAACTCAAACTGGTTGTGTGTTCTATAATTAGAGTTCACCAATCCACTAACAATTGCATACTCCTAAGTAGGGATGTAAAAGATTCACCGGTAAGCCTCACTCTCTTAACAGATAAGGCTTACCAGTTCTGGTTAACCAGTAAGGGCTGGAGTAATTCTCTCCCTGCTCCAGCCCCGTAGAACCCATGAGAGGAACGAGCCCCTTTCTGTGGCAGGTCCAGCTGCTCCCGCATCGGCTGGTTAAGTGCTGGCTCCTGGGGAGCGGGGTCCTCAGTGGGTCTGGCAGCCTCTATCAGGGAACTGGTTGCAGAGCCCACAATGAAGCCTCCCCAGGAGTGGGGCTGGCAATGAGAAGCTTTATACAGGCAGTCCCCGACTTACGTCGGATCCGCACTTACGAACGGGGCTCTCGCCCCGGAGGTCGAGGTAGCGGATTGCTACCTGCGAGCTCCGGGGCGAGAAAGCCCCGTTCGTAAGCTGCTCCGGTGCCCCTGGTCTGCTGGAGACCGTCTCCAGCAGACCAGGGGCACCGGGCGGTTCCCCACGCTTCTGAGGCTTTGCTCTGGCAAAGCCTCAGAAGCGCGGGAACCCGCCCGCTGCTGCCGCTTGAGTCCCGGAGCCTGTGGTCTGCTGGGGACGGTCTCCAGCAGACCACAGGCACCGGGACTGAAGCCGCGGGGGGGGGGGGGTTCCCGCGCCTCTGAGACTTTGCCAGAGCAAAGCCTCAGAGGCGCGGCACCCCGCTGCCGCTGCTGCTCTGCTCCCCGTGTCCCTGGTCTGCTGGGGGGGGGGGGGCACGGATAGTGTGCCCCCCCCTCCAGCAGACCAGGCTTTTGTTTTGGACCCTGGAGCAGAGCAGCTGGGGCGCTGCGGATTGGTCCTGCAGCACCCGCTCTGGGCACTACTGGACCAACCCTGCAGCACCCCAGCTGCTCTGCCCCAGGCGTCCTGATTCAGCCGCTGCTGGTCAGTTTCAGCAGCGGCTGAATCAGGACGCCTGGGGCAGAGCAGCTGGGGTGCTGCTGGGTTGGTCCAGTAGCGCCGAGGAGCGGTGCTACTGGAGCAACCCAGCAGCACCCCAGCTGCTCTGCCCCAGGCGTCCCCAAGTCAGCCGCTGCTGAAACTAACCAGCGCTGACTACAGGAAGCCCTAGGCAGAGTTGCTCTGCCCCAGGCTTCCTGGAATCAGCGCTGATCAGTTTCAGCAGCAGCTGACTTGGGGAAGCTTGGGGTTCTTAAGTTGAATCTGTATGTAAGTCAGAACTGGCGGTCAGTTTCAGCAGCGGCTGAATCTGGACGCCAGTTCTGACTTACATACAGATTCAACTTAAGAACAAACCTACAGTCCCTATCTTGTACGTAACCCGGGGACTGCCTGTACTGCAAAGCCTGCAGTGCATGTAACCGCTATGATTTTTAATGGTTGCACAGCTACATTTTTAACTGCATTTTTATATCCTTTTTCTTTGGCACTGTAAGGCTGTGTCTACATTGCAGGCTTTTGCTGGCAGAGAGTATGCTAATGAAGTGCTCATTAGCAACTTCTGCTTCATTTGCATAATCTCTGCCCAGGGCTTTTTGCGCAAGAAGTTTTTGCACAAAAACTAGCAGTATAGACAGATCCGTGTTGAGCCAAAGGGTTTTTATTGTGCAAGATCCTTATGCCTCAAAAAACATGAAGTTACAAACATTCCAGTCTATCTTGCCACTCAGGCCAGCTGGACTTAGTAATATTTGGTTGTTATACCCCAAAGATCATAAAATATTCAGGTTGTTCCCACTCCCAAGAGTAACTTACCCATGGACAATTTGCACCTCAAATTTTTCACCAAAGATAACATTTGTAGCCAATCCTATAGTAAACTAAAGAATTATTAATTAGGAAAAAATGAGAGTTAAAGCAAACTTATGTGCACATAAGAATTTCTTTTGTTTTAAAAGGTGATAGAGTTGAAGTAATCTGTCAGTTCTGAATGTCTGTTAGAGCTAGACCTGCTTTTCTGTTGCATAGCTCCAGCCCTGTCAGAGTCCAAACAGCAAAAGACAACAATTTTTCTTGCTAGCTATTTTTATTTTTCTTCCAGAATTGGTATTGATGTGATTATCCAATTTGCACATGGTTTCTTCAAAGGTGTGAATGAGACAATGAACAGTCTTTATCTTGTGAAGTCTCACAATGACCATATAGTTTAGGTAGCCTTTTTGATGAGCAGGAAATGATCCTTATTGACAGGATCACAGTTTTCTTTAAGTTATAAAGAAAAAACATACCTTTTCCACATGATATAAGAGTATAAGGTAATAATATTTATTAAAAGTGTCAGATTAATGCATGCAGCATCTTACAAGCACTTATAAACATATTACTGTGCATTCAGTACTCATTTTAATCATATTTACATACAGGTGAAAAACTGGTTTCCAGCAATGAATTTCTGTACTCAGCTGAAGCTTAATGTTTTGGCAATTGCTAGCACCTAGTTTGCGGGCATCACATGGATAACTGTTCTGGAAGAACCACAAGCAAAAGAACACTACTTTTAAAAGCTGAGTTACAAGGCTCATTGAAAAGATACGATTTTAATCTCATTCACTGAACCATATCTCATCTGGCCCCAAATTCTCTTCCTCGTGTGAACATCAGGATTGCTGCATGATTTCTCTCACTTGTAATGAAGTGTAAAAATTCATTTAATTTTTGCATTTAAATACTAAAAAGTCTTGATTGGATATAATTTCAAAATTTTATGAAGTGGCAGTTTTATTAATAGTTAAATGAGTGGCTTGTGTTAATATTAACATTGCATGTAATTCAACATTACTGAGTAAATTTGGGTTTGTGAAATTTGAGTTTCATCACCTCATAATCAAAACTTGTTGTAGCGCTTCCAGTTACAATCACAACTTCCAGAAGCACTTAAGAAATCTATTTTAAAACAGTTGGCTTTTAGTTTAAATGGTAAGTCTTAGAGTAAATGAGGGGAAAAAAAGAACAGAAGTCTACTGAAAGCTTTATCTACATAGACTGATGGAATCTGAATCTGAAAATAGTACAGGGCATAGTGCTTACTGCAGTTAAGTAATTTCATTAAAGACATTTCAATAGTATTACTAAGGAACAGGCTATAAATATTGAGACTACTCCATGTTTTGTGTCCAGAATGAAAATACTGATCATTGTTTTGGATCTGATAAGTAATATCTTCAGTTTTGGGAATTGCTGAAAAATCTCAGGAATTGAAAGATTCTACTTAGTACAGAAATTGACAGGTATGAAACAATGATTGTGCATATAATTGATACATACGGGAAGAGAGAGAGAATGTTTGTGTAGTACATAACAGACGTTTAATGTAAAAACAACAAATAGTCTGGTAGCACTTTATAGACTTTATAGAAAACATGTAGATGGTATCGTGAGCTTTCATGGGTACAGCCCACTTCTTCAGATGATTGGAGTGTTGGATGTCTAGGACTAATAATAATAATAGTTTAAAGTCACAAATGAGCCTGTAAAGGAACTATTTTATTGTCTCTTATCATTGGTTACAATGGCACCCTTTCCTTGAAATAAAATTTACAGTGGGATCCAAGATGGAAAAAGAAATTGAAAACTCTGTATAGTAGACACATGTACTGTTGCCCTTTCGGAAACCTATTTATCTGTGACTCTGAAACTAATCATATTATTAATAGACATGCATGCTGCAGGCATCTCGGAAAAACAATCAATTTGTTCAATTCCAGAAGGATCCTCAGAGATAATTTCTGTACTTGAAAAATCCTGAGACTGACTTTACCTTTTTATGGTACATATTTTCCTATTCTCTCTGCCTCCCAGCCGCCAGATTCTTATCCCTCCCTTGCTGATTTTTCAAACTGAGTTACTTTTACTGTTTTTCATGGTCTTTATCTGCATGGGAGGCTGATGATAGAGTATATTGTCATCAGTTGATTTTGTATATTGGTCAGTCCAGTAACATAGTTCTTTTGTTTGAGCGATAGATTGTAATTGTACAGATGCTAATTAATCCAAGTGTATAATATTTGCTTTTGACAGAGTCCTATAATTTAATATTTCTGTTACATTAACAAAATATTTTGAAATAATTCAGTACTGATTGATTGTGGAATGGTGTGACAGTTACCATGGAAAGCTACAACTGTACCTGAATTAATCTCTCTCTATAGAATCATAGAATACTAGAACTGGAAAGGACCTTGAGAAGTCATTGAGTCTAGTTCCCTGCCCTCACAGTAGGATCAAGCACTGTTTAGACCATACCTGATAGATGTCTATCCAACCTGCTCTTAAATATCTCCACTGATGGAGATATTTAGACAACCTTCCTAGGCAACTTGTTCTAGTGTTTAACCACCCAGACAGTTAGGAAGCTTTTCCCAATGTCCAACCTAAACCTCCCTTGCTGCAATTTAAGCCCATTGCTTTTTGTCCTATCATCAGAGGCCAAGGAGAATAATTTTTCTCTTTCCTTCTTGTAACATCTTTTTAGATATTTGAAAATAGCTATCATGTCCCCTCTCAGTCTTCTCCTTTCCAAACTAAACAAGCTGAATTCTTTCAGCCTTCCTTCACAGGTTATGTTTTCTCTTTATTGCTCTTCTCTGGACCTTCTCTAATTTCTCCATATTTTTCTTGAGATGTGGTGCCCAGAACTAGACGTAATAACTACAACTGAGGCCTAATCAGCACAGAGTAGAGTGGGAGAATTACTTCTTGTGTATTGCTCACTACGCTCCTGTTAATGCATCCCAGAATCATGTTTGCTTTTTTTGCAACAGTGTCACACCGTTGACTCATATTTAGCTTTTGGACTATGGTTTACATCTACTATGACCACTAGATCCCTTTCTGCAGTATTCCTTCTTAGACAGTTGCTTCCCATTCTGTATGTATGAAACTGATTGTTCTCCTTCGAGTGGTGTCCCTGTGGGTGCTTCACTCACGTCTTGGTGTGTCCTCACGCCGCTGATCAGAGATTTTGCCTACCAGTGCTTTCCTTCCACAGCAACCAACCACAAATGCCACTGATTCTGTTCCAGAGCAGGTCAGAGCAAGAGATCGGAGGGAAATACCTTGACTATTCGCTGGATCACTCCCCTACTCTATGCTTTCCCACCAATTCTTTTACTCTCCGGAGTAATCAACAAGATCTGCTCCGACTGGGCTGCAGTAATTCCAATAGCTCCCTACTGGCCTAGACAACCTTGGTCCCTTACCTACATAACCTATCAATAAGTCAACCGATTCCTCTCCCCATGAGTCCTCACTTGCTAACCCAGTACCGAGGAAAGACCCACCACTTGAACATAAGAACTCTGTCAGCATGGCTTCTCCATGGTTTCAAAATGAAGAACTTACCTGCTCAGAGAGAGTTAAGCAGGTCCTACTAAATAGTTAGTGTTTAGTCCACAGGATGCACCTACGAAAACAAATGGAAATGCTTTCAAGAGTGGTGTAAGATTAGTTAGTTACAACCAAACATCGCTGCCATACCTTCTGTATTGGAGTACTTGATGGACCTCAGTGATGCAGGCCTCTCCATCAGCTCAGTTTGCATCCATTTCTCTGCTATCATGGCTTCCTGAAAACAAGTCCGTGATCTCTCACTCTTTGCATACCTGATAACGAAGTGCTTCTGAATAGGCTTGTGGAAAATGCATCCAAATATACGCCTGCCTATACCACCTTGGGACCTAAATCTCGTACATGACACACACTCTAGGCCACCCTTTGAACCGCTAGCCATGGCCCAAACACATTTCCTATCCATGAAAGTGGCTTTCATAGTGGCAATAATATCTGACACACAAGTGGGTGAAATTGCAGTCCTTATGGCTCACCCAGCGTACACTACCTTTATTAAGGATAACGTCATGCTCAAGCCTCATCCCAAGTTCCTCCCCAAAGTTATATCAGACTTTCACCCGAATGAACCCATATAATTACCCACCTACTTTTCCTAAACCTCATATCTCTGAGAGAAATTTTCAACCAGTTCCTCCCTCTTTGTTAAAATCAAATGTAGAACAGCTTCATCGCAGTAGCTTTCTCAGTCTTCTGCAGTCCAAAAATGTGTTGGATAATCTGTGCCCTGCTGTGTTATATTCCCAACATATGTCTGGATAGTTGAAGATGTATATTTGAGAGTAATCTGTTTGTCTGTATGTTTGTTTGCTCAAATACTCCTAAATGGTAAGAGCTAGGGGCCAACAAATTTGATATGCAGCTTCCTCTTCTAATTTAAAACAAGGTAAAGGTTTTATTTATGCCAAGACAACCGGAAGTCCTGAGAAAAGGACAGTTTTCTATAACATGCAAAAGGAAGGATGAATGCTCTATGAGAATTGGCCAGTGGAAGCAGCAAGCTTTCAGGGGAGAGCTGTCTTGCAGCATGTCCACTGAGGGCAGCTGTACCACCAAGGGATTGGCCAGCAGGTCTGGGTCTCTGCCATCTTGCCTGCCAGCACTCTAGTAATTCACCCCCTACCCCAAAACCTTTTCCCCGTCCCAGGCCTTGGCCACAGCAGCAGAAGGAGGAGAGCAAACAGGCCACTGGTGAGCTGAAGGATATGGCTGGGGGTGGGGGAGAAAACATGCTTTTGGCCTCCAGCTTCCTGCTGCCCTCCCCACCTACCTAAGGCCCTGCTTTAAAGGACCTGGGCAACACTGGGATAGTCTGTTAGTTGAAATATATTGTAGATATTCACATTGGAAATATTTAAATCTTTATTGCCCAAATGAGAGGATTATTTTGGAGAGTAGGAAGATCTTTGCTGATTTATGATATCTCTAAATTTCTGTTGTATAGTGACTGTAAATGTTGTCTCTTCTTTATATATGGAATAGTGATTATATATTAAATTTCTCCTAAAGCAAATGTTTGTTTATATTTTGACTCCTTGTTACAGTAATTTGTACAGTTTGTTGTATTTATTTCTTATTAAATCCCATAGTCAAAGTTAGAATGCTAATGAATGTCCATATTTTATCATAAGAGGATTGAAGTTTTGGATCAGAGGGTTTATTGTGTAAGTGTGATGCTGAGTAGCCCTAATGTATTTGACATTTTAAAGAGAAAAATATATAACATAATTTATATTATTTTATTCAGGGTCAACAGTTGCTTATAAGCTATGTATTTGGAAGAAAAGGCATGCCGGCCAATTAAGGGGCTTAAAGTTCTCTATGTGGCCATGTCTGCTGCTTTATTGTGGCTCCAAACTACTAGTAAATTTCACTGGCACTGAAAGTACATTTTAATGGTGTTCTATTCATTACACTGTGAAAGAATATCTCCTGAGAATAATTATATTTGTGCAGGTGAAGATTTAGCTTTTACTTTGAAGAATATCAGAGTCTTTGGTAAATACTTCCTCCTCTACTGAGAGTGCCTAATGGGGAGACATCAGTGTCCATTTTTTTTCCCTTCTACATATTTGGCATGAGCAGTCCTTTTAAGAAAGGATAAAATATGATTAGTTTGCTCTGCTTTTCAAAAACAGGTCAAGAATAGGGGTTGATATTGTTTTAAAATTGCCCAAGAACAGGCTACAGGACAAAACTTGTTTTTTTCCATATTTTAATCGTTACATTCCTTTTTGAAGCTATATAATTAAACATACTTCAATTACTTTTTTTTTTTTACAAACCAGCTTTTAAAATAAAGGTGTTATGAAATACTGCAGAAAACAGTATTAAGGATGTGAAGGTATAACCAGTTAACTGGTAAGCCTCACCCATAACAGGTGAGGCTTACTGGTTAAGGTTAACCAGTGGGGGCTCAAGCAGCTTCCCTCTTGCTGCAGGCAGGAGGCTTCTCCAGTTGTGCGAGGGGCTCACTGCAGACAGGGGCTGCTCCAGATTGGCTGAAGCATTTACCTGCCTATGGTGGGCCCGAGCATCCCACAGACAGGGACTGCTCCAGGACCCCTGCTAGAGCAGCCTCTTTCCAACACAGGCTCGTTCCAGCACTGCTGGTGCAGACCTTGCCTATGGTAGGAGAGGTGGGGCTCAGGTAGGGGCTGATCTGGCTGGGCTGGAGCAGGCATCTCTCTCTCACTCTCACACACACACCCCTCTCGCCTTTAGTGGGTTAACCGGTTAAACAATATGTTTAACCGCAAGCCAGTTAAATGGGATTATATTATCTAGAGATGTAAAAAGAAAGTACAAATTGCACCTCTGAAATCAAGTATTCTCTGCTCTGGTAACATCTGTGGTCCGGCATGACCACGGATGTTCCAGGATCAGAGAGTCCTGGAGCACTGCAGTAGGTAGGGGTCAGCGTGCAGCTCATCTGGGCTGTGGGAGGCGGTGGGGCAGGAGCCAGTTTGTGGCTCAGCTGGGCTATGTGTGTGTGTGGGGGGGCAGCGGGAGTAGATGCATGGCTCAGCTGGTCTGCGGGAGCTGGTGTGCAGCTCAGCTGGGCTGGGGAAGGGCAGGAGCTGGTTTGTGGTCAGCTGGGCTGCAGGGGGAGGGCAGTTAGCCTCGTGGGAGAAGGTGGCAGGAGGGGACCAGCAACAGGGGGCTTGGCATGACCTCCCCTGAAAAATTCCTCATCTGGGAGTGATCAGGTCCTAGGGGTGCAGTATTTTTTCCTAATTTTTCTCTTTGTCTTACTATGTGTGGTGGGGTACCTAATCCCTCACCATTCGACCCTGGGGCCAAGACCTCCACCCACAGGCCCTGAGGCCTAGTCTCTTAGACACAGGCCCTGAGGCCTAGTCTTTCACCGGACCTGCTCCTAGTCCGGGATCTGGGAAGAAGGGTAGGGAGGCCCAGGCCCACACTTTCCACCAGCCCCAGCCCAGCCCAGTGGTGGGTGGTTCCCACCAGTGGCTCAGCGGGGAGTTCTCCCCAAAATACACTGAGCCTGCAGGGGCTTTTCCTGCTCCCTGCCCTGGGTTCCTTCCTACCCCAACCCCTTGGCCGGCTGCACGCCCACCTGTAGCTGCGGGTTGGGAGACAGTAGCGGCATTGGCAGGCCCAGCATCGAGTGCAGCAGCGGCTGGTGTGGCGACAGAGTCTAGGGGGGCTGTATGGCACAGCTGGTGTTGTGGTCGAGCTCGGCCTGGGGATGGTAGCAGCATGGTCCTGCTGCAGTGGCTGTGGCTTGGGTAGTTGGGCAGTACCTCCTTCTTCTCCGGAGGTCAGCCCCAACTGAGCTGCTCTGCAGGCTTTTATACCTGGACTGCACTGGGTGCATGCCCAGCAGGGCTATGGGGGAGGGGCATAATCCACCCAATTATCTGCTCTCCCCTTGTCCAGTGCGGGATTGGTAAGCTCCATCACACTGTGGATGTGCAAAAGGTTTTCTTAAAGCTTTGAGAAATTTTTATCCTGTAAGAAGGGGTCAAACTCACTGAGTAATTTTGCTTACTAAATTTTATTGCAGTTAAATGTGAAATTTGAATTTGATGTAGCTTTTTAATTTTGGGTTTGTATTTAAAACAGGAGTCTCAAAATCAATTTACATTATGGCTAGTGCAAATTATGAATTCCTTCTAGCGGACCAATGGGAACCCCTTTCTGGCAACAGACCAAGAGGGGCAGGGGTCTCTGTGCATTCCTTACCCCTCTCTTGTGCATCTCTCAGCTCCTCCTCTTGGTCCATGCATCCTTCCCCTCAAGTCTCCCTTGGCCTTGTCTGCTGCCCCGCTGGGGTGCAGAGGTGTAAGAGTGGCTCTGCACCACTGCTGGCACATCCCAGTAGTCCAGGGCAGGTGTATGGAGAGCTGTTCTATCCATAAGTGTATACGTGAAAATATTAACTCATTTTATGAAACTGATTAGATATCGGTGATGCCAACACTCCTGATTTGGTCACTAGCTTCCTGATAATTGGGCCTTTTTTTTTTCCTGAAAAACCCCAGCCAGTTAGAAGTAAGCCAGATCTGAGAATGTCACCACCTGATATCTCATGTACCGCTGTCAACTGCGATGGCTTGGAATTAGTAGATTATGCTTGCTTGTTGGTGCATGGTATTAGAAAAAAAAATCCCAGCCTTTTTCTTTTTTCTTTTTTCTTTTTTTTTTTTTTTAAAGGAAGACTTTAGGTTTTATAGTTTGTGGAGAAACATTAGAAAACATGCCCCAAATTCAGCCAAAGAACTCAAATACGAGAATAAAAAGATTCACGAGTTAATTTTTATCTGTGATAAAAGCCAATCTCTTTCTTTTTGTGGAGTGGAAGGGCTGATGCATGAGTTTTGAACTCTAGAGGTTGGAAATATAGTACATGTAAGTTGATAGTGTCTTCCCCTCAATCCGGGGGGACCCCAGGAACCTATAAAAAACATGAAACTGAGTCCTCACCCTGATATCCCTATGTCATTGTTCTGGGATGTCACACTCCTCGCCCAGGGATGTTAAATTTAGTTTAGTCAACTGATCGACTAGTTGATAGATTTTCCATTTACTAGTCAATTAGTCGATATGTGGGGAGCCACAGTAGGGTTAGAGCCCAGCCTGTTGGCTCTTAATTCATTTAAAAGGCTAAAGCATAGCAGGAGGGACCCAGTGTAAGCCGGGACAGCTGATTTTTGTCTCATTCAGGTACCCCTCCCACTGCGCAGCAGCCTTTAATATGCATTTTAAATACATTTAAAAATCTGGTGCACAGCCAGAGGGACCCTGTGTGAGCCGGGAATCAGCTGTCCCAGCTCAAGCTGGGTCCCTCCTGCAGTGCTTTAGCCTTTTAAATGTTTTAAGAGCCAACAGGCTGGGCTCTAACCCCGCTGTGCCTCCCAACTTATTGACTAGTCATTGGAAAATCTATCGACTAGTCGATTAGTTGAGTAAACTAAATTTAACATCCTGTCAGGTCTTAATGCATTTAAAAAGCAGAGACGTTCTAGGACTGGGCGCGAGCTGGGAATCAACTGATTCCCAGCTCATACCTGGTCCCTGCTATCCCCTACCTCTTCTGCCCCCCGCAGAGATGGTGCTGGAGGGAACCGTCTTTTAAGATTGCTCCCCCTAGCACCAGCTCCTGCTCCCCCCCCTTGCTACCTCCGATAGAGGCACCGGGGGTGGGGGGGGGGATGAAGTGACTAGTTGACTTACATCCCTCCCTCCGCCCCCACTAACATCTGTGCCCTTTCACTGGAATCCCTGCTAACATCTTCATCCTCACACTGGGATCCCACATCCCCACCTGGGATAATCAAAAGCGAAATCCATCAGTCCCACCCTGCAGGCTGCAGAAGCGTGTCAGCTAGGGTGGCTCCCTGGCCAGGTCAGTTCACATCATGGCAGAGGCAGCCAATGCAGCTTCCTGGATTGAGCAGTGCCCTCTGCTGCTGGAATTATGTGGGCACTGTGGGCCTGGATACTTCTGAGGGCCATGTGCATGGGTGATTCCCCGAATGCTGTCTCTCTCCCTCTGAGCCCCTGAGTAGCATCCATATGGGCCTTATTAAATAACTTTTTCCAAATATTTCAGGGCTGGAATAGGTAAGTGCTCAGATTACAGATGGCCCTTGAGCTGGGAATTTGAGACTCCTGATTTAAAAATTGTAAGACCGCATCACTATATGAAATAACATTTCTTTCTTCTACCTGGAATCTGTAGTGACTAACTTTCGCTGAATTTTCTGGCTGTTCTCATGACATTAATCAAGATAATGAACTTAACGACAATGTATAGCTGACTTTGTTTCACTGTGTTGTTTGTTCATTTCTGATTTGAGCTATCAGGTTTCAGAAAAGATCCAAAGGGATAAAGTAGTGTGGTATTTATTCTCTCTGTATCTATCATAGACCTTTACAACATAATGAGTTATTCTGATATTATCCCCTCAGCAGTAACTCCTATGCAGACTCTTCGATGTTGGAAACCTGTTCTATTGCAAAAAACGAATGTTAGTCACTTACCCAGTACACTAGAATTGTCCATTTACTCTTAAATAATTCATAGGATTTTAAACTTCTACCTGAACAACTAGTGGAGTCTATCAGAACTGATCCCGGCTTAACATTTCTTCTGAAGGATGTCACATTTCTAACAATGCAGCATCTTTGTATCTCTCCATTGCAGTAATTAATTGTGTATAACCCTAGTTTTGGCAATGTATTGGATTGCATTTTCTCCTGATGCAGAGGTCAGAGTATTGCCCCTTGCTCAGACTGATGTAATAAACCCTTTTCATTAGTATTTAACTATAAATAAATTAGAAGCAAGAAAATAAGGACTTCATTGTACATTCAGATTTTAGTTGAAACTTGTTATTTTTCTTTATAAATGGTTGTACAATAGGCTCTAAGTTTTCAGCATGGTATATTAAAGAATGTGCTATATGGCTATGTTAATGAAATAGCCAGACTTTAAATTAAAGTACAGGCAGTCCCCGGGTTATGTACAAGATAGGGACTGTAGGTTTGTTCTTAAGTTGAATCTGTATGTAAGTCGGAACTGGCATCCAGATTCAGCCGCTGCTGAAACTGATCAGTTT
Source organism: Pelodiscus sinensis (assembly GCF_052426305.1). Taxonomy (NCBI): domain Eukaryota; kingdom Metazoa; phylum Chordata; order Testudines; family Trionychidae; genus Pelodiscus; species Pelodiscus sinensis. The sequence goes on along the minus strand of NC_143064.1, from coordinate 18,169,565 downwards.
CAACAGCGGCTGAATCTGGACACCAGTTCCGACTTACATACAGATTCAACTTAAGAACCCCAGGCGTCCCCAAGTCAGCTGCTGCTGAAACTGATCAGCAGCTGATTCCAGGAAGCCCGGGGCAGAGCAACTCTGCCTCGGGCTTCCTGTAGTCAGCCGCTGGTCAGTTTCAGCAGCGGCTGACTTGGGGACGCCTGGGGCAGAGCAGCTCGGGTGCTGCTGGGTTGGTCCAGTAGCGCGGCCGCTCCTCGGCGCTACTGGACCAACCCAGCAGCACCCCAGCTGCTCTGCCCCAGGCGTCCTGATTCAGCCACTGCTGAAACTGATCATCAGCGGCTGAATCAGGACTCCTGGGGCAGAGCAGCTGGGGTGCTGCCGGGTTGGTCCAGTAGCGCCAAGGAGCGGTGCTGCAGGACCAACCGGCAGCGCCCCACCTGCTCTACCACAGGCCCCGGGCTTTGCTCCACGTCTCCCTGGTCTGCTGGGTGGGGGGGCACTAGCTGCGTCCCCCCCAGCAGACCAGGGAGACGCGGAGCAAAGCAGCGAAGGACCTGGGCCGGACCGCGGCGATTCCAGATCAGCGCTGCGGCCCGGCCCCGGTCCTCCGCTGCTTTGCTCAGCATCTCCCTGGTCTGCAGACCAGATCAGCTGGAAGCGCCGCGGGTCCGGCCCCGGGTCCTCCGCCGCTTTGCTCAGCGTCTCCCTGCTCTGCAGACCAGGGAGACGCTGAGCAAAGCGGCGGAAGACCCGGGCCGGACCCACGGCGCTTCCAGATCAGCGCCGCGGGTCCGGCCCGGGTCCTCCGCCGCTTTGCTCCCCGTCTCCCTGGTCTGCTGGCTCCCCCCGCAGACCAGGGAGACGGGGAGCAGCTTTTCTCGCCCCGGAGGAGGCGGGCGGCGGGACCAGGCGTCCCGCCGCTCCAGTCCTCCGGGGCGAGAAAATTCCCGTTCGTAACTGCGGATCCGACATAAGTCGGATCCGCGTAACTCGGGGACTGCCTGTAACAAAAAAGGCAGGTGTGATTATCTTAGTACACCTAATTATTTATTAAAGTGATAGGCTAACAACCATTTGCGAAAGCCTGACGTAGTGTATGTTGCCAGAATCTTTGCAAGATTCTTGATTTACTTCTGTGTCAGTCCTAACTAATATTCTAGTTTTAAGCCTCTGCTTGAACTCAGATTGCCAGCCATGTTGCATTGAGCCAAATTTAAATGGCATCTTTTAACCAGAAAGAAAAGAGTTTGCAATCTTATCCATATGCTGTAGCTGAAGTCATTGCTACTTTAAACAGATGCTGACCTCCTTATCACCAACTAATAAGAACCAGTTATTCTGAAACTGATTTCAAAATTTTGAATAGCAGTACTTATTTGGTCCTTACACTGCCAAGAAGCTAGCTCTGTTCTGATAGAACAGGTTGATTCTTACAAATTTATTTTGATAATTAAGCAAGAACTGTGAACCTTGCAAGTATGATATTGAGTGATAAGATCCTATCTAGGATGTGTCCTGCTGAAATATTTTAGAGCCTTGTGTGCCTTGTGCTGAGTAGAAAATGAAACCAAGGCATCTCTGGAGACCTTAAGTTCAAAGTTTTTTGTTTTTTTCTTTTTTTTTTCTTTTACCGTGTCACCTTTCTGTCAGTGGTTATCATGAAGATAGAGTGATAAGTAAGCCTACCTGGTTGTGTTTTTATTTTTCAGGATCTCCATCAGTTAGCCCTGAGGCTTTAGTTCTGCAAGCAAAGATTACATTAGATTTGTTGTATTTAAACATACAGAATGTCAGCACTGTCCAGTATCTACATATGAATAAAATTTGAGACCTGGCTTAATACCCTTCACTTTATTCATCCAAAATGATCCCACTGAAATAAAAACTTGTACGAGTAAATTTTATGAGGTTTGGATTATTGTATAGAATGTCTAGCAGTGGCTCTAGATTAACATCAAGTAGACATTGGAACTATTTCTAAAATATTAATTATAGGTTTAAAAAGTGTTTTCTGAACATGATATAATTTGGTGCTTTTTCGGCTGTAAAGCTTTTGGGACATAATCTTCACTTTAATCCATCCCCGATATCCTTTTACTCCCAAAAAGTTGGCATAAAATGTAGCTTTTTGCACAGGTGACTGGACTTTACATGGTGTATATCAGATCTGTAAGGAGGAAAATTAGACTTTTTTAATGTTACGTGCTTTAGTTTTTTAAATCCAGATCTGCTCTTCAATAAATGCACATATGGTTGAGTCAGAGTTCACAGATAAAGATAGTACAACATTAGGGTTTTAGCTGGAAGTGCTGGTAGTAACAGTAATATGGATAAAGCCTGTCATGCATATTCTGTAACACTCTGTAATCTGAGAAACATTGAAATCAAACTTGTAGAACTGAATTAGAGATGTGTGGGTATTAAAATACTCAGTTCCCTCCCATTTAAAGGCAGACCATCTGTTGTTTCCAGCTGTACTGTTTCCTGAAGCAGTATTCTGGGAATGATATTACAGCACCAACAAATAATTGATTTTAGTCCTGTACCATCATTCCCAGAAGTACAGAACTACCTGTCATTGGTAGTATTTCTATTGTTGATCCTACATTGTTGACAGGAGACATAATATAATATAGATTACTATAAGTAAAAGTGGCAAATATAGCTGTTTAAAAGTTATCAAGAGATACCACAAATGCAGATATGCAAATATTTTTTGAGCATTTGAAGCAGTTTTACATTGAGTATTATTTTCCTTAAATATTGTTAGGAATATGTAATCACAAACAAAATTAAACACATTGGGTTAACTCTTTAATTTTTGTTTATTAAAATAAATATTATACAATGTTTTGAAGACTCCAGCAGTATGCCTAAAACCAAGTATTGCACACCTTAATCTACTGCTGTCTGTAAAGCAGCGGGCTGTCACCTCCCGCAAGACCACTGCTTGCCTCATTAATACCACTGGAACAAATTATCACTTCATAGCCCAGAAATCTTCTATAGCAGTTGTGGTGATTGATGTAACAAGGCTTAAAAATAATGATGAAACGCATGTTCCAGAAGACAGATTCAAATGGCAGGATCTTCAAAGGCAATTAAATATGACACAGCAGGAGTCATCCTAGAATAATGTATTTTCAAATAAATGGCAAGATGAGTATGATGATCTACTCTACTCTTGTTCTACTTAAATTAGTTTTGTGTGCAATAATTATCCCTGAAAAATAAGTGTCCAGGCATAAAAGATTTTTTAGATTTTTTTTTTTTTTTTAGTACATTCAAAAATATTGACCAAAAAAAAAATGGAATGTGAAGAAGTGGGTTGTGCCCACGAAAGCTCATGATACCATTTATATTTTTTGTTAGTCTCTATGGTGCTGGAAGACTATTTGTTGGGTTTTTAAAGGTTTTTTCCATAAAATCATGACAGGTATGGAAAAAATGAATAAGGAAAAATTATTTACTTGTTTCCATAACATAAGAATTAGGGGTCACCAAATGAAATTAATAGCTATCAGGTTGAAAACAAACAAAAGGAAGTTTTTCTTCATGTAGCACAGAGTCAACCTTTGGAACTCCCTGCCAGAGGATGTTGTGAAGACCAGGACTTTAACAGGGGCTTCAAAAAAGAACTAGATATATTCATGGAAATTAGGTCTATCAATGGCTATTAGCCAGAATGGGCAGGGATGTCTCTAGCCTCTGTTTGTCAGGGGCTGGAAATGGAAGACAGGAGAGGGATCACATGATGATGACCTGTTCTGTTCACTCCCTCTCGGACATCTGGCATTGGTCACTGTTGGAAGACAGTATACTGGGCTAGATAGACCTTTGGTCTGACTCAGTATGGCCCTTCTTAGGTTCTTACATTCTCTTTCTAGGATTTAAGTGTAGAACTACTGTTTATATAAGCTTTTGGGAATAACCGAAACCACCTAGCTTAATTCGTAGTGTAGTAGTGAAAATATTTCAGAAAAGACTACATCTGTTCCTCTGATTACCCTGACTTCTTCCTATAATCTAATAATACACAGAAAAATTCTGACTAAATTAGTCTTTTGCTAGCCAAAAAACCTTTCCAAACCTACTTAACATATTTTAAATTTTGCTATGGGAGCTCCTCCATTGGAAAGCTGCCTCAGATAATTCTGACTTCTCCTCTAGAAGGTCTGAACAGTGTTTAAAATAAATATTACACACATATTACACTGTGTGCTGTGATTTTATTTAAAGAGTTACTGTAGTGCTTGCTAGGGAAAAGAACCTACAAAGTAGACAGTTTAATAAAGGTGTAGCTCTTGCCTTGTTTTTGAGGGATAACTCAGAATGCTAGCTAAATGTCTGATATGACATTCCTATTATCTCCTCTTTTTGTGAGTATTTCAGTCACTATTTCAGAAGTTTAAGAGCTACATTGTTTGCACAAGCCACAGGTTCTAAATCAATGTGCAATTTTGGTGCAGATTCTTAATAGAGACTATGGCAAGTGCTGTGAAAAGAAACCTAGGAATTGTAGACTTTTAGCTGAGTTCCAAACTATTTTTTGAGAAAGTCCAGAAGGAACTAGTTCATATTAAAGACCTGCAAATTTTAAACTTGAAAAGTACTGATGTAACTAAACTAGAAGAACACTAACTAACATGGTGAGTATGAGGTTTTAGGCTTTATAAATAAATATATATGAGAGATGTAAGATAGTGTGTAATTGAATAGTCGTGTAACTGCATGAAATCTTAGTGGTCACATAACTATTCAATAGTCCCTGGGGGCGGGGCCGGCAGGTAGTGCACTCCTGGTGAGCCCCCTGCAACCTCACATTGCTGTGTCTGTATCAGAGGCAGTAGCACAGGGTAGCAGTCAGGAGCTAGTCTGTGAGGGGAGCCAGTTTAAAAAACAGCTCCCCATGTAGACTGGCTGTCTGCCACCCCATACTGCTGCCTACAATACAGAGACAGCAGCGTGGGCTTGCAGGGGGCTCCCCGGGAGTGCATGGCCTGCCAGTTCTTCCCCCAGGGACTATGGAATAGTCATGTAACCACTAAGATTTCATGAAGTTACACTACTGCCTCCAATACAGAGGCAGTAGTGTGGGATGGTAGCAGTCCCTGTTTGCATTGGCTTAGGCTTGCTACAGCCAGAGGCTGCATTGCAGGCAGCAGTCTGGGGTGATAGGCTGATTTTTAAACTGGCCCTCCTCGCAGACCAGCTCCTGCCTGCCACCCCGTGCTTCTGCCTCTGATACACAGACAGCAGCATGGGGTTGTTGGGTGCTCCCTGGGAGTGGGGGCAGAAGCTGCTTTGCAGGAGCAGCTCCTGCCCCTCCTCCCCCATGGTGCTACCTCTCATAGAGATAGATAGCATCAGGTTGAGGGGGCAGATGGCACCGCGAAGCTGGTTCTAGGGGGAACCGGCATTTAAAGCGGCTCCCCCCAGCACCGGCTCTTGCCTGCCCCTCCTTGCTGCTTCTGTAGGAAGCAGAAAGGGTGGAGGGGCAGGCAGGTCCACGGGTCCACATATCAGCTTCAGCCTGCCTCCCTCCCCCTCCACACTGCTGCCTCTCTATCAGAGGCAGCAACACAGGGGTGGGACGAAGGCGGATCTAGTGCTCATGGGGAACCTGCTTAAAGGCCACTCCTCACAGGCACCAGTTCTCAATTCCACACACACACACCCCACCTTCCTGCCTCTGATACAGAGTCAGAAAGGGATGTTTGTGCCCGTAGTCAACAAGATTAACTGATAAACCCAGGCTTATTGGTTAATCATGTAGTCAACTACATTTTAAGATCCCCAATATGTATCATGAGAGCTGAAATAAAAGGTCTAACATTGAGTGATTTCTGCCCTACTCTTCTTTCAGTTGGTTTGCTGGCTTTAAATCTACAGTTGAGTAACTAACACTCTTTTCCTCCTACCCCTTGAAAAGCAGAACATCTACTGAGAGTAACAGTAAAACAAATGTTGATTAATTCTCAACTGAAGTTCATTTTGGGAAGAACCAGGATAAAAGTAACATTTTCAAAAAGACTGAATCTTGTAAATTGATTAAATGCTCAAGTCCATTACTTATAATTTCAAATGCAGTTGTTGAAATTAGGACTGCCATTTATCACAATTCATTCATGTGATCAACTCAAAAATTAATTGTGATTAAAATTAATCATGATTAATTGCAGTTTCAATTACATTAAAAAGAATATCAATTGAAGTTAAATATTTTGCATTTTTTTACATTTTTAAATATATTAATTTAAATTACAACACAGAACACAAAGTATACAGTGCTCCCTTTATATTATTATTACATATATTTGTACTGTAAAAATCATAAAACAAATAGTATTTTTCAGTTCAGATCATACAAATACTGCAGTGCAACCTATCATGAAAGTGCAATTTACAAGTGTAGATTTTTTTTGTTAATTTTTAAATAATAAAAAAAAAACTTTAGAGCCTACAAGTCCACAGAGTCCTAAGAAATTGTGATTGAAGCATGAAGGGACATATGACTCCTAGCATATCTGTCACGTAAATGTCTTGCGACACATGCTACAACAGTGCCATGTTAAATGCCTATGTTCGCTTTCAATTGACATTATAATGACAACATTACCTCCTGCAACTGTGAACAAACATGTTTGAGCAATTGTCTGAACAAGAAGTTGTACTGAGTGCACTTGTAGACTTTAACATTTTACATTGCTGAATGCAGTTATTTTTGTGTATACAATTCCACATTTGTAAGTTCATGTTTCAGATAGAGATAAGTACTTGTAAAGAGGGACTTACAGTGTGAGTATTTGTAATAAAAAAAAAAATATAAAGTGAGTACTACACTTTGTATGCTCGTTTGTAATTTGAAAATGTAGAAAACATACTATGACGGAATGAGGTCACAGAAGACCCCTTTGGGCGGGGGCTTCCTGGAGTGCTGACATGGCCACTGCCACCCTCCTTTTTGCTCTGTGGGGTTTCTCGCTGCCCTGTCCTGCTGGGCCAACTTCCTGGTCTCCCCCAGTCAAGGCACAGAGCTGAGAATCGCCGCCTCCCAAGAAGCAATGCAGACACTGAATCTCTTCAGGTCCAAGGAAAATACAGTTTTGGGCCCAGCTTCCTGGGATGCCACTCCCCAAATGGGATCAAAACCCCCAATGAATTATTTGGGTAAGCCCCCTTTAATAATGAAAGGGGGAATGTATACACTGATTCCTCCCCCAGGTAATAATTATTTATATTGGGATTGATAGAAAATAAACATGATTTTTATTAAGTACAGGCAATAGGATTTGAGTGGTAACAGGTGAGAACAGGCAGAGCAAAGTAGATTACAAACCCAAACAAACAAAAGACACGTAGGTACTTCTACACTAAAGCTTCTGTACAAAGTTATTATAAACTTACTACAAACTTACTCTAAAACTTCAGAGGGGTAGCCAAGTTAGTCTGTAACTGGAAAAACTTAAACATCAAATAATCTTGCAGCACTTGAGAGACTAACAAAAAATTTAGGGTATGTCTATGCTACAGCGCTATTTCGAATTAACTTAATTTGAAATAGTTAATTCGAATTAAGTTAATTCGAAATAACACATCTAGACACAAAAACTAATTCGAAATAGCGTTTTTCTAATTCGAAATAGCGCATCCACATTGAATGGACCCTGAATTGAAGGTAAGGCTGTCCAGAACCAGTGCTGGCAGGGCATCAGGGTCAGACTTAGTGTGTGGGGCTGCGGCCTCAGGCTATCCGAGGTCTGTTCTTAAAGGTACCCTACCCCCCATCCCAGACAGACAGTTCTCAGGTTTCTTTGCTTGCTGGTCTACCTCGCTGAGGGACAGCAAAGCATTTGTGTCTCAGAGTGCTCTGCTTGCCCTCAGGACACCACGGCACTCTGCAAAATGGAACCAGACTTGTCCCTGAGCACGCGGTGAGTCTCGTAGGGTCGTTGCCTTCAGCCCGGCTGCACTTGCAGCAGGCTGCCATCCGGGAGGTCCATCGGGGGACTGACAGGATCCAGGAGGCCCTGCGGGAGAGCGTCCACCCCAAGGAGCTCTCGGAGCCACCCTGGTCCTCTCCATTGGGGGCTCTTGCCCCATTCCTCCTTCATGTCCTTCCACTTAGCCCTCCCTAGCCCCCCTTCCTGATGTCAAATAAAATACACATTTTTTCATAAACACTAACTGTCTTTATTTAACAAAACTGGGGAGGAGGAATGAAACTCTGGGGAGACTGGGGAAAGGAGGCGGGAGAGGGGAGGAGGAAAACTGGGAGGAGGGAGCTAGAAGGGGGAAGCAAGGAGAAGAAGGGGCAGGGGAAGCTCAGTGCTCCGGGGTGGGGGTCTCATCGGGCCACATGTCTCCCAGCACGGCAGGTGTGGGGGCCTCGGCATCCCTGGAGGGATGAGCAGGAGGGTGTAAAGGTTGAGGTGGGGAGGTGTGGAGATTGAGGAGGAGGGTGAGGAGGGAGAGATAGGAGGGGGGGCAGGAGTGTGAAAAGAAACAGTAGCTGGGGGGGGCAGCAGGCGCTGGGATGGCATGGGCAGCACGCTCTGCAGCAAGGCACATAGCACGGTCCTGGGCAAGGTGCTCCTGGCAGAGCTGCAGGTCCTCCTGCACCCAGGCCTGGATGGTGCGGTGAGGGCTCGAAGGGCGCCCAGATGCTGATCCTGGTACCCCTGCCGCGTGCTGGTGGTCCGGAGGAGCCCTCGGGTGCGGGAGCATGTCCCAGGCGGGGTGGTGTGCCCTGCACGTGCAGCTGTGGAGAAAGAAGGGGAGTGGTCATTTCTCCTTGGGGATGTAGTGGATGATGCCCAGTGCTCCCTGCGAGGTGTGGATGACCGTGCTTTGCACCGTCAGAGCCGACGTGCTTCCACAGAGGCCATGGTCTGGATGTCTGGCTCTCCCTGGGAGTGGAAGCTGCCCCAAGACCCCTCCTTGGGAGTGGGAGCTGTCCCTATGCTGTGTATAGTGCGGCCAAGGTGGGGGGAGATGTCCTCTGCCTCTGTGTAGAGCAGGCGTGTGAAGGGAGGGCGTCCTGCTGGGACCCGCCCTGGGGTCGGGAGTGTGTCAGGTCTCTTCACACACACATGTGCCTATTGGGCCATGTCCCCTGGGTGTCACGTAGCTGGAGCCACCTGCCCAAGGGTGGCATGGCACATGCTCGCACGTGCACAGATGGCTGTGTGATCCGCGGGAGGCATAGCCCACGCGCGTGGTCCTTGGTCTCCCTCCCTGCCTCCCCCCCCCCGGGTACGGGACAATGTGGCATTTACCTGGTATGGCCTCCCTAGATGACTCTGCCGACTCCGGTGCTGGGACAGCTGGTGGTGGCCACTCGGCTGCGCCTGGGTCAGGGTCCTCAGCTCCTGGCTCGCTGCCTCCCAGGCTGGCGCGGACTGCCCTACGCCCCCCCGGATTCAGTCGAGGGTGGGGAAGTAGGGGCAGATGTCAGCCCCTGTTGCAGTGCCGCCCCAGTGGCCCTGGCGTACGCCTGCGGCAACTCTTTAATTTTGAGGCACACCTGCTCCTGGGTGCGCCTGTGGCCTTTCCTGGCCATGGTGGCCGCTATGCGGCTGTAGACGGCAGCGTTCCTCTGCCTAGTGTGGAGATCATGGACGTTGGGGGCCTCCCCCCAAACTTCAATGAAGTCCATGATATCCGTACTAGTCCACGAGGGTGTCATGATTATGATGGTTAGCCAGCAGCCTGGGGATTAAGGGGTTAACTACACCTAGCCAGGTGGAGTGACCAGTAGGAATGTAGGAGGGAGTTTCAACCTGGGACAAAGGAATTTGGGTTTTTCCTTTGCCCTTTTGTCTCTCTGGGAGAGTTCTCTGCAGCTACAGAGAGGGACAAGCATGTCTCTCTCTCTCCAAGACACCATTCTTCATTTTCTGTAAGTAGGGTAAAGTTTAGGTAGTTTCGTTAGGTTTTATTGTTTTAAGGGTTGGGTATGGGATCTGAGATCTGGCACTGCTTAAAAGATGTTTTGGCTTTTCTTTGTAACTAAGTTCTAGGCCCATGGAGTTTCTCCATGAGTATATTTTGTTACCTCCCTATCTAGTCATTATGTTTGCAACAGGAATATTGTTGTAATAATAAAAGTTCTTTCTTTTCTTTTTATTAACCTGGCAGTGGTTAATTGTGTGCCTTGATTTTTATTTTAGGGGTAAGATTTCCCAAATGATCTTTCCCCTGATTTCTTTATCAACATTTGGGTGGAGGCAGCGGAAGTTTTATTCCCAAGATCTAGGTTTTTAAGATCTTGGGGGAAGTTTTAGACCAAAGCCTGGTAGATAAGGCTTTGGGGTACACTTGCTGGCCCCCACTTCTGCATTTATCATGCCAGAGTGGGGAAGGAGCCATGACAGAGGGCATGCGCCGTCTACGGCCCCTGGCTGGCCCCTGAGTGCTGGGGGACTGGGCGGGGGACGGCTGGCTGCCACTGGATGGCATTGTGCAGCCATTGGGTGAGGGGCTGCGGCTGCTGGCAGGCCTGACTCTAGCACATGCCCAGTGGCCAGACTCTACCCCTTTAAGGGCCTCAGGGCTGGGGGAGAGGAGAAGAGTTTTCCTGGTTGTGCCCAGAGTGGCCACCAGGAGAAACTGGGAAGGGCTGGAGGCCCCCTAATTTGAAATAAGTGCTGTGTAGACACTTATTTCAAATTAACTATTTCGAATTTGGTGTTATTCCTTGTAGAATGAGGTTTACCAAATTCAAAATAAGTGCTCCACTATTTTGAATTTATTTTGAAATAGCGGTTTGACTGTGTAGATGGTATTTGAAGTTACAGCTTCTCTCCGACTTACGAACCAGTTACGGACCAAGTGATTGGTCGTAACACTGTTTATTTGTAAGTCGGACCCCATAGAGTTAAACATGACCGCGCTGTTCATAAGCGCGGATCGCGTTCGTAACTCGGGGTCCGCCATTTACGACAGCTTTGGTCATAACTGCGAACAGTCGTAAGTCAACCGTTCGCAACTCGGGGACCAGCTGTAATTCTAAATAACTGCTGTTATTTCAAATTAACTTTGTAGTGTAGACATACCCTTAGATAGTATTGTTTCTTTCTTGTCCAACCCTTCTAAAACCAGGGCTGTTCCTCACCTTGGGGTCTTTGGTTCCTTCCTCCTACTTACCTATTGTTTTTAAAGATTCCCTTATTGCATGGCAAGTTACCTGGCCCCTTCCTACCAACCACTGCTAAGACTTAAGGACAAAAGGCTATTTGCATATGATTGTCCAGATACTGAGGCCTCCCTTGATGACTTTCATGCACGTTTAAAACCCATAAAGTATTCCCTACTCCATATGTCTAATTTTACACACACCAAAATAAGATAAACAGATCCAGTGGATTAAGACATGAAAATTAATAGGTTACATGAAGTAATTTGCTCAAAGCATTCATGTCCATAAGTCCATTTCAGAAAGCATGGGGGATGGGGTGGTGAACTGTCTCACATCCTAAAGATTTAAATAAATGGTAGTATATTATTGCTTAACAGTGCAATTAAACATTAATATTTTTGAATTGATTATCAGCCCTAGTTGAAATTAGTGATGTAAAGGTTAACCAGTTACCTGGCAGGCAGCTTATTAGCCTGTTTACAAGGTAACCTGTCAAATGGGCCCAGCCAACTGGACCCTGCCTTCGGCAGCAGTAAGCTAGAGCAGTCCATAATAGTTAACCAGTTAAACAAAACGTTTAATTGGTTAACTATTTTAGAGGGAATTTTTACATTCCTAGGTGAAATATGCTTCATATAGAATATTGCTCTAGAGAGGAGGGATTGAAGATAAGTTACGTTTGGAGTGAACCTTCTTTTTAAAAATTATTATGAGGGAGGTATACATATACTGCACCAGTAATTAAAATGCTAAGCGACTGCTCTGCACCCCAGCATACTAAGCCTGCCACACCTGCAAAACATGCATGGCTTAGAGGAGGATCTCAAAAGGAGAGTAGATAAGCTAAGTAGGGCAGCAGATAGGGGAGGTGAACTGACCAACACTCTGAGCTCCTGTGAAGATGTTCTTGATGCCTGGGACCTGACTGTAGGCGTGTGGCTAAACACAAATGGAAGAGACTTGGGGTTCTCAGAAGACTTCTCTTGATTTACAATTATTTACTGTCTTTACTTAACCTGTTGTGAAAGAAGAATCTGATAATAAGTGGAGCAGTGAGGCAGCAGTGTAGCATTTTGGTGGTGCAGGACTTAGCTGCTTATACTGGGCTATAGATTGGAACATGGTGGAGCGACTGGGTCCACATCTCTCAATAAGTCCCTGGAGCAGGGGTGGGCAATAATTTTTCATGGGGGGAAGGAGCACTCCAAGATTTTGGAACGTGGTCAAGGGCTGCACTCTTCCATGTTCTGGGAAGGAGTTTGGGTGAAACAGGCAGTTATGACCTGGGGCATGAAGCTGGGGTGCAGGAGTTTGGGTTGTGACCTAAGGCAGGAGGGGATTGTGACCTGGGGCAGGATTGGGGTGCAGGATCTGGGAGGGGTATGGGTTCAGGAGTGGGGCAGAGGATTTGGGTTATGTGTGGTGGTAGTAAATTGGGGCTAGGGTGCCAGAGACAGGTTCTGACCAGGAGATTTACCTGGATGACTCCCAGTCAGCAGCCCAGCATGTTTCTCAGGCAGCTTCCCTGGCTGCCTTGCCCTCGCACAGGCTGCTGGGGCAATGTGCATCTGTGACTAAGAGCCTGAGGGGAGGGGCGAGTGATGTTTCATATGCTGCCTGTTCTTCAAACAGTGGTATCACAGAAATTGGCCAGTGGGATTGTGCTAAGAGTGGGGAAGTGAATGAAGCCTCTCCTCCCTCTTCCCCCACAGATTTGAAACACAAATGGCGGGCAGCTGCTTTTTTGAACAACGTGCTGGGAGAAGGGACAGGCAGGGGCAGATCCTGTAGTTTGGTGGGCCAAATCTGGCCTACTGGCCCTGTTTTGCCAAGGCCTGCCTTAGAGAGTGTCAGAGGCAAAAGCTGACCCCTAATTCAAGGAGAGAAGGAACTGGGGACTTAACCAGAGGACCCTGCCTTAACCAGAAGAGACCTGGAGACTCCCGCCTAGTTCAGAGGCTATCGTTGCTAGACTGAAAAAGGAGTATATGAAACACATGACCAGGGCTGAGTCCTGGAAGGGACAAACTATCTCAAGATGAGAGTAGCTGTCAACAAAGGCACTAGGAAAGAAGAGGCCCTGCCAAACCTTGCCTGACTACTGGGTGGTGTCTGCAGTGAGTAATCCCTTTCATGATAATTTGTTAGTTTTATAATTATGTTCTGTCTATAAATATTGTATAATGAATTCAAAATTATTGTTTTCAATAACATTTCAGTATGATTGATATTAGTGCTATGGCAAAAATCCAGATAATACAAGAACTAGTAGCCACCAAATAAAATTAATAGGTAGCAGGTTTAAAACAAAAGGAAGTATTTCTTCAAACAGTGTGCAGTCAGCCTATGGAATTCCTTGCCAAAGATTGATGTGCAGGGGTTTGGGTTGGATGTATAGGAGCAGGCCTTTTACAGGGTTAAAAAAATAATTGGATACATTCATGGAGGATATGTCCATCGGTTGGTATTAGCCAGGATGGGCAGGAATGGTGTCTCTAGCCTCTGTTTGTCAGAAGCTGGAAATGGGCAACGGGGTGGTTCACTTGATGATGGTTACCTGTTCTGTTCATTCCCTCTGGGGTGCCTTGAATTGGCCTCAGTTCGAAGACAGGGTACTGGGATACAAGGATCTTTGGTCTGACCCAGTCTGGCCATTCTTATGTTCTTATAACGAAACTGTATTTTGCTTGCATGTAAAATTGGTCATGTGGTATGTTGCTTTTTCTTCAGAATTTAGGTTTTATGATTTTACAAATGAGTATAATTTGACAGAAAAAATCACACTTTTCAATCCAGTTATGACCAAAGCATAATCCACTATGAAATTTATCCAGATCTTACAAAGAAATTTGTGTGCATAGTGACCTTTCGTCAAATCCTTTGGTGGATTCTTTGGCAAGATGAGGGCCAGGGGGCATGATACATTTATTTATTAAGTCAGTGGAAAGACTAACTGATATTACCATGAGTATTACATCATATCGTAATAAAAGTATCAGGAAGTGGAGTGATGAATTGTTGAAAGCATCAGCTGTTGATATCCATTGCTGTTTTGATACTTTTAAAAACTCATTGATAATTTTGATAGTAACATAGAAGAGTCTGATTAAATTTAGTCCATTGAAGCATAAGGAGTTCTGGACTTTTTTAATTTTGAAGGAACTTAAGCCATCTGTTGCCTTGAAGCAGAGATATTTAGTAATCAGGCAGATCAGTTAGAAGGAATTTATCTGGGGAGTCTATTAATTAACAAGCTTGGATACAGTTCACTTCTTTTTGCCATAAAGTCAAGTCATCCCTAACAAGTCTGTTAGACAATCAGAAGATTGAAGTAAAACCTTAGTTTTTATTTCCATCTTATTCTAGACAGTAGTAACTGCATAAGAAATATACCTAACTGCTATATTATTACTACAGGCAGTCCCCGGGTTACATGGATCCGACTTACATTGGATCCCTACTTACAAACGGGGTGAGGCAACCCCGCACTAGCTGCTTCCCCCCAGTAGACCAGGGAGACGCAAAGCTAGCGCCCCCCCCCCCCCCCCCCGCAGACCAGGGAGACGCGGAGCGGCTTTTCTCAGCAGACACCTCAGCTTGAGAATAAAGGACTGAGGGAAGTGAGGTGTGGGAGAATAAAACTGAGCTCTGGAGAAATGTTTGGCTAGAGTTTCCCCTACAATATGTACCATTTCCGACTTACATACAAAGTCAACTTAAGAACAAACATACAGTCCCTATTTTGTACGTAACCCGGGGACTGCCTGTACTGTCTTTCTGGCATGGAAGGGCAAGGAGCACACCCAGAAAATAAAATGGATAAAACATTCCTTCTGGGAAAGACTTTCATCAGATACACAGAAATTAAATAAGAGGCTTGTGTATGGAATGCTTCAGTGTACTACAGACATGTTGTAACTTTCCATCTGTTCTGCAAGAACTTAACATTGTCCAACAGAATTCACCCTGAAGGTCAGGAAATCTCCAAACAAAAGAAGTGGAATCTAAAGGCTCAAGGGCTTTATGTTTCTGCAGATCTTTTCATACATGAGCATTTTCTCAGATTCATTCTAAACTGTTTTTCAGAAAATCTAAGAGAAATGTAATGGAGAGTTCATGCTCCTCTCCCCCTATTAAAACATGGCTGGACAAGATCCTCATCTGATGTAAATTGGCATTAATGAAAGTCATTGGAGCGATGCTGACTTATACCAGTGGTTGTCTGGTCTGGGAACTTTAAATCACGCTTGGACTTTTTAAAAAAGAATGCTTTAGTTATACCTGGAATTAATTCTGGGAAGTCATATGGCCTGTGTTATACAAGAGGTCAAATTAAATTACTACAATGGTCCCTTCTGACTTCAATCTCTGAATAGATACAAGTACACAAATGTACAAAAGTACTACTTTTTTGTAGCATATCTTCATCATACCCTGATATTTACTATTCTTCGAGGATGTCCCCATGGGTGCTCCACTATGGGTGCTGGGTTTGCCTCGGCGCCGCAGATGGAGGCTTGTCAAAAGCAGTATCCGGCTGGACTGCACATGCATCGCGGGGCTCACGGCATTCATGCTCTTTTTCTTGGTGCACAGTCTGGCCCTCCACCAGTTCCTCAAGACTGCCTCAGGCTGCAGACGCTTGGAACCGCACTCTTTACTTCAACCTCTTGGAGACTAGCTTTGCTCTAGCCTTCCATTGTACATACTTCTGCCTTACCTTTTCTTCCCTTACCACTCCGCCCCGTTAATTCTTCAAAAAAGAAAGATAAAAAGAAAAAAAAATTAACACGGCAGCTGTTACCCTTCTCCAATCCCTCACAGCTGTTTCCCCGGTTCGTCTTTGTATATAGTTGCTCATTCAAAAAAAATCACCTTTACTTAAGAAGAGGAAAAGCTCAGAAATAGACTTTTGCTCCCTGGTTATAACAAAGAACCCCTTTAGCCCTGATTTACAGGCTGAACAATCTGACCACCGGTTCAAACCTGCCATGTCGACCGGCTTTAAGAAATGCAGCTCTTGCCGGGAGGCAGTGCCAGCCTCCGATGGCCACTCCAACTGCATAAAGTGTCTGGGTGAAGTTTACGTTCCCCAGAAATGTGCTCATTGCTGCAAACGTACCTCCAGGGCTAGGAAGGACAGGGAGAGGCGTCTTCGGTTGCTTCTCTTTAATAAAGCCCTGCAGTTGCAGCACACTGCTACCAGGGAACAGCCGTCTAAGTGACAGGCTTCATCCCCCACTACCGCCAACCAGAAGAAAACCAGGCTCTCCCCTACCAGATCTTTGCCTGCCGCCTTACATGGCAGAGAGAGCCAGGGGGACGGACCGGAAACGTCCAGCGTTATAAAGCCGCATTCCACAGACTTAGCGCATCACAGGTCCAAATGGCCACAGGTGCCAGTACAGACCGCAGCATCAGAGGCACCACCTGCTCAGCCTGCATCCATGCCACCGGCACTGACCCCTGAGCCACCAATGAGGGCTCCCTTGGACCCGCCGGTGACAGCGCCGACACCCTCACCACCTCCAAAATCACCGCACGGTGCCGGAGCTCTTGGCACCGATGCGCCTGACCTCCACCAGCTGCTGCGGTGCCTGATTTGCCAGCACCAGGGAGCGTGGCATGGACTAGCGCTTCAGCGTGTCTCCCAAGCCAGAGCGCTGAGCCCTGCTCCTCTGCTTTCACTGCCCCGGAGCCACTCTCGCTCTCTCCTCTTCTCCCCGTTACCGTCACCATCTCCTCCAGCATTGCGCTCCCCATGCTACCACGAGAGCTGCCGCAGGTCTCCTCCTTCCTCCTCCAGACTCCCATCTCCATTCCTAGCTGCTTGACCCTCTCACCAAAGACACCACTACAGACAGCCCTCCATCTTTCCTGCTTCTTCCAGGGCATCATACAACTGCTCTCGCTCACCATACTCTCCACGCTACCCTCGATATCACTCACATTCTCACTATCCAGACAGATACTCACCACGTGACGGTCTATATCATCGTGATGACCGTTACTCCCAAGACTCTTGCAGCAGGTACTCTTATCGCTCACGATCTACATATGACTATGCTTCATCCAGGCTCTCCCCAACTCTGGCTCCTCTCACCCCTCTAGAGCAGATGGCTTTGCCTTCTCAGCTTCCATCTGAACCGGAGCACATTCCCTTTGCAGACCAGCCAACTGGGGTTTCTCCAACTCATTCCTCTCTGCCAGACGAAGCACTCACTCCAGGCGAGGTCTCCCCACCTGATGACCTCCGTTAGTTTCAGGAGTTGTTCAGACAAGTAGCCATCAGCCAGGAAATACCGTTGCAGGAACTCACGGACAAGCAGCATAAACTCTTTAGGAACCTCCAGCCGCAGCACAGGTCATGCCTGGCCATTCCCCTCGATGAGGGCATCCTGGAAATTGCCGACGAAATATGACTCACTCCAGCGTCTGCTCTACCTTCGAACAAAAGGGCCAACAAAAAATATTTCGTGCCTCCAAAGGGCATGGAATTCCTCTTTGTCCAACCCCAACCAAACTCCTTAGTCATTGATCAGCCCAACAGAGGGCTAAGGCCCTGCACTTCAAACAACAGGGCTCCAACAAGGAGATGAAGAGGTTAGACCTCCTAAGGCAGGAGGATCTACACATCGGCAACGCTGCTCCTGAGAATCGCCAATTATTCGTCACACCTGTCAAACCACACCTTCGATATTTTTCACGCTTGACCCCTCTCACGGATCACTTGCCATACTCAAATCCATTTTGAAGTCAGTTATCCAAGAGGGCTATACATTGGCCAGAACGTCCCTCCAAATGGCTATGGATGTCGCTGACACCGCTGCACGCTCTACCGCTACTGCCATCGTTATGCAGAGAGCCTCGTACCTTCAACCGGCAGGGGTCTCTAAGCAGCTTCAGAGCAAATTCGAAGACTTACCTTTTGACAAAGACAAGCTTTTTGCGGAAAATATGGACATGATCCTACACCCTAAGGACTCCCAAACAACCCTGCAAACACTGGGGTTGTATGCACCCCCCTTCAGGAGGCACTGGTACACACCATACCAATGTAGATACAACTACTCTTACGTTAGCCACCAATGGCAGCATCAACACCAGCAACAGAGGAGTTTCGATAACCAACGCTCATGCCAGAGGCCCCAGCACCGCCGCAAGGTAAATGGCAAGGCAAACATGGCTCCCAACAACAAACAGCAAGTTTGATGCCTTGGTCGTGGGTGAACAAACAGTCACAGGCAGCACCACGGATCGTCCTACCCAACTCTTTCACCACTGGTTGAGGCCCTTCTTCCACCAATGGGCTAAAATCACCACAGACAGATGGGTACTGGAAATTGTTCTAAACGGGTTACCCCATTCCCTTCACCTCCATTCCATCCATCACTCCTCCCACCCTATCCCTTTTCAGGGACCCTTCTCACCAGATCCTCCTACAAGCAGAAGTTGACCGCCTTCTTTCCCTGGGTGCCATAGGATCAGTCCCAAACAAGTTCAAAAACAGGGGCTTCTACTCACATTATTTCCTCACCCAGAAACGGTCCGGAGGTTGGCGTTCCATCCTAGACCTCCGCTGTCTGAACAAATTCCTGCGGAAACAACGATTCAAAATGATCACCTAAGCTGACATAATTCCCATATTGGATCAACAAGACTGGTTTGCCACCGTAAACCTCCAGGATGCCTACTTTCACGTCCCTATCCATCCAGCCCACAGAAGGTTCTTACAATTTGTCGTTGGAAAGGATCACTTCCAATACAAGGTCCTTCCTATCCTCAGCCCCCAGGGTATTTTCAAAGGTGCTAGCGGTAGTCGTGGCCTTCCTCCGACGGCAAGGAGTAGTCATAATCCCGTATCTGGACGATTGCCTGCTCAAGGGTCCTTCTGCACTCGAGGTCTCTCATATGATTCAACTCACCTGGCGGACCTTCCAGTCACTCGGACTCCTCCTCAACGAGCAAAAGTCCGTTTTGCACCCTACCCAGAACCTCAAGTTCATAGGGGCCTGCCTGGACTCACTGGCAGGCAGAGCCTTTCTACCTCTGCAAAGATTTCAGACCATCCAGGATCTCATCCATACCATTACCGTCAGTCCCACCGTCTCACTCATAACATGCCTGAGACTGATGGGCCATATGGCCGCTACAACACACGTGGTCAAATACGCCAGACTACACTTTCGCACCCTTCAATACTGGCTGACACTTGTCTACAACCACACCAGATATGACTTCCACAGGTCAGTAGTGCCTTCACCCTTCGTTACACGATCACTCCTGTGGTGGACCAGCCGCAAGAATCTCTTATCAGGGGTACCTTTCCATCAACAACAACCCCTCCACCAAATTATGACAGACGCGTCTCTGATAGGATGGGGAGCACACATGGGGTGTCTCTTAGCGCAGGGCCAATGGTCCCCACGAGAAGCACGACTACATATAAACCTCTTAGAACTACATGCCATCTTCAATGCCTGAAAATGCTTCCTCAACCACATCCAGAACACCACAGTGAGGTGGTCAACGTCATGGCCATGTATTACGTGAATTGCCAGAGCAGCGCTCGCTCCCATTCCTTATTCACGGAAGCTATCCGCTTCTGGAATTGGTGCATTCGCCATGCAATAACACCTACGGCATCTTACTTACCTGGCACCACAAACGTGACCGCAGACTTTCTAAGCAGGCACTTCGACGTGAAACACAAGTGGAAAATGCATGAGGGAATCCTACTCAAGCTCTTCAGACACTGGGGGGACTCCCCGAGTAGATCTCTTCGCAACCTCCTGCAATGCGAAATTCCACAAGTACTGTACCAGGGCGGGCCTCGGCCATGCATCCCTGGGGGACACCTGTCTCATCAGCTGGCACGGAACCCTTCTCTATGCCTTCCCTCTCATACCGTTGATCCCAAAAGTTCTTCAGAAGGTGAGGGCAGACAGGGCGAGGCTCATCCTCATAGCACCAGATTGGCCACGCCAGCACTGGTTCCCCTTCCTCCACTGTCTGTCTGCATATGAACCGATTCACCTCCCGGCCCTTCCGAACCTTGTCACCCGGAACCGAGGACGCCTGGAACACCTCCAGATACACACCCTGAACCTCACAGCATGGTTCTTAACTGGTTGAATGCATTTGAATCCCTCTGTTTGGCACCAGTGCAGCACGTCCTCATACACAGTAGACGACAAACCCCAAGGAAAACTTACCTTAATAAGTGGCGTAGATTCACCTCCTGGTGCTCCATGTAACACCACCATCCGGAACGGCCTTCTATTCCTCTGGTGCTTGACTACGTAATGCACCTAAAAGAGACAGGACTTGCATTACCTTCCATCAGGGTATACTTGGCGGCAATTTCAGCCTTCATACCACCGGTGGTCAGCGTTTCCATCTTCGCCCACCCCACCACGAAGAGATTGCTCAAGGGCCTCACCAGCAACAGCCCGCCACGGGACGCAGTCCCGCCGATGTGGAACCTGGATATACTCTTTGAGGCCCTAATGAGGCCACCATTCGAGCCTTTGGCAACTGTATCCTTACACCTCCGGACTATGAAAACGATTTTCTTACTTGCTATAACATCGGCACACAGGGTGGGCAAGCTTTCGGCCATTATGGCCACGCCACCATATACAATATTTCGAAAGGATGGGGTAGTACTGAGACTGCACCCGAAATTCATCCCAAAAATCGTGTCTCGTTTTCATGTCAATGAACCAGTAACCCTACCAGTTTTTTCCCCGTAGCCCCATTCCTCACCACGGGAAATGGCTCTATACTCGCTGGATGCCCGAAGGGCCTTAGCTTTCTATATAGACCACACTAGACCCTTTGGACGTACGGACCACCTATTCATCTCCCTCTCGAAAGGACAACCATTATCTTCCCAGAGGATTTCAAATCTTATAATCTCATGCATAATGCAATCTTACACAGCGAAACGCTTACCCCTACCTGCCCAACCACGTGCCCACTCCACTAGGGCCATGGCGGCTTCAACAGCCTTTCTTAAAGGGGTCTCCCTCAAGGACATTTGTAGGATGGCCACCTGGTTGTTACATGAAACCTTTGCCAAACATTACTTTTTATCTCTGGGCATTCGTTTCAACGGGGCAGTGGCAACTGTGGTGCTCTGCACAGCGGATAAATAGGGGCTCTTCCTGCCCTCCTTCCGTTCTGGCAAACACTGCTACGCAGTCACCCATAGTGGAGCACTTGCGGGAACATCCTTGAAGAAAAAAGCGAAGTTACTCACCTCGGTGCAGTAACTGTCGTTCTTCGAGAACGACCCGCGAGTGCTCCACTACCCACCCTTCTCCCTACTTCGGAGTCCACTTTTCTCTTGTGTCTTACAGATTCCAAGGCAATCTCAAGGACCTGGCGGGGGGCCGGACTGCATGCCAAGAAAAAGAGCACAAACGCCGCATGCCCCGCGGTGCATGCGCGGTCCAGCCGGATACTGCTTTTGACAAGCCTCCATCTGCGGCGCCGGGGCAAACCCAGCACCCATAGTGGAGCACCCACGGGGACGCCATCTCAAAGAACGACAGTTACTGCACTGAGGTGAGTAACTTCGCTTTCACTCAACAAAGCCAATTCAGTCCCCAAAGTCAGACTATAGTTTTCTTTGAAGTTTGGAGCCTGATGTTCACCATCATAAAACCATATTCTTGTTGCCTATGGTAACCAAATACCATAGTACCAAAATATGCAAGAATATACACTGAAAACCCATTTTTATTGTATTATCATATTTTAATTAGTAGTGCCCTGAACCCTCACTTATTTATTTCACCTTGAGTATGAACAATCTGAGTGGGTGAATGTAGAACTGTCACTACTGAGTTAGATTCCTCATGGGCTCTTCTCTTGACAGGACATTTAAAAGCAGCCTTCCTGTAGGGCTTGGGTTGGGGGATAAGAATCTTGATGGAAGTTTTCCACATCATGTTCACTTTTGGTGGGTTTTTTTGCACCTCTGTATTCCCTATTACCTAGAATTGGCCTATGACTCATATTGGAGTTTTGTATGAGCTAACATAATTTTGGCTTGTATTGTTTCCAAAAAGTATCATAAATGGCAATGTTTTGTTAATTGTTTGAAGAATGAGATGGTAGAACTTCATAATTAATACTGCATTTAGATTTGTAATTTTAGGGAGTTGCTGAAGTATATAATTACCCTTTAATTGAAAGAAGTATAAGAAGACATTTCAATGACTGGTAATAGTGTGACATCGGTGTGGGTACATTGAGTGATTCCCTCATGAAAAATTATTCTCTAGGTGAAAAAGTGAAAACCAATACTCCCATCCTTTTTGTTGGCCTCTTTTAACACCACTAACCATTCTCTTCTTGAAATCTTGTCCTTCCTTGGTCTTTGATTCAGGACTCTCCTGAATCACCTTTCTTTCTAGTTACTCTTTTGAAGCACTCTTTCTCTCATTCCCAACTTTGTGTGGGGGGTTTCGCAAGATTCTGTCTTTGGCCCTTTGCACACCTTGTCCCTGGGCAATCTAATTTTGAAACACAAGCTCAATTGTTATATCTATGCTTATGACTTAGGTAAGTGTTCTCCAACCTTTTTATGTGTCAGATCACTTTCTGAATTTAAATGAAACCCAAAATTTACCCTGTCCCTTCCCCCAAAGCTCTGCTTTTCTCACTCCATCTCCCCTCTCTCCCTCACTCACTTTCACTAGGCTGGGGCAGAGGACTGGGGTGAAGGGGTGTGTGTGGAGTGCTGGCTCTGAAAGGAGGTCAGAGATGCAGCGGGAATTGAAGTGCAGTAGAGCATTCAGAGTGCATTAAGGGGCATGGGATGCTGACTCTGGAAGGGGTTCAGGCTAGACAGGGAGTTGGGATGCAGAAGGGGGTGTGGAGTGCTGGCTATGGGTCGGGGCTCAGGCCTAGGCCTTGGGGTGCAGTAGGATGGGTGGGAGGCTGGCTAAGGAAAGAGACTGTGGGTTGGCATGTTGCCCTCTGCCATGCAGGTCTTACTGCTGGTAGCTCCCGGTTGGTGGTGCAGCAAGTCTACGGCAGGCTTCCTGCATGCTCAGGTCCCACGCTGCTCCTGGCAGGGACCAACAAGCCCTTGTGGCCTGCACACTGCCTTTCTGCTGGTACTGCCCCCTCATCTCCCATTGGCCACAGTTCCCTAACCCAAACCCTAACCCTGTTTCTGCCCATACTAACATTTTGGATTATCTGATCTCTCATGGATGCCCCATTTTCATCTGAAGCTCAATATGGCCAAAATTGGTCTCTTACCCTGTTCTAATATTTCAAGCCCTCTTTTCTTTTCCCACTCCACATAGTTCTCTATCGCTGTGGATAATTCCACCATTCTCCCTGTTACTCTGGCCTGCAACATAAGGATCATTTTCAACCTGTCCCTCTTTCTAATTGCTCACATGCAGGCACCGTCTAAATCTTGTCTCTTTTTCATGTGTAAGGCTGGATCCCACCTTTCCTCTCAATCCACATAAATAAAACCACTCTGGTCCTCATCTACTCACATCTTGATTACTTGAACCATCTCCTTTTCAATGTTGACAAATTCTGATTAACTCTACTTATCACCCTTAAAAACACTTTTTTTCAGATATCATTTTTCTTGCTTCTGACTTCAGTCACACTGTAACCCTCCAACAGGTTCCCTCTTCTCAACCTCATCAAACACATGTTGCTTGTCTTCTCCTTAAAGGTCCATCATGTCTATTCATGCCTTGACTATCATTTCTTATATTCTCTTATCTACATCTACTTATGCAATTCCTAAATCCACTCCACCATTGTTGCCAGTATTTGTCACTCAGATATTAAACTTCTGGAAAAGCAAGTTGGGCCTTTCTCTTATGCCATCTCCAATACATAGAAGAGAGATGGTGGATATATATGCGTTGCAGTTAGATACTCATAGCCGGTCTGTGCCCACTGACTTATAGCTCAGGCTAAGGAGCTGTTTAATTGTGGTGTAGACATTTTGGATCTGGCTGTGGGCCAGCTGAGGCTTTTAAGTGTAATGTACCCTCTGTAAATAACCTCTAAGGCACCTCCTTAAAACTCTCTTCAGTCATAATACATGTGAAAATGTGATCATTGTTAAGCAGCTGGTGTGTCATGCCTATTAATTGTCATGCTGACCATGATAGTTATCCATTGTTTCCTTTAGTTCATCCATATGTTTGAATCTAACGCATAGAGTCTTTCTTCATGAGAGCTTCCAATCTCCTTGTTCGAGTTTTGTACAGTGCCTAGCACAGTGCAAATCTGCAGTTCCTATTTGTGACAGAGTGAATGTTCACAGGGTGTATCAATGCGATTTGAAGCAATATTTCAAGTTGAGTTGGTTTCCCAGCATTAGCTTCTGGAATTCTCATCATTCCCCCATCTCTTCTTCCCACAGAACTCAGACTTGTTTGTTCTTGAAAGGGCTTAAGCTCAGAGACTAGAGCTAGCACACACTGCTCTTCTCCACTTTTTTAGCTGCTGCCCCAGTAACACTTGCCACTGTTCTTTCTTATCTACCAGCATAGCTCAAATGAAATGTCAGGCCCAAAGCAATGTTTAGTAACTTTGAATTGAGCCATTTAATCATGCAGATGCTTAAACGAAATTTGATAAATGTAACGAAGTTGCCCAGCATATGAGAGTAGCATTTAGTATTATCTCATGAGTGGCAAACTTCCAAGTATAGTAGCACATAGTTTAGGTTGCTGTCCAGGGTAGTCGTCTTAGCATTAGCACATATCTTTCAGCTGCAAATTCAGTGTTTTAACAGACTTAACTTTGTATCCTGATTAGTATTTTACAGTAAATTCTTTTGAATTAATGATTCCTGCTATAATAAACAGGAGCTAAAATTGGCCAAGTTAACTTCAACTTTATATGAAGATTGACCTTGTTAATTCTAATAATGAACTTGTTATAAACAGTTGTTACCTGTCAGAGTTAGGCAAAATTTTTTGCCTTCAAGCAAGCTCAGGTAAATTAATCTTCTTTGGGTTCATTGCTGTTGGGTTACCCTGCTTGCTTTTTGATAAAAGTCTGAATACTTTCATTATACTTACAGTGAAGATGGAACTTCTTAAAAATCGTGACATATCACACAATCTAGTCAAGGAGAAATTCAAATGCCTGCAAACATCCAAACCAACATAGCTGATGAAACATAAAGGTAATATTAATAATAAGATTTCTGTGTGAAACAAAATAGAACTATAAATGTGCCCAGCCTTTGTAGTGAATGTGCAGTAGGGGAAAACAGCTAAGAAACACCATGCAATACGTGTCTCAATATAACATAAGAAAATAAGAAAGTCTGGATCAGACATGTGATCCACCTTGCTTGTTTTCCAATAGGGAAAAGAACCTTTGCTAGGAGCTTCAGAGGAAATGAACAAAGTAGACAATCATAGAGTGATGCATTCCCTATTGTCCACTCCCAGTTTTTGGCAGCAAGAGGCTTAAAATGACTAAAACTGGGGGAAACATCAGACTTGAGAAAAGATGTGGGTTTTTTTAACATCCAATTAATTTTTAGAACAAAAATGTTATGGTTATAAGACGCGCAAGGAATCTTTTTAGGGGAAAAGGCAATACGTTGCATTTATTAATAATACGATATGAAAGCAGCTAGCATATGCTCACATAGACAGACACAAACACACTGTCCCACCAATCGATGTTATAGTTACCAGTCCAGAGTCCAGATCTTTCTGGCAGCCAACCAGCTTGATCACGTATAGAAAGGCATGGGGCTCTATCGGTCCACACCAATGCTCCAGAATCTAAAAAGATCCTGTGTGCTGCTTATAAGCATAACAAAACAACACAAGTTTAGGATTCAGAAATGCAGCGTTGTTTAAATGATGTTGCAGTAACCACAGACGCTAACTAGCAGTTTTTGTTAACATCTGCTTAGCATTCAGCGGTTAACTTCTCCAGTTTGCATTATCAAGTAAATAATAACAATGCATTATTACAAGTATCAAACATAAATGTCTGAATATCATAATATATGATGGCTTCTGATGAGACATGTACATATTTTAGCATAGCAGTATAGTATTTCTGCATTAGTCCTCAGAAAAGAGTAAGTTCATGTTCAGTTCTCTATGACATGCAAGCTATGCACAATGAGCTGCATTATTTCTACTGATAGTTTAAACTAATAGTGATAGAAATCACTATATCATTAAGATGGTGATGAAATTTACACTCCTGATTATATTTGACTATGTAGTGTATCCCATGTTCATGTAATTGTACATACGCAAAAAAGGGAGAAAATGTTCTTAAAATGTCAAATGCTTGAATAGTTTCTATTTACAGGTTTAAATAAACAAGTATTTGATCTCAACTATAATGTGAATCTGTATATCTACATGCTATTTTGTAATTGTGACCTTATCTTCAGCGAATACACATTGTAAAACTTTTCCGTTAAAAGCATTTCCAGAAAATCATGCCAGTGTAGACGTAGCTCAGATGTTTGAGAACAGTTGTTGATACAGTAAACCAGAATATGGCAATACGTTCTCAAGGAAAAGGGAGAGAGAGAAAGAGTAGTTGGGAGATGAACCCATGAGCTTGAAACAAATTTCAACATGTTCCAAGGATAACATTTTTGTTTTGTTTCTTAAAGTAATTACACAATGGTGGAGAGAGGGAATGATGTAGAATACATTTAGAATTCAGTGTACTTAATTTATCATTAGTTATCATAGATGCTATTCTGCACTATACTATTCAAGCAAATTTACTAACAGTAATTTTTAATAGTACTGTTACCTTTCAAGTTTTTAACCATTCCTGGTAATATAATTAGTGGTTTAGCTGGAGTTGAATTTAAACTTTTTTTATAACTCTTTTGGTATTATTTTCTGTAGAATTCATTAACCTTTTAAAAGTTCTGAGGAGATAAGACAGCATTGTCACCTCCAATTGTGCAGATGCACGTATTGCATCCAAAAAAGAAGAGGCAGATCTGATAGCATTCAGTGCCTATGACAGCTCCGTTTTGTGGACACTTGGTCTCTTGTGGTATAGTGGAGATGTGCAGTAGAAGTGGAGCTGCCTGTGATCTGATAACATTTCAGTTCTTTTGTTGCAGCAACAAATTACAAGCCCTGTTCTGTGATAAATGTGATTTATTAAAGGAGCTGTATCAGTTTTCTTGGTGTGTTTAAAAAATCTTTTTCAGAGGCAAGATTCAGTACCAAAATACAGGCAGTCCCTGAGTTACGCGGATCCGACTTATGTCGGATCCGCACTTACGAACGGGGCTTTCTCGCCCCGGAGCTCGCAGGCAGCGGGACTGCCCAGAGAGCAGTGGTCCCACCACCTCGACCTCCGGGGCGAGAAAAGCTGCTCTGGGTGCCCCTGGTCTGCTGGGGACCGTCTCCAGCAGACCAGGGACACCTGGAGCAAAGCCGGGCAGGCGGAGGGGTCCCGCGCCTCTGAGGCTTTGCTCTGGGGACCGTCTCCAGCAGACCAGGGACACCCGGAGCAAAGCCGCAGCGGCGGCGGTGTCCCGCGCCTCTGAGGCTTTGCCAGAGCAAAGCCTCAGAGGCGCGGGACCCCGCCGCCGCTGCGGCTTTGCTCCGCATGTCCCAGGTCTGCTGGGGGGGGCGCAGCTAGTGCGCCTCCCCCCCCCCAGCAGACCAGGCTTTTGTTGTGGACCCTGGGGTAGAGCAGCTGGGGTGCTGCCGGGTTGGTCCTGCAGGGACCTACCTGGCAGCCCAGCTGTTCTGTCCCAGGCTCGAGATTCAGCCGTTGTTGAAACTGATCAGTGGCTGATTCCAGGAAGCTGGGGGCAGAGCAATTCTACCTCCAGCTTCCTGTAGTCAGCCCCTGGTCAGTTTCAGCAGCAGCGGCTGAATCTGGAGCCAGTTTCGACTTACATACAAATTCAACTTAAGAACAAACCTATAGTCCCTATCTTGTACGTAACCCGGGGACTGCCTGTATGTCAAATGCCATATAGTAGAAGGATACAATCACCATGAGATATCATTTTTCCAGCATTTTCACTGATTTCCAATCATATACCCAATATGTCATCTCAATGCATTTTTATTATATTCTTGACTATTATTTGTGGCTATGGTTTTTTGTACAAATGTTAGTTCATTATTTTCTTTACTTAAAAGCAGAGTAGCTGTTCATCACCTTCAATTTGCTAGATGAGATAATTGGTTGCTTTTTAAAATAAAAAGTATAGTTTTCATATTAACATATAGCCTTAAAAATAAATATAATTAAAATGATGTTGCAGTAACCACAGACACTAACTAGCAGTTTTTGTTAACATCTGCTTAGCATTCAGCGGTTAACTTCTTCAGTTTGTATTATCAAGTAAATATCTAATAACAATGCATTATTACAAGTATCATACATAAATGTCTGAATATCATAATATATGACGGTTTCTGATGAGACATGTACATATTTTAGCATAGCAGTATAGTATTTCTGCATTAGTCCTCAGAAAAGAGTAAGTTCATGTTCAGTTCTCTGACATGCAAGCTATGCACAATGAGCTGCATTATTTCTACTGATAGTTTAAACTAATAGTGATAGAAATCACTATATCATCAAGATGATGATGAAATTTAAACTCCTGATTATATTTGACTATATAGTGTGTCCCATGTTCATGTAATTGTTCATACGCAAAAAAGGGAGAAAATGTTCTTAAAATGTCAAATGCTTGAATAGTTTCTATTTACAGGTTTAAATAAACAAGTATTTGATCTCAACTATAATGTGAATCTGTATATCTACATGCTATTTTGTAATTGTGACCTTATCTTCAGAGAATACACATTGTCAATTTCCAGTGTTATGAGTAAGGAAAATACTTTAAGGACCCATTCTTGTTCCTATTCAGGTAAATGAAATAGGAAACTACCAAAAGCAGCTTCTAGATTTGCTATTCTAACATAATCATCCCAACGATAACACAGTGATTGTGTGTGTGTGTGTGTGTGTGTGTGTGTGAGTGAATAGGGCGGGGCAAGGAGTGTCCGATGTTGTGTTAAAGGGGGGAAATTTTTGTCCAAATTATGGTCTCTTTTTAATTTATTTTCAAATATCTGTTTATAAATTATTTTACTGTACTGTTTTAATGCATCTTAATATCAAATATGGTAAGAGTCTGTACTTCTAGCTTATTGAGCTTAGTGGTTTTGCATATGAATGTACTGCAGAATCAAGATCCTATAGATAACAGGTCTTACCACGCATTTGCAGTTGTTCTGAATCTTTTTTAAGATGCAAGTTTCCTGTGAAGAAATGTAAGCGTTTAACAACTCTGTCCATTCTAGAGTACCTTAGAGCTTTTTGTATGACATGAGAAATAATGCATAACATATACAAAGAAAAAAGATCACTACAATTCTTTTCCCCAAGAGCTAATAGTCTCAGGAAATCAGCCTTGTAAAATTGAAACTTCATCCCAGTGCATATACTTCATAACTTAGTGATAACTTCGATAGGGTTCAGTTAGCTAAGGTGCCCTAGTTGTGGACTGCTCTGTAGCCAATACTGTAGTTTCTGGCCTGCAAAAGCACGCTCATCTCTTATGGCCCTGTGTTATGGAGAGAAATTGCTGCTGTATCCACCTCCTTGTTTTACCTTCATCTCACTCCATCTGTTACAATAATTGGGACTAAAAATTTCCCCTAATTGTGAGCTCAACTGTAAAAAGTATGTGAAGGTTCATAAGTTATTATTATAACCTGCAATAACAAATATTGTTGGTAAAGAGGTCAGAGTGTTTTCAGTAATAAATATTATTAACAGGTGCAAGAAAAACTGATTAAATTAGTCTAAATAAAAGTAGCTTCCTGAAATTGGTGTATTGATTTATAGGCCTTACGGGTGGACAAAATAATGAGGAGATTAACAATGCTACCTTCTCTTTCCACTTCTTAGGGCTCTTAAAAAGAGACTTTTAAATATCTCAGCAGCTCTCATCTTGTCCCATCTCATATTTTCCAGCCATAAGTCAGAGAGAACAGGCTAGACCAAGGCCTTGCTCTTGTTTAAGGAAATTTTTCATCTATGAGTCTTGAAAATCATATTGTGACATCCCATTCTCAGCCCATCAGTGGAGATATCTAATTGCCAGCATCACAGAAGCTCTTGTCACTTACTGCCCCCATTATTTATTTTTTCCTATTCTATTGCTCCAGGTTAAACCTCTCAAATCTGGGACTGTCTGATCCAGCAACATCCGTGGTCCAGCTGGACCAAAGAGCCCCGGAGGCGGAGACTGGGAGCCAGCTTGGAGAACACAAGGCTGGAGAGCCCTGGCTAGGCCAGCAGTGGCAGGACCAAGTGATGGCTTGGGAGAATCCCCAGCATCAGCAGGACCAAATGGCAAATGGGGAGCCCCTACTCTGCCTGGGGAATCCCATGCAG
Organism: Pelodiscus sinensis; assembly: GCF_052426305.1. NCBI lineage: Eukaryota > Metazoa > Chordata > Testudines > Trionychidae > Pelodiscus > Pelodiscus sinensis. Next base: position 18,138,988 of record NC_143064.1, on the reverse strand, counting down.
CAGTAGGGCCAGACAGTGGCCTGGCAGCCCCAGCGGGAGCAGGACTGGCCCTGGCAGTGGGTCCAGTGGAAGCCTGGCAGCCCCAGTGGCCAAACACTGGGAAACCTCCAGCAGTAGCAGGCCAGGTAGCCCTGGCCTGGGAACTCCCAAGCATTATTGGGGCCACATGGGGCCGGAGAACTCCCTTGCATCAACAGGACCAGGCAGCTGGGGAGTACCAGCTGGGGAACCCCTGGAATTCCCTGTGGTAGTGGGGCTGGGGTGGCCGGGCATCCCCGGTCAGAGAATTTCCAGTGGCTACAAAACTTAGTGGCAGCAGGTGAGCCTTGGCTGGGGAGCCCTGGGAATCCCCAGTGAAAGTGAGGTGGCGTTATCCAAGCAGGGCTGCAGTGTCCAGGTGTCCCCAGCAGGGGAACCCAGGAAACTCCCCTCTGTAGCAGGAGCCCCAGCCTTAGTAACCTGGGAGTGGGGGCAGTTAGCCGGGAAGCATTGACCTCCCCTGGTTCGGCAAACTCCTTGATTTGGAGCCGCTCAGGTCCCAACAGCGCCAGACTAGAGAAGTCCAGTCTGTATCATAGTAAGTATCAATGAGTATCATGGTAAGCCTGTTAGCCATGTGTGCAAGTGTCCATTTATAGCTATCCAACCATCTAGTGGTCCAGAACATCTGCCAGAGTGGTATTGTTCACCCATCATTTCTGTTCTCCACTTTCATGTCTATTTTCAAAAATAGGGGAAGCAAATATGCTTGCCACATAAGGGCTGAGAGTAAAATTAAACCTTTCCTCTTTATCAAAGAGATGTAATTTGGTGAAAATAAGAAACTGATGTTTGGTGAAAATAAGAAAGGAGACAGGCTGTTATAGGTTTTCATTAAGTTTGATTTGTTTATGTTTTGCATAATTACTCAGTTTACGGTATAAATGAGTGTTTTGATTTCTTCTTTGTTTTTGTGTTTAATCAATGAACTTGCAACTTTAGAATGAAGGGGTTTGAGAGTTTGTGACAAAGATGAGCATACCAGGGTGTCTGTAGAACCTCCCTCAAACTTTTGTGTCATTGTTTAATGTTGGATAGTGAGTTTATAATGTCTATAACTCTTTTGGCCTTTGAGATAAAAACAACAGTGCCATCTAGAACCTCTCACTCTGAGTTTTTGTAGCATGCAGGACACCCTGACAGAGTACACCAACATGGGATGCGGAAGGTGAAGCACCTCTATCCATAATGTTAGACTTGTATATCCTCCTTTCATTCCCTGGAGCTAGTGTTAATGGAGTCAGTCCTGTGAAAGTTGATAGTGACAGCGGAGTTTGGTCCCTACTGATCAATGACAAATCGCAGGGCATAAACTCACCTCTGAATTATGCATCTAATTCCACAAATCAAAATAAGACTAGAACCTATTATAGAATGTGGGTGTGTACACATTTTAAACTATATCCGTGTATGGAATAATTCCACTAAGCTTGTAGTTACTCCACATTTACACTGGTATAACTCGGAACAAAATCTGAGGCATGGAAATAAATTGTCCAGAGTCATGGAGAACCTCAATGGAGCTACAGGGGTGGCACATGTGGGTGGAGGCAGTGCATAGAGCTGCATGGCCACCCCTCTGCCCAAGAGCAGCAGGAACATGTTGCTGCTCCCGGTGAGCTGCCTAGGTGAGCAGCACCCAGATCAGGCATCACAAAACACCCCCTGTCCTCTGACCCTCTGCCTTCCCACATCCAAATCCTCTGTCTTAGTTGACTGGAATTTTTGATTTACCAGCAACCCTCTCCCTTTCATTCCGTAGATAACACTTGTACTGTACAAAGGCTTTTTTCCGTGCCCCAGGACTATATGCCATGTGAAACTGATCTGAAAATCAGAGTGGAAATCCAGTATTGAATGTGACGTTATCTTTGTTTTTATGCCATATCTGTGATGCAGAATAGAGAATGGAATCAAATAATTAGGAATCCCTTGTCTAATAAAGAACAAGAGGATGAGTTCAGCACATGCTGTTTGGAAGGTCAGGTAAAGAGAGGTCATGTTAAACAGTTGGACATAAAAGTACCAAAGGTAAGATGATATAGATTGGGAGGAATTTAGGCCAAAAAAACCCACAGAAACAAAAATAAAATCCTGGACAGACACCATGGTAGGTTTTCTATTACATACCTTCGTAAAACATTGGCAAAAGCTTCTATGTAGTGCTCAAATGTCACTTACCTGAAGTGAGCTGAGCTAAAAGAAAACCGATTTTGATACTTATCCTGGATTAGCAATTCAGTTTCTCATAAAAAAGAGTAATGAATCACTGCTTTTCTTAGTAGTTTTAAACAGATGGGCATTGCCATAGCAATGAAAGAGCTAAGATGAGTCATTCTGAAATTAATTCAATCATGTTCTTCCCCTCTTTCCTTTACATTCTGGTTTCATTGATTTTTAAGTCAGACTAGTTTGTGTGGAAACTAACATCTAGTTAAGATATTTGGAGTTGATAGAGCTTTCTTACTCTCTCATAGTTAGATTTCTGGAGAGAAGTCCTGTTCCTAGAGATGAGAGATGTAAAAGTATAGTAAATCGTTCTGTCAATACTTATTAAAGGCCTCGGGTATGTCAGTTGCTGTTTCTGTGCTTCAGTTCTCAATCTCTAAAATGGGGATAATGGCACTTTTTCCTCTCCTTTGTCTGTCTTTTTTGTTTTAATTATAAGGTATTTTGGTGGGACTCTCTTGTTGTGTTTCTGTTAATCTTTTAGCTTGGTGGGGCTCCATTCTCAGATGGGTGCTGCTTTAATACAGAGATATAATAACGTGTACCAGCTGGTGAAAAAGGACTTTAAAGCTCCTGTTTAGGCTCTGTGCATTGGGAAGCACCGTATTTGTGTGGCACAGAACCCATGACAGCCTTCTCTCCAGTTTTCTGCTGATTTGGGGGAAAAAAGTGATCAGCATGTCAGAAACTGCTGCAAGTGGCAGGAGAGGAGTCTTCCAGGTCCCTTTCCTGCACCCAGACATTTACACTAGGCATGTTAGGTATTGTGTAATTGAATAGTCCTGCAATCACACGAAATCTTAGCAGTTACACAACTATTTGATAGTCCCTCCTCTCAAGCAGACTCAGTAGAAAGCAGTTGGTTTTAGATATAAACTCATTATTCAGGGACATTTCATGTTTGTAAACCACTTAGTATACTTTTGAGAGGATGAACATCTTACTATATTTTTTAGAAATGTGCATCTGTCTCTCCGTCTGTCCATTTGTTAAAGAGCTCCTCCTAAACATTGAGCACTAGGAACACTTAGTTTTGCAGCTTGCTCTTATCCTAACTTAAAGCAAATTCAGAGATAATGGGACGTTGTGCCATGGTAATGGGAAGTGTGTGGAATTCGATTGTTTCTCATAAAGTGAGAAGGGAGGGGTCTGGCAGGAGGCACTTATACTCCAGAGTGACCACATGGGGCAGCAAGAGGCCAGAGATGGGGATCAGGGCAACTATAACTCCATTGGGCCAACATGGGGCAAGGTAGAGAAAGGGACAGCTATCTACTATATATTTTGGAGAGTTTGTCTGTCCTCCAGATGAAGGACATGCACCCTCACCCTGCTGTGCCCGCTTCAGCTGCCATGGACAGATGCTTTTTGCCTGGCCCCAACCTGCTGTGATTAAAGAGGGCTTGATGTCCTCTCTCCCTGGGACAGCCTGCATACTGAACCCCTTCTCCCCAGCTCCGCCTCAGAACAATGATTTAAATGAAGAAAAACAAAATTCTTCTTCGAGGGTCCCCATGGGTGCTCCACTTAGGTGTGTCAGCCCTTCTGTGCACACAGCCCGGAGATCTTTGGTAGCAGTCCCCGGCCGCTGGCGCGTGCTGCGTTATTGCGCAATTGCTCAGAATGACATGCACACACTGGCTGCCATTCCCTCAGTTCTTTTCAACTGCCACCAGCATCGGTCGCAGTAGCAACAGTCTCCCTAGAAGTTTTTTAGACCAGAAAGTAAAGAAGACAGATTAAAGGAGGAAGAGCTGCAAAACATCAGGAATAAGTGGAGTGGGGCACCGGTGCCACTGCCACGTCTCGCTCACCCATGGCACATAAAAAAAATTGCCCATAGCTCTAGTAGGGCGAGAGACTGAAAGTGGATAATTATTTTCTTGGACAGGACTGTGGCTGATCAGCAGCCTGATCCAACCCTTTCCCCTCTCCCCCCAGAGCTACACCTGGGACAGAGGGCACAAGAAGCACTCCCTTGCAGGGACGTGCTAGAGAGCTGGACCACGAGTGCAGCACAAACTGCTCAAGGTCCCCCGCTGACGTTCTGCAACAGAGCGATAAAAGCCCTCCGGGCAAGGAGGCAGACAGTGTTGTCCCGAACAGGGCAACATAAAGCCGATTAAGGGATCCTGCTCAGAGAGAGCCAGTGATCCCAGAGTGAAGCATAGAGCCCCGGCCAAGCTTCAGGTTCTCCTCAGGACAAGCCTGCGGTACTGCAGGAGAAGCCAGTACCGGCAGCAGATGACAAGGCAGGCAGGCTGCAAAGCAGCGGAATGCCACGCACAGACACACACTCATGGTACCGTTGGTACCAGTGTGCCCCAAAGCACTGAATACACAGCTGCATCCAGCAATGGCACACTTTATAGTGAGGCCACCACTGCCTGGTACCGAGATATGGGACAGAGGCAGACCACACAGTACCGTCGGTATCGGTGTGCCCTAGAGTGCAGCATGCATGGATGCATCCAGCAATGGCAGGCTGCCATCGCCACTCCGGTATTGAAATACCTGACAGTGGCGGACCTTGCGGTACCGTCGGTACCATATTAACCATTATCTGGTATTGACATCACACCATGGTATAGAGGTCCCGTACTATGGTCCATACCAGCATCGCTCATATCGCTGAGATTTAGCGGTGAGGACAAGGAGGAAATAAGGGACCAGTGCAGTGTCTCTCACTATGCTGCCCCAGAATTGGCAGGTGGAACAGTGGGTACCCCCGCAGCTCCCACCTCAGTGGCCCTATGGGGACCCATGGGCACCCTACAGAAAGTGACAGCTGCAACTACAACAAACCCTCTTGATACTAAGGGCTCTGTTCACTGACCCACACATGTGGGGATGAGCTGACTACAGCTTAGGCAAACATGACAGCGAGTTATAGACAGAGGAAGCAACATAAGATTGCATATCCCTCCGAATACGTCATGCGCAATGACGGATGACCACAGTACACCTATGTCCACAATTAGAGGGGCGGATATAGAAGGTTTCAAGACCTACTCTACAGGGTTGCGGACACTCTAGACATACAACTCCCAGATGTAAGGCAGAATGAACACACCAAATTGGCTCTGCCGATGAACAAGGCCTCAATAGCCTGGCTAAGACCATATTCAGGACCCTGCATCTGTACCAGTAACTTCGAAGCAAAAAGATAGGAAATACTATGAAGTGCCTATGGGAGTAGATTCCTATTCTCACATCCTTCATTGAATGAGTTGGTGGTCAAGGCTGCGACTGTGGGGGAAGCAATAGCAGTACCCCAGAGCACAGAGTTGGGCAAGTAGATAGAGAGGATAGATACCATAGGAAGAAGGAATACTCCTCAGCCTCCCATCAGCCCAGAAGTGTTAACTACATAGCTTTATTAGCAAAAGATTCACAACAGACATCTGGGACCTTCAATTCCTTTATTTAATGTTTACCAGAAGAGATAAAGGAACAATGCGAATCAAAGGTGGCAGAAGTGTTTCTGATCTCCCGCACAGCATTACAAGCCGTGTTAGATGCTGCGGCTACAGCAGCCAGGTCAATGCTGAATGCAGTGCTGCTGCAGAGAATGGCAGGGCTGCAACTGTCCTGTTGCCCCAAGGTAGTATAATCAAACATTGAAGATCTTCCATTCGAGGGAGAGAAAATATTTTGTCAAGGCTACAAATTCATCTCTCCATACCCTTAAAGACTGCAGGGCAATGTTTTACACGTTAGACATTCAGCTGCCTGGACCCAAGAAAGCATAATACAAACAATATAATCAAAGGTTCTGACCAACACGGTATAACTAACAACAAAGGCCCTATGGGAACAAGTGAAGAGTAAGACAATTCTAGATGAGGACAGGCAAAGGAGCAAACAGCTTCGATCCAAGGGTCCAACTCCCCCAAGCCAGGCAGATATAGGCAAACAGACACTTGGAAACAGACATGCCGAATTCTGTATGGCATGGAAGATCATCACCTTGGCTCCTAGAAATATTGCAAATTAGATGCTGCATACCATTCACAGCAGTTCCATCAACTCACCCAACCCCTCCTCATCGCTCTTCAGGGATTCCTCTCACGAGAGTATCCTCTTGCAAGGGGCACAGTGTCGCATGAAGCTAGGCACTATAGAGGAAATATCCAGCTGATACAGAGGCAGGGGAGGCTATTCCAGATACTTCCTAACTGTCCAGAAATCAGGGGGAGGGGGTAGAGACCCATCCTAGATATTCGTGGTACCAGCCAGTTTGTCAAATATCAGAGGTTCAAGAGGGTTTCACTGGCAGAGATCATACATGCCAGGGGAAAAAGGATCATGGCTATCCACCCTTGACCTCAAGGAAGCATACTTTCATGGGCTAATTCATCCGGCACACAGATGGTTCTTCAGGTGTACCATCAAGATTCACACTGTCAGTATAGGCCTCTAAACAGCACCCAAAATATTCTCCAAGGCCCATGCCATAGTGTCCGCACACCTATGGAGAAAGCAAATAAACATATGTCCATATCTCGATGACTGACTCATCATAGCACCCACTTATGGGGCATGTAGCAGGTGTTACACCCCAAAAGGCAGTTACATCCCAAAAGGAGCTGACATGCTCTGGCTCCTACAGAACTGGGACAGTTTTTCCCTCATTCCTGTGCAAACCGGAGTTTATAGGAGCGCAGCTGGACAGCACCAAGGGGAGAGCATCACTGCCAATCCACAGATGACAAAGGTTAAGCGACGTGATCACATCAATGCAGAGTGGCCCATGCACCTCAGCGCGCACAGGCCTGTAAATACTCGGACACATCGCTGCACCCACGTTTATAGTCCCACATGCTTGACTACATATGGGGCCATTCCAGCCATGGCTCAACTCGGTGTATTGGCCCAAACACCACCCCATTCTACAGGGCAGTTCTTGTATCAGGTCGGGTCAAGGCCATCCTAGACTGGTGGACAGGTATACGCAGTGTCTGCAGGGGGCTTCCGTTTCAGGCGCCAGTGCCATCTGTCACTATCACAATGGATGCCTCACTGCTGGGGTGGGGAACCCACATGGGAGCGTGATACCACAGTGACAAGGGTCACGACAGGAGTCCCGGCTCCAAACCAATTGGTTGGAGCTCCATGAAGTCAAATGAGTTTGCTCCCAATGGCTTGAGCACATACAGAACAAAACAGTGAGAATAATGTCAAACAATACTGCAGCGACATAGTTCGTAAACAGACAAGGGGACGCAACATCTCACAGCCTCTGTGCGAAAGCAATGAAACTGTGCCGATGATGTCTCACATCCAAGGTCACATTTACCACAATGCATTTACCAGGCAAAGACAATGTATTCACAGATGCCCTCGGTGGACAATTCCCGCAGAACCACACATGCGAAATCAACAAATCTATTATGAACAACCTTTTCAAGGAAGAGGGTTATCCAGTAGTGAATGTGTTGTGATGCACGCCAACTCCAAGTGCCCTGTATTGTTCCAGGGCAGGCATTGAACCATGATCCCTCAGAGATGCATTTGCAGTCTGCTGGGACTTCCCATTGGCATACGCATTCCACCTATACCTCTTATACCATAGATGGTATTGAAAATCAAACAGGATACACAAGGATCATACTGGTAGCCCCAGTTGAGCGAGACAGATTGGGTACTTTACCATACTACACCTCAGTACTTGTTTCTTGAACAAGTTCCTACTGGTACAAGTGCCGCTGACCCAGGACAAAGAGTGCATACTACCTCCTGGACTCCACACACTACAGCTGCGAGCATGGATGCTTGTTGGCTCTCAAATAACGAGAAGATGCTGTCTTGTAGTGTCAGAGATATCCCGATCAACTCTAAGAGACGCACTACAAGATGAACTTACCTGCAGAAATGGGCCTGATCTCAAGCCTGGAGTTCAGCTCAGGCGCAGGATCCACACAGGGTGGAGATAGCGGCTATACTAGAGTATATTCTCTTCCTGTGTGGCACAGGACTCTCAATTAGTTCCATCAATGTACATTTGGCAGAGATATCTGTGGTACACCCAACCATACAGTGGTATTCTGTTTCTTCCCACCTGTGAGTGAAGAGATTCCTGAAAAGGATACAGAACTTCTGTCCACCACATAGAAACCCAGAACCATCATGGGATTGTCTCTAGTGCTGGACTCACTTATGAGATGGCCTTTTGCGCCGCTCGCAACTTGCCCGCTCATTCAGCTTTCAAAAGATATTTTCTTAGAGATAACATCTGCTAGAAGGGTGGGAAAGATATCAGTACGTTAACATCCTTCCATATCTCTATCCATCTCTCTTTTTCTAGTCTACCTGACTTTCCTTTCTAAATTTAAAAATTCTCTGCTTAATGTTCTTCTCTTGTTTGAGGAAGATTGTGGAGTAAAGGTCATTAAAGAGACTGATGCAGACACTCAAGGTGATGATGTGCAGAAAGGATTTGTTCTGATCGTTGTAGGAGTCCTTTCATCCAAAGGGATGGTGATGGTTGCTCTTTATCCCCCACCCTGTGATGATGTGATACTTTTTATATATATATAAAAGTCTTCACAATTACAATAATACCTTCCAACACCTTTTTCAGAGGAAACTGATAATAACCACGAAATTGGTGATGGTGGGTTATTCAGTTCTGGTAGGAACATTATATTAAGGTACAGAACATCTACCCTTACAGGAAATTAGCTGTTTTTGGTACCCGCTGGTAGACATACATTAAGTAGCATGTGTTTTATTACTTACACATCTCTAATTAGTGCAGGCAGCTGTTAAAATTGGAGCAGAGTGAGAATAAAATACTTTATTCTTGTCTGTACACAGATATAAAAATGGCAAATTATTTGTTTATATATATATAAAATAAATACTGTTTTCTGTGCTTATCAGGAAGAATAATTCAAGATGGAAAAGGATGAATAAAGCAGTGGGACTCTTGTAAGGATTTTTTAAATTGTCTACCCATATCGTATAAGGTCCAGATTACAAATGATCCAGAGCACCTTTTATCAGTATTTCTGTATCAGCGTACATAATGCATCAGTCACCATCAGTCATGGTATTTGAAATCAGCAGGAGTTGAGGTTGTAGAAATTATTCATCTTCTTACGGGATTGTAAGAGTATATCTACACAGTAGTGTTATTTCGGAATAGCTGGCATTATTCCGAAATAACGTAGTCTGCATCTAAACTACAAGCAGTTATTTGTACATAATGTCAAAATAATGTCGAGCTGAAGGACTTCTTACTCTGACTGCTGTAACCCTCATTTTACTAGGAGTAAGAAAAGTTGGAGGAAGAGTGCTCTTTCTCAGACTTCCTGTGGTGTAAACAGCGCCAAAAGCCGAAATAATCTATTTTGACTTAAAGCTATGCAATTGACGTAGCTCTAAGTGTCTAAGGTATATCTAAGTGTATCAGTTGATATATTATAGGTTAATATCTCATTGTAATTATTAATATTTTATAGAGTTTATAGTATCTGCTTTAAAGTTTCACTTGGTAGTTTAAACTTGACAGATTCTTTCTTTGAAGCATAGAGCATGTTATTTTTTTTTAAATGGGATCAAAGTTGGAGTTTGACCCAGTGTCTCTACCTTCAGCTGCTTGTTTTCTTTCAATATTTTGCATTGTGTTATGGGTGTAATGATGTTTGAATGAGACTGTATCTCTCTGTAGTCCCTTGGCTATATTGTGGGGGAAAGGGAGAGCTGATTGGTTCTTGTGGTCCATCCCCTTTTACTGCCTATAGAATTCTCAAGGGCATGCAGCAGCTATCCTATTGCTGTTACCTTTGAGCTCTGTAACAGAAGTATAGTTGAAACTGTATCCTCCAGATGCTGTGGATCTGACCAGTTTAAAGAATCAGGAAAGTATTTTTACTTCTGGATAACACTGGCAAGTTGTCCAGTGGGTTCTGCCCCCTGCCCCTTTTTCATGGTGTCTTGGGGCCTGGATTCAGGTTAATGAGTAAGGAGAGAGAATTAAAGGTCAATAGGCATTAAAGACCCAGAAGATAAGTGGTGGACCTTGTTAGCCTAGAGGAAGAAGAAGGTGATTTTATACCTTCAAAGAGTGAAAACCTTTGGTTTATAACAGCGGTGGGCAAATACTGGCCTGCAGGCCAGATCTGGTTTACCAGGGTTAGCCCCTGGCAGGCTGCCGCCCCTGTATTCACCTGTATTCACTTGTGCCTCTGTCAGTATGAGTGATCATAGCTCTTATTGCCAGTGGGAGGTACAGGAAGTGATGTCTCAGTCTGCACAGCTTCCCACAGTTCACATTGGCCAGAACCGGCAATCTGTGGCTAATGGGAACTGTTATCACCTGTACCTGCAGAGGTACAGGCAAATATAGTGGTGGCAGCCTGCCAGTGGCTAACTATGGTGAACTGCTACCATCTTATTGCCCATCTCTTGTTTATATCCATATTCCCCTTTGTGGAGGATTATTGACAGAGGATTCGAAGTTGGACTGACTCTTGGGGTTTAAGTTGTAGCAGGTGAGCACTGGATATTGGTTTATTTGGCAAGCAGACCATTTAATAATGCATAGAACTCATAACAAAAGCCAGGTATTAGCCTTCCAATCTCCAATATATAACTCTATTCCCAAGGCCTTTTTTCATCCAAAACCACAGAAAAGCTACAGGATTTAGATTCTTAAATAGTGCAATATAGGGTAGTAGCATTTGCTTGTGTTTGTGTTCTGTCTTTAAGCTTTGAGCAACAAATTCTCATTTATACCCTGACAACTGTTCCTTACTTTGAAATTGAAAAGTATCAAATTAAACATTGATAAAAAAAAATACTGCTTTTCACATCACATGATTAGCTTGTGGAACTCATTTATACACGATGTCATTGAAGCCCAGAATTGAGTAAGATTCAGTGACCGTTTGGACATTTCTGTAGATAACAGTACATTGTTGGAAATGCATAATTTTAGAAGGGACAAAATATAATACATCAGGTATTATGCAATCTAATTATTAGAATGAGACTTCTACTGAGGACAGGTTAACTCTCAGCTGCCTAATGTGCAGAGCATTGCACTTTTTTTCTGAGAGATCCAGTGCTGGTATATTGGACTGACTTTATGTGGCAATTCCTGTATTTCAGTGTCTTTACTTGGAGGTATACAGGTGTGACTAGGAGCAGAATTTTAGCCAGGGTATGTGATTTTTCTTTTGAACAAGCACATCTATTGCTAAGCTTGATGCAGTTCACTGTGTCTGTTCGAAAATTTTCAGTCAAAACCATTTTTGACACAATTGGTATTTTTTAATAATATTTCACCATATGTCTGCTTTTCATAGACAATTTGGGGTTTTCAGGCTTTTACTTTTGATGAAAAAACTGAAGTTTCAAATCAGACATGCTAATGCACTGTTTCATGCATTTTCTATGGCCTAGAGTCCCCAGCTGGACTTCTTCTCTCATGATGTAATATGGTTATGGGACTCCTCCTCCAGGGATGTCCTGCTTCCTTTCACCAAGAGGGAGACTGTCATTTATTATGGAAGATATAGTCCAATCTGACTTGGCTTGTAAAGCAGAATGAGTATGAGAGACCGAAATACTCCCGTGAAACACCATAGCAGAATTTCTAAATAAATTTCAGTTTTGTTGTTTCAACAAAATATCAAAATATTGGTGGTTGGGGAAAGAGGAAAGGAAAGTCGCCTCTGTTATACTTTTATCAAAGGGAGTTCTGCATAAATGATGTATCTGTTCAATCTGAAAAGCTATGTGATGAGATGAATATGGCATAGGTTAAACCTCTTTTGTCCAGAACTCTCTGGTCAGGCAATATACATGGTCCAGTAGGACCACAGATATTGCTAGATCAGAGAGCCCCGTCCACAGAGGTTGAGAGCAGTTGGCAGTGGAGCCAATCTGGTCAGTGGCAGCCTGCAGGTCCAGTGACCTGGGGCCAGGGAACCCTGGGAGCAGCTGCTGCCCTTGTGCGTGGCTGGGGCCAGAGAGCAGAGCCCCTGGAACAGGCTGGGGTCAGCAGAGCCAGGCAGATGGGCCAGAGGAGGTCAGACTGCTGAGTTCTCCCAGGGCAGGAGGGGAGCCAAGGGAAACCCTGGACTCCTGAACTTCCCTGGTCAGCAAATTCCTTCATTTGGCACTGTTTCCATTCCAAGGGTGCTGGACCAGGGAATTTCAACCAGTACTAGGTAAGCAGTTTGGGTTAATTCTATTCCTGGCCAAGTTCCCAATCTCTTCTGTGAGCCTGAGCAAATCATATAAATTCTGTGCCTCAGTTTCTCAATATGTAAAATTAGGATCTTATCTTTGTGACATGTCTAAGGAATACAAATAGAGTACTATGTAGGAATTTGTTTTACCCACTAGGTCAAAAAAAATTGTAGAAAACCCCAAAATCATCTATGTAAGTACAATGTGATAAATGATAGCTACTTGTTTTTAGAGATCTTGTAGGATTTTGCAGGTTGAAGTCTTCAGAGCTGTGTTTTTTTTTTGGGGGGGGGGAAGCTGTCTTTGTCTTGTTCAAGCAGTAAACATAAATTTCTTTTATATTATAGCACTGTAGAAAGTGTAACTATTGAGTTCAGTGCAGCTTATTACTTTTCTCTCTTCTCTTTACCAGACAGTGGAATTTTATTGAATAATTGTCAAAAACGAGTAAATCTATGAGCGAATACAGGTTGAGCCTCTCTAGTCTGGCACATACAGGACAAAGACCACAAATGCCTCGATGTGTTGGGGAGAAAAGTGTACTCCTCATCAACCCTCGAACCTTTTAACTATACAGAACTGCTTGCTAATCATGATTTCAACAATTACACAAAATGAACAGCACTCATGCAGAATTTTGCAGAGGATAAAATACCTATCCTCACGGAAATCATTAGGGAAGGTCACACTATATCCCATACGGTGCTGCAAATGGCCATGGATGCCACAGACACTGTGGCTAGGTCCACTGCAACATCCATGGTGATGAGACGTTCATCTTGGCTACAAGTAGCGGGAGCACCTAAAGACCTCCAGACCAAAGTAGAGGACCTGACATTTAACAATGCAAAATTGTTCTCTTCAGGTACTGATGAAGCACTACATTCCAGCAAAGATTTGTGTACTACCCTTCGCTCATTGGGGATGTATACTCCACCTTACCAAAGAAAGTGTCACACACCCTATCAAAGACACAGTGTCATAACCTTCAATAGACAACACCAATACTGATCCTTTGAGCAAAACCGGTTCAGACCTTGAAATCAACCTTGAGAGCCCAAAACAACTGCTCTTCTACGACCCAGGCCTCGAGGCAGCAAGTTTGAATGTTTGGTCGAGGGTCTGCCTGATCTCTCCTCAATTACAGTACCAGGCAAGCACAATATATTTCACTACTGCTTGTGCCCCTTCTATGATCAGTGGGCAGCAATCACTATAGACTGATGGGTCTTAGAAATCATCAGCCATGGTTATTCTATCTCCCCAATCACCGGTTTGATAATATAAGAAATCTCGTTGTGACTGTTACCACCAGCCCAATGGTACACATTATAATGTGCCTCAAACTTATGGGGCACATGGCACCTACCACATATCTGGTCCCGCATGCCAGGCTGTGCTTCTGTTGTTTCCAACATTGGCTCTCTTCTGTGTATACACCAGCCAGCCATGTTTCCCCTCCTGCAAAAGTCCTCACCTTCCTACAGTGGTGGACACAGGCACACAACCTCTGCAATGGGGTGCCTTTCCACTGGGATCAGCTGTCCAAACAAATTACAATGGATGCCTCACTGATGGGATAGGGGGCACCCTTCCAACAAAAGTTTGCACAAAGGAGATGGTCCAAAATGAGTCAAGATTGCACATAAACTTGCTCGAGGTTCGAGCAGTCCACAACTCATACAAGCACTTCCTCCCTTACATCCAAGGCTTTTCCATGCGGATCCTCACTGACAATATGACAACTATGTTTTACATCTATTGCCAAGGGGGTGCAAGATCCCAGTCGCTATGCGCAGAGGTGATCAGGCTTTGGAATTGGTGCATCTGCCACAATGTTACCATTTTGGCAGAATACTTTCCTGGAGACAAGAACATTATGGTAGATACCCTCAGTCACAACTTCCTCATAGAACACGAGTGGGAACTACATGGTCAGATCACCCACAAGCTGTTCACCGACGGGGGCGACCACAGATAGAGCTCTTTGCCACTAGGCCACCTATTATACGCCTTCCCTCTCATTCCCAGATTCCTCCGGAAGATATAGACAGATGGGGCCCGAATGATCTTGATAGCCCCAGCCTGGCCCCGGCAGACATGGTGTCATTAACACCTGTCTATAAAACCTCCCTACACTCTTCTGAACTGCCCAGATCTGCTCTCCTAGAAGCAGTAGTCAGTACTCCACCCCACCCACAAACGCTGCACCTGATGGCATAATATCTATCTGGTTCTCGGAAGTGGAGCAACAGTGCTCCCACAAGTGGAAAATGTTCTGCTGCATAACAGGAGACAAATGACATGCAAGACTTACCTCTACAAGTGGCATCGGTTTACACAGTGGTGCATACGCAGGGTACTTGAACCATGCAGGGCACCACTCCACCAAGTACTGGAGCACATCATGCACCTGAAACAACAAAATTTGTCAATTTCATTGCTTTGGGTGCACATGGCCGCCATCACGGGTTAATGGGTTCTCTATATTTGCACACCCCATCTCAAGAAGATTCTGGAAGGACCTGCAGAACTTTCACCCACCTCAAAAACCTATTCCCTCCATGTGGGATATAGAATTGGTCCTACACTGACTCACAAGACCACCCTTTGGACCAATGGCAGCTGCACCACTTCCCTTTCTTACCATGAAAACATTGTTCCTTCTGGCGATCACTTCCGCAAGGTGGATCAGCGAACTTGCAGCTCTCGCAGCCTCGCCTCCAAACACAACCTTTCACAAGCACAAGGTCATCATGCGGCCACACCCAAAGTGAACTCAGAATTCCATATCAATGAACTGATAATCCTTCCCACCTTCTACCCAAACCCACATCATTTCAGGGAAGAAGCCATGTTACACACCCTAAATGTCAGAAGGGCAATTGCCTTCTTATCTCAGTAGGACTCAGTCATTTCGATCATTCCAGAGATTGATGGTTTCCTTGTCCGAAAGGTCCAGGGAAAACCATTGTCTTCCCAGAGCATATCAAAGCTTATAACATCATGCAATACTACATGATACTCACTCCAGAATAGGGCATTACCAACTAATCCAAAGGCCCACTCTGCCAGAGCTACGGTGACATCAGCTGCTTTCCTAAAGGGAGTCTCACTCCAGGAAATATGCAGAGCAGCGGTATGGTTATCTAATCACACCTTCACAAAGCATTATGCTATTCCATCATGCTCCACAACAGATACTGCAGTAGCAGAATGTGGTTCTCTCCAAAGTCTGTAGCAATTGATCGAATCCCACCATCCATCTCCATGGGCACTGCTACACATTCACCAATTGTGGGGCACCCACGGGGACATCACTCGAAGAAGAAAGAGCAGTCACTTATTTTGTGCAATAGCGATTGTTCTTTGAGATGTGTGTCCCCATGGGTGTGCAACCACCCATCCTCCTCCCCACTTCTTCAGGCAATAATAACAGCCCATGAGGGTGTCAAAGAAGAAACAGGCGATGCTGGCTGCACGCACTACTTCAAAAGATGGGAGCGCTGCTCTCCACTCGCACATGTGTAGCTTGCCCAATCACTGCTTTCAAAGTCTTCGATCTGTGGTGCCAGGATGAGCCCGACACCAACTGTGGAGCACCCTCGGGATACACATCTTAAAGAACAATTGTTACTGCACAAAGTGAGTAACTTCTCTGCTCATGGCGGACCCTCCGTATACAACCTTCTTCAAAGACAAAGTGACCCTATGGCCCACCCAAAATTCCTGCCTGAGATATGTTCTGTTCTGTTCTTTCCATTTGAACCCAAACCAACACTGTCAACAATGCACACAGTGGATGGTTGCAGAGCACTCTCATTTAGGTCCTCTCCCAGGCTTTTTTTGTATATAGTGGACCATAACAAAGGTGTAATCATCTCATCACAGGGACTCTCCCACTGGATATTTGATTGTATCTACCTCTGTTACAAATCTACAGACTCTAATCTTCCTGCAACCATCCGCGCATACTCTACCTGGGCTGTAGATACTTACATAGCTTTTTTCGCAAGGTCATGACCATAGCTATTTATCGTGTCGCCACATAGGCCTCAGACCAGACTTTTGCCAACCATTATGCACTAACACCGTATCCACTATCTGACCTCAGGGTGGCAAAGGCTGTTCTAAATATGGCCTTTCTATCGGATCCAAAGTTCCTACCTCCTTAATACATACAGTTTTATAGTCACCTTTTGTGGAGCACCCACACAGACATCTCTCGAAGAAAAAGAGAAGCTTGCTCATCTTGTGCAGTAACTGACGTTCTTCAAGATGAGTGTCCTTGTGGGTGCTCTACTACCCTCTCTTGCTCCCTTCTACTTCAGAGGGTTTTTTTTTCTTGGAGGTTTTCTCCAAGGTAGAGAAGGAACTAGGGTGGTGATTGCACATGCACAATACCAGGACACTGAGGATGTGTGGTCCAGGGACGGTGCCTCTATGGCCCCGAGGATACTGCTTTGCAGAGTGCAATCAATGGTGCAGCGGTGCACCTCCACCTACTGTGGAGCACCCACAGGGACACTTATCTCGAAGAACATTCGTTACTGCACACAGTGGGTAACCTCCTCTTATGACGTCACAGAAAACTTGGCCACACCCATGATAAGTGGACAACTTGCTAACTGAAATCATGCCAGATCATGAATGTTGCTGGACCAGAGAGTGCCCCACTAGGGAGGTTCGACCTGTAGTGGGTCCAAAAAGTTGTTACCATTAAGAAAGTTGATGCATTTCTGGGGTGGGTGGACCACTTGCATAGAGGTCATGGATGAGAGTTTGTAAGATGTGAAATACAAATTTTTACCTTATCTGAAAGACAGCACTCGGAAAGGAATAATACCCCCTACTAACATTGGTTATTTATTTGATTGTTCAGCAAAGATTAGTACATGAATCTCCAGACATAATCCAGGAGTTTTTAACATTAATTTTATTGTTTCTAACTTTGTCTTGACAATCTAAGGGGGAGTTTTTAAGGTCATCTTGGGCATGTCTTCACTAGGAAATTATTTTGAAATAATTAAAATCGATATCATAACTCCTGATTTCACAAAATCAAAAAGTGTGTCCCTACTACGGGGAAGCATTGAAATTAGTTGGAAGCACCCTGGGGAGGGTGGATACTTCCAGTGGCTGCTTGGTCACACCACTTCTCCACTGCCACTCCTCCAGTGCCTCCCCTGCTGGGACACAAAAGAGACCAAGTGGGCATGTGCCTTCTCATGCTTTGGTTGCCCTTATGGAAACCACAGCACTCACACCATGGAGCCAGAACTTCGTGCTGTGTCTCATGGCACATTACTTTCAGACTGCCTGCATGTTGTACCAGCAGGATGAGGACTGCTGCTGCTGTACATGACCCTCAATCCCCTGAACACTGCAGAATGGTTCATCTGGCAGCGGAAGATGGCCTCAGACTAGTGGGACCACATTGTCATGCAGGAATAGGATGACAACAGTGGTTGCAGAACTTCTGCATGCAGAAGGCCATCTTCCTCAAGCTCTGCGAGTGGCTAGCCCTTGCCCTCAGGCGACAGGACACCCGCATGCGACCCACCATTCCCATGCAGAAACACATGGCAATCGCCCTATGGAAGCTTGCCATTCTAGACAGCTTCCTCTTTGTTGGGAACCAGTCTGGGATAGGGAAATCCACAGTTGGGACTGTGCTCATAGAAGTAGCCAAGGCCATCAACCAGGTGCTGCTACAGAGAGTAATCACTCTACGCAATGTGGACAGCATCATGGAATACTTTGCTACTTTGGGCTTTCCCAACTGCAGGGCAGCCATAAAGGGCATGTGCATCCCCATTCTGGCCGCTGATCACTGTGCCTTGGACTACATAAACAGATCACAAGGGACGCTTCACTGACATCAGCATCGGGTGGTTGGGAAAGGTGTATAACACCTGCATCTTCCAGAACTCCTGCCTGTTCCAAAATATGCATGATGGGCACTTTTTTCCCTGACTGCAACATCAGAGTCAGGGTGGTGGACATGCTCATCATGATCTTGGGCGATGCAGCCTATCCCTTGCTCCCCTGGCTCATGAAGCCCTACACAGGCAGCCAAACTCCTTGTTGGCCCAGCTGTGAAGAAAAGTTAAAAGGGCAGTCATCACAAGAGACACTGTATGAAGCCTAGTCGTATTCTCTATACCAACACTGAAGGTTTTGGTTCAAACAATGGCAGTGTGCTTCAAGCAAGGTTGTATGTTGCGTAGACGGCAGGCACTTCCCAGCAGGGGCACAGATGTTGTAGGGAAGTGTTACTCAGGAACTCAGTAACAACAATGATCAATTTAAATCTGAGCTAGATGTTAAGTGTTCCTGTTACCAAAAGAGAGATTCCCTGGCAATGCTGTATCTGTCACCAGTGTATTATAGGCCGAGATGAAATAACAGACTCCAGAATAAAGTTAGCCAATCTTTTAAACATTAGAAGGTATACAGCATATATACAACAGTAACAACCACACCCTAAAAGAAGGAAAGAAATAATAGTAATTACAATTCCGAATGGTTACTGTTGACAGCTGACGTCTAGGACCTCAGACCAGCCAGCTCTTTGGAAGCCTTTAGGGAGGAGCTCTAGGGTGATCCCACGTAGGATTATGATCTAGATGAAGGATAAGGTATGTGATACTTCTCCTGAATGTGACTCTGGACCTTCGCCACAGAGAGTGAAGAATCACTGCTGTCTTGATGGCTCTTAAGGTGGTTGTGGGTACTGTCTGGCATATTCCAGATAGCAAAGGCTTGGGTTTGGTATCGGAGGTAGTGGAAATCACCACCTCTCTCTGGTGTCAGTCAAGGAGAATGAGTCACCCTGTCCCTAGAAGGGCAGTCCTTATAATTCATCTTATGGCAGGAAAATGGGATGATTGACAGGAGCCAGTTGTGCACACTTCTGAGGTAAAAGTCTATTTTAGTCCTTTCGGCAGGAAAAGCCAGTTTGAGCCAGTTCTTGTTTTCTTCAAAGCAAGATTACAAAATGGATTTAGTAATTCAAAATGCAGTCGGCACATAATCAAAATGGACAGCACATCACCATTAAAATTGCTCCCAACAGAAGCATCACTACCCAATGGCCTGGGGAAAAGCAGTCATGGGAAGGTGCCAACCAGTCCAAGAGCCTGAGGGTGGGAGAAGGAGTCCTTAGTGGTGCCTTGTTGTGGGAAGGTGTCCCACCACAGAGGCCAAAATAAGTCAGGCCTCTCCAGGAACCTTGTGAGGAGAACTGAGGGGTTCCTATGTAAGAGAGTCCTGAGGCTGAGTGCTCCAGATTGGTGCTTTATGTGCACCAGGCTGTTGTGCAGCCCCCAGGCTGAGTAGGCTGAGGGAGGAGTGCGCTGCCCCTCGTAGCCATCACCTGCCCCTGCCTGTTGATAGGGAAAGTTATAGAACTCACCTGAAGTGCCTTTCCTAGGTTCATTTGAAACCTGGAGAACACCCCGGGAGGGGGAGACTGGATCCAGGCTGAGGAACACAATCTGGCTGGCAGGCTTGGTCTTTTGTTAGCCACCTCTTCTTCTTCCTCCTCCTTGTTGATTGCCAACCCACCTTCCTGGAGATTAACACCGGGCTTTTCCTGGCCAGGCTCCACGACGTCAGCAAGGGAGGTGACCGGCCCCGTCCCAGGATGGCATCCAGCTGGTCATAATAGCAGTAGCTGTGTGGTGCCATCCCAAAGCATCCACTTTGCTCCCTAGCCTTGTGGTAGGCCTGCCGTGCTCTTTTATTTTCATCCGGCACTGGTTGAGTGTCCAGGTGTGGCCTTTCTCAGCCAGGCTGGTGGCAATCTGGCTGTACACCTCTGCATTTCTCTTTCTGGTATGGAGATTCTAGAGGTTAGTCTCCTCCATCACAGACCTTGGTGAGGTCCAGGATCTCTGCACTAGTCCAGGCTGGAGCTCTCCTGTGTCCCTGGTCAGTGTATGTTTGAAATTATGGGATTGATAGTGTCGACACTCTACTTATAAATATGACTGAAGGGGGGGTGTATTTTGAAATAACTCCCTAGTGTAGTCCAGGGCCCAATGTTGAGTTTCCTTGTAATCTCTTTTAACAATAATTTGTTTTAATTCAGTTATATGTTTGTTTATTTTGGTTGATAACACACAGGGTCTCTGAATTAGCCACTGTATAGGTTTGGAAAGGTGATTACTGAACTAAAGATCTACTGAGTAGGCTTTTATGCAATAAAAAATAGCAGATCCTTTGACATTATTAGCATATTTTGTCAACAATCCAGTTACATTATGCACTTTGAAAAATTAGTAGTGATTTATTTATCCAGTTTTCCAAAATAGCTCCAAAGAGTTGTCAAGGGCTTTTGGAAAACTTAAAAATTAGGAGTTTCCTTTCTTAAAGAAATAAGAGTATGTTCCTTTGCTATTTTAATTACTACTTCAAAAAATAAATCTCTTCATAGAAAAATAATACAGAATGTGAAAGTTTATTACTTCTGAAATTCCTTTATTTATGTAAAATAAAACCTGAAATATCATTTTGATTTCATAAAAGAAACAAAAGGCAGGAGTATGCAGCACTTTAAAGACTAACAAGATGCTTTATTAGGTGATGAGCTTTCGTGGGCCAGACCCACTTCCTCAGATCAATATCATAAAAGTAAGAGATGAATGTCATAGAAAGGAATGTTCTTTTGTTTAGGAATTTGCTTTCAGAATATTTTGATCTATTCCCCCAGCATATTTTATCAGTGTTTCCTATTTCCTTTAAAAATCATAGATCTGAGGGATTTGCAGTGTAAATCTGTGATTTTTTTTCTTTATAACTTCATTTAATGTTTTAATAACATCTTATCAGTTCTTTAAAATTCAGCACAAAATTTAAATGTGATGATCTACTGTATCCTGAGGATCAATGACTGAAAGATGTAGCTGTTTTTATTTTAAGGCTCTCAGATATAATCTTGCTCTTTTATTACAAACAAATTTGGATGTGATGTGATAGTTTCTTTTCAGTAAACTACATCTTTACCGGCCTTTACTCCTTCATCCTGATCCTCCCTGTCCCCAGCCCCAAGCCTTTCCTTCTGTCCAAGTTGGCTCGCTCTCATAGCCTAGAGTTCTGACAGGCTATATTGGTCCATTCCCTTATCAGTAGGGCTCCAGGCAGCTGGCCAAAAAAACTAAACAACCCTTGATAACTTGAGGGTATAATATGTAAGAACTGTGGAGCCATGTCAGGCAGGCCATATGACATCAATATTATGCTTCTATTTTTCTCCTCCTGTGTCTTCCCAGATTTGACTTTTTATCTTTACCAAATAATTCAGTGATTATGGCTCACTGCTTTTATCACTAAACACTATGGGATGATATTAGTTTGATCACATAATACAGATTTTTGAATTTTGGTACTCAGGATGTATCCTGGTAAATTACTGACCGATTACAATGTTTCACTATGGACACAAATAAAACATCATAATCATATGGTCCTTCAAGGCATCAACAGATTTGATTTTAAGCTGGGGCAAAATAAAATAAATATGTGGGATAACGTGCTAATAAAGAAAAGCAAAACTAGTAGCCCAAAATAAATTATCAATTCATTTTTAACTTTGAATATTTTTCTTGTGATTTTGGTGATGAATTGTTGCACACAGGAAGCAGATGAGTAAAAGAATTTGACAAAAATGTGTATGTTTAGTTAAACTAAATAATTGTTAATATATATTTTGGTACAAAAAGCAACATATATATTCTTAAATAATTTTACAATTATTGTATGATTTGTGATATTTGTAATTTGCTATAAAATCAATAAAGTTATATATTATAGTGATATCAAAAAGGGGCATTATGTAATGCCCCTCTATTAGCTATACATAAACTTTAATTATCTAGTATAAGTAGTGCATGAAATATTGACAGTTTTCCATATAGGTTATGCATATTATACAAATAAAAATTCAATAGCTGCACCATTGCAACAATGTTGAA
The DNA here is from genome assembly GCF_052426305.1 of Pelodiscus sinensis. Lineage (NCBI taxonomy): Eukaryota > Metazoa > Chordata > Testudines > Trionychidae > Pelodiscus > Pelodiscus sinensis. The sequence goes on along the minus strand of NC_143064.1, from coordinate 18,116,540 downwards.
GCATTATGGATCAAAATCTGTGTTACTGATTTCTGTGGGGTCCAACTGATCTAGTTCTGCATAAAATTTGGACCTAAAGATTCAAAATGTTGGTATTGGTACAACTTAACCCCTCCCCAAGTCCTTTCTAATAAGTTTGTGTTAGACAGAATGGGCAATTATATATATTTATATGTTTTCATAAAGTAGATCCAATACTACACTTCATTGCTTGGTGATTAAGAAAGTTATAACTGGGTTGGTATACTGAAAATTCCTTTGTTACACACAATAAATTAACATCTTCCTATTTGGTCAAGCGGAAAGCAAAGTTGAAACACTGATTTTCTTGTATTAATACTTTAAAAGGCACAGATGTTAAAATATCCTTTCTTAGGACAATAATGCTGAATAAAGATTTTTTTAACAGTAAATAGAAGTATATCGGAAGTGATTTAATTAACTCAGTGGGTTCACTATTAAGGACTTCAAATAATAGGTAGTGGAGACAGACATTGAAATAATGGGAATTAGCTTTATTTTTAATGTGAAATAAATCTAAGCAATATTTATTTCCTTTTTTTAAAGGTTAAAGTTGCATTCTTATGTGAGCCTGACGTAATTGTCATAGACTGTTCGGTTATTTGTGGGTCTCCAAATATGTCAAATTGTAGTAATAATTAAAAAAAACACCTTATTTGGGGCTGGATGCCCAAAATAATAAGAGACCTTCTTTCATCTGTGATTTTATGGAAATATAAAGAGTGAATGAGGGTCTTCAGTTTAGTAGTAGGGGTGGCAGAATTTGCCTCTCTACAGCTAATGTAAGATTCCTGTTTTATTCAAAGGAACATCAGAATACTTTCTGATTCTTTGTGAAATGATTATTTACTGCTGTATAGTACTGGTATAGGAAAAACAAGATCTGAGGAAGAGGATTTTAAATGTATTGTACTTAAATTTGTATCCGCTAACTTAGGGATATCTACTATTGTACTAATATCATACAACATCATATCCAATATAATTTATTTGTATGACTATATATATTACAGAGTAGCTAAGCATGTTTTAGCCAGTTGGAACTTTCACATAACACACTCTCTCCCACACCCCACCACCATCTCTCCAAAAACACATACACAGGGTCACAGGGTCAATGCAACTTGATAATGTACGTTATAGATTTGTTTGGCAGAATTAATTTTTTTATAATGTCAATGGCTAATATTTTTTAAATTTTTCAATCGCAGGAAATTGTGAGGGGATCAGACAATTATTCAGTGACGATAGATGCTGACACTCAAAAAGTTAAAGCTTTATATCAGTTAAAAAGCAATTTTCAGCATCGTATGTCAAAATGTACAAAGTGAATATTCTGAAATTAAACACTTAAATTTTCAAGCATGTTACTTTTTTTCTGATCTGTAAAATCTTTATTACCTGTGTTTATGCAGAAATCAACATTTACTAATAAACATCTAATCTTTTCAAGCCTAGTCATAAATTAAATTAAACATAGTCCTTTGGGCCAGGCTAGTATTGACAAATGGCATGATATGGTGTTATATCTGAGAAAATCATCAGATATATATTATTTCAGACTTATTTAAATTTTGCACCAGACTTCAGACAAATCCTTTCATAACAAAAAATAAATGAAGGATACATAATGGCAATTATATGTTTCTCAAAGAATAGTTATAATTGAATTATAGGGTGCCTTGTGAGTACTCTAACTAGTGGTTTAGAGGATCGTGAAGAGAAGGTTAAAGATTCTTTTGCTAACCATAATGTGAATGACGCCCTATAATTCAGTTATAAGTAGCTCCCAGAAACCCTTGATGTATATTACAAAGTAGTTTTGAGGAAATGAAAAGCTTGGCATTTTTAAGAAATAACACTTTTAATATTAATGTATTACTTTTTTTAAAAATGTACCTATATGCAGAGTCACCGCAAACCTGCATGTCTAGATTGTGCAGATCCTTCGCTGGAATTCGTTCACGTTTATCCACTGAAAACACTAAGAAAGACACTGAGAACAATAAAAAAGGGAGAGTGAAGTCTGTTCTACAGCCTTTGCTGTGAAGATCAGGACTCAAAAAAGGTCAGAGTTCAAAAAAGAGCCAGATAAATTAATGGAGGATAGGTCCATCAATGGCTATTAACCATGATGGGTAGGAATGGTGTCCCTATACTCTGTCACAATCTGGAAATGGGAAATGGGAGGGATTGCTTTATGATTACCTGTTCTGTTCAATCTTTCTGGGGGCACCTAACATTAGCCACTGTGAGAAGACAGGATAATGGGTTACATGGACCTTCGGTCAATGCCAGTATGGTCATTCTTATGTTCTTATCCCTTGCCACGACTGTCACATCCACTCAGAGGTCAGTTAAAATCAACCAATAACTGTAAAATATGATGGAAGTTTTTAGTAGAATTTACAGAGCGTATGTTCTAGCTGTAATGCATTATTGACTTTTGTGAATATTTCATTGTAGACTGCAGAATCCCATGTATCCTTGCTGGAAGGAGTGAGCCTTAAAATGTGTATAACAAAACAAACAAAGAAGATATTTGGAGGTGCAAAAACATAAAGTACTGTATGGTTTTGAGTAATCTGATTATCTCCATGTTAACTTTGTTTAACTGGTGTGTTGAGCTATTACTAAATGAACTGTAAATTGGTTTTGAAAACAGGGTTTTTAAATTAGCCTTATTTTTAGTGGATAGAGTCATTATCAGGGGAAATTTTGGCTAGTTATTTACCACCATCACTATTTCACATTGGTGCAAAACAAGAGAGACCCTATCAACCAAGAAAGAAAGAAAGTGTGAGAGAAAAGTGATGCTGTAAAAGCCTTCAAATGATGTTAAGAAATATAATCTTTCTTAAATATCATTAGCACAGTATTGTTGTTTTGGTTCAGGTCTCCAGTGTGATTGGCCACAATTTCCAAAGCTTGAGATTGAGGACTCTACTCTCTACATATAATATGTGGAACATTCCATTCCAGCAGTGAGAGTGGTATGACTCATTAGTGGTATCACTGATCACCAGTGGAGTTAGCTCTAAAAGAGGGACTAGGGTCCATTTTGCCACATTTGTGTGCATACCTGTCTCTTGGTTCCTGTGTGCTAACCTCCCTATATGCCGATGCACAAGAATGCTATGATACAATGTACCTCGTGCTTGTAGCTTGTACCGGTACACCTCGTGCTTGTACCGGTACACCTCGTGTACCGGTAGTTCGGAATAGGAAGCCTAGTCCGAACTACCTAGTTCGAGCCCCGTGTAGCCGCGCTGCACGGGGTTCGAACCAGCGGGGTTTTAAAAATGGCGGCTCCCCGCTTATGCAAATGAAGCCCGGGAAATTCAAATCCCGGGCTTCATTTGCAAGTGCGGTATGCCTACATTACTCTCCTAGTTCGAACTAGGAGGGTAGTGTAGACATACCCCCAGAGAACAGCTGTGCAAAGGAACAGCCAGGGTTAGGAACACAGATGAGATCCTACATTATCTATATTACTCATGCTACAAGCTCAGAAAGTTCTGCTTATTTTATTTGTGGAAGAGGAAAAGGTTACCCTCCTCAAACCTTAGGCAAAATCCTCAGCTGGTATAAAAAACCATAGATCTAATGGAATTGATGTTTTAGCTTTGAAAATTATGGAGAATGTTGCGCTGGAAAATGACCTCAAGAGTAAGAATCTTTCAGTGATAAACTTCAAAGAAGTTTGAATTGCAAAGTAATTATCTTTTCCCGTCTGCCCAAACTCTATGGCCATCATGGATGGAATCTTTAAAAGTGACTATATGATTTCAACAATATTGATAAGCATTCCAGTCCATTTAACTCCCTTATTGTTTGCCTGTTCTCTCATCCTCCTCCCTCCCTGAACGTTGCTGATGTTTTATTTCATCATCCTTATGGATGAGTTTAGGTCTGAATTTGGAGTTTTGGCTTTGTGATTTTGTTGATATTCTTTTAGGACCATGGTCTCCAACCAGTTCTGTTTATAGCAGTAGTCACTCTAGCAAACTAGCCACACTCAACCGGTCAACTAGCCACATTGTGCAAGCCAACTAGTCAAATAACCACATGTGGCTAGTGGTTAGCGTGTTGGACACCATAGTTTTAGGAGATTTCACTTTACATGTTGATTTCCTCATGTTGACTATAGTATTTAACAAGTGTATTTTGCTTATTCTGTTTTGATCTGAGACATTGGTCCTCAAAGCTATCTTAGGGAGGCAGAGATTTGGCATGACCTGAGCTATCAAGTGCTTTGTGGGAGGAAGCTTGAGTTTTATAGAGAAGCAGAGTAAAAGATCATACAAAAATTGTAGCAGACAGGGAGAAATGATCCAAGTAGTGAGAAGGGAAATAAATTTGGTGGTAGTATTTTGGATATCATGGGAGCAATAGGAGAATGTAAAAATTGAATATTTTATAGATAAGAAGAGGAGCTAGGGAAAAAGATTAGAGAGGACTTAAGAGGTGCTGGCCCTGTTTTTCTGAAAAGTAGAAAAATCCTATTTGTTGATCTGGAGGGCTACGTCTAGACTGCAAGCCTCTTTTGAAAGAGGCTTTTTTGAAAGATACGTTCGAAAAAGCCTCTTTTGAAAAAGAGCGTCTAGACTGCAAGCAGTACTTTCGAAAAAGCAAGCTGCTTTTTCGAAAGAGAGCACCAGGCAGTCTGGACGCTCTCTTTCGAAAAAGCTCTGTTTGCATTCAAGAACGCCATTTTTCAAAAGAGCAATTACGAAAAAAGGCGTTCTTCCTCGTGAAATTAGGTTTTCCGTCGTCGAAAGAAAAGCCGCGTTCTTTCGATTCAATTTCGAAAGAACGCGGCTGTAGTTTAGATGCAGGAGAAGTTTTTTTGAAAAAAGGCTACTTTTTTCGAAAAACCCTCGAGTCTGGACACAGCCATGCCGCGGTTAAGCATACTTTTGTTGTTTATAATTTACACAACTCTGGCTTTATATTCTACTTCAGTTCACAAAAATAGCATCATTCCTGGCATCTCCAATATTTTTATTTCTCTCTTTAAAGTCTTCAGTCATCCTACATTTTAGTATTGAGTATAGAGCAGCAGTGGGCAAAAGGGCCAGCTTGCAAGGCAGGGGCGGAGCAGAGAAGGCTTCTGGTGCTCCTCTACCCCCAGACTCTAATTGCCCTGTGGATGAGAGAGCGCTGGAAGCCTCCTCCTGCCCTGCCAGGAGCACAAAGTGCTTTGAAGCACAATCTTCAAGTTTGACACAATCAACTCTGGATTAAACAAAGACTGTGAATGGCTTGCTGACTACAAAAGCAGCTTCTCCTCTCTTGGAATTCACACCTCCAGATCAGCTACTAGAAGTGGGCCTCACCCTCCTTGATTGGATCCACCTTGTCATCTCCAGTCTGATTCTGGCCTGCATATTTATACCTGCCTCTGGAAATTTCCACTACATGCATCTGATGAAGTGGGTTTTTGCCCACAAAAGCTTATGCTCCTACACTTCAGTTAGTCTATAAGGTGCCACAGGACTCCTCGTTACTTTTGGAGATTCAGACTAACAAGGCTACCCCTCTGATAGAGTCTAGTGAGCGTAGGTAAATATAAAATGCCACAAATGGCTTCCTTGTATGAATTATGAGTAGTTCACCCAGGGGCTATAGGAGTGACATACAGAGACAAAAATAATTGAAATCACTACAGCACTGTTTGGGGATGTGGGTCTGTCTGTGAATCTTTAACAAAACAACTTTTCTGTACAGATACTTCAATGAATATAGCATTTTACACATAAGTAGTTGAGTGTTGTGAGGCAAAGCTAACCTTGCTACTGAATTATTTTAAACTTTTCGTTATGTATATTTGATCTTTTGATACAGTATTCTAGCTTTTTCATTTTCCTTTGTTTTTAACCTTAACTCTTATTTCCTGACTGTTGCGTTTTTTTAATATCTAAAGAATTCAAATTAAGCAGTTTTAAAGCAATAGATATGTATATACAACCTCAATTCTCTCTTATCCAAGGCTCTTTTTTCATATTACAGTTTAATGGAAATCAGTAATTAACTTAAAGGGAGGGGACACACTACTCTTTGCTACAGATAGTTGTTTGCCAGGCTTTCTTGCCTGCCTTTTTCCAATTTGGTTTCAATCACCTTCAGCCTCTAAAATAAGCTAATCTATATTGTGGTATTTGAACGATAGAGTTAACTTTTTTCTCATTTAACCTGATGAGAAATTTTGTAAGTTCATATTTCACAAAGGAGCGTGCATGCTGTGGGATATAAAAAGCTACTAGAATAAATAACAAATCATTTTGTTGTTGTCTGAATGTATCATTGCAGTTTTGTTAAAGATACAGCCACATACATTGTCGGATCTCTTTGGTCTGTAAATAATGCCAGTTAAAAATGGGCATCACAGAACAAGAAAAAAAAAAAAGCTTGTTTATTTTTGGGAATGTTTTTCAAATAACACAGGTTCCAAATCTAGCGGGAAGTAAATCTAACACTATCAATTTTCTTTAATCAAAGGTGCTTAGCAGTCACCAGGAGCTGAAATGTGTGATTAACATTTCATCAAAATCTGTAAAATGTCATTTCTGTGCTTTGCTCCTTATAGCAGCCTTTGTGTTTCTCTAACTCTATAATTTTATCAAACTTTCTGCCACCTAAAAGCTATTTTGCTTGGTCACTCTTCTGGAAATTGTTCCCTCCGTGGCTAAAGACCTTGCCTTTTTTTATTTAAACAATGTATTGAACCTTTCTCATTTTTGATACTTGGACAGAGAAGGCAACTTTTTCTCTCCTTGGTTTTCCCTTCTCAGCTGGTAGCATTTCATTTGCACTGACGTGGAGATGGACATAGGAGACGGATGAGTTGAGAGTCTCTCGGTTAGGCTTAAATATTGGCATAGAGAGTACACTTATAAAGTTTGCAGATGATACCAAGCTGGGAGGAGTTGCAACTGCTTTGGAGGATAGGGTCATAATTCAAAATGATCTGGAAAAACTGGAGAAATGGTCTGAGGAAAAAAAGGTGATGTCATACTAGGGATCTACTACAGGTCACCTATCCAGGTGGAAGAGGTGGATGAGGCTTTTTTTAAACAACAAAATCATCCAAAGCACAGGATTTGATGGAGATGGGGGACTTTAACTATCCAGCTATATGTTGGAAAACTAACACCACAGGGCACACGCTATCCAGTAAGTAAGTGCATTGAAGACAACTTTTTATTTCAGAAGGTTAAAAAAGCTACTGGGGGGAAGTTGTTCTAGATTTGATTTTAACAAATAGGGAGGAACTGGTTGAGAATTTGAAAGTGAAGGCCGCTTGGGTGAAAGTGATCATGAAATCATAGAGTTCATGATTCTAAGGAATGTTAGAAGGGAGAACAGCAAAATACCGACAATGGATTTCAGGAAGCAGATTTTGGTAAGCTCAGAAAGCTGGTAGGTAAGGTTCCATGAGAAGCAAGACTAAGGGGAAAAACAACTGAAGATAGTTGGCAGTTTTTCAAAGGGACATTATTAAGGACCCCAAAGCAAGCTATTCTGCTGTTTAGGGAAGATAGAAAGTATGGCAAAAGACCACCTTAGCTTAATCAGTAGATCTTGGATGATCTAAAAATAAAAAAGGAATAATATAAAAAGTGGAAACTAGGACAAATTACAAAGGATGAATATAAGCAAACAATACAGGTATGCAGGGGCAAGATTAGAAAGGCAAAGGTACAAAATAAGCTCAAACTAGCTGCAGACATAAAGGAAAATAAGATGACATTCTATAAATATATTAGAAGCAAGAGGAAGACCAACTTAGATGGGGCTACTATAAGGTGGGTGCATAACTTGCTGGATAACCATTCTCAGAGGGAGTAGTTATTAACGGTTCACAATCCTGCTGGAAGGGCATAACAAGTGAGGTTCTGCAGGGGTCTGTTTTGGGACTGGTTCTGTTCACTATCTTCATCAACGATATAGATATTGGCATAGAGAGTACGCTTATTAGGTTTGCAGATGATACCAAGCTGGGAGGAGTTGCAACTGCTTTGGAGGATAGGGTCATAATTCAAAATGATCTGGAAAAACTGGAGAAATGGTCTGAGGTAAATAGGATGAAGTTTAATAAGGACAAATGCAAAGTACTCCACTTAGGAAGGAACAATCAGTCTCACACATACAGAATGGGAAGCGACTGTCTAGGAAGGAGTACCGCAGAAAGGGATCTAGGTATCATGGTGGACCACAAGCTAAATATGAGTTAACAGTGTGACACTATTACAAAAAAAGCAGACATGATTCGGGGATGCATTAACAGGAGTGTTGTGAGCAAGACACGAGAAGTCATTCTTCTGCTCTACTCTGAGCTGATTAGGCCTCAGTTGGAGTATTGTGTCCAGTTCTGGGCACCACATTTCAAGAAAGATGTGGAGAAATTGGAGAAGGTCCAGAGAAGATCAACAAAAATGATTAAAGGTCTAGAGAAGATGACCTATGAAGAAAGACTGAAAGAATTGGGCTTGTTTAGTTTGGAAAGGAGAAGACTGAGAGAGAATGTGATAGCAGTTTTCAGTTATCTAAAAGGGTATTACAAGGAGGGAGAAAAATTGGCTTCCTTGGCCTCTGATGATAGGACAAGAAGCAATGAGCTTAAATTGCAGCAGAAGGAGGTTAGGTTGGACATTAGGAAAAACTTCTTAAATGTCAGGGTGATTAAACACTGAAATAAATTGCTGAGGGAGTGTCTGGATTCTCCATCAGTATAGATATTTAAGAGTAGATGAGATAGACAACTATCAGAGATGGTCTAGACAGTACTGGGTCCTGCCATGAGGGCAGGGGACTGGACTCAGTGACCTCTCAAGGTCTCTTACAGTTCTAGTGTTCTATGATTTCCCGTCTTCTTCACTCTCGTGCACTAAATCTTAGGCTATTATTTAAGAAGTAAAACTGTTAGCTGATTTTTGATTGTGGAGGGCCTGAAGCTAGTGCTCCTATGTGGCTAATATAATAGCAATTATGAAGGAAGGGGACACACAACTTCATTTTATATCCAATGACTGAGATTTAATACAAGAATTTTAAGGCAGATTTGCTTTTTTCAATAGCCTGTCTATAAATGCATATATACCAAAGTTCTTGTAGATGATCATTAAAGATAACTAGTGTCTGTGATTGCAGATTCATTTAGCTATGTGCCACATATTTTTGACAGGTTGCAGTGAAAAATTTCTGTCATTGTGAATGCTTGAACAAGTTAACTTTTTCTTTTCCTGGTAGTGTGTTCATATAGAAAGAAATATCTCTTTGAACATGGGCATGTTTCTGCCTATCATAATTTTTTCCTCCTCATTCAATTTCCACATGTAAAGGAGAGATTCAGTAGTCTAGTGACCCTACTCAGAATTCTTTTCATTCTGGTAACAGAATTTGAAATGGTGTCTGTGTTAAACTGTTCATTCCCAATCCTGTCAACACTCAAACGTATTGATAGCTGTAGCCATGTGAATCAACATGCTTTGGAGGGGAAATGTAAAAGTATTTGCAGATTGGGCCTTCCGCCTCAAGTAGTTTCAGATAGTTATTTCTCTTATGTTCAGGCCAGTTTGAGTTGAAACTTAAGCTTTTAGAGAGGAAATGGTTCTTCATTAGGGAAAAAAAGTCTGGTCAGTTCCAGTATACGAAAAACAGAATGAACATTTCAGGTTGTCAAGCTGTTAAGTGATAAGCAAACTTAGTCACTAACATGGTTAAAACATGCTTCTCTTTCTAAAATTACTGTGTGTATAATTGACTGTTGGAGGTTATGAGTTATCGCTTATCTACAGCACAGTCATGAAGGACTATGAACCAGTAATGGTAAGGATTTCCATAGTACGTTTTCCCAACTGGCATAATAGGAAAGGTGGCTCCTCTTTCCCACTTTGCAGGTGCAGATTTTGATTCTCAGTAGCAAATAATATAGATCATCCTTAACCACCAGGGTTAGAAGATCAGTGAAAAAGTGATGGCTCATTAGTTTCCTTTGCAGTAATACACACTACAAAAGATTTTAATCTTAATGAAGGTTTATATTTGTGATAGGTAAGAAATACTTCTTGACAAAGATTCACAAATGAGAAAACAGAAAATGTTTGGCATTGTTGTTGAGTAGTTAACATTAGACAAGTTTCTGACTTGAGCTAAAAGAATGTGTTGTCATGGTCAGAAACAGAAAGGAAACTGGTATAAAGCTGATGATTACATTTGCATCATCTGGCAGGCTCTAAACCAGTGGTTCCCAACCTGTGGTCTGCGTCGGAAGTGCAGGGGTACTGCAAGGGGTCTGGGGAAAGTTTAAAAATAAGGATTGGGACTCACCCTTTATTTTTCTTTTTTCTTTTCTTTTACTCTTTTTCCCCCAGGGAGGTAATCTGTGAAATTTTAATAGATTGTAAAGGGGTCCGTATGCTCGAAAATGATTTCTCAGTGTGTTATACTACCCCACCCAGGAAAAGAATGGCTTATGCATAACTCACTGTAGAATTATGACTTAGGCCAGGACCGGCCAAAATTCAGCCCGGGGGCTGGATCTGGCCCACCAAACCACCAGATCAGGCCTGCGGAGACAGCGGGGAGCCCCAGGCAGGCTCCCCTGCTTGCCCTACAGCCCTGCGTGCTGTGCAGAAACGTGGCTGCAGGGCTCCGCTTCTGTTTTAAAACTTGAGGGGAGGGGGGAAGTTTCAGGAGCTGCCTTGCCCCCAGCACAATCCCATTGGCCAGTTTCTGGCCAGAAACCAGCCAATGGGAGCTGCTTGTTGAAGTAAAAGAACCAAGAAGAGCCTTGTCCCCTCTCCTCAGCTCAGTTATTCAATGAAGCACTTGGCCAGGCAAGCAGGCAGGCTGGCTGGTTGGGAAATGTTTTAAGCTCTGCAAGCCTTCGCTCCGTAGGCAGGCTAGTTTGGCAACTGGTAGGCAACTCTTGGCCACAGCCTGCTTCTGGCACTCCAGGCCTTTTCTGCCTCGACCCTCTTCCCCCCTCCCATTCAACATACCCAAACCCTGTGTCCCCCTCTTACACCCATACCCCCTCCCAGATCTGGCATCCCTGTCTCCTGCTCTAGGTCACATCTTGAACCCCTGCACTCCAGTCCCCTGCCCTAGGTCACAACTTCCTGCCTCATCTCAACTCCCTCCCAGACTCCAGTCTTCCTCCTGCACCCCAGTTCCTTACCCCAAGCTCCCTTCCGCACCTACCCTCCATCCCAGACCCTGCATCTCCTCCTTTCATATCGGAAGAGTGTGGCCCTCAACCACTTTCCAAAATCTTGGAGTGGCCCCGCATCAAAATGTATTGCCCACCCTGACTTAGGCTGTATAACAGGCTACTTGGTCCCTTACATGAAACTGGGCTTATCTCTTCTGTTCAGGTCCAGGTGTATTCTTGTGTAGAATAATGAAGAGGGTGGGGCTGCTCCCTGAGACAGAATCTTGAGAAGGGAATTCAGAATCCATAGTCCAGAAAGAAAGATAGGGAGAGCTTAGAGGGAGAGGGTTAGAACCAAGAGTTAAGAAAAGAGTGCAGAGTCCTGAGAGCTCAAAGGAAGAGAAGAATTGTGTTGAGCCCTTAGGGTATGTCTACACTAGCCCCGTAGTTCGATCTAGGGAGGCTAATGAGGGTGACCGAGATTACAAATGAAGCATGGGATTTAAATATGGTAAACCTCATTGCAGGAGGAATAACAGCTAATTCGATTTAGGGCTTTAAATCGGAATCCCGTTTCACTGCCGCGTGTAGATGTGGGCAGTTACTTCAGGCTAGTCAGTTTCTAAAATGGCAACCAGCCAGGAACATGCTAATGAAGCATGGGATATTTAAATCCTGCGCTTCGTTTGCAATTTCGGTCGCCCTCATTAGCCTCCCTAGATCAAACTAGGGGGCTAGAGTAGACATACCCTTAGGGAAGAGATGCCCCTTAAGAAAGGAACAGTGAGTTCTCAGGTTAAACAGTGGTGCCAGATCAAGCTGGAGAAAGCAGAGAAGCAGTGATAGGATTACCTATAAACTAGAGTTGTTACATTTAAGATTAACTGGATAATTGAATAGTCGATGCAATTTGCATTGACTATTTGATTAGTCAGTAAGGGCGCCTCTGAATTTTAAGCTTAGCAACAGCCTCAGGCCCCTGCTAGCCTTGTGCTCCCCATGGCGTTTCAAAGTGGCAACACTGCATGGAGCCCAGGTTCAGCTGGGGACTGCCCTACCTCAGGAGGCTCTGGCACCTAAACACTCCTCTCCGACCCCTATGGTGACAAGAGTGGCTGTGGCACTCCATCTCAGTACCTGTTATGCACACTGCATGTCCGGCACCTCTGCCAAAGTGGGTCACTTAGCATCCCACTCTGAGGCCTCAGGCTTTAAGTTGCCTACTACATCTTGCCAGTACCGAAGTACTCTGGTGCCAAATCCACATTCGGCACTGTTACAGGCACTGCCATGGCACTGACTACATCGCCCAGCCACTTAGTGCGGAGACACCAGCTGACACCACAAGTAACATTGGTGCAGCCAATTACAGCACCATCAACACCTGCACAGTAGTATATGCAACAGAGACCTTATGGTCACCTTTACTTTTAAGTTGACTTTCCTAGACACTGACAACTCTCCTGGGACTCTGGCACAGAGACCAAATATATCACCGCAGAGATTTTTCAGTGACTCTGATGAGGTCAGTATGGTTTTTTCCTTTAACAACTCCACTCCTACTGACTAGTCCACCTACTCGGCCAGGACTCACTCTGCACGCTCAAGATACAGAAGTATGCCACCTTGGTACGGTAACGCAGGGATGCCACCCCCATGATGTAGTCACAATGGCAATACTGAAGCTGAGGCAATACTGGGCCAAGGCTTGCCATGGACAGAGGCTGCTCTGGCATCAGTTCCTGTCTGTGGAGGTCCCAGAGAGGAGCTGGGACCCCCCGTAGACTGGGGCTATTGTTGCCAAGCAGCCCCTCTTTGTGGCGCCATGGCCAGGGGCTGCTCTGGCAGCGGCGTCTTCCCATGGCTATCCCTGGCCACCGTGAACAGAGGCTGCTGGACTAAGTGCAAGCCAGGACGGAGCAGTCACAGCTCATGCTGGTCTGGAACACTGTGCCTCTGCATTTTAAATGTAATAAGAACCTGTTGGCACTTACTACATTTAAAATGCAGACCTGCAGCTCAGGTGGCTCCTGGTGCTAGGACAAGCCGAGATTGCAGAGTGGCCCTTATCGACTAATTGTGTAGTCAATACAAATTGTACTGACTACACAATTAGCCATATAACTGCAATTTAACGTCTTTACCAGGGACACTGTTCTAAAGACTCTGAAGGCTCAGCAGCAGCGCACCAACCTGAAGTGGAGCAGCCATGTGGACACTCATCTCAAAGAATGTCAGTTACTGCACAGTTGAGTAACCTGTTCTTCTGCAACCCATGTGTACAGGATGGGTTTATTTAATGTTGGCTAAACTACTGTGTTTTTGAAAGAGAAAGAGAAAGTTGATTCCTTGATTGAGGCAGTGGATATTTCAGTCATGGGTAGCATCACTAGCTGATGACTCTTTCATCAGCCAGGATGGACAGGTTCAAATTCACAGCTCTTGAGTCATGATTCCTTTAGGGTGTTTAATGCTTCTTGAATAGTCAATGTATTCTACTCTGGGAATGCAGGAGGTCTCTTTTTGATTGGTGTATATCAAGCAGATCCAGGCTATTTGAGAAGCCTTCTCAAAAGCATCTGATCTTTTCATTGAAGAAGGGTTTGTTGGCAGCTTTGATAATGGGTAATACAGACAGGTAAAATTGGTGATAGCTGTTCATATTAGATGCTCACGTGGATATGTGCATTAAGTAGCCTTGTAATTTCAAATTTAAAAGATCTAAGATAATATTTTAGCAGAATGTTTACATATCTGGTAGCTGGAAAGTCCAAAATAATTTCATTCTGACAGTTTTTCATTTTTTTCCTGAAAACATTATACACTCATTTCCTTGGGCTGTGAGAGATTATGGCCAAAAATTAAGTGGTCAGTGTATGCTTCCATCATGGCTTGTGGAATATTTTTGGTGGGTCAGATTGTCACTGGAACTAGATAATAGCTTAGTTTTAACATCCAAAATATGGTCCTGCTTTTTAGAAAGATGATTCTATATACTTATTCACAAGTCTGCAATACTGGCCTCTTAACAGGGTCAGTACAAAGAGTGAATCCTCAATGTTTCAAAATGGAATGACAGGTGCGAACCCTGACTTGTGGAGAAACTGATGATCACTACCTGAGATTCTTAAGATAAACTCTCTAAAGGCCTCTAACACTTTTCTATTTCTCTTATTATTTTATACTTCACTTCCAAAAAGTGAAGTGCAAGAAATACAATAGTAATTAACTTCTCTATATCTAAGAGTAAGAAGGTATATTAGTGCCTTTCTTTCAGAAGAATTCCCAGGCACTTTACAAATGAGATATAGTATGTTGATTCACTTCACTTTTCAATGAAAAACAATTTCCTTTAGTAGAAAAAATAGTAGCTACTTAACAGTAGATAAAAACAGTTCCCAATGGTCAAGAATTGAGATTATTCAACAGAACATGTAAGTGAATTTAGCTATGAAACATGTAATTATCCAGCCCATACTGGAATTGTAGATGATTTTGTTTGTTGGATACCTGTAAAAACAAAGAGCACTGCATACAACACTGATGTAAAAATATGGGTATGTCTAGACTATATGGCTGCATCATGGGATGAGGTTTACCAGGGAGGTTGACAAATGCCTTTGATGTTGACCGTGGAGCATCCAGACTACAGCGCTGTGCCGCCAAACAGCTGATCGGCAAAGCAAAATGGCCACCATGATGTAAATGAAGTGGCGATTATTTAAATCGCCGCTTCATTTTCCTATGTCTAGTAAACTCATCTACATGGCTCCATCGACAGAGCCATGTAGTCTCGACATACCCTATGAGTGTAAAAAATAGAATTATGTACAAAGAAGAGGAAGGAATGAGGAGAGGAACTAAAGATATAACTGTATTAGATCTAGTACTCCCTGCTACAAGCGCAAAGTTTAAGCCTCCAATAAAGCATATTAGAAGACTTACCCAGCATAGCTTGTGTCCTTCAGCAAATGGGACTTAGTGATGTGGGGGATTCAGGAGTCAAGGGTTGGGGGTTGAGGAGGGGCACAGGGTAAGGTTTGGAACTTGGAGATGCAGGAGTCAGAGCAGGGAGTTGTGGGCTCAGAACAGGGGGTGGAGGAGCAGGATACAGGGGAAGAGATGGGGGGGCTCAGGGCAGGGAGTAAGAGCATCTACCAGCTGCTCCCTGGAGCATCTACCACTTGCTGCCCACCATGGTCATTCAGGGGTATAACTGTCCCTGCATGACCGTTTGATGAGAAACAATTGCATTCTACGCACATCCCATTGTCCTGGCACAACCAAACCCTGACCTTGCTTTAACTTATCGTAAGAGGAAGTTGCATACTAAATTTGGTGGTCCTAGCTCTTACTGTTTAGGAGGAGTTCTTGAACAAATGGACACACAGACAGAAAGACATACAAACTCCCTCAAATATATACAGGCAGTCCCCGACTTACGTGGATCCGACTTACGTCGGATCCCTAGATACGAACGGGCTGAGGCAACTCCCGCACATGCGCAGCAGCATTCCCGGGGCTCGCTCACCTGGGTCCTAGGATCCTCCTCCTCCTCGGGCCGGCTCCGACTGGGGTCCCGCAGAGCTGCCGGGCAGAGGAAAAGTGCCTCCCCACGCCCGCTGCCCCCCCCCACCCCCCCTGCCAGCAACAGGCTGCCGAACAGACAAAAGCAGCCTCTCTGCCCCTCCTCCCCTCTATACATGCAGGGCTCCCGGAGCGCAGCAGCGTCCCCGGGGCTCGCTCACCTGGGTCCTAGAATCCACCTCCTCCTCCTCTTCGGCCGGCTCCAACTGGCCTCTGCCTGCAGCAGCTGGCCACAGGGACAGGGATCCCGCAGAGCTGCCGGGCAGAGGAAAAGTGCCTCCCCACGCCCGCTGCCCCCCCCCCCCCCGCGGCCTCGCATCCTGCACGCCTCCCCCTCCCCCCTGCCAGCAACAGGCTGCCCCCTCCCCTGAGCAACAGGCTGCAGAACAGCAGACAAAAGCAGCCTCTCCACCCCTCCTCCCCCTATACATGCTGGGCTCCCTGGGCAAACAAAGACTCCACCAAAACAAACAAAGTGCTGGCCTCATTGTGTTAGCAAAAAAAGGACCCTCCTCCTAGAACCCTGGGTGGTGTGTGGAAATAAAGCTATTAGCTCAAAGCATGGTGCAGAGCTGTTTGGTATTTGATGAGTTACTCCTTTAGTCCTGAGTTTGTCACAGGGACAGAAATAGATGTGAAATCTTCTGAACAGGGGAACAGACAGCAAAACAAACATTAGAGGGGAGTTAACCTTTCCCTATACTATCCAAAACTAAAAAAAATGTTTGGCTAGAGTTTCCCCTACAATATGTACCAGTTCCGACTTACATACAAATTCAACTTAAGAACAAACCTACAGTCCCTATCTTGTACGTAACCCGGGGACTGCCTGTATTACATTAGATCATAACATATTCTTGAAAAACTGAGTTAAGTTAGATTCTACTAACATATGGGAAAGAGTGCAAACATAGAGCCTGCAGTGCTAATAGGCAAAACTTCCCTTTTTATAAAAAATTCCATACTCCTATTATGATAATTCTCTGCTGGTGGGGTACAGGTATACCAGTTCACCCATCATCTTTGATATTTGTCAGATTTTACAAGACAGACTTTTCTCTTAGAAAAAAAATGACAGCTTATCCACGTAGATTTTAATACAGTAGAGTGATTATTATTTCACCATTGGTCTGAGTTGTTCTCACATTCCATTTCAACGTGACTGGTATAGTACAAGCTGCTTTTATATAGTATTTAGAAATAATCACAGCTAGATTTCAGCTGATGTGTCATGTAAACTCATGCCAGATTGTCAGAGCATAAAGTTTAATTGATGATAAAAACGATACCATCCTACATTTATATTGCATCTTTCATAGAAGGCATATGGTGTCTTCATTTGTCATGGCAGTCTTATGAAAGTGGACACACACAGCAAATGAATTAATTTATTCCTGTGCCACCATTTGAATTGATTATAATGATTCTTAAATCACTTCAGATGTAAAGCCAATAAAGAATTGTTGATGACATGATATTTTAAACTTTTTTCAGGAAAATCAAAGATAAATATCAAAGTTTAGTGTTCGGGACCATTATGAAGATTTGTTGCAGAGTAGGGAAGGTTGGCTCTTTGGGTCATCCAGTTACAGGATTACAATGATTTGATAAATGTAGTTTTTCATCTGTGACAGTTTATGTATAATATCTTTATGCTGCAGATTAGCATGATTCTCTGAAAATTGCTTATAAAAATGCAGTGCCCATTGTTTAAGTAAATTGTATTGCTGGGCATTACATACTTTGTCACTGATGCAGTCAAGAAACAGGATTTGAAAAATGGAGCTAAAATATATGCATATGTTGTATTGATTGATTATTCATAAGTGGCAAATCTATTCAGAACACATAGTTTCAGCTGCAGATATGACTAATGAAGACCACCATAGCAGCTTTCATTTGTGGTATAATTTCCTAGTAAACAAATTACTAGAAAGATTGAATTAGTACAGTGAGAATGAAGTGGAGTTGATGATAATAGTGTTGATTTAAATACTATCAGCCAGTGGTAGCGAGCCAAATTCTTTAATGGCCTAATTTTGCTAAAGTCAGTGGAAAGTCAGGGAATTCGGCCTGCTATTTTGCCTGAAAGTCAATTGAAGTAACCCCATGAAGAGGTAGATACCTGATTATCTCTTCAGTATCAAGTATTAAATTAACATTCACAAACATCAAAGGTCTGTTTGTTCTATAAATCTCATGTGCTGCAATCTCACACATAGATGTCAAAAACAATCTGTTGCATACATTTATTTTTAAAGTAGGAGAGGGGGAATATGTGGAGGAAAAAAATCATTCTGGCAATATTTTTTCAAATGGTATTCTCTTCCCACTAGATGAAAAAGTAGCTCAGAAGATATGTGTAATGAACCACCACATCTTCAAGAACTATCACATACTATCACTATTTCATATTGTATCATCAACTTGCCAGGTCCTCCACTCTGTGGTGGTAGAGGGAATATTGTATTGCTTGAGATGAAGTCTTTTTGAGGATTTGAAAATTGACTCTCCTAACCACTTGTTCATTAATGATCCTGTGTATTTTTTGTAAGTGTAGAAATATTAATCCCAGTTTCGTGGTCTAATTCCAGATCATGTAGTTAATTTCTGTCTATTTCCCTTCTGTTGCAACAAGATGCTTGTCCTAAAACTGGTTCAAAGTATTTGTGCTCTAAGAGCTTCTGTGTTTCACTGAGAGGTGGTGGCATTCTAGTAGCAGTTGAAACAGTGATTAAACATATGTCTACATTGTATTTAAAGGCTTGTGGATGGCCTATGTCAGCTGACTTGAGCTAGCAATGCTAGCTAGGCCTGCGGGGTTGTAAAACTGCAGTGTAGACATTTGAGTTTTGATTAGAGCCTGGGATCTGGCAATCTTCCCGCTTATGGGGTCCCAAAGATTGGACTCTCACATGAGTCCTACTGTCAGACCTCCAGTTTTGCAGCCCCTGCCTGAGACAACTGATGTGGGCTAGCCATTGGTGTTTGTAGTATACTTGCAGTGTAGTTTGTGTACCGATTTAAGTTTATAAAGTGCTTTAGGATGAAACATATCAATATGAGATCATTAATATTAAAATTAACTAAATGAAAATTGACATTACTCTGTGCCTCCTTTTTATTATGATTGAACTTTAGCCAATGTTCAATATTTCAGTTAAATGAGGGATTAAACGGGTTCCCACAGTTAAGTGGGTTGGGAAACTATATATGAAACTTCTCTGGTGGGTAGCTATGATGATTGAAACACTGTTCAATGTTACCTCTCTTTAATGTCTTCTTCTCAAAGGAATTATATATATATATATAAAATCCTACAGCTTTGCATGTTACACTGACATCCAAATCCATTTCTTATCAGTTGAGAATGCACAGTTGGATTCATCTTTCAATTGTAACCAATGCAGCCTAAAAGAAAGATGAATCCGGTTCAGAAAATAACAAAAGAATATTGCTGTGTTTGAATCCCTATCTCATTGTACAATCATTGCACAATCCTATCTTTTTGAAGGTTTGCCTTGCTTTATAGATTTATACTATGTTGAAATATAAGCTTAGTAGCATTAGGCCTTAAAACGACCACTTTTAATGGTTATAAAAAGAATAAAAAAAACCCTGGGAAGATAATTTGGTATATTTTCCTGTTTTTGGTGAGCTTTATGTGAGCATTTTCGCTACATAAGAACATAAGTTAGATAATTTGGTATATTTTCCTGTTTTTGGTGAGCTTTATGTGAGCATTTTCGCTACATAAGAACATAAGTTAATATATTGACCAATAACAGTATAACCTACAGGGAGGTGGCTGCCTATTTCTTAAAGTACAGACATGAAAGCCAGGAAATATAGGTGATTTTCTGGATTTTTGCTAATTGTTTGCTCTGTGACCTTGAGCGAATGACGTAACCTTTGTGTGTCAGTTTCTGTACTAGTAAAATGGAGATGATTTCTATTACTTGCAGTCTCCTTTGCAAAACGTTTTGGGGTCTGTGGAATAAAAGTGGCTCCTTGTGATGTATGTTGACAGCAACAAGAAGCATCCAAGAGATTCTTCAGCTTGCAGCACCAAGTAGTCACTTTGTGGGTCTGGTTTTTCTTCTCAGTTACAGCAGTGATCTGGTTCTCTGCTTTTCACCCATATCAGCAGAAAACTGTCCACTAATGCCTAAAACATTCCCTTACAGTTTGGAGTTGATTGGCTCAGTGACCAAAAGTTGCTATGTTGTAGTCAGAAAATAGAGACATGCCATGAAGTTGAAAATTATAATAGTAATTTAAACTAAAATTGCTTATTTGAGTTAACTGTCTCTAGTATATCCAATGCTGATCAAAATGTTAGTAGATAAGTAAATTGTTTCGAAGGCCATGATATTAGAAGATATTTTGATGTTGTAGTGCTGGTTCAGGGGCATATTTTATTAGGCATACTATATCTTGGA
This sequence comes from Pelodiscus sinensis, assembly GCF_052426305.1. Lineage (NCBI taxonomy): Eukaryota > Metazoa > Chordata > Testudines > Trionychidae > Pelodiscus > Pelodiscus sinensis. The sequence goes on along the minus strand of NC_143064.1, from coordinate 18,096,332 downwards.
TGTCTATTGGGAGAAACATACTGAGCACTAGATTAATTCCTAGTATTTCATGTCTAGATTTATAAAAATATTATTCCAGTGGGGGTTGGAATTTATTTGTGAAATGAGTGGGAGTTGTGCACCCTAAACTCATGCGTGTCCAGCTATGCATAGCAATCCCACATGGGCAAGGGTCATCAGAGCAGATGCCAAGCACTACCTAAAAACTCTTTAGGCTGTCCCATGACATCTGAAATGGGGGTAATATTGCATGGGGCACTATGCTGCCAGATGCATTAATCTCCCCATTTCTATTTGCCATCCTCAACCGATGTTGTTTGCAGTCTGCAAACTGGATTATATTGCTCCTTTCATTGTAGATATTATTTTCAAGTGTCTTGTAAAAGCATGCATGTTGGAAACATCTGAAAGGTTTATAGGTCACAAATTCTGCCACGTGTCATTTGAAAACAAGAAAACTGAACAAAATGAAAAATACTACTGTATTGTATATTTTACACAAGATAAGCTTCTGTTACCTTTATCACCTTTTAGATTTTATATATGTGTATATATGTGTGTGTCTGTATACAGTCATGTTTTGTATATTCTATATAACATTATTGCCATCTGTTGGTGGAAATGAATATTGCCAGTAATTAATGGGAAAATAAAAGTGCTACAGAAAAAGTCAATGCCTCCTACTGGTAAGATTATTATAGCAAATGATTATATGAATTTATTAATTGTGTTATAATAGCTTTTAGAGACACCAGGCAGTGATTTAGGGCACCATTGTGCCAGATGTTATACAGATTAAAGCAAAAAAGACAATCCTTATGCCAGAGTGCTTACTATTTTGGACACCAGTCTTGCAAAGACATGAGCAGATGCATAACTTCACACGTAAGAATTCCCATTGATTTAGTAGGGCTCTTTATGCAAATAAAGTTAAACACGTGTTTACTTTGGGGGATTCGTGTCTTTCTTGGTTATTTACATGAGGATATAATGAATAACTAATAATTAGTAGCCTGCTGTATAAGTAATGTGAATCACAATATTTGAATGTGTAACAATTGACTCTGTGCTTAGGACAAATGTGTTCAGATTTAAAATAACCCACCAAAATACATGGAAAATAATATGGTAATGTGAAAAAATACTTCATTTTACAGGGATATAGAAAAATGAGTATTATTTTAGAAATTAGTAGATATCTATTTTTCATTCTTCATTTTTCTTTCCATAATTTAGGAGAAAAGGAAGTTCTTAGTTATTTTTAATGTATAAGAAGCCAGAGTTATTGAGGGCCAATTAGGAATAGTTAAATGTTTCCCAGTAGCTATTTGCATGTGGTATATATATATGTGCCAAAGATTTATAGCTAAGAGGAAAGTATTTGACCAAAGCAATACTTGTGCCTCCCTTAGGATGCACACATATTTTGTGTGTGTCTGTGCACCCATCTAATGGAGGCTCTAACTTCAGGATCTGGAATGAATTGCACAATTACTTCCATCTTTCAGGGCAAATGCTGTTAATTTCCATACAGACTACTTTATCCAAAATTAATTACATGGAGATATCTTTGATGTTCAAATAGTTTGTTCTTACCTGGCCCATGCACTTCTCCAGGAGTTGGTATGTTATGTTAGGTGCACATCATCCCTCCACTTCTTGAGCCCAACTGGATTTCTGTGGAATATCTCTTAGGCTATGTCTAGACTACAAAGAAAAGTCAGAAAAAGATATGCAAATTGCAAACCACTATTTGCGTATCTTTTTCCAAAATTTGGCCTGTCTACATGAGGCCAAATTTTGGAAAAACCTCCTCTTTATTCCTCATACAATGGGGAATACAGGGATGCTGAAAGAACGTGTCTGCTTTTTTGGAAACTGTTCCGAAAATGCGGACGTGTTCTTGGACGTGGCAGAGCTTTTCCGGCATACTGGCGGTATCCCGGAAAATCTCTGCTGTGTAGACATAGCCTTAGCTAGAGGTCTCCCTTTAAGAAGAGTTTCAGGGACACTGCTGGCTTAGGAGACATCCCTAGTATCAAAGCATTAGTAGTTCTTGGCTTCTTTGAGTTGTCTTGAGACCTGTATATTTTGAGGGTGAATTCTGTGTCATGTTTATTGGAACAGGCCAAAAATCTACCTCCCTGGAGAAACAAAGTGGGGGACTCTTACTGAGATTTCCTCTCCCTCCTATTCCCTCTTCCTGAGATTTACTGAGTGGGAGGGGAGGGGTCTATCTGAGCAATTGTCTATAAGAATACCTGTTGTAATAATATTCTCTACAAGGCAGAGAGAAATCTAAACTGCAAAGTCCAAGTGCAGATTTTGAAGCATTCAGTGTGGGTCTAGATCTGTTTGAAGCTATCTCAAGTCAAGCTACTTTTGGGTTTTCTTAAGACTTAATTCAGACGTGACTTGACATGAGTAATTGGATACTGGTGCTGATTCATAGGGAGAACTAATTAGAAAGGTTGGAAACAGAATGTCTGTATTAACTAAAATAAGGAGTAACACTTTTTTTTACCATAAAGGAACCATTTAGGATAGACAAGGTAACAATGAATAAAGTAAGCCTGGACTGTGAAATGAGGTAAAGAATAAGTTGTACATGGATAAGGCAAGCTATACAGGGATTTGTTTAGGGATGTACAAGGTAACCAGTTAACTGGCCCTGCTGGCTGAACTCTGCCCCTAGCCACAGCAGGCCTGGTCAGCACAGCCCATGGCTATAGCAGACCTGATTGGCTGAACCCTGCATGTGGTGGGCTGGAGCAGCCCCTGCAACCATGGCAGGGCTCGGACCAGAGAAGTCCCTGCTGTTCACAGCTTGTGGTTAATGAGTGAAAAAGTTAACTATTGTAGGTGGTTTTTACATCCTTAAAAGTCACCAAGAGGTGTGATGCATTGTATAGTGACATCAATATCATAAGTAACTATATATAAAGGAAGAGGTTTGCTCTGTAACTTCTGAATAAGTGGTCTGTCCTGTAAATAAAGACCTGTCGAAATTACAAGAAAATAAATGTGGATCCGCATCTGATTCACATCTGCCAGGCTCAACCTGTCATCCCATCCAGGATCCGCTAGCCAGATTTTACCTTCTGTTCGGGCTGTTTGCCTCCATGCAAAGGGATTGGGATTGAGCCCCACCCTGTCTATGTAATATACCATTCTCATATTGGCGTTAAGGACATGAATGATATGACCACAGGTAAGAGGAAGGAAGTGTCGGCAGGTGTTGATGACTGCCCTCAACTTGAGCAGGTCGATATGTTACAAGGCTCCTGAGCGGACCAGCATCCTTGGATCTGTTGGTCTTGTAGATGGGCGCCCCATCCTAGCAGTGACGCACCGGTAGTATTTTGCATGGTTGGTTGAGGTCAGTGAAAGGGTATTCCATCCATCAAGTTGTTGAGGATGGTCCACCATGCTAATGATTTCTTTATGTGACAAGGAATTATGACCCTCCTGTGGACGTCGTGGATGTTTGGCATATATATCGAGGCAATCCAATGTTGAAGGCATCCGAAGTGCAACCTCGCGTGTGCTACGACGTATGTCGTAGACGCCATGTGTCCCATGAGTTGTAGGCAGGTAAATATAGCGGTTCTGGGACTGATGGAGAGAACCTGTATCAGGTCTTGAATAGACTGGAACCTGTTTGTTGGTAAGTATGCGCGAGCCATGGTGGAGTCGAGGCGTGCACCTATAAACTCTATGGACTGTTGAGGTGTCATGGATGACTTTGGAATGTTGATTATAAGACCAAGTGCTTCGAATACGGTCCTCGTTATGTTGGTAGCCGGAAGTGCTTCATCTCAAGATGGTGCTCTGATCAGGCAGTTGTCAAGGTAAAGGAATATGATGATTCCCACATGCTGTAAGTACACAGTCACTACCGCCAGTGTCTTTGAGAAAACCATGGGGGCTGATGAAAGACCGAAAAGCAGATCTTTGTACTGGAAGTGCTCTGAACTGACCTAAAATGTAGAAAACACCTGTGGGCTGGATGAACGGTCACATGAAAGTAGGCACCCTGTAGGTCAAGGGACGTAAACCAATCTCCACTGTGCAATGCTCAAATTTTGAAGCATCGTTTGCAAAGGTACCGATTTTGTTGTCGAAAGTCAAGGATTGGCCTCCAACCCCGATTTTTTTTTTTCTGGGTCAAGAAATACTGGGAATAAAATCCCTTGCCTTTGAACTCATCTGGTACCTTTTCCACCGCTCTGATAGTTAGAAGACAAGTCACCTGCTGTTTCAAGAGAGACTCCTGATATGGGTCCCTGAAGAGGTATAGGAAGGGAGGGATGGGAGGAGGAAGTGAAATAAAGGGGATGGTGTAGCCCAAAGCAATTAGCTGTAGGACCCATTGGTCGGTGGTGATAGAGGCCCATCATTGGTGGAATAGCCTCAGGCGATGGTAAAAAAGTGAATTTGTGGCTCGATGGTGAGCAGTCAGCGGAATAGTCTGCAGTCCCTCGACCACGGCGTTAAACATTTTGCCTGCTGTTCTGGTGGTTAGGCACTCTCATTTGTGGTCATCTTTTCTGCTGTCATTGTCTGGTCCATAGGTGTTCCTGTTGTCTGTAATGAGGCATTGGGTGTGAGAATGGCCTTTGTTTTTGGTGTGGCATGTAATGTTTCCAGCGATATGGCGGTGTATACATGCCCAAAGTCCTGAATATTGTCCTGGAATACTTGCCAGAATGGAGGACTTCGGCTGTCTTTGCTGCGAAGAGACTCTGTCTGTGAAAGGGAAGGTCCTTGACCTTTGACAGGAGGTCCTTCGGCACTGCTGCCTGTTGCAGCCATGATGTTCTGTGCATGACCACCGATATGATAGTGGTTCATGCTGCTACATCCGCAGTACTGAAGGCTATTGGAAAGGGCTGTTCGGGAGGTTGGTGCAACCAACACAAAGTTACGATTATTGCAGCGTACCTCCCTGGTGACCAGAATGTCACAGCCGATGCCCTCAGCAGGTATTTTTTGACAAATCACGAATGGGAATTGCACCCAGATGTGCTCCATACCCTATTCCACTGCTGGGGATATCCATCTATAGACCTCTTCACCATGCACCACAACGTGAAGTGTCCTCAGTACTGCTCAAGAGCCGGAATCGGACTGAGGTCCTTGGGAGATGCTCTCCTATGTGACTGGAGCCACAACCTTCTATACGCCTTTCCACTTACTCCTCTCATTCCCAAAGTTCTGGAGAAGATAACAATCGAAGGAACCTGAGTAATACTGATAGCACCCTTCTGGCCACGACAGACATGGTTCCCTTACTTGTTTTGCATGTCTGTCCACCCTCCATATCATCTTCCGAAACATCATGACTTGCTGACGCAGAACCATGGGTGCTTAATACACCCTCAACTTGACCACTTCGCTCTGACAGCATGGTATCTAGTTGGTTCCAACAAACAGAGATGAGTTGTTCCCAAGCTGTCAAACACTTTCTGTTACATAATAAAAGATCCAATACACGCAACACTTACCTGCATAAATGACAACACTTTTGTTCATGGTGTTCCACTGCAGACTTGGACCCCTACTCGGTCCCTATTCACCGCATTTTGGACTTATCTTTTAGATCTCAAATATTCTGGCCTTGCATGCTCCTCTCTTAAGGTGCATATTGTGGCAATCACTGCTTTTTTTCAGTCTGTGGATGGCTATTCCGTGTTTTCCCACCTATAGCAAAGAGATTTATGAAAGGGTTGGTTAATCTCTTCCCATGCCACAGGCAGCCTGCGGACCCTTGGAACCTGGAGCTAGTTTTGGATGCCTTAATGCGACCCCCTTTCGAGCCCTTGGCAACTTGCGATTTATCCACTCTAACCATGACGGTGGTTTTTCTGTTGGCAATAACTTCAGCGCGGAGGGTTGGGGAACTATCTGCCCTCTTGGCAACACCACCTTATACAGTATTTATCCCCCACGGAGTAATACTGCGTCCTCAACCAGTCTTTCTACCAAAGATAAATTTGGAGTTTCACATAAACAAACCAATAGTTCTTCCCACATTCTACCCTAAACCACATTTCTCGGTACAACATGCATGACTCCAGACCTTGGACGTCCGTCGAGCGTTAGCATTCTACATTGACACGACACAGTGCTTTTGAAAGTCTCAGAGCCTCCTATTATCAACTGTAGAACATTCCGAAGGCCATCCTTTGTTGGCACAGCACATATCCAGACTCATTGTCACATGTATCATACGATGTTACTCGCTCCAGAATAAGCCTCTTCTGCACACTGAGAGCCCACTTAATGAGGGCGATGGCAACTTCAACTGCCTTCTTCAAGGGAGTTCCTCTATGAGATATTTGCCATGCAGCTACATTGTCTTCTGGCTTTACATTTGCTAAACACTACGCTATACCTAACTTCCTTATGACTGACGCAGCAGTTGCCTCAGCTGACCTCTCCATGGCAGCAGGGCGATAATGCCGAATCCCACGTCCTTTAATTAGGCTACTGCTGTGAACTCACCTACAATGAAGCACCCACAGGGTCTCTGCTCGAAGAAGAAGAAGAAGAAGTTACTTGCCTTGTGCAGTAGCGATGGTTCTTCAAGATGCGTGTCCCTGTGGGTGCTCCATGACCAGCCCTCCTCCCCTCTTCAGAGTACCTTGTTTATTATGTCTTTCAGACTCTTGAGGTTCAGGAGGAACTGGTGGAAGTGGGACTGTGCGCTCAGAAATGGTGCAAAAGGCACAAGACGCGTATGCGTGGTCCGGCAGATTACGGCTGAAAAAGATCTCTAATCTGCGGTGCCGGGACAAGCCCGACACCTACAGTAGAGCACCCATGGGAGGACAAATCTCAAAGAACCATTGTTACTGCACAAGGTAAGTAACTTCTTTTATCATAGCAGGGCAGAAGTGTACAGCATTGGAGAAGCCATGACCCCAAACACAGGCTACGTACAACTCTATAGGTAGGGAAGTGTTGTACTGTGGGCTAAATGCAGATGTGGGAAAGGGGCTGGGAGATTTGTTGTTTGTGGGACTGTGCATATGTAAAGAACAGTGGGAATACTTTAGAAGCAACCGAGACCCAGGAAGATATCCAGACATTATGTGTGGCCCTGAGAATATTCATAGAGTGTGCTTTGTAGGTAGAGTGCTTGTTGAAAAGTGCTTAAAAATGGTCAGGATGTAAATTGCCTCTGCTATTTGACTCCCACTGTGTCCAGGGAAATAGGACTGTGTATGTTTTCTGTTCTTTGTACCATTTGCAAATGTTGTTGGCCTTATGTTTTACATTGACATCACATTTATAGTAAAGGAGTAGATGTGGCTTTCATTTTGTACTTGTAGTTCTAAAGTGTTTTTAATGTAATACAAATATCTGCATAACAAAATCAGTGATTGATGAGAATCTTATGGTTTTCCTTAGCTTTCATTTGTGAAGACTTGATAAGAAACATCTATATTATTCAGCTTGCTACTTGTATGTTTTCATCCAAGATGAACAGACTAGATAAAAGGTACCTGTTAATATTAGTCTTTGGGGATATATCTGTCGGTAAGACAATCTAAACTACAGTAAATGTAATCTGTATGGTAAGCCATTTCTAATTAAATGGCATTTTGAAAACTTATACCTCTAAATTTCTGACAATAAAGACAAGAAGGAAATGGTATATTCATGGCAAAGTGATTTTCTTGGATTCATAATTCAGTTAATAGATTAAAACTTTGTGGAAGAAGTTAGTACATAGACACAACTTCAGTTTAAAATATAACTTTGCTTGTATGCTCTCTTCCCCATCTCCCATTTCTATTCATGGCAGTCATATAGGTTTTCATAGGATTTTAAGACTTAAATCCTGTACAATTTTGTAATGTAATGGTTCCATAAGTAGAATGCTGTGTGTATGACATTATCTTATGTACCATATTTTTCTAAAACAAAATACTATCTGTTTTTAAATGCTCATCTGTTCTGATGTAGGTGGAAGTGTCGCCTATAAAATGTACGATCAATAAAACATGGTTGTTTGCAGTGTAGTTGTAGCTGCGTCAGTCCCAGGATATTAGCTAGACAAGGTGGGTGAGGTAATATCTTTTATTGACCAACATCTGTTGGTGAGAGAGACAAGCTTTCGAGCTTACACAGAGCTGAAGAAGAGCTCTGTGTGGCTTGAAAGCTGCTCTCTCTCCAACAAAATTTGGTTGAATAAGATAATCTTCTTCGAGTGGTTGCTCATGTGCATTCAAATTAGGTGTGCACGTGCCGTGTGCATGATTCCTGGAGCATTTTTTCCCCAGCGGTACCCGTCTGGACGGCAGGTCACTCCCTGGCGTGGCGCTGCGATAACAGCACATAAGTACCCCCGTCGGCCCTCTCCCTCCTCAGTTCCTTCTTACCGCCTGCGATGGTTATTGGAGCTTCTCTTGTTGACTTGTTAATCCAGTGATCAGAGTTCTTTGTAAATAGTTCTTTAGTCTTAGTTTGCATTTAATAGTATAGTTAGTACTTAGGTAGTTTGAGTGTTCTTTTCCCTTCGGGGGAGGGTATGCACGGTTTCAACCCTGTGCGTACTATGCTAAACCGATGTCGCGTGGAAACCCCCATGACTCTTGCTTAAAGTGCCTGGGGGAGGCCCACTTGACGGACTCCTGTAAAATCTGTAGAAGTTTTAAGCCAATTACCAAAAGGGAGAGAGATTCCCGCTTAAAACTCATTGTAATGGAGTCTAGTAATAGAGATATAGCCGTGTTAGTCTGGTCTTGCTGAAACAAAAGACAGGACTATACAGCACTTTAAAGACTAACAGTATGGTATATTAGGTGATGAGCTTTCATGGGCCAGAACCCATTTCCTCAGATCAGATTGTGGAAGAAAATTGGCATGACCATTTATACCAAAGGGATACAATCAAAAAAAGTGAACACATATAAAACTGACAAATCAGATTTTAGAATAGAGGAGAGTGAGGGGCGGAGGTTAGTGTCTATGAGATGATGATAATTGGGGAAGCTATCTTTGTAATGGGTAAGATAATTAGCATCTTTGTTAAGGCCCATTCGTAAAGTGTCAAATTTAAGCATAAATGACAGTTCTGAGGCTTCCCTTTGTAGTCTGGTGTTAAAGTCTCTTTAAAGCAGGATGCATGTAGTAAGGTCATTGAGACAATGCCCAGTCTGGTTGAAATGGCAAGAAACTGTTTTTTCTTTGTGAAACTGTCTGATGTCTGTTTTGTGTGCATTGATTCTTTGGCAAAGTGTCTGAGAAGTTTGTCCAATATACATAGCAGACAGACACTGTTGGCACATGATGGCATCAATTATATTTCTGGATGAACAGGAATATGTGTTTTTGATCTTGTAACTGACATGGTAGGCCCAATGATGGTGTCAGCAGAGTAAATATGTGGACAAGGCTGGCAATGGGCTTTGTTGCAAGGGAAAGTTCCAGGGTTGGTATTAGTGTGGAATGTCCTGTGGTTGTTGGTAAGAATCATCCTGAGGTTAAGTGGTTGTCTTATAGGAGACTATGGGTATGTCTCCCAGAGCCTCTCAGAGTGTAGTATCCTGTTCCAGTATAGGTTGTGACATCAGACAGTTTCACATCCTGAAGACACTAAGGAGCCCTGTCCTGGGCTGCTTCCTACCTCCACTTCTCCTTTCACATCCTCTGGCCCCACGCTCCGCTCTCTGCTCCACTCTCCGTCTCCCTCCTGCCTTCTCTGACCTCTTCTGTCTCCTGTCCCCCTCCGCTCTCACCCTTCACTCCTCCGCCCATCGCCATCTTCTGGCTCACTCCTCTGTTCTCCCCTCTCCCTCCATTACTCTCCTCCATCTCCTCTCCCCTCTGCCTTCCTCCGCTGCTTTCCTTTTGAATGCGGCAGTCTCTTGCCTCCCCCTGGCGTCAGGGATGCATGCACACTCTGACCCCGCCCTACGCTTACGTGCGGCCCCGCCCCCGCTTCTGGCTCCCATCCCAGGACTCGGCCCCCCTGTACGCTGCTCAACTGGGTGGCTGCACAGAAACAAGCGGCGCAGATCACTGTCAGAATGCCACGCTGCCCATGCAGTACGGGGGTCGGCGCCGTTGAAGTGCAGGGTGGGTCGCCCTCACCGCCGTGGGGTGACTCCACCCCATCACAGCTTGCCAGCTGCCAAAATCTACTCATCACGCGCGAGTGGGAGAGCGGATTTGTCGAGCTCTTTATATGGTCATGCCAATTTTCTTCCACAATTACATCTGAGGAAATGGGTCTGGCCCACAAAAGCTTATCACCTAAAAAACCATCCTGTTAGTCTTTAAAGTGCTGCATAGTCCTGTTTTTAATGGAGTCGGTGCTTCAACTGGCACCAGAGAAGGAAGGTTCGATGCGTAGTGCACCGGCATCGGTGCGGGAAACCCAGCTGGGACCTCTCCGTACTGTGGTACCGAAGCCTTTGGCACTGAGTCACTGATCCCAGTCTCCGGTGTCAAAGAAGAAAAGAGACAGTAGTGGGAGGTCTCTAGCCAAGAGACTGCGTGAGAGCCGGCACCGGTTACATTCATTTTCCCGGTCCCCTCAGTGCCGACGGGAAGATGACACAGTGCGGGAACATAGTCTGGGGTAGATACAGCTGCAAAGGCCATCCACGCAAGAAACCTTTGAAGCAGCGCAAGAGCTGATAGAGCTCACAATGTCTCCTCCTCAGCCCGCGCTCCCTCAGTACCAAGAGTGTTCACCGGTGGCACCAGGGGACTTGGCGGTACCGGTAACAACGGCAGGGCACAGATCCTGGTCAGCACCACCAATCCTGGTACCACCCACTACGATGCTACATCAAACGGTGCTGCCAGCTACAACGTCGGTATTGTCTGGTACCGGAGGAGGCTCCACCTGCTGTGCTGCAAAGGGTGCCAGGCACTGATCCTCTGGCACCAGCCACCATGCCCCCACCTAGGAGTCCATGGAGAGGTTCAGACAGTATCACCGCTCCAAGGCTCCGCCCACGGCACCGCCATGGTCTGCATCCGATACTCTTCAAGTCAGAAGCTGAATCACTACCATCCAAGTCTTTATGGAGGACCTCATCTTGGTACTGTTCTCATTCCCGGCACTATCCAGACAAGGGGACTTTCAGCAAACTTGGCCTCCAGAAGCTCAACCACTCTGGCCTTTTTGAACGCCTTGGGCCTATCCCCAATGGCAAGGTCCAGTGCCACCATCAAGAGGGTCGACTGTCCCTAGAACCGGGAGCATACCCTTCAGCCTCAGTGTCAAGGCCTCCTGAGGCAGATACTAGGCAAAGTCCATTAAGGCAGAAGCCCAGAGATGAGATGGAATGGGGGATGACTACAGCCCCCGTTCCAGTGGAACTGGCGCCTGACCACCGCCAGCCTGTGGTGGAGAAACAACAGGACTGCAACAGAGGGTCTTCCTTATCATCACCCGATGAAGCCTTGGTAGACCCAGCACCTTCAATGCCGTCTATGGATGCTCGCGCGCACCAAGACCTCCTGGGTAGATTGGCTACCAATCTAGTTGTCCAAATGAAGTCAGTAGTTGAAGACGGTGACCCCATGGTAGACATATTGACTGCAGATACCCCAGCAAAACTGGCATTGCCTCTTAACAAAACAGTGGCTAAGATCACGATTACTCTGTGGCGAACCCCAGCATCAATCCCGCCTACCCAAATAGGAGTAGAGAAAAGGTATTTCGTCCCGCAAACAGGACACGAGCACCTCTATTCCCCAGGTTTAATAGTGGTACAGGTGGCGACTCAGAAGGAAGGGCAAGTGCAACCAGGGCCTACTCCTAACTCCAGAGAGCCCAAACGTCTAGACCTAATGGGGTGTAAGGTCTATGCCACTGGGGGTCTTCAATTACGCATCGCAAACCAGCAGGCGATACTCAGCTGGTACGCATATAACATGTGGCAGATAATGGGCAAGTTTTTTGACCTCCTACCCTCTGACTCTAGACAAGAGTATACCACCATGACTAATGAGGGCAGAACCATAGCCCACACGGCTTTGCAAGCGACATTGGATGCTGTGGACTCGGCAGCCCGAACCATGGCATCGGGGGTAGTCATGCACAGAGGTGCATGGCTACAGGTGTCAGGCATACCCCAGGATGTCCCAAACACCATTCAAGATCTACCCTTTGAGGGCAAGGACCTCTTTTCTCAAAGCACGGACTTGAGACTCCACACCCTTAAGGACGTGAGGGCCACTCTTAGGACTCTAGGAATACATACACCAGCCCCGCAGAGACAGTCACTTAATACCAGGGCATCCGCTAGACCACAATACCCTCTCTATAGGCTAGACCTGTGGAGGCGCAGGCATCCTAACGCAGACACGGGTAATAACAACGCCTCTGGACCGAATAATGCTTGTAATAGGAGAAGGCAACCTAGAGGAGATGTGGATAGATGTGCAGGCCCTCCTGCCAACCAACCTTCCAAGCCCCCCTTTTGAAGATGCGCCCGGGGGTCATGTACCAGATCTCACATTAGTCCCTCCCTTTGGGAACAGGTTGTTCCATTTTTACCAGGCCTGAGCCAGGATTACATCAGACAGATGGGTGCTAGACCTGATTGAGAGAGGGTTACTCTATCCCCTTCCTCTCTTTACCTTTTACCCCATCCCTGTTCAGGGATCCATCTCACAAAGCCCTCTTAAGGCAGGAGGTGCTCTCCCTTCTCTCCAGAGGAGCAGTAGAGAGGGTCCCAAGGGGTTTCCAAGGGAGGGGATTTTATTCCAGATATTTTCTCATCCCCAAACCAAAAGGGGGTCTCAGACCCATCTTGGACCTCAGAGACCTCAACTGGTTCATAAAGTCAGCGAGTTTCAGGATGGTCACGCTTGCCTCCATTATGCTCATGTTAGAGATAGGATACTGGTACGCAACCCTCTATTTTAAGGGGTGCTTATTTTCATGTAGCCATACAGCTGATGCACAGGCACTATTTTAGGTTCATGGTAGGGCACGAGCATTTCCATTTTACAGTCCTGCCCTTTGGTCTCTCCACCATCCCCAGGACATTCACCAAGTACATGGCAGTAGTAGCAGCTTTCCTCAGAACACAAAGAGTGCAAGTATTACTGTATCTGGACGACTGGCTCATCAGAGCACGATCAAGAGATCTAATCCTTCTTCACATAGACATTATAAAGTCTCTGGGGAGCTGGGACTTTTGATAAACGAGGAAAAGTCCATGTTAACTCCCTTGAAAGACATACAATTTGTGAGGGCACGTCTGGACACCATTGCAGGCAGAGCATCCTTCCCCATGACCAGATTCACAACCTCGATGCTCATTATTCATGGACTTCAGCTATCCCCCCTTACGACGGCAAGAAACTGCATGAGGCTACTAGGCCATATGGCGTCATGCTTGCACGTGGTTCCCCATGCCAGACTGAGACTCAGGCCATTGCAGGCATGGTTGGCCCTAGTCATTCAACCAGAATCGAGCGCATTGGGACTTGGTGCTGTCGCTTCCAAAGGAAGTCCTCCAGTCACTGCACTGGTGGACTCAAGAAAGGGAAGTGTGCAAGGATGTCCGACGCATTAGTGCCTATTGGCCCAAGGGACTGCTCTACACATTTCCCCTGTTCCCGTTGATCCACAAGGTTCTCGTCAGAGTCAAGAGACTCAAAGTGCTAGTCCTCTTACTAGCTCCAGACTGGCCCAGACAGTTCTGGTATCCGATTCTCCTGGACATACTCCAGGACAAGCCTCAAGCCATACCTACTATCCCAGATGTGATCGTTCAAGAGTGGGGGGAGGGTTTCTTGTATCACCCGAACATCAAATCCCTCTGTCTAACAGCATGGCTTATCCATGGCTAATTGGTACAGAGCTAAATTGTTCTGAGGCTGTGAGATCGTTACTACTGAGTAGTAGAAAGCCTGCTACAAGGGCAGCGTACTTAGCTAAATGGAAAAGATTTTCACTGTGGGCTGTGGATACAAGTGTAGATTCTAGTACGGCACCCACCCCTCTGGTGTTAGAATATCACCTGGGGCTAAGGCGGACTGGCCTTTCCACAGCATCTATTAGGGTGCCCCAGTGGCTATGTCGGCTTTCCACAGGGTGGGGGAAGGAAACAGATCCCTATTCATGAACCACTTGGTTAAGAGGTTCCTTAAGGGTGTAGATAGGCTGTTCCCACATGTGAAACTGCCGGTGCCCCAGTGGGACCTCAGTTTATTACTTACCAAATTCATGTCCCCACCCTTCGAGCCTCTGGCCATGTGGTCGCTAAAGCACCTCTCCCTTAAAGTAGCATTTGTTTTGGCAATCATTTCAGTGAGTAGGGCATCAGAGCTCAAGGCGCTGACGATAGAGCCCCTTTACTTGCTCTTTTCAGCAGATAGGGTGAGTTTACGTACTCACCCAGTCTTTCTACTGAAGGTAATGTCCACCTTCCATATGTCCCAAGACATATACCTGCCTGTGTTTTACCCATAAGTCCTCTAGGGAACAAGCCCTCCACTCTCTTGATACCAAGAAAGCATTAGCCTTCTATATAGACAGAACCAGATACTTCCGCAAGTCGTCCCATCTTTTTATTTCATTTGCGGAAAGGATGAGAGGGTTGCCAGTGTCAGCCCAGAGGCTATCTTCCTGGGTCTCATCCTGTATAAAGGAGTGTTACGTGTTAGCAGGCAAAGACCCGCCTCACATGACGGCCCACTCCACATGAGCACATGCATCCTCTACAGCGTTTGTGGCTCAAGTCCCGATTGTAGATATCTGTGGACATCCACATGGTCCTTGGTCCATTCGTTCACTGCACATTATGCCATTACGTAGCAGGCCAGGAGTGACGCAGCCCTGGGTTCTGCAGTTTTAAGTTCAGTTCTGTAATGTAATCAAATAAAAGCATGTTAGAAAGAAGTCACTTGAATTGATTTCTGGGTCGCACCTCCGACCCCACCTCCACAAGTTTTGGCTAGGATTTCACCTAATTCGAATGCACGTGAGCAGGGCTCGACAAACCGCAGTGAAAACCACTTTCCAGTCCCACACCGCGCATGCGTGAACCACCGGTGAATGGGGTGACTAGCTGAAATCTACTCACCACGGGTGAGTAAATAAGCGGATTTGTCGATCCCTGCACATAAGCAACAACTCAAAGAAGAAAAGAGGATTACTTACTTGTAACTGTTGTTCTTCGAGATGTGTTGCTCATGTCCATTCGAACTGCCCATTGGAGTTTCTGGCAAGAAGGAACTGAGGAGGGGAAGGGCTGACAGGGGTACTTATGCGTTGTTATCACAGCGCCTCTCCAGGAGGCGACCTGCCAACCCGATGGGTACCGCTGGGGAAAAAACGCTCCAGGAACTGTGCACACAGCTCACGCGCACCTAATTTGAATGAGCAACACATTTCGAAGAGCAACAGTTACAGATAAGTAATCCCCTCTTACCTCACCCATGTTATTTCTCTAAGGTATACCATTAAACAAACTAAAGCAGTTTAATATAAAGACCATGTTTAAAAAACAGAGCTTTGTCTTACCACCAAAGAAACAATAGAGATAAATTTGCTGCTTAATTCTTTTATTCACCCTGTTTTGCATAAAGGATAAATTCAAGCATTTGTACCTTAAGAGACTCCTGGACCACAGAGGTTCTACTTCTACCTCTATGTCTGTGTTAATATGTAAAAGCCACAATAATGTGAACTTGTATTGGGATTCACTGTGGGATTATGTACAGCCTCCTTCCCATTTCAGTTGTTCCTGCAGGGACATGAATAAATCTGTTATAAAGGTACCTACGGCAATCAAGGTATGCATGCACTAAAATTCATGTTCCACGTCCCCAGAGCCTGGCTTTGCAGGAAATCTGTAGAAAACAGAAAACAAATATTGTATCCTGTGGTGGCTCTAGCTATTCAGATATGCATCTATGCCTATCCTAAGGCCTGAACCTGTCAGTGTATGTTGAAAATCATCAAAGGGTGAAATTTCAGTTACATGAGCTTTGATTTTAATGAGTGTCAGGTTGCTTTATTCACACAACCACTTTACATATTTGGAAGAATGTGCTCTCTCTCTTCTGAGACTTGCCATACCTAGCGAAGAGGAGAGGTAAGTTGACAATGATAAGATAGCTTCGGTCTAAAGTTGGTTCCTTTAAGTTAATATTAGTATATAAAAGCTACTGGAAATGAAAATGACTTGAAGATATTACTGTGACAATAGATATTTAAGTGTTTGCTACAATTTCCTTGCTTCAGATGTCCATGGATGTACATTGTTGGCATCGGAGAGGGATGTTTATTATGAGAGAAAAGATTATCATCTCAGTTATTCCACTAGTAGGAAAATAGCTCAAAGGCCCTTGTTAATTCTCCACAGATATTTGTTTCCTTTCCCAGAGTGATAGGTTTAGTGTCTTGCAAAGGAATATTTAATAGAAGTGCTTTGTATTGTATTATCCACTTGTGGATTAAGCTTGCTGAGCTGCTGGAAAACCCTGCAGTAGTCCAGGGTTCACAAACTTAATCTGATTAGGCTGTTTCTGCTGATTTAACTTGGATTTATATATTTATTTTAAATCTGAGAGACCATACCTTCTTAGGAATCTGCACATCTCTGCTCAGCTCAACTTAATCCTACTGATAGAACCATGAAATACAAAATCTTAAACTGACTTTTGTGTTTAATACCAAATGAGACTCAACTAATAGTACATATTTCATCATTTTGACATATGCAGGGCTATATATGGTAAAGATGAGAAAATTGACAGTTGAGCTGTTAGGTTTTTATTTTTTAATTAAATGTTTTGTAATGCTGAGCTGATGAAAGCAGCCACATAGCATGGAATTGCAGTGGAACAAATTCTTCCCATTCAATATTATTTTGTCCTAATGTATGGAGACTAGCCCCTGACACACAGCAATGACTTTTATTCTGTATATTTATTCATCAGTATTTAGTCTGTGCTGTCTTTCTGTCCTGCTCTCAGCACCATGA
The DNA here is from genome assembly GCF_052426305.1 of Pelodiscus sinensis. Lineage (NCBI taxonomy): Eukaryota > Metazoa > Chordata > Testudines > Trionychidae > Pelodiscus > Pelodiscus sinensis. Next base: position 18,079,362 of record NC_143064.1, on the reverse strand, counting down.
TATCTAAATGCTAATTGAAACTGTCCATAAAGGTGCCAAATAGTAAAAGTGGTTTTTTTGTGTACTATATCTGTTGTCTAGATATTAGACTGAGACTATCAATGCTTTTAACATAAATACACAGATAGCAGATGCATTGTAATTTTCAAATCACTGTCAATTTGGGTGATATATGAACTGGTAACTTATGATGAAAGACTATGTATACTATTAAAAATACCCTGGGCCAGTCACCCTTTTAGATGATTTCAGTTGGATTAGTACAGCATATTAGATGCAAATTATGATGAGTTGGCGTGCTGACTTTATAATTTCTTAGAACTAAATATTTTAATGGCTACTGCCTAAATCCTTGTAATTTCACAAGTAGTCCACGATCAACAGGATGAAGTTTGATTGACAAACCCACTGTATTTATGAACGTATTTAAAATCTTTTAACATTCAATATATATGATAACATTGCTTACTATCTTACCTGAAGTGTAAGTTTTTTAGAATTACGATATTTATGCTATAAGAATTCTGTTGTCTTTGAATTAGACTCATCATGGAGATAAATTTTTGAGTTCTTTGATTCAGTAAGTAACTTTCGAATGGTCTGATGAGACATTTGGATGCTATCCGAAAGATGAAGATGAATCCCTAACTCTTCATTTGCTTCACATTTTAGTGAAAGAAGTTTATATGTAAAATGTATGCTTGTCCTTGCCCTTTTTAAAAGGAAAAGTTGGAGATGGATTTTTCTTTCCAAACTCATTTGAGATGCCTTTTTTTAATTGAAACTGTGGTTGGTTTGAAAGAAGGCTCTGTATGCATTAAAAATAAACTTTTGATTCAGTTGGACCTCCACTCATACAGAAGGGTGGAATAGGAAGAGATCTGCCAATCTTCTGCTAAGACCATAACTCAAGGCTTCTTCCCTGCTCTGGCACAATAAATGCAGAAGTGGGGGCCCACAAAAGTACTCCAAAACCTCATCTTTCCAGGCTTTGGTATAAAACTTCCCCCCAAAATCTTAAAAACCTAAATTTTGGGGATAAAAATCAGTTGCCAGCACCCAAGTAATGATAAGGAAACCAGGGAGAGACCACTTGGGAATTCTCAGCCCCTAAAGTAAAACCAGGACACAAAAATTAACCAATACCAGGTTAATAAAAAGAAAAGAGAAAAAAACATTTATTATCACCACAATATTCCTGTTACAAGGATAATGACTAGATGGAAAAGTCACCAATTAATATACTCATGGGGAGATTTTACCATGGGCCAAAACTTAGTTTAAAAAAAGAGAAAAAAAAAATTTAAATGCACAGACGTCAGATTCCCATTCCCAAACCATAAAACAATAAAACGGATGTATCAAAACTATATCCTACTTACAGATAGTGAAGAGTGTTTTCTTGGAGACAGACATGATGTCTGTCCCCCTGAGTAGCTGGGAGAAACTGCCCAGAGACAAAGGAGAGAGAACCCCAAAATTCCTTTGTCTCAGTTTGAAATTCCTACTTGCATTCCTATTGGCTGACTCTACCTGGCTTAGGTAAGGGACATAGTTAACCCCTTAGTCCTCAGGCTGCTGGCTAACCCTCATGGTCATGACACCATATCTTTAAATGTTCATGTCACTGTCTAATTAAAGGGGCTTTGGCCTGACACGTGATTTTGTGATTCCAGCCTCTTGGTAGTAGAGCTTGTGAAAATGACGTCACAGTCATTGATGTGAGCCCTGAGGGTATGTCTAGACTACATGGCTCTGTCAACGGAGCCATGTAGATGAGTTTACTGGACATAGGAAAATGAAGCTTCATTTACTTCAAAATGGCCACTGAGCTGTGCCGATCAGCTGTTTGGTGGCACAGTGCGGCAGTCTGGATGCGCCGCGGTCGACAAGGGAAGCCTTTGTTGACTGTTCCAGTAAACCTCATTTCACGAGGCTATACTATAACCATAAATTAGCATACAAAACTGTAAGGGTTTCTGTTCTGGTTGCTAGTAAGGTAAAGTGAACTTCCACATTCCAACACTTTCACTTCTCTAGGTGAGATTATTTATTTATTTATTAAAATGGTGTTATTGAATAAAAGCATGATTTTTGTAGCTTACTTGTAAATGTTGTCATTTTAATAGCTTAATTTGTGCTGATCATCAATAAGAAGTACATAACCCATTAATCCTGAAGATCAAGAGATGTTACTATCAAGGTGATGTCTACACTGTGCTGTTTTGCGCAAGAAATATGCAAATGAGGTGAAGCATGGAATATTGCCATGCCTCATTTGCATAATTAATGAGCATCTGCTTTTTGCGCAAAACCCCGTCTTGCGCAAGAGCCATTCTTCCTGCAAAAAATGTGGAAGAATGGCTCTCGCTCAAGAGAGAGTTTTTGTGGAAAAAGGAGCCATGTAGATGGCTGCTTTTTGCGCAAAAGCCTCTTGCGCAAAAAGCAGACGCTCATTAATTATGCAAAGGAGGCATGGCGATATTCCACACTTCGCCTCATTTGCATATTTCTTGCACAAAACAGCACAGTGTAGACGTAGCCCAACTGTTTAAAAATGGTTTATCCTTTTGGAAATGGATTAGGTCAGTAGAGAATCTGATAGAAATTGGTCAGTTTAAAGTTTGAAATTTCCATATTATATTTATAAAACAAAGTGAACTCATAAGAAATAAAATGATTGAAAATCAAGTTTGATTCTACAGCATCTTAGGCCAGGTCTACACTAAAAGGGAAGGCTGAATTAAGATATGTATCTCCAACTACATTAATGACATTGCTGGAGTTGACCTACTTTAATTCAAGTTTCCACGCTAGCCTCCTGCAGTGGGGATGACAGTAGTAAATGCCCTGGGAAGCCACCTGCCACCCTGTTACAGAGATATCTGCACAGGGCAGCAGGTGGGAGCCAGTTCATGCGGGGAGCTGGCTTAAAAGCTGGCTTCTCATACGCTCTGGCTTCCAGGAAGCAGACTGCCACCCTACGTGTAACCTTGTCATTGCTGAAAATTTAATTACTTGCAGTTTAACATCCTGCCCCAGCCTGGGTTCCACTCCCACACTTAAACTCCATCGCAGAGCCCAAACTCTGTACCTCACCCCTCCAATCCCTTGCCTTAGCCCTGAGCCATCGTTGTGCCACTGACAGGACTTTTAACAGTCAGGTTGGCGGTCTTGACCAGAGCCTTTCAACCTGACATGCTGAGCTAAGGGATTGTTTAAGTGTGGTATATGTGTTTGGGTTTTGACTCAAGCCCAGGTTCTGGGATATACTGCATCTACACTGCAATTAAACAGCTCCCTATGTCTGAATCAACTGGCATGGGCCAACCATGGATATTTTCTTGCAGTATAAACATACTCTCCTGGGCTCCTAATTACCTACATTTTGAAAATATTACAAAGGCTATAAGTCATTTATGAATTTTAAAAATGTACCCAATATATTTTAGCAGTAAATTTAGTAGGACTTAACGTATGATGAGAGTAAGATGAAGCAGGTATTTTTTTCACATTTTCGACATGTTTCTGTTTAATTTCAGGTGAATTCCTGCAGATCCTGACCAAATATTATTTTTCCCTAACATTTGACGGAAGTTTTGTGTCCAATTCAAAACTATGCAGACATTCATATTTCAAACTTTGAATTTACAGTATCCGACTGTTCAGAAATGGAATTGTTTTCACTGAAAAGTAGTCTATTTTCTAACAACACATTTTCATTCCTCCCTGCTATATTTTCCAGCTTGTAATGGCATATTTTCAAGCTTGTAATGAAATATGAGAGAGCCCTCAAATCTTTAGTACCTGTATTTTGTCTTGCAAATACTTTGCATACTGGACTCATGTTACATGCTTGAGCATGACTGTCATTGCAAGTAGGAGGATTCAGTGGTACAGCAGTTATGGCATTAAAAGATTTCACAGGACTCGCAGACATAAAATCTTACTTATTGGAAAATCAGTCAAAAGCTGGAAGGAAATCCTACTTTATCTTCAATAGTCCTCTCCCATAAACAATGAGTAAGTCAAGCAACTAAAATTACAAGTTCTAGGCAAAGACCGAACAAATGATTACAATAATAAATATTCTCTAGGATTGCTGCATTGACCTTGAAAACAGATTGAGACAGAGGAGTGTAAGAATAACAGGTTTTCCAGAAAGGGTTAAAGGCAAAATCATCATATACTATAGTTTTTCATTAATAAACAGCCCTAGCCTTGTCTTCACTACAAATTTTGGTTGACGCAAATTATGTTGGCATACAGCTGTCAAAGTTTGTATATCACTTGGGTGTATGTATTCTTGGCTGCCTGTGTTGGCATTATACATACTCACCAAGAAGATATCCAAGTGTGCCACCTGTTGCCATCTAGCACAATGTTTTGGCAAAACGTTTGCCATGTGTTGTTGGATAGAAATGATTTGCCCAGGGGTCTCTCAGAACTAGAGGTCAAGTTGTCAGCATGCAACTTTCTCCATTGAATGATGCCATCCAAAACTCATAATTTTGTGTCTTTTTTAAAAAAAGATAATCCCACAAACATGCATGGCACTTTTCAGTATCCACTATGGAAGCATGGAGCCTACAGTGCTTTCTCTGATGGAAGCATGGAGCCTACAGTGCTTTCTGCTAGTCTCATGAACATTGCAAATATGGGCTGCATGATTGTCATGTATTTGCAGAATTATAAGTAGTGCAACAATGGAAGAGGCGTTGATTTATTTGTAGTGAATTTGCTACGAGACATAGTGAAAAATCAAGCTAGTTGACAGCGTACGTGGAACAGTTGCAGATTGTGGATTGCTGTTTTGGGGCTGAAAAATGAGTACTGACTGGTGGGAATTTGTCACAATGCAGGTTTGGGATGATGAGTAGTGGTTTCAGAAGTTTGGGATTTGGAAGGCCATCATCTTGCATGTATGCCAAATTCACATCAGTTCCTCACTGACAGTTACTCTCTGGAAACTTATAAAGTCGGGTTGTAACTGGTCAGTGAGCAATCATTTTGTAGTTGGAAAATCCATAGTGGGAACCATTGTCATGAGGGCCATTAATTGTCTTTTGCTCCAAAGCATTGACTCTTGGCAGAGAGCAGCACATAGCGGATGGATTTGCAGCAGAGGGGCAATAGATAATACCCTGTCACTATCCCTAGTTTGGCATCAGGACATCTTGTCACTGAGTAAATCAACAGAAAAGGCTGTTGGTTTATGATTATGTAAGCTCTGGTGGATCACCCGGGATGCTTCACAGATATCAGCATGGACTGGTCAGGAAAGGTGTATGACACATCTTTAAGATCAAAGGACTGTTGAGAAATCTGAAAGTAGGGAGGCTCTTTCCTGACCGGCAGATTACCATAGACAATATAGAAATACCAGCAATGATAGCTGCTGCTGATCCCTGCTACCTCTTATTTCATCAAGACATACATTGGTCACCTTGTCAGCACCAAAGTAAAATTCAACTACCTGCTCACCAGGTATAAAATGAGTGTTGAATGTGCTTTTGTTAGTTTGAATGGGTGTTGGTTGGAGAGCAGACTTGACCTGTCTGTCTTCTGTCTTTTCTTTGAACACAAGGAGCATAACAAGAGCCCAACCTGGAGTTATACAGTTGCGAGCTTTGAAAGGGTGGTCATGTATTGTACTATATTGTGTTCTGGGCTTAAACTTTTTTTTTTTTTTTGGTGCTGCTAAGAATTGTATTTAGAGTTACACTGGATTTACAGTCACAATGAAAAGGGAAAGATGAGTTTGAAATGTCTCTTCTCTTTATGTTATTACATCTTCCCTTGTCCGGCACCCTTGAGACCTGACTGGCCCCAAATGAGGGGATTTGCCAGACCAGGGGAAGTCACTCCCAGCATGGTCTGCTGCTCCCAAATGGGGCTCTAGTCCAGCACTGCCGCTGCCTGCCTGGCCATAGTTCTCCAGGCCAGTGTTATATAGCTGCTGCTGAGGCTGGAGCCCCCTGGCTGCTACTGGGGCCGGAGCTCTGCAGCTGGGGCTGGAGCTCTGCGGCCACTGCTGGACCCCAAGCTCAACGGCCGGGGCCAAAGCTCTGTGGCTGCTGCTGATCCCTGCTACCTCCCAGCTGCAGGGGCCAGAACTACCTACTGCACCGCCCACCACTCCACCCCGTCCCCTGGGCATGGGACTCCTGGCTAAGTCACCAGCCCCTTCCTGCCCCTGTGGCCTCACCTCGCTTTTGAAAGAAGCCTGCAGTCTAGACATAGCCCTAGTGGCCTACTGTCTCCACTCTTCCTCCTAAATGCCTTTACTTGACCACCACAAACGAGCTATTTGCTGCGCTCTGGAACCTCTGAGGGTGGGGGGAAAGTTCAGTACAGGGCCCTTGGCTTTTCCTTGTGAGCGATCCAGCTGTGAAGCACTCACAGATGGTACCAGTTAAGTGAAGTCCATATTAAAGAGGATCAACCTGTAGATGCTATGTAGCAGCCATAATTTGGACATAACTGTTTTATACTTTAGTCAGTTGTAGTAGGAACACTTTTCAGTGCTACTCCTCACTCCTTCACTATCACTTAACATTTCTCCTCTTTAATAATTAGTTTTATAAAACTAATTGAGCTGTTGAAAGAATTCTTCATACCTCCATACCATTGAAAGTTTCAGTTCAAAACACCAGTTTGGAACATTCAGAGTCTGCTATTTTCAGCAGTGTGCTGGGTTTCACACAGCACAGTCAGTTGTGTTCATTCTGTTAGTTGCTAGGAGCAGAATTTCCTTGATGTATGTAACAAATAGTTGACTGCTGCAGGAAATGCATGTTATTTTAAGAGCAAGAGCTTGTCAGTTGCATGTCTTTTAACTATTTCTAGGTCTTCAGACCCCATTTTGATTTGCTGGAAGATCTATAAGATTTGGGAAAAGTGCAAACAGAAAAAAAGTGACCTTCAAATGTGTTGGTTTTTTTTGTCTTGTCTTGTCTCTCAGAGGTCAAAGAGAACAATTTTTCTCCCTCCTTCTTGTAACACCGTTTTAGATACTTGAAAACCGCTATCAATGTTCCCTCTCAGTCTACTCCTTTTCTAAACTAAATAAACCCAGTTCTTTCAGTCCTTCCTCATAGGTCATGTTTTCTAGGCTTTTAATCATTTTTTGTTGCTCTTCTCTGGACCTTCTCCAATTTCTTTACATCTTTCTTGAAATGTAGTGCCTGGAACTTAAATGTCTGTATTTCACATGATCAACTGACTCACGCTTGAATTTTACAGTGGAGCCAAAATTATAACAAGTTCTATGGACAGAATCCATTTAAAATTTGTATGATTTCTGCTGCACATTTATGCAGATGAAGGAGCATGTAATGTTGTTTTAATGCTAGTATAACTGATAACTTATCTTTGCATATGGAAAATGCTGCATAGATATTACTTAAAGTGTGTGTGTGTGTGTGTGTGTGTGTGTGTGTGTGTGTGTGTGTGTGTGTGTGTGCGCGAGAGAGAGAGAGAATGGCATATCAAATTCAGGAATTGATTTTCCTGGACATTCTACATGACTGGGATTGGGATAAGCCCCAAAAGCAGATGGGCTTCCGAATAATGTCTTATCTTGACTGAAAGAGTCTAAAACCTGTTCAGGAAAATTTAAAACTTCCATTTTAATCCCTCTCTTTAACTGTTATGGTGAAAATTATTTTAAATATTTTTATCATAAGTAATGAGCTGGTTCTTTGGCTTTAGGTCATAGTAAAAGCTAAAGCATATGTCAACTTTCATAAAACCATTTCTTCTTAATAGCCAAAACAAAATACAGGACTATGTAGCACTTTAAAGACTAACAAGATGGTTTATTAGATGATGAGCTTTCGTGGGCCAGACCCACTTCCTCAGATCAAATAGTGGAAGAAAATAGTCACAACCATATATACTAAAGGATACAATTAAAAAAATGAACACATATGAAAAGGACAAATCACATTTCAGAACAGAAGGGAGATGTGGGGAGGGGGGAAAGGAAGGTAAATGCCTGTGAGTTAATGATATTAGAGGTGGGGAAGGGTAGATGTCTGTGAGTTAATGGTATTAGAGGCACTATTCTTAATAGCCAGGTGGCTTGAAGTAGCTGTGGTTTAACAGGAATTTGTCTCTTTCTAATTAAAAAAATCCTGTTTATTATCCATATTTCCTTTGAAAGCTTTTTAAGTGCGTTCAGTGTTATGACTTATAAGTTACCTTTATATGTAAATATTTTAATGTTGTTAAGAAAACCCCTCTGTTACTTCTCATGCTTAGTAGTCTTTCAAATGTTTTGGGTGTCTTCAGACATTCTACAAATTAACATATTCACCAGGGCATTATGATAAATATTTCAAGATATGTATAAAATCTCATTTTAGTTGGTTAATATACTATAGAATAGATACATTGTTTAAAAAGGATTCTGTGAAAAATAGTAAAAGCTTCAAAATTGTTAAATAACCATTTATCTGTATGAATGTAGCACTTGTTTATTTTTAGTATAACATAAGCTGCATATCTCTAGCAAGTATCAAGTCTTCAGTCTTTAAAATAGGGTAAGTTTCTTTCCCAAGAGAGAAATTTTAAACTATTTTATCAGCCCTGTCTCCATTGGCATTTACAGTCATTCTCTACCTCCACACTAATAATGCCTTCAGCATTAATTTAACAGGCAATGTGTTGTGTTGTGGAGTGGCAGCATTTCTGAAGGCATCCTTAAGGTACAATAATTTCTTTCTGAGACATAGGAGATATTAATCTCAGCCTTCTTTAATAAGAGCTGTCGAAAGACTTGCTATCACACCTTAACTCTCTGTATGCCTAGTAGGATTAAAATGAATATTTATAATCCATGTGATTTGGGATTCTGCCCAGATGACAGTACTATAAAATGTTTGCTTCATGAATTTATTTGTGGCTACTGTACTTATAAAATGAGCCATATCTAACTTAATGTTTAGTGTGCTGCCATTTTTGCTTTAGACTTTCGTAAATTTAAGTGATTACACTACTTGCTGTATTTTATTTTTTTAATTAAAACTTAATGCAGTTTTCTACCACTAAAAAGGCTGATGAAGTTCTATTTGTCATTTAGTATCCTGTGCACCAGCCTCCCATTTGTCCTTTCACAGGAGGCAACATAGAGTTTTTGAGATGTCAGTCAAATGTCTCCTTCCATTAAAACACACAATTATGTTCAACCTACTTTGGGAAATGTCTGTATCTGGATACTAAATGGCAATTTGAATACCACTCTTCTATAGAATATCTCTCTCTGTTCCTTTGATGACACTGTGTGATTAAAACAAGATGAAGAAGAATTATTTTGATTTTACTTACTATTTGACAGAAGTTGGAGGATCATTATCTTTTTAGGTAGATTTTTCTATCTGAGCAAAATAATGTGATTTTTAGAAGACCTTGATAGAGAGTGATTTTGTGAGGCTTTATATATCCTGTCACTGGGCAAAATGCTGCACTAAGTCACCAAAATGGGGTCTCCTGAGGCACTCTCCATTTTCATAAATGAACATAGTTTACAATATCCCTGCTTCTCTCCAAGTTGAGTAGAATTAATATTAGCTAAGCTTTTTCAACCACACAACTTCCCTGAGGACAAATGATTCACCAAGAAGACAGTGAATCCTACTATCAGTAAAAAGACAATCTTATTTTTGTATTGGGGCTAATATAAGCAAGACAATAAAAATAGTAAAGAAATGAAGGGATACAGCAGGGGGCCACTGAAGGTGGAAAGGCAAGGAAGAAAAGAAGACTGGCTAGTCCCATACATAAAGGAGAAGAGTCGATGGAGACAACAATAATGAGCACCAGGAGGATACAGGATGGGTTGAAGAAGATTACAAGGGAAGATAGGAATAGAAATGACTTGCAGCCAGAGGAAACAAGGGATAGACCAGAGAATCGCACTGTCACCAGGAAAAGGCAGGTCTATGTGATTGGGGACTCCTTATTGAGAAGAATAGACAGGCCTGTAACCAGAGCTGATCCAGAGAACAGAAGGGTGTGCTGTCTACCAGATGCTAAGATATGGGATGTGGAACTAAGGTTGAAGAGGATCCTAAAGGGAACGGGAAAGAATCCATTGAGCATCCTTCATGTAGGAACAAATGATATGGCTAGATTCTCGCTGGAGCGAATTAAGGGAGACTATGCCAGGTTGGGGAGGAATTTGAGGCTCAGGTGATTTTCAGTGGGATTTTGCCTGTTCTTAGAGAAGGGCAACAAAGGTGTGATAGGATTATGATGCTCAATAGGTGGCTCAGGCAGTGGTGCTATAAGGAGGGCTTTGGGACGTATGGCCACTGGGAGGCATTCACGGACAGAGGACTGTTCTCTTGGGATGGACTTCACGTAAGTAGGGAAGGAAACACACTTCTAGGATGGAGGCTGGCACAACTGATTAAGAGAGCTTTAAACTAGGAATTTGGGGGAGATGGTTGGGAGATGTCCAGGTAATCTCTACGCCGGATTTTAGCATTGAGAGGGAGGAAAACGAAGTAAGAAAGGATATAGCTGGGGGTAGGAGAATGTACATAAGGAGGAAGGGCAGAGTGGATACTAGTCTAATAGATCATATTGGAGGCACAATGTCCATGCCAAATGGGGTAAAGAATGTGAGTGAGGTGAAACAGCAAAAATTAAGATGTTTGTACACCAATGCGAGGAGCCTAGGTAACAAAATGGAGGAACTAGAGCTACTGGTCCAGGAAGTGAAACCAGATATTATAGGAATAACAGAAACATGGTGGAATACTAGGCATGACTGGAGTACAGGTATTGAAGGGTATGTGCTGTTTAGGAAAGACAGAAGTAAAGGTGATAGAGTAGCATTGTATATCAATGATGAGGTAGATTGCAAAGAATTAAAAAGTGAAGCAATGGAGAAGACAGAGTCTGTCTGGGCAAAAATCACATTGGGGAAGAAAACTATTAGATCCTCCACTGGGATAGTGCTTGGGGTGTGCTATAGACCACCAGGATCTAATCTGGATATTGATAGAGACCTCTTTAATGTTTTTAAAGAAGTAAATACTAATGGAAACAGTGTAATCACTTCAACTTTCCAGATATAGACTGGAGAACAAATACTGGTAATAATAATAGGGCTCAGATTTTCCTAGATGTGATAGCTGATGAATTCCTTCATCAAGTAGTTGTTGAACCAACAAGGGGGAAGCCATTTTAGATTTAGTTTTGGTGAGTAGCAAGGACCTCATAGATGAAATGGTTGTAGGGGAGAACCATGGCTCGAGCGATCATGAGATAATTCAGTTCAAACTAAATGGAAGGATAAACAAAAATAAATCTGAGACTAGGGGGTTTTAATTTCAAAAGGGCTAATTTTAATAAATTAAGGAAATTAGTTAGGGAAGTGGATTGGACTAAAGAATTTATGGATCTAAAAGTGGAGGAGGCCTGGGATTATTTTAAGTTAAAGTTGCAGAAGCTATCAGAAGCCTGTATCCCAAGAAAGAGGAAAAAAATGTATAGGTAGGTGTTTTAGACCAAGTTGGATGAGCAAGCATCTCAGGGAGGTGATTAAGAAAAAGCAGAAAGCATATAAGGAGTGGAAGATGGGAGGGATCAGCAAAGAAAGCTACCTTATTGAGGTTCGAGCATGTAGGGACAAAGTGAGAAAGGCCAAAATCATGTTGAGCTAGACCTTGCAAAGGGAATTAAAACCAATAGTAAAAGGTTTTATAGCCATATAAATAGGAAGAAGACAAAAAATGAAGAAGTGGGCCGCTAAAGCTGAGGATGGAGTGGAGGTTAAGGATAATCTAGGCATGGCCCAATATCTAAACAAATACCTTGCTTCGGTATTTAATGAGGCTAATGACGAGCTTAGGGATAATGGCAACATAACAAATGGGAATAAGGATATGGAGGTAGATATTACCAAATCCGAGGTAGAAGCCAAACTCGAACATCTTAATGGGAGTAAATCAGGGGGCCCAGATAATCTTCATCCAACAATAGTAAAGGCACATGAAATTGCAAGTCTATTAGCAAAATTTTTTAATGAATCTCTAAACTCCGGGATTGTACCATTTGACTGGAAAATTGCTAATATAGTTCCTATTTTTAAGAAAGGGAAAAAAGTGACCCGGGTAACTACAGGCCTGTTAGTTTGACATCTGTAGTATGCAAGGTCTTGGAAAATTTTTTGAAGGAGAAAGTAGTTAGGGACTTTGAGGTTAATGGCAATTGGGACAAATTACAACATGGTTTTATAAAAGGTAGATCGTGCCAAACCAACCTGATCTCCTTCTTTGAAAAAGTAACCAATTTTTTTAGATAAAGGAAATGCAATGGATCTAATCTACCTTGATTTCAGTAAGGCATGTGATACAGTACCACATGGGGAATTATTGGTTAAATTGGAAAAGATGGGGATCAATATGAAAATTGAGAGGTGGATAAGGAACTGGTTAAAGGGGAGACTACAGCGAGTCATACTGAAAGGTGAACTGCCAGGCTGGAGAGAGGTTACTAGAGGAGTTCCTTAGGGATCAGTTCTGGTAGCGTGTTTGGGGGCCAATTTTATTTAATCTTTTTATTACTGACCTCGGCACTAAAAGTGGCAGTGTGCTAATAAAGTTTGCGGATTACACAAAGTTGGGAGGTATTGCCAATTCAGAAAAAGATTGGGAAATCATACAGGAAGATCTGGATGATCTTGTAAATTGGAGTAATAGTAATAGGATGAAATTTAATAGTGAGAAGTGTAAGGTTATGCATTTAGGTTATGCATCAGTTGGAAGTAACGGAAGAGGAGAAGGACCTTGGAGTCCTGGTTGATCACAGGATGACTATGAGCTGCCATTGTGACATGGCCGTGAAAAAAGCTAATATGGTCTTGGGATGCATTAGGCGAGGTATTTCCAGTAGAGATAAGGAGGTGTTAGTGCCGTTATACAAGGCATTGGTGAGACCTCATTTGAAATACTGTGTGCAGTTCTGGTCTCCCATGTTTACGAAGGATGAATTCAAACTGGAACAGGTACAAAGAAGAGCCACTAGGATGATCCAAGGAATGGAAAACCTGTCTTATGAAAGGAGACTCAAGGAACTTGGCTTGTTTATCTTAAGCAAAAGAAGGCTGAGGGGAGATATGATTGCTTGCTCTAAATATATTAGAGGGATAAATGCCAGGGAGGGAGAGGAATTATTTAAGCTCAATACCAATGTGGACACAAGAACAAATGGATATAAGCTGGCTATTAGGAAGTTTAGACTCAAAATTAGGTGAAGGTTTCTAACCATCAGAGGAGTGAAGTTCTGGAACAGCCTTCCAAGGGAAGTAGTGGTGGCAAAAGTCCTGTCTGGCTTCAAGATAAAGCTAGATGGGTTTATGAAGGGGATGGTTTGATGAGGTAACATGATCTTGGCAATTAATTGACCTTTCACTATCCGTGGTAAATAGGCCAATGATGGGAAGATAAGAGTTGCTATAGAGAACTTTTTTCTGGGTGTCTAGCTCGTGAGTCTTGCCCACATGCTCAGGGTTCAGCTGATCGCCATATTTGGGGTCGGGAAGGAATTTTCCTCTAGGGTAGATTGGCAGAGGCCCAGGAGGTTTTTCACCTTCCTCTATAGCATGGGGCACGGGTCACTAGCGGGAGGATTCTTTGCATCTTGGGGTCTTTGAACCATCGTTTCAAGGACTTCAATATCTACGATATAGGTGAGAGGATTATTCTAGCAGTGGGTTGGTGGGTGAGATTCTGTGGCCTGCATTGTGCAGGGGGTCACATTAGATGATCAAAATGGTCCCTTCTGACCTTAAAGTCTATGAGTCTAGAAGGATTGTTTTTGCAGATGTGGGTGTGGGTGCAGGTGCAAATACAAATTTTGTATCCATGAAGGGCTCTAACCATATTTGTGCTTTGATAGGACGCAGAGGAAGTGCACAGTTCTCACAGTCAATGTTATGCGTGATCAGCATGGACCTCACTTCATGTGCCTTTGCTTTAAATGCATGTGACTTCAGTAATACCAGCAGGAAAAATACTATATGGATGGAAATGAGTGGAATCTGGCAACCTGTACATGGGCAAGAGAAACAAAATGTCTTGCAGGCCGCACATAGAAAATCCTGATGGGCTGCAGGTTGCCCACCACTGTGATACAGACATTTTTGCTTCATAGTCTAATGAATACTTAATTATTTATACAAAGTTCAACAGCTTCATCAGGAGCATTTGAAAGCCACCACCCCCAGAATACCTATAGTCCAATAGTTGGGGAAATCACTTGGAGGGTGTGAGAACTATGGTATAAACTTCTGCTCCACATCAGACAGACTGGTATTATGAACCCAGATCTCCCACATCTCACATCCTGGGAGTACTACTAGCTCTTGTGGTGACCACCACTTGTTCCTTCTGCTCCTCCATTTTGTGAATGGCACCTAAGTCGTTTTGTGAATCCAGCTCCTCATTTTAAATTTTCTCTGCATTTAAAAAAAAGTTAGGCACTTAAAACTAAGGTAAAATATTTAATTTCAGATTAAACACATTTTTTTGTCACTGAAAATTCTGAAAAATGCCATTTTGGTGTTCCAAAATGCACAGATCTCCTAGTGAGTTAAAATAATTGATTTTAAAAGGGTGCAGGTCGCCAGAGTCAAAGAAAATGTATGGAAAATAATTATTTTGAAAGAAATGGTTACTAGCAAATACAGGCCAATGTAGAGACTGTAAGAGATGCGAACACTCAAAAGAAATGGCCAGCAACATTAATATTCAATAATAATAATAATATTCAAATTTCCAATTACTGAGAATTTGAGTAGTCATCAAAATACACAAATAGTGATTTCTAATTTCCATGGGATTATCTATATAGGTAAATTCACAGGTACAACCATGTAGTTATGCTCCTATAACTCCCCATGTTGGACATTGCTGTTATGGAATAAGCATGTCTATATGGAAAGTTGTGCTCATGGAAATATAATAGTATAATTATTCTAATATAATTAAGTGGTAAATTTCCCCAAGTAGACAAATCTTAGGCTATGTCTAGACTGCAGGCTTCTTTCGAAAGAGCCTCTTTCGAAAGATCGCGTCTAGACTGCAGGCGGATCTTTCGAAAGAGAAATCCGCTTTTTCGAAAGAGAGCACCCAGCGAGTCTGGATGCTCTCTTTCGAAGACGGCCTCTTTACATTGAAGAACGCCTTCTTTCGAAAGAGGAACTTTCGAAAGAAGGCGTTCTTCCTCGTAAATTGAGGTTTACCGCCATCGAAAGAAAAGCCGCGTTCTTTCGAAATAATTTCGAAAGAACGCGGCTTGAGTCTGGACGCAGGGGAAGTTTTTTCGGGAAAAGGCTACTTTTCCCGAAAAAACCCCTGAGTCTGGACACAGCCTTAGTGAGGAGGCTAAAGAACAGTTATGCCACTAAGATCACCCATAGCTTTTACCTTTTTTTTCTTTGTAGTGCCAAAGAAAATGTGTTGCATATGATGTTAGACTTAGGAAACTGAATGAACATAGCAAAGGGTGAAATTCTGAATGGCAACACTCTCTTAAATTCATCTGTGATAGAAAACCTTTTATGGATATTTCTGATAGAAATGAATAGGTGTAAATACTGTACTTTTATATTTTAGTCACAGACAGCTCCAGCAATTTACCTATAACTGAGGAATATCTAGTAAACATTCTTTACATTGGAATCTCCACTGCAGTGAGAATAAAGATTCCACTGTTGAGATCTCTAAGGATTCTGCTTCTGAGATCTACCTTTTTGTAAGTGACATACTGATAGAAGCCAGTTCTAGGACTGACATCAAGACCTAATTTCAGCCTTGCAAGATCACAGTTCAATTTTCAACAGAAAGAACATCAATCTTAGGGTGTGTCTAGACTACCGACTTTTGTCGACAAAACTATACCAGCATCTACACTACCGCTGAGTTCTGTCGACATAACGTCGACAGAACTCAGCAGTTTTGTCGACGCTGGTATACCTCATTTTACGAGGCATAACGTCTTTGTCGACAGAGTTCTGTCGACAAAAAGGGTAGTCTGGACGCAGGGGTTCCTTTTGTCGACAGAAGGAGACCTCCAGGGAAGCCCCCTGCTGGAGAGTCCTTCTTTAGGAAAAACCTCTTCTTGGTCCTGTCTGTAGCCATGTTTTAAAGGCACAGACATCTGTGGCAGGCATTGTGGCAGGAAGCTGGCCACAGAGAGATTCTGTCAGCCCAGATCTCTCCCAGCGTAACCTGCACGTGGCCATGTGTGCAGCTCCAGCGCCACGAGGCCCCCAAGGACCTTCGAGGGAGCCATCTCGGGTGCCCTCTGCTGAAAAAAAGAGAGCCCCTGCGTGGTCAGGGACAGAGGTTCTGACATTGTTAGAACTGTGGGGGGAGGAGGAAGCAGTTCAGGCCCTGCACACCCGGCGCAGGAATGCACGTATCTATGGCCGCATGGCTCAGGGGCTGGCCGATAAAGGGCACCATCCCAGGACACTCCAGCAAGTCCGGGCAAAAGTCAAAGAACTGCGCCAGGGGTACGTGAAGGCCCGAGAGCAGAGCTCGGCTTCCGGTGCAGCCCCAGTGCACTGCACCTACTACCAAGAACTGGACCGCATCCTGGGAGGCCAGGAACCAATGTCTGCATCAGTGCTTGTGCAGACAGGCTTGCACACACTGGTGCAGCATAGCCAGGAGGAGGTCCCCATGGAAGATGTTGAGGAGGAGGAGGAGGAGGCACAGGAGCAGACGGAGGACACTCTGACCCTGAGTCTGCAGCCTGTCCCAGATTCAGAGGAAGCCTTGCAGGCACCGTCCGACGCTGAAGATGGAACATCAGGTGAGTGCAGACACAGAACAGGGGAGGTGGGAGCAGAGAGGATGCAGAGCAGTGTTCACATCTTGGTCCTCCCTCCTGGACAGCTTGCATCTCTCTGTGCATGTACAAGCAGGCGGGCAGGTGGTGGGTATGTGGGTGGGGGGCATGGGAGACCGAAGGTGCAGCAGGCCCCTGTCCTACTGTGCCTGCACACTGATCTGGCCTGGACAGTCACAGTGGAGGGCGGAAGGATCTAGGGGTGGAGGTGGACATTGTCCTAGCCACAACGGGTCCCCTGTGCAGCCGAGGCGGCTGGCAAGGCCAGACGTGGCCTACCAGTAACAACATTCCCATCCCTTGTTGTATGGACTTGTGTGTGAATTGCTAACACTGATCGGTTCTCCCTCTTCTTCTCCACAGCCGGACCTGCTGCTGCTGTCCGCCGCTCAACCCCTGTGCCACCACCCACCCGGTCCCACAGCACCCGCAGGCATTGGAGGACCTACAATGACCTCCTAAAGCGTCATGTGGAGGCCATGGAGAAAATGGAAAGGACCATGGCCAACATGCACGAGACCATGGCAGAAAGAGCGAAGGAGGAGGCTCGGTGGCATACTTGCCTGCTGCAGGACTTCCTCCCAGAGTGGAGGAGTATGTGTGCCACCGTCCGGGAGTCCCTGGCTGTGCCAGGTCCTCTCCCCCTGGGGACTCCTCCTGCCCATCCAGCTCCAGCCTCCTCTGACCCCCTGTCCTCCCCCCCAGCCCCCTCTGACCCGCCTTCTTCTCCCTCTGCCCCTGCCACCCCTTCCTCTCCCTCAGCCCCTGCCACCCCTCCAGCCCTGCCCCACCCCCCCACTGCTAGGGAAGAGTCATTATCAGCCCACACTCGAGCCCGAGGACGGCTGGGTCCACGGACCAGGGGTGGCAAAGCCTTGCGGCCCAGGCGAGGCCGCCATTACCCTTAAGGTGTCTGCCCTCTCTCCCTCCCTCACTCCATGTTGGAAATCCATCCTCCCCCTCTCCCTCTCTCCCTCCAGGTTGAAATCCCCCCTACTACCTCAGTTATAAACACATGTTATTAGTTAAAAAAAAGAAGTTTATTTTTCACTGTTGTTGAACAATTCTATTTTGTATTACAGATCTAATTTCTTACGTTACTCCTTTATAAACATATTTTTGAAGTTTAACATGGTGTGTTCGCCTTAACTTTTCAGAGGCTGATGCAGGGATGGATTGTGGGAGGGAAGGTTTTGTGATGGGGGGGGAAGGCCCACAGACCCCATTGGGGATACCTTGGGGAGTCATAGGGCTCCAGCTGAGAAGTGCTCACGCAGAGCCTCCCGGATGCGAACCCCCGCCTGATGGGCTTGGCGAACGGCAGCTGTCCGAGGCTGCGCAAACTGCCTGCCGTCCACTTCAGCCATTGGCCCCCAACCTGGGAGGAAGGCCTCCCCTTTGCTCTCCACCAGGTTGTGGAGGATGCAACATGCTGCCACCACCTCTGGGATATTGTGTTCCCCCATGTCAAGACGAGTTAGCAGACACCTAAACCTTCCCTTCAACCGGCCAAATGCGCATTCTACCTGTAAACGGGCGCGTGTCAGTTGCGCATTAAACACTTCCTTGCTCGGGGTCAGATGCCCTGTGTATGGCTTCATAAGCCAGGGCATGAGGGGGTACGCCGCATCGGCCACAATACAGACCGGCATCTCTATGTCCCCAATAGCAGAGGTTCGCTGGGGGAAGAAGGTTCCTGTCTGCAGCCTTTCGTACAGGTGTGAATTGTGGAAGATCCGAGCATCATGTGCCCGGCCCGACCACCCCACACACAGGTCCGTAAATAGTCCACGGTGGTCAACCAGGGCCTGCAGCACAATGGAAAAGTACCCTTTCCTGTTGTTAAACCGGGAGGCTCGATGGGGTGGTGCACGGATGGGAATGTGTGTTCCATCGAGCGCTCCTCCGCAGTTTGGGAATCCTAGCCCTGCAAAACCAGCCATGGTTGTGTCTAGGTCTCCGAGGTGGACAATCCGATTCAGCAGCTCTAAGTTGATGGCCCTCACCACCTGCAAAAATAGACACATACAAACACACACAGATTATGAAGTAAGAGGGGTTGCCTAAGTCCTTTGGCGACCCCCCACCCCAGTGATTGCTCCTAGTAGTATGATGGTGGAAGACACAGGAGCCCTCCACCACATCCCCTCCATTGCCCCCCACCCACCCTTTTTTGGTTACAGTCCCCTTACGGACTGCCCTCCCCCCATCCCCAAGGGACTTACCTCCATCAACACAGCACCAACAGTTGATCTCCCCACACCAAACTGGTGTCCCACTGACCGGTAGCTATCAGGAGTGGCCAGCTTCCAGAGGGCAATAGCTACCCTCTTCTCCAGCGGGATGGCAGGGCGCAGGTGGGTGTCCTCTCGTTGCAGCGTGGGGGCAAGCCAGTTGCAAAGCTCCAGGAAGGTGGACTTCCGCATCCTAAAGTTTTGGAGCCAAGCCTGATCATCCCACTGCTCCATTACGAGCTGGTCCCACCAGTCCGTACTTGTTTCCCTCCTCCAACATCGCCTGTCCGGGAAAAAGTTCGGAGGCAGGAACAGTGCTGCTGCATCCTGAAGGAGCAGCTCCAGTCTGGGCTCAGGTTCCGGACCAGGCATTAACAGCATGATAATCTCATGCAGTTGCAGCAGCATTTGAAGCACCGTGGAGTGGGGCCAGCGCCTGGCCAGGGGAAGCTCTCGCTCCATGGTATACGAAGGTTAGGAAAAACCTTCCAAAAAAACCCCCCACACTGCTGTGCTGTGCCAGGAAGCAGGGCACTCCACACAGGCACTGCAGAACCTTTGCTATCCCTCTAGGCAGCTGCAGCAGCAGAGCAATGGCTAGTCGGGTGGGTGGCCCTTTTAGCATGCGTCTCTGCAAAGTGCAGGCAGCAGCACCAGGAAGTACATGCTGCCCCTGTGACCTGGCAAAGCAGTTCCAGGTACTTTCTTCTGTTGACAGAGCGTCCTGCAGTCTGGACGCTCTCTGTCGACAAAGCAAAAAGTTTTGTCTATACTTTTGTCTATTGCTTCCGTAGTCTGGACGCGCTTTGTTGACAGAAGTTTTGTCGACAGTATCTGTCGACAAAACTTCTGTCGACAAAACGCGGTAGTCTAGACGTACCCTTACACTACATCAACTACTGCCATTACTGGGAGATGTAGTATATGGTATGAGTCCATTGGGAGGGTCTTTGTCAGAATAATGGCACTTAAATATTCAGAATACTTTTGACAGACATCAAAACAAGAAGAAAGGGACAGTAAGATCACTTCTCAAGCATGATGGTGTCATACACAGCATGAATGTTTCTTCAAGAGAAGGTACTGCTGATGTTCCTCTTATCTATCACAGATGTGGTCAAGCAATCCCTTGAGTATAAACTAACACTCTTGTTTTCCAGCAGGTAGTACTTAAAATGCCTGAAAAGTTTTTCAAGTTTTGTGTTAGGTGGTGGCAAAACTTCATAATAACTGATAAATTATCTTTCTTGGTAATAGGACCAATGTCAGGAGAATTTGAAAGTGTTCTGCTCATAGCTGCTGTTCAAGAGGAGATGAAAA
The DNA here is from genome assembly GCF_052426305.1 of Pelodiscus sinensis. Classification (NCBI taxonomy): domain Eukaryota; kingdom Metazoa; phylum Chordata; order Testudines; family Trionychidae; genus Pelodiscus; species Pelodiscus sinensis. The sequence goes on along the minus strand of NC_143064.1, from coordinate 18,058,939 downwards.
GTCCGTTTTCCTTGAGCAAAATGGTGGCTTCTTAGGAAGAAAAGCCTTGCATATCAGTGCTGCACCTTGTCTGAGCATTCACAGAATTTCTAGAGACTGAAATAGACTCTATGGACATGATACATTCTTGATGTTAACTCTCACTTTCAGTGAACATACACCAGGGAATGAGTGCATTCCTCAGTTATCCTCAGCAGTATTATTGCTTTATTTTATTTGTATTACAATGGAGCATAGAAGCCTCAGCATGCTGAGTATTGTGTGAAAATAAATTGAAATTATATCTATCCCCAAAGAATTTCCAGGCTAAATATAGACTAGATACAACTGAAAGAAAAGGGGGGATAAGAGGGGCAACTGTGATAGGAACGCAAGGTTCCATGTTCTAATAGCTAAGTGTATAATTTGGAGTCTTCTAATTTTTTAAGTGGATAAGAGAATCAGTAATAGGTCATCTGTTAAGCTGTTATTAAACATCTCTTGTGTAGTTTGTTTAAAGGAGCAATAATAAAAATGTGACCCAGGAACTTCTTAGTGCCAACTAGCAAAGGTGCAGAGGACTTACAGAAATCTCCTAAGTTTGATAAGTATATTCTAGTTCACAAAAGAATGTCATGGATGTCTCAAATAAAAGCTGGTGTCATTTAGTCATCAGTATCCTTGCAATATGTATGTACAGCTAAGTTGTAAGAAGGGATGCATATATACCAGTAAAGGTAAAAAACAGGTTCATGGCTGACAATAAATGTTACTAGCGACCTGTTTAAGTGTAAATTAAGTATTGTACAGTTCACAGTGGGTCTTCAGTCATCAGTCTGAACTGAATATTAATCAAGGATTGTAAAAACTTGAATGGGAGAAAAGTAACAGGAAAAGGTAAATGGTGTAGGCAGAGGACCTTATCCTGAGGTATACATCAAGGCTGTGTCTAGACTGGCCAGTTTTTTTCGAAAATCAGCCGCTTTTCTGGAAAAACTTGCCAGCTGTCTACACTGGCCGCTTGAATTTCCGCAAAAGCACTGACTTCCTACTGTAAGAAATCAGTGCTTCTTGCGGAAATACTATGCTGCTTCTGTTCAGGCAAAAGTTTTGCGCAAAAGGGCCAGTGTAGACAGCTGAGATTTGTTTTCCGTGAAAATGACGATCGGGGCATTTTTGCGGAAAAGCGCGTCTAGATTGGCCATGGACGCTTTTCCGCAAAAAGTGCTTTTGCGGAAAAGTGTCCATGCCAATCCAGACGCTCTGTTCCGAAAATGCTTTTAACGGAAAACTTTTCCATTAACAGCATTTGCGGAAAATCATGCCAGTCTAGACATAGCCCAAAGGTTTGTGTAACTGTATTTGGGAGATGAAGAAGTAGGCTGTCATCTTCCACCCAGGAAGTAAATGGACAGCATATTTGCTTTATGAAAGAATGATCTCAGCCACCTTGATTGAAAACCGTTCAGAACTGTAGGTGAGAGATGCATTTATAGACAGGAGGAGAACATGTTGTTAAGCTTAGTCTCTAGAAAGCATGTGGTAATTTTTTTTATTACCATTTGTTCTTCTTCAAATGATTGTCCATATCAATTCCAAGTGAGTGCACACCACAGGCACAATTGTTGGAAGATTCCCCCCCAGCAGCACCCATTGGATTGGCTAGAGCCCCATGGAGTGGCACCTTTTATGTCAGTGTATATGCCAGACTACTACATCTTCTTACAGCCAGTGACAGTTCTTGGCATTTCTCTCTCTCTCTCTCTTGCCTTGGGCAAATTATTCCCTAGCATTCACTTTCTTTGTTTTGTAAATAATTTTATTTGCATATTCTATGACAAGATTCCATATTCCATGACAAGATTCAGTTATGACTTTCCTCCCAAAGATCGTTTCTTATTTTCATGAAAATCAGGACATCTTTCTGTCGGTGTTCTTCTGCATATTCCATTCCCTGTATGTTAGACGCGCACTAGCTTTTTACACTGAGCGTTCACAGCTCTTTGTTGCCATTGCTGAGAGTAAGAAAAGTGTTCCTGTTTCATCCCAAAGAATTTCCTCTTGAGTCACAGCCTGTACCAGGATGTGCTATGACCTGTCAAAGATACCGGCTCCATCGTTGACAGTACGCTCCACAAGAGTGCAAGCTTCTTATGCAGGGTTCCTGGCTCAAGTCACAATTCATGACATCTGCAGGGTAGTGACCTTTACCACCTTCACATTGCACTACATCATCACTGAGCAGGCCTGAGATAATGCTGCATTTGGTAGAGCAGTACTTCAGTCTACAACTTGGTAAAGTCCAACCATTCCTCCAGGGGAATGCTTAGGAGTCATCTACTTGAAATGGACATGAGCAAACACTCAAAGAAGAAAAAAACAGTCATCTACTTTTCATTACTGTTCTTCGAAATATGTTGCTCATATCCATTCCAAGACCCATCCGCCTTCCCCTGTGTTGAAAGGCAAGAAGCAACTGAAGAGGCAGCAGGTGAGCAGGGACCTATATACACTGCCATAAAGGGGCCACTTCAGGAGGTTCCATAACTGACCCAATGGATACCACTCTGGGAAAAACTTTCTGATGACTGTATACATGGCACTCACATACCTACTTTTGGAATGGGTATGAGCAACACATCTCAATGTACAACCGTTACAACAGGTAAGTAATCTTTTTTTCCCCCCAACGTTCTTATTCACTAGGACTTGAATCTCTCATAATGAATTTGTTCTTGTTTTCACTAAAAACATATTGGAGTGCTGTGATATTAAGCAAAGTGGTGATCCAGAGTTGAATTTTACAAGCTGGTATATACTGTTCCTGTGAGAACAGCAGGCCTGATAATTCTGTAGTGGATATAGGGTTAGACACACAATGACAGTAATACTCCAAAGACTTGAGTGTTGGTGTGTGCCTATCACTATTGTATCGAGAGAGCCAGACCTGTGGAGGTCTGGAAGATAGTGCTAATGCTTCCAGATGCTAAAGTTTTCAGGGAAGACAAGATTTCCTGATGCTAAGATCAGGTGGTGGTGAGGTGCCTCCCATCCTTGGGGAGGGTCACAAAGAATCATACCTAAAAGCACCCTTTGTAGCTGGGTTTCCATTTTGTGCTTCTGTTTGCAATGGTGTCAGTTCAGCAAAACGTTTAAGCACATATTTAAGTTCCATCAAAGTTAATTGGACATAAGCACATTCTTAAATTTAAGCATATGCTTATGGATTTTGGTGAATAATTATGATTTGCTGAATCAAGACCTCTCCCCTCTTTCCTCCAACAAATACATGCACAGATGAAAATTTCCGACACACATTTTCAGCTAAATGGATTAACCACTGCATTTGTGCGAACATCACATGTTACAGTAAATAGAACTGGAAGTACTGTGTTCAGTACTCACTGTTGTCCTGGACATTCTGTATGAACTGATGCTTTGTAAATTATAAATTGTAAATTGTTGTGTGCTAACCTTATTATGCTGCAAAATGTAAAAGCCAATAAAATAATTTAAGAATTAATAACCTCTAAAATGGAACACACATATTCTTTTCAATTTTCCTTAACCTCTGAATTTTTAAATTTCCATTGTTACTAATTAGTATTTATTAAGTCCTCTTAAGCACATTGTTGGAAAAGAGACTGAACAATTGTGTATTACAGTTTGACGATGATACAATTTTCATTGCGGACAAAAAACAATTCATTTTTCTTGCCATCTACAGATTATTACCATGTTTGCTGCATCTGTCAGCCTGTGATTTCTTTTTATGTTAGCATGCCTTGCAGAAGCAAAATCTTGCTAGTGCTTAACAGTGATATTATCTGTTCCTCACACCTGCATATAAATAAGCATAAATATGGCTGTCTTTCTGTACAAATATGAGATCATCTCTATATAGAAGTTAATAACCATTGAATAAGGTTTCTATTTCATGTGTAAGTTGACATTTATTTAGACAGATAATTTGTTGTCTGTTACACCAGGAAGGTGTCCTTCAAATAATACATTCTGGATTGAGTGGAAGTTTTTCTGGTGGTCATATGAATTATAAAAATAGTGCATTAGTGTTAGTGACATAATATTAGAGACATAAAATAAAATCACTGTGAAATCTCTATAATATTCATAGTTCAAGTGTATTTAACGTTACAGAATGGTATTTTATATAATAGTATTTTTGAGACCAAGAAAAGATGCAGACAGAACCAGATTTTTTCCAAGGAGTTCCTAGAGTTGCATCCTTAATTCTGTAGCTCCATGACTTTGCACACTTGATTCAGTCCCCCATTAAACTAAACATAGAGGGTAGCTAAACATAATGTTCCCAAGCCTAGAACTTCTCAAATGCAAAATATTGGACCTAAACCTTGTACCTGAAAAAACATGGACACCAAAAAATGTAGTAAGAATTTTAGAGTCCAAATTGAGTTGCCCTTTGAAAACATTTTATCTCATAAATTATTTCCCTGTCTTTCTTAGAACTAAACTTTGTTTTATAAGGCAGAGCCACAATTAAGAAATAGTATGCTAGTTTAAATTCAACAATTCCAGAGGCAGTGAAGTGTGTAGGGAGGTGTGGACAATCTGAGATCTCATCCCAGTATGACCATTGTGGAGTTGCTTGTTTGAAACCATGCCTATGCAGAGAGATTCTCTCCTAGGCCATTCCACACTTCAGCAATGAAATCCAGACTCTCTTGTGCATTAGAGAGTTGAGACATATTTGGCTGCCCCCTGCCAACCATGTTTTAGAAGGAAAAGAGTTCTCTATACCCTCTTACTCAAGATTACCATGCAGCAAATAATTTAGCCCTTTGTGCATGTATTTAATCTTCCACAACTTTTCCTGATAAACTTGAGAAAAACGTGCTTCAGTATCAAAATGCAATTAATTATTTTTTAATACAAGAGGGGAAATAATACTCTTGAGGCACAAACTGCAAAATAGAAACATAGTGGGAAGATTTTGTGAATATTTCACAGAAAATGTCTACCAAATCCATTCTGAAACAGATTCCTTTTATCTTGTTAAATTTTTTTATTCCTGTTAACACCTAAGTGTTGAAATCTCATTGTGCTGGACTCTGTATCAGTGGAGTGAGAGAGTCTGTGCCCAAAGATTTTACCATACAAACAGAAAAGCTATTTAAAGGATAGCAGAGATAAAGTGTTATCCATGTTTCCCAAATGAGGACTGGGACAGCAAGGGAAATTGAGATAGAGTCAGGTTAAGTGACTTGCCCAAAATCACACATTAAGTCTATGATGCAGCTTAATGTTAAAATCAGATCTTTTGATTCAGAGTCTAGCAGCAGAGCAATGCAATTTGGTAAATATCAAATTCATAGTCAATTTATTTCAGTCTTAATTTAAAGCTTATGTTTTCATACAGTGTACCTTATTTGGGCTTTCAAATACAGTACTTGACTATTTTTGTAGTACTTCACTTGGATTTTCATTATCTAAAATTAAATGATCACTTTTCCAACTGTGAATCAAATTGTCCGAAATCCAATTATTTTTTTCTCCAGAAAAGCCATGGTCCCAATGACTATTCTGAAATAATTGTCCACAAACTGTATCACACTATTCAACCACATATATTAAAAATGCCTCATCTCACAAATTAGTTTGATCTTGAGTGGTAGAACCCCTTCCTGAGTCATGCTCAATAGCATCAAGTAATCAGCCAATAAATAAAAGCGTTAGGAAATGGTGGGATTTTATAGTTTGTGAGAAGCCTCCAGGTGAACTCAAAGGTATTGTTGACCAGGGGTCAAATAGCTGACATATACCATGTCTTAATTCACAGCCACACTTGCCATCCACACTTGCTGGAATCATCCAATTCATTTTGTCTTTGCAGTTTTTGTTCTGTTGTGTTCTGTCTAGAACCACTGGATGTAGTGTATGATGTTTTAACTTCTATTAGGAAAAGTTAAATTATGCCTTGATTAATTTTAGATGAAGAGGAATATTAAACATTGAAATTAATAGTATCCATCTTTCATCTTTCACAATGAAAAATATACATATATGTAATCCATCTCATTGGTTTAAAAAACTGAAATCCTCCATCAAATCCACATTATGTCCCTGAATGCTGCGTTTTATATTTGCATATCTTATATAGCTAAAAGATGTGTAAAAACTCATCTACTCATATAGATTCATTTTATCTATCATCTGTTCTCCCTAATGTGCCATTGGATAATCCACCTCAAGGCAGGAATAATTTACACTCAATAATAAGTTGTCAATTCAGTCTTTTCAACAGTATATGAAAATGCGTAGCTTTTGGTTGAAACATCAACATTACTTTAAATCTAACATTGACCTTTTTGTGGGGAGGAGGTTAATCAGACTTTTCTTCCTTGACAGAGTAAACTTGTGACTTCTTTTCAGCTTCCTTCAGGAACATGATTTAAAAAAATGGAGACATATAAGGTGGATGACTTAATATCTTTGATTGGACCAACTTCTGTTGGTAAGAACTCTGTATGCCTTGAAAGCTTGTCTCTTTCACCAACAGAAGTTGGTCCAATAAAAGATATTACCTTACCCACCTTGTGTCTCTAATATCTTGGGATCAACACAGCTAGAACCATTCTGCACTGAAAAATGGAAACATTTCTCTTTGGTGTAAAGCACATGTACAATACTGTATCTTCCATCTATTTCCTTATATCAGGCCTTATGCAGTGTTTGCCCCTTAGGCCTCATATTGCCAATCTTTTGTGGGACAAATATTCCTATTGCCTTGTCCAGAATATTACACATTTATACCAGTGTCTTGACTCTGTCTCAGCTAAAATCTTCATCCATTACTTTATTTCTTTTACTTGGATTATTAGAAGTCCTAGTATTCCAGATTTCAATTTGTACAGAGTCGAAATAACTTTTTCCTAGACAAGGAAATGCAAACATATCACATCATCTTTGAAGAACTGTTGATTCACCATTTGTTTCAGGATTCAATTAAAAATGCCATCTTTGTTTGTAAAATTCCCCATGGATGATCTCATTGATTTTGTTTCCCCTTCTTATTACTTATGTTTTACAAGCCGGATATTCTTACCACCTCGCTCTCTTATGTGCTGTTCCTATGAACTTGAGCAGCCTTTCTATATCTATTAATTCAATCTATTACGTGTTTCCAAATCTCATCTGTAAACATGCCTTCTTTTCTGCATGGTATATCTTTCATTCTCTCACTGTTACCTACATTATTATTATTTCTCTAATTCTATTATCTGATATCCTGGATCTCTAACACTCTTCTCTCTCAACAAAGTAGTAGTCTATTCTAAAAGTCCAAAACCTCCATATCTGCTTGGAAAGTGGGACAGTATTGCTTATTTGTATTATTGTCGCATATAACAATGCTGTAAAATATTCCCATGAGGAATATATTAGTAATCGTTGTGCTTATTATATATGAACCAATGTTTATATTAAGATACTTCTAGCGATCTGTACCAAAGTCATAGCTTTTTGTCCTGGTATCATCATCTTATAGCATTTAATTTTTAAGGGTGTTTTTTCTTTTTAAATGTCACGTACAGTATTTCATTTCAGACTGAAAGTATTCTTCCTTTTTGATTACAACAAACCTGATGCACAAATTGCTCTTTTTCAAGAGAGAATGAGCTGACTATATAATAAGAAAAGGAAAAATACAACAGGGCTATTGAACTGCATTTTTTAAAATAATGAAAGCCTTTGGTCAGTTGTCATGAGATACCAGCAACATTTGACAGAACTTTGACTCACCATCCAGGAGAATTATGTGTGTTAATATACCCTCTCACCTGCCAGGGAGAGCAAAATAGAGAAGCAGCAGGCTGTCTAATGAATTTGTTATATAAATATGTGCAAACAATAATTATTGATTATTGTGTTTGCATCATATAATTGCATTTACATTTTAATTCTATTTAATTTTATCAAACAATAGCAGTGATCAAAATAGTACAACAAGGTTGCAATACTCTCCCTTGTCTATGTTAGTACTGTTCACCTACAAAGTGTTATGTTCAGCCACAAGAATATTTTGTATGCACATACTTGTCCAATATAAGTTCTGTATCTATGGGTTTAGTAAAATTGAATTATGTGTTTTTATAATTTCATGTGTAATATCAATGTTTATTTTCAAGATTTTTTAATTTTTTATTTAAATTTCCATATCTGTGCAAATTATGGGTTTAATAGCTCTCTCCCCCATTTACTTTTTCACTGTTCTGGGAGATTGGGGGGGAGGGCAGACTATAGGGAGAGTCAGAGAATAATTATTTAATGTCAGGAGATGCTGAGACTGAGAAAAGTTAATGGTATCTAACTGTGGAGTAACAAACTTTCAGCATCATACATTATATAAATATTCTTAAACAAGATTTTAATAAGTTCCTAAGTAGTATTTTTTTCTTATGTTGTGTAACTATGAATTTCAGTGATCACTGAGAATATTTTTTCATCAGTTTGTATGTGTAAGGAGGAATAGGCATGTACTTATACAAATGTAATTCTTCCAACCTACATATAGGAATTATCATTATGGATAATAAACTGGATGAGCTACTGTGATAATCTCAGGATTTGGTGTTAATTTTAGTAATCAGTAAGGGCATTTTCCTCTGAAATAAATGAACCTTGATGGTGGCCAGACTAGCATCTATCCAAAGTTCCTTGAGAACGGGAACATGTGCAATATAACAAATGAAACAAATACTGATCTGAAGTACACATCAATCAGTGTGCACATACTCATAGTTTCCATGGTAGACTACATTTCCCATAAACCGCAGAGTTATGTTGACAAATTTCATATAAAATGTGCATTAAATATGCATGTCTGTTGCAGTTTTTAAAAGGTTCCATCCCTTTGCTGTACTTCCTTTTTCTAGTCCTTAGAAAACTCTTCAGACTAAATATTTCACAGCTAAATGTAAATGAGTAGTTGTGTGGGCTTTCTGTTCTAGGAATTTAACTTTAAATTATATACGGTTTCTATTTTTTATATAAGGCTAGGAATTATCTGTGCCATTCAGAGCTTACAAATGTATTTAAAAAACAAACCAAACAAAAAATCCTTCTATGACAGCACATAGATTGGTTCTTTTCTGACCTTTCTTTCTCAGTGGGAAGAAAAACATTAAGTCACTCATGCAAAGGTCATTCATGGTAGCTGTGTGGTTTTATGAGACTTTATCATTTCACTGACAAGGGCAACTTGATATTGATCAGCTAGATATCTCCTTTAGCCAGAAGAAAGCCAGTTTCTTTAAGAAACCTGTGTAGACACCCTTAGACTATTGTTTTAACACAATCTACCCCCCCTCCCCCCCACACACACACTGCAAGATACAGACTACCAGTGGTGGGTTTTAGATTCAAATGATCTTAACACATCAGCATTGAATGGACTTGACTAAATCTCTTGGGGTATGTCTACTCCGCAGCGTTATTTTGGAATAACTGACGTTATTTTGAAATAACATTGTGTGCATCTACATAGAAAGCTGTTATTTCCAAATAATTTAGAGATGGAGGACTTCTTACTCCGACTCCTGTAATCCTCATTTCATGAGGAGTAAGGGAAGATGAAGAAGAGTGTCCTTCCTTTGACTTCCTGCTGTGTAGACAGCTCCAAAAGCCAAATTAAACTATTTCAGCTTCAGCTACGCAGTTGTCATTGCTGATGTTAAGTATCTTAATTCACCTTTTGCCCTGCAGTGTAGATGTGCCTTTACACCATTAGAGATTGAAGAATTGTTTGGTTGGTTTTTATCATATTTTCTTGTATCATAAATATGTTATCAAGTCCTTTGCCATTTCTTACAATAACAATTTTTACCCTGCCTTAGGATAAGATTAAGTAGTTAGAGTTTCAGGACACCAAACAAAAATGGGGAAAACACAAGGTTCTCCCATGTGTAGGGTTTTTTTTAAGAGATTGCTGAAATTGTCCAAGAGAAGCCCCTTTGTATAGTTTTCTATGTTAAGTTGTAATGCCAGTGTAACTCTAGAAGAGGAAATGGAACAACTTTTGCAGAAAAAAGAAAGTGTATTGAAGCAGAGGATCAGGCACACTGAATTTCCTGGTCCTCATCCCTTTTGAGAATAGGTAGGCAGTGCAGGATTTTTCCTGAGATCTACTATGTCTGCATTGTATTTCTGTTGATAATCCTTCTGCCCGATTTTCTGTGACATAGTTGATTCTTCCTGATCCTCTGTGGAATGGGGTGAAAGACATAGTTATTTGAGGAACAGGACCCTGGGACTTGAAGGAAATTGTTGTGTGAAAACCGACTGATCTGTAGCTCTTCCCAGACCCCACTATACACCCCAGGCCCTCATAAGAATGAAGAGGTGACCATAATTACAGATGGCAGAAGAGCCTCCTGTAGTCCTAGGAAGAGAATGGAGTTGTGCTGTCCCACAAACAAGCTTTGACATTTTCTCCTCTGCTCTATTAAAAGAACAGAAGGGGGCAGTATAGCTATTGCCTTTCAGAGAATGCTTCACAAAGTTACCTGTCTTTGAATATCCTTTCTGTATTTAAATGGGAAAATCGTGTATACGCAGGACAGTGAAACAGAAGTCATGAAAAAATAGTAAATATAAGAACAGTAATAGTTATATGTAGCAAAATACTTTGCAGTAGGGATGTAATGGCTAAAAATCATAGTGGTTACACTATTCAGGGCACTGCAGTATAAAGCTTAAATAAGCTTTGTACTGCAGTACCCACAGTGGAGCCTCCCTCGGAGCGGGGCTGCAAGCCTCTGCCAGCCCCGCTCCGAGGGAGGCTTTGCTGCCACGGGGAATCCACTTCCCCAGGAGTGGAGCTGGCAAGGATTGTTGGCCTGGCACATGAGGAGGCTTTGCTGCGGACCCTGAAGTACAAAGGGGTGGGTGGTTGTGGTGGTGGGACAAGGAGGTGGTGGGCTGGAGCAGTCCCCCCTGCCTGGGATGAGCAAGGAGTGACTCTAGCCCCTATCAGTTAACCAGTACCGGTAAGCATTACCCATTTACGCTGATGCTTAGTGGTTAACCTTTCACATTCCTACTTTACAGAGTTAAAACTAAACATTGAAGCTTTCCATTTTCCAATATTGCACCAGTTAAAGCTGTTAAATGTATATCTTTGCAGTACTCAGTTTTCATAATCAGTGGAGACTTTTTATTTTGTAGAAACATAGGATACATCATTGTTATATATATTTCTGAAATGTGTTTCTCTAACCCATTTTACAAGTGTGTCGCAGCGGTAAGTATTTGATACCTTGAATTTTACAATATTGTATATAATCCCAAGTTTTTCGGTTTCTCACAAAAGATTTGTGCAGCCAGAATTCACCTTGTGTGGACCTCCTGCAAAATAGATAAGCCACAAGGCTTTTCTTCCATAGGAACCTTTGTACATTTTTAAAAGGTTCAAGGTGCACAAAGGTAGTACTGGCTTCTGTAAGTCTCTTTGTGCCTTGCATACAATAGGTGTGCATAGAAATGTGTGTGGGGGTGTGTGTTATGCAGTCATAAGGGGAAAATGCATTAAACTAGACATATGTTTAGTTTTACAGCTTAATTGAGCTAAATGTGATTTCATATATATAAGGTACTTTGTTGTTTTTCAAAGCAGAACAGAGTGCACATAACGGGAACACTGCATTTTTTCATTGCTTTTTAAATTACCTTTGCCACCCTACTATTCCATTCTATTTCAAGAATATCCTGAAACCCTTCCCTTTTATGCTGAGGGCTTAGTGTGTCCCCCATTCTCCCTATCCTTGCATGCCAGAGCTTATTTGTCCCATCTTGACATCTCCACCAAATGCTACAGGCTCTCTCTCTCCTCCCACCCCATACTGTTGTCCCACATTCCCATGTGTGTATCCCCATTTATCTTTCTTCCATGTCCCAGATCCCCAAATGCCCCACTCTTCCTCTTACTGGGGCTCTGTATGTGCCCACTTTCACATGTGAGAGGGGCTGTGTTGCCCCCTATTTGACCTGGCATCCTGTGCCAGGGTTCTCTCTTATTCCCTCTCGAATGCCAGGGGCTCTGTGTGCATCCATGTTCCCCATTTCCATATTAGGGATGTTAGTGTCTAGTAATTTACATGATTAACCGATAAGCCAAAGCTTATTGGTTAATTGTAATGACCACATGCACCACCCCCCTTGCTGCCTCTGATATGCAGCAAGGGTTGGGCAGGCGGGAGCCACTGCTCCTAAGGAATAGGCTTTTAAGCTGGCTCCCTGGGCATGTTGGCTCCCACAGAGCCTCTTCCTCCCTTCTCCACTGCCTCCCACAGAGCCACCTGCCTTGTCCCTGCCTCACCATGCTGCTGCCTCTGATAGGAAGCAGTACAAAGAGTGGGGGAGAGCAGGTAGTATCTGCAGGAAGCTGGCTTTCAAGCCTCCCCACTCCACCCCACGCTGCTGTATCTGTATCAGAGGCAGCAGCAATGGGGGAAAGGGACACATGTGAGAGCTGGTGCTCGTGGGGAGCTGATTTGAAGCCCGGCTCCCTGCCAGCACCAGCTCTGACTTGCCCACCCTGTGTGTAAACATGTAACCACTGAAAAAATTCAGTGAGTAAAGCTGTCCTAGAACCAGCAGGCACTTTCCAGGAGCAGTCTGGACAATCAGGTAAGTTAGAACATCAGGAACCAATTAGGAGCCTTCTAGAGCCAAGGGAGTCAGGCTAATCAGACTGCCTGGAGCCAATCAAGAACCAGTTGAGGCTGGCTTAAAAGGACTCCTCTTCTGTTAGTTCAGAGGCACATGAGGAGGAAAGAAGAGCCAAAGTACTGAGAGTGAGTGGAATCTGGGTGAGAGCTGGAAGCTGCACGTCAGGCAGAGTGCAGTGGAGGACAGAATGAGCTGCTCAGATACCAGAGGAAGGATACTGGAAGGGATCATTTGGGGAAGTTGCCCAGAGAAGTAGTTGCCAGACTAGGAGTAGAACTAACCCTATCTGTTGCTGCTGCCATAGGGTCCCTGGGCTGGAACCCAGAGTAGAGGGTGGGCCTGGGTTCCCCACAACCTCCCTAAACCACTACAGAGTCTGTCCCTGGATAGGGAGACCAGGACTGTAGTGGGGTATCACTCCTGTATTATGGACTAGCTTGTGATGAGTATGGCTCAGTAGGCTGTGAACCTTGCCTCTAGTAAAGAAAGAGAACCTGTAGTAGGACATAGTGAACACCTGACGCTGAACACTATTCACCAGAAGTGCAGGACCCACAAGCACATTTGGAGCTCTATCACAGTATGTACATATACAATGCATAACTGTCATATATACTTGTAAAATGGGTGAGAGAAACACACTTCAAAAGTGGCTCACAGCAGTAGGTATTTGATACTTTGAATTTTACAGTATTGTATATAATCCCAAGTTTTTCAGTTTCTCACAGAAAAACTTTTCCTTTCAGTGTCAACATTTTTAATTGTATTGAGAGTGTGGCAGAGCTAAGATTGAGGATGTTATAAGGCTGGAATCAGTCTATCAGCCAGTGCTTTGGTCTGTGAACAAGTACAAAGGCAGTTGAAGTTGTGATATTGGTGGTTAGATGTCAGGGGCTCCATTTGTTCCCTATCTTCACCTTTCATTTTATTTCTGATTTAAATCAAAATCAATAGATTTCTAGCCATTCATAGCCAGAACATTCCCTGATATTTTGTAGTTGATTGGTTGAAACATCGTTATCAGATTATAGATGCCTTGGAAAATCACATTGAGCGTTAGCCATGCTTTGTTCAGATGATATGAAAATCAACAAGAAGCTATAAACTTCTGGTGGGAGACGTTTTTGCCTAACAGAAGTATTTCTCACATAGCTTCTTGGTTTTAGAGTTTTATTTTTTTGCATACGAGTCTAATGTGCTTTTATTTGATGCACTGTTTTTTTTTTTCCTAAATGAACATTAGTTACTAGTCTAGTGTTAGCAAACCCCTTTTGTTGCACCTCTGTCTCTTAGGCTAGACTTCAGGCTTCTTTTGGAAGAAACTTTTCCGGAAGAGATCCTTCTGAAAAAATCTTCTTCCAAAAGAGAGCGTCCACACACAAAAGCCCATCAAAAAAGCAATCTGCTTTTTTGAAGATAGTGTCCACACTGAATGGACATTGTCTCACATTGAAGCTGTGATTATTATGGACGGAGTGGTCACCAGGGCACCTGTGCTTTTCCCTCTTTCTTCTTTCAAAATAATTCCCATGTCCCTGTCCACACACGCCTTTTTCCGAAAGAGCTCTTTCAAAAAAAGGCTTCTTCCTTGTAGAAAGAGGTTTATCAACGTCAGAAAAAACCCTCTGTTCTTTCGATGTTCTTTTTTTTTTTTTTTTTTTTTTAAATGATTACAGTGTGGATGTGAGTGAAATTTTTTTTTCGGAAAAACGGCTGTGTAGACATACCTTTATTGGACAAATTACTGGTCTTGGATTTAGTCTTGGAGCTAACTGTTGCTGCTGTATGAAGCAGTGGTAAAGTGTTACCCTTTCACCATAAAATTTCCATTAACTTTGATAGAAATATATTCAAAAAAGTGAGACTATAGGCCAAATTCACCTGTTAGGCAGATGAAACTTCATTGCTAATAATGGTATGATAAGTGCTTGAGCTAACAGTGAATTTTTCATATCTCTCTAAAGGTTTCATTGTGTCTCTTTCTGTATGGACTCATGTTGCTTTGAGCTAAAAGAGGTTTTTTTTTAAGAAATTCACATTATTTAAAGGGAAAATGTCACTTTTTCTGAATTAATTATGATAGGTATTCTGGATCCGTCATAAGCTATCCATTTTAATTTTAAACATGCCTAAGAGTTTTACAGTGTCAAATGTCCAGTCAACTAGTAAGACATTTTAATTTATGTAACCAAACACTGCCAGAGGACTAGAACGCTCTTTGATTTCTGGAACTTTCTGTTAAAAAGAATCTACAAATGTAATGTTTGAGGGCACACAGATTTTTAGATAAATAAATTATTAGATCCAATAATTTCAATAACTAGAAATTCAGGTTTTCTACTCAAATGGTATTATAATGTACTTTATAATTCCATTCATCATATATTTTGTTCACAATGTACTTTATGAATGAAGTATAAGAGAATATTAGTACTCTGACTTAATAAAAATCATTTGATTTGGGGTTTTATCAAAGCTATTTTGATAGTGTTTCTTGAAAACCTGTGAGCCAGCTGCTTCTCTCAATCACAGTGATTTAATGTCATTTTTTTGTTTGTTTGTTTGTTTGTTTTGCCCTGAATAGCCAATATTTATGTGTAATATCTGAGATGGATTTTTGTCTTTTCCAGGACCATTTCCTTAGGGGATCCATTCCTTGTTTTCATGACTTTGAGAGTACTTAATCAGAAATGGAGCAGATGGACTGCAAACCCTACCAGCCACTGTCAAAAGTTAAGCATGAAATGGATCTAGCTTATACAAGTTCTTCAGATGAGAGTGAAGATGGGAGAAAACCAAGACAATCCTATGACTCCAGAGAAACTCTAAATGAATATAGCCAAGAACTAAGACTGAACTACAACAGCCATAGCAGAAAAAGAACTGTTGTTGACAAATCTACTCAAGGTACTCAATTGATTTTCATTTTCACTAATTATGAAAAGTGTCATAAAAAGGCATTTGCATACCAGCAAACATAGAATCATATGCGGTGGTTTAGATAAAAAATAGCCCTGCGAGGAATAGGGTCGCTAGGTGTCCGGTATTGAACTGGACAGTCCGGTATTTGAGCTTTCTGTCTGGGAAACAAATTGAGAAAATACCAGACATATAAATGCCCGGTATTTTCTAATTAAGTAAGTTTTATTATTATCATGAGTATCAATATGTAGTTGCATACTGCCTGGCTGGTACCAGCCAGGCCATACGCAACTACACAGTAGAGAGGAGGGCGGCAGGGCCGGGATGGGATGGAATCCCCAGGGCCGGACTCGCCCGTGCACCCTGCCAGGACTGTGCGTGGGATGGGCAGCATCCCGGGATCTGCATGCGCCCAGGCCACATCTGCTCTCTGCCGGCCGGTTCCTCCTCCCCTCCCGGCCAGCCCCGCTCCCCACCGGCCAGTTCCCGCCCAGCCAGCCCTGTTTCCCCCACCCCCTCCCAGCTAGCCCTGCTTCCTGCTGGCTGGTTCCCTCTTCCCTCCCCCAATCTCCTCCCGGCCAGCCGTGCTCCTTCCGGCCAGCCCTGCTCCCCTCCCAGCCGGTCACCCCCACCCCAATCTGAGATCTAGTGTGTCTGGTATTTTTTTGAAACCATCTGGTAACTCTAGCCATGAGTACTGGGTGCTGGACTACACAACCTCTTTAGGACCCTTACAGGCTGATAATTCTATTGATTCTATTACTTTTAAAGGCAGACAGTGATTACAAAAGTCATCATTTGGCACCCATTACCACACTACAGAATCTGAGTGACAGTAGTTACTTTCCTAAGTATTTTTTAGCTATCACCTTCTAATTACTATGCTGTGCCTCAGACCATGATGTGTAAATGGTTGGCAAATATTGTTTATAGGTTGTGATTACCTATACCAAAGATGACTGGTTTATAGTTTACAAATGGATTTGATCCAGGTACTAAATAACCTTCAACCTTAAAGTTAATCTGTCTACGTGCTTGTAAATCCAAATGCAACAATCCTCTTAAACAAAATTGGTGTAATCCTCCTAATAGTCAAGTCATTTACAAACTGAAGGAAAAATAATGTATTTTAAAGACTAAAACAAACAACTCTTTTTTGTTTAAGTATAGACCTAACTCAGGGGGGACTTATTTCTATCCTAGAAATCTTTCAGTGCATATACAGAAATGGGGCACACAGCTGCAAAGCAATTGTGTTGAGGAAAATAAAAAGCTATAATTTATTACATATTTGAATACAGGATCCATTCAAGTTATTTTGACCAAGATTTCATTTATATATGTTTAACTTGCCAAGTCCTTACCTTGTCCTGCAAGAATTAAGTGGGTGTGCTTAACATTTGTTATGTTTTGAGTTTATCCTTCCTGATGTTACAAAGGCTTATTACTCTGATAAGTGTATTTTATGAGGAAATCCAACCAATAATCTAATGGGATTAACTCCTGATGATTTCCTTTCTAGAAATGGTTAAGTCCTAACTTCTTGAAATTCACACAGTTTTTTCCTGCTGCAAAATGCCATATGATACTCCCTTCCCTTCCCCTCCCCAACCATGTGATTTACGATATCATTTTTCAGGTAGGCACTTGCCTAATTGACATCTTGAATACAAATACTTTCCTGAAATGGGTCTGCCAATATATTATTATTTAGTGCATATTGGTTATGTTATACGTGTTAATACTTCTGTTATATTTGATACAATATGCTAATATATTAAGTTGTCTGATGGAGATAAAATTTGCTTGTCTTACCAGAAATCTTATAAAAAAGTTTTCTCTTGTGACAAATTCAGTGTTGCATAATTGTCATAGTCCGTAATTGTATAGATTTGTTCTGCCAAGAATTACATTGTATATGGGTTTGCAATGCCAGAAATTCATCCCCACATCTTTGTGCTGGCACAAATCATATTGATTTGTTCTCCCACAAATTCAGCACATATGTTTCACCTGCCAATTGTCATATAGATTAGTAAGTGATTGGGCAAATAATTTGTTCAAACAAAAGTTTGGCTTAAGAGACAGAGTTCTCATCTTACTCAAGAGTTGGATTAGGTGAGCATAGGTTCTGAGTAGAGAGTCAATATAGCCAGATAATCCTGTTGTAAGTGTGCCAATGCTTGAATGATGGATCATCCGGGTTTTCCAGGTTTGTGTATCTTGGGTAACAGAGAGAAAACTCCAGGTCCGGGATTAGGGGGGATGTTATTGTAAATTTGGTCCTGAGCAGCATCAGGGAGCTTCATGAGCAGTTGTTTCAGGGTTGGGCTTTTTTAAAATTATTATTCTTTAGTGCAGTGTTTCCCAAACTATGGGCCGCAGCCCGATACTGGGCCGCGGGGAAAAAAATACCGGGCCTCAGCATGGCTGCCGGGAGGGGAGGAGAGCGGGACGGGCTGTGGGAGAAGGTGTGTATGTGGGGAGGGAAACCGGCTGCCGGGAAGCAAGCTTGGGGGCAGCAGGGCTGTCCTGCGGAGATGGGGGAAGAGGGGTGGCTAGCGGAAGCAGGGTTGGGGGCAACTTTTTTGAATATTCATCATTTGCTTAGTGTATTTGGGAATTTCTGATTTTGGGGGTTTCACTCAAACAAGAACAGGAAAAAAATAGGTCCTTATTTAGTTATGAGTCTGACCCTACTCCAAAGTAATAAGGGTATATTTGGAATTTGGGTTCCCATACCCCACCAAAATGTTGCTGACATTCTGTATTAGATACATCTTTAATTTTGCAGGCTTTATTTGTAAACTTTTTTTTTTGTAATATCTGTCTAAAAAGATTTTGAATGTTGTCAGCTTATATTAGTGAAAATCTGGGAAGGGAATAATATCCTGCACTTGTATTACAGCACTGTGCCACTGTGTTGTAGGGATCTCAATGTACTTTCCAGAGGTGGATAAGTATTATTATCTCTATTTTATAATTTGAGACACTGAGACTGTCAGGTAACATACACATAGTTATTTAGTGAGTTAATGGAAGAATCAGAAGTAAAGATATTTATTGGCTGTCTCCTGCTCCAACTACTAGACAGCACTGAAGCAAAGTGCAGTTCAGAAAAAAAAATGGCGATTAGTGGATGTTGACGTGGGGTTAAGGCATGTGAACACTACCTATCTAATGTGTGGCAATAGATAAGGAAACAAGAGTCACGAATAAAGGGATAATGATGAAAGCTGAGAGAGCAAACAAATGTGGTGAATTCTGGTTGGGGAATGTGAGAAAAGCAAAGTCGCTAAAAATATACAATGAATAATGGGAAACTTTAAAAGGAGTATATTTTCATAGCTTTTGGGGGGTCTAATATATTTAAAATTGCAAAACACTTCTAGTTATGAATCCAAATGTTCAGAAATGCAAAAATTCTGTATTAACATTAATACACACATAAGCATTGTATTCCGATGAAAAAAAAATCAGTCTTGTTCAGCTAGAATATTTCTTATGTCTTCAATACACAGCAACAGAACTAAAACATGACTCACGATCTAAAAACAAAATCTTTCATGCCAGGCTGTCACCATTTTTTGTCAAGTAAATTATTGCTGGCAGTTTGACCACATCATTGTGACTACTAGTGTCAAGAGTTTATTAGTAGTATTTTGTTCTATTCATAAGGTTTTCATTGAAATAGGTGTCCTTTCACAGAGTAGAAAATATATATAAATATGGCACTAATCCAGTAATTGTATGAATCTTCTGTGGTCTGTGTACTGTGAACTCAATACCAACATTTTGTCAGAGGTACAGATTGGACCTTCCTGGTCCATCACCTTTGGGACCTGAGCTGTCCCAAACAAGGGAGTTTGCTGGACTGGGGGAGGTCAATTCTGACACCCCCCCCCAAAGATCCCCTTAGCCCGGCTCTGCTTCTGGCCCAGCCAACAGCCTCCCTGCAGGCTCCCCTCCTGCGGCCAGTCCAGCTGGGCTCACCGGCTGGTCCCCAGCCTCCCGGCCGGTCCCCAGCCTCCCGGCCAGCTCCGCCCCTGCCGCTGATTCTTCTGGGCTCTGTTTGGGATGCTGCACTAGGCTACCAGCCCCGCTGGTGTCCACTGCCCCACTGGAGCCCACTGTCATGCCGGAGCCCTCTGCTGCGCCAGCCCAGCCAGACTCCTGTGGCAGGGTTCCCAGCCACTGCCCCCTTGCAGCCAGCCTGACTGAGCTACTGGCCCCTTCAGCGCTCTCGGTGGCTGGTCCTCCACCGGGACTCACTGGTCCAGGAACATCCATGGTCTAGCTGGACCAAGGATGTTGCCAGACCAGAGAGTCCCAGCATAGAGAGGTTCAACCTGTATTTGCTTTTCTTCAAAAATATCTTTGATTATTTAATGCAAATGTGTTAGTATTAATATTTGTAGCAAACACCCCTTGTAAAGCCATTTGTTTGTAAAATTATGAAATTTGCTTTCTTGAAAATATTTTTTTTATTAACACAATGTTGGAAAATTACAGAGAGGTAGCCATGTTAGTCTGATCTTGGTAAAACAAAAGAAGTAGTCATGTAGCACTTTAAAGACTTACAAGATAGTTTATTAATTGTGCCTGGAACTCTTTTCATGTCTTTGTCTTTCCTTCTTTAATATCTGCTTTCTAAATCCATTTCTTTGAGGAGGATTGTTTTATTAGTTGTTTAAAACAAGTTTTACTTGGAGAAAGTTCAGAAATCAACAGTGGGTATATAAGTTAACATGCCATGTGACTGTTGCTGAACATCAAGTGATGTGTCTTAGAGAATTTTTGATGTGAGATTAATTTAGATTTGGAGTGATTTTCAGTGGAAACTCAGTTATTTGACAGCTCGAGATTTGGCTGTAAGAATTGGCTGGCTTTCTCAGTTTTGATACACAATTTTTCATTTGTCCACAGTGTATCATAAATTATTTTCTATTGAAGATTCAAGTATAACTGTAATGACTAATTTTATCAAGGCCGATTATTTTTAAGTAATTGGAACATTCACATTTCTTTGTTTACCTAAAGGTCTTATAAACCAACAATATATTATTCATGTGTGAAAGACAAGTAAATTTCTGGCAGATCAAATATAATGTAGTTGATGGTTCCTGGCAAACACAGAAAATTAACTCTTTGCAGGACTGGCCAATAGATTATTTGATAGTTTAGAGTGATGGGGCAATATTGGCAAGACGCACCATATGTATTGTTGATTCCTGGTAAGATACATCTAGATGATTCTGGTATGGAATTTTGTTTTCCTTTGCTGGATATGTAGTCTACGAATTTTATTCTCATTTCATTTTATGGCAGCAAAACAACATTCCTTAAGGAATTACTCTTTGTTTACATGGATATGAATAAGAGTAAATTCTAGTCTGACAGTTTTTGGAGATGTAAAGAAAGAAGCTGTATTCCTTACAGACTAATTTATATTATTATGGAAAATGCCAGTTTAGAGGAATGAATTCTAGACAGGACAAGTATCTGGTATAGCGTCACTGCAATGATGAAGAATAGGGATAGTAATGTAGCCGTGTTAGTCTGGTGTAGCTGAAGCAAAATACAGGACTATGTAGCACTTTAAAGACTAACAAGATGGTTTATTAGATCAGTGGTCCCCAACCGTCTGGGGTTGCCGGGCGCCAGGGGGCGTGGCCGTTCGCCCGGGGGGCGGGGCCCCCCCATAGCCGCATTCCGGGGCCGGCGCTCTCCCCTCAAGCGCCGCGCGCCCGGGGCCGGCGCTCTCCCCCGTCCTCCCCCAAGCGCCGTGCGCCCGGGGCCAGCGATCTCTCCCCCAAGTGCTGCGCACCTGGGGCCGGCGCTGGCGCTCTTCCTCCCCCCCCAAGCGCCGAGCGCCTGGGGCCGGCGCTCTCTCCCCCAAGCGCCGAGCGCCCGGGGCCGGCGCTGGCGCTCTCTCCCCAAGCGCCGCGCGCCCGGGGCCGGCGCTCTCTCCCCCAAGCGCCGCGCGCCCGGGGCCGGCGCTAGCGCTTTCTCCCCCCCCCATGCGCCGCGGGGGGTGAATCCGCGGCGCCGCCGGGGCCGCAGCTCACAGTGCGCCACGCGCCCGGGGCCGGCTCCGGCACCGCGCATGCGCCACGTGCCCGGGGCCAGGCCAGCCCTGAGCACTTGGCGGGCGCCGAGAAATGCCCCGCGGGCACCGTGTTGGGGACCACGGTATTAGATGATGAGCTTTGATGGGCCAGACCCACTTCCTCAGATCAAATAGTGGAAGAAAATAGTCACAACCATATATACCAAAGGATACAATTAAAAATTGTTATTCATGCTAAAATTCGACACTTTGCGCGGGGGTCTTAACAAAGACTGTAGTTATCTTACCGATTACAAAGATAGCTTCCCCAATTATCACCTCTAATATCATTAGCTCACAGACATTTACCTTCCCCCCCCGCATTCCCCTGCTGTTCTGAAATTTGATTTGTTCTTTTCATATGTGTGTTTTTTTTTTAATTGGAATGATGAAGGTTATTGATCCTTAACAAGGATGAACATATGGGGATAAGTTTCTAGTTAACCAAACTCTTATATATTTCCTGGCATGACAAATATATTGAGTTTCATTATGGACCAGGAAAACTGATATTATTCTGTGGTAAAGGAAGAAACAGCAGCATGTAACCAATCAGAAATCGTTCTGCTTGTTTGCAAAGACACGAATACAAGGCTGACATGTCCTGGCAAGAAATTCTCATGTCAGGAAAAGGACATTGTGCCTTTCTGTCATCTGTAAACTGGAACTAGCGTTACCTGAAAAAAGGACCAAATTCTGCTCTTATACTTGTATAAATTCACAGAGAGTTCATTAAGACCAGTAGATTTACTCCTTATTTTACCGGTGAGAGTAGCATTTAGCCCAAGTATAACATGCATTGTTTGTTTCAAACGTTTTATTTCTCACAATGTTTGAGAGACCTGCAAAAGTAAGTAGCAGCTGAAAGTAAAAATAGTTTTGTGAGAAATCACTGGTACATGACGTATGCAATAATTCAAATGATAATATGATCAGTGTAGCTAAGGTGTGGAGGAGTTTGGGTTTTTTTGGCGGGGGAGGGGTGTGTGAAAGAAGATGGGTATATATACTCTCCAATATGCACCGCTACCAGAAGTTTTCCCTAAGTAACATTCGTAGGTGACTGGCTCTGATGTCTTCTGGAGTGGTGTGCATATGCGGTGGTATTAAGGGGCCTTGCTGGTTTTCCCAACCTTCAGTTCTCTCTTACCACCAGTGGTGGTGCTGGAACCCCTCCTTACCTCAGCAAGCACTTATTTTCCAGGGTGTTTCTTCTATGTAGAGTTGTAGAGAGTTTAAGTGGTTCTTTTGTTGTCTCATGTTTGTTTTGTAGATTATTTAGGTAGTTCCCTCTGGGTATGTCTACACTACCCCGCTAGTTCGAACTAGCGGGGTAATGTAGGCATACCGCACTTGCAAATGAAGCCCGGGATTTGAATTTCCCGGGCTTCATTTGCATAAGCTGGGAGCCGCCATTTTTAAATCCCCGCTGCTTCGAACCCCGTGCAGCGCGGCTACACGGGGCTCGAACTAGGTAGTTCAGACTAGGTTCCTATTCCGAACTACCGTTACTCCTCGTGAAATGAGGTGTACCGGTAGTTCGGAATAGGCACCCTAGTCCGAACTACCTAGTTCGAGCCCCGTGTAGCCGCGCTGCACGGGGTTCGAAGCAGCGGGGATTTAAAAATGGCGGCTCCCCGCTTATGCAAATGAAGCCCGGGAAATTCAAATCCCGGGCTTCATTTGCAAGTGCAGTATGCCTACATTACCCCGCTAGTTCGAACTAGCGGGGTAGTGTAGACATACCCTCCGGGATTTCACCCAGGGATGGAGCATGTCCTCTTCCCCAGGCTTTAAGACATGTGATTGCTTTCAGAAGACTGTGCTACATAGCAACCTTCATCAAAGTTGATTTAAGTGTTTGGGAAAAGCTCACATCAGTGCTAAGTATTGCATTTGTAAGAGCTTCAAGCTGTTGCCTGATCTAATATTGTGTTCATTTCTAATTACCACCTTTAGGGTTGACAGATTCTTTGTCCCAGTATCAGGCCCAGTATTCAATTATTCTATGGTTGGGAACTCTGATGTGCACAGTTGCAACACTCACAGTATAGAAACTCTTGTATATTTACAAATATAGTTTATTAATAGTTAACACATTCACAACCCCCCCAATTTCATAAGATAGTGAATATACATCCATATTTCCATACCATATTCTTACCTCATTCCTTCTAGAACAATCTTAGGTGTTGGCCCATCATCTTTCTCATTACCTTCACCTTCCCCATCATCACCAGGGGCCATCATTCTGGCCCTTCCAAGGACTACATCTTTTTCTCCCTTTTATATGATGTTACACAGACACTGACATGTTTGATGAATATTCTGTAAGGGGTGTTTCTAATGTACAAGTGTCCTTTTCCTATAGGTCAATGTATAATTTCTCTCAACTTATTGTCATATATGTCAATTCGTTACCGTGGGCCTTTGCGGTCTTCTATCACGTGGTGTATCCTGATTACTCAGCTCAGCCTGAACCAGTTATTCTGAGACTTTTTATATAATAATGTATCTGCTGAGTCTGAGGGTATTTTTCCTACCATCCTATGTGGGTGAAAGGTCCCAGACTAAGTTCCCCTTTCCAGTCCAGGGAAGCTATAAATAAACTATGACCTGTGCGTGGGTGAAATCCGTGTCTCAACCACAGAAATCTGCTAACCTTAGCTTCTGCTGATCTTGCAAACATCCTGTTACAGTCTTTAGCAGATTTCTTGTGTTGCAGCTCTTAACTATTACCTCTATACTAAATCTACCCATTAATATATTAATGAGTTAATCTAAATCAACACAACAATATTATTAGCATGATAGGCAAGCAACTTGATAGGCTACAAAGTCCAGGAAAAAGAAGGAGCAGGATATTAGAGGGCTCCTAGTAGAGTTGGCCCTCCAAACTACTAAAGTCAGATCCAGCACTGAGCATGGCCACATTGGAATAGAGTGCGCCTCTGGCACTGCCTTCTAGACACTGGTGCTAGTCCCTGATACTGTTGACGAAGCAGCAACCTGGAAGAGGTTGTTACCCAACCTCTTGGGTAGGAGTGAATGGCAGGAGAAGTGCATAAACGCTAAAGGGCCGGTAGGTCTTCAGAGCCCAGCCAGGCACAGATGTGGCTGGCCAGAACACCCAGCCATCCAATGGACCCACCGTTGACTCCAGTTAGTGGCAAAGGTCCTCAGCTCCTAGAGGTCCCGTACACCACAGAGGCCTGCCAGTCTGTGAAAGACATACTTTTAATGGTGCCCCTGACACCTCACTGAGAATACGTCTATACTGCACACTTATTTTGAAATAAGCTATTCTGGAAGGAATACTCAGAAATAGCTTGTTTCAAAATGGCACATCTACACTACAAGGAAGCTTCAAAATTAGTCCGAGGCAGGCTTCCCTAATGTGGACGTACTACCTCAATACAGAGCCCCAGAAGGCACTAGAGAGTAGTTACTTGAATGGCCTGGGGAAGAGCTATTTTGAAATAGCAGCAATAGAGCTGCAACATTCATTAGATTAACTGATTGTAACAACTGCTATTTCAAAATAGATATTTCGGAATAGGAATTATTCCTCATGGAATGTGTGTTACAGAAGTTGGAATAAGCCATCCATTATTTCAAATTTATTTCAAAATAATGGAATTGCTGTGTAGATGCTCACATTGTTATTTTGGAATAACGACTGTTATTCCGAAATAACGCTATTATGTAGTCGAACCCTGAGGTCATCTCCAAGGGGAAATCAGCATTGGGACCTGCTCCATAGTTCCTATCAGTATGGCATTTTTCCCTAGCACTGCAGCAGTCAGTGTTGAAGCCACGGTCCCTGAGGATGCGCTTTCAACCTGCCCACAGTGACTGTAGTTCCTGGCTGTATTGGTCACCTGTGGGAGGGCACCTCTTTCCCAATGACTAGCACAGGCCTGTGCATACCAGTCTCTGGATTGGCACCAGTCTCTGGACAGGAGAAATCTTTCCCCAGTAGAGCCACGACATGACCAATCCCTAACACCAAAGCAGAGATCATCAGATCTGTGGCATCAACCAGCTGCATCCAGGCATTGCTCCTTGCCATCCCACTCTGAGTCACTGGACTCACGGTGCTGATTGCAGATCTCTAGGCATCAATCTCTGGATGCCTGTTTATGGTCTACTGAGCTCCATTACTGTGTCCCAAGGAGACATCTCCAAGACCTGGAGTCCCAGTACTGGTTTCCCTGCCAGGAGCATCATGAAAACAATATGATACCAAGCCCTCATTGGTTTCACAGTGGTCCGAAAGGTATTTGCAACTTGACGGCTTAATTATTTGCTCCATTATCTTAATGGGTAGTGAAGTTAAGCTGACTGGTCTGTAACTCCCCGGAGGCATCACTCTCGTTCTCTTCCTCCTCCTTGGAGGCACCAGGGTCCTGAAGCCTATAGCTCTCAGCTGAGCATGGGTGAGCTCTCCCGGTACCATCATCTGGTGGTAGGCCCTGATGGCCTACCATATGCCATTTCTGGAACCCCTGATGATTTCCCTCAAAGACTCTTTTGCAATGCTTTGTTTCAGGGGTATTGGAAAGGAGATCAGCTACAGTCTCTCACTCTCCCATGGGTTTGTATGTGGGGTCCGAGCAAGGTGCCCATGAGCCTCTCACAGAGTGGTGCTCCCCTCTTCCCATCCATGCATCCTCATTCTCACCTGACAAAGCAGTGAGAGGACCCTTTCAGTAAGTGCCATAGGACTATGCTGGGGCACACCAAGAACTACTGAAGAGAGAGGGAATAAGTCTGGGGTTACAAGCAGGGGAGTTGCCAGAACTCTCCAATGGCTATTTATCTTTGCTTATGAGATCATACAAGACAGTATCAAAAGCCATACTAAAATCAAGATAAAATACATCTGCTGCTTTCCTGCTTCATCCATAAGGCTTGTTACTCTGTCAAAAAAAGCTATTAGGCTGTTTTGACATTATTGTTTGAGAAATCTGTGCTGCTGTTACTTATCACCTTAGTATCTTCTAGGTGTTTGCAAATTGATGCCATAATTATTTGTGCCATCATCTTAATGGGTACTGATGTTAAACTGATTGGTCTGTAATTCCCCAGGTTGTCATTTTTATGTGTTTTCATAGATGGCCAATATATTTTCCCTTTCATCTCTCGTATCTTCCATGACTTTTCAAAGATGATTGCTAATGGCTCATATCTCCCCAGTCAGCTCTTTTGAGTATTTTAGGATGTATTTCATCAGTCCTTGGTGACTTTTATCAGTATTCCAGTCGTGTATTATCCCACCAAGCCTCTGCAATTCCGGCCATATCATACTTGTCTTTATTAACTAAAGTTATTCCTGTTTATTTTCCATACTCTTCTCATTAGTTGACAGACATGTAAAAAACTAATTAGATATCTCCCCTCATTCTCTCTTGTTTCTCCCTTATCCCAGCTATAATGGCTCATGCTTTCCTCAGATTCCAACCCTTCTCGCATAATTCCATGTTTTCGACTTACCCTTGGATTTTAGTCACCGGTCAAATCTAGTAATCCCTTCCTCTGCCACTCACACATCCGTCTTTTTAGCTATAACCCTGGGCAATGGGCATCAGAGGCTTGGGCCATGCGCCACCTGCTTGGGTGGGGAGCTGAGGTCTTGTCCATACAATGGGGGCGCGGCTACCAAAGGGGGCCTCAAGCACAAGAGGTGGGGCTGGATGCTTGTTCCCCTAGCCCTAGGTTCACCCTGTGCCCATAGCCACAGCCGTACTCACAAGATCTAAAAAATATCATCTGTGTCCTGTTTGGTCACAAGGACGATAATTGCTGTTCTAAGGTCATAGTGGGATAAAAAGGCCTTTTTTTTTAACAAAAATGGGATATATAGTCAGGAATCCACAGTAAGTAGGAACTAATCTATGATATTTTATATTGTAAAGTAGTTCACCTCAACTGAGCTGTGATTAATCCTTCCATGTTGATTGTGGCTAAGGTTGTTACAGTAATGTTGGCCTATTTTATTTTGAATTATTTTAGATGCTGATAACAGTTTAATAGACCCTACATATTGAGAGGCTATTTTCATCCCACTGCTGTTTCCACACACAAGTGTAAAATAAGAAAGTGCAGTGAAGCTAATGGAGCTTGATTGATCTAAAATTGGTGTAAATGAAAGGAGAATAAGGCTCAGTGTATTTAAAATTCGATGTTGTTCTGATGATTTAATCAGGTTATGTAACAACTGTGCAATACTCTAATATACAGACTCTCTGACTTGGTTATGAATGGTTCTTTTGATCAGCAGTGTGGGCAATACAAATCTGAACAGTATGTGAAACTTGTTCAAATTATTAAATTGCATGGTAAGATATTAGCCATATATACTTTTCTCACAATAGCATAATTTAACTAAAAAATCAAAGAATTAGATTTCTATGTCACTTCTTAGGATTCCTAGGAATGCAAATTCAGATAATTGTAATGATCAATCTTTTACTGGTATGTTAATTTCTTAATGTATTCAAATTTGTAAGCAGCAGAATTTTCCCAATTCTAAAGACTGGAAACTTAATTCTCTTTTTATGTATTAATTGTAGAAATTTACTTTTGGCATTTGACAAAGGGACATAATTGCTATGCTTCGATACTATTCAAGACATGGATAAATAATAAGCAATTCATAGTAACTGGAAACATAATTAAGGTATTATACAAAACATGTAGCCTCCTTGTGCAAATGTCTTGATAGCCTATAAAAAGTACCAGTGAGTCTTTAGAGCGTATATGATCAAAATATTCTTGACATGTACTTAAAACATTTAGAAGAAATTAGATGCTGGAAATATACAATTTTTTTCTCCTTCAAAGACATACATGTAGTTAACACTACTGACTAGTTAGGCCTCTTTATTTTTCTGTCGTGCAGATAAACAACCCTATGACACTTTTGGCATTTTGAAAAAGTTCTCCTTGTCATGGTCTGGATATATTTTCTTCTTATATATACTCTTAACTGTCATCATTTATTGAAAGAAAGAACCATAATTTTTGAAATAGTCTTTCATAGGAAAGTATACAACCACATATTATTTTTATATAATTTAGCTCTGCTAGCACTAGGGATTAATTGTGAAATATAGGCAGTGTAGTTTTTTCCTTATGTCATGTCTTTGGGAGTTGTCCAATTACTTACACTATTAGAGGTGTGCACATAAATACAGGTATGTAATAATGAAATGGTATTACTCACAAGTGCTACAAAATATTTATATTCTACTGAAAGGTATTCTGGAATGTGTCAGTGAGTTTATAAAATATTATTTGAACCATTTTGTCTTGATTGGCTTATAAAGCTAGGATCCTGCAGTAACAATGAGCTAAAGGAAGAGGGATATTACCTAAAAATAGCTTCCTCTACAGATGACTGTGACTTTGATTTTAAGTTCCAGGTTCTAGGCAATGAGCAAGGGCACTGAATTATTTTTGAAAGCTAGGAATCTTCCCTTTCCAGTGTTAAAAAGTTCCCATTTTTAATCCTTATGACATCTGACTTTTCTGCATTTTTCCCCTGCACTCTCTTCTTTCAGTCTTTGTTCTTCCTTCAGTTTCTCCTCTGTCTTTCCTATCAATTCATTCCTTCCTTTTCTGTTATCCATGCCTTCCTCTCATTCCATATCACCTCAGTTTCAGGCAATGGAAAAAATGACAAACCAGCAGAGTAAAATAAATGTTTAGCATTTAGAATAAAAGTTGCTTTTTGACTTGAATATATTGCAAAGTAATTACATAATGTTTAGTGTCAGAACAATATTTGTTCGAAGGAAATTTGAGCCTTAGTTTCTAGCAGAACTATCCACTTATGAAACTAGCAGTGGGAAAATTTTTCTGTGATATTGGGCGTAACACATGATTTCTAGCTGCTTTTTCAGACTCAAGCCTCAGATCCATAGCTGTGAAAACATGTTGTCCAAGAGTTTGCTCTTTATGTCAGTGAATGAGGCAAGGTTTGTTATTGGACAAATTGTGGTTGGTGAAAAAGACAAGCTTTCAAGCTGCACAGAATCATCTTCAGGTTGAGTAGGACATTAAGAGTTGTAGGGTTTGATTCCTCTAGCACTTATCCTATTTTACATTTGTGATTTTCCTGATTTGAGCAGAATTATTTCTGATATACACCACTGTAAAAGAGAAGAATTATTATCACTTGGCACATCTTTTCACACGTAACGAAGAAAGCAGGAAACATAACACAGCTTATAACAAGAAATGGCAGAGTATAGAAGTTTATTTAAAACACATTATTGGAGCTTTTGAAAAGGAAAGGGGTTATTTTTTTACATTGATTATGTAAGGATCGGTCTTGCTGTCAAATATAGGGGTACAGCAACCATTGATGCCAATGAAATTGTGCCCGTTTGTAAGGTTGCAATAAGCTAGTTTGCTTGAATAGTGAGGACTGAATATTCATTCCAAACTGTTTGCACTCCATCCTTAGAATAAATATTTTGGGGGAAATTTCAAATGCATTTAAATAATGAATAATCAGTGATATTCCACAAAGAGAAAAAGAAACTATGTCCAACAGATTGAATATGCATTATGAATTATTTAATCAGCTCCAGTGTTTGGTTTATGGGCCTGATTCCTAGTGATAGCTATTGTGTGTTCAAAAATGTCATGCCCTCTTGGTTAGTTGGTAAATTGTGTTACTATCAATTATTAGGGGTTGACTTTCTTCCTGGAAATTGTATACACACACAAAATAAGTGATCCTCAAGGGTATGTCTAGACTACATGGCTCCGTTTACTTGACGTAGGAAAATGAAGCTGTGATTTAAATAATCGCCGCTTCATTACATCAAAATGGCTGACTCTGTGCTGATCAGCTGTTTGGCAGCACAGTGTGGCGGCCATTTTGATGTAAATGAAGCTGTGGTTATTTAAATCACCGCTTTATTTTCCTATGTCTAGTAAACTCATCTACATGGCTCTGTTGACGGAGCCATGTAGTCTAAACATACCCTAAGGCTGTGTCTAGACTGGCAAGTTTTTCCGCAAAATCATCTGCTTTTGCGGAAAAACTTGCCAGCTGTCTACACTGGCCGCTTGAATTTCCGCAAAAGCACTGACGATCTCATGTAAGATTGTCAGTGCTTTTGAGGAAAAACTATGCTGCTCCCGTTCGGGCAAAAGTCTTTTTCCAAAAGACTTCTGCGCAAAAGGGCCAGTGTAGATAGCAGAGATTTCTTTTCCGCAAAAAAGCCCCGATCGCGAAAATGGCGATCGGGGCTTTTTTGCGGAAAAGCGCGTCTAGATTGGCCACGGACGCTTTTCCGCAAAAAGTGCTTTTGCGGAAAAGCGTCCGTGGCCAATCTAGACGCTCTTTTCCAAAAATGCTTTTAATGGAAAACTTTTCCATTAAAAGCATTTCCGGAAAATCATGCCAGTGTAGACGTAGCCTAACTGTCTTGAACTACGTGGGTATTCAAAGTGACTCCAAAAGTCCAGCATAGATAGTGATTTATTGTGTATGGTATTTTTAATGGAAGCCTTCACTATAGTATAGCTTTATTACCATTGCTCACCAGAATGGTACAGGTATGCAGTTTCATTTGACAGGAAAGATATAGAGGGTTTCTTTTTCATTCCCAGTTTATGGTTGTTGTTGGGGTTTTTTTTCTGCATGTTAGGCTCCTTTACTCAAGTCTGTTTTCACATTCCACCCACTTCTTCTTATCCAGGCACGAAGAGTAAGGATCTCCAAAATATTTTCATTTGCTTTCTACATTATTCCTTTTAAAATGCAAGAGGCCATCTTGCATGTGCAAGTCTCTCTTTTCTAGAACCTGGCAGTTTGATAGTTTTCCAAGAAAGAAATATAGTCAAAAACTTCTTCAGATTTCTGTTTACATTGTATAAATTAATATTTTTATAGAGAAGGTCTCCTGTTACTTACAAAAATCTGAAAACTGAAGGAGGAGCAGTCATTTATTAAATGATTATGCAATTCCAGATGATGTTGCAACTATAAAGAAGGACAGATACAGCTGTTTTCCTCTTCTTCTTAATTCAGTTGAATTAACCGCTTGTTTAATGTTACTGCCATTATTATGCAGCCTAGGCTGGCTACTGTATGCTATTGCTGCTGGAACGTAAGTATCACTCCTTCAGCAAACTTTTCTATATTTACGCTCTGATATCCAGTCCACTTGTTCCTGGGTACAAAGACTGTAGGGCATGATATCATTACTTAAGGTAAATTATGTATTTCATCACTCTAGAGCAGAGTTTCTTAAACTTTTTGAGCCCATGGAACACCAAACAATATTTTTTTTTATGCGGAACACATATGAACATTTTCTTTAAAAAATTGTCAGACAAAAAAAGACAAAAACAAACAAAGACAAGGTTGCAGCACACCTGCGAGTTGTTCATGGAACACCAGTGTTCCACAGAATATAGTTTAAGAAACACTGCCCTAGAGTATGTCCTCTTGCACATTCTGAGGATTTTCTTTACAACTTATTAACCTGAGAGTAGGGAATTCCAACTTATGCTAAGTGGCATTGTTAGTTATTGGAAGGAGCGTTAGGTTATATAAATAATTGTTTAAATCATGGGTGGGGAACCTTTCCCGGATTGGGGCCACTGACCCACAGAAAAATCAGTTGGGGGCCACATCAGAGCCTTCAGGGGGAGGAGAGGGCCTGGGCTAGTAGATTTTGTGTGCTCTAGCCCGCAGGGGGGCAGAGAGATGGCTGGAGCACCAGCTTGGGCTCCCCAGTGCTGGGGGGGGGAGGGAAGTCCCAAGCCTTGGGGGGCCAGATCCAGGCAAGCCGGGGGCCACATCCAGCCTCCAGGTGCTAAGTTCCCCAGCCCTGAGTTAAATCAATGCTTAAAGTTTCTTTCCTTGTGTCAGTGAGGTTTTGATCTTTTGATCTATAAGAATGCCTATTCTCTCTGTGCCAGATTTAGTGATAGTTAAATAAAGCACCTTGTGTTCATCTGAAGGCCTTGTTTAAGCCTACTATAGTACACAAAGGCTACGTCTAGACTAGCATGATTTTCCGGAAATGCTTTTAAAGAAAAAGTTTTCCATTAAAAGCATTTTCGGAAAAGAGAGTCTAGATTGGCCACGGATGCTTTTCCGCAAAAGCACTTTTTGTGGAAAAGCGTCCGTGTCAATCTAGACGTGGTTTGCGCAAGAAAGCCCCAATCGCCATTTTCGCCATCGGGGTATTTTGAGCAAAACAGTTTTTAGCTGTCTACACTGGCCCTCTTGCGCAAAAACATTTCCGGAAAAGGGCTTTTGCCCGAACGGGAACATCAAAGCATTTGCGCAAGAAGCACTGATTTTGGACAGTAGAACGTCAATGCTTTGCGCAAAATCAAGTGGCCAGTGTAGACAGCTGGCAAGCTTTTGAGCAAAAGCGACTGCTTTTGCAGAAAAACTTGCCAGTCTAGACACAACCAAAGGGTTTATATGATTGTGGGGGAAGTCAAGAGCATTGTGGGATCCACAATCACCTCCCTGCCTTCCAAACCACTCAAAGAATCTTCTGCTTTTGGAAGTGGGTTTTGCCCACAAAAGCTCATGATACAGTACCTACATTTGTTAGTCTCTGAGGTGCCACAGGGACTACTATATTACTATTATTTAAAGTTAAACTAATATGGCTACCCCTCGGAGACTTCTGCCTTTAGGTCTGTCTTGTTAAACGACATTGACAGAATTTTCAAAGAGGTAGCAACTTTATATATATACTTTAATCTGTCCTTATTGACTTCTGCTATCAGCTAGTGGTGGTTTTCTGCTAGCTGAGTAATTAGTGCTATGCCTTTTCTCATGCATTGGCCATAAATGGTTTTCCTTTTTTCATGTTTATATATTGGTGCTCTGATTTAGTTGATGATGTTGTTCAGTTGTATGGTCAGTCTTGTATATACTTCTGTTTGACTCTTCAACTTTGTGAAGAATTTTAAAGTTTCTCAGGGGGTTGTATGGATTAAAAAAAACTCAGTAAAATATTTTTTTCACATAAACTGCAGTAATGAGATTTCTTTGACTTGTTGATCGAATGAAATAATGTTGCTAATAAACAAGCATGTACATCAGTATAATCTTATAGCTGCTTCAGAGGAATTTTGGAGAGTAATGTTCAATTTTAATGCATAATAAATCCTACAAGGGGGGGGAGAGTAAATAATCTTTTGTACAAATAATATATTATCAAGATTAACAGACGTTGTAAATAAAAAGAAACTGAAAAAGTAATAGCATTGATAAAAGATCAGTCACACATACAAAGACCAAAAATTCAATAAAAAATAAGCTACCCCACTGATGAATTTGTTTTAGAAGTCCTTTGTATGTTTTCTAACATTTGACATAGCACTTCATAATTACATAGTATTGCTGGTTTTTCAAAATTACTCCGAATATCTGTTTCACAAATTTACTACCCTAGAAGTCTAGTTAAGCAGACTAGTTGAGTCCTTTTTATAGAACAAACTTTCTACTGTGTTTCTCTTAGAAATGGCTGTTACACTTAATCAAAATATTGCTTTTCATCATTGTTGTTAATAATTTCTATTTGAGATATAGATGGAACTTTCTGGCAAAACTCTTCTGAGCTTGCTTATTACTGAAAATGTACACTCCAAACTAGTCAGATTTATTGACATATCAGATTTACCATGCATGACAAAAAGGTTTTTAATAGCAGTGTTTCTTAAACTTTTTAAAACTGGGGAATACCAAACAATTTTTTTTTTTTTTGAGGAACATCAAAGATTTTTTTTGTTGAGCAGAAAAAAAGTTGCCTGCCCGTTTAAGGGTGGCCATTTTGAACTCTGTTGTTCTCCACAGAACACCTGTGTACCACGGATCACAGTTTAAGAAATGCTGGTTTATAGTGTCCTCTCTTATAGTCCATAGTTCTACTTTTCCAGTATTTTCCATCTAGGGATCCAATTCTCTATTATACAAGCAAATTCACCACTGAATCAAGCTCCCTCCCCTTCGTGGAATTTGAAACTCCGTCGGTTATAGAACATGCTGGAGGTCTCTGGCTTTAGTAATTTATCAGTCAATCCTGCAAAGTGTTCAGCTCTCTGGCCTGATACAGAAAAACACCCACTTAATTCCAACATTTTACAGGACTGAAACTTTGTAGGCTAGTCTAACTCCCATCTAAGTCTGTGGGATTCTCTGTATTACTTTAAGGAGAATTGATTCAGACCCTTAAAAATAAATGCTTTGTGACCTCCTCTGGTAGCCACATCTGGATTTGCCATTTCAATCTTCTGCCAGCAACTCTGTTTAGCTGCCTTGTTTACTTCCTCTGTTTTGTCATTCCTGTATCTAAAATCAGACACTGTACAAGGAGGAGATGACACAGCTTGGGAATCAGATTCATAGAATACTAGAACTGGGGGGGACCTTGAGGGATCATCAAGTCCAGTCCCCTGCCCTCACAGCAGGACCAAGCACCATCTAGATATCCCTGATAGATGTCTATCCAAACTGCTCTTAAGTATCTCCAGTAATGGAGATTTCACAAACTCCCTAGGCAATTTATTCCAGTGTTTAACCACTCTGATGGTTAAGAAGTTTGTCCTAATGTCCAACCTAAATCTCTCTTGCTGCAATTTAAGCCCATTGCTTCTCATAGGCAAAGGAGAACAATTTTTCTCCCTCCTCCTTGTTATACCCTTTTCGATACTTGAAAACTGCTATCATATCCCCTCTGTGTCTTCTCATTTCTAAACTAAACGAGCCCAGCTCTTTCTGACTTCCCTCACAGGTCATGTTTTCTAGGCCTTTAATCATTTTTGATGCTCTTCTCTGTACCTTCTCTAATTTCTCCACATTTTTCTTGAAATGTGGTGCCCAAAACTGGGGTACGGTGCCCAACTGATGCCTAATCAGTGCAGAGTAGAGCGGAAGAATGACTTCATGTGTCTTGCTCACAACACTCCTATTAATGCATCCCAGAATCATGTTTGCTTTTTTTGCAACAGTGTCACACTGTTGACTCATATTTAGCTGGTGGCCCACTATGACCCCTAGATCCCTTTCTGCAGTACTCCTTCCTAGACATTCACTTCCCACTCTGTATGTGCGAAATTGATTGTTCCTTTCTAAGTGGAGTACAGGTTGTACGTCCCTTAACTGAGACTTTGTGGTCTAGCCACATCAATTATCCCGCAGGACCACAGATGTACCAGGACTCTGGTCCAGGAACAAGGAGGTTGGGCTGCTGGACAGGAGCGAGGGAGGAGAGGTGTGACTCAGCCAGGAGCCCTGTGTTGAGGGAGGGTGGTGCAGCAGGGAGTTCTGGCAACTGCTGCTGGGCAGTAATGGGGTTCTGGCAGTGGCAGTAGAGTCCCAGCAGCCGTGGAGCCTCATTGTAAAAGCCATGGCAACTGTGGAGCTCTGGCAGTCTGTAATCGCATGCACCTCCTGTGCTCCCCAATTTCCCTCTTCCAATAAGAGACCGTACGTAGTCCACCGTCTACTACACCACTTTTAATAAGTGCACCCACCCCCCACGCCGATCCCTGCCAAAAGTATCATTTGACAAGTTTCGGGCCTTTGAATGCCCTGTCTGAGTATCGCTCCGTGGAGTGGAGGGTAGGGGGACCCGGCCTCATCCTCACGACCGGGTCCCGGCCCAGGGCCCTAAAAGGAAGAGAACAGCCGCACTCTCTCCCTTACAGTCGGCAGGGCGACCGCCCGTAACACGCCGACTCAGGGGCTTCCATTGCCTTTTCCTAGGGCCACTTCCTACCCTCCGCCGGTGTTCTCGGTGCTGGGATGGGAGATCCCTGCTTCCCGGCACCTTCCCGCGCGTGCCCCTTAGTCCTCCGCCTCCGGCTGCTCTGAACCTCCTTCCCTGCCTCTGCCCGCCGGCCGCCTTTTAATGTTGATGGCGCAATGCCCCCAAACACTCCTGCCCCACCCTCTGGCACCCTGCGGGGCGCGCCGAGTGGCGTCATCGCCCGGCGCACACATGGCTACGGCTGTGGCATCCTCCCTGGCTCCCTGGCCGGGCTTTTGCGGCACAGCCCCGCCCCTCCCCGGTGACTGGGAGGCCGGTGGGGTACTAGTGCTGAGCCCCGGTGCTCCATCACACAGCCCTAGCTGGCAAGGCAGATTCAGAGCCCCAACAGCCGCATGAGCCACAGAACCCTGGCAGCCATGGAGCTCCATCCTGGGGAGCCATGGCTAGGCAGGCAGCAGCCGGACTTGGCTGGAATCCTAGCCGGGGGCAGCATGGGCAATGTTTGGAGGTTCATCCTCTCTTCTGGCAAATCCCCTTGTCTGGGACCAGTCAGATTCTGAGAGTGCCAGACAAGGGAAGTAAAACTTGTACTTTGCATTTGTCCTTATTAAACTTCATCCTATTTGCCTCTGACCATTTCTCTGGTTTGTTCAGATCATTTTCAATTATGGCCCTATCTCCCAAAGCACTTGCAACCCCTTCCAGCTTGGCATCATCTGCAAACATAACAAGTGTACAGGCAGTCCCCGAGTTACGCGGATCCGACTTATGTCGGATCCGCAGATACGAACGGGGATTTCTCGCCCCGGAGAACTAGAGCAGCGGGACGCCTGGTCCCGCCGCCCGCCTTCTCCGGGGCGAGAAAAGCTGCTCCCTGTCTCCCTGGTCTGCTGGCAGAGCCAGCAGACCAGGGAGATGGGAGCAAAGCGGCGGAGCACCGGGGGCCGGACCCGCGGCCGCTTCCAGATCAGCTGGAAGCGGCGCGGGTCCGGCCGGGTGCTCCGCCGCTCTGTTCAGCGTCTCCCTGGTCTGCAGACCAGGGAGACGCTGAACAGAGCGGCGGAGCACCCGGCTGGACCCGCGCCACTTCCAGATCAGCTGGAAGCGGCGCAGGTCCGGCCCCGGGTGCTCCGCCGCTTTGTTCAGCGTCTCCCTGGTCTGCAGACCAGGAAGACACTGAACAGAGCGGCGGAGCACCCGGCTGGACCCGCGCCGCTTCCAGATCAGCTGGAAGCGGCGCGGGTCCGGCCCCAGGGAGACGCTGAGACCAGGGAGACGCTGAGCAGAGCGGCGGAGGACCCGGGCCGGACCCGCAGCGCTTTCAGCTGATCTGGAAGCGCCACGGGGCGGCTCGGGTCTTCCGCAGCTTTGCTCCACGTCTCCCTGGTCTGCTGGGGGGGGGGGACGCAGCTAGTGCCCCCCCAGCAGACCAGGGAGACGTGGAGCAAAGCCGGGGGCCTGTGGAAGAGCAGGTGGGGCACTGCTGGTTGGTCCCGCAGCACCGCTCCTTGGCGCTACTGGACCAACCCAGCAGCACCCCAGCTGCTCTGCTCCAGGCATCCTGATTCAGCTGCTGATCAGTTTCATCAGTGGCTGAATCAGGATGCCTGGGGCAGAGCAGCTGGGGTGCTGCTGGGTTGGTCCAGTAGCTCCAAGGAGCGTCCGCGCTACTGGACCAAGCCAGCAGCACCCGAGCTGCTCTGCCCCAGGCGTCCCAAAGTCAGGCGCTGCTGAAACTGACCAGCGGCTTACTACAGGAAGCCCGAGGCAGAGTTGCTCTGCCCTGGGCTTCCTGGAATCAGCTGTTGATCAGTTTCAGCAGCAGCTGACTTGGGGACGTCTGGTGTTCTTACCTTGAATCTGTATGTAAGTGGAACTGGTGTCCAGATTCAGCGGCTGTTGAAACTGATCAGTTTCAGGAGCGGCTGATGCCAGTTCTGACTTACATACAGATTCAACTTAAGAACAAACCTACAGTCCCTATCTTGTACGTAACCCGGGGACTGCCTGTACTCTCTATGCCATCATCTAAATCTTTGATGAAGATATTGAACATGACTGGTTCCAAAACAGACCCCTGTAGAACCCACCATGCCCTTGTAGCATGATTGTGAACTGTTAATAACTACTCTCTGGCTGTGTCTAGCCTGGCAAGTTTTTCCACACAATCAGCTGCTTTTGCGGAAAAACTTGCCAGCTGTCTACACTGGCTGTTTGAATTTCCGCAAGAACACTGACTTCCTACTGTAAGAAATCAGAACAAATTAGTAAATCAACTTAGCAGGGTCGTCTTCAACCACTACGAGTGGTCCATTCACCCAGTGGTCCTAAAAGTCATCTTTGAGAAGTGGTGAACTCCCCCAAAAGATCTCTTTGCTTTGAAGCATAATAGGAAGTAACTCTAATTGTGCTCTTTCCCACACCATGATCCCGGATCTCTTAGAGTCGTCATTCTCTTACAGATGGGCCATCTCATCTACATGATTCCATCTATTCCTCTCTTACACAACCACATATGATTACAAGGGGCACTTAAAGCCAAACCAATGGCTACCACTAAATCACAGAATCATAGAATACTAGCACTGGAAGGGACCTCGAGAGATCATCAAATTCAGTCCCCTGCCCTCATAATAGAACCAAGCACCATCTAGATCATCCCTGATAGATGTTTACCTAACTTGCTCTTAAATATCTCAAGCTCCCTAGGGAAAAACTGTCTGGCACTTGTGCTCAGGGCAAGCACAAACCTTTGTTTAAGTGGATATAGGCAACACAGGTTAGTAATTTTTTTTACCCTGGATCATCACATCAAATCTCTGGAGAGAGAAACACATGAAAACTGCTCTCAGCACTTTCCTATTAACTCCAAGTATTCTGAATATGTGTCCCTAATGCCTCAAGCTCACAAGTTTCCTATATGTGATCTATTGGAAACAGTTTTATCATAAAGAGAGATTCCACAAGATGAATTCTAAATTATTTTTTACAAAACAGCAATTGTTTTCTTTTGTATTCTCTCTAGCTAGAGTTTGTGCACCCTAACTACCTCAT
This sequence comes from Pelodiscus sinensis, assembly GCF_052426305.1. Lineage (NCBI taxonomy): Eukaryota > Metazoa > Chordata > Testudines > Trionychidae > Pelodiscus > Pelodiscus sinensis. The sequence goes on along the minus strand of NC_143064.1, from coordinate 18,019,405 downwards.
ATTCCACCTACATCTGTGATTTGTCAAGGAATCTCAATGTATTATTTATTAATGAGACACAGATAACTCAAACCTTTCCATGATAGGTATTATGATATCCCATGTGTGAGGCATCTTTTGGATGAGATTTATAAAAAAAAAAGTAAGTGTTTGCTTAGCTTGAACAAATAAGGTTGAACATGACTTTTTTTAACAACAGGGTTCACCTGGTGGCTCCGCTGTGAATGTACATCTGGAATATATCTACTGTCTTTGGCTGAACAGATTAAATTTGTCCTTGTGTAACAGAAACCAAATAATAACCCATTCTAGAGCTACTGTACAAGCATAGTTTAATAGTTTTTATAGTTCAAGTAGTTGATTAATACAATTTCTTCTCAATACATTTTATCCAAATTGTTGGAAAATCTAGTAGTGATGTTACAGAGGAATAAGAAATTTAAGCAAGATTCCCCCCCCCCCATAAAATAATTCAAACTATAAAAATTACAATGCAGAATAATTTTAAAATTGATTTCGCAGATATAAAATAACTTAGCATTATAAATTGGAAATGTAAAGTGACATATGCATTATTTTAACACTATAGTCACTCCCTAGTTGAAGTGTTTGTTGTTACAAACAAGAAATGCAAAATCAAGCATTTCCATCAGACTGAATTAACATATTTAAACTTCTATATGGTTGACCTTCAAGTGTGAGTTGCTTTTGTTAAATCTTGTGATAAATTATTTGAGTATTTGTACAGAAGTTATAGTGTAAAAGTGGTTAGAATTCTTTTGAGGGCATTTTCGTCTTGCATTTCGTGACCAAATTGAACCTTCTGATGGCTGACTCCTTAAAACTAGTTTGAGGAGAAAAAATTGAGTGACAATCGTTATCCCCAGCTGCCTAATCAAATGTAGCAGATGTGCCAAGTTGTCTTTCATATTCTTTCACTGATGTTGGGTTGACAAGTGGATGTAATATGATGTGAATGAGAGAACTGAAGGGCATTTAGCTTTTGGATACTCTTCTTTTAAAAATGAATGGAAAAGACCCTATTAGATCAGGGTTTCACATTGACATGACTCATTCTGCACTGCTGCCACCGAATAAAGGAACTGTGCTGTACCCATGTATGGATGCCCTTGAATGTATACACTAGGGCTGTGTCTACACTGCACCCCTTTTCTGGAAAAGGGATGCAGATTAGACACTTCGGAATTGCAAATCCGCGGGGGATTTAAATATCCCCCGCGGCATTTGCATTTACATGGCTGCCGCTTTTTTCTGGCTTGGGGATAAGCCGGAGAAAAGCGCCAGTCTAGACGCGATTCTCCGGAAAATAAGCCCTTTTCCAGAGGATTTCTTATTCCTACTTTCAAGGAATTTCTGTCTGACGGACATTGAATTTCTTCTCTGAGGCACTTGAATTTCTTCTCTGAGGGACTTGAATTTCTGTCGCTGACATTTCAGGTGAGTGGCCTAACTCAAAATTCCATCCTTCATATGGGAAACCTAAATAACCTTTTTTTAAAAAAAGGTTAATTGAAAAAAATTCCAGATCAACTCAACTTGGGGATAAGCCGGAGAAAAGCGCCAGTCTAGATGCGATTCTCCGGAAAATAAGCCCTTTTCCGGAGGATTTCTTATTCCTACTTTCAAGGAATTTCTGTCTGATGGACATTGAATTTCTTCTCTGAGGCACTTGAATTTCTTCTCTGAGGGACTTGAATTTCTGTCACCGACATTTCAGGTGAGTGGCCTAACTCAAAATTCCATTCAAGTAGGAATAAGAAATCCTCCGGAAAAGGGCTTATTTTCCGGAGAATTGCGTCTAGACTGGCGCTTTTCTCCGGCTTATCCCCAAGCCGGAAAAAAGCGGCAGCCATGTAAATGCAAATGCTGTGGGGGATATTTAAATCCCCCGCAGATTTGCAATTCCGACTCATCTCATTAGCATCCCTTTTCTGGAAAGGGATGCCAATGTAGACGTAGCCAAAAAGTAAGCTTTTAAAATATGAGTTACCGCCTGGAAATTTGGCGTCATGGGCAGTAGGATATAAATAGAAAGCAGCCAGATGTAGTCTGCAGGCCAGATCAAAGTGCTAGGCAGACCGGATCTGGCCCCCGGGCCACATCTTGCCCAGTTTTGCCGGTAAGAGTAAGTCTGAGGTCTGACACAGGGTTCTCAAAGTACAAAGACATGCTACACAGGTATCTGTCAAACACAAGCAGTTTATTTTCTGACATCTATCATCTGTGCCCCTTAACAAAAAAAACAACATGATAGGAAGCAGCATTGTTACATCCTTTCTGCTAGCTGGGGAACCCTGTTTCGGCTGCGGATGAAGTGGGAGACTGTCTCAGCTTCCAAGGCTCCGGTACCCAAAGCCCATCGGTGATGTCCAAATTGCTGTGCTCTTGTGCAGCTTTAAATACAGTGTGTCTACCTTGTTTGGCAGTTTGGAAGTTTCCGGGGGTTACTCATCGCTTCTTACAATATGGTTCAGCTGTACTGCTTGTTCTTTGACTTTGTTTCCATGATCAGTACATTTAGGTAAAGAAGATTATGTTCCACCCTTATCTACAATTAGTTCTTGCTACAATGGTATATGTTCCTAGAGGCTTGCTTCAGGCTCATCAGTGGAAGGGAAAGGGGAGGGATGGAAAATAGGGGGGGATGCAGACCACCCCTATACTTCACACATACAGAGTTCTTCTGCAATTGACCCCTACACCCAGCCCTGCTATAGAATCTCTCTCTCTTTTGAGTATTTTGTTCTAAATGCAACACAACTCCACCAGAAGAGACTTAGAGAGAGATTGACTTGATAGCCCTGTGGGTGCAACACACAGTCAAAGCAGGGTTTTGATTGTAGGCTTCTTACATCCCAGGTGAGTGCCTTACCTATTGGGCTATTGGCTGTTCTAGTGTAGTGTTCTTCTGTTCTTTATTTTTATTTTATTTTATGTTTTACAAAAAAAAAAAGAAAGGTCCCTGCTTTTGTTCTGATGCAGAAAGAAAACAGATCTTAATAGTAAATCTTAAATGAACCAAACTGTTCCATAGAATCTCTATGGATAGTAATTCCATGCTTTAATAATATGAATATAGCAGTAGGGATATATTATTGACAACCTGACCAGGATGGTGGTAGTGACTGTGAAATGCCAAGAGAGATTTAGACAGGCTATACAAATAAAAAACTCAGTAATAATGGGGGATTTCAACTATCCCTGTATTGACTGGGTACATGTCACCTGAGGACGGAATGCAGAGAGAAAGTTTCTTGATATTTTAAATGACTGCTTCCTGGAGCAACTGGTTTTGGAACCCACAAGAGGAGAGAAACGTTTTTACTATAGATTAACATTTGTTTTATTTCACAGAAAGAGAAACTAGGAATTAAACCTGTAACCAGTCCTTTGATTTCTAGGGAGTCTGATTGGATAGATAAAGGATTTTCTTCCTACCCTGCCCTTTCTCATCCAAGCCCACCCCTGTGCATTCTAAAGCCCTACCATTATGGCTGCACAATTATAAAGAATAAAACACAAATTAGATCTGCTATTCACGTACAATCTTCCCCCAAAACAAAAACAGTCCAAAGCTGAATAAAATAAATGCTTGCATTGTGCCTTGAAGGTTGGTTTACTTTGGCTCTGACAGCATGCCAAGGGGAGTGATTTCCAAAGGCAGGTGTTCCTAAACTAAGAGGGAGAGTAGCTACTATTGTTGGAGGGCTCAGTAGCTTTGCAGGTTGACAGCAGAAATCTCCCAGCTGATCTTAACTACTCTGACAGGTTATTGGGTGATGGGTTATATCTCCATTATTTAATTAGTTAACTATTTTCATTATGCTACCATGGTAGATTTCCAAGGTTTTTGTTTGTGTTCCTTCCAGCAAAAGATAAATTGTGTCTCACAAATTTATCATTTAGTAAACAGAGTTTGCTGAAGTGTACATTAGAAATGAGTCCAATTAAAAAACTTATCCAGAACATCCTTGCTTTGGGTGAGTTTGTCTCTACATACTTGGACTCATCTCTATTACAAATTTTGTTGCTAGTATTTTTCTGTAATTTTATATTTACAATATACATTCATGCCTAGAATGTTGGTGCATGTAAACTTTGTGAATGAGAGAAGATAACTGATTCTGGGTCAAGCTCTGTTCTCACTTACACTGGGTCAAATCAGCAATTAACTCCTTTAGGGCAAATTCATTAAAGATGACTGGAGGGGGGGCGGGGCGATAAATTATACCTTCTTCTCTGGCTTGGCTATCTGCCCTCCAGTCAGTTCGCTATGAAAGAAAGTGGGAGTAACACTGCTTTCCTTTAAAGCAGCTTTAAATTGAGGTTGGGTCTCCATCCCTACTAATGGACGCTGATAAGAGTACATATGAAGTCACTTCATGACTCCTGTTTTGTCAGTGCTGTTTTTTCTGCTGTGGGGTCCCCAGCAATTCACCCAGAGGAGGAGGTGTGAGACATATTTCTACCATTACTATGTCTGCAACAGACTTCCCCACCAGTAATATTCATTATGTGTGCACTGGACCAGAGTATCAAAATGTGTGTGTGTGTGTATGGAATTAGTGTGTATATATTACTCTACATTTACACCAGTGCGAATGAAATCTTAATTTTGACTCCTGACTTGTAAATGTGGCATCATCTGTTGATGAACTGATAAAAATTTAACACCAAAGATGTCCATATAATATAAAAGTTAACTTTAATATTGTGTACACTATATTTACACTGATTTGACTTAGAAGAGAATTTGGCTCTTAACACATAGTTTATTACATTGGACTATACTTGAAAGTAAAGGAGAGAAATTCAAAAACCTTTTAGAACACCTATATTTTTCAACATGTAGGCTCAAAATGTACGTTTCAGTTTAGCAGCTACTATATTAAAATCTAAATTGGTGGGAGAAACTGGCTTTCTTTTTTTCACCTTAAGGCCTATTAGAAATTTCTGCAGTTACAGACTTAATTTTTCCTCTCAATTAATGAGTTATGCTGCTTTAATTTTGTTAAAAATTGTCCACACAAAAAATTCATAAAGATAAAATTATGATTGCAGGCCCATAATGGTAGTTTGAGTATATCTTTAAAGAATGTTAAAATTTATAATCTAAATAAATCCTGATAACCAACAAAATAGAAATTAAGGTTTAACTTCTCAAATAAGACATTGACTCTCTCACAAACAACTTTGGCCTTTTAGAGTTGCAGCTGTACGGTATTCACAGAATGAAGTTGAAAGTACTACATTACTTATTTTCTGTAATTAGTCTGAAGGAATTATATTCATTTAAGTATATTTCAAGAAGAAAAGTCTCATAATAGAGGGATAGAGCAATCTGCCATGGAAAACTTGATTTATGGGTCATCAGTACAAATTTTTATTTTTAAAAAATACAAACATAAGGAAGTTCATAGGCTATGGCTATGGTATATTTAATTTAGAAAAGACAAATGGCTCCATAATCTATTGATTTCTTAAAATGTAACGTAGCCATATATCTATGGTACAAATGTTGTTGTTGAAAAATGGCTTTAAAACAAAGATTCCTGTAAAATTGTAGAAGGAAGGGCTAATATTGCTTTAGTAATAACTTACATTAAAGAAAGACAACATGCATTCAGTAACTGAAAAATGCCTGCAACCTTAACTTCACCTTAAAGTTTTTGTGTGGGGAATATATTTAAATAAAAATGGTTCAAAGGATTGATGGAGGAAAGGCCCATTTCTGCAAATGCTAAGAGACAAGTGGGGAGTCCTTGTCCAGTAGATAATAGGAGCTTCAGTCTTAAAGGGGCCACTCTCTTGTTAACTTTAATCTCCATTCACCAACTTACACCTGATACTGCAGAACTCCTAAGGACTACAAAAAGAGCATCACTCTCCTGAAAATCTTTGTTGGCCTTTAATGATAATTAAGGAACATCTATACAAGGCTTTAGACACAGTAACCTATAGTTAATATTGCAACCCTACCCTCCACCCCCCAAAATAGCAGCATTCTTAAACAAGAATGTGACTTCCCTTCTGCTTAATGCCTAAAGGACTAGGGATGAAGTGGAATGAAAATGTTGTATCCCAGAGGATCTTGGTCTATAAGGTGGAATCTTACCACCTATCCTGCTTCTCTACAGCTCTCATAGAGAAGATCTAGGAAGTGACTGAACCCTTTCCCACTTACCAAGCAGGAGTGCTCAGGGAATGAAGATTCTCTCCCACTCCTCTGATTTCTCTAACTTTCATGCTTAAGGATGTCTTTCAGTGTTCTGGCTGACTTCAGCTTTCCTCATATACATATTTAGGAGGTTGGTTAGATTGTTATCTCTTTGCAGCAGGGATGATTATTTGTTACGAGTTTCTACAGTGCATCATACAATGGGACTCTTCTCCATTACTATGGACTCCTAGGTGCTTCTACGGTGTAAATAACAGTTGAGGGTCATCCCATGAATTTTATTGGCTCACATTGTATGGAGTTAAGCTCAGTCACTCAAAAGGTGAAGAAGTTGCCTCTGAGAGCCAGAATAATTAGTACAGTACTTTAAAACAGTACATAAAATGTATTGGGTTAATACAGTAGCAAGGAAACACTAAACAGAATTCTGTTCACTCTGCAAACCTTCTCTGACAGAATGGTGGCCAGAGCTCCCTTACGTAGTCATCTATTCTCCCCTGACATCTTTTAGTGGGTAGGTTCAGAAAGTGGAATGTGAAAATACATTAAATGGATAAAGAAAGTAAAGGGAACAAGGAACAGTGGAAATACATACAAGAAAACATAGTAGCACATGCAGCATGTATTTAATATAGTTCCTTCAAGTTTTCCAGCAAACCTATCAAAATAATACATAACTTTATGTATGTTAAGAAATGAGTAACATTAGGTAGCAATGGGAAGAGGATCCATGAAGGTATAATAATATTCCATTTGATATGTTTTGTGGCCTTCTCTTTCCCTCAGTGGCTTTGAATATAAATACTCTCCAGAGTCTTTAAATATTCCCATTAAAACCCTTCCAAACATGAATATGACAACCAAACAAGTATAAAACTTGAGATGTAAAACCAGAGACACGCACTGACTTATTTTGCAGACTGTATTTGATAAAGGATTTTATGGAGATTATTGGTGTCCCTACATGTTTAATACTCTAGCCCAATATACACCTAGCTGTGCTACCTGGTAAGAAATGAGAAATTTTAAGGGCCATTGAGCACTCTGAATTTGCAGTGTTCAGTAGCCCTCAAAATTTCTCATTTAGGATAGTACTTAGAATGATCTCTCCTTCTTCCAAAAATCAATAGAAAAAGCACTCCATACATCTGATTTAAATTTCTGTCAAAGTGACAGGAAACTGTTTGTCTTTCTCTCTCACTCTGTCTCTCTGTACCTCTCTCTTTTTCTTATGGTACAAATGGCTGACTTTGTGGGGTTCTGTTTACAATTTGAAATCTATAAAATGTGTTCACCACACAGTCCCCATTAGTGTTAATAATGGGGGATTTGATCATTAGAAATATGGACAGCTGCGTTTGCAGTGACCGGGAGAACTGCACAGTGACTTGCCTCCCTGGTGCGAAGGTTGCAGATCTCATGAGACATCTAGAGACTTGTGTAGTGCTGGGGAGAAGCTGATGGTCATAGTCCATGTAGGTATCAATGACATAGGGAAGGTTAGGAGACAGGTGCTGGAAGCCAAATATAGGTTGCTTGGAAAGAGATTGAAATCCAGGATGTCAATGGTAGTGTTCTCTGAAATGCTTCCAGTACCACGTTAAGGGCCAGGTAGGCAGGCAGAACTGCAGAGTCTCAATGTGTGGATGAGACAGTGGTATCATGAGAAGGATATTTATTTATTAGGAACTGGGGAAACTCCACTTTCCACTTCATGGGGAAAGCCAATGGGTGTGAAGGAGCACATGGATCGGACAGAGACATCTCTTAGGGAAGAATTTATTAATAGAGATTCTCTATAATCTAGGGAGGAATAGAGGATGGAACATGATAAAATATGGGTAAGATCAGATGAGAAACAGTCAAATGAAAAAGAATGCCATTCAAACACATCAGGAAACGGTAGACAGCTAAATAGTGACACATTTTTAAAGTGCTTATACACAAATGCGAGAAGTCAAAATAATAAGATGCGTGAACTAGCGTGCCTCATATTTAAGGAGGATATTGATACAATAGGCATCACAGAAACTCGGTGGAATGAAGACAATCAAAGAGACACAGTCATATCAGGGTACAAAATATATCAGAAGGACAGAACAGGTAGTGCTGGTGGGGGAGCAGCAATATACATGAAAGAAAATTTAGAATCAAATAAAGTAAAAATTTTAAATGAACCAAAATGTTCCATAGAATCTCTATGGATAGTAATTCCATTCTCTAATAATAATAATAATAATAATTAATATAGCACTAGAAATATATTACCAACCATCTGACCAGGATAGTGATAGTGACTATGAAATGCTAAGGAAAATTAGAGAGGCTATAAAAATAAAGAAACTCAGTAATAGTGGAGGATTTCAAATATCCTAATGTTGACTGGGTACATATCACCTCAGGATGAGATGCAGAGAAGTTTCTTGATACCTTAAATGGTTGCTTCTTGGAGCACCTTGTTCTGGAAGCCACAAAAGGAGAGGCAATTCTTGATTTAGTCCTAAGTGGAGCTCAGAATTTGGTCCAAGACATAAATATAATTGGACCGTTTGGAAATAGTGACATAATGTAATAAAATTTAACATTTCTGTAGAGGGAAAAACACCTCAGCAGCCCAACACTGTGGCATTTAATTTCAGAAAGGGAAATACCCAAAAAATGAAGAGATTAAATAGAAATTAAAAGGTACAATGCCAGAAATAAAAATCTTTGAAAGCTCCATGGAGACTTTTCAAAGACAACATAATAGAAGTCCTACTTAAATGTACACCCCATATTAAAAAAACATGGTAAGAGAACCAAAAAAAAAGTGCCACCATGATTTTACAATCAAGTAAAAGAAGCAGTGAGAGATAAAAAGGCATTGTTTAAAAAGTGGAATTTAAATCCTAGTGAGGATAATAGAAAGGAGCATAAACTCTGTCAAATTAAGAGTAAAAATATAATAAGGAAAGCCAAAAAGGACTTTGAAGAACAGCTAGCCAAAAACTCAAAAGGTAATAGCAAAATGTTTATAAGTACATCAGAAGCAGGAAGCCTGCTAAACAACCAGTGGGGCCACTAGACGATCAAGCTACTAAAGGAACTCTCAAAGATGATAAGGTCATTTTGGAGAAACTAAATGATTTTTTTGCTTTTATTCTCATGGCTGAAGATGTTAGGGAGCTTCCCAAACCTGAGCCATTCTTTTTGGGTGACACATCTGAGAATTGTTCCAGATTGAGGTGTTGATAGAGAAGGTTTTGGAACAAATTGTTAAACTTAACAATAACATGTCACACAACCATATGGCATTCATCCAAGAGTTCTGAAAGAACTCAAGTGTAAAATTGTGAAACTATTAACTTTGGTTTGTAACTTATCCTTTAAATCACCTTCAATACCTAATGACTGGAAGATAGCCAACGTGATGCCAATATTTAAAAAGGGCTCTACAGGTGGCCCTGGCAATTACAGACTTGTAAGTCTAACGTCAGTACCAGACAAATTAGTTGGAACTATATGAAAGAATAAAATTGTCAGACACATAGATGAACATAATTTGTTGAGGGAAAGTGAACATAGTTTCTATAAAGGGAAATTATGCCTTACTAATCTACTAGAGTTCTTTGAAGGGGTCAAGAAATGTGGACAAGGGGGATCCAGTGGATATAGTATACTTAGATTTCTAGAAAGACTTTTACAAGGTCCCTCACCAAAGGTTCTTAAGTAAAGTAAGCTGTCATGGGGTAAGAGGGAAGGTCCTTTCATGGATTGATAACTGGTTAAAAGATAGGAAACAAAGAGTAGGAATAAATGGTAAGTTTTCAGAGTGGAGAGTGGTAACTAGTGGTGTCCCCCAAAGATCTGTCCTGGGTCCAATACTGTTCAACTTATTTATAAATGAGTCTAACATCATTACCAGGCAAATTAGTTGAAACTATAGTTAAGAATAGAATTATCAGACACATAGATTAACATAATTTGTTGGAGAAATGTAAACATGGAGAAAAGGGTAAATAGTGAGGTAGCAACATTTGCAGATGATAATAAGCTGCTCAAGAGAGTTAAGAACAAAGCAGACTGAAGAGCTTCAAAAGAATCTCACAAAACTAGATGATTGGGCCACAAAGTGGAAAATTAATTTTAATGTTAATAAATGTAAAGTAATACACATTAGACAAAAAATAATCCCAACTATAGATTCAAAATGATGGGGACTAATTTAGATATAACCACCCAAGAGAGAGATCTTGAAGTTATTGTGGATACTTCTCTGAAAAAATCTACTCAGTATAGAGAATAAGACAGAAAATATCTTCTTATCTCTTGTTCAGTGTTTCTCAAATTGGTCTGCAAAACCACTTTGAGAAACAAACTAACTGGCCATGCTGGTTTACTTACCAGTTCTGCAACCACAGAGCCTCACAGCTCCTATTGGGTCCAGTTCACCATTTGTAGCCAAGGGAAGCTACGGGAAGCGGTGTGGGCCAGACTGCTGCTTCCCGCGGTGCCCTTGGCTGCAAATGTCAAACCAGACCCAACAGGAGCTGCGAAATTCCATGGCATGGCACCGGTAAATAAACAAACTGAAATGGCCAATTAGCATGTTTCTCAAAGTTTGGGCCACTTTGAGAAACACCGTTCTATATAAATGCATGGTCCGCCCAGATCTTGAACACTGCATACCAATGTGGTTATCTCATCTCAAAAAAAGATATATTGGAATTGGAAAAGTTCAGAAAAGGGCAACAAAAATTATTAGAGGTTTGAGCAGGTGCCATATGAAGAGAGATTTAACTGGGACTTTTTTTCTTAAAAAAGAGGAGATTAAGGGGGAGATATGATAGAGGTCTGTATAATCATGACAGATATGGGGAAAGTGAATAAGGAAAAGTTATTTACGTGTTCCAATAACATAAGAACTAGGGGTAACCAAATGAAATTAATACATAGCAGGTTTAAAACAAAAAGAAGAAAAGCACACAGTCAACCTGAGGAACTCCTTGCCAGGATTTTAACAGGGTTCAAAAAAGAACTAGATAAATTCATAGTGGGTCTACTACAGGCTCCCTACCCAGGCGGAAGAGGTGGACGAGGCTTTTTTTAAACAACTAAGAAAATCATCCAAAGCACAGGATTTGGTAGTGATCGGGGACTTCAACTGTCCATATATATATATATTGGGAAACTAACACAGCGGAGCACAGACTATCCTATAAGTTCTTGGACTGCATTGAAGACTACTTTTTATTTCAGAAGGTTGAAAAAGCTACTTGGGAAGCTGTTCTAGATTTAATTTTAACAAATGGGGGGAACTGGTTGAGAATTTGAAAGTGGAAAGCAGCTTGAGTGAAAGTGATCATGAAATTATAGAGTTCATGATTCTAAGGTATGATAGAAGGGAGAATGGCAAATTAGAGACAATTGATTTCAGGAAGGCATATTTTAGTAAGCTCAGAGCGCTGGTAGGTAAGGTCCCATGGGAAACAAGACTGAGGGGAAAAACAACTGAAGAGAGTTGGCAGTTTTTCAAAGGGACATTATTAAGGGCCCAAAAGCAAGTTATTCTGCTACATAGGAAAGATAGAAATTATGGCAAAAGACCACCTTGGATCAACCAGGAGATCTTGCATGATCTAAAAATAAAAAAAGGAGTCTCATAAAAAATGGAAATTAGGACAAATTACAAAGGATGAATATAGGCAAACAATACAGGAATGCAGGGGCAAGATTAGAAAGGCAAAGGCACAAAATGAGCTCAGACTATCTACAGGCATAAAGGGAAACAAGAAGACAGTCTATAAATATATTAGAAGCAAAAGGAAGACCAAGGACAGGGTAGACCCACTGCTCAGTGAGGAGAGAGAAACAGTAACAGGAAACTTGGAAATGGCAAAGATGCTTAATGACTTCTTTGTTTCGGTCTTCACTGAGAAGTCTGATGAAGGGAATGTCTAACATAGTGAATGCTAGTGGGAAGGGGGTAGGTTTAGAAGCTAAAATAAAAAAAGAAGATGATAAAAATTATTTAGGCAAATTAGACATCTTCAAGTCATCAGGCCCTGATGAAATGCATCCTAGAATACTTCAGGAGCTGATAGACGAGGTATCTGAGCCTTTAACTATCATCTTTGAAAAGTCATGGAAGTCAGAAGAGATTCCAGAAGACTGGAAAAGGGCAACTGTAGTGCCCATCTATAAAAAGGGAAGTAAGAACAACCCAAAAAACTTCAGGCCAGTCTGTTAAACTTTGATGCAAGGGAAGATAACGGAGCAAATAATTAAGAAATTCATCTACAAACAACTGGAAGATAATAAAGTGACAGGTAACATCCAGCAGGATTTGTAAAGAACAAATCATGTCAAACTATTCTGATCGCTTTCTTTGATGGGATAACAAGTTTTGTGGATAAGGGAGAAACGGAAGACGTGCTATACCTAGACTTTAGTCAAGTATTTTATATGGCCTAGCATGACCTTTTTATCAATAAATTAGGCAAATACAACTTAGATGTGGCTGCTATAAAGTGGGTGCATAACTGGCTGGATAATCATTCCCAGAGAGTAGTTATTAATGGTTCACAATCTTGCTGGAAAGGTATAACAAGTGGGGTTCCACAGGGTTCTGTTTTGGGACCGGTTCTGTTCCATATCTTCAACAATTTAGATATTGGCATAGAGAGCACACTTCCTAAGTTTGCAGATGATACGAAGCTGGAAGGGGTTGCTACTGCTTTGGAGGATAGGAAGTATGGCAGGGATCTAGGGGTTATAGTGGACCACAAGCTAAATATGAGTCAACAGTGTGATGCTGTTGGAAAAAAAGCAAACATGATTCTAGGATGCATTAACAGGTGTGTTGTGAGCAAGACACGAGAAGTCATTCTTCTGCTCTACTCCGCGCTGATTAGGCCTCAATTGGAGTACTGTGTTCAGTTCTGGGCACCACATTTCAGTAAAGATATGGAGAATTTGGAGAAGGTCCAGAGAAGAACAACAAGAATGATTAAAGGTTAGAGAACATGACCTATGAAGGAAGGCTGAAAGAATTGGGCTTGTTTAGTTTTGAAAAGAGAAGATTGAGAGAGGACATGATAGCAGTTTTCAGGTATCTAAAAGGTGTCACAAGGAGGAGGGAGAAAACTTTTTCTTCCTGGCATCTGAGGATAGAAGCAATGGGCTTAAACTGCAGCAAGGGAGGTTTAGTTTGGACATTAGGAAAAAGCTCATAACTGTCAGGGTGGTTAAGCACTGGAATAAATTACCTGATGAAATGCATCCCAGGATACTCAAGGAGCTGATAGAGGAGGTATCTGAGCCTTTAGCTATGATCTTTGAAAAATCATGGAAGACAGGGGAGATTCCAGAAGACTGGAAAAGGGCAAATATTGTGCCCATCTATAAAAAGGGTAATAAGAACAACCCAGGAAACTACAGACCGGTCAGTTTAACATCTGTCCCAGGGAAGATAATGGAGCAGGTAATTAAGGAAATCATATGCAAACACTTGGAAGGTAATAAAGTGATAGGGAATAGCCAGCATGGGTTTGTGAAGAACAAGTCATGCTAAACTAATCTGATAGCTTTCTTTGATAGGATAACGAGCCTTGTGGATAAGGGAGAAGCGGTGGATGTCATATACCTAGACTTTAGTAAGGCATTTGCTACGGTCTCGCATGATATTCTTATTGATAAACTAGGCAAATATAACTTAGATAGGGCCACGATAAGGTGGGTGCATAATTGGCTGGATAACCGTAGTCAGAGAGTTGTTGTTAACGGTTCTAAATCCTGCTGGAAAGGGATAACAAGTGGAGTTCCTCAAGGGTCTGTTTTGGGACCCGTACTGTTCAATATCTTCATCAATGATGTAGATATTGGGATAGAGAGTACGCTTATTAAGTTTGCAGATGATACCAAACTGGGTGGGGTTGCGACTTCTTTGGAGGATAGGGACATAATTCAAAATGACCTTAGCAAGTTAGAGAAATGGTCAGAGGTAAACAGGATGAGGTTTAATAAAGAGAAATGCAAAGTGCTCCACTTACGAAGGAACAATCGGTTCCATACATACAAGATGGGAAGCGACCGTCTAGGAAGGAGCATGGCGGAAAGGGATCTAGGGGTCATAGTGGACCACAAGTTGAATATGAGTCAACAGTGTGATGCTGTTGCAAAAAAAGCAAATATGATTCTAGGTTGTATCAACAGGTGTGTTGTAAGCAAAACTCGTGAAGTCATTCTGCCGCTCTACTCTGCACTAGTTAGGCCTCAGCTGGAGTACTGTGTCCAGTTCTGGGCGCCACATTTCAAGAAAGATGTGGAGAAATTGGAAAGGGTACAGAGAAGAGTGACAAGAATGATTAAAGGTCTAGAGAACATGACCTATGAAGCCAGGCTTCATGAACTGGGCTTGTTTAGTTTGGAAAAAAGAAGATTAAGGGGGGACATGATAGCGGTTTTCAAATATCTAAAAGGGTGTCACAAGGAGGAAGGAGAAAATTTGTTCCTCTTGGTTTCTGAGGACAGGACAAGGAGTAATGGGCTTAAAGTGCAGCAGGGGAGGTTTAGATTGGACATTAGGAAAAAATTCCTAACTGTCAGGGTGGTCAAATATTGGAATAAATTGCCAAGGGAGGTGGTGGAATCTCCCTCTCTGGAGATATTTAAGAACAGATTAGATAGACATCTGTCAGGGATGGTGTAGACGGAGCTTGGTCCTGCCTTGAGGGCGGGGGGCTGGACTCGATGACCTCTTGAGGTCCCTTCCAGTCCTATTATTCTATGATTCTATGACCTAAGGAGGTTGTAGAGTCTCCATTTCTGGAGATATTTAAGAGTACGTTAGGTAAATGTCTATCAGGGATGGTCTAGACAGTACTGGGTCCTGCCATGAGGGCAGGGGACTGGGCTCAATGACCTCTCGAGATCCCTTCCAGTCCTAGTATTCTATGATTCTATGGTGGTTCGGTCCATCAATACTTATTAACCAGAATGGGTAGGAATAGTGTCCCTAGCCTCTGTGTGTCAGGGGCTGGAAATGCGTGACAGGAGAGGGATCAGTTGATGATTACCTGTTCTGTTCACTCCCTCTGCAGCATCTGACATTGGCCACTGTTGGAAAACATGATACTGGGCTACATGGACCTTTGGTCTGACCCAGTATAGCCATTCTTATAAATCTAATGAAATTTTATAAAATGTGTTCACACCACAATCTCGTGACACGTATAAAATTTGAAACCATTTACCTATTTCACTGACAAATATCAGCCTGGGCAGCCTCACATCCTAAAAATCCCATTTTGATTCCTACTGTGTACCTCTCCAAACAAAAGTTTGGTTTTGCCATGAAGGTATCAATTCGGAGATTTTGTTAGCACTGGAATTCACTTCCTTTATCAAGATTCTTGTCTTTAACTGAGATTGGCTTGCCACCAAGCCACAGATATTCAAGTCAGGACTGGTAATAAAAGCATCACAGCTGTTCTCTACTGATCTCCAGTTTAGGGGAGGGGAGTTCAAAGGAGGAATGGTGTAAAGTGAGTACTAGGAGGACTTAGCTTCCTGTGTCTTTTTGCACTTGTTTCCACTTTGTGAATTAAAGGAGCATTTTGTTCCATTTTCCATTTAAAAGTGCTGGATAGTTTTTATGTCAAACAGAGGAATTGGTACATTATTAAAGAGCTGCTATTTTTATTCTGAAAAATACCTGTACTATGAACTAGTGATAAAGCAGCTTAGTGACTTTTAGTCATTTAGTTCAAAACTCAACACTTCTGGCATATTTTTAAGATTCCAAAATAAATCAGTTTACTTATTGTATGCCAGAAGCTTTCATAAAACATATTGTAGCCTGTGGAATACTGCTGTATTGTAAATAAATGGCAGCAAATTCTTCAGTGTTTTATTAATGTTGTGGGGTTCTAGATTAGCAAATTTTCTTTAGCTAAGATTTATTATTTAGTATTAAAACCAAAATGGATAACTCTAAGTAAAGAAATTTAAGTGGAAGGAAACGGACCAAAATGTCAGTTTATTCACTAGCTTTGTTGTTCTCTTATTTCCACTTTGTTTTGACAGTATCTTTTGTTTTGCTTCATTTTGGATAATTATCCTTGCTAGTTTGTTCTTTGTGAGATAAAAACCTAATTCTGAAATTTCTGCTTGGGTAAAACTCACATCCTTCTGTGTTAGGAAAAGGCTGCCAATGCTTTGCAGTGGTATCCCCTGCTTGAAGCTCACTGAAGGTAGAAACCAGGTATTTCATCAGTTAGTTCTTCTTCTTAGGAATAGTGACCATAATATAATAACATTCAACATTCCTGTGGTGGGAAGAACACCTCAGCAGTCCAGCACCCTGGCATTTAATTTCAAAAAGGGGAATTATACAAAAATGAGGAGGTTAGTTAAACAGAAATTAAAAGGCACAGTGACTAGAGCCAAATCCTTGAAAGCTGCATGGAAACTTTTTAAAGATACCATAATAGAGGCCCAACTTAAATGTATACCCCAAATTAAAAAACATAGCAAGAGACCTAAAAAAGTGTCACTGTGGCTTAACCACCATGTAAAAGAAGCAGTGAGGGACAAAAAGGTATCTTTTAAGAAGTGGAAGTCCAATCCTAGTGAGATAAATAGTAAGGAACATAAACACTGTCAAATCAAGTGTAAAAATGTCATAAGAAAAGCAAAAATAGATTTTGAGGAACAGCTAGCCAAAAACTCAAAAAGAAATAACAAAATGTTTTTAAGTACATTAGAAGCAGGAAGCCTGCTAAAAAACCTGTGGGTCCCCTAGATGATCGAGCTATAAAAGGAGCAATCAAGGATGATAAAGCCATTGAGGAGAAACTAAATGATTTCTTTGCTTTAGTCTTCACGGCTGAGGACGTTGGGGAGATTCCTGAATCTGCACCGTCCTTTGTGGGTGATGAATCTGAGGAACTGTCCCGGATTGAAGTGTCATTAGAGGAGGTTTTGGAACAAATAGAAAAACTTAATGTTAACAAATCTCCGGGACCGGATGGCATTCATCCAAGGGTTCTAAAAGAACTCAAATGGGAAATTGCTGAGCTATTATCTGTGGTTTGTAACCTATCCTTTAAATCGGCTTCCGTAACTAATGACTGGAAGGTAGCCAACGTGACACCAATATTTAAAAAGGGTTCTAGAGGCGATCCTGGCAATTACAGACCGGTAAGTCTAACTTCAGTACCGGGCAAATTAGTTGAAACAATAGTAAAGAATTAAATTGTGAATCATGTAGAAGAACATAATTTGTTGGACAAAAGTCAACATGGTTTCTGTAAAGGGAAATCCTGTCTTACTAATCTATTAGAGTTCTTTGAAGGGGTTAACAAACATGCGGATAAGGGGGATCCAGTAGATATAATATACTTGAATTTTCAGAAAGCCTTTGACAAGGTCCCTCACCAAAGGCTCTTGTGTAAATTACATGGCCATGGGATAAGAGGGAAGGTCCTTTCTTGGATTGAGAACTGGTTAAAAGACAGGAAACAAAGGGTAGGAATAAATGGTACATTTTCAGAATGAAGAGGGGTAACTAGTGGTGTCCCTCAAGGGTCAGTCCTGGGACCAATCCTTTTCAACTTATTCATAAATGATCTGGAGAAAGGGGTAAGCAGTGAGGTAGTAAAGTTTGCAGATGATACAAAACTGTTTAAGATAGTCAAGACGGAAGCAGACTGTGAGGGACTCCAAGAAGATGTCACTAAACTGGGTGACTGGGCAACAAAATGGCAAATGAAATTTAATGTGGATAAGTGTAAAGTAATGCACATTGGGAAAAATAACCCCAACTATATGTACAGTATGATGAGGGCTAATTTGGCTATGACAAATCAGGAAAGAGATCTTGGAGTTATCATGGACAGTTCTCTGAAAACTTCCACGCAGTGTGCAGCGGCGGTCAAAAAGGCAAATAGGATGCTAGGAATTATTAGGAAAGGGATAGAAAATAAGACCCAGAATATCTTACTGCCCCCATCTAAAACTATGGTACGCCCACATCTTGAATACTGTGTACAGATGTGGTCTCCTCACCTCAAAAAAGATATTTTGGCCTTGGAAAGGGTTCAGAAAAGGGCAACTAAAATGATTAGGGGTTTGGAATGGGTCCCATATGAGGAGAGGTTAAAGCGACTGGGACTTTTCAGTTTAGAAAAGAGGAGACTGAGGGGGGATATGATAGAGGTCTATAAAATCATGAGTGGTGTGGAGAGGGCAGATAAAGAAGTTATTTATTAGTTCCCTAAATAGAAGAACTAGAGGACACCAAATGAAATTAATGGGGAGCAGGTTTAAAACTAATAAAAGAAAGTTCTTCTTCACACAGCGTGTAGTCAACCTGTGGAACTCCTTGCCAGAGAAAGCTGTGAAAGCAAGGACTATAATAGAGTTTAAAGATAAACTAGATAATTTCATGGAGGTTAGTTCCATAAAAGGCTATTAGCCAGGGGATAAAATGGTGTCCTTGGTCTCTGTTTGTCAGAGGCTGGAGAGAGATGGCAGGAAACAAATCGCTTGATCATTATCTTCGGTCCACCCTCTTTGGGGCACCTGGTGCTAGCCACTGTCGGCAGACAGAATACTGGGCTAGAAGGACCTTGGGACTGACCCAGTACGGCTGTTCTTATGTTCTTATGTCATCTGCAGGTAGAATCCACCCATCGTTTATTTGTGAGTTTGTTCATGTGCCAATAAGATTAAGGTTCTAAAACAGCTGATCATGGTAATAAACTGTGATTAATTATATTGCATTATTTTTTTGTTTTTGGCACTGTGTAAGCATAAATATGGCTTATGAAATTTCAGCATGGGCGTTCATAGTCACAAAACTCCATTATTAGTGACTTAGTAAGCCATGGCTAAAAAAGAGACTGACCATCTAAAACTATGAGTGAATATGTTGCTCTTATAGGATACTTGTAAAATATAAACTGTTTTTTTTAGTGAACTGAAATACCAGGAAAAATTAGCTAGGGACTCCACTGCCATTTTTATTGTATACCAGTAGAGTCTGCCTTGAGTTTTTATTGATTCAGTAGCCACCACTGTGATTTTCCAGACTTTACCACTTTCAGTCACACTGGCTTTACACAGTTGAAGGGAATAGGCTAGGACTTGAGAGTCATCCAGGTTCCTACAAGTTCTCTCCGCTCACATAACCCTAAGGAAAAGCAACACTTTGGAACCTCTTTTTAGAGTAATTAGAGGTAACAGTCCAGTGAGTGATCTGGAACTTCTGGAGATACCAAGTTATCCAGGAGCTAGTTACCACCTGTGAGGCTAGGAGGCAGAATTCATGTATACAGCATCTGTGCAGATGTTCTCCTGTCTCTTACGGATCCCCTAATGTCTGCACAGATGTAGGATAATTTGTGAGTAAATGACTGGAAACCTCCAACTTATATCAAAGTGGTACACCACTCCTCATTAGGAAAAAGTGAACAGGAAACTTCACAAATTGAAACTCATAGAAATCTATTCCTAAACATTTAGATGAAAATGGAACCCTAACACAAAAAGCCCTGAAATTTGATATGCCTTTTGGCCCTCTGTCAGGCCTTATCTGCCTTGGGAATTTTAGCCATAACATAGCTGTAGTTGGGGCAAATACCTAGTGGGGACACAATTTATACCAGTTTTTGTAAATCCAGAGTCTGAGTTGTATTTGTATAGGTGGCAAAAATACCAGTCTAATCAAGACCAGAAATACTGTGTGGACTGAGAGTGCTTCCTGCAATGCAGAAAGAACAATAATTCTTCAAGAGTTGCTTTGATGGGGGGGGGGAGAGAGGGGCAGTTTGTGGGGGTGGGGAATAGGGTATAGGTGTATTCTCTTGGCTGCCTGTTCTGTTATCTGATTATGGTACCAAAGTAAAAATCTCACAAAGAATTTCCAAAGCATTATTACTTAAGAGAGAAAAATCGTCCATTCTGCTCATGGACTGCTCATCACTTAAAAAAAAGTGATTCAGCTTTTACGGCTATGAATGACTAGTCAACGATCTGGTAGTCAACATACTTGTCAACTAATTCCTCCCTCCCACCCTGCATCCTCTATCAGAAAGAGATAGCAAGTGGTAGGGAGAGAAGGGAGTACTTCAAAGTGACAGTGCCGTGTGGAGCCTGGGGCCAGATCCTGGGCTCCACGCAGCACTACCACTTTGAAACACCACGTGAAGCCCAGGGCCAGCTGGAGAGTCCCCAAATGCATGCGGTGTTTGAAAGTGGCAGTGCTACGTGGGGCCTGGAGTCAGTTGGGGACTCCCCGGCTGGCCCCAGGCTCCATGCATTAAATGCTGCTGGGAGCATGGGGCCAGTGGGGGGGTGCTTGAATACCCCATTGGCCCTGTGCTCCCCACAGTGCTTTCACCTTCAAAGGCAGAGGCACCCTTATCGACTAATCGAATAGTCAATACAAGTTGCATCAACTGTTTGATTAGCTGATTAATCTAATTTTAATATCCCTATCACCTTTTTGAGAAATTGGAATTTGCCATCTCATCCATTAGTGAATTTGAGTTATGGTTAATTTTTTAAAATTCTCTTTATTTCCCAGTACAGGCAGTCCCCGGGTTACGTACAAGATAGGGACTGTAGGTTTGTTCTTAAGTTGAATCTGTATGTAAGTCGGAACTGGCGTCCAGATTCAGCGGCTGCTGAAACTGACCGCCAGTTCTGACTTACATACAGATTCAAGGTAAGAACACCAGGTGTCCCCAAGTCAGCTGCTGCTGAAACTGATCAGCAGCTGATTCCAGGAAGCCCGGGGCAGAGCAACTCTGCCTTGGGCTTCCTGTAGTCAGCGCTGGTCAGTTTCAGCAGAAGCTGACTTGGGGACGCCTGGGGCAGAGCAGCTGGGGTGCTGCTGGGTTGCTCCAGTAGCACCGCTCCTCGGTGCTACTGGACCAACCCAGCAGCACCCCATCTGCTCTGCCCCAGGCGTCCTGATTCAGCCGCTGCTGGTCAGTTTCAGCAGCGGCTGAATCAGGATGCCTGGGGCAGAGCAGATGGGGTGCTGCCGGGTTGGTCCAGTAGTGCCCAGAGCGGCGCTGCAGGACCAATCGGCAGCGCCCCAGCTGCTCTGCCCCAGGGTCCCAAACAAAAGCCTGGTCTGCTGGGGGGGGCACACTAGCTGCGCCCCCCCCCCCCAGCAGACCAGGGACACGGGGAGCAGAGCCGCAGCGGCAGCGGGGTGCCGCGCCTCAGAGGCTTTGCTCTGGCAAAGTCTCAGAGGCGCGGGACCCCCCGCGTCTGCGGCTTCAGTCCCGGTGCCTGTGGTCTGCTGGGGACGGTCCCCAGCAGACCACAGGCACCGGGACTGAAGCCGCAGCCGCGGCAGGTTCCCGCGCTTCTGAGGCTTTGCTCTGGCAAAACCTCAGAAGCGCGGGAACCCGTCCGGTGCCCCTGGTCTGCTGGAGACGGTCTCCAGCAGACCAGGGGCACCGGAGCAGCTTACGAACGGGGCTTTCTCGCCCCGGAGCTCGCAGGTAGCAATCCGCCACCTCGACCTCCGGGGCGAGAAAGCCCCGTTCGTAAGTGCGGATCCGACATAAGTCGGATCCGCGTAAGTCGGGGACTGCCTGTAATATAAAATCTATTAAAATTCACATGTATATTTCCATATTTATTTTTATGTATACCAGGTTCTAAGATCACAATGTTTCTTACCATCAAAGCTGGAGCTATCTAGACCACAGCAATTCTGTGATTGATTTTTCATGCTTATTTTATATTTTTTTGCATAACAAGTTTTTTCTGCATAACATAATATGTATATTCTGCCAATGTATGCATTGTGTAAAACTTTGATTTTGTATTAATGTCTTAATTTATCTTGTGACTCTAGATTTTTGATAAGAAGAAATTTTCATAAATCTATTTGAACTTTATCTCCACTAGGGGATATTGGGGCATTTTAGGTGGTAAGATTAGATGTGCAAGGCTAAAAAACAACCAGTATGACACTATAAGTGCTTTGCAGAGAATGCTTCCTCTGGGAGTTAAAAAACATACAAAGGCTTATATATTAAAAGAAATATTCTGTGATGGCAGTACATTGTGTGTGGAAGGAAAGTGTTAAGATTCAATTGAATATCAGTTGTACAGAAAAGTAAATTTGTTTTGCTCCATCTCAACAAAAAATATCTAAAATACTGAATTCATTAACCACTGATTTCTGAATTAATATATAGACTGAGGGGTATATTCTGCCCTTTATAAACATGTGCATTCTAATTAGCATTAGTCAGATTTACTGGGCTGAATTCCCCCCCTTGGTTTCTGCCACTGCGAACTGATGGAACCATGTCTGCAGGCTGCCAGTGGTAAACAATCTATCTTGAATAGGGAACAGCAGAGTAAGCTGCCTGTAGCCTAACCTTCAATGGGGCCATGAAGTCAGCCAGAGTTACTAAATTGCTAGCACTGGCTAAGGATGTTTTTTGACTGATGAGAGAAAGTCAGGGCTCTTGGAAAGGAGAAGCAAGATGTGAAAATGTTCCATCTGCTTGTCTGAGTAACCTGATAGTTTATAGAGGAGAAAGTAGCTCGGAAGAGCATTTAAAAAAATGCAAGTTTCAAGGTAGGAACAAAGTTACCTTATCTACCCATCCGCTGCTAAAAATAGAGAATGGAAAATGCTACAAGATTACCAAATTAAAGACAAACATGAAAAACAACACAAAAAAGCCTCCTCACATGCTTGCAGTTCTGATACAGGCAACACTGGCATTGACTTCAGTGGAGAATTTTGCGTGCACAGACACACAGGATCAGGCCCTTGCAAAGTGACTGTATCCTATCAGCTCATTAAAATATAGGCAAGAGTCTGATCTCAGTTACTCTGATGAAATCCAAAAATCAGTAGATTTACTGTGCACTTATAGAAGAATTGAGATTAGAGTCCAGCCCAGTAGTTAATTCTGTAGGAAAAAAATTACAGTGAGGAATCAGTAAATAAAAAAATGTTTATCTTTAAATAATAAGTGTACTCCATGTAAGTAAATTATTTATTTTTCCAAAGTATCTTCTCTTTACAGTTATATATCGAGTCCTGATAGTCACAAAAATCAATCAAATATATGAGGTCATTCTGACCACTTCTGAGTCTTATGCATCTTTAATAAATGAACATCTTCCTTTCTTTTTAATAATTGTGGATTTTATATAATAGAAGATATTTATTTCTTCCACTTTTGTGATACTACCTTCTGAAACTGACTCATTATTCTAATGGATAGTTTCTACTGACTCAATCTATGGCTTTCTCTATATATTTCACCAGGATTGTTTCCAAAGCTGACTCTGAGCTAATCATCAGAGGCTTTTTGTCCTTTAACATTTTTTAGATATTTAACTTAGAGTCAAAAGTGTGTCAACTTCTGTGGTAACCTATGCCATTTAATCAGAATTCTAAATTGGCTGTTTGACACAATTTTTGGTAATAAATGATTGTGTCCAGAAAGAAATGGGTGAAAATTTGGCATCTGCAATCCCCATTTAAACACAGAACCTAGTTTCCTTATTTCCTTTAGTTTTCATGTCATTGATACTTTGCTATAACTGTGTAGGACTTTAATGGGCTAATTATTAGCCCTATTTTGAACTTAGGGAAAACTGCAAGTACTGGCATAAAGCTCTTGGTCCTCCATGTTTGTATGACATTAGGTGATAAAATATTTGTATTAACTTACTATATTGTAAACAGAGTTGCTAGGTGTCTGGATTTTGACAGGAAAGTCCACTGGAAAAGAGAACTTGATAGTATCCAGTCACCTGCAGTAACTGGTCTCTACCAAGGCGGAGGGCAGGAATAGCAGCAATAGCTGCTGCTGGTGACTGGAGGAGTAGTGGAGACAGAGCTGTACTTAGGGGAGTGCAGAGCTTGGGCAAATCACCTTTATGGGGAATATCCTTAACACTTTTACACAGCCAAGGGGGCCCTGAGCCACATCCATCAATCTGCGGACTTGCCCATCCCCCATAATTAGGAGCCAGCTGTGCGCCTCTTTCTGTGTTGGGGCAGTGCAATTAATACCTGCTTCCCAACATAGGGAACCTCCCCAGTCCTCCATCCCCAGACCTCTAGAGCAGAGATCTACAGATTGCAGTATACAGTATATCCTCCTCCCAGTGTAACTACCATCCCCACATTGCTCTCTGTCCTTTTATGTATCTGCTGGATTTATAGGGCTAAAACATATTTCCCCCAAATGGAGTATGTCAAAAAGAATATTGCTTCTCATTTCTAAATTTTCTTTGAACATTTGTGTTTTTCAGAGATGGAATTCTGTGAAACTCCACACATTGTGTGCTCTAGCTACCAAACAGACTTGCATGGTGTGTCTCAACATGGTTACCCATTGGAGATGGGGTCAGATGTGGATACTGAGACTGAAGGTGGTGCTTCCCCAGATCATGGCCTGAGGATGTGGATGGCAGGAATGAAATCAGAACACAGTTCCTGTTTGTCAAGCCGGGCAAACTCAGCTTTGTCCCTCACTGATACTGACCATGAAAGGAAGTCTGATGGAGAGAATGGTAATAAAACAATCATTTAATATGAATAAACTAAAATATAAAGAGCAGCTTATTTGAACCTTTCCTCTTCTTGTGTACTTTTCTTCTTCTGTAGATCCTCATCTTATAGGCAAAGCAAAAGGCTAATGTTATTTTTATGTTATGTTCATAGTATACATTGAAAATATAAAGTTAAAAGTTGTTTTGGGTTAATTTGTGTATTTCCTTTAAACAATGCAAGCAATGTTAGTCCCCCTTACTATACATTAGGAACTTAGGAACTGGTATGAAATCCATTGAAGTTAACTTCATTGGCCTTTAGATTAGGCTCTTAACTCTGTGAATTCAGTTTTAGTGGATGTACTTTAGATAGGAGCATCTTCTGCAAACACTGGGGCTGCGTCTAGATTGGCATGATTTTCCAGAAATGCTTTTAACGGACAAGTTTTCCGTTAAAAGCATTTTCAGAACGGAGCATCTAGATTGGCATGGACGCTTTTCTGCAAAAGCACTTTTTGAGGAAAAGCGTCCGTGCCAATCTAGACGCGCTTTTCCGCAAAAAAGCCCCAATTGCCATTTTTGCGATCGGGGCTTTTTTGCGGAAAACAAATCTGAGCTGTCTACACTAAGCTATTGCGCAAAAGGGACCTTTGCCTGAATGGGAGCAGAATAGTATTTCTGCAAGAAGCACTGATTTCTTACAGTAGGAAGTCAGTGCTTTTGCAGAAATTCAAGCGGCCAGTGTAGACAGCTGGCAAGTTTTTCTGAAAAAGCGGCTGATTTTCTGGAAAAACTGACCAGTCTAGACATAGCCTGGTAGTCACTGTAGTTAAGACTGAGGAATTCCAATGATTCCAATGGAACTACCCTCAGTTAAAAGTACTATGCCCATTTTAATAAGTGTTTTCAAGATCAGACCCCTTTTTGTAGACTGTATAATAGTCTCCTGTGGAGGTGGAATAATGACTCTTACTTCAGACTCCTGTCACACTGGGCAGAATACTAAAAAACATAGTGTTGAGCACAGCCCTGCTTTTTCTGCCAAATGGAATGGAAAGGACTCTTGTATAATGTCTGTGATTCTTGTATTATGTGGTGCTTTTTGTTGTTGGAAAAAGTATGTGTTCTCTTCTAGGCGTATATAATATTTGAATGTTCTCAGAAGATATAATTTTTTTTAAAAGTTGGAGTAAGAAAATCAAAGCATTATTTATCTCAATGTATCAAGTAAAAAACAGAAATATTTCTAATATCTTCAAGTATAAAGTATTTGAGATCAATATTTCCACTATCAGTATGCGTATCTGAAGTTCCAGTTTTGTATTTATACATGTATGCTGTAGTATAGAAATCATTAAAGACATTCATTTTAAAAATTCATAGGTATGATACATATGTGATCTCTCATACACACATGCATTGTACAGGCTAAGAACATATCGGGAGGGGCAGTTAAAGTAACTGATATTATTGCAGTATTTCACTGTAGTATTATTTTAGTAGAAATATTGTAGTAGGGTTTAATAAATAGGGCCCTCTGATTAATGTCTTTTTTGTAGATGTAGTGTATGTTGTCACAGTTCTAGAGTTCAGATCATATGTGAAGTTGATAGTGTACTTATAACTTATCCTGAGGGCATCTTTACATAATTGGGTGAAGGAATTATGGGGTTTTGAGGGGGGAGTAACTTCGCGTAAATTCATAGATATTTAATGCTAGAAACGGTTATTATGATGATCTCCTGCTACCTTTTGCATAGTTCAGGCCATAGCATTTTATTCAGTGATTATTACATTAATCCCATAAATCGTAGTCCTTAGTAAGTCTTATGTCACTACTTTCTAATCAAAGTACTTGTTATTTTAGGCCAGCGGTCCCCAACCTTTTGGGGCTGCCGGGTGCCCAGGGGCGGGGCCACCCATACGCTGCGTGTCCGGTGCCGGCACCACCCATGCGCCACACTCCTGGAGCCGGCACCACTCCTGTGCAGGATGCCCAGGGGTGGGGTTGACCATACGCCGCGCGCCCGGGGCCGGTGCCACTTCTGTGCCACGTACCCGGAGCCGGTGCTGCTTCTGTGCCACGCGCCCGGGGGCGGGGCCGCCCATGCACCGCGCTCCCAAGGCCGGAAGAGCCCATGCGCTGCATGCCTAGGGCCGGCACTGTTCCTGTGCCGAATGCCCAGATGTGGGGATGCCCATACACCGTGCTCCCAGGAGCCGTCAGTGCCCATGAGCCGTGCGCCTGGGACCAGTGCCTCTCCTGTGCCGCATGCCATGGGGCAGGGATGCCCGTATGCCACGCGCCTGGGGCCGTCACAGCCCATGCACCACATGCCCGGGGGCAAGGCCGCCCCTGTGCCATGCGCACGGGGGCTAGCACTGCCCCTATGCCTCAGTGGCGGGGCTGGCCCCGATCACTCGGCGGGTGCACAGAAATGACCTGATGGGCGCCATGGCACGCACAGGCACCGTGTTGGAGACCACTGTTTTAGGTCATATTCTTTGCTGTGTGTCCCCAATGTGCTCCTCTGATTGGGACAAGGAGGTTGAGGGAAAAATGAGATGTTGCACTTCTATTGCAAAGGACATTGGAATAGAAATACTGGTTTGAGGCATTATCTATCTGAGGGTATGTCTACACTACAAAGTTAATTCGAACTAACGGACGTTAGTTTGAATTAACTTTGATAGGCCCTACACTAGCGCTCCACTAGTTTGAACTTAATTCGATCTAGCGGAGCGCTTAGTTCGAACTAGGTAAACCTCATTCAACGAGGACTAAGCCTCGTTCGAACTTACTACTACCCATTCCTTTCCTTTGGTGTCCTCTAGTCTTTCTATTATGGGAACTAATGAAGAACTTTTCTGTATGCACCCTCTCCACCCCACTCATGCTTTTATAGACCTCTATTCTATCCCCCCTACATCTCCTCTTTTCTAAGCTGAAAAGTCCCAGTCTCTTTAGCCTCTCTTCATATGGGACCTGTTCCAAACCCCTGATCATTTTAGTTGCCCTCCCCTCTCCCACCCTCTCTCTTCCCCTCTCCCACCTCCTTTTCCCAATTTCCCGAGTTTTGTTCAATAAAAAGAGATTCTATTTTTGACCACACTTGTCTTTTATTTTGTACATCAGGAAGGGGGGCTAGGGAGGGGTAAGTGGATGGAGGTGAGGGAGGAATGGGGTACGAGCCCCCGATGGGGAGGACTGGGCTGGCTCTGCGGGCTTCTGGGGGTGGAACCTCTCCTGCAGCCCCCTGGTTGCCTCCTCTCCCCAGATGGCAGCCTGCGGCAAGTGCAGCCAGTCTGATGGCTGAGTGCTGTGATGTGCCCAGTGTGGGTACTCCAAGCAATCCAAGCCAGGACTGCTTTGCAAGCGGGGCACCCCTGAGAACTGTCTGTCTGGGGTGGGGGTCGGGTCCCTTTAAGCGCAGCCCTCAGCTAGCCTGAGACAGCAGCTCCACACTCTAAGTCCTCATCTGATGCCCTGCCAGCACTGCTTCCGGCCATCCTTAACCCCGGTTCAGGGTCCACTCTATATGGACATGCTAGTTCGAATTAGCAAAACGCTAATTCGAACTAGTTTTTTAGTCTGGATGTGTTAGTTCGAATTAGCTTAGTTTGAATGAACTAATTCGAACTAAGTTAGTTTGAATTAGCACGGTAGTGTAGACATACCCTGAACTCCTAGCGATCACTTTGGAAAATTGACATGGTTGTTGTCCTAGGTTTCATTGTATTTCTCCTATGGCTGAAACACAAGAATACTTGTAGGTATGCAAAAAGCATGTGGATAAACTTGGAGACTACAGAGATTTAGGCCACTGCTAATTAGTTAATAGTTTTCATTGACAGGTTAAATTTATAAGTAAATTCATAGTAAGAAGACTTTAAGCAAAAGACGTAAGTGTGCACTGTGTACCATGCCACTTAGACTTGCTGAGAATAAAAAAAAAGTTGAATGCTGTTCTTTAAAGTCTTAAATAATTGTAGTACTCAAGAACAATCTTAAATGAATTGCCCAACCCTTCACACTTAGGACTCTTTTAATGTGTACTAAATGTGCCAAGTTCATCCTTGAATGTTATGAGATGTGCACAGAGACCAGTCTCTTCTCAGTTGCAGCTGATAAAATTGACTTCCTCATCATCAGCACTTTACTTAGTAGGCTGCCTCCACGAACATGTATGGTGTGAAATTGGGTGACTACATTTTCAGATCGGAAGGGGGGAAATTATGTTGTTAAATATAGTTTCTGCTTCCCCAAAGGCTATCTTACCTCACCTGTAAAGTGAGATCTGAAGAACAAGAGATGAGACCAGATTTTGGGTGCAGAGTATTTGTCCAAATGGTCTGTGAAAATAGCTTCTAGCAAGTAGAATAAAATTAAGGGGAAAGTGGCTTTTCCATTGGTTCTTAAAACTTATATTCATTAGTTGTAGAATGAGAAAGTTGGTTCTTTCTTTTCTGTTGGTGTCCAAAAGTGTAGTTATATCAATAGGCAGTGTGACAGGGTCAGTCCAGAAGGGTACAAGAAAGTGATGGAAGGAAGGTATATTAATCCTCAGACTGAGTAAACCTCTGTTCCCAGGATAAACTAGAAGGGGCTAGTCCAGAACCAGTGAAAACTTGCCAGAATCAATCAGGGCAGTTAAGCACCTGAAGCTAATTAAATGGGCTTGCAGACTCAGGTGAACCAAGCCCAGTTGGAACACCTGAGGCCAGTTAAAGAACTGGTTAAGACTGGTTATAAAAAAGAGCTTCTCTGCAGGTAGCTGTGGATGTGCGAGGAGTTGACAGGATAGAAGGAGCTCTACAAAAAGTCTAGGAGAAGCAAGCACCAGTGGAGTCTAGTAGGAAGAGCCTGAGATAAGGAAGGTGTGCTGGGGAAAGTGTGTGTGGGAGGGGGAAGTAGCTCTCGGATTTTGTAGCTCTCTCGCAGCTAGTGTTGAAGAATTTTATAGGCAGATTTTATTACAGGGCCTCGGGCTGGAATCTGGAGTACAGAGCGGGTCTGGGTTCCTCCCAACACCCACTTCTTCATTTCCATTTGGATAAAAGACTGTCTGGGGAAAAGAAAGGGGTTTACTCAGCCCTGTATCATTTGGGAGTCCACCGAGACACTGGAATTTGGTTCCCCCATACGTTATGCTGGTCAAGGATGAAAGTAATTCAGCAAACATCAAGCTCACTGTTGAGGTGTAGTGCCTCAACTGAGGGTTACTGTGAGTCTCCGAGGAAAGCAATCTGTCTGAGGGCTTATCTAGACTACGCCAAAGTGCTGAAAGAGGAAGTGCTGATTTCTCTTTTGAAAGTGGAGCTTTTGAAAGTGAAAGTAGTTTGGACGCGGCTTTTTCGGAGACTACCCCCCCCCTTTTAAAAAAGCCACTTTTCCTCAAAAAATGAGGTTTACGCGGCTTTTCGAAAAAGAGGGGGGTTGCCGAAAAAGCTCAGCTTTTGAAAGTGGGATCAGAAGAAGATATGAAGATTCTCGCAGAATTTGCATATCCTCTTTTGGCACTTCAGTGTAGTCTAGATGAGCCCTGAAAGTGTAGGACTCACCAACTTTGAGTAGTAGCTTCATCACAGTAGATAACCTCTTTTAAATGGCAGCAGTGGGAGGCTCCAAAAATGTGGTCTTTAGTAAAATGTTTTTTTTACATTGATCTGAAGGAAATCCACTCTTGCATGTGTAACCCACACACCTGCTTGATATGGTTTACTGTCCCATGTACTGACACTTAGACCACTTACAGAGAGAGGGGAAGAGTTTTCTCTACAGTCTTAGCTGAGAGCCAGCTGACTTTTAGCTCAAGCTGTAGAGGGTTGTGCACTAAGCTGCAGAGATCACAGCTTTGGTTCCACCTGTCAGCATTACATGTGCAACATGCTACTGGCTGGTATTTTCATTGGGCCAGATCCCGAAGTGCTTTCTCGCTTGTTATTGAAACAAAACTCTCATTACTGCCAGTAAGTTTTTCCCAGACTGAGGACTGAATACATTAAGAACAAGTACTTCAGAAGACCACATACAGTAAACTTCTGATAATCCGGCACCTTTCGGACCCAGGGGGTGCCGGATTATCAAATATGCTGGACTATCAGAAGGGGGGGCTATGAGGGGTCTGGAGTGGGGTGGGACAGGATGTCACCCCAGACCCCTCATAGCCCCCCTTACGATAGTCCGGCTCTTCCCCAGGCATCCCTGATTCAGCCGCTGCTGTTCAGTTTCAGCAGCAGCTGAATCGGGGATGCCTGCAATAGAGCAGCTGGGGTGCTGCCGGGTTGGTCCCGCAGCGCCGAGGGGCGGCGCTACGGCACCAACCCAGCAGCACTCCAGCTGCTCTTGGGGACGCCTGGGACAGAGCAGCTGGGATACTGCCCGGTTGGTCCCGTAGCGCCGCCCCTCGGGGCTGCGGGACCAACCCGGCAGCACCCCAGATGCTCTTGGGGTCGCCTGGGGCAGAGAAGCTGGGGTGCTGCCGGGTTGGTTCCGCAGCCCCGAGGGGCGGCGCTACGGGACCAACCTGGCAGCACCCCAGCTGCTCTACCCCAGGCGTCCGGATTCAGCCTGCTGGTGAAACTGATGCTGCTGGTCAGTTTCAGCAGCGGCTGAATCCTGACGCTGGGGCAAAGCAGCTGGGGTGCTGCCAGGTTGGTCCCGTAGTGCCGCCCCTCAGCGCTGCGGGACCAACCCGGCAGCACCCCAGTTGCTCTGCCCCTGGGGTCCCCAAGTCAGGCGCTGCTGAAACAGATCAGCGGCTGATTCCAGGAAGCCCGGGGCAGAGCAGCTCTGCCCTGGGCTTCCTGGAATCAGCCGCTGATCTGTTTCAGCAGCGGCTGAATCGGGGACCCCTGGGGCAGAGCAGCTGCGGTCCTGCCGGGTTGGTTCCGCAGCGCCGTCCTTTGGCGCTGCGGGACCAACCCGGCAGCACTCCAGCTGCTCTGCCCCAGGAGTCCCCAAGAGCAGCTTGGGTGCTGCCGGGTTGGTCCCGCAGCCCCGAGGGGCAGCGCTACGAGACCAACCTGGCAGCACCCCAGCTGCTCTGCTCCCGGCTTCGCTGATTCAGCTGCTGGTCAGTTTCAGCAGCAGCTAAATGGGGGAAGCCTGTCGGGCTGCCCCAGCACTTCCGGGTTCCTGATGGTGCCGGACCATCAGGAGTCCCGGAGCATTGGATGCCGGATTAATGGAGTTTTACTGTATTAAATTGTGATGTATAGTGTAAAAAGTGATCTGAATGGCTTAGGTAGTGGATGTTAACCCTTCCATACCCTCCTCAGGTGGCCAGATGAGAGGGGGTACTAAATAGGTCCATGATGGGAAAGAAAAGTCCTCTTTTTTATATGTACCAAGTGGAGCAATTCCCACCCATGGAAGTGGCGAAATACCAGGTTATTAGGATCTTCTGGGCATTGTACTTATTGCTCCTTTCTGTGAGGGCAGGGAAAGAATTTCTCCCTCACCACTAGAATGACAAAAGCAAAATGTTTTTTCTTTTCCACACAACAGGATGGGGAGAGAGGAGCTTACTTGGGGCAAACATGGAGTTTGAGTTAAAGTCCAGTAGAACAAGATAGGAATACAGTGATCACATAAGGAGCGTAATCATAGGGAATTTCGGCCTCCTTGACTAGCATGATAGAACTACCTTATTTTTGTTAGCCCTGCTCCAACCTTCATTCAAGTGTGGGATCACGTTCCAGTAGTTGGTTGGCTGGAATCCAAGATGGGTAAGGGGAAGAGCTGACAAAAGCCTATGAGTATATATGAAAATGATCATGAAATTATTTGCACTCTTCATTTTTCTGTGTCATGTGTTCCCTGACAGTTAAGAATAAAGCTACAGGTTGGACCTCCCTGGTCTGAAATCCTCAAGACCTGACTTGTCCCAGATGAGGGATTTTGTCAGAAAAAAGGAGGCCATGTTTAGCCCCCCCAACCCTCGCCTGGCTGCTAGCCTCTGGCCAGCTCCTCCTCCCTACTGCCAGCCCCTCTGCCCTGCCGGTCCCCCACCCTTCCCTGCCATGCCAGGCAGCCCAGCTCCAGTCCAGCTCTTGGGCAGCCCTGCTGTGGCACCCTGGGCAGCTGTGGCGAGTCAGGCTGCCGGCTCCCACCTGCCAGCCCTCCACCTGAACATTCTGGTCCTGGAACATCCGTGGTCCTCCTGTTGCCGAACTAGGAGCCATAGTTTAGAGAGGTTCAACCCATACAGCCTTCTTCAAGCATACCCAGTCAAAGATATGATTGCAAGAGACTTAAGTGTTGTTTCTCTAAATTACTGTATTTTTGACAGGCAATATAAAATGTTCATGTTATAGTTCTTTTAACTTGACTACCTGGGTGACATGATTCTGGGTTCATGTTGCATCTGCTGCTTGCTGTTCTAAAGAAAATCGAATATGAGAAAAGATAAGCTATCTGGTTATTTAAAAATGCTTACTATATTTACATGATACTTGAGCCCAACGGAACAACATAGCTACAAATTTAATTGGATACTTTAAGCATAATATAGCAACTCTTAACATCCATAGGGAAGATTAAGTCTTGAATGTAAAAATGTTAATATTTATCCCTAGGTTGTAATATTTATATTTACTACTTTCTTAGAGTAGCTGATGGAATATGTGTGCTTCCTCTTCGAGTAGTGTCCCCATAGGTGCTCCACTGTGGGTGTTGGGCTCGTCTCGGCGCCGCAGATCAGAGATCTCAAAACTGTTGTCTGCTGGACTGCGCATGCACGGCGGCCATCTTGCAGCTTTTTGTGCCGTTTTCTGTCCCGCGGTCCGGCTCCTGCCAGTTCCTCCTAACCGTCTTCGGACGCAGATGGAGAAAGAGCTCCCTGTCATGACGTTCGTCAGAACCTGTGAGGAGAGAACTTGAACCATTATTTTTGTAAATAGTATTTTAAATAGTTAGTTGGTTCTTTTTAAAAATAATTTTTTTCTTCTTCTAGTAGTTAGTAGTTAAGATAGCACAATGCCTGGCTCCCCAGGCTTCAAGAAATGCACAGCGTGCAAAGACTCCATGCCTGTCTCGGCAAGGGGCACATCCCACAAAAGTGCCCCCTCTGTTCAAAACTTACAGCAAGGGCTCGCAGAGATTGCGAAATGCGCTTCAAGATGTTGTTTGACAAAGCCCTTTGGCCACAGTCAGAGCCTCCCACGGATCCGCCCTGCCTCGTACTCACCAAGGCGGCATACAAGAAAAAGCTTCCTTCACCATCCCGCTCTCTGCCACCAAGAGTGAGCACGACGGACCAGTCCAAGACCTCGGGGCTTACGGTGTCCTGCAAGACGGACAAGCACAAACAGCCTCATAACGCGTCTATGACTAGTGCATCAGACCGCTCGGCACACCGGCCCAAATCGGCTCCGGCACTGTTGATGCCATCTCCTTCACGGCCGCTCCGAGCGCCACAGGCACCCATGCCAACAGTCTCAGCACTGACTCCCTCGGCACTGGGAGCTACGGCCCCGACTCCATCATCGGCACTGGTGGGCATGGCACCGAGCACTATGGCACCGCCTACAGCCTCGGCACCGATAGTTGCGGAGCCCACTGACTCGTCGGCACCGGAAACTACGGCTCCGCCTCCGGTACCGACCACCATCAGCAGGGCACCCTCTGCCTCAGCGTCTGCTAAGCTGGCACCAACACGCACGGAGCGCAGTCCTCCATGCCCTCCATCATCTATGAGGTCAGTCTCATCTGCATCACCTATCCAGGCCCGTGGTAGATTCAAGGAGAGAACACACAGATTATCTTCTCTGTCTCCGAGCCCTGGGCCGGAGGCTTTCTCTCCCAAGCCTCCTTCACCAGCCATATGCTCACCTCATGTATCCCTCCATCCTTCTACCACAAGATACCGAACTGACCCTGCCTCACCGCACCATCAACATCACTATTATTGATATTACTCTCCATCTCCATCCTACTTTAGGCAACGCTCCAGGTCTCCGAGGTCCCCATCATGTCATAGAACCTCTTACAATGGACATGGTTACTCGCATCACCATCATTATTCCACGATGACAGGTGGTGCTGACACTACACTTCCAGGGACTGATCCCTGCGCTCACCTCCTCGTTCTACAGCTAGATCACTGTCACACTCTCCTCAACTACCCCCGCCGCCTAGGAGTACATCCGTGTCCCCACAATCAGACAGGCCACCCACGCCTTCTGAGGTTCAGCCTACGATGGTGGAGACCGTCGATATTGACGCTGGCCATTCCTCTGACACAGAGGACTCTCACCACCAGTCCCCCACAGAGGTAGCATCATCGTCCCCTGACAATGCCGTGTTTTATGGGGACTCTTCACCTACGGACAACATCAAAGACTTTCAGGAGCTCTTCAAGAGGGTTGCTGAGGGCCAGAACGTCCAATTGGCAGAGGTGAAACAAAAACAACACCATTTATTGAGGAATCTTCATCCTTCTCACTCCTCAAAAGTTGCCCTCCCATTG
The DNA here is from genome assembly GCF_052426305.1 of Pelodiscus sinensis. Taxonomy (NCBI): domain Eukaryota; kingdom Metazoa; phylum Chordata; order Testudines; family Trionychidae; genus Pelodiscus; species Pelodiscus sinensis. The sequence goes on along the minus strand of NC_143064.1, from coordinate 17,984,203 downwards.
GATGCCGCCATCCTGGAAATAGCTGATGGCATTTGGCAAACACCGGCCTCGATCCCACTCACCAACAAAAAGGTGGACAAAAAGTTTTTTGTTCCGACCAACGTCATGGAGTTCTTATTTAACCACCCACTTCCGAACTCCCTGGTACTCAATGCCGCCCAACAGAGGTCCAAAGCACCCCACCCTAAGACTACTCCAGGGGATAAGGACATGAAGAGGCTGGACCTCTTTGGTAGAAAAGTTTATTTGTCCACCACATTATCACTCTGTATGGTGAATTATTCGGCCTTGTTCGCAAATCACACCTTCAATAATATCGCCAAACTTGTCCCCCTTCTCGAGCACCTTCCGGAGTCCAAACGCCAGATCTCGAAAGCAGTAATACAAGAAGGTTTCACGTCCGCCCATTCAGCTCTCCATATTGCACTGGACTCAGCTGATACAGCAGCCCGCACCATGGCCACATCCATCGTGATGCGCAGGGCATCATAGCTCCACATGGCGGCAGCCCCAAAGGAAATCCAGTCTAAAATCGAGGATTTGTCATTTGACAGACAGAACTTGTTTGGGGACAAAACAGACCAGGTGCTTCACTCTGGCAAAGTCACGCGCACCAAACTAAGAACTCTGGGTATGTACACCCTACCTTTTAGATGGAGGTGCTACACGCCATATCAGAGGCAGAGACCGCTCCCCTGTGAACCACTCCAGGGGAGACAATATGAAGCCCAAAGAGATCATCAATGCCCCCAGAAGCGTTGCCCACAACAGCCCAGACCAGCTCATCAACAGGCAGGCAAACAGCAGATTTGACGGGAGCGTCAAGAGACTGCAAACCATTTTGTTGCTACCTACTCACAATGTCACCAAAGCGCTCTTCCACCATCGTTTGAGGCCCTACCAACACCGTTGGGCCGCAATAACATCTGACCGATGGGTCATGCAGCTCATTACATATGGCTACGTGATTCCATTCCTATCCCTCCCCCTCACCACTCCTCTCTCCCCTTCCCTCTTCAGGGACCCATGTCATGAGTCTCTTCTCACTCACAAGGTAGACCTCCTACTCAGCATGGGAGCGATAGAGAGGGTCCCAGAAGCCTTTCATGGAAGGGGCTTTTACTCCCACTATTTTCTGACGGAGAAAATGTCAGGACGGTGGAGGCCCATACTTGATCTTTGGCAACTGAATCGATATGTATGTAAACAGCGCTTCATGATGATGACATTAGCAACAATCATCCCATCCCTAGAGCAGAACGATTGGTTTGCGTACCTCAATCTGCAGGATGCCTATTTTCACATCGCCATCCATCCTGCACACAGGCAATTCTTCTGCTTCCTGGTGGGCACAGCCCACTACCAGTACAAGGTCCTTCTGTTTGGCCTATCCTCAGCCCCGCGGGTCTTTTCCAAAACGCTTGTGGTAGTGGCAGCCTTCCTTCGTCAGTTAAGAATTATCATCTTTTCCTACCTAGACGATTGTCTCATCAGAGCACGCTCGTTCGAAGAAGCCGAGTGGGCTGTTACCACGACGAGGCACATGTTTGATACACTGGGGCTCATAGTCAACGTCCAGAAATCTTCACTGACTCCTCGACAGTCTATACAGTTCATAGGAGCCCATCTCAACTCCACAACAGCTCGAGCCTACTTACCTGCTACCCGGTTCCAGACCATTCAAGATCTGGTACAAGTGATAAACACGAGCCCTACAGTACCCATCCTCGTGTATCTCCAACTTTTAGGGCACATGGCTTCCACGACATATGTTGTAGCCAACGCGCGGCTCCACCTCTGCTGCCTCCAGCATTAGGTGTCCAGAATATACACACCAGGCAGGCACAATGTGCACAGGACGGTAGTGGTTCCCATCATGGTCAAGCGATCTCTTATTTGGTGGACCGTTTCCACCAACCTGCTGGCAGGTATCCCCTTTCACAAACCACAACCCAAGCTTCAGCTCACAACGGACGCTTCGTTACTGGGATGGGGAGCACACATGCAAGGCATCCAAGTCCAGGGCTGATGGTCTCCCGAGGAGTCTCTCCTCCATGTTAATCTGTTGGAGTTACGGGCCATGGCGAATGCCGGCAAGCATTTCCTTCCCCTCCTTCGCAATCAGGTTGCAACCATGCTCACGGACAAGATTACTGCCATCTACTACATAAACAAGCAGGGAGGAGCACGCTCCCACTCCCTGTGCACAGAGGTGATCCATCTCTGGACCTTTTGCAACCAGCATGATGTGACCATCACCGCCACCTACTTACCAGGGAAGGACAATACCATGGCAGATGCTCTGAGCAGAAGGTTCGCTTGCCAGCACAAGTGGAAGATACACCCACACGTCATACGTACCATCTTCATCTTCACCCTTCCATCAACCTTTTAGTCACACGATACAATATGAAGTGCGCTCAGTATTGTTCACAATCAGGAATTGGTCTAGATTTGATAGGAGACGCCTTCCTCTTCAGTTGGAAAGGGAGTCTACTCTATGCGTTCCCTCCCATTCCATTAATAATGAGAGTATTGGAGAAGATACTCCTAGATGAGTCAACGGTAATTCTAATAGCTCCATTGTGGCCTCGCCAGGTATGGTTTCCCTACCCGTATCGAATGTCTTCTCATCATCCATTCCATCTCCCGGATCATCCAGATCTCCTGTCACAGGATCACGGCTGAATACTGCACCTGCAACCACACCACCTTGCTCTTCATGCCTGGCTGCTAGTTGGTTCAAACAAACAGAAATAAGTTGTTCCCAAGATGTTAACAATGTTCTCTTGAACAGCAGAAAATCTTCCACATGAGTGACTTACCTGCACAAATGGCATAGATTCCAGCAATGGTGCATTTCCCATAAAGTACCCTGCACCACTAGCCCATTGCCTTCCATACTGGAATACATCCTAGATCTTAAACAAGCTGGTCTCGCTTTATCATCGCTCAAAGTACACCTGGCAGCGATTACAGAGTTTCATCAACCAATTGACAGATTTACCCCCTTTTCTCACCCAACCACGAAGAGATTTTTAAAGGTCTGACCAATCTCTTTCCCGAGCACAGGCGTCCTCCAGAACCCTGGAATTTAGAATTGGTCCTAGACACATTAATGCGCCCCCCCCCTTTGAGCTGTTAGCCACATGTGATTTAGTACCCTATCGATTAAAGTGATTTTTCTTGTGGCTATTACCTCTGCAAGGAGAGTTGGAGAATGAGCAGTCTTCTCAGCCCATCCACCATACACTATTTTTACTCCTCAGGCGGTTATCCTTCATCCTCAACCATCCTTTTTACCAAAGATTAATTCTGCCTTCCACATAAACGAGCCCATTATATTGCCAGTCTTCTACCCAAAACCTCATACCTCAGCCTGCCAAGCAAGACTGTACTCTCTAGATGTTCGTAGAGCCCTCGCGTTTTATATTGAGAGAACTTGGGAAGCACGTAACTCTCAGCACTTGTTCATTTCCTTGGATGCTCGCTTGAAGGGCTCCCCTCTTTCCTCGCAGTGACTTTGAAAAATCATCATCTCCTGCATAACCCGCTGCTACGAACTAAGGAGTAAGCCTCTTCCACAGACTATTACAGCCCACTCTACGAGAGTGGTAGACTCTTCTGCGGCCTTCCTCAAGGGAGTTCCCCTGAAAGACATTTGCAGAGCAGCTACCTGGTCCTCAGACTTTATATTTGCTGAACACTATGCCTTGCAGAACATCCTTCTCACAGACGCAGCCATAGCCTCCGCAGTGCTAGCCACAGTGGTAACCCACTAACTCCAAACCCGCCGCCTTCATCCAGGCTACTACCGTGAAATCACCCACAGTGGAGCACCCATGGGGACACTACCCGAAGAAGAAGTTGTTACTCACCTTGTGCAGTAACGATGGTTCTTCGAGGTGTGTCCCCCCATGGGTGTTCCACGACCCACCCTCCTCCCCTATTCGAAGTCTGTTCTTTCTGTCTTTCAGACTTCAATGCTTAGGAGGAACTGGTGGGAGCCGGACAGCACAACAGAAAATGGCACGAAAAGCTGCAAGATGGTCACCGCGCATGCACGGTCCGGCAGACAACAACTTTGAAATCTCTAATCTGCGGCGCTCGGACAAACCTGACACCCACAGTGGAGCATCCACGGGGACACACACTTCGAAGAACCATCATTACCGCACAAAGTGAGAGTAACTTCTTCTTTCTTTTGAATTTCTCTATTAACCTAATCAACTTTATTTACTGTATATTCCAAATAATTCCATTTGGTAGTTTGATAGTTTACATGATAAAAAAAAATTATCTTATATGTTAGGGCATTGTTGGCCCCTTACTAAGACTCAGTGGGGAGTTTTGGTTGGTTAGGTCCTAGTGTTAAAGGATGGCGAAGGATCTATGAGAAATCAGTCCCCAAGATCAATGGGAAGGGGCCAGTGCTCCAGGTCTGCCTGATGGATAGGGCAGGCAGACCAATGAGGGAGTGAGGAGTCTGGAGAGAGTCCCATCCTCCATGTGATTTGGATTTACCTGGGTCAGATTGAGTGGGGTTGAGCTAAGGAGACATGTGCCTGAGCTGAGCTGGGGAGTAGAGCCATGCCAGTTGGAGAGAGCCAGAGACATAGCCTAGCAATATATTCATGCTGGGAGGAGAATTGCAGCCAAAGAGCTTGAGACATAGAGTAGAGAGCTGATCCATGCTGAGAGCGAGCTACAGGCAGGTGCCAGAAACAGCCCAGGAGTGGAGGCAGCATAGCAGAGTACAGCTGGGTCTGGAACACTCTGGGGTTGGAACATGCTGGAACTTTGTGCGGTGAGCAGCAGGGAAAAGCAGGGGGAACCTGGGATAGAGGCCCAATGCAGAGGTACTCCATGAGACAAGAGGCCTTGCAGGGCAGACTAGGGAGGGCCTGACACTGGGGAGAAAGGTCTTGCCACCCAGAGCAAGTGTCTGACCTACAGCATCCGTGCAGCACAGCCAGGGTCTAAAAGGAGGCCAAGGACCTACAAGGAATAAACTGTGAACTGTCCTTACATTGCAGAGACACTGTGAGGTCTCTGTGCCATAGAGTGGAGTGATGTTTTCCATTAACTTTTTCCATCTTTTTTCCTTATTCTCTTAAAAAAAACAAAAACACCTTGATTGTTGTTTCTTAAATTGCTTTGAACTACATGTAATCATCAGTGGGTCAAAGAAATGTCCAATGAGAAGAGAACACCCTGGAGTAGGGACACCCTAGCCCCTACCTTAGGTGACCACAACAAGGTTAGGGGTAGAGAGTCCAGGAATCCCGGGCCCAGCCTTGTTGGGGTTATGACAGTTGTGACACATAGGAAGGTAGAAAGGGAGCCCTTGAGGTCAGGGAGGCCTCTGGGTAAAGGAAGTGGGAATGGGGACTCAGATCTTTTCACTAGGTCATTTCACCAGGGTAGTGTAGAATCCAGGAAAATTCCCCTCAATAGCAGGGCCATTCCTCCACTTACATATATAGACATGCCAATTCTAACATAATCATTATTTAAATACACTCTTGTTTAGGAAACATTGACTACGGTATTTAAATTAGTTGTCAGGGTTAATGACAGTTAATAATAGCCTGTTTGTGCACAAACTGCCTTCAGCTGTGCCTGAAGCCAAGCAAAATATGTATTAACTACTAATAATGAATGACCAATTTATTGGGAATTGTTGCTTAACTCATCAGTGCTATAAATAGCCTGTTATAACATGTACCTGGTTACTGTATAATGTGTGATGATAGAACTGCAGCAGAAAAGCTATGCAATGACATCATCTGTATTTATAAAAATAGAGACAATTCTGTTGCATTGAAAAAAGCCAGTAGTCACACTCAACCCATTAAAAATCCTGTTTTCTATTACATTCTAACAGAATTTTAATTGGCTTTTATAGTTTTATCTATGACCATACTTTTCTTAGTAACTGATGTAAAAAAATCCCATATCCATTTGTAATAAATTACAATATATCATGGTCAGAGTTATTTTTACTCTTGAGCATGCTGTTAAAATGTATTTACATCTGTTGTGTCCTTGATTTTCAGTTGCTTTACTCATCAGAACAAGTATGAGATCTAGTCTTTGTTTTGCATTGCTATTTTTGATTTAGAGCTCTTGAGATTTGGTTAGTGGATTTTTTTCATAATATAAGTATCAACAAAAACCAGAACAAACAATAAAAACACTGAAATCAATAGAAACACTGCCTTTTGGTTTAACAGGCTTTTGGTTAGACATGATGTGGGGTCATATGTGTTTTAATAATATTAACAATGCCCAGCAAGCAGATTGCACAACTGAGCAAGTATTATTACCCTAATTTGAAACATGGGGTTATGAAACACAGTTGGGATAAGTGTTTTACCCTACATCACATATGAATCAATGGCAGTGTTAAGGTCTCCATCTCCTGACCCTGGGATATCAATTTAATTTAATGTGCAAACATAAATTTTGTAGAGTACAAAGTTAATGTAAATCACTTTGGGTGAGATCAGAATTCATTCAAGACTGTTGTCTCTCTATAAACCTTTTTTGTATTTAGGTTACACATTAATTTTAGGTTTAATTATATGAAAAATTATTAGGTAATAATTGTATAATCTATATAAATGGGAGCAGTGATCTAGTTCATAGAGCATTGGGTTTTTAGGGACCTGGGTTCTGTGTCCTGGTTTGTGTGCCTATTTGTAAAATAGGGATAATAATGCTCATCTCATTTTGAGATCTACTGATGAAAAGTGCTATGTGAGGATTACTATTGTTAATTAAACAAAGGAATTATTTAAATGGAATCTACTATCAGAAACTTGAATAGCATTTTCATTGCTATTAAAGACAAAGAAGGGAACAGTCTTACACGAGAAAGGGGTTGACTAATCATTGCTCTGATCTGTACAGCCACCAGACAAAGGGAGATCCTAGTGTCCTAGAAAGCCTAGATTCAACAGAACAGGATGATTTTCCAATACTGTATGAAGAAGTGGAGTAGGCTGTAAAATCACTTAAGAATGGAAAGACTACTGGTATTGAAAACATCCCATTTGAACTGATGAAATTTGGAGAAATAGTAATCGATGTATTCACCAAGATCTGAAACAAATCTGGCAGACCAATGAGTGGCGCTCTACGTAGACACTCTCTGTAATCATTGCTTTGTCAAAGAAAAGTAATCTGCAACAATGTCAAAATTACCAGACCATGATTAATTAGCCACCCCAGTAAAGAGTTGTTGAAAGTCTTATTGAACACACTGAAGCCACAAGCAGAGAATATTATCGCTAAGGAACTGGCTGGCTTTCATGCTAGAAATAGCAATGAACAGATTTTCAACCTGAGCGCTCTGTGTGAAAAGTACCTGCAACTCAAGCAGGAAGTCTACCAAGTCTTTGTTGACTTTAAGAAGGCATCTGACAGAATGTGGCATGAAGCTCTCTGAGCAACCATGAAGAAGTACAATATTGGTTGTAAACTTATTTTTACCATTAAATAGCTATATTCTGCCCTTGTGAATGGCACAATAGGAGAAGGATTTTACACCACTGTTTAAGTCCTGTATTTTTCACCCACACTATTCAACAGCTACATGCAGCATATAATGACTGATGCCCTAGAAGATTACATATGCACACTCAGCATTGGGGGATGTGAACAAATTCAAATCTTCAGTTCATGGATGACACTAATGGCCTGCCATGTAGAAGAGAAGAACTTGCAACCTTGTTAAATGATTGGGTGAAACCTATGCAAATACAGCATGGAAATCAGTGCAGAGAACACCAAACTGATGGTAAGCAAATGGATGGGATCAGCTCGCATATCTGTGTCAGAGCACAAGAGCTGCAGACAGTGATTTGTGGGGAATCTTCATGTCAAAGAATAAGACAAATTCTGGAAAGAATTGAACAAAAAACAGTGGCAAAGCTAAAGCTAATATGGAGCAATAAGATTAGCTTCTGGAAATCCAAACTAAAATTTCTCTACACACTGGTCATGTCCACTTTTCTGTGTCCATGTAAGTCATGGACCCGTACAACAGAACTTGAATGAAAAATACAGGTAGGAAGGATGAGATACTTTCATAAAATCCAGGGCAACTCCTACTTCAACCATGTCATTAATAAAGAGGTCTGCAACATCATCACCCAATGTGCTGTGTCACATGACCATCTCCTGATAACCAGAAAGAAGCACAAGATGAAGTGGTATAGCCATGTACCACGTCATCTGGCCTATCCTACTCCCATAATCATATTGGTCACTGGGCAGCATCACTAATGAGCAATAAACCAATTGCCTGTCCCCTGATGTTTGTATGCTGGTGCTTCAGTCCACAAAAAGTCCATTCCTGGACACGTCTTATGTTGATGATCTGTCTCTTCTTTTGTCAACTTCTTCTTTTTCCCTGTACTAGCCTATCCAAGATAATCCAAGGGGCTAGTACAGGGAAAAAGAAGTAGACAAAAGAAGAGAGATCATCAACATAAAACGTGTTCAGGAATGGACTTTTTGTGGACTGAAGCACCAGCATACAAACATCAGGGCAGAGGCAATTGGTTTATTGCTCATCAGTGATCCTTCCTAGTGACCAGTATGATTATGGGAGTCATGATGATGGTGTCAGAAATACACATTTTATTCCGATATTAAAAGACCATGATTACATTAAGATGAGGGAGAAGACAAAAAGGGTCACTTGCCATGGATGTCAGTGGATTTTCTCTAAATTTAATAAAGATCAGAATACCTTCATTGGGAAGAAATAGAAAGTTTCACAAGATGATGAAAATATTATTAATTCTGATATTGTTTACTATTCTTTTGTAAACAAAAAAAAAATCATCAGACTTATTTCTCCATTCTTCCCTGCTTTCAAATGTCATATCTTAACACAGCAAGGCTACGTCTACATTGGCCCCTTTTCTGAAAGGGGCATGCTAATTTTAAAGGTCGTAATAGGGAAATCCGCGGGGGATTTAAATATCCCCCGTGGCATTTAAATAAAAATGTCCGCCGCTTTTTTCCGGTTTTTAGAAAAGCCGGAAAAGAGCGTCTACACTGGCCCCGATCCTCCGGAAAAAAGCCCTTTTCCGGAGGATCTCTTATTCCTACTTTGAAGTAGGAATTCCTACTTTGAAGTAGGAATTCCTACTTTGAAGTAGGAATTCCTACTTTGAAGTAGGAATTCCTACTTTGAAGTAGGAATTCCTACTTTGAAGTAGGAATTCCTACTTTGAAGTAGGAATTCCTACTTTGAAGTAGGAATTCCTACTTTGAAGTAGGAATTCCTACTTTGAAGTAGGAATAAGAGATCCTCCGGAAAAGGGCTTTTTTCCGGAGGATCGGGGCCAGTGTAGACGCTCTTTTCCGGCTTTTCTAAAAGCCGGAAAAAAGCGGCGGACATTTTTATTTAAATGCCACGGGGGATATTTAAATCCCCCGCGGATTTCCCTATTACGACCTGAAAAATTAGCATGCCCCTTTCGGAAAAGGGGCCAATGTAGACGTAGCCGAAATGTTTACCAACAGCTATATTATAACACTATACTCCTGAAGAGTTTATCCATGTGGTTTATAATTCTGTGGCTAAATGTGGAAGCAACCAATGCTTAATTTGTCCCAGAGGTATGTCATTATGAAAGTAAAGAAATTGCTTGAGCACAGCCACTTCTTTCATTACAAATTAAGCATTGTGTCAACCTCTTAACTTCAGAGGCATTACTCTGGATTTACACTAATATAAGTAAGATAAGAACTAGACCCAATAGTTTTCAGGAGGAATAATACAGCTAAATCTCCGCAAACTGCCTTGACAAAATGTAAAGGGTAAAGATCCAACTTAATCTCACAGTCTTCAGGTAATTTAGAATTAATGTTATACTCTCCATTTCTAGTCTGCGCTGTTGTGCCATGATGTTGTGACACATATTGCATATAAAATTATGGATGTGCATTATTAGACAGGCACTCCAGGCACATAAAAGGGATAGTTGTGAGCATTCTGCAAAGCTTTATGGCTGCATTTCCTGAATGTTGTGGAATTTATCTAAGCTCCTAAAACCTGATTTTCCCTTAGATGTTTTGGAAGATGAGGCCATTAATGTTGCTTTCATGAATGAATTTTTGGTTACTGTAGGGTTGCTTTTTCTAGATTTTCATCATTTTATTTTTAACAGTATCATAACTTTTGTGTACTTTCTTTACAATTGAGAGAGCTCCAAAGGAGCTATCACAATGTTGAAGGAAGTGCCCAGGGCCCTGCGATGTCATGGTTATGACTTTGTCAGGAATACTGAAATATAACTTGACATTGTAATGGCTCCATAGGAGCCTCTAGTAGGACATAAGACATTGCCATGGACTCTGTCACAGCTTCTGTGGACACGTTAGGGTTTCAAAGGAAACAGTCGGTGTATTTTGAATTACTTTGGGTATGTATGAAACAAAATACAGGACTATGTAGCACTTTAAAGATTAACAAGATGGTTTATTAGATGATGAGCTTTCGTGGGCCAGACCCACTTTCTCCAATCAAATAGTGGAAGAAAATAGTCACAACCATATATACCAAAGGATACAATTTAAAAAAATGAACACAAATGAAACCTTTGGTATATATGGTTATGACTATTTTCTTCCACTATTTAATCAGAGGAAGTGGGTCTGGCCCACGAAAGCTCATCATCTAATAAACCATCTTGTTAGTCTTTAAAGTGCTACATTGTCCTGTATTTTGTTTCAGCTACACCAGACTAACATGGCTACATTTCTATCACTTTGGGTATGTATGAAACACATCTTTTGACATTGTAATATTGATTCAGGTATGACATCTTCAGAGCATTGACTCTGTCACTGACATTTAAAACATTTTTGAAATGTAATTATTCATGGCTAGTTTTTTCAATATTATGGGCCAAATTCCATCTTTTTAACGTACACATTTGTTACTTAGACTCATTCAGCTTACACTGAAGTAATCTGAGGACAGAGGCTGGCCCCATGTATTGTTTTTATTCTTATGATTTAATTGCAATATTTTAAAATTGGTAAATAGTGTTTTTAAACATTCTCTGCTGTTCACAAACTTTATTTCTTCTTCAGCAGATTGACGTTTATTAGAGAATGTTTAGACACAAACAATACATACATTACAATAGACACTTTTTGGAACAAGTATGGGTGAGTGAATGGGTACATCCGGTAGCCGGTTTGGGTTACAGCGGTAGGGGGGATCTAGCCCCTGGGGGCCTGGGTTTACGGCCCACGGTGGGGCGTTTGGGCCCCCGAAGGGGCCCGCTAGCGGGGTGCCTTCCTCCTCTGGAATAATGTCCAAGGCCCTTCATTGAGGAGCGCGTAGAGTAGGTTGTTCCCGAGGGACGGGGAGGCGCGTGGCGGGGGGGTTTGGAGCGTGGCTAGTTGTGAGCCCGTAGCGAATAAAAGGGGGGGTGTGGGGCCCCGGATGTAGTCGGCCAGTGGGGTGGTTATCTGGTTAGCAGATGGGGGGTTTGGTGGGGATGCTCATTCTGTAGTTGGACCGGTGGTTTAGGTGGGTTGAGTGTTAGATTTGGCGAGGTGAGCATTGCACCATTAATCAGGTTGTGGGGACGTTGCGGGGGCAGTATGCAGGGGAGCGAATGTGGGGACCCTTGGTCGGGGAAAGATTCGGGGTCTTTGGGGACTATCTCAGGGTGGGGATTTCCTGAGGGAGGGGAGCCAAGGGTTGAGCGGGGCCGGCGGTGGTACTAATTAAGTGGGCCGCACGTTATGGGACAGCAAGCGTGCCTAGGTTGTGTCTTGGATTTGGGTGGAGGTTCTAGAGATCTATGTTTTGGGGAGAGGGAAGGGAGGTACAACACATCCATACACACACGCTTACATCTACACGTTCACACTCGCAGACACTCATCCATATGCACGGGACAAAGTTGGACTGTGGTAGGACCTAAGGGGATAAGATAAGGGGGGGTTAGTAAAGGCGGGGGGGGTCTAGTGATTAGGGTGGGGGGGGTACTGACACATTCACACTAATAAATGCAGAAGATACTACTCTGAGAACAAAGTGCTAGCAATATTTTATATTTTGTACTAGAGCTCACTGGAACAGTGTTTGGAATGGGGAAAATATTTTTTGTATTCTGTAACCAAAATGACCTTTGTGGTATATTTAGACTTACAATTTTGCTTTTCTTCATTGCCAAGTTGGGAGGAAGGGGAGAGAGAAATGGAAGAAAACAGGTTTAATTTATATATCAGACTGATCTAAATTGGACAATAGAGCTCTGAAAAAAAAGGATGGTGAGGAATATGCTTCTTTTTTGAGAGAGGTCCCTGTGGGTGCTGCACTCCATGTGTAGGTGCATCCCTGTGCCTTCACTCAGAGAATTTCATAGCAGTGTCCATATAAGCTGCACACACACAGTGCCTGCCTTGTACACTGTTGTCAGTTGAGTATTGTGTGCACAGTTCAGCCTCCTCAGTTCCTTCTCAACTGTACCCCGCCTGAGATGAAGCTCTCCAGTCCCATCTCACTAGTAGATACAAAAGCAAAAAAGAGACCATAAATCTAGTTATTAACAATAGTAGTTATAGTTTTCTTAGTTATAGCTAGTTCTTCACTGTTCTCATTTAAAAAAAAAAGATATCTCTGACCTGCCTCACCATCCCCATCTCACTGGACTGTAAGTGCTTCACCTTCTGCAGGGAGGCAATACCAGTCTCAGACAAACATTGCCAATGTGTTTGCTGCTTGAGTCAGACACGTGTTCCCCAAAAGTGTCCCCACTGTAGCAAACTCAAAGCCAAGCAAGACAAGAAGGGATCAGAAGCTAAAACTCATACTGATGGAAAAATTGCTCAGGCCGGCCTCTTCCTCTTTCTCCCTTCTCCTTCACTCCTGTCCCTTTTCAGGGACCCCCTCTCACTGGCTGAAATTATGATGAGAGATAGAACACCTTTTCCAATTAGGGGTGATAGAATATGTTTCGAGACAGCACGGAGGTAAGGAGTTTTACTTCTGCCATTTTTTAACCCAAAAGAAAAGTGGGGCTGGCGTCCCATCCTTGATCTCAGGAGACTAAACAAGTTTGTGAAAAAAACAAAGATTTTTTGGATTATTACTCTTACAACTATCATACCAACATTGCAACAGGGAGACTGGTTTTCAGCTGTCTAACTCCAAAATGCCTACTTCCACATGACAATATACTCTGCTCACAGTAGTGATGTGAACGAATAGTTTACTATCCGATAAGCAAATGCTAGTCTCTTCCTTCCTCTCCCTCCTCCCTCTCCCCCCCGCTGCCACTATCAGAAAGAGGCAGCAAGTTGGGGGGAGGAGAGGAGGTGCTTCAAAGTGGCAGTGCCACGTGGAGGCTGGAGTTGTTGCTATGCTTCAAAGGCGGAGGTGCCCTTATCAACTAAACAAATAGTCGATTCAAATTGCATAAATTATTCAATTAGCCAATTAATCTAAATTCAACATCCCTAGCTCACAGGCACTTTCTCAGATTCATAGTGGGCATGGGCCACTATCAATATTGGGTGTTGCCCTTTTGCCTATATATACCACTTTGGTGTTTTTTTCCAAAATACTCATAGTGGTAACAATGCTCCCAAGGAAACAAAGCATAATCTTTTTTTTCCCCCTATCTGGATGACTTTTTCCTCAATGCACACACTCAGATGAAGCCATTCAGTCCACAGACATGACTATCCTAGGCCTACAAATAAATATAACAAAATCAGCAATAGAACCTATGCAAAAACTACACTTCACTGGAGCCTATCTTGACTCCACAATAGCTTGAGCACCCAAGAGACAGGTTCAATAGTATATTGTTTTTAATAGCTACAACACGCAAGAACCCACAAACCACATCCCATAAATACTTACATCTCATGGGACACATGTCAGTGTGCACCTTCATCATGAAATTTACACGTCTGAACATGCGGTGCCTGCAAGGATGGCTATCAACCATATTCAGACAAAGCAAACACCCCCATTAAAATCTGCATAACGATCTGAAACGCAATGAAGGAATCATTGACATGGTAGATCCAGTTCATCGACCTGAGTTCACGGGTCCCTTTCACCCAACAAAACCCACAATTCCTACTCATGATGGATACCTCCCCTGGTAGGGTGGGGAGCACACCTCCAGGGGCTATGGTTCATGTCAGAGACCACACTACATATCAAATCCCTGAAATTATGTGCTATGGTAATGCCTGCTTACATTTCCTCCCACTCCTCCAAAACTAGCACATGAATCATATCTAACAGCATGTGTATGTTTTATATAAAAGAAGGCAAGGGGGAGCCAAGTCCGACTCCCTCTATTCTAAAGCCATAAAGCTCTGGAATTTTTGCATCGGTGACAATATCCACATTTACAATGTATGCATACCTGGCTCTCTCAACACTTTGGCAGATGAATTGAGCAGCATGAGTGGGAACTGAACTCTGCAGTACTGCAATGTATATTATACCACTGGAGCTAGCCATGCATGGACCTCTTTGACACGCCCCACAATGCCAAATATACCCTTTTCTGCCTACAAAGCCAAGTGTCCCCAATTCTGCTCCAGAGCAGTGCTGGGGAAATAGTTACAAAGGGATCCATTCCTGATGAGCTGAACAGGAAACCTCCTCTATGCCTTCCCACCAATTCCTCTTCTCACCAGAGTCATAAAATAAGGGTTTTTTGTGCAAAAAGAAAACATTGACACTGCTTGTTTTTGCCCAAAAACCCCTAGCGCAAAAACGGATCGGCATAAATATGCAAATGAGATTGTGACTCATGCAAATGAATCCCTCATTAGCATATATTTTACCAAGAAAACTCAGTGTAGCCGTAGCCATGGAGAACTAGACTTACTTCATTGCAGGAAACTCTTTGCTCACTTCACCTACACACGCAAGTAGAAATGCTTCACAAATTGGTGGACCACAAAACAGGCAGAAGACATGCTAGACCCCTCCCACTTATACTGGATTACCTACTGGTACTTAAACAACTGAGCCTTTCTATTATTTCTCTGAGAGTAAGTCTAGTGGTGATCACCATTTTCCACCACAAGGGTGATAACTCGCTCTTTGCTCACCCCATCACAAAGTGATTACTCAAGGATATTGAAATTCTCTACCCTGACATAAAACCAAAGGTCATATCATGGAATATACATCTTGTTCTGCATACTCTAACAGGCAAACTCTTTGAGCCATTTGCAACATGTTCCCTATTGCACCTATCTATGAAGGTAGCCTTTTTTTATTGCCATCACTTCCACTCAATGTCTTAGGGAAAAAAGGATGCTCATGACCAGCATGCTTTGTTGGTAAAAGCTATATTTATGAATAATTAACAAGAGATGCTTAATGTTTTTCTTTTTGATAAACTTTA
This sequence comes from Pelodiscus sinensis, assembly GCF_052426305.1. Classification (NCBI taxonomy): domain Eukaryota; kingdom Metazoa; phylum Chordata; order Testudines; family Trionychidae; genus Pelodiscus; species Pelodiscus sinensis. The sequence continues at coordinate 17,968,781 of NC_143064.1, read as the reverse complement.
AAATTAGAATTATAAAATAAGACTAGCATCTATTTTATAGAGAAATTGTTGTGATTCTATTTGAATATTTTTAGTTCCTTTCTGGACTTCCTTCATAATATAAATAATTAAATTAAAAAAGATTAGTAGAAAGTTAAGTTATCCATCTGGTAGGTATTGGTCTGAAATATTGTTGCTTGAATGACTTCATATATTTGACAATGAAATGTCCTTAATATGGAGAACATGCTATTTTCAGTTAATCTGAAAACTCTGCATTTGAAAAGCAGCTTCTGTGTTTGTAGAATAGTGTGATGTGCTGGAGCATTGATAGCTGGTAGGAAAGTGGTTTTACATTTTAGAGTGGCTTGCCAGCATTAGTAGTTGTTGAAACAAGCCACACAGGTGTGAAACATTTCAAGTTATACATACTTTGTTCTGTCAAATAATAATTTTGCACTATACACATTGTTTTTAGGGGTTCTCGCCTGCTCCTGTTGAAATAAATGGGGATTTGACTCTAAGTGAACAAACTGGATGTACAAAACTGGGTAACAATGGATGGTATCCACTATTTTCTCATTTATCCAGAATTCAAAATTCTTTATTGCTATTTTTTACTCCTAGAATTCTCCACAGCTCTAAAATACGCCAGGTATTTTGACCCTGTCACTCCCTTCTTTCCTTGCCTTTGTACTTCACTGCAATAACCTTTATTAGCGGTTATTAATATTTTCAAAATTTTAGACAATTTTAAAACAACTGATTTAATGAAATAAAATGAAAAATTGTGCAAAAATAATTTGAAGTGATATTTAGGCAGATCCCTGCAAAGATGCTTATGCATGTCCTTGATATTAGAAGCTCAAGTATAGATGCCATCGTTTCTGTCCTTGATTTAGAAGAGCTTCACTCTAAAAATCTAGAAGCATATGGAATTAATATGTAAGGGTATGTCTACACTACCCCGCTAATTCGAACTAGCAGGGTAATGTAGTCATACCGCACTTGCAAATGAAGCCCGGGATTTGAATTTCCCGGGCTTCATTTGCATAAGCGGGGAGCCACCATTTTTAAAACCCCGCTGGTTCGAACCTCGTGCAGCGCGGCTACACGGGGCTCGAACTAGGTAGTTCGGACTAGGCTTCCTATTCCGAACTACCGGTACAGCGCGCTGCATGGGGTTCGAACCAGCGGGGTTTTAAAAATGGCGGCTCCCCGCTTATGCAAATGAAGCCCGGGAAATTCAAATCCCGGGCTTCATTTGCAAGTGCGGTATGCCTACATTACCCTCCTAGTTCGAACTAGGAGGGTAGTGTAGACATACCCTAAGAGTGGGAGGAGTTGCTGGAAAAGGAGGGAACCTGTAAAAATACAGCATATTTTAAAATGGAAATTCAGAAAGTAAATTTATCATCTCCCTGAGATAGTATAACAATTTTTATTCCATCATTTTACATGTTGTACATCAAACTGTCACTTTTTAATGTTAACAAACTTAGAAAATGTAAAGCTTTTCAAATATCTTTCTATCTTTTTCTGAGTTCTAAGCATCTTCCTAGGATTAGAATCATCACAGTGTTGCTAAATTGATCTGATAGTTGGAACCTGTTTTTCATCATGGGGTAAGATATTTTTCTGAAAACTGAAATAAAATATGTTTTGTCCAAAGCAAGATTTGCTAGAAAAGTTGTTAACGTTGATTATACTAAATATATTACCTTATGTCACCAGATGGACAATTAATATAATCTTATTTTACTGGTTCTTTGTATCATGGACCTCAGACTTTAAATAGAGAAATAACTAGATTCATTTTCTAACAGATTGCTTTGCAGTTGCTTCAAATGAATTCATGTAGATAAAATGGAAAGAAGGGATCTAGCAAAGCAATACTGATTTGGTAGTAACTCGAAAATATTGACAAATTATCCTTTTAGGATTTAGCAAAGTTTAATCTAAACATTTTCTCTTGACTGTATGAGCGCTGCTAGAGTAATTTACTATGTAGTCCTAATATCGAGGAGAAAGGCGATTTCTCTTGGTCCTTTTTTCCCTCTTTTTACCTGTATAATTCATTGTATGCACAATATAATTTATTTTTAGATATACTGTGATAGATATGGCAGTTTCTTGCAATATCTTCAGGAGATCTTACTGTATTAAATGTATGTATTATCATGAGCCAGGAATTATATACCATTCCTTGGGGGTGAATCACCACAGCCCCAACAGGAACTGAGTAGGTAGTGATTAGTCAAATTCACTCCATCTGTATTGCCTCCAGAGAGGCACCAACTCCTGGAGATGCTTGTCTATACTAATTCTAACTGGATTATCCATAGAGCCAACAAACAAAGAAGGGGTTTTTGGATAAATAGCCTGAGTTTCAAGTGACTCATGGTCTTCTTTCTGATCCAGAAAATGGATGGGACTTTCTGTCCAAGAGGAGGGTTCCAGTACTTTGGGAAGGGTTGGAAGAACTGACACTGACCAGAACTCTTGTTGAAGATGGGGTGGGAAGTTAAGCTCTGGTAAGCTTATTAGCATGTGTCTAGGTTCTTTTATGGCTTTTAATATGGTTTTCTGTCATGCTTTTACCTCTAGCATAAATGTATTTGTTTGGAATGAGATGTGAGGCAACTTTAAAACTGTGAGAAATTGCAACTATTCATGGTTTTTGAAGAGAAGGCAAAGTACAAATTCTGGCCTCTTACACACTCTGACCTGATGGGCATCATAGTATACAAGGGTCTGACCAGGCTGATAAAACTCAGGTTAGGAAGGAAAGACATGAGTCTCTGACCAAGAGAGCTGATAGGGAGAGTAATACAGGTGCAGTTGTCTTGAACTGTGACAAACATGATTTTCAATATTCCTTAATGTTTGTTCCTAACTGCAGTGCTGAGTAGGGATGTCAACGTGTAGTCCACTACATGATTAACCGATAAACCTTGGCCAATGAGCCTCTGTATCATAGGCAGCAAGCGGGGGAGAGGTAGCTGGTGCCTGTGAGGAGCTGACTTTAAGAAAGCTCCTCACAAACACTGGATAGAGTTAATCAGAGTTTAAATGAAACAGGCAAATTGAAATAATGTGTAACTGACATTCTTTTACCTGTAACCTTGATAAATTTTAACCAGAGAGAGAAATAATAATAAAAAACCCTCTGTCCTTTCTTTGCAATAGACAATAGAACTGTAATCAGTGGTCATATCTGAAATCATAATGGTTAAAATTAAAACTAGTGAAACACAGAATGATGGACAAATGAATGAATTTTGTTTAATCTTGCTTATATATACCTAATCCTCTGAAGAAGCAAATGAAACATTTCATATATAATTTTTGTCATCTTTAATAGCTCTTATATACTTTTGTAAATACAATTTCATCTTTTGTAACAAAATCTTAAGAGATATCACCTATAAATATTGAGAAGCACTGAATACTTCCTATAAGCTGCTTCCTTTCTCTAATAGAAGTTTTGAGTTATATTTAAATTAGATTCACATTTCATGTTTATATTTGTCCTAATTATGTTGCAAACTTAGTTTCTTTATCTGAAGTTTCTCCCTGAGCTGCGATACAATGAAGATTTCATGTAATGACTTCAAATTACACTGCTAACTTTTAATGTAAAATACTACATTTGGGCATCTGCTCATAATACAGTCATCCCTCAGTGAATTGATAATGTATTTGGGGAGTAATCTTACGGGCTGCAAAACAGTCATAAAAGCCCCAAATCAGTGGAATAACTGCTTTTCTTGCCTGGAAAGCAAGGCAGCAAAGAAAAAGACAGAAGGACTCCACAAATTCATCTGTACCATAAAGCCAAACTTATAGCAGCCCAATGCATAGGAGTGTGCAAGTGAAGATACGAAGGCATCTGTCATGGTCAGTAGATTAAGAAACTGCATAGATAGTGTAACCAAGTATCCTGCTAACAAAAATAATATAAAATAATGGAGATTAAGAGGAGTGAGGGGTATGTAGGCCTGTGTATAGTTAATTTTACCCATCATCCCACTCCCATAATTTTTGTTTTCTTTTAGTCACCATAAGTTTCTGAAGGTCTGGGCAATATGATATGTTAAAGGATTTTCAAGATGATGAGACAAAAGCAATGAAATATTTAAATTAGATTGTTTTAAGAGCTGTATTTCATCTCAGTTTACATTAGTGGGCCTTCATCACCAAATACTGGAGTCATCAACCACATCTGAACATACTTCTTAAAAGTGCTAGCACTGTAGTGTATAATTTGTCCGTACTTTTCTTTGTTTTTGTTTTGTTTTGTTTTTTTTCTTTATCAGTCTCTCGTTTGGTTTTAGAATTGATCATATTAATAAATACTGCCAAGAGCATTTCTTTGTTTGACACAGCCAATTTTCTTTTTTGGGGGGTATATGTGGAACAACAGTTGTATATCCTGCTATTGATGAGATGTTAATTTTTTTTGGCTTTCAACCTATTCATTGTGATGAGCAGCTATTGAACATTGCTTTGGGCTTGTTTTTTTATAGATGTATTCATCATGTTGTTTGTTTCAATGTTGATCTTTAAATTACCTTTTTAACTTGGTTTGAAATTATTTTATGGTAGTTTCTTCCAAACCTTGTTCTCTAATTTCTCTTTATTTTTGTTGCATTTCTTTTTGTTATGCAAGTACTGTGTGTCTAAACATTTTCAGGAAGCTGGTATTTTCAGAGGGATACTTTACCCTTTCTTGAAAGTTTTTTTCCTTTCATTAATTGAGTTTATTTTCTTTGAGTACGTTTTCTTTAAACAGTAAATTGTATACTTGACTGAAGACTGAATTAGTTCAATCAGACATTTTTCATCATCACGTTTTGCTTTTTCACTGGCAATGATGTTTGCTCTTCTATCAGTCAGTGGGGTATTTCTTTTCCCTACTCTTAATTCTGGTGTTTCTGATGTTTTCTTTTGGTATATTTTAATAAGAAACTATCTTCTGGATAGTTCCTTTTTGCTTTCACTTGAGTATAGGTTAGGGCAATATCATTCAAAATTTCTTATCAGCTGCGCAACTCTCTAAATTCATCCTAGAAATTCTTTAGATGTTAATATAAATTCTATGTGCTAAATTGGCACTGGAGATCTATTTGATGTTCCAGAAAGGAGAAAAACACCCGTAATGTCTAGTAGAACACATATCTATCTATTGTAAATGGCACACACTATTATACAGGTTGGACCTCTCTGGTCCAGCACTCTTGGAAGCTGACCAGTCCTGAACGAAGAAATTTGCCAGACTGGAAAAGGTCTCCTGCTATTGGCTCCCTGCTGCTGGCCCCAGCCATCCCCCCTGCCGGACTGCCAACATAGTTAAATCAACCTAATTTTATAGTGTAAACTGACTCTAACTCACTGAGGGTCTCACAGTAATAGAGTAGGGAACTGAATGAGCTGGGCAGAAGCGATGGGAGTGGCAGAGGTGCCAGCTCCCAGCCTGCAAGCCTACACAGGCTGAGAGTCAGCAGCCCTCCCCCATGACTGCTGCTTTTACCCTCCCCCCCCCAATCCCGAGTGAGGCTGCTAACTCCTAGTCCCTAATAAAAATCAAACCAGCCTTCTCTCCATATAGGGCTCTGTTAAGAGCAAATCTAACCTATGGCATGTTGTAGGAGTTGGACAAGAGAATACTCGGCATAAAGTATATGGAGGCATTATTGAGTGGGTCTTGATTCTCTGGAGGAACTTCAGGGAGCATACAGAGCAGCATACTTAATATACTTAATCATGATGATATAGGGTACATTCATCTCAGGTGCCTGCTTGGGCTAGGGATGTTAAATTGCAATTAATCAGCTTATTGAGTAGTCGATGGAAATTCCATCAACTATTCAATTAGTTGATGGGGGGCTCTTGCTACCCCCGCTGCAGCTTTGTAGTTGAAATGTAGTAGGAGCCAGATGCACAACAGCCAGGTTCTGACAACATTTAAACTGCAGAGCTGCAGCGGGGTTAGCAAAGAATAAGCCAGCTCTGGGAGCTAACCCTGCTGTGCCTCTGCCTTTTAAATGTAGTAATAGATGCTGGGCTCTTACTACATTTAAAAGACAGAGATGTAGCACAGAACTCAGTGCGACCAGGGACTGAAGCAGTCCCCACTCACGCTGGGTCCCCAACTGCTGCAGCTCTGCTTTTTAAATGTAGTAATAGCTACTGGGCTCTTTCTACATTTAAAAAGGCAGAAGTGCAATGCCACTGCACCTCTGCCTCCCCTGCCCCCCGTCCCTTGCACCGCGGAGATGGTGCTGGAGGGAACTGACTGTTAAGCTGGCCTCCTCCCCAGCGCTGGCTCCTGCTCTCCCCCGCTTGCTGCCTCTCTATAGTAATCAACTCGATTACTCTTTCACCTCCCTACCTCGAACCTTGGCCACATTCTACTTCCACCTTGCTATATGACCAGTCACAGTTAAGTGCTGACACTGCCAGTTTGCTCCCTATCACATGCTGCATAATATGCAGAAGTACCAGATGGAGGAGGGTTTTGTACTCCACCCATATCCATTATGAGTCAGATGTAATTAGATATGTGGTATATAACACATTTAATCAATAGGGAGTTATGTTTTCTGATGCAGATTTCAAAATGTATTTATTTTTTTCTTCTTCTGCTCTAATTATCTTTCATTAAATGTGTTTGCAATTTATATAAAACAATAATTGTAGCTATATGCAGTTTTGTCCTTGGTAACAGTTATTGAATTATTGCCTTTCCTGTTGCACTAATTTGTAGTTGGGCTAAGTATTCCTTTAGTTTCAGTATGTCCCCACACTTGATGCATTTCTCCCCAAATAGTACTGCTGGTGTTCATACTTTCTGTTGTCCCATTGCACTAAGCTCTTTAATGTCTACTAAAGCATGGAAATCATGTTCCATGCACTGAATTTGTGCTTTTCTGTGTAATTTGGTTTGGACTGATAAATTCAGTTGCCTGATTGAGAAAGTTTCCAAGTAAAATAGTTTCCAAAACATTAGGTTTTGATTTACTTGTATTTGTAATGATGTATTGAGATCTTGTGTATCTTTTGGGTGTTTAATTATTCAGAAAGTGTGAGAGAGAGATGTTCCTGGCTCTAATGCCTTGTGGGCATCAGTTGCAGTTTGACATATATAGATGAGAACTTGGGATGTTAAATTGCGTTTCGATCAGCTTATCAAGTAGTCAATACAATTTTCATTGACCACTCAGTTGATGGGGGTGGCGCTTGCTATACCTGCTGTGTCTCTGCAGTTTAAATGTAGGAGGAGCCACGTGCGAAATTGGTCAGTTCCTTACTACATTTAAACAGCACAGCCGCAGCGGGGTTAGCTCCCAGGGGTGGTGTGAGCCGGAGCTAAGCAGTCCCACACTGTGCCTCTGCCTTGTAGTGTAGTAAGAGCTGAGAGCCTACAAAAGAGGCTGATCACCTTTAAAACCATCTTAGATCATTATGGTGTAACCAAAACTCCAACCTAAGCTATTACACAGCCAACCAATATAGCTTCAGATGGGTTAGCCAGCATCCTTTTCAACTGTGTTATTAACCTAAAACAATTGAAAACCCAGATTTTTTGTTCTGTGAATCCAGGATTATCAGGCTGTGAACTGGTAGGTTTTGGGGAGGAAATGAATTGCCCTAGGTCTGTACCTGACACATGTATGTTCTCTTGTTCAGTGGCACAAGCCAGTGCATCGGGAGATAGAGCCAGAGCTCTGGCAAGTAACTACCACATTCAACTGTTTCCTGCCTACTGGTGAAATGAGAGAACATAGCAATACTGTGGATCCTAACCCTGTCATCCGTGATATTGTTTGTGACTGACATAAATGGGTAAGGGGGCCTTTGCATCCCTGCCTTACTGCACTAACTGGGTTACAATTTGGCCTGAAACTATATATAGGAGAGAACTCAAATATGATCTTGCTCCCCTTCATTCTCTGTACAAATGCCTGGCTTAGAGCTCAGCAGGCTAGAAATGGTGGATCTGTGTCTCTACCTTCCATTCTGCCTCACCTAATGGAGCTTACTGGACACAAAGGGGAACAGATCGCACATCTCTGTTAAGACTTGTGCAGTAACAACACTACTTCTGTATTTTTAACACAAAGCAGTTCTTTAAATATGTAATTGAACTCCTAATGTTATTTTTCTTCCTCCAAATTTAAAATGATTAATCAGTTTACTTTCAAATGTGGGGCATTGTTCATGTTTTCTGTGTAGTATTTAATTTCTTCATGGTGACTCTCAGTTTGCCTTTGCCCATGGAAAAGATAAAAATTGAGTCATTTTTCCTCAGCCTGCATGGTTGTGTACTCCATCATGGTTTAATTTAACATTCCTATTGATGATGGCATGGATAATTTTTATTCTAGTCTGTGCTTCTGTCTCCATTCTGTCTCTTGAATTTGTATTGTTCACTTCCTTTTGAACAGCAAATTCAACTGAATTTGGTTGTGTGCTCATATTTCAATGGAAATACCATCTTTTCCTGAATACAGATTTCTCCACAACAGCTAACAATCTGCAGTACTTGAAAGCTCCCTTTTCATTTTAAAACCTGTTTTTTTTAGTATATTATCTGATTACTATACTGTGGTTTCAATTTTTATTGGATCATTGTAGTGTATAATAATTTTTCTGGTCTTCAGTGCCTCTCATTCATGTCTGAAGTGGCCTGCATTATTTCATTCATTTTTGTTTACATCTTCTCTTCCCAGTCAGTCTCTCTAATTTTGTCTCCAAGTACCTCCTACCCTGCATCTTTTTTTGGGATGTGAAAAATCAAATGGAAAGACATTTTCAGTGCTTTACCTATCTGACATCACTATTTTTTTCTTTATAAATCTGATTATGGTTAATCATTATATAAAGATTAAAAAGAAAATTCTAGAAAGAAAAAAGAGAGACAATTTTATATTAAAGATGTTAATGATAAATTGTATGTATAATTGCAGTAATTTTAACAATACATGTATCAAATATAAATAATTTACAAAGGACAAATAATTTCATAATCTAAATTAAAAATGTTTTAGCACATTCTTTATCCCTTCTGTAATATTTTCTTCAAAGCCATTATAGTAATCTATATATGTTTGGTTCATAAAATAAACTTCTTGACAGTGCAGAACTCTGCTTCCAAAACTGAAACTTTATATAGAAACCTTTCAGATAGATGTTTTATTAAATTTAGATTTAACAAACTTGAGCTGGGGATCAAGCAAAGCTAGGACAATCTGAGGCAGGTGATCTTTCCAGAGAGGAATCTGTGATTTTGAGTAGATACTTAGCATTTTCAAAATATTGACTTTTAAAGCCAGAGAAAAGCACACGGTTTTAGGAGTTACTCTTTTATTTTTAGGATGTGTTCCAACAAAACGTGACTCGGGATGGAGGGCTGTGAACCCATATAAATGTATACCTTTATGAATAGAAAATGTTCAGTGTTGAACAGAATTGACCCAGCATTCTCAAACTTTTTGATACAACCCAGTTTGCAGGTTGACAAAAAATATCATTCAGATGTGCTAGTGATACCAGCTAGGGAAGTCACAAAGTGGGCAGTCTGGCTGTTACCTAAGCCAGTTTTAACACATTTCAAGGCTAGCCTTTGACAGAAGATGGATTCCTATGGACTCTTAGACATAATTTAAAATGTTTTCTCCTCTGTCCTACTACTTCGTACATTGTTGCCCCTGTAGGAATTGGGAATCTAAAAATGTAACTGAGACCTCCAAAATGTGCAGTTAGTTAGTTGAAGTCTATAATATGAATATACCTGCCACAGGGCTACCACAGACTCTACCTTGCTGCTTTCCTAAGTCTTGATAGCCTATATAATATCAAAGGACACATTAAAGCAGAAGTGGGCAAATTCCAGCCCACAAATCCAGTCCATAGGCTGAGTCTCTGGCAGGCCCCTACCTCCACGTTTACCTGTACCTCTGCGGCTTTTGGAGGACTGCAGCTCTGGTTGGCTGCCAATCACCATTTGAAGCCAATGGGAGCGACAGGAAGCGACATCCAGGTCCACAACGCTTCCTGCCGCTCACATTGGCCATGAATGGAGATTTGTAGCCACCCAGAGTTGCACTCTTCCAATACCTGTGGGGGCACAGGTAAACATGGCGGTAGGCTGACATTTTTTCATTGCCTGCTCCTGAATTAGAGTATACTGTATTAGGGGCCAGCTAGAGACTACAAAGTTTGCAAATCAGTAATGCTGTACAAACCACAATGGCATCTCCAGAATATTTATGGTGTATCTATCATAATTTTATAATAATTTAATAATTTCCCATAGTGATGTAAATCCTGCTTAATTAGTTAACCAGTTAAACATAATGTTTAACTAGTTAACATACTAAGGGGGGGGCAGGCAGGAAAGCTGCTGCAGCTCCCCACCTGTTTACTAGAATCAGTAAACCTCATCCATTGAAGGGTGAAGCTTACTGGTTAACTAGTCACATCAAGAGTTTCCATCATACGCTATAATTGTGTATGCTAAAAGGTAATCAGATGTTTTATTAAAAACAATGTGCTGATATATAACATGATCATTCTTTTCCTCCTCTTTCTAATTTTGCTCCTTTTGAACTCTGGCAAAACTCAGATGGATTTAAGCATAAAAGGCACAATTCTCCATTTTGTTACATCAGTTTTATGCCAGTGTAACTCCACTGAAATCAGTGGATAATCAGGCCCCACACCTGTTAATAGGGAAAAAAGAACAGATAACCCCTTAGAAATAAAATGCATATTCTTGCTAATTTTAAAAAAATGTGATTCAGAAAATATATCATGTTAAATAGTGATTTTTCTTTTTTTGTAAATAATGCTTTTTAAGAATTTCTTTCCCATAAACATGGATGTCAGATTTCTATAATTTTCAGTAGTGCCCAGAATGGGTCTAAGCAGATCCACCCTAGGCCCTGCACTTTGGGGGGACACTTCAGGGGGAATGTGGGGTCCAAGGTAGCCTGAAGGATTAGCAGTGGGCATGGTGAGAAGTGCATGAGAATCTTATGAAAAAGTATAGCTACCCCTATGCAAGAAAGGTGTGGGTGGGAGAGAGATTGGGGTAATTAGCTGCCCTTTCTGCTTTACTGCCCTATATCCTGTACAAATAATTAATATTTACAAACAATTAACATTTAGGTGTTCTTTAGAGCCTGTCTGTATTTGTTGATTTAATTCCCTTAAAATATTTTTCTTCAGATTTACTTAAAATAATTTAGACATTTTACATCTGTGAAAACAGGTGACATCAGATCTTTAAATGCTTAATTAAATGGTGAGTAATTTGTTCTTGCCATTCATACTTTTTTTTAATAATTGCCAAAAACAAGTACAAGATAACCAGGAATCACCTCCTACTAAATTAAATTGATTAATATTTAATAATAAATACATATACATATGATGGTACATGATAAATCAACATTTTTGAATTAACTTCTTGACTTTTATCTCAGATAACGCGTGGATTTTTTCTGCTAATCTAAAGGCACCAAGGGGGATTAGCTAAAGGCAAGTCTCTGGGTCACCTTCAGTGATGTGATAAACTGATGACTGTGATTGAAATTTGTAGTCATCTTAAAACAAAATAAAAAAAGGAAATTACAGTCTCATTGAACTGTCACTTCACAGGCTTAGACCTGACAAATTGTACAGACAAGAAAGCTGGTCTTGAGCTGTGGTGAATCATATTCTGTTGAAATGAGTTTAAAGCATTTTTTGCTTATCACAGATTTTTTTTTTTGCTTGCTAATAATAAAGAAACTAAAATTGAGTGAAAAATAAGCTTTTCTCCACTGTTTTTAAAAGGATACTGTCACATTCAGGGTCAGGTTTCCTCTATCTGACACACACCATCCTGCTGTGTTTGGACCCACACATTGCTTCTCTTTGGCTGGGCAGGCTTCAGTCACCATGTCAGTAGTCTTTGGAGCTTCAGTGCAAGATGGAGGTACAAAGGCAGTGGAGAAGACACAAAGCAGTATTATAATCAAAATGGAGTTTATTGTTTAATGTAGATACACAGAGAGTTCATAATGAGACGGACTTCATAAGTTGTACATAGATTCCCTAAATCAACACAATCACTTAAGAATGGAAACACAAATAAACCCGTAGTGGAAAATTTTAATCTGCCTTGGCGCACTCATGTATTTAAAAGTAGCCATTTCTTACAAAGGAATTTCACAAGTCAACTACAGAGAGAGAGAGTACAGAATTGACTTTCATATGCAAATTTGACACCTTTTCCATCAGACTTAACAGACGTTAACTGGATGACCCATTATAAAACTAACCTTCCTTATGTTTAACATATCATTGACATCAAATGGGACATTTCTAGACCATTCAAATAGCCTCATTGGTACGTGCAACTACTGTTTACAGATACATTTTTTCCTCTTCTTTCTTTTTCTATTATATTTCTGATAGTCCCACTTTTTTCCCACTCTGGTTAATCTGCAGAAGTTGGTTTTGCCCATGAAAGCTCATGATACTATATATATTTTTGTTACACTACTTGTAAAGTTACAGACTAACATGGCTACCCCTTTGAGACATACAAAGTAAGAGTAATAATATATCCTTACCTATGATCTTAACATACTAATGTTTTAAAAGAGATCTGAAATCATCAGAGGGAAGACTTGAGAAAAGTACAAACTGTAACTGCTATTATGGCCCAAGTCACTTCTCCCATGGAAAGACCTGTGATAGGGACTTCGGGGAAGTTGCAGAATGTACTACCTGTCTACTGTTTTCCCCTCCCTGTCCACTGCTAAGGCAGATGATACTTGCACTTTGCCCCCTTAAATACTCTGACAAAAATGATCTGGCCCATTATTGTTAGTTGAGACATTTGAAAAATACATTTGTTTCAGGAAATTGTATTAGTGACTCAGATTACACTTTCCCCTCTGAGTCGGTACAGAATGGGGAGTTACAACATAGTGTTCAGAACACTATGCAGCTGTCTTATAGATAAGAGAAAACCAAGATGCTGCCACTTGAGATCATTAAAGATTTCATGGAATTTTATGTAGGTCCCTGGTTATTGACCAAATTCTGACAGTGTTCTGACCAAAAATATGGATTTGGGGATTTTTTTTTTCAATTTTAATTAGCTAAAGTAGCATTTTTCATTTTGGGCTTACCTAGACTACGCTAGAGTGTCAAAAGAGGATATGCAGAAGAAGAAGGATATCTTCTTCTGACCTCAATTTCGAAACGGAGCTTTTGAAAATAAAAGTAGCTTAGACGCAGCTTTTTTGGCGAACCCCCCTGGTAAAAAAACCACGTAAACCTCATTTTTTGAGGAAGAGCAGCTTTTCTACAAAGGCAGGGAGTTTGCCAAAAAAAAAAAGCTGCCTCTAAACTACTTTCACTTTAGAAAGCTCTGCTTTCGAAAGCGAGATCGAAAGAAGATATGCAAATTCCCGCTGAATTTGCGTATCCTGTTTTGACAAGAATGTTGCCATTTAACAGTAAAATATTTATTATCGTTATTGTTTTATTTATTATTTGGATACTAACATTTCAGAGTGTGGTCCAAAATACAGATTTTTGGATAAGCAAGTTTTTATAAGATAAAAGATGAAAAATTGTCCATGATTTTTCAAAAAAATGCAGCAAAATCAACAGTTCTGATAACAGTGCTTATAACCCAATTGTATCACTGAAAACCTGAATGTGAATAGTGTAAGAAAGTGGTACTGACTACATTGAATTTATTGTTCATGTTGAGAGATTTTTTATTAATCAGAAATAATTACAGATTTGAAATTTAGAATGATGTCTTTCTGTTTTACTAAGGTAATGTTTAGTTAAGACATTTGTTTCTTACAATATGAATTTTTTTAGATTGCTGCCCCTTTAAAATCAACAGCAATGTGTGGAAGAGGAAGAGATGCAATTAATGGGGTGCCACAGATATCAATTTGGTCCAATTTTACTAATAACTCTGCTAATGATCTGGAAGAAAGTTCTAATTTAAATAAAAAAATTATAGTTAAGAGTAGAATGTGTTGTCATTTCTGACACGGAAGTAATACCAGAGGATTCAGAGAGGCATTAATCTGGGCAGGAAATGAAGTGAGATTTAGTCTGGGAAATAATAAACTAAAACAAAAAAATGGAGGTAAACTACTTGTAAATCAGTAATGCTGAAAGAGAGCTGGAGGGGATAGTGGACAGTAAATCAGATAATGAACCTGTGGTGCAGGATGGATGCAAAAAAAGCCAATATAATTTTTGGTTGCCTGTACATATGTATTGTGTAGAAGCCATGAGATATAGTCCCTATCTGATTGACTTTGCTAAGACCATACATAGACTACTGTGTATAGTCTTTTGGGCATTTCAATATCAAAAGTATATTAACAAACTGAAGAGAATTTAGAGTACAGCAACAAAATATGATTAAATGCCCACAGGTTCTGATTTCTGATGAAAGATTAAAGGAACTAAATAAGTATAGCTTGACCAAATGACACATAATGGGGAGATATAACTATCATACAAGTATATGGAAGTTGTAAACAACAGGGATGGAGAAAACTTTTTAGAGGTTACCCAAAGAGATATAAAGTGTACAAAGAAAAATGCATTAAGTACCTGCATAGTGTGGTGATATCTGCTATCAGAAGAGTATTTAATCTAACTGAAAATGGCATAACAAATTCAGTGGTAAAAACCTGAAGCTAGAAAAATTCAAACTTGAAATAAGATACATTTTATATGGTTTAATAATTAACTATTGGAGCAGTTCACTAAGGGGACAGTTCACTGTAGGAGTCAGCAAGGGTGGGGGCAGGTGGATCCACAAAGCCAGAATGCATGGAGAGCCAAAACCCGGCTTCCCTTGCTTGTCAGCTCCAGCCTGTCCCCCTCACCCTCCTCACTGCTGCTGCCTCTCTATCAGAGGCAGCAGTTCGGGGTGGGAGAACAGGCAGATCTGGTGCTTATGGAAGCCTGTTTAAAGCCAGTCCCTCATGGGCACCAGCTCCGGCTCTCGCTTTATCAGAGGCAGCAAGAGGGAGACGTGCATGTAGTCGACAAGATTAACTGATAAGACAAGGCTTATCGGTTAATCTTGAAGTGGAATACACATTGACTCCCTAGTTAACAGGAGAGCTTCTCATCTTGACCTAACTACTGCCGCTTGGGGAGGTGGATTAACTATGCTAAAGAAAAGCTCTTCTGTTGGCGTATTAGTGTCTTCATTAATGCACTACTGTGCTGGAGCTACACTGGTGCAGCTGTGCCCCTGTAGCACTGTACGTAGACAGCTTCTAAATAAATCTATGTATCTAACACTGGGGCCTGATTTATACCTTTAACTTAGTTCATTATAACTACACCTCTCAAGGATATGAAAAAAAATCACACTCTAGAGAGATGTAGTTTAGTCACTTATATTCCACTATAAACACTGGTAGGCCGATGGAAAAATTTATCTGTCAACCTAGCTACCACTTCTCAAGCAGTTGATTTACTACAATGATGGAAGAACCCCTTTCATCATTGTGATGACAATTATCATTGCTACAGTGGCACAGCTGGTACTGTGGTGCACATAGTATAGGCCTATCCTGCCAGACTGCTCATTTTGGGTAGACCTCTAATAACATCTGGAAGAAGGAGAACATCATTGTTTTCATTTTCCTAAAAAGAGGCTCGCCTCCTAGAAGTATGGGGAACAGTGAATTAAGGTGACTTGAAAAATCTAACACTTCAGTAGGTATGTTGTTATATCCCATCTTGACTGGACTTCTCCTTTCAATGTTTGTCATCTTCATTAAGGGGAAAAAATGTAGTTAATGTTGAGATGTTTGTATTCCTTTGCCTTCTGGAGTATCTTATCTGTTGTATCGTCTATTCAATAGTAGAGTCAGTCCTCACAAGCTTTTTTATTTTTATTTATTTCGTTTTGATCAGTTTTTGCTTTGGATTCTGTAAATTTGGCAGTTCCCTTATATGCCTGCTTTCTCTTACCTGTGACATTATTGCACAGTAGCAATACACCTCTTAGGCTACGTCTACGCTACGAGTTTTCTCAGCCAAAAATAGGCAAATGAGGGACTCATTTGCATGAGTCGCCATCTCATTTGCATATTTTCTGCCGATCCATTTTTGCGCTTGGTTTTTGTGCAAAAACATGAAGTGTGGATGTTTTCTTTTTTGCACAAAACCCCCTTTTTCTGCAAGATCCTTATGCCCCAAAAAAGGAGGTATACTGATCTTGCGGAAAAAGGAGTTTTTGCGCAAAAAGAAAACGTCCACACTGCTTGTTTTTGTGCAAAAACACCAGCACAAAAACAGATTGGCAGAAAATATGCAAATGAGATGACTCATGCAAATTAGTCGCTCATTTGCCTATTTTTTGCAAAGAAAACTTATAATGTAGATGTAGCCTTAGACCAGAAGAAAAGGAAGGTTCAATGAATGTGAGGTTTCCATAATTCCATCTAAGTTTCTAGAAAATTTCAGTCTTTAACAAAGCTAAAATATCCATTTATTTTCACCAAAAATATTGACATTGGCTAGGAAATTTTCCCATCATGATTTCCCCTTTACTTAGATATTTTGATCTTGGAAGTAGGGAAAGGTGCATACTTAACTTAGGTCTGGTCTGCTCTACAAACTTATGTCAGTATAACTATGTTGGTCAGGATAAGAAAAATCTCCCCCCCCCCCCCCCAAGCAACATAGTTACACTGACCTAAATCCCCATGTAAACAGTACTGTCAGCTGGTTAGCTTCACCTATTGAGATATCTGCCACACATAGGCCTTGTCTACACTAAACCATGAAGGTCCCTTAAGGTACACAACTCTAGCTATGCAAAATATGTAGCTGAAGTCTGTTTATCTTAAACCGAGCCAAGGCAGAGTCCACATAGCGGGAGGCTGATGGTCCTCTCAGCTTCCATTACTCCTTGCAGAAGGAGAAGTACTGGAAGCAGGTAGGGGCTGCTCTCAGTGTTCAAGTTACGGGTCTCTACTAGACCCACTAAATTGAATGCTAGAAGATGGACCTCTGGATCATAAATATAGACATACCCCCGGGAAGGTGGATTAAGTTCTCTATTACAGGAACACCTGGGGTTTGTGCCCTTTGCTTGCTGCGCTCACTACTTCCCCTCTCTCTGGCAGCTTTTGCTTTGCTAAGGGAGCCTGTTGACACTAATGTGATGTTGTCATTCTATCACCTGACAGGAACATTCTGTCGTCCAGCAGGAAAAACTTTTTTATATACAGAAAGAGATAATTAAGGTTGTAAAGGCAAGCTCTCAGAAGTTAGGAAATGCCACATTTAATGCAGTCTTCCTTTTCCCCCCAGTTCCCCTCCTCTCAGTCTTCTGTCTGCTAGTCCCAGTCTTGTTAGCTCAGGTGTCTCAGCCTTCTTTTCTCCTAGTCCAAGCTTCCCTATACAACCAACCCCCCATTTTGCCCTATGCCAGCTCCTACTCCTTGTTTAACCAGTCCCAGTCTTCACTCCCTCCAACTCCTAGGCACAGTTTCTCTCTGTCCCCATAATCTTAGTCTCAGAGACTGCTTGTCTTTCTGGTCTTTGGTCTGGCTTTTGCCTCCTTCGTATTCAAATCAGAAGGCTTTTAACTGCCAGGAATGAGGAAGGTAGAGGAGAGGTAATTAAAGGCATAAAAGAAAAAGGAAAGACCCATACTCTAGTCCCACCCCAGCCTAGATAAGCAGATAGTACAGTAAAAGTCTTTCTGATCCACAGTATTCCTGGGCTTAAAAATGCTCAATCACTGTGGGTATGTCTAGACTACAAGCCTCTTTTGAAAGAGGCTTTTTCGAAACACTCTTTCAAAAAAGCCTCTTTTGAAAGAGAGCATCTAGTCTGCAACCTCTTCTTTCGAAAAAGTGAGCCGCTTTTTCGAAAGAGAGCACCTAGGCAGTCTGGATGCTCTCTTTTGAAAAAGCCCTGTTTGCATTCAAGAACATCTTTTTTCAAAAGAGCACTTTTGAAAAAAGGCATTCTTCCTCATGAAATGAGGAGTACCGCCATTGAAAGAAAAGCCGCATTCTTTCAATTTAATTTCAAAGAACGCAGCTGTAGTCTAGACGCAGGTGAAGTTTTTTCGAAAAAGGCTACTTTTTTCGAAAAAACTCTGCAGTCTAGACACAGCCTGTGTGGGGAATAGAATAGTGCATGAGCTGGCTGATCAACACTAGAGGCAGTGAGAGGCTGGAACGTTATTGGTGAGCATGGAATTTTTGGAGATTTTAGCTGCTAAAGTCATAAGGTCTCTCTAGTGAGCATGCGTTAACTATTATTTTTTTCTTTCAACGCACTTAGGTGGATTTTCATAGGAACAAGAAAAGAAACATCACTGACACGAAGGCCATGCCTCTGCTAAATTTCAAGTCCCTGCTTCAAAGCATGGGGAAGCTAAAGCATTTAACAGCCATAGTTTTAAGATCACCCCCCCCCCCCCCCCCCACACACACACACACACTTGTTCTCAGAAATGGCTGAATCATTTTGGCTGGAATTTTAACAGCCTCTTTAAACCTAAGGAAGACATCTGGCATGGAAGACTGGCTAATGTTTCAAAAGTGAAGATAGGGTTTTTTAATAGGAAATCTCAAGCTACTGATTTAATAAGTAGTATTACCAGCTCCATCTATGATTTTAAGTTGGAAAGAATGCAGTAGTCTAGATTGTGTTCTTATGAAAAGTGCTAGTAACACTAAGATATAGTTGAATTCACCAGTGGTCAAAATTTTGTAAATAAAAGCAAAACCCCAGTAATATTTCCTTCAAGATCTTTTTCCTATATAAAATGTCAGCTTTAAAAGAACACACTGAACTAAACTGTTAGATTTTGCTTTTGTTTAGGGACATTTTAAACACAGATGCCCCTGGCAACCTGCCCTTCCCTACAAAGTTGTTTTTACATAACTTAGAAATGTTCTTATCATACCCAAACACATTATCATATGTATACTATTTGAAGTACTAACTTAACATTTCTCTGTGATGCTCGTGATGAGGAATAAGCTTCCTTTTTATTTTATCTTCTACTTGGTTCAGCATGAGAGCTCTAATTGCTTGTGCATTTACAGGCCCCCAAAGCCCAGCTCTGGGATGCATCTCACCAGTAGCAGCTGGGAAACTGGTATTTTTCCTAGGATTTACAAGCAGACTTTCCCTTTGTGAGCAGTATGATTTGTCCGTTGCAGTTTTGTCTTGGTTGCATCATTTTTTTTTAATTGTGAGGAATGCATGTGCAGTGGTTGATTGAGTCAGTTCAAGAAGTAGATTTCCTGATATATACTTGAAAAAGTATTGCCTGAAAAATATCCTCTTTGTTTACTATACAAATTCAAGTACTTGCTTGGAAACACCTGTAGCTAATTAGATATTGCATTTAGATATTACAGTGCTGGGCACCATTGTAAGAACCTAGGGAGATTGTATGAAAACCTGAGTTTTATTTCTTAATTTATTTTAACGTGTCATCTGACTGTTCGTCATGTGTTTGCAGTTACACTGTTAGCATATGCTGTAATTCCAATTTTAAAAACTAGACAATGAACTAATAGCAGACATTAAATTATATCATAATATCTGGTGTTAGTGTGCTTCCTTATTGTTCTATTCACTGAAGGCATTTACTAAATAGAGTCACTCCATGCATGCTTTAATATATTCTGCTAGAATGTTAGCAGAGCTCTAGTGTATCAGAGGATCTGGTCCAATATTTCCCTGTTTCTCAACCAGGAATATGATCGAAAGCCCATTGAAGATTTGCATAAATTTAAATGGGCCTTGAATCAAGCCCCCACTCTCACTGGGAGATTATGAACTCTGTTTTTACTCTCTGACAAAACTGTTGCAAATACTAATCCCTTGTTTAAGAAGTGTTTAAGGACTCTGCCTTCTTAACATTCAACATCTGTAATATTGTCTTAATATTTAGTTTTTGCCTTTAAAAATGTAGTTAGTGTGTGTCTAGAACCTACACTGGATGCTCTCAACATTTTGAATAGCTACCATTCTATTCCATTTGAAGAGATAATATTGTTTGTAGCAGAATCCATATTGTGTAGTGTGGCAAAGATCTGGCTGTGCCCCATGGGTCTCGCACTACTGGTGGATAATAGCCTCAGAGACTCGCTGTTATCCTATACACAACCTCTTTCTCTTTTACAGGAGGCAGGGTCCACAGCTTAATGATCTACACTCATTACAGGCTAGTTCATGTTTTGGGGTGAAAACCCCTTGATAGTGCTGGTGTCCCTTCAAGGGACAAGCTCTGTGTTAGCGGTGGTGGGGATGAAGGTTTAGGGGGAACCCAGCCCAGTCCACTACTCTGGGTTCGAGCCCTGGAACCCTAAAGTAGCAGCAGTGGTAGTCAAGGTTGTTTGACTTGGCAGCTTTTTCTCTGGGCCACTTCACCGAAATAATCCCTCCCTCTGGGTACCTGTTAACCAGCTCTCAGCGCACACAGTTTCTTGTTCCTCCCTTTCGGCTTCCGGTCCATCGCTCTTTGAATTCCCCCCCTCCTTATCTAGGGGAGGCCTTTTAAAGCAACTCCACCTGCTATAATCGGCTGTGGGTGTGGACTGACTTTCCTCAGGGAGCAATTGAGTAAATTAGCCCCAAGTGTTTTCCTGCTTTCATTCTATTGCAGCAGGCTCTAGTAATTTACTCTGGGAAGAGAAAACCACTTATCGAGTGCCCTGTATACTTGCCTTCCTCCAGTATGTGGCAGGCTGCTAGCTTAGGTCTGTCACAGTTGATAGGAAATATTGCTGAAACTGATAATAGCTTTTACAGACATAGAATTTTCTAAGAATCTAGGTATTTCATTAATTTATATTGAAAAGTCATCTGGACACATAGATAGGCTTGTGTGGTTCCACGCTGAATTTATTTGTGATTCAACCAAGGATATTTTTTCTTTGCAAAAACATACATATATTGTGAGGAATGATAATTCCTGTGGGGTGCTTTACTGTTGGTGTCAGGTCGTCCCGAGCCGCAGATCAGAGTTTATCCAGGCAATAGCTGGTCAAGCCGTGCATGTGCGATAGGTGTCTTGTGCTGTTCTCACCGTTGCAGTTCACACGCACGGCCGCACTCCCCTCATTCCTTCATTGCTGCCTTCCGTTGCAGATGGAGCTCAATTTCTCTCTCTCCTTCAGCTTACCTAAATATAGTTAGCTGTTTCTCATTGTTTTTTCCCCTGTTGCTACTAAGTTTATTAATTATTATAATTTAAAAATGTTTTTCTTCATGTAGATAGTTTAGAAAAAAAAACACGCAGCAAGAATAGGCCTGAACCACAGTCTTTTCAGAAAACTCGTCCCCCTTTTAAGTTTAAAAAAAAAGAAGAAGAAAAGAGGAAGAGCAAGAAAAGGGGGGAAAGAGGAATGCAACTGCCATAGTTAACCACCTGTGGCATGATTAGCCTAATTGGCGCCATGCTGGGATCTCCCAGATTTAAGAAGTGCGACACTTGTCATACGCCTATGCCAGCCTCAGAAGGCCATCCTTCCACTTGCCCCTCCCTAGCCCCCCTTCCTGATGTACAAAATATAGGACAATTGTGTTCAAAAATAGAATCTCTCTTTATTGAACAAAACTGGGGGAGACTGGGAAAAGGAGGTGGGAGAGGGGAAGAGAGAGGGTGGGAGAGGGGAGGGCAACTAAAATGATCAGGGGTTTGGAACAGGTCCCATATGAAGAGAGGTTAAAGAGACTGGGACTTTTCAGCTTACAAAAGAGGAGACTGAGGGGGGATATGATAGAGGTCTATAAAAGCATGAGTGGGGTGGAGAGGGTGCATACAGAAAAGTTCTTCATTAGTTCCCATAATAGAAGGACTAGAGGACACCAAAGGAAAGGAATGGGTAGCAGGCTTCAAACTAGTAACAGAACGTTGTTCTTCACAAAGCAAAGAGTCAACCTGTGGAACTCCTTGCTGCAGGAGGCTGTGAAGGCTACAACTAGAACAGAGTTTAAAGAGAAGTGAGATAAAGTCATGGAGGTTGGGTCCATGGAGTGGTATTAGCCATGGGGTAGGAGTGGTGTCCCTGCCCAAAGTTTGTGGAAGGCTGGAGAGGGATGGCACGAGACAAATGGCTTGGTCACTGTCTTCGGTCCATCCCCTCCAGGGTCCCTAGGGTTGGCCGCTGTCGGCAGACAGGCTACTGAGCTAGATGGACCTTTGGTCTGACCCAGTACGGCCATTGTAAGCTCAGGGCTCAGGGTCGGGGGTCTCAGTGGACCACCTTGATTTTCATGCACACCTGCTCCTGGGTGGCCAGGCTGGCAGCTCTCCAGCCCTAGACGGCCACTTTCCTGTGCCTAGTGCGGAGGTTGGGGACGAGGTCCACAATGTCTGCACTAGACCAGGCGGGTGCCTGCCTCTTGCGGTCCCGGGCAAGCTCCCGGGAGCCGCCAGCCTGGTCCCGGGAAGAGGGGGAGGGCTGGGGGGCATCGGGTGGCTGGCTCTGTGCCGTGCCAGGTGCAGGGTCTGCTGGCTGGGTGCTGGCAGGCTTGCACCTGGCACGGGCACCGTAGCCAGCCCGTGCCCCGTTAAGGGGTCCGGGGCCGGGAGGGGGGCATACGAGTTTCCCTGGTATTGGCCAGAGTGGCCACCAGGGAAAGCTGGGGAGGGCTAGCCTCCCACTAGTTCGAATTAAGGGGCTACACACCCCTTAATTCGAACTAGTAAGTTCGAACTAGGCTTAGTCCTTGTGGAATGAGGTTTACCTAGTTCGAACTAAGCGCTCCGCTAGTTCGAATTAAGTTCGAACTAGCAGAGCGCTTGTGTAGCGCCTATCAAAGTTAATTCGAACTAACGTCCGTTAGTTCGAATTAACTTTGTAGTGTAGACATACCCATATAGACATATAAACTAATTTTGTCACATTTCAATATTTTATTGTAATGCCGTGTATTTGTTGGTGATATCCATATACTGAAATGCATAGTGTGACAAATTGCAAAATCTTGTGATACATTATAAATATATGGTTTATTGACCCATGTACATCTGACAGTCACTTTGCACACTAATCCATTTCACTCAAGATTTAATCTAGCTTTCTCAAAGCCCTGAGAGAGTACAATATCCTACCTAAAAACCAAAAAAACCTTTTCAGAAACTTATCCTAAGCATTGAATAGACTCATCGAAATACACAGGTTTTATGCATGAGACAAAGAACTTTAATTCATGGCCTTCTGACAGATTTATGTTCTGGAATCTTTTGACTCATCAGGGTTAGAAATGGTTCTTTATAAGAGGAAGATTCCTTCCTTTCTACCAGAAATGTACACTTGGTTCTAGTCTGGGAGGCCATGAAATACTGAACTTTAAAATTCTGACATTCCACTTTTGATCTTCCTCTGAAAAGTTTACTTTCAGATCCATGCTAAATTACTTAGCCTTGGTCTTTATGTGAGCAGGTACACAAGTAAAACGAATCACATCTTGAAATCTCCTTAACAGAATCCATTGTAACAAGTTTCAGAGGAGTATCCATGTTAGTCTGTATCTGCAAAAATAATGAGGAGTCCTGTGGCGCTTTAAAGACAAACAGATTCTTTTGGTATACACTTTCATGGTTAAAAAACACGTTATCAGTATGCATCTGATGAAAGTGGGTTTTAACCACAAAAGCTTATGCCCAAATAAATCTGTTCAACTTTAATGTGCCACAGGACGACTCATTGTTTGTTTTTGAAGGATCCATTGTGCCATTTAGGCATAGATATGCATTAGACATGGTGTGAAATTACCTCTTCTGGAGCATCTTGGAGAGGAGCTACACTCCTTCATAGACTTCAGCTTACTCTCCCCAATATGCCAGTCCCCCTCCACAAGCTGCTAGGATCATAGCACCATCTCCTACTCTCCCTTTTCAGTCCTCCATCCCTGCTTTGTGGGCAAACAGCACTTCACGGAGGCAATCTGTAATCTCAGATGTTCCGTTTTTAGTAGGAGAAGATTATTTAAGCTGAAAGGTCATCAGTACACTTCATTTTATGCAAAATAAATCATAACTTAGATAACAGATCTCAAAACTCAATCCATGCAAATTCTAAGGTCCATACCAATTCTGAGGGTAGCCATCCCTCATGGAGTCATCTTCCTTTATGAGCCTGTGTGTGCAATTTGAGCAAGGTGTGTAATTTCTAACTATTAGAGACTGTGCTAACTGATTAAACTAGTCCACTCAGAATGGCTCATGCTATTATGGCTATGCTGGGGAGGGCTGGCCTCCCCGAGCATGTTCCCATTCTATGCACATATATGAAGAGACTAGTCCCTCCCACCTCTCATGCTGCTGGATCTGCCCTTTATGTAAGTGAACTACCCTGATCAGAGTTTGCATGAATAGGTCTCCTGTTAGTTGGGAATTACACTCCAGATTTCAAAATATAGATCCATCCTGTGAGTACAGGGATCTATGTACTAAGCAAGTTGGACTGAAGGGATGGCTTGGGAGGCCTTTGTGTCTATTAGCTATATCATTCTCCCCTCTGCCTCCACCAACACCTCTTCAGATAGAAGTGAAACTATTTAGCTTACATGAATATTACCCGTTTGTCCACTCAGCACTGTGGAATCTTGTATTGAGTTTCCCCATGGTACTCTATGAACCCAGCACATGTAAGAACAGCCAAACTAAGCCATACCAAAGCTCTATCGATGGGTATGTCTACACTACCCTCCTAGTTCGAACTAGGAGGGTAATGTAGGCATACCGCACTTGCAAATGAAGCCCGGGATTTGAATTTCCCGGGCTTCATTTGCATAAGCGGGGAGCCGTCATTTTTAAAACCCCGCTGGTTCGAACCCCGTGCAGCGCGGCTACACGGGGCTCGAACTAGGAAGTTCGGACTAGGCTTCCTATTCCGAACTACCGGTACACCGGAAGCCTAGTCCGAACTACCTAGTTCGAGCCCCGTGTAGCCGTGCTGCACGGGGTTCGAACCAGCGGGGTTTTAAAAATGGCGGCTCCCCACTGATGCAAATGAAGCCCGGGAAATTCAAATCCCGGGCTTCATTTGCAAGTGCGGTATGCCTACATTACCCTTCTAGTTCGAACTAGGAGGGTAGTGTAGACATACCCAAACCTACTATGGCTAATGCCAGCTTCCCAAGAGGGAATAAAGAATAGGGGTAATCATCAAATGATCTTTCCCCTATGGCCCTTTCCTACCTTCTGGCAAACAGGCTAGTGACACCACACATGCCCATTTTGGTTAACAGCCATTGATGGATCATGAACGTATGTAGTTATTTTTTTGAACTTTATTATAGTCTTGACCTTCACAATATCTCCTGGTGAGGAGTCCCACAGGTTGACTGTGCATTGTGTGGAGAAAAAATACTCCTTTTGTTTGTTTTAAACTTTCTGCATATTAATTTCATTTGGTGACATCTAATTCTTGTGTTATGAGGAGGAGTAAGTTAAAAAACTTTATTTAATTTCTCTACATCAGTCATGATTTTATAGGTCTCTATCATTTCCCCTCATTGTCATCTTTTTTCCAAGCTGAACAGTCTCGTTCTTTTTAAATCTCTCCTCATGTGGCAGCCATTCCGCACTCCTAATAATTTTTGTTGCCATTTTCTGAATCTTTTCCAATTCCAATATATCTTTTGTGAGATAGGGCAATCCCATCTTCAGACAGTATTCAAGATATGGGCATACTATGGATTTATGTAGACACTATGATATTCTGTGTCTTATTATCTGTCCCTTTTTTAATGATTCCCATTATTTTGGTTTTTTTGCCTGCCGTTGCACGTTGACTGGATGTTTTCAGAGAACTATCCACAATGACTCCAAGATCTTTTTGTGTGATAACAGGTAATTTAAACCCCAACATTTCATATGTAGTTGGGATTATGGTGCCCAATGTTCAGGGCTCGACAAATCGCTATATCTACTCTCCCGTGACAAGTAGATTTCAGCCGATCACCCCGTTCACCGGCACTGTGCACATGCACAGTGCTGGTCTGGCTCATGCGTGGTGTGGGGCTGGTGAGTAGATCTCGCCATGGTTCGTCAAGCCCTGCGATGTGCATTACTTTGCATTGATCAACACTGATTTTCATCTGTTATTTTGTTGCCCAGTCTCTCGCAGTTTTGAGAGATCCTTTTGTAGTTTTCCTCAGTGTGCTTCGGGCTTAACTATCTTGAATAGTTTTGTGTCATCTGAAATTTTGCCATCTCACTGTTTGCCCCATTTTTCAAGATCGTTTGTGAATATATTGAGCTTGTCCCAGTACAGTCCTCTGGGGAGCATGAGTTTATGAGTTTTTACCTCTCTCTATTCTGAAAACTGCATCACAAATTCTGTTTTAAGGAAGGTCCTGTGGACAGCAGCAAGCAAAGGAATCTAATGAATTTGCCACACCAGGGTTGGGAAGCAGCCACCAGATCCAGCATGGAGGCTCAGATAGCCTGGACCCACAATGAATTCGTAAAATCTATGATTAGTAGGTGCTCAGGACCTGGAGATTTTCTAAAATTTCATAAGAATTTATAAAGTTAATCCAGGGTGAGGATCATCTCTTTTATAGTAGAAGACCCAACTTTTTGTACTAAAGTGGTGTAATTTGGAAGAAATGGTTGTCATTTGAACAGGGAGATTCGTTACATAACATTGGGCATTTTTCCAGTTATTTTTTTCATTTTGAAGTAGAAAAATCATAAGATGTGGATACAAAATAATGATTTTTTTGAAAATGTTGCGAACTGATTATTTTCACTCATTGCTAGGTTAGCATCTCCCACTCCAGCTCCCGTAGTTTCCTGTCGAAATGCAGCCTTATTATATCTGGCTAAAATATTGATATGATGGTTAGCATTATTTTGAACATTGTTGTTTTGTTGTCCCTAAATGATGTGTGTTTAATATTCATTAAACACAAATTGATTTTTATTTATAAGAAAAATCCATACATATATAATTACTATCATTATAATGCTTTAATGTTACAAAGAAAAACAATATAAAGAATTGTCGCAGGTCACCCCCTTTTGGGGGGGTGAAAAAGGGGGTCCCCCTTTTCTCGATGTACCCCCGTTACCGCTCACACCGGCCGCACTATTGCTCGCCCTGGTGGCGGGGTGGGGGGTCCAGGCCCACCCTCTCTCTGGACCCCGACCCAGGGCCCTAACACCAGGAACTCAATGCTCCTGGTGGTAGCAGGTGGGGTCTTGCCCCTAAACTCGCCTGCTCTCGGGTTTCATGGCCCGCCCTGGGTCGCTGCCAACCCCGCCAGCGGGTCTAGCCCACGTCCCCTCTTCACATCCTTACCGGGATCCCTCGCACTTCCGCGGTGTCTCCCTCCCCCCGTGCTGTTCTCCTTCCCTGTGGTGCTTCCCCTCCCTTTGTATCTCCCGCGGCCTCTGCCGTCCCCGGCGCACTTCCGGGTGCCCCGCCCCCCCCCCCGGCGTCGCGCGGCCGACGTCAGCGGGCATGCCGGTCGCACTCGGATGACGGCTGGACCCTCGGCGGGCCTTCAGCTCCAGCTCCCCCCGGCTAGCCTCCTCCGCCCCGTTATCAGCGCCCGCGTCTCCTGGCAGGACGGAGTGGCGGGGTTGCCTCACCCCGTCACAAATACATAATAGTACCTTGCATTTTTTTGTTATAGTTACTGAACATTTTATTTTATATATTATGTGCAAAGAGGAGTATATACAGTACAACATTTAATATTTTGTAATGAGAAATAAGCAGTCTGTTACGTTAAAGGAAATGTTTTAGGCAAGAAATAGGAAATACTTGAATAAGGCAGTGGATTTAGAAATAAAGATCAGGAAAAACACAATGATTCATGTTACTTTCGTATATTAAACTGATTTTACTTCTCTTTATCTGATACTTTAATTTTCCTCCCTACCCTCCTCCACCCAATATTTATATCTTCATTCTTGCACCATTAATTAATATTTCAACTAGGATTACGGAAAGTGTAACAGAATGTTTGCAATTTCTGTGGTACCTCTTCCCTGAAAATTGTTTATTTTCTATTTTCTATTCTGCTTGTTTGTTCTGTTATGTTTCCATACCCATCAGCATCATAGCTTTTCAATAAGTGTATAGTAAGCATGTCTGTTATGTGCAAAGAAAGTAGGGGCAGAGAGGCAATGTCTAGACTGAAGGCTTTTTCATAATCTTTTTTCGGAAGATATCTTCTGAAAAAACTTCTTCCGAAAGAGAGCGTCCACACGCAGAAGTGCATCGAAAAAGCGATCTGCTTTTTTGAAAGCTAGTGTCCACACTGAATGGACGCTATCTTGCATGTAAGCTGTGATTTCTATGGGCAGAATGGCCACCAGGGCACTTGTGATTTTTCCTCTTTCCTCTTCTTGTGAACAAACTCCTCTTCCCAGTCCACATACATCTTTTTCCAAAAGAGCTCTTTTGGAAAAAGGCTTTTTCCTCGTAGAAAGAGGATTACCAATGCCGGAAGAACCCCTTTGTTCTTTGTTTTACTTTTGGAAGAGCACGATTGCCATGTGGACATAACTCAGGAGTTTTCCAACAAAACTCTGTAGTGTAGACATACCCAGAGAGTTAAAAATGGGATAAGAGAAGAGCCTCAACTCAACAGAGCATTAAGCACATGTTTATATATCCCTATTCCACCAGCATCTAGTCATGCGTAGAACATGCTTTTGTACTTTGCAGAAGGAGATGGACTGCTGCATTAAGGCTTGAATAAGCAAGGGAATTAAAGGGCGGAGGAATGTACAAGGAAAGTATATTGGAAAGAAGGGGAAAAGAGAGTGAGGAAGCCAGAAAAGCATTTTAAAAATTATTTCAATAACAAGTTTTAATGGTAAAATAACTAAGTAAATAAAAATATTTTTATTTGTGAAAATAAGAAAAATAAAATGCTGTGGCAGGCCCCTCCCGCCTGAGTCCCCGACCCCTTGTGATACAGTCTTTCCCTGGCCCTTTAAGCCAGGCCAAAGGCCCTCTGGCCTGAGTCCCCGAAACAGTCTATAGCTGGCCCTTTAAGCAGGGCTAAGGCCCCCTGGCCGGAGTCCGCACAGTTTACAGCTGGCCCCTTTAAGCAGGGCTAAGGCCCCCTGGCCTGAGTCCACAAAACAGTCTATAGCTGGCCCTTTAAGCAGGGCTAAGGCCCCTGGCCTGAGTCCACAAAACCGTCTATAGCTGGCCCATTAAGCAAGGCCGAGTCCACAACGCAGTTTGTCATTGTAGCGGTGGCACACCCCAGGTAGGGGGACCCGGGCCCCCCCTACTCCACCGGGTCCCAGCCCAGGGCCCTGTGAGTGACCAGGTACCGGGTCACTCTCTCGGCGGGGCCATCCAGCCGAAACGCGCCGAGGTTCTCGGGCTGGGAGCGGCGGCTCCTGCTCCTGCCCTGGGCCACTTCCTACCTGGACCCCCGGGCTTCCTTCCCCTGGACTTGCCCAGCTGGCTGCGATCTCCAGGCCGGCGTCCACTCGGCAGGCCGTCTCTGGGTTGCACCGATCCGCCTCCGCCTTCCTTCCGGCCTCTCCTGGAGTCCCTGGCAACTGCTGAGGGAGAGCTCCCTTCTGCAGTCCTTCTCCTTCGGCTGCCTCCCCTGACTGAGTCCTGGCCCAGGCCTTTATAGCCCTGCTGCAGCCCGGGCATGCTCGGTAGGGCTGCGGGGGAGGGGCCTCTGCAGCCAGGTAACCCTGGCTGGGCCCTGTAGGTTCAGTGCGGGGCTGCCTCGCCCCGTCACAAATGCCAAGAAACGGAATTTATGGGGGGAAATACACTAGAAGGGTGATGTTGCTGCAAAAATGCTTCCTGAGACATTTCTGTGTCTTGTCCAGGTCTTATATATGCTGATTGCAGTCTCGATGAAGACCCTAATTTTTAAAGATTATAACAAATATCTTCATTATTAACCCAATTCAATAGACTATCCTTAATAAATAGAACATATAAACAGGTGCTGAATTGTATGCATGTGCTTAATTCCCATGGACTTTTTAATTTGACTGGAAGTGTGCATATTGGCATGTGCTTTGCTGGATGGATAAGATGCTAACTGCTGTGCTAAATTGGGGGCTATCTGAAATTTGAAACACAATATTTTATGGTGTATTTGGTTCTTGTTATCCTCAATATTTGTAACTTTAGTCTCATAAAGCATAGGTAACAGTGTATTAACTGGATATTTCTTCCACATAGCTATTCTGTTAAATGGTTAATAAGTGAGCATGGCATTTAGGTGCTCATAATTAGGCATAATTATGGCCCATAATATCACAGCTGGAACTTATGGGTACCTTAGTTGGTAGTTTCATCAGAAAAGGCCACAGATTGAAGTGAAGATGGAAAGATAATAAACTCCACTGCTGCCAGAAACGAACTCTGCCTCCTTTATGAGAAGCAGATTTCATAAGCATTAAATCCATTTTGAGAAGAGGATAACAAAATGAGTCAAAAACCAGTATTTTAATAGGAAATAGGCCTGCAGCCTATAAGCATACATTAAAAAGAAAAATCTAATTTCCTCTGCTACATATGGCAGAAAATAAAACCTATTTTCAAATTAAAATATAATGTGATGTTTTGTGAATAGAAGCAGCAGAATCAGAATAGGACTGTGTTTCCAACTTTTTTCTTGTAAGTGCACAGGATTTTACCCATAATCTACACCTGGCTGTTACCTAGGATGACAAAAATACACAGCAAGGTGATTAAGTAAAAATAAACGTGCATTTAAATACTATTCATACAATGATTTTTACATCAGGCCTCAGTCCTACAAGCATAAGCACAGAAAATACCATTTGATTTTAAGTGCCTGGCAGTTCTGCTTACACAGAAGACTTTTAAAAGATGAAACCTTTAGTTTGCACGTGTAAGGAATGAAGGAGGAATCTCGTGAGGATTAAGAAATATCCATAGGTTCTCTCTGTGCAAGTTATAATGATCCAGATTCTGCCAGCCTCACCCACAGTTAGTCATGGATAGTCAATGGGCCCATGTAATGAAATAGCAATTTTTTAGCTTATAGACTGAAAATATGCTAGAATTATCAATACCTTTTTAATCAACCACATATGTAACTTCCATGCATTATAATTTTTTTTAGTTCTGTTTTTTTTAATATGAACATGTTCAGAATTCAGTCCCAAATTGTTTTAAATTCAGTGCAGATTACTTCTGTGAGTTTTTGTTATGGTACTATTTGTTATGACATTCTACAGCTGTTGGTGGTACTTAAATATCAAGGTATGGGATTGGTATAGGGACCCTTATTCATTGTTATTACTGTAACAACTAGTTTGCAGATCTGCTAATTGAAATGTGTTGTGGCTGATGTCACATTGAAATCATGCTGACAGGGTATGAGAGGTTGGCAGGGAAGCAAATAAAGCCAACTACAAATGCCAAAATTAAGTTGTAACAGAACAAACTCTTTAACTTTGAATAAATGGTAGTTGAGAGGTATGCCAGATTCTGTGGTCTACCAAATTTTGACTTAAACAGAGTGAAATATTTACCATAAAAATTGAGTTTGTTTCTACTGGATAATAACTATTGGCTACAAAATGATAGACACTGCATTGTAGATAGTTCTCTCAATATATATTTAGGATATTGTGCACAATTGAACCAATTTTTAGCCTTTAGTTTGCATATAGCTTACTCACACGAATAGTTCCCTTTGTTATAATGCTCAGCCTGAGAAATGGTTGCAGAATTGGGGTCCCTATTTGAATCTGAAGAAGAAAGAAAACTTTCTTTTGTCCCTATTGAGATCTCTTGATCTCTGTGTTTGGAGGGGGATGCTGAATAATAGCAAGATGATTTTAAAAAAATTGAGCAATTTTCTCTCAATAGAGAGATGATACGAAGTTGGTATCTGCTCATATACTAGGGGCAGGCAAGGAAATGGCTGGCTTAGATCCAACTATGCATGGATTCCTGTATATTAAAGCTCTAGGGCTATGTCTACACTCGAGACTTCTTGCGTGAGTAATATTCAAATGAGGATAATTGTGGAATATTGCTGAGCCTCATTTGCATACCTAATGAGCCACCATTTTTTTCAGAAGAGGCTTTTGCACAAGAAGGAGCATCTACATTGCCCCTTCTTGCACAAGAAAGACCCTCTTGCGCAATGCCATTACACCTATTACTTGAGAGGAAGAACGGTATTGCGCAATTGGGTTTTTCTTGCGCAAGAAGGGGCAGTGTAGATGTTCCTTCTTGTGCAAGAGCCTCTTCTGAAAAAAATGGTGGCTCATTAGGTATGCAAATGAGGCTCAACGATATTCCACACTTATCCTCATTTGAATATTACTCACGCAAGAAGCCGCGAGTGTAGACATAGCCTAGGTGTTTTTATGCCACCGGAGCATCCATTAGCTTGGCAGTGTACCTGAAACAGTTTCTATTTTTGTTTTTACTTAACACTTTTTCTCTGCCATTTCAGTACAACATTCAGCACTTTCGTTGTCAGCTTAGGTGTAAACTCATCCATAAGGACTTTCCTGTTGTTGTTGAAGAAAAAAAATGCCGTTTTCCCTATCAAACAAGTCTGTGGATGTTGTGAAGGTCACAAGTCTTGGCTATAAATCCTATCGTACACAACCCTGTAAAATCATGCAGGCTACAGAAGTGTCTCCCTCTTCCCCCTTAATGAAAAGATTCACACAAGGGACATGGGTGACTGTTGTGAAAGTAAAATTTAATTGTAACGAATGTGTCCACAACAAAGCATCACAATCTCCCTTCATGGATGAATCTTGACTGCATTGTCAAATGGAAAAAGTCAGTTGGAAAAAGTCAATTGGGAAAAAAAATCATCCAATCTCAAAGTATATATTTGATGCTTCTGATTCTGGTCCCAATAAAACAATGAAAATTCCACTGTCTTTGGAGCATGATCGGTTCCACTAGCCCATTCTGCACTCAGGTGTAAACTTGGAGTCATTTCACTCAGTGACACTGCTGAATCTGAAAGCATAGGTTAGCTCACTGTGTCTAATGTCATGGTGATGGCATTTGGGGTCCAATTGATCACGTTCTCTGTACTTTTTTGTTTTCTAAGGCTCAAATTATGTAAGTAGTGTGTGTGTGATGTCAGCAACCTGAGAAAAGCTTGTCCCTATACAGTAATGTCATTTGAATCTATTAACCTCATTGCCAAGTCAGTAAATTTCGAGGTGACTGTATTTTTATTCTGTATACTCCCATAACTCAGGTTTTCTGAAACCTTAATGCTGTACATATAATGGGCAGTTCACAATTAAAAACTGCTACTAAATTCTATAATTGTATTCATATACTGTGAAACCTCATTTATTCTTGTAATAACAAATTTGAAAATGCCATGAATTAGACTTTTAAGATCTTGTTAGATGAATATTTTTATTCAATCTAGGGTTGTTAAATATCAGTTAATTGAATAGTCAAGTAACCTCATGAATTCTTATTAGTTAGTTGACTATTCTGTAGTCCCTGGGGGTGGGACCGTCAGCCAGTGCAATCTGGCCTCTTTCCTGAGGAGCCTCCTGTCACCCCACACTGCTGCCTCTGTCAGAGGCAGCAGCACAGGGTGCCAGGCGGGAGCTGGTCTGTGAGGAAAGCCAGTTTAAAAACCATTTCCCCTCGTGGACCAGATGCCTGTCACCCTGTTCTGCTGCCTCTGATAAAGAGGCAGTAGCGCAGGGTGGCAGCAGCCTTTGTCTGGGGAGCGGTCTGAGCTCCTGGACCCTGCATGAGCTAGAACTGAGATGGGCTTGCCTGCCCACCTGGCTCCTAATATATTTTAAATGCAGAGCCACAGCAAGGGTGGGTCCTGGACCTGTTGCAACCCAGTACTCAGCCAGGCTGCTGACCAGCCTGCTAAAAAATGTACTGGAAAGAAAAGGGGGCGGGATGCTTATTGGTTAATCGTCGATACCAGGGCTGGGCAAAATATGGCCCGGGGGCTCAATCTGGGCATCAAGCCACAGGATCTGACCCAGTCCCTGTGGCACTCTGCTCTGCAGGGAGGGAGAAGCTTTGTGAGATCTCCCCAGCCCAATCCTCAGCCCCTATTAGTCAGAAACAGCCAGCCAATTGGAGCTGAGAGATTGTCCTGAGAGACTGGGGCAGCAAGCCTCTCTCCTTTTCCCAAGTTGAAAGCCATGTGGAGGGAGCAGCCGGTATTTTCAAGTGGCGGGGACTGCAACAGGCAGAGAGCCCAGCTTGCTGGCCAGGAGACACATAGGTAAACTCCTCCCAGCCTCTGGCACCCCAACTCCCTCCCCCAGATCGCCATCCAAACCCTCTGCACCCCCACCCCAGATCGCCATCCAAACCCTCTGCACCCCCACCCCAGGTGACAACTCCCTCCCAGACCCTGTACACCCTCCTACACCTCTCCTCTAGGCCAGAATCCTGTCCTGCACCCACACTCCTCCCTGACCCTACACCCCAATCTCCTGACTCAGGTCACAACCCCCTCCTTCACCCAAACTTCTTTTCCAACCCCACACTGTCTCCTGCACCCCAGTCCCTTACCCTGTGCGCCCTTCTGCACCCAACCTCCAACCTAAACCCTGTATCCCTCCACAGAAAAGTGTGGCCCTTAACCACTTTACAAAATATTGGAGTGCCCCCAACACCAAAAATTATTGCCCGCCCCTAGACTAAATTATTATATCCCTAATTCAGTCTGCTAAATAAAAATTCATATAGTGAATTCAAACACATTAAAAAAGAGAAGCTCTTTGTTCCTCTCTGAATAGCACAGATTCAGCATGGAGAAATCATCCCCTAATCTTCTCAAGCTTGATCATAAAACTGTTTTTCTTCCACCCTAATTGTCTCTTTTTCCATAGAAGAAGTGCATTTAGGGTGAGCAGATGTAACACTGCAGTGTATTTTAAAGTTTAAAAAAAATCATCTTTTGAAAGATACCAGATTGAGAGCTCTGGACTATATCTTCTACTTAATCACAAATGCATCTTTGTCAATGGTAGGGCAAGCTCCCCAGTACTGATCTGCTAGTATGCTGTAACAGTAATTGAAAAGAATTATTACTCTATCTGTGGAGAACTTTTTTGTATTTCCTTGTTGCTCTGTAAGGGCATGCCTACACTAGGAAGTTATTTCAAAATAACTAAATTCAAAATAATAACTCATGAAATAACAAAAATTGAAATAGCATGTCCCCACTACATGGGAGCCTTGAAATTAGTCCGAGGCAGGCTCTGTTATTGTGGATACCCTATCTCAACATAGAGCCCCCGGAAGCACTGGGGAATAATTACTTTGAATTACTCTGGGGAGTAGTTATTTCAAAATAGCAGCAGTGGAGTGTCCACACTAACATTATTTCAAAATAGCTATTTTGAAACAAGAGTTATTACTAGAAAAAAGCAGGAATACAGATTTTGAAATAACTAGCCCATTATTTTGAAATAACGGGCTTCGTAGTGTAGGCCCTCCACTTACTATTTTGAAATAAAGGGGGGTTATTTCAAAATAAGTCCCTAGTGAAGACCAGGACTAGAAGAAAAGGTGGCCTGATTGTTTCCCACACTACAGTGGTAGGTCTACACTAACCCCCTAGTTTGAACTGGGGAGTCTAATGAAATTGCAAATGAAGCATGGGATTTAAATATCCCACGCTTCATTAGCATGTTCCCAGGTGGTCGCCATTTTGGAAATTGACTAGCCCGGAATAACTGCCCGCGTCTACACACGGCAGTGAAACAGGAGTTTGAAGTACAGCCGTTAATTCGAATTAGCTGGTAAACCTCATTCCAGGATGAATAACAGCTTATTCAAGTTAGGGCTTTACTTTGAACTCCCATTTCACTGCTGTATGTAGACGCGGGCAGTTATTCCGGGCTAGTCAATTTCCAAAATGGCAACCACCCGAGAACATGCTAATGAAGCGTGGGATATTTAAATCCCGTGCTTCATTTGCAATTTCAGTTGCCCTCATTAGCCTCCCTAGTACACTACCCCAGGTGTCCTTGCCAGTTGTTGATCTGTCTCATGAAAGTTTTGTGTGGAACTCTGAAGAAAACCGTGTGGTTTTTCATTCAGGCTACTTGTCATTGCAGTGTATAAGACAGGTGTTGAGAGGTCCTGCTAAACTTCCAAAATGACTAATTAAACTATTGAAAAATTATATTTTTGTACCAGTATTTTTTCTGAGCACTTAAAGAAGCGCCCACCACTTTTCCTCAACCATATAGTGCTGGGATGATGATTAAATTCGCAGATAGAATTTTCTAAGGCATGCATTTAGTGAGGGGGTAACAAACCGCTGTCCTGATAACTCTCCCTTTAGCACTGTCTCATGAATCCAAGCCTCTGGATACTGATGGAGTCATCAAACTCCCAATTCTTAGGTGATTTTAAACTGTCTACTGGTTAGTGCTTGCTCCAGCCTCTCTTGCTTTGTAATAAACCCTTCTTGAACAATTACAATCTTGATCTCCATGCATCTTTCCATGCTCAATATGCATGGAATTTTATCACAAGTTGTGAGATATTTTGTATTTTTCTTAAAACACAAGTACGGAGTCAGGTGATTTACAAAAGAATCTGAGCTTCCATTTAAAAAAATTTATCTGGTTCTGTTTGCAGAGAAAAGTTTGGAAATGTAATCCTTTAAATGCTCAGAAACCAGGAGGCAAAATACAAAGAACAGCCATTAAAAACATGATTTTTAAATCCAATTTTATTTTCTGTGGGTAACCATCTCCTTCATTTTGAATCATTAGATTTCACAATATTTTAGTCTCACTTACCTCTGTTCCTCTTTCCATCTGACCTAATCTGCAAGTTTTGGAGTGTCCATGTTTGATGTTTCTTATTAACCAATGTCCTCCTGCCTTTTCCCTACACCCCACACCTGACCTATTTTAAGTTGTTGTGTACATGTGTGTAAAACATTGCCTCCTCACCCCAAAAAAAGAAAAATGTGTTGGTAACGTGGCATTTATTAAGTCATTCAGGGATCATGTCCAGTCCACAAAAAAGACAAATGAGTCCACACTTAGTCTTACATATTTATGTTATAAATTCTTTACTCTTGGACATATAGCATCCAGCGTATTAGTAATGTGCTACTGCAATTCAATTCCTATTATAAAACATTAAAACAATACTATTGAAAATTTTTATTAATATCAGTAATTTAATACACTTAGTAACACACAAAAGTTTTGATATGTTAATTCCAAGTCTTTGTATAGTATTTCTAGATGTAATGCTTATGTTTATATCAAGTAAACTGGTCGAAATTATAATTAAAGATAGATAGATAGAGGGGTAGCTGTGTTAGTCTGAATCTGCATAAACAATGAGAAGTCCCATGGCACTTTATAGATTAACAGATTAATTGGAGCATAAGCTTTTGTGAGCAAAGACCCACGAATCTGATGAAGTGGGTCTTTGCCCACCAAAGCTTATGCTCCAATTAATCAGTTAGTCTATAAGGTGCCACAGGACTTCTCGTTGTTTAAGTAAAGGTAGACAACACCGAAACTAACATAATGCCATGCAAAAGGGGGAAAACTAACACTGCTTCAGTGAATGAAAATCATGCCCCACCCAATGTATTAAAATTCTTAGAAAATATTAAATGAAATACCATGGGCGAGTAGAAACAGTGATTTGTCGAGCCCCGGCAATTACCATTAAGAAAAGCCAAGGACAAAGCCTCCAAAAGAGTGGTTTATGTATACCGGTGCCAGTGTTTGCATATGTACAAATGTAAATTGCTATGAGCTGAGTTGGAGACCCACAAAATGTCAGGGTGTACTCTGATCAACACCTCTTTCACATTCCCAGAGCCAATTTGTCTCTACAAGTATCTGGGAAGAACTAAATAAATTGATACCATACCTGTATAATTCTTGGCATTCATTGAAATGTTGCCTTGCTATGCAAGCACTTCCTAGCATAGAATCTGAACACAGCTCTTGCAACTGAAGTTGGAACTCCAAACCAGGCCAACTTGAGTGTACATCTACTGTCACAATGGGACTGTAGATGCAAGTAGTGGATAAAAGGAGAAACTATGGGTATCATTTATTTGGGCTTTCTGGAAGTCTTTGAGAACAATCCTCACAGGGGTTGTTCAGGAAACTAGGTAGTAATGGTAGACCATGAGATGAGAGGTGGAGCACTGTCATGGATTAATAACTGGCTAAGCTCCCAAAAACAGGTTTACGGTCCACTTTCAACATAGCAAAAGAAAAGTTTTTTTTTTTTAAAGTTCATTTTGAACTCTGAGAGATCCTTCAGGAAAAAGAGAGCTGAAAGAATCTTATAAATATTTCTGAAATTTTGTTTCTTTGTTTGTCCCAAAAGATCTCCGAAACAGTAAGAGCTAGAAACACCAAATTTTGCACGAATACTACTGATTTCCTAACTTAAATAACTGGATTGTTTATTTCTTCTTCGAGCAGTGTCCCATGGGTGCTCCACTGTAGGTGTCGGCTTGTCCCGGCGCTGCAGATCAGAGATCTTTCTAGCCGTAGTCTGCCGGACCACGCATGCGCGAAGTACGGCTCGTGGCTTTTCGCGCCGTTTGAGCAGCGCTGGTCCGGCTCCAGCCCGTTCCTCCTGACCGTCCTCGGCCGTGGACGGAATAACGTCTCTCTGGCGATTACTGTTTCTTACAGAGACAGAGAGACTATAAACGTTATTGTATATAGTTCCTAAATAGAGTTTCAAAGTTATAGTTATATTCTAGTCATTAGTCGTTAAAAAAAAAAAAAAAAAAGTTTTTCTTCAATAGTTAGTTATCCCAATGCTGGGTTTTAAGAAATGTGGCGAATGCCACGAGGCAATGCCTGCCTCTGATGGCCACTCTCTATGTATTAGGTGCCTCCGGGAAGGCCACATACCCCAAAAATGTCCCCACTGCTCTAAACTAACAGCTAGGGCTAGACGGGACAGAGACATGCATCTAAAAGTCCTTCTGTTCGACAAAGCCTTACAACCAGACGTCAAACAATCAAAGGGACACACGGAACAATCTAAGAAAGTTAAAAGAAAACCATCTCCGACACGATCCCTCCCGCCCTCAAGATCGGCAGACGATCAGCCAGGGATGTCAACGGCACCACCCGCAAAAGTAGCGAGGCCGCATAAAGACAGTCGGAGTAAGTCGGCCCCGAGCCCTTCTATATCAGGCTCGACCGTCTCAGCCGTTCCCTCGGTCTCTAAGCCGCCTATGGCTCCGAGAACTGCTCCTGGCTCCGAGAACTGCTCCCGGCACCGAGCGTCCCCCGGCACCGGTCCGCTCCCCGGCGCTGAGACGCAGCCGCTCCCCGGCACCGAGCCGTAGCCGCTCACCGGCACCGAGGGCTCCGGCACCAAGGCGCTCCCCGGCACCGAGACATTCTCAGGAGCGTAGCCGCTCTCCGGCACCGAGCCGCTCCCCAGTGCCGAGACGATCACCTAACTTAAGACGCTCTCCGGTACCTAGGTGCTCACCTGCACCGGAACAACTACTGACGCCGAAGACCGCAACCAAACGTTCGGCGGAAGTTAGCCGCCCTTGAATGCATGCGGCTCCATCGGCACCAAAGCGTCCACCGCCTCCCACCAAACAACAGGAGCCCCAACGATCATCGGCACCGAGACAATCCCCGGCTTCGACCGCGCCGGCACCAAGTCATCCTTCGGCACCGAAAGACTCGTCTCACCACAGACGCTCACCGACAATGCGACGGCCTTCTCCTCTGCATACATTTCGGGAGCGGAGTCATTCACCGGTCCTGAGTGGATCAGAGACGGCGACGGGGCCCACCTCGGCACGGATTCCCCCAATGCCAGTCGAAGTGATTCCCCATTCAGTTATTTCCACCCCGGTATCCTCTCCACCGGAGCATTTACTAGCCCCAACGGCCCACACAACCAGGGGATTATCCTCCCTATCTCCGAGCCCTGAGTTTTCTCCAGAGCTGCGCTCCCCGTCTCCACAGTACTCCGAGTACTCTCGTACTGGCCATATATCACCACGTTCTGGTCATTCTTACCGCCATGACCTGCATTCACCCAGTCGCAGCGCTTACTATAGAGACAGGTCGCGATCACCAAGATCACCTCAACTTTCAATCCACTCGGAATACTCGATGAGATCCCGTCACTCCACATCTCCCCATTATCGCCATATTTCATCCTATCAACGCCGGTCTCCGCAATCCCATCCAGGACAGAAATACCAGTCCTCTTCTGCTCCCTCAGGACCACCAACTCCCTCCGGGTCTCCCTCTCATGTCAGACAACCTCCTCCCACTCGGGATGTCGAAGCTGACCAGTCACCCGCACAACAGTCCGCATCGTCCCCCGACTACGCAGTGTTTCAGGGAGACACTTCACCATCTGACGACCTCCGTCAGTTTCAGGAGTTGTTCAAAAGAGTGGCTGAGAGTCAAAGCGTACAGTTGGGTGACGTGGAGCAAAAGCAACATCATCTACTTCGTAATATTAAACACACTCATCAACCAAAGATCTCCCTACCATTGGACACAGCCATTCTTGAAATTGCGGATGACATTTGGCAGTCCCCAGCATCCGTTCCACCGACAAATAAGAAGGCAGATAAAAAGTATTTTGTCCCTGCCAAAGGGATGGAATTCCACTTCATGCACCCGCAACCTAACTCCTTGGTTGTGGATGCAGTTCAGCAAAGGGCAAAGATGCCACAGTACAAGCCTACTGCTGCGGACCGGGATAGTAAACGTCTCGATCTATTCGGACGTAAAGTCTATTCCTCGGCAACCCTAACACTTAGAATGACCAATTACTCCGCACTGTTGGCAAATCACAACTTTGATAACTACGCCAAGCTTTACCTTTGCTTCAGCACATTCCAGAGTCAAAGCGGGACATCCTAAAGGCTGTTATAAAAGAGGGCGACGCAGCCTCCTGAACAGCCTTGCATATTGCTCTGGACACAGCCGACGCAGCAGCGCGCATGACAGCCACATCAGTCGTTATGCGCAGAGCATCCTGGCTGCAACAGTCTTCTGCTCCTAAGGACCTGTTTTCGAAGGTCGAGGACTTACCTTTTGACAGGCAGAACCTCTTCTCCGAGAAGACTGACCAACTCCTACACTCGGGGAAGGATTCCAGAACCACTCTGAAAACACTCGGCATGTACACTCCTCCATACCGCAAAAAGCGATATACGACCTACCAGAGACAGAGGCCCCCCTTCCGGCAATCCCCTCAGTATAGACCTCAGGACCAACAAAGGGGTAGGCAGCGACAACAACGCAGACGCCCGCCGCCCAAAATGACTTCCCAACAGGGTACCAGGCAGCAAGTTTGACGCGTCCCTCGAGGGGTTGAGAACCATTCCCATCAATACCATTCCGAGTGCTTCGAAGGTGATATTTCACCACCGCCTCAGACTGTACCTTCATTGATGGGCCTACATCACCACCGACAAATGAGTCCTCGAAACAGTTCGTCTCGGTTATACCATTCCATTCACGTCGCTACCTCATCCATCCCCCCCTTTTCAGAGACCCATCTCACGAGATGTTCTCAGACAGGAAGTCGCCCGTCTTCTTACTGTCGGAGCAATAGAGCATGTTCCGGACGAATTCAAGGGCAGAGGGTTCTACTCCCGCTACTTCGTAATGGAAAAGAAATCAGGGGGATGGAGACCGATACTAGATCTCCGCGACCTCAACCGTTTCTTGCGAAAACAACGCTTTCGAATGGTTACCTTAACTATAATCATCCCAGCGCTTCAGAATGGGGATTGGTTCACATCCCTCGATCTTCAGGACTCATACTTTCACATTGCGATCCACCCAGCGCACAGACGATTTCTACGCTTCCAAATCGGTACAGACCATTTCCAGTACAAGGTCCTGCCGTTCGGACTCTCGTCGGCTCCGCGGGTTTTCTCCAAGACCCTGGCTGTGGTGACCGCATACCTACATCGCCTACACATAATGATTTTTCCATACCTCGACGATTGCCTAATAAGAGCCCAATCATTGCAGGAGTCGATCAGTGCCATTCAGACAACACGCAGGCTCTTTCACGAACTGGGCCTCCCTCTCAACGTTCCAAAGTCATCACTGGAACCACGCCAAACAATACAATTCATAGGCGCCTGTCTAGATTCTACGACCGAACGCGCATCATTACCGATGGAAAGGTTCTCCACGATGCAAGACTTGATTCAGATATTACTCATCAGTCCAAAGGTTCCCATACTACGGTGCCTACAGCTCATGGGTCACATGGCCTCCACAACGTATGTAGTGAAACACGCAAGGTTACATTTGCGATGCATTCAACATTGGATGGCTCGAATTCCCCCCCCCTCCCAACGTACGCGACATCCACAGGACGATAACAGTCCCCACCCACGTCAAGAAATCACTTGCTTGGTGGACAGTACCAAACAATCTGCTGTTGGGAGTGCCCTTTCATCGCCCCCAACTGTCGATGCAATTGACAACGGATGCGTCACTCATCGGATGGGGTGCGCACCTTGGCCGCGAACAAATACAAGGCCTATGGTCACCAGACGAGTCGCTGATGCACATCAACTTCCTGGAGCTCAGGGCAGTGTACAAGGCATGTCAACACTTCCTTCCCATCATTCACGACCAGGTCATACGAGTCCTGATGGACAATATAACGACTGTTTATTATATGAACAAGCAAGGGGGTCCCAGGTCCCACTCCTTGTGCGCGGAGGCGGTTCGTCTATGGAACATGTGCAATCGCCACAATGTCTTTCTAGTCGCAGAATACCTCCCGGGCCATCACAATGTAAGGGCAGACGCTCTCAGCAGACATTTCTCTCTCAATCACGAATGGGAGCTGCACCCGGCCGTGACTGCGACGATATTCCAACAATGGGGTTTCCCGATAGTGGACCTCTTTGCAACTTCTCGCAATACGAAATGTCCTCGGTATTGCTCGAGAGCGGGGATCGGCCAGGATTCAGAGGGCGACGCTTTCCTATACAACTGGGGGCATCACCTACTCTATGCATTCCCACCCACACCCCTAATTCCAAGGGTGGTAGAGAAAATAATCCGAGACAGGGCCACAGTAATCCTAATAGCCCCAGCCTGGTCCAGGCAAACATGGTATCCATACTTACATCGCATGTCGAAGCATCCTCCGTTTCCTCTGCCACCTCGATATGATCTCCTATCCCAGGATCATCGCTCCCTGCTTCACCCGCAGGTGAATCATCTTGCGCTCACGGCTTGGTACCTAGTTGGTTCCAACAATCAGAAGTGTTATGCTCACAGTCTGTCAAGCACATTCTACTGAACAGTAGAGAACTATCTACACGGGCTACTTACCTTTCCAAATGGTCACGTTTCTCATCGTGGTGTTCACAAAAGGACCTGGACCCAGTCTCCTCACCTTTACAGTGTATCCTAAACTATCTCGTACACCTTAAGGATTCAGGCCTCACCTGTACCTCCATCAGGGTTCATGTCGCTGCAATTGCAGCCTTTCACCAGCGGATCAACGGATGCTCAGTATTCTCTCATCCAACAACTAAAAGGTTCTTGAAAGGAATGTCCAACCTTTACCCGCACTATACTCAACCAGCGGATCCTTGGGACCTCTAATTGGTTCTCAATTCCCTAATGGCCAGACCCTTTGAACCGCTAGCGACATGTACGTTATACAACCTGTCCATTAAGGTCATTTTATTACTGGCCATCACTTCCGCGAGGAGAGTGAGTGAACTAGCTGCATTATCAGCTTCTCCCCCATATACGATTTTTACGCACCAAGCAGTAATACTCCGAACATTACCACGCTTTCGCCCCAAAGTGATCTCTTGATTTCACATCAATGAGCCTATAATCCTCCCTGTATTCCATCCTAAACCACATGCATCACCAGAGCATGCATGCCTGCACACTTTGGATGTCAGACGGGCTCTCGCCTTTTATATCGAGAGGACCAGACTGTTCTGAGTGACGGATGCGTTATTAATATCAATGACGGACCGT
Organism: Pelodiscus sinensis; assembly: GCF_052426305.1. NCBI lineage: Eukaryota > Metazoa > Chordata > Testudines > Trionychidae > Pelodiscus > Pelodiscus sinensis. The sequence continues at coordinate 17,924,773 of NC_143064.1, read as the reverse complement.
CCAAGGGTCGCCCACTGTCCGCCCAACGCATCTCTTCTACTATCGTACAGTGCATAAGGTCATGCTATGAACTACGTAAGAAACCACTGCCTTCGACCATGAGGGCTCATTCAACTCGGGTGGTCGCTACATCCACTGCTTTTCTCTAGGGAGTCCCCTTGATGGATATCTGTAGAGCTGCTACGTGATCTTCCAACTTAACCTTTGCCACGCATTACGCTATCCCGAACTTGTTAATACCTGATTCCACGGTGGCGACAGCTGTGTTATCCTCAGCTACGGCACGATAGCTCCGAACCCTTCTCCATTCGTGAGCTACTGCTGTACATTCACCTACAGTGGAGCACCCACGGGACACTGCTCGAAGAAGAAAAGGAAGTTACCCTGTGCAGTAATGATTGTTCTTCGAGATGCGTGTCCCGTGGGTGCTCCACGACCCGCCCTCCTCCCCTCTTCGGAGTCTATTATTATTTGTCTTTCAGACTAAGAGGCAGGAGGAACTGGCGGGAGCCGGACCAGCGCTGCTCAAACGGCGCGAAAAGCCACGAGCCGTACTTCGCACATGCGTGGTCCGGCAGACTACGGCTAGAAAGATCTCTGATCTGCGGCGCCGGGACAAGCCGACACCTACAATGGAGCACCCACGGGACACGCATCTCGAAGAACAATCGTTACTGCACAGGGTGAGTAACTTCCTTATCTCGAAATCGGTTCCCCCGGTTCCTCCAGAGCCCCAATTGTGCCCATTGATAATCCCAAAAGATCTCCGAAACGGTAAGAGCTAGAAACACCAAATTTTGCACAGATACTACTGATACTACTTAAATAACTAGATTGGTTATTTCTCGAAATCGGTTCCCCCAGAGACCCGATTGGGCCCACTGATTATTAGCTTTTAGTAGCACCTGATCATAGGCATTTGCTGGACTCTTCTGTTAAGTGTGTCACATAAACAGCAACTATGAGATCCTAGAGGATAAAGCATGTGGACACCTACAGCACCATCAAGGGAATGCCCACAGGGGACAGGCTGCAGTGGGGCAGAGAATCAGCAACCTCCCCTATACTAGGGCACCAGCAAGTCTCTAGGACAGACCCACATGTGGCTGATGCTGGCTGGGGTCTTGCCTTGCTAATTGTGGCTGGGAGAAGCCTCCAGCTCTCACAGCCTCTCAACATCTTCACACAGCCAGCCTCCGGCTGAACCCCTTCTGGAAATTAAAGTTGTTTCCCTCCCCCCCCCCCCCACCACCCAAATGAGCCATCCCACCACTCGCCCTTCTTTGGGCTGCGTGCGTTCTCCTGGCAGGGCTGTGTGCGTTATCAGCAAGTGCCATGGGCATTATGAACTTTGCAGTAGTCAGCTCACAGTAGAAAGAGGAGGTGGGTAGGAGGACAAGTTTTGAGCACTGTGGAACCTGAGGAGGACACGGTACACTCAGAACAGCCTATTCTCAGAACAGGTACGTTCAGGTGCTGCATGTTCTGATCATCTAGATATCACTAATTGCACCTGGTCTGAAGGTGTTTCGCTTTGTCTGATCAATGCAACCGGTCCAGCTGACGCTAGGAAGTCCATTCAGGTTGCCCCATGGAGCGTGCACTGAAGGCACTTGGGGAGTGGCTGACTGGGGAGCAGTAATTGCTGCTGTTTCAGAGCCCAGGAGACATCCTCTCCATTTCTCAGGGTTTCTGGCAAGGAGGCTGCAGGCATTGGTTTCCATAGAGTCTTTAAGGCAAGATGGGCCTTCCTGATCTGTGAGGATTGAAGATAGAGACCCTAAGGGATTTGTCATTTTGTAAGCACATCACTAGCTATGTTAATTTCTTAAAGTAATATATAAGAGAAAAGTATTTTCAATAAAATAAGCTATGTTAATGTAATAGATATAGTTCATTCTTCACACCTTTTACTATATTTTCCCGGGCGATGCCGGGTATTTCTGCTAATATAAAATATTTTAGTGGTCAGCATGTAAATTGCACTGACGTAAGTGCAATGAATAATAGAACTATGCATAGTGAATGAACATGCTATGTAATTATAACTATATTTGGCAAAATCCCACAGTCACTACTCAGATAAAATCTCTAATTACTGTCAAAGTTTCCTCTGTGTGAAAAGTTCATGATTTTGGCTCTTATATATAATATTATTGTGAGCCAGGGAGCCCCTCAGTGCCAAATGACAGAGGGCTCACTATATCATAACTGTCATCAGTCCTGCCACACTCATTGCCCAAACTCATTGTTATCTCCATCTATATCCAAAAGGTGTTGTGTAGGATGTCATATGCAAACTAAAAACAAGTTGGTTGTTAATATTAATGCATGATGTATTTACAAGCAGTATATGAAGAACTTATAGGTGTGTGCTGAAAACATGTTCCACAATGCCTAAGCACTGCCTGTCCTAAGCAAAACGTATAAGCAAGTGGAAATCTTGTCATCCTTCCTGTGAAGTAGAATCCTGTGAAGAGGAATCAATGACCTTGAACCTGTGCCTAGTTAGCTTGAAGCTTGACTTGGATTCTCAGAAGGTTGTCAAACCTACACAAATGGGATGACAATAGTCTGCTTTATGTTCTTTTGAGGAGTATGCTAGCTCAGATCTTGTATTTGCCAGGAAATAACTAAACTTAGGAAATAAATATTTCAGTGACTGTAAATAAAACACAGCATTAACTTTCTCCAAAATATTTTAAAGGTAATTCATTTTTTAAAATGTAATGTACACGACAGTGGTGTAAATTGATAAAAGAAGCAAGGTGTTCAGGTGTTGAGAGTAAACACCTTTTCTTAACTCTCCCCATTCGATCTATTTTAAGTCCTAAAGAGCCCTGTGTTGTCAGGTGTCATTTACAATGGAATAAGTTGTGCAGTGTAAATCTTCACTGAATTTCCTGCTTTTGCTAGTTTGTTTCATAGCTTTAAATATATTTTTATAGTGAGAATCAATTTTGTCATTTTCAACCAACTGACTTTTCATAATCTTGAGTCCTTTTTTGTGTCAGAGAGACTTAAAAATGTTGCTTCTCAACCATCATACCATGTATGTCTCTTTACAAATCTGGAACACTGTGGAAAACAGTCCACATTTTGGAAAACTTTAGGTTTCTTCCCCATCCTCTCAGTAAAGGTTGTCTGATTGGCTGATGCAGTTCTGAAAGTTTCATTGTGACTCTGCTGAGGCACTGTAACACTGGGAAAACTGCCCAAGAATCCTGAAAGGGATCACCAGAACTAAAGAAGCCAGTTGGTGAGAAATATGTATTTCCTTAGTCCTGCCCTTTTCTTTTCTCCATATGGGTATGTCTACACAGCAAAGTTATTTTGAAATAACAGCCGTTATTTTGAAATAACTTTACTAGCATCTACACAGCCAAACTGCTATTTCAAAATTAATTCGAAATAGCGGAGCACTTATTTTGAATTTGGTAAACCTCATTCCATGAGGAATAACACCAAATTTGAAATAGTTATTTCGAAAAAAGTGCTGTGTAGACACTTAGGCTATGTCTAGACTGCAGGCTTCTTTCGAAAGATGCTCTTTCGAAAGCATCTTTCGAAAGAGCATCTTTCGAAAGATCGCGTCTAGACTGCAGGCGGATCTTTCGAAAGAAAAATCCGCTTTTTCGAAAGAGAGAACCCAGCGAGTCTGGATGCTCTCTTTCGAAGACGGCCTCTTTACATTGAAGAACGCCTTCCTTCGAAAGAGGAACTTTCGAAGGAAGGCGTTCTTCCTCGTGAAATGAGGTTTACCGCCATCGAAAGAAAAGCCGCGTTCTTTCGAAATAATTTCGAAAGAACGCGGCTTGAGTCTGGACGCAGAGGAAGTTTTTTCGGGAAAAGGCTACTTTTCCCGAAAAAACCCCTGAGTCTGGACACAGCCTTATATCGAAATAGGGGGCCTCCAGCCTTACCAGGTTACTCTGGTGGCCACTCCAGCCTCAACCAAGAACACTCCTCTCCCTCCCCTGCTCTCCAGAGACCTTAAAGAGGTTGAGTCTGGCCATAGTGCTTGTACCAGCTCCAAGCTTGCCAGCCCAGATCCAGCAGTCACTGCCCTGACCCAGTGGTCCCAAAACATGAGCCAGCAAGCCACTGGCAGCCAGCCCTCCACCATTCCCCACGAGCAGTCTGCCAGCTCCCAGGAGCCTGCCAGGGGGTGGAGAAGGTGGGCACCTTCCTGGTCCAGGGTGGAGATCATGGACCTTATTCACATTTGGGGGGGGGGGTACCCCAACGTCCATGATCTCTGCACTAGATGGAGGAACGCAACCGTCTATGGCAGGATAGCTGCCGGCGTGGCCACCAAAGGCCATATGCGCACCCAGGAGCAGGTTTGCATGAAAATCAAGTTGGTCCAGCAAGACCCCCAGCCCTGAGCTTTCCCTCCCCTTTCTTCCTCTTGCTTCCCTCTTCCTGCTCCCTCCTCCCAGGTTTCCCTGTCCCCTTTCCCACCCTCTCTTCTCCCCTTTCCCGCCTCCTTTCCCCAGTCTCACTAGAGTTTCATTCCCTCCCCCCTCAGTTTTCTTAAATAAAGAGAGCTTATGTGCATGAAAATATACGTATTTTATTTGACAGCAGGAAGGGGGGCTAGGGATGGGTAAGTGGAAGCATGTGAGGGAGGAATGAGGCACAAGCCCTTAGTGGGACAGACCAGGGAGGCTCTTAGTGCTCCTCAGGATGAAAGCTCTCCCGCAAGGCCTCCTGGATACTGACAGCCCCCCCGATTGAAAGTGCAGCCAGGCTCGCAGCAACGCATCCACGAGAAGCACCAGAGTGCCTGGGGCATCTCCCGCTCCATGTAGCAGAGTGCTGTGGTGTCCCGAATGAGGGCAACCAAAGCACGCAGAGACAAAATGCTTTGCTGTCCCTCATAGAGGTAGGCAAGCAAACAGGGAAAGCTGAGAACAGGCTGTCCGGGGGAGTACCTTTAAGCACAAGCCTCACATAGCCTCAGGCAGCAGCCACACAAAGTAACTCCTGACCTGATGCCCTGCTGAACCTGTTTCCCTCTGGCGTTAAATGCGATTCAGAGTCCACTCAGTGTGGACGCGCTATTTCGAAATATCAAAACGCTGTTTCTAAATGCATTTTGTGTATAGACGTATTATTTCGAAATAACTTATTTCAAATTAACTATTTTGAAATAAGATATTTTGAAATAACGCTGTAGTGTAGTCATACCCTAAGTTAAGTCTCTGGACCCAGAGGAAGGTTTTTTACAGATTCCTGGACTATGGTTGTAGTGACACACACACAGCATGCTTATTAAGTTTGCAGATGATACCAAGCTGGGAGGGGTTGCAACTGCTCTGGAGGATAGGGTCATAATTCAAAATGATCTGGACAAATTGGAGAAATGGTCTGAGGTAAACAGGATGAAGTTTAATAAAGACAAATGCAAAGTGCTCCACTTAAGAATCAGTTTCACACATACAGAATGGGAAGCGACTGCCTAGGAAGGAGTACGGCAGAAAGAGATCTAGGGGTTGTAGAGGACCACAAGATGAATATGAGTAAGCCATGTGATGCTGTTGCAAAAAAAGCAAACATGATTCCGGGATGCATTAACAGGTGTGTTGTGAGCAAGACACGAGAAGTCATTCTTCCGCTCTACTCTGCGCTGGTTAGGCCTCAGTTGGAGTATTGTGTCCAGTTCTGGGCACCGCATTTCAAGAAAGATGTGAAGAAATTGGAGAGGGTCTGGCGAAGAGCAACAAGAATGATTAAAGGTCTAGAGAGCATGACCTATGAAGGAAGGCTGAAAGAATTGGGTTTGTTTAGTTTAGAAAAGAGAAGATTGAGAGGGGACATGAGGCAGTTTTCAGGTATCTAAAATGGTGTCATAAGGAGGAGGGAGAAAACTTGTTCATCTTGGCCTCTGTGGATAGAACAAGAAGTAACGGGCTTAAACTGCAGCAAGGGAAGTTTAGATTGGACATTAGGTAAAAGTTCCTAACTGTCAGGGTAGTCAAACACTGGAATAAAATGCCCATGGAGGTTGTGGAATCTCCATCTCTGGAGATATTTAAGAGTAGTTAGATAAATGTCTGTCAGGGATGGTTGTCAGCTGATGGTCAGGGCAGTGTGTGTGGTCTGTGTGTGTTATACACCCGAGTCTTCAACTGCTAGGACAGGGTCCCTTCGCAGCAGGCAGCCTAATGGAGGCTGACGGGCGCCCCAAGTTTTACACCCGAGTCTTGGACTGCTAGGACAGGGTCCCTTCACAGCAGGCAGCCTATTGGAGGCTGATGGGTGCCCCAAGAGTTCGCAGGGAAAGCTTATTACACCCGAGTCTTTAGCTGCTAGGATGGGGTCCCTTAGCAGCGGGCAGCCTAGGGAAGGCTGACGGGTGCCCCAAGGGTCCGTCCCATGTAGGCGACAGAACCCAAAACGCCCAGCTCTGCCTGAGTCTGCCCCTATGACTGTCCGGAGTTCTTTTAATTGTGTCTGGTTCTGTTACAGCAACAGATGGAGTCAGGTTAAACTTAAACAGTTACAGGTTTATTAAATGCATCTGACGAAGTGGGTCTTTGCCCACGAAAGCTTATGCTCCTACACTTCGGTTAGTCTATAAGGTGCCACAGGACTCCTCGTCGCTTTTGCAGGTTTATTAAAGAGGCTTTTAAAGCATGTGGTTACAATGGCTATTGTTCTATTTCTTAACTTCTAGCAAATATAGATCTTAAAATGGTTACAAAGGAAAAGGAAGATAGAAAAATAATGGTACCAAGTGACAGCTTAATCTTTAAAGAGCTCTATCCTATGCATGCACTAAAAACAAAAGGACACATACGGGTACAATTTTTACCCCCTTCTACCTCTCTCGATTCCAGCGTGTCAGGCCAGGACCAGTCACTCAATTCCCCGGGAAAGACGAATATAAGGCTGGGCGTCCCATGTGGACCTTGGGAGGCAATCACCTAACCCAACCAGCAGGTAGATGGTAGATTGACGCTCAGAGTGAGTGTGCTGCTGGGCCCATCTTTATACCTGTGGGGTCACGTAGTCTCTTTCTTATCTATGGTGCCAAACTGTGCTGGTTCGTCTTTGTGACGCCAGTTCTTACAAGGGAGTTGTGACGTGATTTACACTTGTAAGAGAGAGATAACTAAATTGGGAGTACTGGACATTCTTTGCTCTGCGGGAGATTCCTCCCCAGGACGGTTGTGTGTGATCGTATCAATATCAGTGCTAGCCAATGGCAGTTTCTTGCAGCCTCTTAGCTGGCAACTAGCTTGGTCACCCTCTAATCTATGTTACAGTTATCCAGGGTCAGATTAGCCAGCATATCCGGGCCTCTGTCAAGGCATCAAAGAATATGCTGATTTTATTGCTCTCTATGCCCTGTGTGCTCTGAGGCACCTTAGATGGGCAAGGAAGATGGATGTTGCAAGGGGGGGTTCTGTCTGGCTACAGTGGTCTAGATGGTATTTGGTCCTGCCATGAGGGTGGGGGACTGGACTCGATGACCTCTCGAGGTCCCTTCCAGTTCTAGTATTCTATCATTCTATGACTCTCCCCTTAGGAATCACAATTTAGGTATTGAAACCTAAAGTAGATTTTACTAAGGTTTGGTAAAAATCAAGAGGCGGGGTTGTCGGCACTGTGTAGAGCTGTGATCCCCAAACATTTTACTTTGCATTCCCCATTCCCTCTCCCCAAACCTCCTCTCCCCCAGAACTGGGGCCAGAAACAGGACGACGGGTTTAGGAGGGGTGGTGTGGACAGGGGTGAGAGGTCCAAGGCTAAGGCCATAGCTGGAGGGGCAGGAACTGTATCCCTGGACGCTGGGCTGGCAGCTACATTCAGAAACAGAGCTGGGTGGTACTCCCTCTTGGCCTGCAATGGAGGCTGGACTGGGGCTGGGTTCTAAGTTCCCTCTAAACTGTGTGGCTGCATGGCTGCACAGCAAGCTATAAAGAGCCATGCAGTAGCGTAAAGGTTGTGCAGCAGGGGCCTAGAGAGGAGAGAGATAGGGAGTTGGCAGAAACTAGTGGGAGGGAGGGAGCAAGTTGGGAACATTCAGGGTAGCTGCTGCTGGTGGTAGGATTACCATATTTGAACTTTCAAAAAAGATACAACGCGAGTAGGTAGATACTGATACAGATATACTCCCTCTCAGGAGTGTCCTTTTTTTGTAAGTTCAAATATGGTAATCCTACTGGTGGGGAGAGAAGGCCCCTCTCCCAGACCTCTGTGCTGCAGGAAAGGAGAGTCTGAGGCCTTTGTCCTGGAGCTCCATGCTGCGAGCAAGGAGAGAGAAGTCCCCTTTCCTGAAGCTCCATGCTGCCAGTGGAGAGAGAGAACACTGCCAGTCGGAACAGGGCTAAGTGGAGTCCTCTGGCCCCAGCCCTGGGGTAGCATGCCTGCACCCCAAACTCATCCTTGTCCCTGTCCACACCCTAGAGCCCACAGCCCTCTCAATCCTACCCATTGGGTATCATAATTTTATAAAACTGTAGTGCGCAAAAATCAAAATATTGAAAATTAAAGCCCTAAATCTGCAAACAGTTAAACAGATACAGAAACAATACGATTGTTTAAAGTTAAATAAGCATTTTCAGCATCAGGGATTCGGTGGATTTTTATTACAAACTTGTCATGTAGTGGCATGAATCCACTTCAGCAGTGAAACAGTTTTGTTTTAACAATTAAAGCTATTTAAACTTACAGTAACTTACAATAAAAAATTTGAAAACTTTAGCCTGTTTAAAAAAATGGAGTTCTTAATTAGGCTCTTCAGCCTTTTACCCATTGAAGGGTGAGATTTTCAAGAGTACTTAAAAGCACAAGTTCATACTGTAAAACCTGATGATCGAAGTATTTCAGCCTTTTATTTGTGGAAGTACAGTATAGTGCCTGGTAAAGTTGACGGCAACTTACCTAGCTCTTACATATTGCTTTTCAAGTAGTAGATCTCAAAGCTCGTTACAAAAGGAGGCACAGAGCACAGTCTACTTGCTTTTCAATTTTGTGTCTTTACAGTCTCATAAGAGCTCGAAAAAGGTGCTGATGAAAATGTGGGCAGGTAAAAGAAATACCAAAACAAAACCAATAACTGTTGTTTGAAAAAAAACAAGGAAAAGGAGAGAGTGACAACACTCAAGGCATCCAAATTCAGAAAAGAAAATTACTCTTGCCTTTTGCTGAAAGCAACCTGAGCAAAGGATGATTAAAGACAAACTGTAAGGGATTGACAAGAGTTGGGAAAGTGAAAGGTAAAGAGGCCAGTTAGTCCTACTACAACTGTATATTTTATCCTATATTCATTTTTAATTCATTTATATTTGTGCTTTAATGTAGTTTCCGTACATACGGGGTCTGAAAGCAAGACCATCTAACATACATTCAGAAACTGAAGAGTTTATAATTTCTGGTAAATTTAATCTCATCACCTCCATATTGGTGCACATAAGATTCATTTGGCATATGAATAGAAAAATTAGAGGAAACATGGGTCTACAACATAGAACTGACTCAAAATCACTGCAGAGGGAATGTGAAGTAGCACTAGCTACTTTTCTGTCATGTGGATTCTTGGTCATTAGCCAAAGAGGATCTGAGTGACAGCCCTGTAACCTTGCAGGTTGGAAAAGTGAATTCTAACCCCTAAGGAGATTCCCTCAGGATGTCCAATTACTCAAGTTCTGCAACAGCTTAGCAAATTTCACTAACATTTTATTTGGAATATATTTATGACCTATTGTCTACTGTATATCTCTTCATTCTTTAAAATGATGTTGATGATACAGCTTAGATAACTGCTTCACCTATTTCAGTTCATCATACACTCTTCTGTCCCTCTAACATTGGTGGTTTATCTTTTATCTTGTTGTTAAACCTTAAAACCATGTCAAAGTTATCACCATCAGAGGGTGTCACCGTAATTCAGTACAAGAAATAAATGAGCCCTTTTTATTTCTAAATTTTGTACCTTTTTTGTGTATCATGATTTGCAACCCTGTTTATCCTTAAAATATGCCTTTAAGCCCTGATTAAACTGTTTTTGTTAAAATGACGTTTTTTATTTGAAATAAATCTCTTCTATTTTAAACATGTCAATCCTTCCTCCAGCTGTTATGTTTCTCTGTTTTTAAAAATAAATCCTCCACTACTGTCCTTTGATGAGCTATCAGTGAGTACTTCTCCATTGCGTTATATTGTTCTACTTATCATGTCATGTATTGGCTTTTAACTTGAATATACAATGTTTAGATAAAATTATCTGTCATCACACTGAGCATTTTGTTTAAAATAATTAGAACTATGTGTTGTTCTTCAAGCATTATCCCTGTTAATTCTCCACTTCAGGTGCGTCTTTAATATGAGATTTTTTGGTTGTGGTGACTATTCATCCTATGCGTGCATCCTATGCATCCTCATGCCCTTTGTCTAGGTTATGTGGGACTACATAGGCAAACCAACTTCAGCTTGACACAGTCTAAAATGTGTCCCTGTTCTTATATTTACTTGTACTTGTTAGGGTTGATTTTTTCATTATTTTGATTGGGAATGCCAGGCTTCCTTGGATTCAGGAGGTGCCTCTCCTGTCATGGGGCTGTTTGAATCAGTGGTGGACATTTCCAGTATCATTGCTCTTTGGGAGATACTCAGATCCACAGCAAGTGCAAGTTCTGTACATCTTTCCAAGGGTAGATCCCAGAAATACGGGAAGCTCAAGTTTAAACTGTTAGGCCGGGTCTAAACTACAGTGGAAGGTCGAATATGATACTCAACTCCAGCTACATTAACTATGTAGCTGGAGTTGACGTATTTTAAATTGAGTTTCCACACCATCCACACAGTGGGAGGCCAACGGAATCAAACACTCCCATCAGCTTCCCTTACCCTTCGTGAGGAGCAGGAGTCCCAGCACTGACAGGGGCACCCTCTGACTTTAATTTAGCAGGTCTTCACTAGACCCACTAAATCAAACCCCAGAAGATCGACTGTAGCAACGTCACATCGTCAATCTTCTGCATAGTATAGACATGGTCTTAGTGATGGAGCAAGGTTTAAATCCAGCTTTGGATTCAGGCTGGCAGAGATATGGTTGAAAAGAGTTATAAGCCTGTCCCTGAACAACCCGCAGTACCAATATTACAAAAGTCAGTAGTTCTGAAGACCACTCGACCTCCTATAGTACCAAGGGAATCAGAACCAACTCATTCCCAGGTCACATGATTGGTTTCTGTCAGGACCATTCTCCACAGGACCTTTCCTGTCCCAGTCTTTGATACTATAGATACCTCCAAGAGTTCAGGTATTCTAAGGATCTGACAGTCTCTTTGGAGCCAGAGCCTCCCCAATTAGCAAATGTTGGGAGTTTGTCAGCATCAGACTCCTCTTAGTCATCTTCATGTACTTTTCAAATGGAAAAGGTTTCCCCTGGCTTATGTGGAAGAGGATTCTTCAGCTTCTCAGGCTGTAGTGCACTGTTCCTTGGTCTGTTCTAGGCTAATAGTTCTCCCTCCCCTCCTACACTCATGTTTTACAAGAAGAAATCTCAGACTGTCAGCCATATAGCAGAACATAGGTGGATGCCTCCAAGTATGGCCCCTGTCCTTCAGCTCCAGTGGCCTTGATGGGCTCCATGGGCATTCTGTTGCAGGTAACTTGCTAAGAGGTCTTCATACTACCAGAGGGAATAGAGAGAGTCCATTTTCCTCAACCTCCTCTATCACTACCTATGCCAGAGAAAGAGAGACTTGAGGAGCAAGAAACAAGAGCAGATACGGAGGTGCTACCTCTTACAAATTTTTCTGTCATTCCTTCAACACCTTTTATGGCAGATGACTTCAGATAGTTTCAGGTAGCGGTGAAGTGAATTACTGATATGCCTCAGATTCCTTTAAAGGAGGTTCAGAAGTCCCATCGCAAACTGCTACATATTTTATGGACCTTGTCATCTAAGAAAATTGTCATTGCACTGAGTGGAGATATTGTGGCATCCTTTAAGACTGTTTGGCAAAACTCCAGCTACAACACCGCATACCCCTTGCTCTCTCATATGTTGTGGAACACTCAACAGACCTCCAACACAAAAGGGATGTTTCAATCCCTGAGGTCTAGGTGGGTGAGGAGATTCCTTAATCTTCCCTTTAGGCAGCCAAAGGCACACTTGACCACCACGTGGCTCCTGCTGAATCTGACATTGAAATGCTTCTTGGTGGAGTCTGGGCTGCCATGTAGGGCTTCATCAGCCAGGGAAACAAAGTGTAGGCTGCATCACCCAGGATGCACGTGGGCATGTCCATGTCCTTGAGCCTGATGGTGTGATTAGGGAAAAAAGTGCATCCTCTTGAACAAGCTTGAGATCCAAAATATGTGGGCATCATGCACCTTCCTCAATCACCAGTGTTCCCTCTAAGCTATGTGGCAGCATAGCTTCACAGGTGATTAATCAGCTCCACCCAGTCAGAGGCTCTGGGCTCCCAGCATGAGCTGACTGACTGGGTGAAGCTGATTAATCACTGTGAAACTGTGCTGCCATGCCACTTTGAGGGAACACTGCCAACTACCCGATGTTAATGTCCACAAAGTGGTCTTTCTGTCCATGAGGGCCTGCAGCACCATCAAGAAGTACCACTTTTTGTTGTTGAAGTCCGAGGCATAATGGTTGGGGGCCGTGATGGGGATGTGAGTGCTGTTTATGGTTTTCTGCAGTTGGGGAAGCTCATGGCGGCAGAGCCAATGATGATGGGGTCCACATTGTTCAGGGTGATGACACTGTGCAGTAGGATGGTGTTGATGGCCATGACCACCTATAGAATCATAGAAACATAGAATCATAGGATTAGAAGAGACCTCAGGAAATCACTGAGTCTAACCCCCTTCCTAAAGAAGTAGCAACCCTAACTAAATCACTTTGTCAAGCCAGGACTTCAAAACTAACAGGGATGGAGATTCTACCACCTCCCTAGGGAACCCATTCCAGTGCTTCACTGCACTCCTAGTAAAATAGTCAAACCTGCACGAGCACAGCCCCGACCATGGATTTCCCCATGCCAAACTGGTTCCCAACAAAGCAGTAGCTGTCCGGAATGGTGAGCTACCAGGGGGATGGAGGGTCTCATCTGGATGTCCTGTTGCCTGAAGGCCTTCCCAGACCCAGAGCATGATTACAGTAGCTGGGTTCGCCTGCATCACATTTGAAGCCCCTGGAAGCACTCTGGAGAGGGTGCATGTCCTCAGCCTTCCTGGCAGTGCTCCCTCTAATATTTTCCATCCTTGGGTGGTTTGAATTTTCTTTTGGGCAGGTTGAAATTTTGTATGTGCACCACCGGTATTGAGGTTGTGATGTGCAGTGTGTCCCTGTGAAAAAAAATGCCTGGGTATAAATATAGTGATAGAAATGTAGCCGTGTTAGTCTGATGTAGCTGAAACAAAAAACAGGACTGTGTAGCACTTTAAAGACTAACAAGATGGTTTAATAGGTGATGAGCTTTCATGGGCCAGACCCACTTCCTCAGATCAAATAGTGGAAGAAAATTGTCACAACCTTATAATACCATAGGATACAATTAAAAATAATGAACACATATGAAAAGGACAAATCAAATTTCAGAACAGAAGGGGGACGGAGGAGGGGTAACAAGTAATAATTATCAAGTAGCAATGCCTAAGATGTTTGTTTAATATGAAATGAAATAAAATAAAGGAAATTAACACTACCATTGGAGTACATGTATTATCATTGACCCCCCCCCAACCCAGCCATCTGATCCATGTTTGATGACCCTGCACATATGTGGTATTCCAAAGGCCCCTCCTTGTGATACGTGTATCTGTTAAATGCCACACACACCAGTATGTCTGACTAACAAAACCAACAACCCAGTCATGAAAAATGCTATCTATGCATTTGGCCAATCAAGTGTATAATCAGCGTGCAGCTGAGCGCACTTTATCAGTGCCCTTCTGAGGGGGCTACCCAGCTTCCTTCTCCCCCTCAGTTTCTGAGCCACACATCCCTCTCCCCCGCCCTGCAGCAGCCCACCTGCCTGCCTGCCTGCCTGCCTCACGTCCACAGCCCCAAACCCCAGTAGCAGCCACCTGCCCTCTCACCCCCCACGTGGCCACAGCCCCAACCCCTGTCGGCAGCAGCCTGCCTGCCCACCATGCGGTTGTGGTCCCAATTCCTGTCTGCAGCAGCCTGCTGACAGCTCCAATCCCCCCTCCAGCAGCCCCCCGCCTGCCCAACCCCTGGCAGCAGCCACTTGCCCACCCGCCACACAGCCGCAACCTCAACTCCTGGCAGCAATCACCCGCCTGCAATGTGGCGCAGCTCCAACCCCCAGTGTTGGCAGCAGCCCACCTGCCACACCACCCTGGCCACCAGAGCAGCCATGCTACAGTATGTCTACACTGCAAAGTTAATTCGGAATAACAGCCGTTATTCCGAATTAACTTCCATAGCATCTACACAAGGACGCTTAATTCGAGTTTGGTAAACCTCATTCTATGAGGAGTAACGTCAAACTTGAATAAACTAATTCGGAATAAGCGCTGTGTAGATGCTTATTCCGAATTAGCTGGCTTCCAGCTTTCCCAGTTTCCACTGGTGGCCCCTCTGGGCCAAACCAGGAAAACTCTTCTCCCTCCCCCCAGCCCCAGAGCCATTAAAGGGGAAGACTCTGGCCACAGTGCCTGTGCCAGCTCCAAGCCTGCCGGCCCAGAGCCAGCAGTCACTGCCCCGACCCAGTGGCCCCAAAACATGAGCCAGCAAGCCACTGGCAGCCAGCTAGCCCTCCACTGCACCCCAGTAGCAGTCTGCCAGCTTCCAGGAGCCTGCCAGAGCCCGGAAAAGGCGGGCACCTTCCTGGTCCAGGGCGGAGATCAGGGTGGACCATACTGAGGTTTGGGGGGATGCCCCAGCGTCCATGATCTCCGCACTAGACAGAGAAACACGGCCGTCTATGGCAGGAAACGCAGCCGTCTATAGACAGAGAAATGCAGCCTGGCCATCAAAGGCCACATGTGAACCCAGGAGCAGGCTTGCATGAAAATCAAGTTGGTCCGGCAAGACCCCCAACCCTGAGCTTCTCCTCCCCTTGCCTCCCCCTTCCAGCTCTCCCCCTCAGGTTTCCCCCTCCCATCTCAGTTTCGGTCAATAAAGAGAGTTTGTTTTTGGCAAGAAATGTGTTTTTATTTGCCGTTAGGGAGGGGTAAGTGGAAGGAAGGAGGAATGAGGCACTAGCCCCCAGTGGGGCACACCAGGGAGGCTCTTAGTGCTCCTCAGGGTGGAAGCGCTCCTGCAGGGCTTCCTGGATACTGACAGTCCCTTGATGGACCTCCGGGATGGCAGCCTGCAGAAAGTGCATCCAGGCTTGCAGAAACACGTCCACGAGAAGCAGCAGAGTGACCAGGGGCAGCTCCGGCTCCGTGTTGCAGAGTGCTGTGGTGTCCTGAGTGAAGACATACAGACACACAAATGTTTTGCTGTCCCTCAGCGAGGCAGGGAAGCAAGCAGGGACACCTGAGAACTGGCTGCCTGGGGGGCGGGCGGGGGAGTGTCCCTTTAAGCACAGGTGTCAGATAGCCTCAGGCAGCAGCCACACACAGACACTCCTGACCTGATGCCCTGCCTGACCTGGTTCTGGCTGATCTTAAATCCAAGCCTGTGTCCAGTCAGTGTGGATGCAGTATTTTGAATTAGCAAAATGCTAATTCAAACTGCATTTTGTGTGTAGATGCGTTAATTTGAATTAGCTTAATTCGAATTAACTATTTTGAATTAAGATAACTCAAATTAATGCTGTAGTGTAGACATACCCCTACTCATCTTCCAGGTCTAGCAGGAAGGTGAGTGCTGCTGCATGACACTCCAAAAAAGGTGGGTGGACTTAGAATTTTCTGTGTGGCGCCATGCAGGCGCCTACCTTAGAGGGAACACTGGTGATATGCAGTAGCCAGTTAATATCTGTATGTTTCATAATAATTGTATTCCCCAGTGTATAATGCATCTTGAACTCATAATTTTTCTGCTTGTCTTTTGACTCAGATTTATACAAAGTCATTTTAACTGTTTTTTTTAGGTGCTTTATATTTAATGTAATAGCAAGTAGTAACAAATAAAGCACACTGTGTTCATTTTTCATTGCTTTTTGCATATTCTCCTGTTCTCAAAGTCCTGATGCTGAAGAAAATTTTGTATCATGACCACTAAAGGAGAACATTTTTTAAGGATAAGATAAATTGACTTATGTATACTTGAGTAAGTGATCCCATGTGGAAAAGTAGTGCAGTGTTGTCAGCCGATGGTCAGGGCTCCCTATAACTGTCCCTTAAGACCGGCTGAAGTTCTTTTAAATTGTGCTTGGTTCTGTTACAGCAACTGAAGGAGTCAGGTTAAAGCTTAAACAGTTACAGGTTTATTGAGGAAGCTTATAAATCATATGGTTACAATGGCTATTGCTCTATTTCTTAACTACTAGCAAAATATAGATCTTAAAAATGGTTACAAAGAAGATAAAGATAGAAAAATAGAAATAATGGTACCAAGTAACAGCTTACTCTTTCTATGTGTACACTTAAGACAGAGGACCACATCCAGGTACAATTTTTACCCCCTTCTGTGCCTGTCGACTCCAGCATGTCAGGCCACGGCCGGTCCCTCGATTCCTAGGAAAGACGAAAATACGAGGTGGGCGTCCCCATAGAGGAGCTTAGCTGGGCTGCGGGAGGAAAGAGGTGCTGGTAACCCAGGGCTGGACTAAACGGAGGGGCAGGAAATCAATGCTGGGCTCAGCAGGTTTGCGGAGTGTGGGGGGAGGTGCAAGGAAACAGGGCTTAGCTGGGCTGCGAAGGGGCATGGGGAACTGATACTGCGCTCCATTGGATTGTGGGGGATAGCTGTGGGGGAGGCGCAGGGAACCAGTGAGGGTGGGAAGCTCAGCTAGGTTGCAGGGGATGGAGGTGCAAAGAAGCCTAGTTGGGAGGGGGTAGCACCAGCAGCCCTGAAATTACCTTTCCTGGTCCAAAAAATCCCTCATCTGGGACCAGTCTGATCCAGTGTGCCAGACTAGGGAGGTCCAACTCCTATCCAAGTCCCCTCCTTGCACCCTCCCTCCTAGCCAGACACCCTACCCCCATCCACTCCTGTTCCCTCCCCCTGGCCAGACACCCTATACCTAGCCTGCTCCTGCACCTGAACCCTACATCCCACCTAGACCTCACAACCTCTCCCCATTTTACGCCCCACCTTTCCCAGATCCTGCACCTGATCCCTATCCCACTCATTGGCAGCCTCTCACACACCCTGAATCTCTTGTTTTTGTCCCCACTTTAGAACTGAAGGGGTCCATAAAATACCTCAAAAGTAAATCTAGCCTATGAGAAGCCCTGAACCTCAGTCCTCCCTGTCTGTTCCCCTCGCCCCTTGGGACTGGAATGTCAGAGGAGTGAGGTGTCTCAGTTCTTCTTCGAGTGGCCCCGTGGGTGCTCCACTCCAAGTGTCAGGTCCCGTCCCGGCGCCGCGAATTGGAGAGCTATCAGAGCCGTGGTCTGCCGGACAGCGCATGCGTGGCTGCCCGAGACGGCGTTCGCGCCTTTGATGTGTTGTGCGCAGTCCAGCTTGCTCAGTTCCTCTCAGCCGCCCTCGGTCGCAGACGAGAGCTCCTTCTTGTCAGTTTCATTTCCAACAGTTTTCTCCCAGAGCCTTCACATTTGGTAAATAGTTTCAGAACTCTTTCCTTCCTTACTTTTGCGTTAAATTGACCAGTTCTACAAAAAAAAAAAAGTTTTCTACAGGCTTTGGACAGTTTCTGCGGCAGCCTGAGGGGGACGGGCATAGGAGAGATTGTACATGTCAATTTCTCTCTCCCCACTACTTCAGTATGCCGGCGTCCCCCGGTTTTAAAAAATGCTCAGTCTGCCGAGAACCCATACCAGCATCTGACGGGCATGATTCCTGTGTCAGGTGCTTGGGTGAGACGCATGTCCCCCAAAAATGCATCCACTGCAGCAAACTGACGGTGAGGGCTCGAAAGCATCGGGACTTGCGGCTGAAGCTGATCCTTTATGGAAAGGCGCTAGAGTCTGATGCCATCCCTGCCTCGGGCACAGCAGCCCAGAAACGGCGGGCAACATCTCCCGGGACAGCCGTTACGAAAAAGACTAAGGCGTCCCCTGCTCGATCGTTGCCAGCCATCACCAAAATGAGATGCCCTGACGAGGCATCTGGGTTAGCAGCCCCAGGGCAGAAACGGGCTCCTGGACAGACGAGACCGGCACCAGCTCCAAAAACCGCGCAGAAGCTGGCATCGGCAGGAGCGCGAAAGCCGGCACCGCCAACTGCCGCCCAAGCGGCACCGGCAGCGGCGATTTTAAACCCCTCGGTGCCGAGCCGCCAAGCCTCTCAGGCGCCACCACGGGCTGATCTGCCGGCACCGGGCTCTTCCTCGGCACCGTCAACGCCGCCCCCATGTGGCGATACAGAGGCACTACAGCCGCGTGCGGCCCCGAGCTCTCCACCAGCAGATGAAATTGACAAGGCTTCACTGCCTTGCAAAGCTGCAGAGAAAGAAACTTACAGGACTCTTTCCCCATCGCCTACCTTCTCTCCAGGACCGTCTCCTTCTCCACCCAGGTACCGAAGGTACCGGGACTATAGCCTTTCTCCATCTTATCAAGTGCTTAGAGGACCTTCCCATGGGGACACGGTCTATATAGAAACAAGACGCCCCCCATCACATTCTCGCTCCCCAAGGGGGTCGCCACGGCGGATCTACTACATCCACAGTTCAGGATCCTCCAGATACTCCTCACCAGCACGGTCTGACCATTACTATGGGCGCTACCATAGGGCTGAATATGATCGCCCCCACCCTGGACACGCTACTCTATCTTATAGGGGTTCTTCATGTACCCATCTATCACCCAGTGCGCAGCACTTACCAGAGCGTCCACAAAGATTGTTTTCATCGCCTCCATCAGAAAACTTACCCATTCATCAGGATCACTCAGAACCAGAAGAGGGCCAACTGTCCGAGACAGAAGATCCTCAGACACACATTTCTCCAGCTAACTGTTCCTCGTCGTCACCGGATGAAGCAATGATTCCAGATGACGCCTCTCCCTTGGATGACCTGAAGCAGTTCCAGGACCTATTCAAAAGTGTTGCAAACATGCAGGAAATACAGTTAACAGACGTTGCCGTGAAGAAACATCGTCTCTTGAAGAATTTGCGGCAGCAACAACGGGCAAGAATCGCCCTCCCTCTCGATGAGGCCATCATGGAAGTGGCAGACGAAATATGGCAGACCCCTACATCGGCTGCCCCAACTAGTAAGAGGATTGATAGGAAGTATTTCGTACCTGCTAAAGGACTGGATTTCCTTTTCAACCACCCTCAAAACCCAACCCTCTTGTAGTTGATGCGGTACAGCGGAGGGCTAAGGCTCCTCAATATAAGAATACAATCCACGACAAGGATAATAAAAAATTGGATGTTTTTGGAAGAAAGGTTTATTCTTCGGCTACATTATTGTTACGAATCGCAAATTATACGGCCCACCTTTCTAACCACAATTTTGATAACTATTCAAAGCTTACAGAGCTACTACAATATCTACCTGATGCCAAGAAACCCTTACTGAAAGCCATAGTCCAAGAAGGATATATAGCCTGCAATACTACTTTGCAGATGGCCATGGATGTGGCCAACACAGCTGCACGGGCCACAGCTACGGGGGTCTCAATGAGGAGGTCTTCCTGGTTATCATCTGCCGGAACTCCGCGGGAGCTTCAGAATAAAGTAGAAGATCTACCCTTTGATAAACAAAAGCTCTTCGCTAGTAATACCGACGAAGTTCTTCATTCTGCCAAAGACTCCCATAACACTTTACGTACCTTGGGAATGTACACACCTCCCTATAAATGTAAACGTTACTATCCTTACCAATGGAGGTACGATTATGCGTTCAATAAGAATCAATCACGTCCCCAAGACAATCAGCGCTTCCGGCAGCATCCTCAACCTAAGAGATCTCAAACGAACCGTTCATCCAATCAACCTGCACCTAAGCAGCAAATTTGACTTTCCCGTCGAGGACGCAAGCACGACCCCCACGTTCAATGTACCACAGGACTCTTTACACATGTTTCACCATCTATTAAAACAGTACCTCCTTCACTGGTCCAGTATCACCACGGACAAGTGGGTTCTGGAGGTTGTACAATTTGGTCTCTCCATTCCCTTTCTATCCATTCCCCCTCCACCCCTCCTACCCCGTCCCTTTTCAGGGACCCCTCTCATGAACATTTGCTGAAACAGGAAGTTCAGCGCCTACTGAATATCGGTGCTATAGAGAGGGTACCAAGTCAGTTTTGGGGAAAAGGATTTTATTCCCAGTACTTCCTTACTCCAAAGAAGACAGGAGGGTGGAGACCCATTTTGGACCTACGCAAGCTAAACAGCTACCTCAGGAAATATCACTTCAAGATGGTGACCCTAAATGCCATCATTCCATCATTGAACAAGGGAGACTGGTTTGCAGTCCTTGACCTGCAAGAGGCCTACTTCCACAAAGCGATCCATGTGGCACACAGGCGTTTTCTCCACTTCCAGCTAAGTCCAGAACATTTCCAGTACAGAGTACTACCTTTCAACTTGGCATGTGCACCCAGAGTTTTCACCAAAACCTTAGCGGTAGTGGCTGCCCACTTGCACAGGCTGGGAGTGACAGTTTTCCCATACTTGGACGATTGCCTCCTAAGAGGCCAAACACATGGTGACAACAGCCTCTCAGGTTTTTCACTCTCTGGGTCTACTCATAAACATGCAGAAATCCTCGCCAGAACCTACACAAGATCTGATCTTCATAGGGGCGAGGCTCGATTCGAGAACAGCGCGCGCTTATTTACCTGCCGAATGTTTCGCTGCCATTCAAGATCTTGTTCACACGCTGACGTATGCTCCAACAATTCCCGTCAGAGTGCCATTACAACTACTGGGACACATGGCTGCCTAAACAACTATTGTTCAAAACGCAAGGTTACATTTTCACTGCCTTCAACACTGGCTGACTACAGTATACACTCGGATGAAGGACAGCATTCACAAGGTGGTGGCGATACCATCACATGTACAACAATCCCTAAAATGGTGGACCAAGTCAACCAAAGTTATGGTGGGCATTCCTTTTTACCGTCCACAACCGTCGAAGCAAATAACAACAGATGCGTCCCTTACTGGCTGGGGAGCGCATATGGACGACATGACAGTTCAAGGTCACTGGTCTCCGCAGGAGATGCTCTTACATATCAACATTCTCGAGTTAAGAGCAGTATGTCATGCATGTCAGCATTTTCAGTCCCATATAAGGAACACGACCGTCAGAATCCTTACGGACAATATTGCCACCATGTATTATGTAAACGGACAGGGAGGGGCTCGATCCCGATCCCTCTGTATTGAAGCGATGCACTTGTGGAACTGGTGTACCCGCATCAATACCATCCTGACAGCCACCTATTTGCTGGGTGTCCAGAATACTATTGCGGACTCGCTCAGCAGGCTGTTTCCCCACGACCACGAGTGGGAACTTCGCACGGACATTCTACATGGTATTTTCGCCCAATGGGGGTTTCCCTCAATAGATCTGTTCGCTGCTACTGCTGCCAATGCCAAGTGCCCCTATTATTGCTCCAGGGCAGGGATCGGACATCGCTCCTTGGGAGACGCTTTTCTCCACAATTGGGGAACGTCACTGCTATACGCCTTTCCCCCCGATCGTCCTAGTTCCCAGGATCCTGGAAGAGATCACTGTAGAAAGGGATCGAGTAATTTTCATAGCCCCAGCTTGGCCACGGCAGCCTTGGTATTCAGTACTCCACCAGATGTCCATCAGGACACCGTACACCCTTCCTCTGCTTCCAGACCTCTTGACTCAGGACAACAGCTCCCTTTCCCATCCAAAACCCGAAACATTACACCTCACGGCGTGGATGCTTGCTGGTTCAATCCAGTCAAACGCTCATGCTCACAGAAAGTCAAGCAAGTATTGGTACACAGCAGAAAAGACTCCACTCGAAATACCTACCTCGCCAAGTGGGCCAGATTTGAAATGTGGTGTAGCAGTGATGGTAGGGATGCTTACGTTGCAGGGATATCCCAGATACTTGATTACATTTTACACCTCCACGACACGGGCCTTGCAATAGCCTCGCTGCGAGTGCATCTAGCAGCAATTAGTGCTTTTCATCAGGGTCAGGATGGGTTTTCTGTATTTGCTCATCCCATCACAAGGAGGTTCCTAAAGGACTTACAAACCTCAACCCACCACGGCGACCACCACCACCTTCCTGGAATTTAGACTTTGTTCTGGATTCTCTGACGCGCCCCCCCTTTCAGCCCTTGGCTACGATACCGATGCAACTTCTAACCACAAAATTGCTTTTTCTGCTTGCCATTACATCAGCTCTCAGAGTGAGTGAAATAGCTACATTCATGTCATCACCTTCTTACACGGTGTTTACTAAAGAGTCGGTAACATTGAGATCTCATCCAGCTTTTGTTCCAAAAGTTTGTTCGGATTTTCACATCAACGAGCCAGTTGTTCTCCCCTGTTTCTATCCCAAGCCTCATGCTTCAAGGGAAGGTGCACTGTTGCACATGCTCGATGTGAGGAGGGCATTAGCCTTTTATATCGAAAGAACGCGACACTTTAGGAAATCGGACCGTCTAATAGTGTCATTAGCGGATCGAACCAAGGGACAACCCATCACTTCCCAATGGATTGCGAGGTTAATAGTGTCGTGTATTACAACCTGCTACTCCATACGTAACAAACCTCTTGTGTGTGCTCCTAAGGCCCATTCTACGAGAGCAGTAGCCACGACTACAGCTTTTCTTAAAGGTGTTCCATTCCGAGACATTTGTCGAGCAGCAACATGGTCCTCTCATTCTACCTTTATGAGGCATTACGCTGTGGTAAACCAATTTGCTGCCGATTCCTCTGTGGCTACGGCAGTTCTTTCGCATGTCCAAAAACTTTAATTCCAGAGCACTCAAGTGTTCGAGTACTACTCCGAAGTCACCTGGAGAGGAGCACCCACGGGGCCACTCAAAGACGAAGAAGAAGTTACTCACCCTGTGAAGTAACGATTGTTCTTCGAGATGTGCCCTGTGGGTGCTCCACAACCCGCCCTTCCTCCCCGCTCTGGAATTTTTTTTTCCTTTTCTCGTTTCAGGGAGCGGCTGAGAGGAATTGAGCAAGCCGCACACAACACATCAAAGGCACAAACACCGCCTCGGGCAGCCACACAGGCGCGGTCCGGCGGACCATGGCTCTGATAGCTCTCCGATTCGCGGCGCCGGGACAGGACCCGACACCTGGAGTGGAGCACCCACGGGGCACATCTCGAAGAACAATCGTTACTTCACAGGGTGAGTAACTTCTTCTTGGGGGCCACCTAAGTGATGGTTGGGGTTTTAGGAGTGTTTTTATTCCTCACTTGTACGGTTCCCATCTGATTTTTCTGTGGATGAGTGGCCCCTGACCCAAAAAAGGTTGCCTACCCCTGCCGTAAGTAAAGAAAACATTGAAATCTTTTGTATTGGACATAAATTAATATTTTACTTTATTTAAAATGAAGTTTGATAAATGAACATGAGAAAATTAAAATGTTTAATCTGTTTAATAATTGAAATTAAACCATTCTCCCTAGTTGCAGCACTAGCAAAATGGTTTTGGCATAATTGTGTAATTAAAGGTGAGTTTCCATTAGCAGCTAGTGATCCACAGAAAGGCTAACATTGAGACACATGGTCCAGAGGCCAGAAATTTTGAGAACCACTGCATTAGAGGCACCCCTGGCCTCTCCTCCTGAGAGATCGCTGCAGGCTCCCTGCTGCTCCACAAGAGCCCACAGAGAGATCAGGTCTGTTACCACAGCAGTGGAATTACCATGTTACTCCAGTGTGGATGATGGACAGACTCTTTGTGAGACTTCCTCATCCAAGCAGTCAATTTAAACAGTGTAGTAAGATGCCACGTGAAAACGCATGATGCGTCCACAGAGAGGCAGGATGTAGAGTAACTCTTCAGAGAGTTGTCATGACTCGTGTCTGAGTGAACAAGACCCTTTGTGAGCTCTGTGAAGAGGTGAGATGTTTTGACGTCCAGTTTCGAGGGATTTGTTCTTCTGGTTTTGGGGTGCACGTTGCTTTGACCTGAATGGAGTTAGCTGTGATGACACATTTCTGAGGTTTTTTTTACACAAAGTGAAACCTGTGCTGAAGACCCCACATTCAGTGAGAGAAAGCGCTGCTATCAGAAAAAGTAAATTCAAAGTTTCTCCAATTTTCTTCAAAGATTGTCTCTACCAGGCAGTAGGGCTTTTACTGATTGGTCCCTTATATGTTTGAAGGGTGACTAAATGTTATCTGGATCTTTTTGGTCACATCAACAGATTTTTTGGGGCTCAATCCTATCTTAAAATTTAAATTGTATCAGGCCCTTTGTAAGTAGGTTGGGAAGTGGTCTCATTTGGCAATTATTATTCGGTATTATTTACATAATAGAGGCATTGCCATCATGGTATTGACATATACATTTCTCAGTACCTTTACATATAAAATAGCCCAGCTCCATTGACCTTCATGGGCAATGTACCTTGTAAGGAGTGATGGGGATACGATGAAGTTGTTTAAACAAATATATTGCAATGGTAGAAAAAAAATTGTGTCTCTGAAAACTATAGGTACTAGGAGTACTTTTTTTTTAAAAGACAGTGTGTGTGTGTGTGTGTGTATATATATATATATATATATATATATATATATATATATATTAAGGGGTACTTTATTTTTTTAAAAGGTTGAGAAACACTGCTCTAAACCATTCCTTTTGGCCTCCCCATTTCTTTTATCCTTTGTCAAGTTGAACAGATAGCAGTTTTGGTAAAAATATGTCAGATATGTGAACACAGTGCCCGCTCTACCTCAGCTGGTGCTGGATAATCAGGGCCTCAATTCTAAAGGAATTGGCATTACTGTGGTGATATATCCCCCCATGTTTTGTTGCGGATTTTCCAAAGAAAATGCTGGTGTTTTCTATAGGTCACCCACATCACCCAGTCCTAGCAGAAACTTGTGATTAATATGGCTTTCTAAACTAAAAGTCTTATACATGTTCGGACATTGTAATTGTGAATATCTGGTGAGGCAATCTGCCAAAGGCAAGGCTGGCCTTGAATCTTGATATCTATGGCTTCAGTTGAATGGCTTGTATGAAATTTGGAAGAGCAGCTCAGAGAGACCTCTTTCCTTTACTTAAGGATAGAATCTCACGGCAGCCTGAAGGAAAAAGTCCTTGTGGCAGTGTAACCTCAGCCTTAGGCTACTTATTGCTTCAAGTGCCTTCAAGAAAGTGAGGGTGATTTTCATGTTGTGTGTTAGTTTTATTTAAAAGATTTTCTGAGTGTTATTTTAACAGGCAAATTAATCTCTTACATTCACTGACATAGCAAAGGAGATATGGAGGGGTAATTGCTCCTCTGCTCCCCCATCATCCCTCAGCTTGCCTGCTCCTCCTCTACCCACCACCATCTGTTGAAGCCTCTTCCTCTCCTCTCTGTCCCCAGTCCCACCATCCTCCATTTCCAACAGCATGATAGTGCCCTCCCCAAACTGGAGGGGGCAGGAGAAGATGCGGTACAAGCTACCCCCTCTCCCTCCTCTTAGGGTCACGTTCAGCCATGCGCCAGGTTTGGGGCCCTGTCGCATGGCACCATGTATGCAAATTTTGCTTTTGCCCCGAGGTGCATAACACCCTCGCTATGCCTCTGGAAAGGAGAACAGCAAAATAGAGTCTGGATTTCAAGAAGGCAAATTTTAGTAAACTGAGAGAGTTGGTAGATAAGGTCCCATGGGAAGCAAGACTAAGAGTAGAAACAACTGCAGACAATTGGCAGTTTTTTAAAGGGACATTATTAAGGGCCCAAAAGCAAACTTTCAATGAATAGGAAGGATAGAAATTATGGCAGGAGACCACCTTGGATCAACCAGGAGATCTTATACGATCTAAAAATCAAAAAAGAGTCATATAAAAAGTGGAAACTAGGTCAAATTGAAAAGGATGAATATAAGCAAGCAACACAAGTATGCAGGGGCAGGATTAGAAAGACAAAAGCACAAAATGAGCTAAATCTAGCTAGAGATATAAAGGGTAACAAGAAGACTTTCTACAAATATATTAGACGCGAAAGGAAGACCAAGGATAGGATAGTCCCATTGCTCAGTGAGGAGGAATAAACAGTAACAGGAAACTTGGAAATGGCAGAGGTGCTTAATGACTTCTTTGTTTCGGCTTTCACCAAGAAGTTTTATGGTGATGGGCTGCCTAACATAATGAATGTTAGTGGAAATGGTAGTAGGTTTAAAAGTTAAAATGAAAAAAAAAACAAGTTAAAAATTACTTAGAAAAGTTAGATATTTTCAAGTCAGCAGGGCCTGATGACATGCATACTAGAATACTCAAGGTGCTGATAGAGGTGGTATCTGAGCCTTTAGGTATCATCTTTGAAAATTCATGGAAGTCAGGGACATTCCAGAAGACTGGAAAAGAGCAAATATAGTGCCCATCTACAAAAAGGGAAATAAGAACAACCCAGGAAACTACAGACCAATCAGTTTAAATTCTGTGCCAGGAAAGATAATGAAGCAAGTAATTAAGGAATTAACCTGAAAACAACTGGAAGATAATAAGATGATAGGGAACAGACAGCATGGATTTTTAAAGAACAAATCATGTCAAACCAATCTGATAGCATTCATTCATAGGATAACAAGCCTTGTGGATAAAGGAGAAATGATGGACATGGTACACCTAGACTTATGTAAGGCATTTGACACGGTCTCGCATGACTTTCTTATCAATAAACTAGGGAAATACCACCTAGATGGGTCTACTGTAAGGTGGGTGCATAACTTGTTGGCTAACCATTTTCAGAGGGTAGTTATTAATGGTTGATAATCGTGCTCAAAGAGCAAACAATTGGAGAATGACAGCAATCTGTTTTGAGACCAGTTCTGTTGAGTATCTTCATTAAGAATTTAGATGATGGCATAGAGAGTATGTTTATTATGTTTGCAGATGAAACCAGGCTGGGAGAGGTTGAAAGTGCTTTAGAGATTAGGGTCATAATTCAAAATGATCTGGACAAACTAGAGAAATGATCTGAGGTAAATAGGATGATATTTAATAAGGACAAATGCAAAGTACTCCGCTTAGGAAAGAACAATCAGTTTCACACATACAGAATGGGAAACCACTGTGTAGGAAAGCGTACTGCTAAAAGAGATGTAGGGGACATAGTGGACCACAGGCTAAATATGATTCAACCGTATGACTCATGCAAAAAATCCCAACATGATTCCGGGATGCGTTGACAGGAGTTTTGTGAGCAAATCATTCTTCCACTATACTCTGCACTGATTAGTCCTCAATTGGAGTATTGTATCCAGTTCTGGGCACTACATTTCAAGAAAGTTGTGGAAAAACTGGAGAAGGTCCAGAGAAGAGCAACAAAAATGATTAAAAGTCTAGAAAACATGACCTATGAGGGAAGAAATAATTGGGCTTGTTTAGTTTAGAAAAGAGAAGACTGAGGGGGGACATGATAGCAGTTTTCAGGTATCTAAAAGGGTGTCATAAGGAGGAGGGAGAAAATGTGTTCATCTTGGCCTCTGAGAATAGAACAAGAAGCAATGGGCTTAAATTGCAGCAAGGGAGGGGTTAAGTTGGACATTAGGAAAAACTTCCTAATTGGCAGGGTGGTTAAACACTGGAATAAATTGCCTGGGGAGATTGTGGAATTTCCATCAGTGGAAATATTTAAGAGCAGGTTATATAGACATCTGTCAGGGATAATATTGAAGGTGCTTGGTCCTGCCATGAGGGCAGGGGACTGGACTCAATGGCCTTTCGAGGTCCCTTCCAGTTCTAGTATTCAATGATTCTATGAGTCAATTGTACATTTTAATGCTAACTTTAAACCATAGGTGAGATTGTTTGAGACCTACACCAGTAAATCAGAATAGTCCAGTTGAAGTCCATGGAGATGTTGATTTACTACAGCTGAGGGTCTAATTCCTAGGTCCTAATCCCTAGCAGTCTGTCTTCTGTATAGCTAGAGTAACATTTTTTTTTGTAACTGTTTGTATTTGCTTGAATTCCAAGCTCTTTTTTTATTCTGTTTCTTGTTGCATTTTAATGTAATTTTTATTATCTTATACAAAGTCCCATGTGCTTTAATGATTCAGGTTCTTTATAAAATATGTTTATTTCATTAGTACTAGTCATTCATTTATTATTAATAGTTCAAAATTCTATTCCTATTTTTGATTAGCCATTACTTTTAAATATTGGTAAGAATCTGTGTGGATATTTTAATACATCAGTTGACCTATCTTGTTTTAATTCTGGAAAGAACTGAATTAAAAATAATTAGCTGTTATCATAGAACTAATTATTGTACATACAATATCAGCTGGAGTAGAATCTATCTGTCTGTTCAAGGTGCATTCTACTCAAATTGTACTAACCATAACTTGCCTAACTGTCAGCAAATTAGACTTCAAAGCCATAGCAAGTCTTATGTCTACAAATAATAAATATGTAAATCATTTTTACACATCATCATCATATTCATAGTCTATGAAACTGCTGCATTCAGTTTTATAATAATATTCAAGATACTTTTTCTTTGAGATAATAGCAGAGTATGGTGCTTTGCTTTTTCTCTAATAATGTGGTTCTTTGTCAATCATATTAGTGAACTGTGCTTCCTCTTTGACTACCTGTGAAGCCAAATTCTGTATTATCTTGGATTTAGATCTTATTGTACCAGTGTAACTTCATTGACCTCATTCATGTTCAGTATTTACATGGGCATGATAGCAAGAAAAATGGTAGAAAGAGTATTGCATAGCAAAGTAAACTGAACCATATCTTGAATTGGCATAAGTGGATATAGTTCTGCTGACTTCAATGGAGCTACAACAATGTATACCAGCTGCGTGTCTGACTCTAGGTCTTTTGTTTTTACATTATTTTACTGTTTCACATTATGTGCGATTTGTGTGATTCTGATTTTGCTTTCCTTGGTGTCAGCCCATTATTTTCTTACTTGCTACCAATTGCAATTTTTACTGGATAACATGGAAATAAACACTCTTGAAAACATGTATCCTTGTAAAATTGATCATAATTTATTAATAGGGACTACAAGCTCAAAGCTTTCATCCACATTTTTCCCCACTGGGAAAAGCCTTAAAATGATGTTCTCACCTGGGACATTTGATCTGAGACACTCACTTCTAATAATCACTGTAGTGATCAACCCGAGCAGCTGTCTGATAATTGAGTGACATTACCCACATGGATAGGGAAGAGGAAGTGAAACTAGCTAGCAGGCTTACCTCTAATGCTTTATTCTTCAAGGATAGAATTACCAGTGTATACTAATGCGCTGTCTAAATTTCATATACATTATGGAAATAAACTCACTCCACAAAGTGGTTACTTTCCTATAGGGAAATTAAAGTAAACATATGTAGATTAAAGTTTTCAAGGTCTGCTCAGATTGATCTTTGATGGTGTTTGTGTGTTGTTTTCAGTAGGAGGAAGGTAATACTGAGAGAGATTATTATTTGTTTATATTACTGTAGCACCTAAAAGTCCAAGTCATGGCTCAAAATCCCATTGTGCTTTTTGCTGTATAAACACTGAACAAATAAAGATGGCTCTTGCCCCCTAAAGAATTTAGAATTTAAGTATAAGACAAAAGACAACAGTTGAATACAGGCTGAGGGGGAAATACAAGGAAACAAAGATAATATTGGTCAGTGAGACGGGCAGTCTTTTCAGTACATCAGCAACCTAGCTGTTGTCAAGTTTTTTATTAGCATCCTGACATAGAAGGGTTTTGAAGTTGGATAATGAGGTAGCTTTGCTGATGTTTGGTGGACATATGAGAAAAGTCACACAGGTACTTGTTCGAAAATGGATATTTTTCCACAAGTTGTCCCTTGTCAAAAAACTGTCATCCATTTGATGACTATCACTGTGTTTAAGTATCTTGGGGTGGAGAGAGAAGTTTAAAAAGTGTTTTTATAAATAAAGTGAATAAAAGTAAGACAGAGTAATAATGACAGTCTGTGTTTGTCAGGTGCTTGCTGAAGTGTGCCATTCTTGTTTCTGTGATAATGGAGAAAATTAATATATCCCACTAAGACCATATGACAGGAACAGTGAAATGCTGTGAAGTGACTATACACAGCGGATTAAAGGAAATCCACTTTGATCTACCATTTTTGATGTTGTATAATTGCACTTATTATCAGGTCCTTTACTCTCATCTTCTTTGACACAAGATCCATTATCACTGACAGCATGAGTGTGAACATGGGCTTCATATGAAAAACTACTTAGGATGAGGTAATGAGAGAGAAGCTTTTGTCTTGAAATGTTCGGAAAAGAAAAAAGTTAAAATAATTTATCTTAGAATTGCCATTGAGTGCCTTCCTGGAAATGTTTCTATTTCATTTGTAGTACTGCATTTGAGTGCACCTTGTTTAATTAGTTCCTTAATGAAATATTGTATAACAAAATCGAGTTTTATGATTTTGTTTTCATGCTTTTGTTCTGCTACAAATTAGAGCAGGTCACTGTACCTAACCTGAACTAGATACCATTTTCTTTTGTGCTCCATTTGAATACCATCCATTCAATTTTTAAAAAACAGTGTTGAAAAGCTAAAGTGTTATTATTTAGTCTTCCATGCTGCCTTTCTCTCTAGCATACTGCAAGAGATAAGAGAACGATACAAAGAGTCAGGCCACCATGTCTCCAGCTTTTATTGATTATATGATAGAATTAGTCCATTCTTGTAAAAGCAACACCAGTATAACTTGATGGATATAATTGTAATAGTGTGGAGTCTTCATGTCTTATGTGGCCTTATGAAGGATAATTAACATGTTGATAAGTTACGACTCCTTTATGTAAAACTGAACTTTAATTTCTGTCCTCAATCACTCAGATATAACTTCCAGTGAAATTAGTGCAAGTTCTTGTTGGCAATATCTAGCGTAGTTTTCCTCACCTTATTTCTGGTCAGATGAGGAGATGAAGATGTTCCCATAAATACATAGTTTTGGCAGATAGATATCAAAAGCAGTGGAAGCTGATAACATCTTAAAGTACCCAGGCAAAGGTGTTTGACTTTCAAAGGTGTTTTCAAAGGTGTAAATGTGCATCAGTAGATCTCAAGCCTGCAGAAAGAAGGCTCAAACAAGACAGTGCTTTCCCTCCTCAATGTAAGGCTACTGCCAAGATAATGGTGAGGAAAAATCTCCCTCTCTGATTTATTTCTTGCTTTCAAATTTATGTATATTATTTTCTATGGTTTTATATTGTTCTCTGACTAGCCTGATTATTTGTTTATTCTTTGAAATGTTTTGGAGAGCAATGTTTGCAGGGCTAGGAAAAGTATCTCTTCTTCTTCGAGTGGCCCCGTGGGTGCTCCACTCCAGGTGTCGGGTCCATCCCGGCGCCACTGATCGGAAGATTTCATAGCCATACCGGGCCGGGCTGTGCATGCTCCCTGCGCCACTGGTCATTCGCGCCCTTTCTAACGAGCGCGGCTCGGCCCCCCCGCCAGTTCCTCTCAACCGTCCTCGGTTGCTGACGGAAACTGCATTCTCTCTTCAGTCGCTTGCCTTTCTCTGAAAAAAAAAGGCCATGTCCGGATCACCCGGCTTTAAGTGGTGCGGGCAATGTAAAGAGGCTATGCCTGCTTCTGATGGGCATACTCTCTGTTTTCATTGCCTCGGGGAGTCTCATGTCACAAGCAAACGTGCCCACTGCTCTAAACTGACTCCGAGGGCAAGAAGAGTCAGAGACCTCCACCTCAAACTCCTGCTTTGTGATAAGGCTCTTCAGCCATCAAACCCTCTGCAGCAGGAGTCCCATCAAACCCCGAAAAGAAGGGCATTATCCCCTGCAGCAGCCGGAGCTAAAAAGAAAAAAGCCTCCCCTACCCGCTCCCTGCCAGCGGTCCCTCTCCCTCCGGTGAATCAGGGAGACCGGGGATCGGACAACAGCCGCTCCGTGGTTAAGTCAATTTTGCAGCCGCGATCCTCGAAACCGGACAAGCAACGCACTGCTTCTGCCCCACCGCCAGCCTCCCCTCTCCATAGGGAGCACGAGCGGGCTCCGACCCCTTCAGGGAGCAAGCGGCCCTGGCTAACGGCACCGCTGGAGAAATCATCATCCCCGGAATAGCGGGACATGCAGGGGTCGGCACCGGAGTCGGCTGTCCAAGCGGTCACGGAAGCGGTACCGCTTACGGCTCCGCGAGACCGGGCGCCTTCGGCACCAGACAGACGGCAAAGCGAGGACTCGGCACCGTCAATGCAGCCGGCGCCGGCAGCTATCAGCTGTTCCGCAGCACACCCGGTGCCGCAGGAATTACCTGCATCAGCACCGAGAAAGTCCTCGCAATCTGCTCAGCAGCCTATGTCCAGACTGCAAACAGGCTCTCCCTCCTCCCATGAATCAGGCTCCCCATCTGTCAAAGAGATTTATCGCAGCACAGCAGGGCACTCTTCAAGTGTTAAAGGGCACTCATCATCAGCCCATACAAAGGCATCTGGGAAGTCGATCCCTAGGGATCATTCACTGTCTCCCTCTCCTGTGCTTTCAACATACCCTTCCCCACCCCATTATTCGGGATCGGGAAAAGAACCTTACTATCCAAGGCATAGGTCTTCGCGTTCCCCGCGTTCCTTCGCCATTATTACAGACACACATCTCGCTCTCCGAGTTACTCTCCTCCAAGATCTCAGCATACTAGACATGGCAGTAGATATGCGTCCAGAAGACCATCTCCTGATTCAGACTACCGTTACCACAGGAGTAATTACACGGGGAGGCAGGGCAGATCACCGTCCCACTCGTATTCGTGTTGTTGCCGTCAGTCATCTTACAGACGCCACTCGCCAGCGGTCTCTGATCATCGACTGTTGCAATCACCCAGACCACCTCCTAGTGCCCCCTCAATTTCGGTCCTGTCGGAGCCTGAAGAGGGCCAGATATTGGACACAGATGAGCGGGCGCCACAAGCTTCCCCACAGGATGCTCAATCATCTTCCCTCGATGACGCAGTTTTTGCAATGGACTCCTTACCACCAGATGACACCAGAGAATTTCAAGACCTCTTTAAGAGGGTAGCACAATCACAGGAGGTTCAGTTAGCGGAGGTGAAAGCGAAGCAATATAAGTTACTGAAGAATTTACACCCTAGACAGCAATCTAAGGTGGCTCTACCACTGGATGAGGCGATCCTGGAGCCAGCCACAGAAATTTAGAATACACCAGCTTCCACTACTCCATCATGCAAGCAAGCAGAGAAGAGATACTTTATATCTTCAAAGGGTGCTGAGTTCCTTTTTACTCACCCTCAGCCAAACTCGTTGGTTGTGGATGCAGCTCTGCAAAGAGCAAAGAACCCATAAGTAAGAAACTCGGCAGCAGACAAGGACGCAAAGAGACTGGACATATTTGGGAGGAAAGTGTACTCCTCTTCAACACTTCTCCTCCGAATCGCAAATTACTCAGCGTTGCTTTCCAATCATAGTTTTGACAACATTGCAAAATTATCGGAAATTGCTCAGAGAATTTCCGAAACTGACAAAGTACTTCTGCAGGAGGGCTATGCATGTGCCAGCGCAGGTTTGCAAATCGCCATGGATGTGGCAGACACAGCGGCTCGAACAATTGCAACAGCAGTTTCCATGAGAAGAGCTTCATGGCTGCGACCGCTGCTGTACCGAAAGAGTTGCAATCTAAGGTCGAGGATCTTCCATTCGACAGAATCAAGCTGTTTGCGGAGAAGACAGACGAAGTGCTCCACACAGGTAAAGATTCCCGGGCTACCTTACGTACCCTCGGGATGTATGTTCCACCTTTCCGTCGTAAGCGCTATTTCCCATTCCAAAGACGTTACGATTACCAGTTTCGCAGACAACAAAACCGTCCATATGATTAGAACCGGTCCAAGCAGAGGACACAGTGCAGACGCCCTCAGACATCTAGGGCGAATAACGCAGTAGCACCCAAGCAGCAAGTTTGACTTTCAGGTCGAGGGCACGCTGGACATTCCGGTATCAGTCAGAGACACCACTCCCATTTTCAAACATCAGTTGCGACCCTACTACCATCAGTGGGTGGCCATATCATCGGACAGATGGGTGTTGGAAGTGATAAAATCCGGACTCACCATTCCACTCACATCCCTTTCTCCCCCTACCCCTCCCACCCCGTCCCTTTTCAGGGACCCTTCTCATGAGACCCTCCTAAAACAGGAGGCCTATCGCCTGTTGGAAATCGGAGCGATAGAAAGGGTCCCAGACTGCTTCAGGGGAAAAGGATTTTATTCAAGGTACTTCCTGACTCAAAAGAAAACAGGGGGTTGGAGACCCATACTCGATCTAAGAGAGTTAAACCGTTATCTGCGAAAGCAGCTGTTCAAGATGGTGACTCTGACTATGATAATCCCTTCTCTCGACACCGACGACTTGTTCGTGGCCCTCGACCTCCAAGATGTCTACTTTCATGTGGCCATACATCCGGTGCACAGACGTTTCCTGCGATTTGTTATAAACAACGAGCACTTTCAATATTGTGTCCTTCCGTTCGGGCTGGCTTCAGCTCCAAGAGTTTTTTCAAAGACCCTTGCCGTTGTCGCCAGAGTCATCATATTCCCTTATCTGGACGACTGCCTCATAAAGGGAAGGACAGGACAGGAGACGACTCGGATGCTTTCAACAGTCAGAGAGACTTTCAACTCACTCGGGCTGATAGTAAACGAACAAAAGTCCACGTTAATTCCAACACGAAACATAAAGTTCATAGGAGTGGTTCTCGACTCCTGTACGGCGAGAGCATATCTGCCCATGGACAGATTCCAGGCAATAAAAGACCTAGTCAATCTTCTCCAAAGAACCACAACAATCTCAGCACATACTTGCCTGCGATTGCTCGGCCACATGGCGGCGGCCACCTTTGTTGTCCCACACGCACGTCTCCATTTAAGAAATTTACAGCACTGGCTGTCAATGGTGTATGTCCCCATGAGACACGACATACGCAAGTTGGTTACTCCTCCATCCCACGTGCACAGGTCCATCCGATGGTGGACGAACCCATTAAATAGTCTCACGGGAGTACCGTTTCACCAACCTCAGCCACCGGTTCAATTAACATCAGACGCTTCACTCAGCGGATGGGGTGCTCACATGAGTGGGAAGCGAATCCAGGGACGATGGTCTCACCCCGAGAGATGCCTTCACATCAACCAGCTAGAGTTGCAAGCGATCTTTCTAGCATGCAAACACTTCCTCCCCAGTCTGAGGGGCAAAACAGTCAGGGTGTTGACAGACAACGTAGCGGCGATGTATTATATAAACAGGCAGGGAGGGGCAAGATCACGCTCCCTATGCGCCGAAGCGGTACGGTACTGGAATTGATGCATACAGAACAACATAATCATAACAGCATTGTACTTACCTGGCATAGCCAATGTCATTGCCCATTCCCTCAGCAGACGCTTCCCCACAGACCACGAGTGGGAGGTGAGGCTGGACGTACTTCAGAGGATCTTCTGCAGATGGGCGACGTCTGTCAACAAGAAGTGCCGCCTTTTTTGCTCCAGAGCGGGGATCGGCAAAGGATCTCTTGGCGATGCACTCCTGACCAATTGGAAAAAGTCGCTACTGTACGCTTTTCCACCAACAGTCCTCATTCCCAGAGTAATAGAGAAAATCAGGATGGAGAGAGCGACAGTAATTTTAATAGCACCAGTTTGGCCGAGGCAAGCATGGTACCCGTACTTACACAAGATGTCACTTCGACCGCCATGGCCTCTGCCCTTGTATCGAGATCTCCTCTCTCAAGACCAGGGGGTCTCTCCTTCACCCCAAACTAGAAGCATTGCACTTGACAGCGTGGCTCCTGACTGGCTCACACTAGATGAAAAGCTTTGTTCACGTCAGGTCAGGTCCATATTGATACATAGCAGAAAGACATCTATGCAAAATACTTACCTGGCTAAATGGCACAGATACTCCTGCTGGTGCCTCCAGAATAACGTTCAACCGTTGACTTCTCCTCCACACCAAATTCTCGATTACATTCTTCATCTGCGAAATGCGAAGCTTTCTCTGGCATCCCTCAGAGTTCACCTGGCAGCCATCAGTGCCCAATACAGGGTTACCCAATACAGGGTTATTCGGTGTTTTCTCACCCGATGTTGAAATGATTCCTACTGGGTATGGAGATTCCATTTCAACCCACATAGTTTTTCCCTTGAAGGGGGAATGTAGAAGAAAAGATTCATGTCCTGGGGAAAAGGTAATTTAAGCATTGAGAAACTATTAGGTCTTTGGCCACACTCCAAAGAGAGCTGGGGACCCTCGGTCAACATAAAAGAGGTTGTGTGACCTGAAGATTATGCCTAAGAACAAGAATAGCTCTTTAGGTTCTGCTTGAAACAAGTTTTTTATTGAATTAGCACTAGCTATGTTTTTTTTATTTTAACTTGGTTACTTATTTTTTTATGTCTGTTTTTACTTGCAGCCACTTAAATCCTATTGTTTGTACTTAGTAAAACACCTTGGCTTACTATCATGCCCAGTGTAAGTAATTGTTACCTGGGGGGATGACCAGTGTGCAGATCTCTCTTTCATTGATAAAGAGGACGAATATCCTCATGAGTTTTCTTTGTATAAAACTTTTATTCAGAGAAAGACAAATTTATGTAGGGTTTTGATAATTTTTGAGGGTTGGTTTCCTAGGTGCTGTGCCCTTTGAATTGCATTCTCCCAGAGTTGAAGTGGTTCAGTGTTTTCATTGCTCTTCAGGGGCGTGGTAACCCCAACTCTGTGCCTTGTCTGACCAGAAGGACAGGGTGGTGGGAAGCCCAAGAGAGCAGGAAGGTGAGTTTCAGGGGCATAATCAGCGCACTGGGGAACAATCCCAAGGGGTCTTCCATGACTGTAACCCATCACAGTGGCACAGCTGAGCAGGGGGATGTGGACAGCTGGTTGCTCTGGATGCTAGTAGTGATTTTAAGTGTGGTAGCTAAAGAACAAAGTGGTTACTGGTTTGTTATTTTCTCTTTGCTTATTTTGGGTAAAGGAAATAGAGCTAGAAAAATCAGCAACATGAGTGAGAGTGAGGGTGAAAAGAAACTGGAACTTCACAGAGTCGAAGCAGCAGAGAAGAAGGCAGAATGTAAATGACAAATGGCAAATGGAAATAAAAAATGCTTGAGATAGAACCCCATGCTTCCCAGAAAAGCCTGCCCATGAGAGAGCTCTGGATATAAAACAGCTTGAAAAAGACAAAGAGTTGGAAACCCAGAGAGAAGCCCAAAAAGCAGCTCAAGAGGAGGGAAAGAGAAACTGTCTGTACTTGACTGGAAGACCCAACTTCTCCAAAAAATTTAGGAGTGGGTCTCACTATGCCCCACTTACGATGAAATTGGAGGTATAGCTGACTGTTTCTTCACCTTTGAAAGACTGTACCATCCATTCACTTCCTGGGGATCAGAAAATGACCATTCTGGTTGTAAAATTAAAAGGAAGAGCCTTGGACATATTAAATAACATGTCTATTGCTGATGCTTCAAAACTACGGTAAATTCAAAGATTTGGCTTTAAGATAGTTTCATATTAAAACTGAAACTTTCAGAGTGAAATTTAGAACCCTTAAGAGAGGAGCTATACTAAACAATGTAGCAATGAAAGCATCCATGGACCCACTCCGAGAAAGCTGCTACTGAGCCGTTCTTGGAGGGATACTGCAGCAGAACTGTCTGTTGACTTGTTGGTGTCCATAAGATCCTTGTGTCTTTGGCCAAGGTATAGGTATACACAGAAAGAGCATAAACAAGTGGAATTAACTGTTGCTGCTGTGTCAGAGAATTATGCACCATTTATTTTGGAACACAGTTGGCCCCTGGCACCCAACCTCCCGGCACTGACGTTGGCATGGACGACAACTACACATCCGGTACCCAGCCCTCCGGCACCAATGCCGGCACCGGAGACATCATTGGCACAGCAGGTGCCCCTCCGTCATGCACCGATGGCCCTTGGCACCGGAACATGCTGCGCCATCATTATAAACATCAGCATCGGCACCGACATCACGGTCGCAGGCTCAATTGGCGCCATCCCATGCTGCACCCAGTGCCAATTAGATGCTCTCCAACCCCGTCATACTTCCGGAGGATCTCTACACCTACCGCAACTCCACCTATGCCCCGATGCAGGCTTCTCCTTCCTCATGAGTGGACGGGCACCACTAAGCCCAGGACCAGCTGCTTTTTCCCCGGAGCCGCTTTATCTACCTTGGCACCACAGACGACCTCAGCACAGTGTCTCCCCTCCACTAAGACACTACTACCACCGATATTACCGATCACCATGTCCCTGTTGCAGTTCAAAGATGTTTCAGCTGTTGTTCACCGGACCGCGCATGTGCAGTGGCCATCTTGCGGCTTTTTGCGCCGTTTCTGGTCGTGCGGTCCGGCTCCCACCAGTTTGTCCTGACCGTCTTCAGGCGCAGATGAAGAAACAGCTCCCTTTCGCATCAATCCTGTTAAGACTGAGAGAGAGGAGATTATTGTATATAGTTAGTTAGGGTATGTCTACACTACCACCCTAGTTCGAACTAGGGTGGTTAATGTAGGCAACCGGAGTTGCAAATGAAGCCTGGGATTTGAATTTCCTGGGCTTCATTTGCATATTGCCGGGCACCGCCATTTTTAAATGTCCGCTAGTTTGGACTCCGTGCCCGCGGCTACACGCGGCACGAACTAGGTAGTTCGGATTAGGCTTCCTATTCCGAACTACAGTTACTCCTCGTGGAACTAGGGTGGTAGTGTAGACATACCCTGCGTCAGTTAGTTTTTAATAGGTATATAGTTGTTACAGTTAGTTAATTAGTTTAAAAAAAATCTGCTTTCTTCACCATACCCGGCTTCAAAAAATGCCTGATGTGCTGGGACTCAATGCCCGCGTCAGACGGGCACTCTTCTTGCATAAAGTGCCTTGGAGGAGGTCACATCCCCCCCCAAAATGCCAGCACTGCTCGAAGTTGACAGCAAGAGCACACCGCAACTGGGAGATGTGCCTTAAAATGCTCTTATTTGACAAGGCGTTTCAGCTGGAGGTGGAAACCACAGAGCTCCCAGCCACATCTTGTCGGTCCTCCACTGTGGCAATGAGCTCCCGAAAGAGTTGCTCCCTGCCAGCGATGAGGGTGAGCTCCGGAGATAAACCTCCAAGAAAGCAGCAGCCCGAAAGCCACACAAAAAGAAGCCGGTGCAAAACATATCGGCACCGAGCTCAACGGTGCATGTGGCACCAAGACCAAAACCAGCACCAAAGCCGGCACCGACGATCCACTCTTCACCGTCACCAGCACCATCACTGACCACTCATGGCAGGAGTAGATCTTCCACTCCGGCAATACCCAGACCATGAACCCCATCCAGCATCCAGCCTTCTATGGAGCAACCCACCATAGAAATACCACAAGTCTTACAGGTAGAGGCACGACAACAAGCTTCCCCCATGGACGTGGCTTCCTCTTCTCCAGATGATGCCATCCTTACCGGAGATACGTCACCTTCTGATGATCTCAGAGTTCCAAGACCTTTTTCGCCGGGTAGCCGATATACAGAACGTAAAGCTAATGGAGGTCCAACAGAAACAACACCGTCTGTTGAGGAATCTACATCCCATGCATCTAAAGTCACACTGCCTCTGGACAAGGCTATAGTTGAGATCACCAACAGCATCTGGCAGACCCCTGCCACGGCCCCGCCGACAAATAAAAAGTCTGATAAGAAATATTACATTCCGGCCAGGGGGATGGAGTTCCTATTCACCCATCCCCAACTGAATTCGCTGGTTGTTGATGCGGCGCAGCTACGGGCCAAAGCCTTCCAGTATAAGACGACTGCTGGGGATAAGGACAATAAGGGTATGTCTACATTACCACCCTAGTTCGAAGTAGGGTGGTTAATGAAGGCAACCGAAGTTGCAAACGAAGCCCGGGATTTGAATTTCCCAGGCTTCATTTGCATATTGCCGGGCACCGCCATTTTTAAATGTCCGCTAGTTTGGACTCCATGCCCGCGGTTACACGCGGCACGGACTAGGTAGTTCGGATTAGGCTTCCTATTCCGAACTCCTGGTACACCTCGTTCCACGAGGAGTAACTGTAGTTCGGAATAGGAAGCCTAATCCGAACTACCTCGTCCGTGCGGTGTGTAGCTGCGGGCACGGAGTCCGAACTAGCGGACATTTAAAAATGGCGGCGCCCAGCAATATGCAAATGAAGCCCGGGAAATTCAAATCCCGGGCTTCATTTGCAACTTCAGTTGCGTACATTAACCACCTTAGGGTATGTCTACACTACCATCCTAGTTCGAACTAAGTGTTTAGACCTTTTCGTAAGAAAAGTGTACTCCTCAGCCACGCCCATACTTTGCATGGCCAACTGTTCTGTGCTGTTAGCCAACCATAACTTCGACAGTTACACAAAGTTAGTCCAGCTACTTAAACACCTGCCGGACACAAAACTTCAGCTGCTTAAGGCCATAATTCAGGAGGGCTATACTGCTTCCCGTTCAGTGTTGAACATAACCCTTGTCACGGCTGACGCGGTTGCAAGAACGACAGCAACATCTGTCATTATGTGCAGGGCCTCGTGGCTCCACATGTCGGCGATCCGAAGGGAACTTCAGTGAAAGCTGAAGTTCCTATACCCTAGCCCCACTGCTTGCGTCCGACCTGGCTGCCTGGGTTCATGTGGCTGCCAGCTCCATAGCTGCCCAAAAGTCCATAGTGGTTGCTGCATTATTGCTTCCCGTGATCCATTGCAGTTACTGCCTGCTGTTATCTGGTTATAGGTATACACAGAGAAAGCATAAACTAGCCGGCTCTATTGTCAGAGTCCATCACAGCTGCCCTACTGCCATCTGGGATCCTGCTTGCTGACACCATACCCAGGACTCTGCTACTACCATGGCTGGAGTTCTGCTGCCACCCAGCATCCCTGGTGGCAGCAGAGCCTCAGGCATGGGGCCAGCAGCTTGGACCCTGGGAATGGGCCTGACAGCTAGGACTGCACACATGTTGGCATGCATGACAGTGGCAAAGCCTCAGGTGCGGGGCTGGCAACAAGGATCCCAGGCACAAGGGTACCTTTCCAGTGACCTTTCGTACCTCTTGGTCCCCAGATAAATGTTTAACCATGTAACAAACAGAAATTTGATCAGTTACATGGTTAATGATTTTTTGTTTGGTTGGTTGGTTTTTGGTTGGTTGGTTGTTTTTAATCGCTAAGAGACATTTTTGGGCCTCTTACTGTTCCTGGTGGAAGCTGAAGCCAGAGGCCCCACACCCAGGGTAGAATCGATAGCTCTAGCCCCAAATCCTGAAGGCTTCAGCCCTGGACAGTGAGGCTCAGACTTCAGCTTCAGCCCTGAGTGGCAGGGCTCCACAGCAGCCCTCCTATTGAATTTATATTCATGCCCCTCATCCTTCTGGGTCATTGAAGCTTAGGCTTAGGTGTTGGACTCTCTTTTCTTAGGGGTTGTATAATATTTTTTTGTTCTCAGAAGGAGGTTGTGGTACAATGATGTTTGAGAACTGCTGCTGTAGATCATCAAAGGATTTCCTGATCACTTCAGTTCTAGAATTCCTGCTATTGATGGTAACCAAGTAACACCTTCTAGTAATGAAGACTACCAGTATTGAGAATCAGTGGTTCCAATTGGAACACAAATCATATCAGAGGGTGTTCCCAGCACTCCAGTTGGAACTGTTCCAGGAAGACTGCTCCTTTCTGTGCCCAAGCTTTGATAGTAGGGAGATAGCACCAATTTATTTCCCAAGGTCTATATATTTAGACCTGAATATTATCAGAAAGAGTTGGGAATTCATTTTTATTACCTTTGAAATAAGAGCCCTAAAAGAGGTACTACCCCCAGGACCACCTCTGTGGTCACTTGATCCATATTCCTATCAACCTACTTGGATGTATTTGGCACTATGGTGGCTTCATCAGGCTAGATTGGTTCATAGCTATATCTTCTTACCACCTCGTAGGGGTATTATAGATAGTGAAATCTGCACCAACTGAACACAGAATCAAGGTTCTGTTGAAGAAGTAAAGACAACCACTCTCTCCCTTCATCATCTTCACCCAATACTTCATCTTCTGATGAAGTGTTAACACATATTTCAGATCCATATGATTACCAAACATTCTAGGATGTCAGGATGGTTGATACACTGCAGAATCCAGTAGAAGTTGTCCAGAAGTTGTCAGACAAGCTCAAGGACATCTTTTTTTTTTTAACTTCTGTGCCTTGACATTTTTCAGTGCTCTTTAATGATGGGCTTTTACACCCAGCAAAGTAAGTCTGGCAGGCTCCTGCTTCTCTGGCACCAACTTTAAAAAGAGCAGATTGCTGTCACCGCATGCCATCCTGAAGTTTCAAGTACTTTTACACCTTCCTTGCAATTGGGTCTCTGGTTATCACAGTTAATAATAAAAGGATGAGACAAAGC
The DNA here is from genome assembly GCF_052426305.1 of Pelodiscus sinensis. NCBI lineage: Eukaryota > Metazoa > Chordata > Testudines > Trionychidae > Pelodiscus > Pelodiscus sinensis. The sequence continues at coordinate 17,882,103 of NC_143064.1, read as the reverse complement.
AACACGTTGAGACAAGAAGCCCAACAAAGTAGATTTAGTTGGCTAGAAAAAGTATTCAATATCAAGTCTCCAGATGAGTCTGCATGCAGGAGATTGGACTAAATGATCACAATGGTCCCTCCTGACCTTAAAGTCTATGAGACTTGTCAATTACGAGGCCTTATATTAGCAAGCTATGATTATTTAAATTAGGACTTCCTCTCCAAATTATCAACAGACTTCCTCAAGGCAGCAAGGAGGAGCTATTGAGTTCACAAAGTCAGCTTGTGTACATAAATCTCTCTGCATTAATCTCATTATTTGAGTCTTTCTGGTTAGAAAGAATGGAGGGGTCAGAGGTGGTTCCACCCTTTATACCATCCATACAGCAGAAGGTGCATTGGCCATCCCTATTGGTACCACTAAAAGAAAATATTTCAGATGCTAGTGCCCTGGGTTCGAACACACCTGAAGTGGCATGGGCATTTGCAATAGCTACAGAACAGGACTGTTAACTTTTTTTTCTTCTGAAAAGTAAGTCGATACATTTCTCTTTGATATAAAGCACTCAGAAATTAAGTTTCAAACAAGGTATTATTTTTATTGGCCATTCAGGCAATTTTATAGAGTTGCAAAGCAAACAAAAACTGCTGAATATGATTTCTGAATAATTCTGTGTCAATTTAAAGAAGGTAAACAAAGTCAGACTATGAAGTATTTTCTGCAGTCCAAAAATGTCATTCACCAAGAAAAACTCTTTTTTCCAAAGCTAAATTTGGGAAAGGTGCAGTGTAGAGTTTTTCTTTAATATCAATCCAAATTGACAGGTATTATTTGAACTCAAAACATTAATTATTGTAAATTAGTAAAAGCCTCTGAGTGTTTATTAAAGATGTGTTCCTATTTGATATTCAATTCTGTTTAGGCTTCAATTATTTAATTACAGGTCTTGATATGAAACTAATCATGCATACATCCATACAACGCTGGCATGCTGACAGGATAAAATCATTAAACAGTCATTACTATAAACTGACGTTGGCCTGTAATATTTGCAGTTAACGGGGGAGTTGATGCTTGGTGAACAATCCAATTAAAACTGGCAACAAAAGACCTAAAATGTCAGCCAAATTGCTTTTTAATAGTCAACACAGCCATCACAAAACATAAACATGGAAGTCCCTATAGAAGCATAAAGCTTCATGGTGAAACAGTTCGAGAAAATGAATAATAATTACAGCATCTTGAGAATTCTTTTAATAGACGTGCACTCATTAAAATAGTTTGTTGGCTAGATTCATGTGCAAAAAGTGTGTTTCCCTGGGTGCTTCTTTATGCATTTGTTACAAAAAAGATTTTATTCAGTATTTTATAGATATAATTTCTGGTATTATTCAAAAAATACATGTTTTATTTATGAACTGTTTAAATAAGTATATATGATAAGCCTTGGGTGAGAAAAAAAACAAATAAGAGAAATGCATTATATAGAAAGAAGACAGAACTTTTCTGACCTCTTAATTCGCAAAAATATAGTTTCATTTAATAATCTTGAATTGTAGCTGAATTCCTGTGCAAGTGCAGGTGACATTCATTCAGTCAGTATAATTAATAATTGAGCTAACATTTTCAAACAATAGTGCCTAAAATTAGGTCCCTAAGTCCACCTCTGAAAAAGTTCTGATTTTATAGATTCTGAGTGGTCATGCCCCATTGTCTTCAGTAGGACTAGATGGTGTTCAGCAGTCTGAAAAATCAACCCACCTATTTTTAGGTGCAGAAATATGCATTTAGGAATCTAACTTTTGGCACCCATGTTGGAAATCTGTGGTTGTGAGCCATTTATAATGCCTAATGTTATAATGCAATTCTTTTCATTTTCAGATATAATGCTAGCTATTATTCTCTGTTTTCCCCATCCCAATATATGTTTTCCTATCATTTTAAAGGATAATCAAGGTTGTTGGGGTTTTTTCCTTAGTGACACATAAAATATTGTCTTTTCTCTAAGGAAGATTAATAATGTGGAAAAAATATTAAGAATCCTCAGCAAAAATGTGAACAATTGTTTATCAAAAGCTTTTCTCTCTCTCCAAGAGGTTGGTCCAATGAAAGATATTACCTCACTACCACCTTATCTTTCTAACAAATATCAGTGATGGCAATAGATCTTTTCTTAGAAACACCTCTGCATTATTTGCAGGAAAAAACTTGGTAGCTACCAATGTAGCAGAAAAACAGAAGAAAATGTCCACACACAAAGCAGTCTACTTGTTCAGTTCTCAGAGAGCTTTACATTTACTTTTTTAAATAATTTGTCACAACTGAGTAATAGTTTGTATACAGTTGAGTTCTCAATCAGATGGTGGTGATGGGAAAATTCATTAGCTTTCTCTTATATTTATACATTCAGGTATTGGGAAATTAAATGTTGCCTCATTCAAGAATAATACAGCATACTTATATGTGTTCCTAGACATAAATTGACAACCGGTATTCTGCAGCTGTGTTTCTTCCACGTGTCTGATATTTTACAAAGAGGTAACTATTCAACTGAGTATCACATGGATTTTGAAATTTCAGTAATTTTGTATTAAATATGAAGGGAGTGTCCTGAGGGGTTACCGGGGGAGAAGGGCTATAGCAACCCTCGGGCCTCCTAAACTACCTGCGGTGGCAGGAGCTACAGGAAAGTGGAGTACAGGAGAGTGAGTGCACCCGCTGAGTCTGCTCCACTTTCGCATGGCTCTTACTACCATGAGGAGGACAGGGTCCCTAGTGCTGCTACTTCTCCCTGCCAGGCACCCCTGGGAAATCCCCGAGTCCACTCCTCAGGGAATGGGGTAGAGAGGGTATGGTGGTTGTAGGCAGAAGAGACGCTTGGGGGATGGGAACAGAGAATTCCCTGTTCCCTCTTCCCCAGCCTGCCCGAGTCCTGGGCCAGATTGCGTAACTTCTCTGGCCAAAGGCTGCCTATGGGCTAGGAGTTTGAGACCCCTGCCCTTAATGATATTCAAATCAAATAAAGCGACGAGGAGTCCTGTGGCACCTTATAGACTAACTGAAGTGTAGGAGCATAAGCTTTCGTGGGCAAAGACCCACTTCGTCAGATGCATGTAGTGGAAATTTCCAGAGGCAGGAATAAATATGCAGGCCAGGATCAGGCTGGAGATGATGAGGTGATCCAATCAAGGAGGATGAGGCCCACTTCTAGCAGCTGATCTGGAGGTGTGAATTCCAAGAGAATAGAAGCTGCTTTTGTAGTTAGCAAGCCATTCACAGTCTTTGTTTAATCCAGAGTTGATTGTGTCAAACTTAAAGATGAACTGAAGCTCAGCAGTTTCTCTTTGAAGTCTGGTCCTGAAGTTTTTTTGCTGCAGGATGGCTACTTTTAGATCTGCAATTGTGTGTCCAGGAAGATTGAAGTGTTCCCCTACAGGTTTTTGTATGTTGCCATTCCTAATATCAGATTTGTGTCACTTCCACGAGGAAGTGAGGAGACAGATTGACAGAGCCAGACGTGTACCCAGAAGCCTCCTGCTACGGGACAAGCCCAAGAAAGAAACCAACAGAACACCACTGGCCATCACCTATAGTCCCCAGCTAAAACCTCTCCAACGCATCATTAGCGATCTTCAGCCTATCCTGGACAATGATCCCTCGCTCTCACAGGCCTTGGGAGGTAGGCCGGTCCTTGCCCACAGACAACCCGCCAACCTGAAGCATATTCTCACCAGCAACTACACACCGCACCATAATAACTCGAACTCAGGAACCAATCCTTGCAACAAACCTCGGTGCCAACTCTGCCCACATATATACACCAGCAACACCATCACAGGACCTAACCAGATCAGCCATACTGTCACTGGTACATTCTCCTGCACATCCACCAACGTAATATATGCCATCATGTGCCAACAATGCCCCACTGCTATATACATCGGCCAAACAGGACAGTCCCTACGTAAAAGAATCAATGGACACAAATCTGATATTAGGAATGGCAACATACAAAAACCTGTAGGGGAACACTTCAATCTTCCTGGACACACAATTGCAGATCTAAAAGTAGCCATCCTGCAGCAAAAAAACTTCAGGACCAGACTTCAAAGAGAAACTGCTGAGCTTCAGTTCATCTTTAAGTTTGACACAATCAACTCTGGATTAAACAAAGACTGTGAATGGCTTGCTAACTACAAAAGCAGCTTCTATTCTCTTGGAATTCACACCTCCAGATCAGCTGCTAGAAGTGGGCCTCATCCTCCTTGATTGGATCACCTCATCATCTCCAGCCTGATCCTGGCCTGCATATTTATTCCTGCCTCTGGAAATTTCCACTACATGCATCTGACGAAGTGGGTCTTTGCCCACGAAAGCTTATGCTCCTACACTTCAGTTAGTCTATAAGGTGCCACAGGACTCCTCGTCGCTTTTGCAGATTCAGACTAACACGGCTACCCCTCTGATACTTCAAATCAAATAATAATTTATATTTACATGATAATGCCTAAAAAAAGCAAAGAGCAGTTTTTTTAAAAAGTCAGTAAGGAAACTAGGGCCTTGTATTTTTTTTATCTGTATAAGCTGTAAACACTTCCCTCAAAATAAAGCAAAGGGTAGTTCTAAGCATTATGAACATACACAATTGTATATCTTCCCATTGATGTTACGTTAGAGAGATCTGCTAACAAGTATAGTCAGAAAAATGAGGTAAATACATTGAAAAATGTATTGATGGGTCTGAAAAAGCTGTAGATTTCTGTCTCTGTAAATTTTATTGATCATAAAAATGATGGCTGTACTCCTTTAAATTATACTGTGCACAGTAACATCACTCATTCTTTTAATAGTTTGAATGCATTCTCTTACAAAAGCTTTAAAGGCTTCCAGTAAGACAGAATACTTATAACTATAAATTGACAAATTCTTTTCTCTACTCACTGGTACAGATAAGCTATACAAGTTCAGCAAAGTATTAGAACCTTGGAAAGTAGGGCTAATACAAATCACTATCCCTAAATCCCAGAAGACACATGATAAAATGGAAGGGAGCATCATACAGTCCATTTTTATATAATGTACTCAAGTGGCACTATTCTGGTTTGGCCTCCAGACTTGTATCATAAAATATTGCAAGCTATCAAGAGCAAATGTATAACAGCTAATAGTCAGCCATAGAAGGCCATCCATTGTAGAAAGATCTATTAATAAAGTTACTTAATACTTTCATATTTACATTATTTCTGTAGAACTATGCTAAGAAAAATAAGTATTTCAGGATGATTCATAGTGCCGTGTTCCATTACCTATAGACCCCTTTTAAAACCTTTAAAGCTAATGAATTTATAGCATGAAGGCCAAAACTTGAATAAATATCACTCAACACAAACTCACCAATAACAGGGGAAAAGTTTTATTTTTTAATATCAAAGAGTAGCTTTTACCTATTGCTTCAATCATAACTTAGCTTCCAATCAAATTTTCTTGACCTCTAAAGAAATCAGAAGTGACTACCATGCTACTTATAATTGTCTGGCCCGTGTAAAACTGGCCAACATGCTGAATTCATAAGCTCTAATCTGTTAAGAGAGTTAGAGCATCCACTTTGCCACGGGTTCTCGGTCTTTTCCTCTCTGAGCGTCCCTGTTTCTCCTCCTTCATCCTATAAAAACCCCACAGCCCACCTATGACACCACAACTGTTTTTCTGCATAGTCCGTAGATTAAAAGCTGTATTAAATGAATAGATACAGTTACATACACATACACACCAGGACAATATAGGTGCAAAATTTTTAAAAAATAATTTATTTTTATGTAGTCAGTGTGAAACTTGTTGCTGATACTGATCAACTATTCTGTCAAGAGGTGGGGTTATCTTTGACAAATATGCTTCATGTCCTCGTCAGTGTTTATCCTGGTTCAATACTTTGTTTTCATTGATATCCTGGCTGAAAATCCAGTTTCACGTAAGTAGATGGTACTACAGGGGATCAATGTTACAGAAGTCGTGATATATTCATTGGCACACTCCCACCAAAATGTCTCTCATCGCATTTCTCTGAAGCTGGTTTTAAGGGAGCTGTGTGATGAAATGTCAATGAGCTTTCCTAACAGTTTTGATAGGACACTGATGGAAGCTTGCTTCAATGTTCTTACTAAAGGGTTTTGTAGTCCATGTGTGCGTACTGGCTTGTTATGTTATGTGTTCAGGAAAATAAATATTAAATTTGTTAAGCAGACTAGATGGATGTGCTGCTAGCTGAGGTTTAATTACATCAAAATCAACATGTTGTTTCTGGATAGAATGTGAGAGTTCATAGTAGTAGTATCCTTACAGACAAGAACTTTTTTCTTTTGAATACCTCAATTCTTTCATGCTGGGTACTAAAATTAGTGTTCCTACTGTGCATAGTTTCATTCGGCTTATTCATTTCACTGAATATGTTTGAGTTTTGTGAGCTACAAATCATCTTCCAGCACTTCAGCAAGTTCTGGATTCTTATCAGCTAAGAAAGTAGTACATAACTCTTTTTTGGGATTAAATATATTGGCAAGTATTTTGCGTCATGGTAGCCACCTCACCTCTCTATACATGAGCAAGGAACAATGTTCTGCACTCACTTCCTCACAAAGTGATGTAAAGCATCTATATTTTTTGCTCTGTATTTAATAAAATTAATGAGTATTACTGCTGTGTTCTGAACATTATGAAGAACCGGTTCAGTATCTTTCACAGCAAGCTCCCCCTGGTGTAAAAAGGAGTGTGTCCAAATAGCATGAGGTGCAACAGCCTTAATTGTTTGCTCAGCATCAGCTTGCTTTCCAGTTATTGCTGCAGCTCCATCAGTACAGATCCTGGGGCAATTAGTCGAACTGATTTTTACTGAAATCATAAAATCATCTAGCAATTTTAATATTGTCTGAGTTTGTTGTTGTCTTGAGCTCTTTGCAAATAAAAAAATCACATCACCTTCTCAGTGTTCTTCATTCATCATGGTGATTGAACTTGTTGAAGGAACTTTGATATCATCATCCTGTGAGTTTAGAACCTAATGGTTGATTTAAGAATTTAGCAACTTGTCCTGTACCTGCTGAAAAAGTTCCTTTACACCAGGTAAATGAAGCTAAGTAATCTGCAAAGCTGGCATCAGACTCACTCGAGTCTAACTAAGGAGTGAACCCTTACATGCTGATCTCTAGGGGCAGTACTAACACCAAAGCCTGAGCTCCAATTCCAAGGGCAGGGGTGGGCAATAATTTTGGAAGGGGGGGCCACTACACAAATTTCATAAGTGGTCGTGGGCCAACCCGGAAAGGACGGGGCGTCTGGTGGAAGGGCGAGGCCTTCAGCAGAAGAGGTGGGGTTGAGAACTACCCTGCTGGGTACGGTGGCCTTATTTTCTGAATCAGCTGCAGCTAGTAAGGAAATTAGGAAACAGATTAAGTTTTAACTTTCGCATGTTAGTTTTCAAACTTCAAAGGTTTTAATGTTTTCTTTATTTATGGCAGGGGAGGGGAACCCTTTTTTGGTTGGGGATCTCTGACCCTCAAAAAAATCAGTTGCGGGCCACACAAGTGAGAAGCAAAAAAACTCCTACAAACCCCCGCAATGCTCACTGATGTGGCCCCAACTGAGACACCTCACTCCTCTGGTGCCTCACGGGGTAAGGAGAAGGGAAGGACACCCCGGGGCATTTCAGTCACATGTCCCCAGGCTGCCCTAGAAGCTGGAGGTGCCGCCGACTGGGGTTGGCCCTGGAGGCATTGCTACTGCACCCACATGTCCCGGGGTCGGCCCTAGAGGCACCGTTCACGTAACCACGCGGCCCAGGGCCGGCCCAGAGGCATGTTACCCCGGCCCCGGGCCAGCCCCAGAGGTGTCGCTACCATGGTAAGGGTCAAGGAGCAAGGGGCTGGCCAGTAGCTGGCAGATGAATTAGTGGGAGGAGTGCCTGCTTCCCACAACAGGGGTCTGGCCTTGCCACACTCACCATCGCTGCACTTCCCTGGCCGTGACACTCAGGAGAGGGGCATGACCACCCTGCACTCACATGAGCTTTAGGGCTTCCCATAGACCAGATTTACTTTTCTGGGATTCTGGAGTTAGTGGATTTTATGGACATACTTAGGCTCTAGGGAAGGGACAAAAATGAGGGGTACAGTACGAGACAGGACTGCCAACAAGTAGGATGGGGTTCGGTGCAGGATCTGGGAGGAAGCTGGGGTGCAGAAGCAGGCTGGGAGTAGTGTGTCTGGCCAGGTGGAGGGTGTAAGAACAGGGGCAAGCTGAGGGTGCCGGGTCTTGTGGGGGAGGGAAGTGATGGGATTGGGCTGGGAGAGGTCTGGGCACGAGGGGGACTCTTACCTGGCTTTGTGCCCCCTTGCAGCAATGGCTGCAGAAACCACGCTGTCCTGGCCACCCCAAAGGGAGGCCCCGCTGCCGCGGTCACATGGTCCTGGAAGCCGGAGACACCTCTGCCACAGCTACGTGATCTGGGGGCTGGCCCCGAGGCACAGTGTCCACCGGCAACCACGAAGGCCAGAGGTGCTGCTGCCACGGTCACATAGCCTGGGGCCAGCCCCAGAGGCTGGAGGTGCCACAGGCTGTGCCGGAGGCGCCGTGGCCACGCAGCTTGGGGCCAGCCCCGGGGCATTTCAGTCACATGTCCCCAGGCTGCCCCAGAAGCTGGAGGTGCCGCCGACTGGGGTTGGCCCTGGAGGCATTGCTATTGCACCCACATGTCCCGGGGTCAGCCCTAGAGGCACCGTTCACGTAACCACGCGGCCCAGGGCCGGCCCAGAGGCATGTTACCCCGACCCCGGGCCAGCCCCAGAGGTGTCGCTACCATGGTAAGGTGGCCCAGGGCCAGCCCCAGAGACACTGCTACCATACCCACATCGCCCGGGGCCAGCCCCAGAGTTGAACTGCCATAGGGGTGCCACTTCCGTGGCCATGCGTCCTGGGGCTGGCCCTGGAGGTGCCATGGCAGCAGCACCTCCAGTCTCCGGGGCTGGCCCGGAGGCATGCTACCATGGCCCAGGGCCAGACAACCTGGGGCCAGCTCCAGAGACACCACTACCACGCTCATGCATCCCAGGGCCATGCATCCTGGAGCTGGCCCAGACCATATGGCCACTGCAGTGTGCCTCTGGGGACAGCCCTGTGCCACCTGGCCATGGTAGTGGCACCTCTGAGGCTGGCCATATTGAGGAGCCTCAGCCCCAGTGCTGCCTCCTCTCCAGATCACGGGGGGAGGGGGCTGCATATGCAGGTTAGGGGGCGGGGCCTGAACTTGCTCACAGGCCAAATCAAAGCCCACGATGGGCTGGATCCAGCCCGCTGAGAGGCTTTTGCCCATCCCTGTCCTAGGGTATGGTCTTAGCCTTCAGCCCTCTGAAGAACGGGTGCTGGGGCTTGAGACTTCAGCCCTGCGCATAGGTGATGCATGGGAGGAGGCACAAAGGGTCACATGACCCCCAACACTGTGGAGAGGAGGAGCAAGGGGCTGGCCAGTAGCTGGCAGATGAATTAGTGGGAGGAGTGCCTGCTTCCCACAACAGGGGTCTGGCCTTGCCACACTCACCATCGCTGCACTTCCCTGGCCGTGACACTCAGGAGAGGGGCATGACCACCCTGCACTCACATGAGAGAAGTGGAGCGACACAGCCAGGGTAGCAAATCAAGCTAGAGCCACATTGCTCTGCCTGCCCCATAATTGCTTGTGAACATGGGGGGAAGTGGACTCCTGCTGCCAGTGCCAGCCCCCCAACCCTGCTAGTCCTCTAGGCTAGATCATTTGGTGATTGGGGACGAGGCAAGAAGAGGAGAAGCCTAGGGCAGAGGTGCGTTCTCCTGGGCTGGGAGGGGGAGTCACGTGGCCAGTGGTTCCCCTGTTCCCCACATCACCCCGGCCCTCTGGCTCCCAAGTTCAGCCCTGTGTCTGCCAGCTTTAGCTCTGCAGAGGCATCAGTTCTTGGTGCTTTCGGGCTTGACGCAGTCATCAAGGGAATTCCCTTTTGTATCTGCTGCAGCAACATGTTGGATCATACTGTTTGGTCCACAGATACTAAGATCTTAAACTGGCATCCATTTGGGAGAAGTTGTCATATATGCCCATGTCTGTTGTCATCTTATCCAGAAGTTTAAGGCTGGAAAGACCAAGTAGGATGGCTCTGTTTTTTTTAATAGCTATTTTATTAAATTTCACAAATGTGAGCATTTCAGTATCTTAGAAAATATAACTTTAAAGTCATTATAATGTAAAGAGTGAATTGATATTTAGAAAATGTATCTACAAATAGCACAAAGCAATGCTATAATTATAATAGTACATCAGAAATTTTAAAAAAAGATATGATAGATCACCCAAACAAAAACTCTGCATGTGTTCTAGTTATTCAGTTCTCTTTTAAATGGTTTATTTTATACAATTGCTGCAATTGTATCTTTGGGTGTCATTATATGATAGCATTTAAAAATGTCAGTGTATTATAGTACATGGAGTTTTGATAATGTAAAATCTATATTATGTAGTACAACATGGAGAATGGTGCCTTATTCATGATGCTTTTGTTCCAAACTGATACTACTCCAGTAATCAGGCTCTCAAGTGAAAATGTGAATGTTGCACTATATTACAATGTAAACAATGAAAAAAAATCAGTATTTAAAAAAAAACACTTTTATTGTGAGAACTTCTGAAAGAGTGAGTTAGCACTCCAGGAGCACACTTTAATAAAGAAGAAAGACTCCAACATTTTTTTAGGTGTGCAAAGTTCACACAGAGCTTTATTGAACAAATACAAACTATAGCTGAAGCTCATTGGAAGATGAGCCACATAGCAAAGTTAAAAAGTATGTGTATAGGAGTTTCCTAGTGATTAATCACTGCCTCTTTTTCTCCCCTCTCCAGTAAAACCTTTTCTGAACTGTAGTTCTTTTTGCCTAAAAGACTCTATGTTGTCTCTCCATTTGATATAAAGGAACATTTTGAAGTAATAAGACTTACAGATGTCTTCTGATAAAGATCTTTGTTTAACATCTAGCTGACCATCATTAGTAGCATCAACCACAGAAGTGTCTCAGCATAGCATTATATATTCTTGTGTGTTTGAAACATTGGAGCCAAAGAACACATCCCGTTTTTTTCTTTTCTTTTTTTTAATGACATAAGGCTGAAAATCATTACAGGGCTGTAGTCTTTAGAGTGAAAATAATGGATCAAACTCTGTGCTCGTTTAACTCCTCTGAAGTAGTTATGCCAGAATGAAATATAGCCAATATATTCTGAAATTTAAAGTAGTCTGATTTTGAATCTCTGAGCACTGTTCACGGCTGCCATTGAAGTCAATGAGAAGCAAGGGCACTTAACCCTTCTATTGACAGTCTCAAGGGAATCTCTGTGACCCAACCTATCACAACTATTTTCATACATACTCCATTACATGTTTTCTTTTAATTCTTAATAGCAAATCTACTAGGTTAATTCATATCCATTACACACATACCCGTTTCAGAGGAGGCAATCACAAAGCATTTCCTTTGGGGGAAAAAAACCCTTTTCTTTGGCTAAAGTGTGGTTAGGTTTCTGTAACTTCTACCCCACCATTCTGTTTTAGACTGATAGTCTATGTGGAATAGATACACTTTTATGCAAGCTCACTGGTGAAACTTCAATATCTCTGGGTATGTCTATACTACAACGTTAATTCGAACTAACTTAGTTCGAATTAGTTAATTTGAACTAAGCTAATTCGAACTAACAGATCCAGACTAAAAAACTAGTTCGAATTAGCGTTTTGCTAATTCGAACTAGCATGTCCACATTAAGTGGACCCTGAACGGGGCTTAAGGATGGCCGGAAGCAGTGCCGGCAGGGCATCAGAGGAGAACTTAGAGCGTGGAGATGCTTTCCCAGGCTAGCCGAGGGCTGTGTTTAAAGGGTCCCGACCCCCACCCCAGACAGACAGTTTTCAGGGGTGCCCCGCTTGCAAAGCAGTCCTGGCTTGGAGTGCCCGGACTACCCACACTGGGCACATCACACCACTCGGCCATCAGCCCGGCTGAACTTGCCACAGGCTGCCATCTGGGGAGAGGGGGCAATTGGGGGGCTGCAGGACAGCTTCCACCCCCAGAAGCCCGCAGACCCAGCCCAGTCCTCCCCATCGGGGGCTCGTGCCCCATTCCTCCCTCACCTCCTTCCACTTACCCTTCCCTAGCCCCTCTTCTTGATGTACAAAATAAAGATAACGTGTCTTCCAAAATGGAATCTGTCTTTATTGAACAAAACTGGGGGAGACTGGGAAAAGGAGGTGGGAGAGGGGAAGAGAGAGGCTGGGAGGGGGAGGGCAACTAAAATGATCAGGGGTTGGGAACAGGTCCCATATGAAGAGAGGCTAAAGAGACTGGGACTTTTCAGCTTAGAAAAGAGGAGACTGAGGGGGGATAGGATAGAGGTCTATAAGAGCATGAGTGGGGTGGAGAGGGTGCATCAAGAAAAGTTCTTCATTAGTTCCCATAATAGAAGGACTAGAGGACACCAAAGGAAAGGAATGGGTAGCAGGCTTCAAACTAGTAACAGAAAGTTGTTCTTCACAAAGCAAAGAGTCAACCTGTGGAACTCCTTGCTGCAGGAGGCTGTGAAGGCTACAACTAGAACAGAGTTTAAAGGGAAGTGAGCTCAAGTCATGGAGGCTGGATCCATGGAGTGGTATTAGCCAGGGGGTAGGAGTGGTGTCCCTGCCCAAGGTTTGTGGAAGGCTGGAGAGGGATGGCACGAGACAAATGGCTTGGTCACTGTCTTCGGTCCATCCCCTCCAGGGTCCCTAGGGTTGGCCGCTGGCGGGAGACAGGCTACTGGGCTAGCTGGACCTTTGGTCTGACCCAGTACGGCCATTGTAAGCTCAGGGCTCAGGGTCGGGGGTCTCACTGGACCCCCTTGATTCTCTTGCACACCTGCTCCTGGGTGGCCAGGCTGGCAGCTCTCCTGCCCTAGACGGCCACTTTCCTGTGCCTAGTGCAGAGATCGTGGACGAGGTCCACGATGTCTGCACTAGCCCAGGTGGGTGCCCGCCTCTTGCGGTCCCGGGCAAGCTCCCGGGAGCCGCCAGCCTGGTCCCGGGAAGAGGAGGAGGGCTGGAGGGCATCGGGTGGGTGTCTTGATCCGTGCCAGTTTCAGGGTCTGCTGGCTGGGTCATGGCAGGCTTGCACCTGGCACGGGCACCGTAGACAGCCTGTGCCCCTTTAAGGGCTCCGGGGCTTGGAGGGGGGCAGAAGAGTTTCCCTGGTGTTGGCCAGAGTGGCCACCAGGGAAAGCTGGGGAGGGCTAGCCTCCCACTAGTTCGAATTAAGGCGCTACACACCCCTTAATTCGAACTAGCTAGTTCGAACTAGGCTTAATCCTCGTAAAATGAGGTTTTCCTAGTTCGAACTAAGCGCTCCGTTAGTTCAAATTAAATTTGAACTAACGGAGCACTAGTGTAGCGCCTATGAAAGTTAGTTCGAACTAACATTCGTTAGTTCAAACTAACTTTGTAGTGTAGACATACCCTCTGTCATTTAGGGTACTTCTACCCAGCAACATTATTTCAGCATAACTAGCTTTATTTTGAGATTACTTAGTCCGTGTCTACACAGCAGGCAGTTATTTTGAAATACTGTCAAACTGAAGGGCGACTTACTCTGACTCCTGTAACCCTCATTGTACAAGGAGAAAAGGAAGTCGGAGGAAGAGTGCTCTATTTCGAATTAAGTGCTGTGTAGATCCTCAGAATTTCGAAATAAGCTATTTCAAATTAAGCTATGCAATTGACATAGCTCAATTTGCATAGATTATTTGGAGTTCAGCCCTGCTATGTAGATGCACCCTTAGAGATTATGGTAGGCAATTTAGCATTTTATATTGGAAAGATTTCCAGAAAAGGGAGGCACTGTATTGCATGTATAATTTGAAAATCCTTAACATCTTAATAGCTTGTACAACAGACACATCCTGCACATTACATAGCTAGAGCAATGGTCCTCATAAAAGCTTTAAAATGAGAATTAAACTGCAACCTGAATTTTACAACCATCGTATTTCATTTGTAAATATGGTTAGATTTAATATGTTGAAGAAAAATAGCATGAATAAATCTTTCATAGTATTAGGAAAGGGTTACCATTCTTATTTTTCTAACTCTCCTTGTGTTAAAGAGGCACGCAAATTAAATTACAGGCTATTAAAATGTGTAACGGATATGAATTAACCTAGTAGATTTTCCACTAAGAATTAAAGAAAATATGTAATGGAGTATGTATGAAAATAGTTGTGATGGGTTGGGTCACAGAGATTCCCTTGAGACTGTCATACTACTGAGCCCACCTACCAGTCTTCTCTCTAACCTTTTCCATCCATGTGGAGAATATATATTTTATGTGCACTGAAATATCTGTGAATGTGTACCACCAGGAGAAACACAAACCTATCTGTGGATACTCGACTAATCAGCTGGGTGACACTGGAATCTCCCCTGACTGGCTGCACAAGTACACAGCTTACAGGGAACATTGCCTCTTACCTCCTTTTTGGGGTGCCCCTCCATCCTGTCCTGCTGAGTCAGAAGCTCTGGGCTTCCACAGCAAAACATAAGAGTTGGAGTTACAGCCTACAGCAAAGTAACACACACATTCGGAATAGATCAGCTGGGAAGGTACAGTCAAAGGGACTTGAGACAGCACCCTTGTGCACATCTCCAATGGGATCAAACTCCATATAAATCCATCTTACTCTATACAAATGTTTTACTCATAGAAAGCTCATAAAGTTCACTCCCTTTATCAATTAAAGAGAGAGATGCACAGCCGTTGTTCTTCCTCCCTTTCTCCCTCCCCCCCCCCCACTAACTATTGTTTATACTGGATTTAATAATAAATTCAAATTATTTTAGTAAATGTAAAAAGTAGGATTTATGTGGTTGCAAATGATAACAAGCAGATCAAAGTAAGTTAATAAGCAAAATAAAACAAAACATGCCAGCTAAGCATAATACAATAAGATAATATGTTACAAATAATCATTTCTCACCCTAATTCTTATTTCAGGTAAAGTCCTTCTCAGGACAGAGCTGAATCTTTTTTCTGACCTGAGTCCAGCAGCTTCTCTCCACCCCCATCCTT
Organism: Pelodiscus sinensis; assembly: GCF_052426305.1. Taxonomy (NCBI): domain Eukaryota; kingdom Metazoa; phylum Chordata; order Testudines; family Trionychidae; genus Pelodiscus; species Pelodiscus sinensis. The sequence continues at coordinate 17,866,962 of NC_143064.1, read as the reverse complement.
AGAGTTCTTTTTTTTTCCCCCAAGTATTATATGTGTCCTCTCCAAGTGGGGAGTTGTCTGTGAAGGCAGCTGAAAACAAATGTTGTTTGATTCCCATTTCTTATATAGAATTTCCCTAGGGCAAAAAGTCTTTGTTCACCCCTGTGAAAGAGTACAAGAGTCAAAATGGAGTCCAGTACCATCTGGCACAGTCACATATCTTTGTACAACCAGACATAATCCAGGTTTACAGGAAAAACAAGACTATTCACAGATCATTGTCTTGCATAAATGGACGTATGTCATCATTCTAACTTCATATACAAGAATGATAGATGCACACAAATATAATATACACATTCAGGGAACAGGTTACATGCCTCAATTTGCACTAAGCATATTCGAATTATGCCTATTAATATTCAAACATATTTCCATAAATAACATAGAGGAGCAACATCGTAGTAGTGAACTTAATTTATAACTGTATGTACTTCTGTAGAAGTTCCTTGAAATGGAGTTCCGTGTTTCATACTCAAAAAAGATTGACAACATAGTAGGACCAGAAAAAGGCAAACAAACCTATAAAAGAAAGGAATTTCAGGTTAAAGATGGAAGGCAGAAACATTAAGATGTGTAAGAAAAAAAGAGAAAATAATATTGAAAATATTATGTCAATACATAAATCAATTGTATGATCTCATTTATAGTACTAAGTTTTGATCTGTTCATCCTATTCCAAAAACAATATTGCAGAAATAGAAGGGGTTCAGAGATGGGCAACATATGCTTTGTTGGGTCACAAGACACTCACACGTAAGCATGCAAACCGTGTCTTGTAAAATGTACTTTCATAGAATGGTAAACCTTAAATGTAAATTAAGACTGAGAACTTCAAAATTTCGGGCTTAAACACAGTAACAACTAGTGTTACATTGTATGTCTTCAGTACACACATTTAATTATTTTGTAATCTTAGGCCCTGATCCTGAATGAAATGCAGGATCAGGGTCTTGGTCTATCATCTTCCCCTAGCCTTGGTATTCATCTTTGTTTTTCTTGCTATACCTTATCTTTTTCAATTATTTATTACATGTCTTTCCGAGTTGTGTGCAGTGCTTTGTTTGTGATTTCTTGAGATCTCTTCTCATTGTGCTCTTCCATATTTATCCATTCTAGTGTTTTTGTTTTTATAAATAAGATTTCAGGGGTGTTCATTCATCTCCACTTGATAAACTATTGTAATTCTGATTTTATCCTAGTAGGTTTAATATCCATGGAACTTTAATAAGAAAACTAAATTCTTAGAACACATGTTGCTATTTAATTAAATAATAGATTGCAAGCTAATTCAAATTCAATTAGTACATATTTGGTGAAGAAATATGCCAATAAATAATGAAATTAGGGGCTGAAAAGAATTAAAATACTTACAAAGCATTCCAGATTAAATGCAAAACTTTTAAACTTCATTACTTTTTAATATATTCTCTTTTGAATACTTCAGTAGCTAGCAATACAGGCTGGTGTCAGCAAACGCTATAACAGGTTAGTTACCCATTTCTCATTTTGTGGATGCAGAATGTATAATAATATATTCTTCAAAAGTGCCATGAAAATAATTCTGGCAGATTCCTAGCTGTACTCAAAATAATTTTCAATCAATAATGAATGAGCTACGTACGGAATAGCTTTCCATTATGTTATGAGGTCGGAGAGGAAGGCTCGTATCTTGAGCTTATAGCATCACCGTTTTACAAACCCGCCTACAAATTGGAAAAAAAGATCTGGTTGACTTTTACCCCAATTTCTGCATCTTCCCTCCCAGAGTTTACATTTAATTTTAAGGCTTTTAAAGAGGAGATTTTTTTTTCTTTTAGAATATACCAGAATTAACCATTGGTCAGATGTTTTCAGGGAATTTCTAATGCATTTTGTGTAATCTAGTAGACAAATAAATACTACAGACCCCTCATCCCTCCTTTCTGCAAGCACATGCAATTATTTTTATGTGAGGTTTATCAGAAGACGAGGTGGAAATTCTTCATTGAGATTCTTGTTAAAATATTGGGAGCTCATCACTGTTACATTTTTAAAATATTCAACCCTTGTATTAGAAGAGAATTGAGGTTGGCAACCAGGTTGTGCAAAATATTACTCCACTTACAGTCCAAACATGCCATAAAAATGACATTGTACTATGAAAATCTATACTACTAAATCAATCCCATGTTTAAAAACCTTTACCCTATAAAAACTATAAATCCTACAATAAACTTACAACCCAAGCAAAGGACAATATTTTAAAAGGAGAGCTACTCCCCCTGAAACAAGATAAAAAAATACGTAACATGCTCTATGATCTTCTCCATCATCTCTTCAGCTTTGCTTTACAACATCACCACCTGAATCACTAGGCAGAAGTTAAGAATTAATGTTTCAAAGGGTCTTATTTCTCCCTTAGTTTTCTCCATAACAATTTAGCTATATGGCCTCTGATTAGGTTATTTTCATGTCATATTAGCCAACTGCCCTTCAATAGGATTGATCAAAGGCAAAGTAAAAACATCTGCCAAAAAGCCAGAACCAAACTCTGATAAGAAAAGGTTAAGTGGGTAAGAATCCTATGAGATGTTATCTTAAAAGAAGCAAAATTATGAAGAAATAACTTCCTTCTTTAATAATACTGTCATCACAAGATTCTCACTCTTGGGGTATGTCTAAACTACATGCCTCTGGCGACAGAGGCATGTAGATTAGGCTACCTGGCATAGGCAAAGAAGCGGGGATTTAAATAATAAATAATAAATAAATAATAAATTTAAACAAGGCTTACAGTGGGGATTAGTGAAACGAGGTTTACAGGATCAGTCGGCAAAGGCTTCCCCAGCTGACTGATCCGTGTCTAGACTACCACGCTGTGCCGGATCAGCGGATCGTCGGCACAGTGCTGCGGCCATGTTTATTTTAATGAAGCGGGAATTTAATCCCCGCTTCATTAAAATAAACATGGCTGCCGCACTGTGCCGACGATCCTCTGATCCGGCACAGCATGGTAGTCTAGACACAGATCAGTCAGCTGGGGAAGCCTTTGCCGACCGATCCTGTAAACCTCGTTTCACTAATCCCCGCTGTAAACCTCGTTTAAATAATCCCCGCTTCTTTGCCTATGCTGGGTAGCCTAATCTACATGTCTCTGTCACCAGAGGCATGTAGTCTAGACATACTCTTGAAGAGTAAGTAGCTTAAACATATCTCCAAATAAAACCTGAATTAATTACCACGGCAGTAAGCAAAGCAGAGTGCCTAACACAAAGCAACGTGAAAATGTTTATTTTTTGTATACCTCCAAAAAAACAACAAAGAGATGTTTAAGCAAGGAATATTCTCAGAAAACATATTCCTCAAAGGAATATTCTCAGAAAACAAATTTTTTCCCCCAAATTTGTTCTCATGACATGAGGAATTCTGAGAAATAAACTCCTTTGGGACATAGAATTTGGAAGCAGCATATCTGAAATGTATTCTTCCATCACTAATCACCCTACTGGGGTGGAATGAATTTTCTGGCAGATTTGAAGTGCCTCTTTCCCTATCACATGGAACTGAACAAATGAGGCCAAAAAGCACCTCTCCTAACTTGAACACTAATGCAAGTTTTTCAAGAGGAGCATAATCTGAGCCTAAATACTGTAAGAGAACATTTTGAGCTGAAGTCATATTTTGTAGTTCTGTTTTAGGCAAACCAGTAACTTCTATCATGCTCATGAATATATTGAAAACTAATTATATGCTGTATTTTCATTTTGTGGATGGACTCTTTGATCTCCCAAGAAATTAAAATATGTGAATGGTATTCTATCATTAACAAATAAGAACGAAAACCAGTATTGCAATGGATAGACAGCATTACGTGAAGAATAACAGGAGGATAAAACTTTAACAGCTAAGCCAATTCCCATATCATACACACACAAGTTAGGTGCTTGTTGGTTTTAGACAAATTTCCATGTATAATTTTACTTCTGAGGTATTTAAATGATTTTGTAAGAAGTTAGTTTGCACAGTCTACTGTGCATTTAGCGCTCTAAGGAATCATTGGTATGCAGATTTAGACACAAACATTGTTTTATCACAAGCTACATTTTTCTGTGATATAAAAATAAAGTTAATGAGATGTAGACTTAGTCTCAAAGTAAGTAAAATAAAAATAACTTCAACAAATTAGAAACAGTCTATAAAAAACTCATTAGAAATTCAAGGCCAGATTTTCAGCTCAAATTGATGAAGTTGCACCAATTACATCAACTGAGGTTCTGTTCCTAAATCTTTCTCTCTCTCAGATTTTGAATTAGGGTTTTATACGATATAGTCACACAAAATGCTGACAGATATAGAGTTTAAATACCTCTTATCCATCTCAGTAAAGTAGAATTCCCCTGGGAATATGATGCACATATAAATTTTGAGTACTAGTATTGTTGGTGCAAATTCTGTCCATCCTCCACAGGTGCAGAGACATCAGGCAAGTGAAAACAGATAGTACCGTTGTACAAAAATGAACAGGATTTTGCGACCACATAGATAGTATAAAATGTATATATGGCATAGAACAAACTGTGCTCTGTGGCAGCGGTCTATGTGCCAGCACAGGAGTAAGGCAAAAGGAGAAGTAGTTGGGCTGGAGGATACATTGCTATGTGGATCCTACAATGTTTCTACCCATCACCTGCAGAAGGAGCCATGCAAGATCTTAGTATTTACTGCATCTTCAAGCACTCAAGCACCTCTTTAGATGAGGCCACCATTATCTTTGATTATAACTTCCTTAAAAAATAGTCCCTGTCTCCTTTTGTTTGTACTCAGCCAAATACACTGCCAGCACTTAAACTTCCAAGTGACTAGAGAGAAGCTATCTAATTGGCTGGGCTTAGAAGCATGATTTGAACTACTCTTTCTAATTGTGAAAGCTGATGCTTTGTCCAGTGGCCATCCTGATTCCCTCAAAATGTGTCCCTTTTTGGAAATGTCTATAACCAGCTGTGATGGGTTGGATCACAAAGATCCCCTTGAGACTATCACCTGATAGGTTGATCACAACCTTGAGCCTAACTGCCTGCCCTCAGGAGTGCCTCACCGCGCTGTCCTCCTGAGCCAGAAGCTCTGATCTTCCCCCAGCAAAAGCACAGAGTTGAGATAATAGCTCCCCAGCAGAGTAACACAGACAAGGAGAACAGTTCAGTTCTGATACTTAACACAGCACCATGAGGCACAGCCCCAGTGGAACCAAACTCTCATAAATTCACCTTACTTTGTATAAAAGTTTTACTCATAGAAAGCTCATAAAGATTGCTCCCTTTATCAATGAAAGAGAGCTATGCACAGCTGTTGTTCCCCTCCCTCCCCCCCAGGTAAAAATATTTATAAATGAATAAAGCTATATGTATTATAATAAAAACAATGTATTAATTATAACAAGTGGGATCTAAGTACAATCAAAATAAATTACTATGCAAAATAAAACAAAACACATCAGCTAAGCCTAAAGCACTAAGAGAAATTGTTACAAATCATAATTTCTCACCCTAGTTCTTATTTCTGGTAAAGTTCTTCTCAGGCCAGAGCTGATCTTTTTATTTCTTACCTGTGTTTAGCTGCTTCTCTCCCATCATTAGAGTTCTTTTCCTTCTAGGTCCTTTCATGTATTCTATTATGGTAGGGAGCAGTCTGTGAAGCCAACAAAAGGCCATCATTGTTTGCTTCCCATACCTTAAATAGAATTTTCCCAGGGTGGGAAGTCTTTGTCTTTCCATGGAATATGATGCGCAAGTAAATTTTTAATATAAATGTTGTGGGAATATATGTCCTCCACAGGTGCCACAGGTTTTCAGGCAGTTGACACATCTACAATACCACCCAAAAGCTCTACTAGTAGTGATTGGACAACTGGAATCCATAAAACTTTACGCTCCACTAAATGTAACTCCCCAGTCCCTGATTGGGTAAAGTTATGTTATTTAAGCCAGAGAGAGAGAGAGAGGAAATTGTTTGTGCAACTGGGTGAATTCTAGCTGGCTGCTACTTTGCACCCTGCCTTCATGCGTGTCTCCTGAGACCTACCTACCTGACTTGTCTTTGGCCCCTTCTTTCTTGACTGGTGCCTGATTTTTACGGGTCTTCTGTTCCCTGCCCCTGGTCTCTGACTTTTGATTTGACTCTTGACTCTGGCTCTTGTTCCTCTGGTTGGGGCAATGTGGGATTAGCATTTTGGTGTCATTAGGAAATTGACTCCATATGTCACCTGCTATCTAAATCAATTGTCACTGTTCACAAAAGACCAATTTCCAGTATGAAAACAATTCATCAGTCTCAGTTCTTAACAAAATACTTAGTGAAAATGGAAAATTCTGGGGATCATCAGAATTCCACTCTAAGTAGAATTGGTAGAGTGAGATGCTGGTACGGGGGGTGCAGGGGAACCCTCTTGGATTTTTGGAAATAGCAACAAAAAATTCCGGTCATCTGAAGAAGTAGGCCGTGCCCATGAGAATTCATGATACCATCTACATGTTTTGTTAGTCTATAATGTGCTACCAGTTAAGTTAAGTTAAAAAAGTTACTGTGTAACAAATACATACAGCATATGTTCCATCCTCATAGGGTATGTCTATACTAGCTCATTAATTTGAGCTAGGTAGGCAAATCAGGCAACCGGAGTTGCAAATGAAGCCCGGGATTTAAATATCCCGGGCTTTATTTGCATGTTCCCGTTTGGCCGCCATTTTTAAATCCCCCTTAGTTCAAACGAACTGCCCGCGGCTACACGCGGCAGTTTAAAGTTAATCTGAACTAAGTCCTTAGTTCGGATTAGCTGTTACTCCTCGTGGAAGCAGTTGGAGCAGTTGTGTTGGATTATTTCAGCTCCCATTTTAAGTTAGTGGCTATGTTACTTTTCTCTGTGGGCAGTGGAAGTTCCTCAGTCATTATGAGAGTCCTTTCAAAGCCCATTTCAGTGCTGTGCCTCCTCACACCCCAGCTGAGAAGCCTTATACTAGAACTGACTGTGTAGTTAGCAGTGAGAAAGAAGGGGCAGTAGACAGCAGAATGTCCCTCTGCAGGGGGAAGCTAAACTGGTTGGATCGTTTCTTCCTAATGACTGTTCCTAGGGTCCTGCTTCAGACCAGCTCCTGCAACATTTCCATTCCTGATCTGCTTGCTACTATGCAAACTGAAATTTGCAAAAGATTCTATCTTGTGTAAAGGAATGTGTACCATGGAGGTAAAATGTCTGTCAGAGGTGCATTAACCTTGCACATATGTCTATATGACAGGCTCATAGAATGGGATGTTTGAGGGTCTAAAAGCCCTAAGAGCTCTTCCCTTTTCTTTGAAAGGAAACTCTCTGGAATTTGGAAACTCTCCAGATCAATCATTGTGACTGTGTGTTCAAATGGTGTGAAATGTAGGATAAAGCTAGCAGGTTTCACTGGGATAAAAATTATGCAAACACAAAAACGTATGTCCTCAAAGGGGGCAATAATGTATTACTTTAAAAGTCAGTTAAACTCTGGATGGGTGAAAAGTTTTCTGGCAGCAGGAAGACTAGCAAATGTGAGTCACCAAATTAGGGGCTAGCAGTGGTTCGTGTTTGTAGCACCATAGATCACTGGCAGGAATGAATTCAGATTTTGTTGTCTATTTGTTAGTAAATCAATAGTTACAGCAATTCTGAAAAAGTAATGGCAGCATCTTCACACTGTCTGTGGGATTTCTTGCTAAGCTTCTCATAATTTTTCTCCTGACTCTCTTGCTCCTGCACAATAGATTTTGGAGTCTTTCCTGTAGATATAGGTTCTTATTGCCCCTTCAAGGCGGCAGCAGCAACAACAACAGCAGGAGGACACTCCTTGTTGTCTTGGGCAACTACGGTTCTAGCAAGTAACAGAACGGTGATTATACAGACACAACAGCCTTTCCTTAGAGCTCCTACTAAGAGTTTCTTTACTTTCCAGTCTGATCTGATGTTGAATGCCAGGTCCTCTTTTAAATACCACAGAACCTTTTCTCCAGGTATATGTCATATTTCCTCACTGACATATGGAGCTTAACCTTTTCCCAGGCCTAACTGACAAATACATTAACATAGCAGTGTAAATCTGTTAACCTTATTTCCTGGGAGATGTTTATTACTTAGTGGTTTTGAAGAGAGCTTGATTAAATTATTCTCTGTTTTGATTTGGTAACCTGTTTTTTCCACGGGTATTTTCTTAAATGGGGTTTCTGTACTGTAGCTCAATGTCACTCTGATTTATGTGTTCAAATTCCATGACAAATTATGAGTGCTTCTTCATTTATTTTAACCAGTGAGCACTGAAGAATTTACATATAAATTCAAATCTGTGAATATTCTTTTTTTCATAAGATTTTATATGAATTCATATGTTACAATACAATTTTATAGACAGACTGAAATTAAATCTCTTGTACATCTTACTGTAATCCTGTTAAATATAATGCCATGGTTTTTTTCTTGTTGTTTAAAATAGTAACTGTATGGATTTGATAGTCTTTTTTTTCTGGTTTGCTTTTTTTTAGATATGCCGGGCAGCCCACATAACCAGTTCACATTCAGACCACTCCCACCCCCTCCACCACCACCACATGCATGCACCTGCAGCAGGAAACCACCTCCAACAGCAGATTCTCTCCAGAAAAGATCAATGACAACCCGAAGTCAACCCAGTCCAGCTGCTCCAACCCCTCCATCCACTACGCAAGATTCTGTACACCTGCATAACAGCTGGGTCTTGAATAGTAATATACCATTGGAGACAAGGTATATATAAGCAGAGTCTACTTTTCTTAAGAGTTTAAAATAGGGGGTGAGGACTGAGGAGGAGTTGAAAAAATAATAGGAGAGAAAGAATGGCTTTGTAGTTCAGAACACACAATGCTTTTTCCTATGATCCCATGGTATCATAAGCATTATTATCATCATTTTATTAGTTAACATAGATCATAGATCAAAAGCATATATAGAAAAGTGTGTGGAGGGGAGGGGTAATTGAACTCCAAAGATGTGTTCAAGAAGTGCACACTGTGTGCTTATTAGTTGTAGATTTGCACACACACACATCTATGTATCCATGCAGCCCACTCTGTATTTGCCATAGAAGCATCAATGAATCTCCGCAAGAAGGCCATGCCTCAGGGAATCACTGCAGACTGTAAGTTCTGAAAGCATTCAGCCTTGCAGTCTTTGACTACCTGAAAAAAACCCACTTGTGAAAAAATTCCCCAAAATTATTGAAGACATCCTGGATGTTTATGTACAAATATGCATTTGCAAAAGAAGGCCAAAATGGTTTGAGGTTGCATAACATTCAGTTGATGATTTGAGGCCTGATGCGGCTTCCAAAAGAAATATTGAAGTCAAGGATTGAAACTTGGATAATTTTCTTGTACAATATAATCTGCAAAATAATAATCTGAATAAAATACATTTCCAGTTCAGAAGGACTCTGTAATGTAGGGAGCCAAATTCTGTCCTCTAAGGTAAATGCATGGCTATCCTTGACTTTTTTGGCTTAAAGCTGTTAATCTGAATAACTAGTTTTATTACTATTAAGTAGTAGTGTGCCAACCATTTAGATCCTGTCTAGTTGTCAATCTGACTCTTGGACAAGCTTACAGACCTCCTGAGTAAATTAGTTACTGAGTTTTGCACAAGATTCTCCTTCCCCACATGGAACATTGTGGGTCTAAATCTGAGTAGACTTGGCTGGTGTTTCTATTCGGTTTTCAGGTTTATTCAAAACACTAAGAAGTGATCTATTTACCCCACATGTACTGAAATTGATTAATTTGACATGAATTTAACACTAACAATTTAATATAATGGATACTTTCACAAAAGCATTTTCCTTTCAAACATACATGTTCAATTATTTAACTATTATCAATGGGCAAAATTTGATGGTCTTGCAATGAGATGAAATTGTTTTGGCTTTCCTCAGAACTAAATGTGCAACATACTTTTTTATACATTCTGGCTGCTACAATATACCAGTGTCACTTTGTATAAGTTACTATCTTCTGAAAAGATGTGAATTTGTACTGAAAGGAGGTACTGATTTAATTTTGATTATAATTACTTTTTGAGTTAAGACTACAGTATATTACGTGCTTGAAAAATGAATACCAGTCAAGGAATGAATGGGTCTGTCAACTCCACCAGGTGAAAGCACAATTTTTGGTAAAAAGAATGGCTGTTTTCAAATTAATACATGATATGGCCCCTGTGATATTTTTCTAACGCTTCCATTTAAAATTTACATTTAATCATATTTGTCCAGATTCACCCACATACCTCCTGTAACCTGACAAGATAACATCTTTAAATTATATGTAAAATACTTACCAGAATTTCATAGTGTAGGCTTTTATATAAAAACTGAGGCCAAAGAAAGCATGTTTGATTTACTCTGAAGTAATTCAACAGTGTAAGTCGAAGAAGAAATTCAGCTATGGAAAATAATTGGAACACATACCTCCAAAATATGTATATTTCATGTATTCAGAACATATACCATTAATTTCCAATCAGCTTCCATTACCGCATAGATCATTTTTAAAAAAATTAACATAAGATGGTTGATATCAGAATTTCTGATTACACTGTTTTCAGGATGAAGGATCTCCAGTGGTTTTTGTGAGGAAGGATTGATATTTAACTAATATTTCACTGATATTATATTGCCTGTTGTCCTGATCAGTGCCTCATAAACACAATGGAACTTTTCAATTGACTTCAGCAGGCACGGACCAGGTTTTATGTAGCCTTCCTCCATCATAATAATTCATTGTTTCCTCTCTAGACTTCCCTGTTTGGAGACAGATCTTTAGTAATTTAACTGTACTCCCTTTTCAACACACTTTATTTTCAGTGATTTTCTTTACATTGGATATGAATTATTCCCAGAAAGAGCATTATATAATCCAGGAGTGGGCAAAAGGGCCTCTGTGGCCTGCGGAGGCTCTGTCTTTCCCCTACCTCCAGGCCAATTAAAGGCTGGTTTGGAGGGAAGTGCATGAAGTTTCCTCCTCCCTGCCAGGAGCACGCGGCACTTTGAAGCACCATATGCTCCTGGCAGGGCAGGAGGAGACTTCGCATACTCCCCTGCCCCCAAGCCCTGATTGTCCTGAGGAGTGGGGGGAGCGCGCAAAGTTTCCTCCACCCTGCCCCTGCTCTGCGAGCAGCACACGGCACTTAGAAGCACTATGTGCTCCTTGTAGGGCAAAAGGAAGCTTCGCATGCTCCCTTGCCCCCAGGCCCTGATTGGTCTGGTGGTGGGGGAGCACGGGAAGTCTCCTCCGACCACCAGGGGCATGGGTGCCTATGGGAAACCTGGGAGGGCAAAGGAGCTCTCCCATCCCCAGACTAATTATGGTCTGTGGGTGTGGAAACCCAGAAGCATCTTAGCCCCACTTCTTGTGTTTGAGGCCCTGACCCCTTCCGCTGCAGCCCTGGGCCACTTCAAAAAATTTTTAAGTGCTCCCTGGCAAAAAAAATTATTGTCCACACCTGATATAATCTAATTGGATAGATTAATTAATTGATTACAGTGCTATGCTCCATGTTGGGGATTCATAATGAAGAACAACCTATAGATTCCTTTTTCTTGAGTGTCAGAGTCTGGAAGCTTTCCACTTTCAATGTTCCCAGCCCAAGGATTGGTAACGGCTGTCTTCCTTGATTTCCAGTGTCCTCTAACAGTTGGCTACAACTTCTTAGGAATCTCATGGGGACTGTAGGCCTGTGGCATGGACTATTCACAGCTGTTCTCTAAGATAAATCTGGGATTCATTGAAGTAGTAAGTCATAGCTTCATGGTCACTAGTCAGAAAAAGCCTATGACACCGGGGTTGATAACTTTTTCAAACCAAAGAGCCAAACTACATCAACATTCAGAGCAAGTGGTCAACAAAGTTTCATATGCATGACTGAAAACAAACAATTTAATATTATTAATATTATTTAATATTATTGATAATTGACATGATTAATAATAGCATAAATGAAATATTATACTCACAGACTTTATTTAAAAGGACTTCTGCTGCTGTATCTTTTCATACATTTCTTTGAAATTTATATCATAATTGGTCAAATCCAGCTTCATGCATGCATTCAGGCTGTCTTCTATCAGTCTTATGGAAGGGGGCTGGGAATATGGGGGTGCATGAGTTTGGGGATGTGGGGGTATGAGATTCTCAGGGCAGAAGGTTCAGGTGTATAATGGGATCAGGGCTGGGACTTGAGGGGGGGTGCGGGTGTTATGATGCTACAGCCAGATGGGGGCTTGTTGGCCAGGCTTCATTTTTAAATAAAGTAAAATATTATGCCCAACACAAAAGTTTTCAACATTGTCTTTATTCATGTTAGGGGTGGGGAGCCACTGACTCACAAAAAAAAGCAGTCAGGACCACACAAGTGAGAAGCAAAAAATCAACCCCTCCAAAAAACCCTAACCCTTACTGATGTGGCCCCCAACTGAGACACTTAACTCCCCTGGTGCTCCAGCCCTATGGCAGGGAGGACTGAGGTTCAAGGTCTCAGGCCAGATTAACTCTTCTGGGGTTCCAGGGTTATTGGATTTTGTGGGCCTTCCTTACACTCAGGGGTGGAGCCAAAAATGAGGGGTGGGACAGAGTGGCCAGTGAGGGAGGTGGGGTGTAGGATCTGGGTGAGAGGTAGAATGCAAGAAGAGCAGGCTGTGGGTAGGTGTTTGGGCAGAGGTCTGGGGGCAGGAGCAGGGTGCGGGTGGGTGTCTGGGCAGGAAGCAGGAGACAAACTGGGGGTGCAGGGTCTCAGTGTGGAGAGAGGGGTAGGGGATGTAGGGTCACAGCAGCACTTACTTTTTTTCCCAGTATCTGTATCAGGGCATATTCATTGTAACAGTCACTCTCACATGGCAGCCAATCACTGCTCCACACGGGTACAGAATAAGAGCCGAGTGGAATGGAGGCCACGCCTCACCAGGAGTGCAGGGAATCCAGGCAGCGACTCTGGGCAGGCTGGCCAGGATCAAGCCTGCTGGCACCAGGAAGAAGGTGCTTAGGGCTGTGACGGACTCCAGCAGCCCCGTGGGGCTCTCTGGTGGGGGTCAGAGCACAGTGTGCGTGGGCAGCATGAGTCAGGAGCAGAACATCATGAGGAGCCGTAGGAACACGGCCATGGCAGCAACAGATCCTTCACAGGCAAGAAGGCGGCTGGGTCTGCTTTTGCCTCCCAGGCTGCTCTTAGGCTCTCTGTCCCAGATATGGCTTCCCGCTGCTCCATTGGCCGGATTCTGGACAATGGAGCAGTGGGAAAAGTCTGCAGACTTCTTTGTTCTTGTCCCCGGGGGTGCTCCACATTAGGTCGATGTGCTACTGCCGAGCCTCAGAACAGAGATTTGATAAGTGTCCCTGGGAATGCGCATGCGCGCACCAGCAGCCACACACTGATAGATTGTAGGCCTTGCGCATGCCTCCGGCTACAGAAGGACTCAGCAGTGCTCCCTAGCTTCTTCTCATCTGCATGATTATATTGCTTGAAAAACAGTTTAATTTTCTTGTAGTAATTAATTAGGTAGTTAGTTAGTTTTTAAAAAAGAAATCCTAGATTAGTATAAGGGATTTCTTTTTCTTCTCTCCCAGTTAATCCCTTCCAGCAGTTCCTGACTGCTTTCACAGACATGCCTGTCTCACTGGGCTTTAAGTGCGGCATCTCATATAAAGACCTTATTCCAATATCAGATGGTCATTCACGATGTGTCCGTTGCCTTGGAGAGCAGCATAACTCTAAAAAATGTCCTAAAATTGTGGGTGCGGAAAGACAGAGACCTCTACCTCAAATTATTTTTACTGGAAAACTCTCTTAGGCCAGCCTCTGACCCAGGCCAACAGCCTGAGGAACATAAACAGAGAGGAACCAAAAAGCCTGCCAGAAAGTAAGCCTCCTCAGCACCTCAAGGGGCTATGGCACCGAAGCAGCCGTTTTCCTTACAGCCAATGCCGAGGGCAACGGTGGCACTGCACCTCAGCATGTATGGCACTGTGGGTATCTCCAGAGCCCCCAGCATGGTTAAATAGCGGACATGAGCTAAATCGCTGTCTGAGGCATCAGGCTTTAAGTTGCCTGCCTCATTAGCTGCAGCATCATCTGGCACTGACGCAATCTTGCCGACACAGCATGAGAGTGGGGCGCCACCCATGTTAACAGGCACCTTAGCTTCCACCACAGAGGCGCTTGATGTGGTGCAAGTTTCCTCAGCACCGAGTCATGATTTAGCGTCTCAAATAGCCTGCATGCCTCCCACTATGGCATCGACAATGCCTGTTGGACGTTACTTATTAGTTTCATCAACTTTTAACTCACCATTTGTAGACCCTGAGTGCTCTCCTGCTATTTTAATATCATAGGGTGTGTCTAGACTACAGAGTTTTGTCGACAAAAGTGGACTTTTGTCGACAAAACTATACCTGCGTCTACACTACCGCTGAGTTCTGTCGACATAATGTCGACAGAACTCAGCAGTTTTGTCGACGCTGGTAAACCTCATTTTACGAGGCATAATGCCTTCTGTCGACAGAGTTCTGTCGACAAAACTTCTGTCGACAAAAGGCTGTAGTCTAGACGTACCCATAGAGATCACTTTCTCAGGAAACATTTTAATCCAAATCAGTTGAATTCTCTAGAGTTTTTTCACCAGAGAATTCTCCTTACACAGATCAGAGTATTTACTCTTCCAGATTTGAGAATATGCTTTCATATTACGGTAATCCCTGGGTACCCCAACCTGAGCCATACGCTTACTGGCAATACTGGGACAAATGGCAACATTATCAGAAACAAAAGCATGGCTGGAAACGACACAGAGTGCAGTATCCCCCCTCCAAACAAATACAAGAAGGGGACCCACTCACATAGGGGGCAGTACCCCCTCCTGACCAGTGCAGGGAGGGTCTCTGGCCCCAGCTTCAACTACGTCAGATGGCGCTGCACATTTCCAAGACCTTTTAAAACATGTAGCTGCTTAATTAAACATTCCTCTGCAAGAGATTGTGGAAAATCAGCACAAGCTAACTGACCTATTACACTCAGTAACATCATCAAAAATAGCATTGCCAATTAATCCATCAATAATGGAACTGGCAAAGACGGTGTGGTAAACTCTGGTGTCAATCTCTTCTATGGCTAAGAGAACAGCTAAGAAATATTATGTTCCCCCCAAGAGTTCTGAATTTCTTTTTTTCTTACCCAGCACCTAATTCCCTCATAGTGGAAGCTGCACAACAAAAATCCAAGCAGCAACAATACTAGTCTATTCCATCGGACTGCAATAGCAAAAAGCTTGACACATTTGGGCACAAGATATATATATCTTCTACTTTACAATTTCACATTTCTAATTACGCAGCTTTATTGAGCAAATATAATTATGGGAATTACTCCAAACTGAATGATTTTGTTACAGATATTCCCGAGGCTAGGAGGCAGTAGTACAAAGCACTGATGTCAGAAGATCACACGATTGCTAGAACAGCATTACAAGCCACCTTAGATGCTGCTGATACGACTGCATGTTCTACAGCAACAGTGGTTGTAATGAGAAGGGCATCATGGTTTAGCTCCATGGTTTAACTCAATTTATTCCCCAGAGAGATTCAATTTACAGTGGAAGATATGCCTTTCGATGGTCAGAAGTTTTTTGCAGCTAACACCAACAAAATTCTCCATTCCATGAAAGATTCCAGAGTGATGCTTTGGTCCTTGGGGACCCACAATCAAGCACCTAGAGGAAGGCAATATAGGTATCAGCCCTACCCAAGGCCTCGATGCCTATTGTAATATTGTGCATATGGAGGGTAAGACCAACAACAAGGCTACGTCTAGACTGGCCCCTTCTCCGGAAGAGGCATGCAAAGCAGGCAAGTCAGAATAGGGAAATCCGCGGGGGATTTAAATATCCCCCACGGGATTTAAATAAACACGTCCGCCGCTTTTTTTCCGGCTTGGGGAAAAGCCGGAGAAGAGCGTCTAGACTGGCGCGATCCTCCGGAATAAAGCCCTTTTCTGGAGGATCTCTTATTGCAAGTAGGAATAAGAGATCCTCCGGAAAAGGGCTTTATTCTGGAGGATCGCGCCAGTCTAGACGCTCTTTTCCAGCTTTTCCCCAAGCCGGAAAAAAAGCGGCGGCCATGTTTATTTAAATCCCGCAGAGGATATTTAAATCCCCCGCGGATTTCCCTATTCTGACTTGCCTGCTTTGCATGCGTCTTCCGGAGAAGGGACCAGTCTAGACATAGCCCAACAGAATAGAGGCAGAGGCAGAAACCAACTCCGCTGCCCTTCCTCTACCAACTCCCAACAGTTGCAGCAGTCCAATAAGCAAATGTGATCATCAGGTAGAGGGTCTGGAGAGCCTCTCACCTATTCCAATGCCATTGATGCAAGTAAATCTGTCCCATCACCGATTGTTGCCCTTCTTCAACAACTGGCAACGTGTAACCTCTGACAGATGCATCCTGCAGATAATTGAAAAAGGCTATCTTATTCCCTTTATGTCCATATCCCCCTTCCCTAAACCTTTTCAGGAACCACTCTCACGACATGTTTCTTCAACAAGAAGTAGAGCTGACTACACATTTGCAAAGCACTATGCACTTATGCAAGGACCTCTTTTCAACCTGAAACTAGCTAAAGCAATTATTTCTACCACTTTTCTGCCAGATCCAAAGTCCCTACCTCCCTAAAAGGAAATAGGTTTGTAGTCACCTAAGGCTGCATCTAGACTGGCAAGTTTTTCCGCAAAAGCAATTGCTTTTGCGGAAAAACTTGCCAGTTGTCTACACTGGCCGCTTTGAATTTGTGCAAGAACACTGACGATCTAATGTAAGATTGTCAGTGTTCTTCTGCAAATACAATGACTCTCCCGTTCGGGAAAAAGCCCTCTTGCGCAAATGCTTTTGCGCAAGAGAGCCAATGTAGACAACTGAGAACCGTTTTGTGCAAAAAAGCCCCGATGGTGAAAATGGCAATTGGGGTTTTCTTGCACAAAACCGCGTCTAGATTGGCACGGACGCTTTTCTGCAAAAAGTGCCTTTGCGCAAAAGCGTCCGTGCCAATCTAGACGCTCTTTTCCACAAATGCTTTTAATGGAAAAACTTTTCTGTTAAAAGCATTTGCGGAAAATCATGCCAGTCCAGACGCAGCCCTAATGTGGAGCATCCACGGGGACACTCATCTAGAAGAACTTCAGTTACTATAGAGGTGAGTAACCTCCTCTTCCTCCAGCTGGGGGAAGGAAAGGGAGAAGGGAATCAGGTGTGTGTGGAGCCATTTATAACTCCAGCTTTTTCCCTTGATCATGTAGCAAGGCTCGGGCCTTATCCACCTCCCCACCTCCAACGCTGGCTCCAATCTCGTGAGGGGCATGAAGCTGTAGCACCAGTACACACTCCCCGTTGCAGTGGGGGGAGAGCAAAGGGGCTGAGCTCAAGCCATGAGCCATATTTGGCTCCTAAGTGAACCAATCCCTGCTATAGTACAAACCACAGCCTTAGACATGCTTTTTCTCCTTCCCCATGGGACGCTCAGGTAGGACAGGAACATGAACTGGCCAGATCTCCAGGTTCCACCACCACACACACACACATACACAGAGTTTTAGAAAATACAAGTAAATATGGCAATGGCAGCTGTATTTCACTGCTAAATCTTTCTTGTATAATAGTACTAACATCTACCTAATATGCGTAAGCAGATTTTTTTAGAACATTTTCAATTGCAGAGTAGATTTAGAGACATTAATTTATGTCCTACATTAATAATTGGGGAAAATCAGAATGCACATGTTCAGTGCTTATATCCAATAATATCTCATGTTAATCCTTAAATCTCATCAGGGTTTTCACAATCCAGCTATAGCCACATAGATTTAGAGGTTTTTTCATACAGGAATAGACTTCTGAGGACTAGTCATGTGGCCTAAAAATCCTGTTTACTACAGATAATCAGAAATGGAGCAAGCTTCTCAACTTACCCATAGTTGCAGATATGTAATACATGAAGGAAAATTCCATAATTCTAAAAATATATTTACCATATTGAGATTAGAAACATACTCTTACGTAATTAGACTTTGAAGATCTAGATTGAATTGAAAAGATCAGACCTAAAAGAGTGAGTAATGAAACAGTTTATTTTAAAATTGTTTTTATGTTGTAACACATTGTATGTATTATATTTTTATATAGTAAGGTAAAACAGAAATTCTTTTAATATTTCTTGTCTCTAACTAAAAATGAATGAATGAATCCTCACTACATCCCTATGTAGGGATGAGTTATCTCAGTTTCCTAGATGGATAAATTGAAGTACAGGCAGCTGAAGTGATTTGTGTAAGTTCATACAAGAAGTCTTTGATAGAGCAAGAAATGGAATTCAGATCCTCCAGGTCTCATAATTAACATCAAGACTGTCCCTTCCTCTGTATTAATTAATGTGATAAGGGAATATTTCACTGAACCATGAGTCCATTTTGGATTAAAATAAACTTAGAAGAAAAGAGAAATCAAGTACACATAAGAAATGTTAGTAGAGGAGGTATGAGAGAAGCTGCTGATAAAGAAATAGAAGGAAAAGTGAATCTGCAAAGGGTCTGGCAGGTTGGATTGCCAACTGACTGAGATATAACCATCCAGGAGAGTAAAATATGTGCATATATACAATTCCATAATATGTGTTCACATAGAGTACTGTATTGAGATACACTTTTTTACTATTTAAATAACTTATGGACATAGATTAATTTCATTGCAATACATAGATCATTATTTGTAAATATTTTCAACAAAAGACTGCAAAGATTTTGCACAACATAAAGCACTGGTACCATTAATTTTCTTTTTTAGCAGCATACTAATATTGGCCTCTTACATAAATTGATTTTTTTCTCCCCCAGGATAAAGTAAGCACAGCTTATTGCCTATCCCCTTCTTTCTCTCTAAAATAATTATAAATTCATGGATACTTTCCTCTAATCTTTCAAATGTTATGATCTACAGGGCAATATATTGTCATTAGCTTTGACAGCCCCATCTAAATGTGGCTTATTGGTTTTTATAGGGTACATTTTAAACTCAGACAACTCAGTAAAGCATATTTTCCCTGTTTTCTGTTCCCTCTTATGTCAATATTGTATATATTCCACTTCTTGCTGTGTTTTCCCTGTATGTCACTATTCCTTTATTTGTCAGCTCCAAAGAAAAAAGGAAAAATTGAATTTAAAATATCGTTTCTAACCTTAGTTCTTAGCATTATCGTAATGCTAGTCTTAGTCCTTTCCCTGTTATGCTATCATGCCCTTTTCATGGATAAGTCAGGGAAGTCACCCTTTGGATGTTTTTATTTTTAGTACAATTTGGCACTTGTTTTCCGAGAGACTAGATTCACAATAACTTTCATTAACATGCTGTTAAAAGCAACAAACCTTTTTAAATTTCTCTTTCCCCCAAAGTATTTGTTTTCATTTCTTTATGTTTCACTAAAATGTTTTACATGTTTGCTTATTCCTTCATTTTTATTAACTATCATTCTAGTTCCTCTAACCCATTTAGCACATTAGCAATAAGCTCCTGAGTGAACTGAAGTCCATTTCAGTGCACTGTCCGTGCCCAAGATACTGTGGCACATAAAACTTCACGTAAGTAGACTTGTTACCCTGGTAATAACCTCTCATTGAGGTACAGTGCCACGAACCTGTGATTCAGTTATCATTAATTCATATACTTAACTTGAAATATTACGAAAATAGGGCAGTCACCAGATTCAAATCACCTCTTATTTTTGGTTATTATCTAATTAGCAGTACATCTCAGCAATAAAGTTTGGATTTGGTCCTGAAATCTCCAAATGTTGAGATGTTAGGCTCTAATGCTTGTCCACATGGAGACCTAGTGAATGGCAGCTAGAATGTGACTGCAGCAAAATGCAAACTGGTCTCTCATGCACTCAGTTGCCATGTGGACCCTGTTGTGCACTAGATGTTTTCTAGCATGGTCCGCATGGTGACTTAGTGCAAGAGGTGTGTGTGTCTAATTGGTGCACTATAGATTTTTACAACATCATGCTGTGTTCTAACTGACCATGTACTCAAGTCCTAAGGAGTGTATTCAAACTCATCTCTCTCTATATATAAAAAAAATGTCCTGTGGGATGGCAGAATTATGTCATGCGTCACTCTGCATCCTGCAGCCCCCTTCCTCCACCCTCAGTGGTATGGCCTCCCTCTACCCCCATGCTTGGGGGAGCCATGAGCCATGCAACCTCCCCTCCTCTCTGTGCTTGTGAGCAGGGGTGGCAGGAGCCGTGTGGCCTCCAGCTGGGCCTCCTGCACTGCAACTTCAGCCTGGCCTGGCCCGGCCCAACCCAGCCTCCCAGCAGCCAGGGAGAGAAAGCTGGGCCTGCCACAGCCAGGCCTTGGCCTAGCCCAGCTCAGCCCAACCCCCGGCAGCTGCGTCAAGAGAGGTTGGCCAGCCGTGGCCAGGCCTTAGCCCAGCTCAACCACCCGGCAACCAGGGAGAGAGAGCCATGCTTGCTGAGGCCAGGCTTCAGCACAGCCCAACCCCCTGGCAGCTGGGGGAAGACAGCTGGGGCTGCCAGGGCTGGGGGGAGGGATTAGGGAGAGTCAGGGCTGACATGGCTTCAGCCCTGCCCAGCACCTGGGGACGGGGAGAGCCGGGGCTGGCCCAACCCGACGGCCAGGGACGGGGAAACCAGGACTGCCACACCTCAGCATGAGCCTTCCCAGCAGCCAGGCAAGGAGCTGGGACTGCCTAGCCCCAGAGAGAGGGGTTGGCGAGCGTAGTGAGCAGGGGGCGCAGCTCCTTAGTTTCTATAATCATCATAAAATCAGTGCTCAGAAAGGTAGGAGCCATACATTTCTGTTTTTTTCTAAGGATCCAATCTTGTTTATGGCTTAGTCTGTTTACACTGGAAACCTTCTGACTATCACTTACAAGGATGTTTTTCAACTATGATTATACTTGCACCTTATTAAAGTATATTAATAAACAAATCAAATTTACTTTAATAAAAAGAGAGCATATGTGGCCTTCTAAACCCAAAAAAGCGGCCTGTGGTCTCTGTAGCCAGCTTCATCTGGAGTAGTGTTCAAGGTTGAAATCAAGAAATCTCTGCTCAAAGCTTGAAAGTTGCAGAATTTTGTGGGAGATGAAAAACCTAGTGTTGCCATTTCATCCTTGATCACTCTATGCAAACAGAATAGGGATGCTGTCCCTGAGAACCAGTGAGATGGTCCAAAATTAAAGGAGTAGTTTTGCCATCTCAGTGTACACTTTCTGTACTTCCAAGAGGGAAGAATGTAGCTTGTGGGAATCTCATCACTATTGCTTGCATGAGTTCTGTTCTTGAGTTCAGCAAGACAGTAACTAGGGATTTAAAAATTCATTTAAAAATGTGTAAGGGTATGTCTACACTACCACCCTAGTTCGAACTAGGGTGGTTAATGTAGGCAACCGGAGTTGCAAATGAAGCCCGGGATTTGAATTTCCTGGGCTTCATTTGCATATTGCCGGGCGCCGCCATTTTTAAATGTTCGCTAGTTCGGACTCCGTGCCCGCGGCTACACGCGGCACAAACTAGGTAGTTCGGATTAGGCTTCCTATTCCGAACTACCGGTACACCTCATTCCACAAGGAGTAACGGTAGTTCAGAATAGGAAGCCTAATCCGAACTACCTAGTTCGTGCCGCATGTAGCCGGGGGCACGGAGTCCGAACTAGCGGACATTTAAAAATGGCGGCGCCTGGCAATATGCAAATGAAGCCCAGGAAATTCAAATCCCGGGCTTCATTTGCAACTCCAGTTGCCTACATTAACCACCCTAGTTTGAACTAGGGTGGTAGTGTAGACATACCCCATCTGCTTAAAATCATAGTGGTTATATATGTTATGAGCTCTGCAGTATGAAGCTTAAATACGTTTATTTAAGCTTTATACTGCAGAGCCCACAGCAAAGCTTCCCTGGGAGCGAGGTCTGCAAGGGTTTCTGCCAGCTCCACTCCTGGGGAGGTGACTTTGTTATGGAAGCAAAGCCGCCTCCCTGGGGGAGAGGTGGGGCGGGGGCTGGCAAGGTCTGCTTCCGGCCCACTTCCAGGGAGCCAGCCTGTAACCTAAGATGTGGGGGAGGGGGCTGGGCTGGGCCCACCACAGACAGGGGCTGCTCCGGTGGGCCCCAAAGGGCTGGAACAAGCCCTCTGCCTGGGGTAGGCAGGGAGCTGCTTCAGCCCCTACAGATTAACTGGAACCGATAAGCATAACTCATTAAGGGGGAGGCTTACTAGTTAACATCCCCAATAGTAATTGTTTTAAAAACTCTTCTGTGGCTAGGCTGGCTATGGTACACGCACAGTAGAACCATTTATTTTGAACATTAGGGAATTCACCGTTGCTATGAGTCTTTTTCAGTGAAACCACCACTGGCCCTGAAAGTAAAGGAACAATTTGGATGATTGCATAAAGTCAAAACAAAAAATCACACAGCCTTTGCTGGGAAAGTGGAGCAGTCTATATGGAAGCTGTAGAGTACTCAGCAGAATCAGTAGAAAGGGAAACAATTTCCATCCAGACAATACCCTTAGTTAATAAATTCTTAGTAAAAGAAGCCTACTTGAGTTAATTTTAACTTACTCTTTATTATTCTGGAAATAAATGTAGAGTGATTTCATTTCGTATAAGCTTTCTTTGAAACCACTTTGTTCAATATCTGTTACTATGACATGTCTCTTGTATTTTGTCATTTTCTGTCTAATGAAACAATAAATCTAACCTCCCTAAAGAACATATTTAAAAGAAAAGTCATGGCAAGGGTTAGAAACTCATTCTGAAAATCCCATGTATTATCACTGTGAAGAAGAGAGGATCTGTAAATATTCAAATTTCTGGTATAAACATTAAGGATGTAAATTTCACCCTGAATTTAAAATAGCTTGTATACCCTAAATTTAGCAATGTAGGAACAAACCTTGTATTATGGAAATAAAAATATAAACATTTGTCATCTACAATAAGATATAATTTTTACATGTCTAGCTATTGCAGTTGAGGGTCCCTTCTCCTCCTGAATAATTTAAAGTTCAGTCACTGCGTGAAAACATTTTAAATTGTTCATATACCTCACAGCAATTTTTCTTTGGGAGAGAGGCAAGTTGCAGCTCCACTGGAACACCATGATAAATATTTTGGCTGTATAGCTGTTTAAATCCTGTCTGAATCTGATAACTTGAAACATCATACTTTAGGTTATGCCCCTCATTAATTCACTTAATGGAACTGCATAGGAAGTCAGAAACTGGAATAAAAATACACACTTTTTCTATGATCTCGATGGCCCTGTAGGCCTGGCAGTTTTCCATAAAGCACGACAATCTCATTTGCTAAAATAGAAACAAAATTAATGTAATTTTAAAAGAAAAAAATTGACGTTAGACTAAATGCAGAGGATTTGGAGTACAGGAGCATCACATACAGAGGCTCTTAGTATAGATAGGGTGTTTTGCTTGTGTTTACATTATTTGCTATAGTTTGGAGGAATAAGTTGATTGGAAGTCATTCAGGAAAATATGTAGCCCTTTGAAATATTTGGAAAATAAAATACAAGTTAGCTACATGCTGTGGCTTATCCCTTGCACGAATAGTTGTCTGAAAGTGATATTTTCAGCAGTAACATTGGAACATGGCTGTTGGGTGTATCTTTGAGTATGTGGATATTTAGAAGTATTTTGGACCTGGCACCTCTCAACTATTAGTGGATTATAACTCAGAAAAACTGTTAAAATTTCATTCACTTACTGAACTAAAACACTTATATACATCTTGAGGTAGAGATTGTAATGTTCTCTTGGAACTCTTGTGGAAGTCAGTAGAAAGATTGTTATTAACTTCAGTGTGAGGGTTGTGTCATGTTTAAATCAAGTAGTGAAGACAGCTTGACTAAGTTATCAAGGCTACTCAGTGGGTGCCCCTTTGAGGCCAATAAAAATACTTTCATTTACTTTAATGATAATTTCATCAGTGACAGACCTGGGATTAGAACTCAGAAGCTCTTGATCCGCTGTTTCATGCTCATTTTATTGAGTTATATAGGTAATTGCAGTCTGTTATTGTAAACAGGCAAAACAATAAGAACTAATCTCTCTACAGGTGAAAATTAATAATGGAATATGAAAAAAATCTTCTAGATAGATACAATTGTCCCACTGCTTACCAGTTATTGATCAATCTAACTATAGGATAAGCCAGGGGTTGGCAACCTTAGGCTCTTGGCCTGTTGGTGGGCCACAAGACATTTTGCTGGCTTGTGCTGTCACAGACACAACCCTCCACAGCTCCCACTGGGTGCACTTCACTATTCCAGATTGGAATCCCAAGTCCCAGTCCATTCCTCTCTTAGGGTATGTCTACACTACAGCGCTAATTCGAACTAACTTAGTTCGAATTAGTTAATTCGATCTAAGCTAATTCGAACTAACGGATCCAGACTAAAAACTAGTTCGAATTAGCGTTTTGCTAATTCGAACTAGCATGTCCACATTAAGTGGCCCCTGAACCGGGGTTAAGGATGGCCGGAAGCAGTGCCGGCAGGGCATCAGATGAGGACTTAGAGCGTGGAGCTGCTGCCTCAGGCTAGCCGAGGGCTGTGCTTAAAGGGACCCGACCCCCACCCCGGACAGACAGTTCTCAGGGGTGTCCCGCTTGCAAAGCAGTCCTGGCTTGGAGTGCCCTGAGTGCCCACACTGGGCACATCACAGCACTCAGCCATCAGACCGGCTGCACTTGCTGCAGGCTGCCATCTGGGGAGAGGGGACAATTGGGGGGCTGCAGGAGAGCTTCCACCCCCAGAAGCCCGCAGAGCCAGCCCAGTCCTCCCCATCGGGGGCTCATACCCCATTCCTCCCTCACCTCCTTCCACTTACCCTTCCCTAGCCCCCCTTCCTGATGTACAAAATAAAGAAAATGTGTAGTCAAAAATAGAATCTCTCTTTATTGAACAAAACTGGGGGAGACTGGGAAAAGGAGGTGGGAGAGGGGAAGAGAGAGGGTGGGAGAGGGGAGGGCAACTAAAATGATCAGAGGTTTGGAACAGGTCCCATATGAAGAGAGGCTAAAGAGACTGAGACTTTTCAGTTTAGAAAAGAGGAGGCTGAGGGGGGATAGGATAGAGGTCTATAAGAGCATGAGTGGGGTGGAGAGGGTGCATCAAGAAAAGTTCTTCATTAGTTCCCATAATAGAAGGACTAGAGGACACCAAAGGAAAGGAATGGGTAGCAGGCTTCAAACTAGTAACAGAAAGTTGTTCTTCAAAAAGCGAAGAGTCAACCTGTGGAACTCCTTGCTGCAGGAGGCTGTGAAGGCTAGAACTAGAACAGAGTTTAAAGAGAAGTGAGATAAAGTCATGGAGGTTGGGTCTCTGGAGTGGTATTAGCTATGGGGTAGGAGTGGTGTCCCTGCCCAAAGTTTGTGGAAGGCTGGAGAGGGATGGCACGAGACAAATGGCTTGGTCACTGTCTTCAGTCCATCCCCTCCAGGGTCCCTAGTGTTGGCCACTGTCGGCAGACAGGCTACTGGGCTAGATGGACCTTTGGTCTGACCCAGTATGGCCATTGTAAGCTCAGGGCTCAGGGTCGGGGGTCTCAGTGGACCACCTTGATTTTCATGCACACCTGTTCCTGGGTGGCCAGGCTGGCAGCTCTCCGGCCCTAGACGGCCACTTTCCTGTGCCTAGTGCAGAGGTCATGGACGAGGTCCACGATGTCTGCACTAGGCACAGGAAAGTGGCCGTCTAGGGCAGGAGAGCTCCCGGGAGCCGCCAGCCTGGTCCCAGGAAGAGGGGGAGGGCTGGAGGGCATCGGGTGGGTGTCTCGATCCGTGCCAGGTGCAGGGTCTGCTGGCTGGGTGCTGGCAGGCTTGCACCTGGCACGGGCACCGTAGCTAGACCGTGCCCCTTTAAGGTGTCCAGGGCCGTGAGGGGGGCAATAGAGTTTCCCTGGTGTTGGCCAGAGTGGCCACCAGGGAAAGCTGGGGAGGGCTAGCCTCCCACTAGTTCGAATTAAGGGGCTACACACCCCTTAATTCGAACTAGTAAGTTCGAACTAGGCGTTAGTCCTCGTAGAATGAGGTTTACCTAGTTCGAACTAAGCGCTCCGCCAGTTCGAATTAAGTTTGAACTAGCGGAACGCTAGTGTAGCGCCTATCAAAGTTAATTCGAACTAACGTCCGTTAGTTCGAATTAACTTTGTAGTGTAGACATACCCTTAGATACATGAGGTAGGAGAGATGAGCTATGGGAAGCCACATGGTATGTGAGACATGGAGCCATGCACTCTCACCAGTAGAGCTGTGTTCACGGCCTGTGCCAAATAGCCCACAGTGTTACTGGGAATTCCCATTGGACGCTTTTTTAATCCATCCACTGCACAGAAACCTGCCCTTATTTTGATGAATGTATTGTATACATCACAGAAAATCACTTTCAAATAGAAGCACGTAAGCTGCTTTTATAGTAGTTATATTCCTAAATACCATTATAATAAAATGCACACTGATGTTTTCAAGTCTCAGAAGGGTAGCCATTTTAGTCTGTAACTAAAAAAAAAAAAAAATTTAAAGCAACAGTGGTCCTGTAGCACCATAGGGTATGTCTTCACTACCACTCTAGTTCGAACTAGGGTGGTTAATGTAGTCATTCGAAGTTGCAAATGAAGCCCAGGATTTAAATATCCTGGGCTTCATTTGCATCTTGCCGGGCGCCGCCATTTTTAAATCCCCATTAGTGCGGACTCCATGCCCACGGCTACACGCGGCACGGAGTAGGTAGTTCGAATTAGGCTTTCTAATTCGAACTACCGGTACACCTTGTTCATGCTAATTAGCTTCATTTAGCATGGACATTTTCATTAACAGTTGTTTTTCCTTTCTTTGTTCTCTCCCTCACTCCTCTTTTTCTGCTTTATATTTCAAACTCTGTGCCCCTTGCTCCATATTTGTCATCTGAAGAAGTGGATTGTGCCCACGAAAGCTCATGATACTATTTTATATTTTTATTAGTCTATAAGGTGCTACAAGGCCATTGTTTTTTATTTTTTATGTTTTCAAGACAGACTTCTGTCCTATGTGGCTTTTTTCTTGGTTCTAAAGTACGTTAATACTACATTTCTGATACTTCCCTTATTAAAACTTATTTTTGATTGATGTTGGCTCTTTGTCCTGCTTTTATATAGTTGTTGTCCCAGATTTCTGTGTCATAGTCTTCAGGAATTGTCACAAGCTTAAGAGAAAAACTTGCATAGGCTGTCAGAAGTTCCAACACATGAATCAAAAATACACTGGCGTTTGTTGTATTTTATTATGCAGCCTTAAATGGGTGACAGAAGATTCTTTTACACATCCTATCATGTCCATGGGGATAAATTTTTGAAAGAATACATAACAATAAATATAAAGGGAATATTTTAAAAGAGCAACTTAAGAGACCAGACCAATTTAAAATCCTTATGTTTTACATGCAGCTGTATTCCTAACAGATCTTACAGCTGTATCATGGGCATTTAAAAATTATCTCATTTGTATGTGTGAAAATAATACCAGATTAAGTGACAAATTATAGAAAACTTTACATGACCATTTGTTTCCTTCTCCTTCATCCATATGCATTCTTGTTCCAGCAATATTTGTACATAACAAGAAAGAATGGAGAACAATGCTGCATTAGCTGTAATTCAGGCTAGCATCTGGTCCTGTGCTCTTAAAAATGAATATATTCAGTATTTCATTTGTATTTGTTTTTAAGAGGATAGGTTTTATTATGTTTTTGCTATAATTTAGATTTGTTGTTGTTACATGGTATGGTGCCCCTAGTATCCCCTCGTTGGGAGTAGAGAAGTGCTTTACAAGCAAAGAGCTGAATTCTGGATAGCTTCTGTGCAAGAACTGGCCAGCCTATTATTGAAGAGTACAATCCTTGCTTCCTCTTTCTGCCCCTGGATGAGGTAGGTATCTGAAATGGAGCTGGTAACTATGGCTACCTCTATACTTGGAGCTCAGAGTGTGATTCACAGCTCGCATACATAGTCATGATTGCTGTCATCAAGCTAGTGTGCTAAAATTAGTAGCAAGGCCACAGTATATTTGTGACAAAACACAAGGTGGTTTTGTGATATAGGCAAATATCTGTTATGAACTAATATGTCAGCAAATTCATTTTTACTGGTGTTAAAATGGTAGCCAATCTTGGGCTGGTCCTCATTAAATTAGTAACTTAGGGTATGTCTAGATTACATGCCTCTGCTGACAGAGGCATGTAAATTAGACTACCCGACATAGTCAGTGAAGCGGGGATTTAAATATTCCCCGCGTCCTTAAAATAAAAATGGCCACCACGCTGTGCTAGCTCAGCTGATCGTTGGCACAGCGCGGCAGTCAGGACGTGGATCGGTCGACAGGCAACGCTTTTGTTGACTGCTCCTGAAAACACTGTTTCATGAGGAATAAGGGAGCGGTCGACAAAGGTGTTCCCTGTTGACCGATCCGCATCTTGACTGCCGTGCTGTGCCAACGATCAGTTTAGCCGGCACAGCGCATCGGCCATTTTTATTTTAATGAAGCGGGGATATTTAAACCCCCACTTCATTGCTTATGTCGGGTAGTCTAATTTACATGCCTCTGTCAGCAGAGACATGTAGTCTAGACATATCCTTACAGTGCATTTTGTGTTTGAGTTTCAGCCTCCTGGATTTATATTCATTTCCTCTGTAATGTGAACCTGAGACTGGGAAATTTTAGTTGGGTGCAAGAAAATGTAGATGGGCCACAAAAATTGTTTCATGTGCTACAAGGAGGGGGAGAATTTTTAAGTTCATGTTTGGTACAGTGAAATTCTTACTGAGCAGTGACTGTTTTCCTTTGTTTCTTGGAATTATCAGTGTAATGTTATGAAATGACTTTTATTTCAAAAACAGATGCCTTGCAGATTATGTCTTATATTGAATTTTTGAGTGAGAGAACATTATCTCTGTTTTTCAGATTTTTGACACTTATGAGTGAACATTTAAAACTTTCCTAACAGATGTTTCCATCAATCATGCTTATAATTTTTCTTAATATACTTTCATTCCAAGTCTTTTAAAATGTCTTGACTGCACTATTAGAAGGCAAGGCATGCCAAGCTGTACCTTATATAGAGAGCTTTGAACTACAGTTTTTAACATTTTGCTCTGTACATAGAATCCAATTTTATAAGAATTGATAGCAACATTTTAGTAAGTCCTAAAGTCCTTTGGGAGAAGTAGTGTACTTAGACAGATGAGCAGTCATCTAAGTTTATGAGGACGTAGCTATGATATAGCATTGCAAATTTGTCTTTAAGCTACCACTGTTTTTCAGATACTATAGAAACATGTTTATATACTCATTATGCTCTCTCAACAATGGAATTTATAAACGGTTACAATATGTAAAATTTTCTTGATAGTACATCGTTGGAAGATCACTTTTAATAAGCATTACATCATAGTCTTTGTTGTATAATAAAAAAACTAGAGATACATAAACTTTCCTAAACTTTTTGCAAATATAGACCTCTGTGTTAAGGGATATGAGATGAATTTCATTCAAATGTACATTAATCCAAATGCTGTTCTTGTATTAATACAAAATTATATTCTGTACATTGACTTATTTTACCATCAGGCTGTGAACCAACATTTTAAAATCCTTTTATAACAAAACAAAATTATGCTGGCTATTGATTACTAGACCATTACAGCCTTAATAATAGCTTTCAGGTCAGCATTTCCCTGCCTTTTCCTGTGGTGTTTTTGAGCTATGTACCATACAGAACAATCAATATTGTATGTATTAGACCATTTACATTAACTCTCAAAAATCCGATAGGTCTCCATTTTTAAAGGAAATAACAATTTCATCTCATTGTGTCCAGAAATTGTAAAACAATTAAAGAAATATTGACTTGGGAAAACAAACAAGAATTTATTATATCCTTTTTCCTTATTTCACATTGTGGTCCTGATCCTGTTCCCATAGAAGTGAGTGGGAATTTGCCTGGCCTTCGGCTGTGGAATGCTCTTCCACCAGAAATCAGGATGACCACGTATCTTGCCACCTACCAAGCAAAAAGTAAGACCCACATCTTTGCAAAAGCCTTTTCACCCTAGCAACCTAAAATAATGGCCTGGTATCATTTCCTTAAAGATGAGTTAAAGGAATATTCCACCCAAAATAATCATGCAAAGTCTAAAATGAGGGAAGGAGAAGAATAGAGTCCTACAGGTGTTTTGATGTCTTATGTAATGTTCTGGATACCCAGTGGCTCCCATGATGTGATGACTGAGAGATAGAGTATGTAGGCTGCTGCGGGATCCCATAAGTAGGACTCCAATTATAGACCAAAACAAATTTCCTGAGGGGTCCACTCCAAGGCTAAATGAAGTCTTTTTGTTTACTTCAATGGGCCTTGTATAAGATCCTAGATAAAAAGCTAAAATCTTAATCTGATCTTGAAATCTGTGGATCATTTAAAACTAAATGTAGGGAGCTATTTGATTTTTCTCTGACATGACAAGCAAAGAAGAAAAATATACGTGCTATTGTATGCAATATAAACTGTAGAAGTGTGGATAAATTCTCTTTGGGTGATGTACAACATTCTTTAATCTAGACATTTTGTAATCAAGTATTTTTATGTAGCGTTATTGTATGCCATGTATTCAGAGGACTACCATCTACTGAGTAAGGTGGTGCATGAAAGGAAAATTCAAGATATTTGTTGTCAAATTATATGCACACTATATTGTGAAATATCAATGCATTATAAAGAAAATCCTAAATGTTGAATAGTGCCTGTGCATGTGAGTAATCCCATTTAAGGTTTGTATGAATACATGTTACTTAATGTAAGTAAGAGTTTCAGAATCTGGCTTTGTGGATCATCAAAAGATCCCCTAATATGGATGTACTATGACCTATGAATATTTATATTCTGATTTCTTTTCCTTTGTGTAGAAGCGAATTGAGTACAAAGGCCTTTACATAGTTAAACATTTCTACTCCCTATTTTGTATTTTGTAACCTTTCCTTTAAAATCCTACAATGGAAATGTTGAATATTATACTCATTGCCCCATTGTACATTTTATTGTACCTTTGTCATGAACATATATTTACCAGGTCCTCAAGGTCAAATGGGATTGTTGCAGTATGATAATATCTTAACAGTCTTCATTTGAGCTAAGGAGAGTACAGTTTAGAATGCATTTCCTCTATCTTCTTTTACTAATAAATAGGGCTTATGTTTTTTGAGCTTAGCCAAAAAACATGGATAGAGCACACCTTATGCAACAAATAAAATGAATACATGAAAATTGGCGTTTATCCAGTAATCACTAGAAAAATACTGAAAATGGTTATTTGTATCCACATGCTTGTCTGTATGACCAGTAATGCAAACTATGGGGGTTTGCCTTCTAAAGCACATCAGCATGTTGCACTGTGTAGAACCCTGCTGATAAACACTAAAGATTCCCTAGTGAGATATAATGTAGTGCTCTTGGAAACAGAACTGAATTAAAGTTCACTAGGGACTATTACAAAGAGATTGCTCATTACAGTATCTACTTCTGTAATAAGTTATCTATCTATATATATATATATAATATGCATTACTCACTACCTTATGTACAAAAAGAGCCCTGAAACCTCCCGCTATCCTGATTTTTATACATATACATAAAACTCAAAATAATCCTCAAAAATGAAATTACCCACTCGCCAACCCCCAAATGCAGGAGCCCTACTAATAAATGACTGAAAAAGTCAGAATGTGGCAAAAGACTATACTTCAGACTTGGAAAACAGAGTCTACTCTGAGGCATGCATCTTCTGTCTTCTTTGTATATCTTTGTAGGAACCCACAGCATTTATCACATAATATTTATGCGGTTCATTTCCTGGTTTTAGAGGATGAATTTGTTTTTTACAGCATGATTCTTTGTCTTCTTTTCATAGGCATTTCCTATTTAAACATGGATCTGGTTCTTCAGCTATCTTCAGTGCAGCCAGTCAGAACTACCCTTTAACATCCAATACTGTTTACTCTCCACCTCCTAGGCCACTTCCTAGAAGTACATTTTCTAGACCTGCCTTCACTTTTAACAAACCTTACAAGTGCTGCAACTGGAAGTGCACTGCTTTGAGTGCTACAGCTATTACAGTTACCCTGGCACTGTTGCTAGCCTATGTTATTGGTAAGCTTTCTGTTTCTTCTCTTTACCCTTTCTGTTCAATTACCATACTTGTTTTCAACTTAATATAAATACCATGTTTTACTAATAAGATTTTCAGGGGAGTGCTTCATAAATCCCAGCCAGCAAAATATGATACAGGCCTGAGATTGAAAACAACATGGAATTCTAATTAACTCAAATTCTGTTACCTAGAAATACTACCTATTAAAATATTATTCAAGTCAACATGTTTACACTAGTAAAGGATTCCCAGTGGTTTTATTTACTGTCATTGACCATATTCCCTTAAATTAAAAAGTTGGTCTGATTTTTCACACCAAGCGACAATTTTTTGCTGATAATTCTGTTAGTTTTAAATAATGTTGTTGAAGAACTTTCAGTTGGCTTTTGGCTTTGATAGCAACATTTAGTTTCTCTGATGCGATTACAAATTAAAACACTGAAATTATCCCCTTCATATCAACTTCTTTGACTTGATTTGTAGTTATCTTTAAATATACTTAATATTTGTGCCATATTTTCTTTCTAAAATATATTGTATTGAATTTATGTTTGAGGGGAAAAGTGTTGCAGATTTGAAATCCACTCTTAATTTATTTCAGGCTCATTTTTGCCCAACAATAACTCTACAGTTTTGTTGTTACAGTGCACTGACAAAATCAATCAAAATGGCTAAACAGTCCTCCCTCCTTTTGGAAGAACAATTTTGTGGGTGGACTTGGAGTATTTCCCAGTGGACCTCAAATCTTACTGACTTTCTAAGGCACATCAGTTTGGCTGAACATTAATTTCCACATTTAAATGGTTTTGTAGTCTAAAGTTTGAATTGCATCAAATATGCTACTCTTGAATTTTAAAACGTATGGCTGTAATTCTCCAAACAAATGGAATTGTTTTGTAGATTTGTGTACATATTCACACATGCACACTCTATTATTTCTTAGTTTTTATAATGATCACTTCATAAGCAATGAGTATGAATACTAAATATGGGGTCATCTGAAAGTATATCATAAAGTTTACCATAAAAGTATTAAGTATGTTGAGTTAGACCAGATATCTGCAATACTGCCAAGCATGGCAGGGTCTATATATAATTTTACATAGACATTGGACATACTCTCTTCTCTTAAAGTGCTACCATTAAAAAAAAAGTGACTGGTCCACACCGCACAACTGAGTCAACATAATGCAGCTTATATCAACTAATTATGTCAGTTTACACGATACAGCCTTGTTACTGCCTATGTAAGTGCCTTACTACATCCTACTATAGTAACTCCACATCCATGAGAATAGGAGTAAGGCTATTGTCAGGGTAGTTAGGGAGACACAGAGTCCTTGTAGACACTCTGATACTTATATCCACTGTTGGCTGTTAGTCTTGTCAATTTCACAGATCCATGCCATAAAACTGACAAAGTTTTTCCCATCCCCAGTTGAGCTGATGCCCACTGCACAGGCTCTCCATTCGGAGTTGGTCCCAGCTTCCCGCTCCTAGCTAAGCTGCTGCCCAGACTCCCCACAAGGGATGTGTCTAGACTACATCCCTTTTCTTGAAAAAGGAATGTAAATTAGACACTTCAAAATTGCAAATGAAGCTGGGATTTAAATTTCCCATGCTTCGTTTGCATAATGGTGGCCACGAGTTCTTTTTGAAAGGGGGCTTTTTCAAAGAAAAATGGCTGTTTAGACAGGGATCTTTCGAAACTGAAACCTTTTTTCAAAAGTTCCTGTACGCCTCAAAAAATGAGGGGTTTTTTTTACCCTGACTCTCAGCTCCCCACACTGTCCCTCTTTGGTCGGTGGAAGCTCTCCCTATCAAAATGTGAACCAGCAACCAAAAGAAGGTAGCGTACACAAGAACCACCACCACCACCATAATTACTAAAGTGGCTGTACATTGACCTAATATAAGTCAACTTAAGTTTTTAGTTTAAATATGGTCTTGGGGTTATGGAATAAGGAGCCTTTTGCTTCTCGTTTGTATTTAAAATATGGGCTATATTAATACAGATTGACTGGTCCAGGAAGAGGGATTTTGCTGGACCAGTGGAAATTATTTATGGCCCCCTGGCACCAGTCCCCCAACCCTGGCATGGGCTTGCCCCATTGCCCTGGTTTCTCAGACCCACCAGGCATCCCAGAGCCACTGGCAGCTCACTGCTAGCGGCCCATTGCCCTGCCTGCCTGCTGGGCACCCAACTGCCAGCCTTCCACCCGACTCACAGGTTTAGAGGTGTTCAAGCTGTAATGACAAAGTCATTCCCATTTGGCCAGTGTTCATTGCCTAGATGATGAGTTTATTTTCAGAGTTGTTTCTAGTAAACAGATTCCATGTACACAAATCTCTTATCACCAATGATATTGTCTTTGTCAATCTCTGCTGCAAATGCAGTGCAGGGACACAGAAGCTGAATTGCCCTCTCATGTGTTCCTATAAAGGGTTTGTTGGTGGGGCATTGTGTTGTGCATTGCTGGTGTTTTGCTGGCACTATTTCCTCTTATCTCTAACTGGTTTGTAACTAAACAGTGGATTTCAGTTTCCAGTATCAAAAAGTACTATCCTACGAATTATTTGTTGTTTTTCCCTCATTTCATTTTTGTTGGCTTTTTTGTATTTGATTAAATATTTTCACTTACAAAAGCCAGTAATATATTTTTCTTACTGTACCCTAACAGAGATGGAAAACATCATATAGGTGTATAGAGTGAAAGCATACATGGTAATTAAATCATTGCTGCCATGTAAGTTTGATTTTGATGAACATCTTGCTTTGCTTTGCAATGCTAATTTTGTCTAAAAAATTGAAAGACCCCAGATCACCAGAGGTGTATACCTTCAACACAAACACTTTTTCACAGCTTTACACATTCATATTTTGAATATATATATTATCTATGCAATAATAATATTAGGGAGTATATTTTAAAGATTTGCTGAAAACGTCATTGCTATCAGTTAATCAGTTGAAAATGTATGGGGAAAACCCACATTTGTGGATAATAAAAATGTTGCTTAGGATTTGTAAAGTGTATTGTGGAATTTGGATCACCAAATCTCATGGAATTTCAAAGTGATTTGGGGGTCTAAGTCCCTTAAATATCTTTAAAAATCCAATTAATTGCATCTGACCAAGTGGGTCTTTTCCCACAAAGCTTATGCTAAAATAAATTTGTTAGTCTTTAAGTGCCACAGGAGTCTTTAAGGTGCCACAGGAGTCCTGTGGCACCTTAAAGACTAGCAAATGTATTGATGTTTCTCCCCTAGGCTGTGTCCAGACTCAGGGGTTTTTTCGAAAAAAGTAGCCTTTTTTCGAAAAAACTTCCCCTGCGTCCAGACTCAAGCCGCGTTCTTTCAAAATTAATTCGAAAGAACGCGGCTTTTCTTTCGATGGCGGTAAACCTCAATTTACGAGGAAGAACGCCTTCTTTCGAAAGTTCCTCTTTCGAAAGAAGGCGTTCTTCAATGTAAATAGGGCTTCTTCGAAAGAGAGCATCCAGACTCACTGGATGCTTTCTTTCAAAAAAGCAAGCCGCTTTTTCGAAATTTCTCCGTGCAGTCTAGACGCTCTCTTTCGAAAGAGGCTCTTTCGAAAGATGCTTTCGAAAGAGCCTCTTTCGAAAGAAGCCTGCAGTCTAGACATAGCCCTAGTGTTTTCACTGTGAAAAACTGTCATTCCACAAAATACTCTGAGTTATTTCACGCCATCACTATCTTAATCTTACTTTGCTCTTTTGGAACAGTTTTTGGATGAATGAATTATCCTGCAACAGCTATCTGGCCAACATCTCCCAAAGCAAAGTTGTACCATGATTAAATAGTCATTAGTACTGCTTTCATTTTTTCAATTGAAAATTATACAAGCAAGACTCATTTTTATAGATAGGAATGAACAGTAGCTTGACACCTTGTGTGTACAGTGCTTGAATAAGCAGATTTTGTGTGAAAAGCGTAGTGAGAGTTGACATAATCACTGAAAATAATATATAGCAACATTTCTCAAATAGGGGGTCATGATCCATTGGCAAGACACAAAGGTGTGCTCAGAGGAGGCATAGCAGAGAGACTAAAATGGATGATGTCTGCTAGAACCCAGGAGGAACAAGTTAAGGAGAAGGCGGAAAAAAGTGGTTCTTCCTCCTTTCTCTTGTTTTTGCTGAATCATTATTGCTGTAGTTTGTCACTCTTCCATCCCTATTTGCCAGTGCTGCCTCTGCTCCAGAATTAGCAGCCCTTAAAGATAATACAACGAATGATTTGGTAGCACTTTATAGACTAACGAAACATGTAGATGGTATCATGCGCTTTCATGGGCACAGCCCACTTCTTCAGATGGCTGGAGTGGGCTGTGCCCACAA
Source organism: Pelodiscus sinensis (assembly GCF_052426305.1). Taxonomy (NCBI): domain Eukaryota; kingdom Metazoa; phylum Chordata; order Testudines; family Trionychidae; genus Pelodiscus; species Pelodiscus sinensis. The sequence continues at coordinate 17,830,235 of NC_143064.1, read as the reverse complement.
AAGTTCATGATACCATCTACATGTTTCGTTAGTCTATAAAGTGCTACCAGACCATTTGGGTGTTTTTTCTGTAACAGACTAACCCCCTGAAGCTCCTTAAAGATAATGTGTCTCCTCCTCGCAGCTTCTCACTGTCTGTAAACAATGCTTCCTTGAAGTGGAGAACACTGCAAGTAGATAGATAGGAAGTGGAAGAAAGGAGACAAAGTACCTTCTCTAACCATCACTCAGCATCCTCACTCAGTAACACACAGCATCAACTCCCACTCAGAGGAAAGTAACCCAATCAGTATACACCATCATCCCCCAACAAAAACCAGCACTGTTACTTATTGTGATTTCAGTTCTCTCATCCTAAAATGTACTCCTCTCAAGCAGCTCTGTTTAACAAATGCAGCAGCATTATGTATTAACCAAAGTTTCTGACATCTAATTCATTGTGTAGCCCCATGAATTGCTCACTGAAATAATAAAGCCAACAGATGACAAAGGCCTAGATGCAGTTAGCAACAGAAGGAGTTTTGACTTTCTGGAGCAGATGTGAAAGCGGGCTTGGCCACTATGACTATGTTATTGTTTAAATGCAGCTGAGTGTATAATAAGCTGCCTTTATTGTAAATTTATGTAACAATTAGATGGCATATGCCCTCTATTAGGACATGCTGCAGGTTTTCTTTCAACTTCATCTGATTGATTTATTTATTCCACCAACACCAGCTCACTTTTATTTGGATTAAACATCAGACACTTCATCCCTTAATTTTCCACTGGGCAGAGTGCTCCACCATCTTTTCTGAAGATTGGGGATGGATGTCATAAGCATGGTGATAGGATTTATGGCACTATCTCCTGATTAGCCCTTCTAAAGTATTGAACAAACGGTGAAATAATCCCCTCAGAATCCTACATGAGAGCCTTACTTGCACATCAGTATTTGTCATAGTCTTCCTAGCAATGTCTGTGGCAGAACATCACCTTTTAGTTGTGTGAAAAATATGATTTCTTTACTGGATGTTAAATACTCTGCAGGAAGAATAGTAGAGAATAATTTCTTTTAAATGTAAAAAACTCTTTTACATTTTCTTATTATAAAAACACACATTATAAATGTTTTATTTAGAAAATGTGTGTGTTAAATTTGGAACTTGCCCAGGACACACATCTCTTTTTGTTTATCTAGGAAAGTGTTTCTGTTCTAAAGTTTTATAGTGAATTCAGATACTTGTTAACTGGGGTATTCAGATTTAATATTCACCATGCCCATATCTGGCCGATTAAATATTTAAATATGTTCAGAGTCTGCTCTTATGAGTCAGGTTTCTTAATTCTTTTCCTTTTGCTAGGGATGAATAATAGCGTATAAACTATTTTGAAAGTTCACTCATTCACTAGGGTTTTATATTTGCATATCTTTTCATGCCAAGAATTTAAATGTTCACGTTCTAAATAAGAATAGGTGAATGTATTAACAGATTTTGTAATCATACTCTGTGCAATGGTCTACAATTAAATTCATGCAGCCAGTCTTTTCCTTTCACTCACCATGATTCACATTGGGTTGAATCCTGCAATTCTTATTCAAGAGAAGCTTTGTTGTTAAAGTCTGAGGTAGTTTGGCCATTGTAGGAACTACATGTCTGGGTCTAAACTGAATAGCGGTGTCACTAAACTGAGCATACAGAGACTGTTCCTACTTCCAGTAAATTCAGCAGCAAAACTCCCATTTAGTGTTGCAGAATCAAATTAATACTAGATAGAGCAGTGATCTGGGCTCTGTTTCTAGCACAGACATCTCTGGTAACCTTGGGTAAGTTACTTTATATCCATGTGCTTCAGTTTCCCCATCTGTAAAACGGGGATAATAATCCTGACTTTCATTTTAAGTACTCTGAGACCTATTGATGAAAAATGCTTAAAAAGAGATAGGTTGTTTTTGATGTTACTACTGTTATGAAGGATGAAATATAAGGGGAAAATTGCAAATGACAAAGTCAAATTGTCCATCTGTAGTAATAAAATACCTGTAGTCATGTGGGAAGCTGTGATTTCAAGAGAAATGTAGATACTTTGTTTCTATGTTGGTCATCTCATGCGTATATTATTCAGCTACTTAGTGTGCTATACAAACTGGTTTTCCTGTTGTTAGGCCTAAAAGGTATATATCACTAAACCCCAAATCAGAACACCCAGCCATTTGTAATTGGTCGTGGAAATCCAAAACTGATTCTGGCTCCAAATTTTGCCAGTGGTGCCTATATCTGTAATTAGCCAAACAAAAAATTTGGATGCCAACACCTTGAATTATGATTGACTTCTCTCTACTCAAAATATGAAATATTTTTCTTAGATCCATTTTTGTTCTTGTCGAACCTCTGTACAAATATTCATCTGATGAAGTGGGTTTTACTCAGGAAAGCTCATGACCTAATAAACGTGTTAGTTGCTAAGGTGCCACAGGATTTCTTGTTCTCTGTACCAATTGGAATACCATAGGGAAGGTCTGAAAGCTTTAACTGCATCCACTTGTTCTGTATTTTTCTGTTTTTTGAATTACCAGTCAATAAGAAGTTTTTACTATTATTTTTTCTACTTTCTCATATTTAATCTATAAACCACAGCACATACTCTTTTGCTGTTACTACTGAAATAAATGCATCTCATACAAAGATCAAGGGGACTGTGAAAGTGGTATATACTGCTTTCAGGAAAATCTATAATCATAATGTTCAGTCTTCCAAATCTGAACCACAGAATGTATATTTTAGCTTTATCAGGTGTGCTTCTATGAATATGTTGCAAACCCATAGTAAGTGTTGCAGAGAGCACAGAAAATGCCGATTGCATTCAGATAGTATTTTGTGTGTTGTTTCCAACTTTATATATATTCTTCTATCCTCTCGTGTATATTTTGGCAATCAATTATATTTTGGTGTCAGTCTTGAGCACAATTACTTCAATTTACTAATAAGCTATATCAAGAAGTCAATAAGACACGTGACTGTATATTACACACCAACAAAAGGTAACGTTAATGCATTTTATCAGCATTTGAGAAGGGCAATGCATACTGCAGCTTCTCTGGTCAGTCAGTCTGATCAAGCTTTTGAAAGGTTGCAGTTAATTCAGTTACCAACAGGATGAAAGACTGAAAGAGAAAACAAGTTATCCATTAATTTTTCAGTCTACATGTAAGGTGGCATTGTGAAATGGACCAAATCTGCCTCTAAATGCTGATGCCATCTATGGCACATGTAAATAACCTGTATTTTAGAAAGTTGTCTTCTACATGGCTAAAATTAGTATACATTCTTTTCCAACTTTTCTGAATTAGGCAATTAAAAAACCAAGGGAAATTAATTCTACAAACATCTCCTATAGTAAATGCCACATAAATTATAGGTGTACAGATAGATAATCCTTCTGAGATCTACACTTTCATGAATTGTTCTACAAATGGGTGATGCAATCTAGCAAATAATTTGGGCCCTTGTTGGGCTATAGTTTGTTTTAAGACTTAAGAAGGATATAATCAGCATCAATAAACACGGAGGCTACGTCTAGACTGGCCCCTATTACGGAGTAGGAATAAGAGATCCTCCGGAAAAGGGCTTTATTCCGGAGGATCGCGCCAGTCTAGACGCTCTTTTCCAGCTTTTCCCCAAGCCGGAAAAAAAGCGGCGGCCATGTTTATTTAAATCCCGCGGGGGATATTTAAATCCCCCGCGGATTTCCTATTCTGACTTGCCTGCTTTGCATCCCTATTCCGTAATAGGGGCCAGTCTAGACGTAGCCATAGTGTGTTGCAGGGTGAATATTTGCTCAGTTTTGCATCCATCCTTTGATCCTATTTTTTCCCCCAACAAAAATAATGTCTATGATAAATTACTAAAAATATTAATATTTTTTCTTCCCACTAATGTTGTTTTCTTTTAGAAAGGGTTGAATCTGTATAAAATATAGAGCATACTAAAAAGACACTCAAACTGATTTTGGGTGGAGAATTTGAGACACAAAATAAACATGGCAAGATAAGATTTTCCTGAGAAGATAGGAGAGAAGCAGCATACTGAGAAATAAAGATATAGGCCCTAATGCCGTTGACTTATGAGGCTGCATGTGTACAGGGTATAAGAGGATAACTTGCAATGTCAGAAATAAAGGTAGTTTTAGGTGCTTTTTAATCTCTAGCTGCTGTAGAGACAAAGAAACCAAAGCAAACATCTTGACAAAACACATCAAGACAACTTTTACAATATAATTTAAATCTTAACTCTGCAGAAGTGCTAACAGTCCCTTCTCAGACATTTAACAGGTCTCCAAAACAACAACATGTGTAGGTATACAGGGAAGGAGAGAAAAATGATAAATAATACTAACAGATACTGCAGTCTCCCACAATGTCATTAAAAACCTTATTGTCTTAAGGTTTTATGTTATTATGGGACAGGATTATGTAACCTCTCATGGTTGGAGGTGGGTGAGAGATGTAATCGATGCAAGAACTAGCAAGTATGGACTTGTTGGACAATAATTGTTAAATGGATTTTCTGGGTATTTCCTAGGAAAATGTTAATGTAAATTACCCACCTATTATCCAGTTATGCAAAACTCCAGCCTTTCAAACTAGTCCTAAGGAAAGGGTCATCATCTGCTGATTTCTTATTACAAAAGGCCAAAATCAAAGACCTGAGCTGCTCTTAAAAAAAAAAAAAAAAAAAAAAAAAAAAAAAGGCTGAATAACCTCGCTTTCATTCTGGATCTAAGCTGGCTATTAACTTGTAACCCTGGGGAAAACCCAGCTCTGGATTTTGAAGGACTAAAATTTTCCAGAGCCTTAGGTTGGCATTGAGGAGACCTCTAATAAGCTCTTTAGAATGCATGTAGGATTTTATTTTCTAATGTGTTTTCTTGGTAATGTTTAATCTTAAGAAGAAATGTGCTCTTGAGGGATGGTGGATAGGGGATATAGGTGTAGTTACCCCGAAATTGTGACAAATACATTTTATAACTCTCTAGAAATTATTGAACAATACTAACCATGCATAACAATAATAATATGATTTTAAGGTCTTTTGTCCTTAGTTGTAGTATAGGAAAGGGTGAGTCCTAGTTTTTCCTTGATGTATATATCCTGATGTTTAAATTTATTGCTGGTCTATTTGGAATAAAGCTGCACCTCTCACCCAGGTAATTTGGGGCATAGGAAAGAAACATTTCTGGCAAGTTTGGGGAACTTCAAATAGCAAGATAGTTGTTGTTTGAAAGCATGTTTGTGACATGTTAGATGATATCATACAGATGAGGCAGAGCTGTAACTAGGCATTTTAGTGCTCAGGATGAGAGAGCATATTTTCACCCCTACATTTTTTTAGATTATATCAATTATGAAATTATAGCATAATGATCATGTATTTATTTTTGCATATGAGTACAGTAAGTAAGCAAGAAAAGCTGTTTTATGATTCTTTTAGGTGTAATGTTAATTTTCATACAATCCTTTAACATCCCTATAGTATCATCCTATAGAACATAGGTTCAAGAAATTCCAGGGGGGCGCAAGGCAACCCAGCCTCCCATCAATTCCCCCCAAGAAAGAGCCCGTCCATCCGGTAAAAACATTCAGAAAATACCATGGGAAGTGTCCGGTATTTTCTATTTCTCCTGGCTCAGGCATCCACCAGAATACGCATAGCTCGGGCTGGCTGAAGCGGGGGGAGGATTGAGCATCCCAAGAAGACTTCAAAATGGCCACCTTAAAAGGGCAATGCTTGCTCTGCTCTTAAAAGGGCAAACTTTTTTTTTCTGGTCAACTACTTTTCCCCTGGAGTACCAGCACCACCTTTTTTTACAATGGTCCTGGGAATTAAAGGCCTGGTTAGTTCCTTTTTTTTTTTTTTTTTTTTTGCTCTGCAACTTTTGGTGCAATTTTGGGGGGAGGCATGAGGGTATCTCAAAAATCAAAAAAGAGGCGATGTTTACTGTGCACATGCAATCTGTGTGGACGCTGCTAACCATAAATTTCCAATCAATGGCAAAAAGTAGTCACCGACAGCTAAAGTGACTACTGTTTAAGGTCATGCCTCAATGACCTTACCTCTTTAAGAACTTTAGTTATTGCAAAAGATAAGTAACCCTCTTTTTCTTTGGTCTTTATGTGAGAGACACAGCCAGTTTGCAGGGTGATGATGAAAGATTTCTGGTTTTTTACCTTTTTGCACTGTGATTTTATTTTGATTATTGTTTCCTTCCTGGTACAATGTTATGATCATGTGCCCCGCAGAACTTTGCCAAGCCCTTTTAAAGGTGAAGTTTTATAGCATCTTGGCTTATTTGTATAAGGCCAGTGTGAGAAGTATTGTTAATTTATGGAATTAACATAATTCCATAAGAGGCATGATGCATCCTGATAAGAGGCATGATGCATCCTATATCTTGGCTGGGGCTTTTACTAGATGTTCTTTGTGGTCTCTTCTAACTCTGTGGTTCTGTGATGTTTGACTTCTGGCTAGGCAAAGCTCTTCTGTGGAGACAAAAAAAAGTATATAGTCATCGTGACTCTGAAATCAGATTGTGTTGTGCTTCAGGTTGAGACAGTGCCAGTGCCATGGTTATGGTGGCTAAATGGACATATCACCAAGGTCTTGTAGAGAGGGGTGGCCTCATCCCATTGGGAAATGTATCAGGAACAGACTGGCTAGGTAAGAGTCCAGAATGCTATAAGCACAGGTCAAAGTGGCCATGCTCCTTTGCCAGTGCCTATCTCACACGCAGCCCAAAGCCAGACCTGTACTCAGTGCTGATTCTCTATTGGTCTCTTCACCTGTGCAGTAAATGGCCTTTATTTGTATCTGTCTTGTCCCAATATCAGTCCCTAGCCCAATATCACAGATCTTTTACGAGAAAAGCCAAAGTGTGTTCAGCATCCTTGGCTATCTGCCTAAATGGTATCAAGTCACTTATGTGTAACACCTTGCTGGAGTTAATGGAGCATTATAACAGTGGATCAGAGGGAGGCTCCATATTCTGATCTCTGTAACAATGATTAGTTCAGGCTGGGGCAGTAACAAACAAGAGTAAATCACAACAACAGGAAAACACAGCTAACAGGAGGCACTAAGGGTATTCTACTGTTTCATCATGTTGACTAAAAAGCATAGGCACCAGCTCCGGGGGTGTTCAGGGACTGCTCAGCCCCTGCCTGTAGCCAAGCTCCCACTTCTGCCCTGCTCCCCCACAGTGCCTCTTCCTGGTGGCAGCCCCACTGATCTACTCTTCCCCCTTCCTCCCAGTGCCTCCTGCCCACCACAAGCATCTGTTTCATGGTATTCAGAAGATCTGGGATGGATGGATGGATGGATGGATGGATGGATGGATGGATGGAGGTGGAGTGGAGATGGGACATGCTTGGGGAGTAGATTAGTAAGAGATGGGGCAAGGGCAGAGATTTGGGAAGGGGCAGAGCAGAAGCAGGAGAAGGTGGGGTCAGACTCGGATTTGGGAGGAGCTAAGCACTCCGCAGCCAGCGAGCCTATGCTAAAAAGGCATATTTTACTATACTTTCTTTGTTTCCATTGTTGCTTCCCCTAACTGTAAATCACAAGCAGCCCAGGGCTTGTCTTGTCCAAACACTTCCTCTTAAGCATGGAAACCCCTCTGCACCTCCATGCTACTTTTGTAAACAGAGCAAGTGGCTCATCTCATCAGGGTAGCTGGGTCCTCTGCCCTTCCTTGTGCTGAGGCTTTGTCATCTGCCTCCATCCGGCAGTGCCTTGCCCTTTTGAGCTAAACCCTGACTCCTATCTCCCCACCCCCTAGGTTTGCTCTTTGACTTCTCTCCTGCCTCTGCCCCCAGCTGTTTAACACCCACCCCACACATGGTCATTTTCTATCTTAAGCTCGTACCCTGCCCACTTACCTCCAGTTTGCCTCCCCTGCCCCTTTTAATACCCTGCAAGATCACCACCTTTAGCAGTTGTTACTGAGTAATGAGCATGCTCAGTAGGAGCCAACAAACACCCAGCTCTCTGCCTGCTGCCAGGGTTTTATTGCCAGAGAGACTGTCCCAGATGGGGCCACTGGCCCCACGATTAGGGGTAGGGTGGGGCTGAGCACCACTTGGGCTCTGGCAGGATGCTGCTGGGCCCAATCCTCTGGGCTGCCCATTTGTTGCACACCTGGCAGTTGTCTCTCCTGGGCTACCCCACTTCCTCTGCCCTGAGATAAGGCACTACGGGTGAATGGTAAGTGCTGTTATGTAGCACATGGAAATCATGTAAAATGGTAGTCGATTACGGCCTGATAGGTCTAGGCTTATTGGGTAGTCAAGATAACTCGTATTCCCCTCTACTCCACCCTGCCTTGCTGCCTCTATATCAGAGGCAGCAAGGGGGTGGGAAGCAGGATCCAGTGCTGGAAGGAGCCAACTTAAAAGCCTGTTCCACACATGCCCCCAGCACCGTCTCCATGGTGCTGCTTGCTGCCCCCCCTCGCTGAGGCCAGTGAGGGGAGCCAGGGAAGGCTGCTCCGGCAGCAGCCCTAGTCCATGGGGGGGGGGTCTCTGCATGGTTGGCTCTTACTACATTTAAACTGCAGAGCTGCAGCAGGGGTAGCTCCTTTTGAGTGCCTTCCCAAATTGTATTGTCTACACATTTACCCAATTACTCACCTATTAACATCCTTAGTTTAATATCTTAAGAGAGTGTGTTTTGTTGCCTTTATACCTGGCTCTGTATTGATACAGAATATATTAAAATACATTACAATTCTAATGCGTTGTCTCTAAATACTCTGGTTTTATGATGCAGCATCTGTTGCTTAGATGAGTCTTATAAAACTAAAAAGCCAAGCAACAATCAGCAGTTACAGAGGAAATTCAAATCAGATGTTAATTTTTATTAGTATAAGAACATATGGTATTGGTAGCTGTAATTTTCCATTGAATCGTTGTTTTCTCAAAATATAGTTCAATAGTTCCTTCTTAATTGATGATTTGACTGTTTAATTAGGTGTCATTAGATTTGACCAAAGAACAACAGTTGGTCCATAGCACTTTGCTTTGGTAATGCCTGGACCTTTTCTCAGCATATCTGAATGTGTGAAATCACTAGGCTTAGTTTTCAAAGGTACTGAACTACAACAATTCCAGTGACTTCAATTAGCGATACATATGCTCAGCACCTCTGAAAATCAGATCCATTGTCCCTCAATGTAAGATACATCATTTCAAACACATTTACAACTCTCCTAGAAAAAATTAATTTAAAGTTATCCCATTATATATTACAAGAAATAGCAGACATCAAAGATGGTTGTTGAGTAGTAAAATTAATATTATAGAAAATGTTGCACGCCTTCAAACAATCTGCTATTTTCCATTGTGTCCTTTATTTCACTCCCTTCTTGCACACTGTAAGGGCAGTAGTGCAAGTTTGGATCTTAGCAGGTTGTGAGGTTGGGCCACGTTTTGATGAAAAATATGCCTTAATAACATGTTGATCAATAACATCAATAGAGTAGCTTTCTACACTATTCAGAAAGTGTCATGCAAGGATGGAGCAGAAAATATAAATAATTAACTCAGAGAACTGGAAATTATACTGGGAAGACTAACTAGGCAGATTGATGTTATATTTTAGAATAGCACGGTTAGAATATGTGTTTTTAAACTCTTCAGGCATTTTTTGGAGGGGAAGAGGAAGCAGAGGCGTAGCGAGGGTGCACAGCTGAGCCCAACCCTGGGAGGAGGGGAGGAGCTTGTACCATGTCTTCCCCCACCCCCCACAGGCACTAACCTGCCAGCAGAGATGGAGGAGGGTGGGGCAGGGGACAGAGAGACAGGGAGGATGCTCCAGCCAGCAGCGGTGGGTGAAGGAGGAGCAGGTGAGCCTAAGGCTGACAGGGAGCAGAGGGAGACTAAATTGGCACCCCCTCAGCTTGGTGTCCGGGAGCAACTGCCCTCTCCTATCCCTCCCACCTTGCTACACCCCTGGGGGGAAAACAGCTGTGCAACCTTGAATCACAATAATGAATATTTCAGTGGGATTGCTTGGGTCCAGAGGTGCTTATCTAATGAGTAAGGGTTGCACAGTTAACCCTTTTAGCGTTAGGATGTCTTAGCGTTCTTTTCTGTATGACTCCAGGTCTGACTGATAGATACTAGCAAAGACTTGTCTTAGAAGTTTTGAACATTTCCAATATATTTACAAGTCCTTACCTCTACTGAAAGGCAGACAGTCAATTATACTGCAGTATGCTGCTTTGCCGAGATAGTTTATTTGTCTGTCCCTAACCCTATCAGAGTTTTCACTTCTAAATGTAATACTAGGTTAGTACTTATACATGACTGAATATAAGAAATGCTCTATCTTTTTTAATTATCCCAAGGTTTTTATTTCTGAGGTATACAAATGTGTCTCTATAGAAACGAAAATGTGTAAGAGTCAAGAGGGACATAAGAGCCATGTGGCACAAATCTTCATTTCAGAAAACTGAAACTACTGACCAGAAGCTATCAGACCAGAAACTATTGTCCTTTTCTTCACCTTGATAAATCATATCCAAATGAAGAATATAGCAGTTATAAGGCAATAGTGAGCCCTAAAGTAACAGGATCTCATAACTTGGTCATAGCACAATGTTATTAGCATATTATTTAGACGAGTTAATGATTTTAATGGAGAATAAGCTGTTCCCCTCCAAATTGTACAGCTTTCTGCCTGATTCTCATTTACACTGAAGCTACTTTTCATCACTTCAGCAATGTATGAATTACATTTATACTCATTTCGCCTAGTTCATACTGCCAAAGTACTGTAAAGAGCCCTATTAAAACTGAAGATCGGGCTTGTAATTTTAATTCTTCTGAATACAGTCATGAATCCACAGAATCTATACCCCAGTTCTTCTTCAAGTTCTTATATCAATTCCAATTAGGTGTGTGCACACTATGTGCATGGCAGCCAGAAGGTTTTTCCCCTAGTCATATCCATCAGATTGGTTCAGGTGCCCTTAGCTTGGGTTGTGCCGTCACTGTGCTAGATATAGGGGTCTGCTGAGTTGCACCTCCTCCTCTCTTCGCCCCTCCCCCCGCATTCCTTCCTAGGGTACTTCTAGGATACAGGGTTTTGTCGACAGAAGTTTTGTCGACAGATACTGTCGACAAAGCTTCTGTCGACAAAGAGCGTCTAGACTACATTCAGTTCTGTCGACAAAGCAAGCTGCTTTGTCGACAAAAGCCTGTAGTCTAGACATACCCCTAGATGCAATAACACCTTCTGTCAACAGAACTCTGTCGACAAAAGGCGTTATGCCTCGTAAAATGAGGTTTACCAGCGTCGACAAAACTGCTGAGTTCTGTCGACGTTATGTCGACAGAACTCAGCGGTAGTGTAGACGCAGATATAGTTTTGTCGACAAAAGTCCACTTTTGTCGACAAAACTCTGTAGTCTAGACAAACCCTTAATGTCTGTGATGCTCAGCCGCAACACTCATGGCTCTTGCTTCACAAGTGCAGCTCTTCCAGTTGTTGAACTTTGTGTAGACCTTCCACTCTCCCCTCCCCCCAGTACCAGGGCATGTCCCAGTCCTCTGGGTTTAAACCTTGCACAATGGGTGGCAAGCATATGCCAAGAAATGATCCCCATACTTATTTCCTAAAGTTTCTGGGTGAAGGCCACTTCTCTGATCATTGCAGAATCTGAAGTTCTCAGCCAAGACCCCGAAAGAGAGAGCAGCACCACAAGATGTTGTTGATAGGGGCTGCTTTACATCCCCACTCAAACTCCAGCTCAGTTGAACCTACTCTGGGCACTGGCAGAGCTCCCTTCGTAAGGATTCAGCATAGGGCAGTGAGCAGCACCTCTCACTCTCTGTTGCCTCACAAAAAGTAAAGACCCATGGGGATGATCATACATACAACGAACATCACCAAAGGAATCCATTGCCGTGAGACCAACATTGGGCCACGTGAACTCAGCCCTCCACATCGAGGGTCCTGTCAACCTACTAGTTGAGTCCAGACCCCCCAGCACTCTCCTGCCATTAATGCTGGAATTACTCAATGTGGCTAAAGACCTCATTGCCCTGAAGGCACTGCCTTTCCCTTCAGGCCTGGATAGGATGCCCATGTCGGCCTCAGAAGCATCGATGAGACCCCTCCATCCCCCAGTGCTATCCAGGGATAAGCCAATCACCATTTCCTCAGCACCAGTCACAGGTACCATTCATAAGCGTGCTGGCGGGGGAGCTGCAACAGTCCGCTAGCCCTAGATATTGCTATCCAGCACCAGCATGTTCCATTCCTCCAGGGTTGTCTTATACAGAGTCCTTGGAGTTGGGTCACAGTCCTACTATTGCAGATCCAGAAGGAGCAGGAGTTTGAGGTCCTGTAGGAGAGTATACCATCTCTCACCAGGACTATGGCTGAGTCAGTGACAGCTTCCTGCCTAATGGCCATTTTGTACTCCTTGGGCATTTCACTGGGGCCAGAACCTGTAGTCCTATTCCAGGTTGGCTTTTGAGACATTGGCGACATATATACTCCTGGCATCTCAGAAGATTGCTGCCTCTCTGAGCTCCGACCCCACCTCCAAAACCAGAGCTTACTAATCACCCAATTGAAATGGACATGAGCAACACATCTCAAAGAACAACAGTTATGAGAAAGTCGGTATCTATTTTTAACAATCTCTTGGAGGAGCCACTTTACTGTGCCATGTCCCCCCAAGGCTCTTATTGCTCCTTCTGGGCAGACCCTGCAGCCTTACTGTCTCCTAGACGGAGTGGGATTGCCACTCTGTGAGATCTGCTCAATAACTCCAATTTAAATACATGGCTGGTACAGAATATACTTCAGGGACTAATGCACACCAGCCAGTATTTGCTAATGCAACATCATTTCCCAAAACAAAATAGAATGTATTAGTCAAGCAGAACAGAGCACTGGAAGTCCTTAGGTTAGCATAGAGAAATAATGGTCAAACCACAGTTTACCAGCCAAGCTGTAGTGAGCTTCATTTTCAGTCTCTGACTTCCTTCCTTAGTTAGTTCCCAGGTGAGAGAGTCCTCAGCATCTTCCAAAGCCCACACTTTATTTCCTGCTGGACACTCGGTCTCATAGACTCATAGACTCATAGACTTTAAGGTCAGAAGGGACCATTATGATCATCTAGTCTGACCCCCTGCACAGTGCAGGCCACAGAATCTCACCCACCCCTCTTAGAATAATCCTCTCACCTATGTCTCAGATATTGAAGCCTTCCAATACTTTGAAGGCCCCAACATGCAGAGAGTCCTTCAGCTGTGATCTGTGCCCAATGCTACAGAGGAAGGCGAAAAACCTCCAGGGCCTCTGCCAATCTACCCTGGAGGAAAATTCCTTCCTGACCCCAAATATGGCGGTCAGCTAAACCCTGAGCATGTGGGCAAGACTCACCAGCCAGACACCCAGAAAGTTCCCTATAGCAACTCCTATCATCCCTCCATTGACCTATTTCCAACTGGAAATGAATGGTCAATTAGTTACCAAGATCATGTTTCTAGGCCGGGGCATGCTGAGTTCACACACCGCCTTGCCCCAACTGGAGCTTCCTACTGTTGAGTGTCAATACCTGAGTCATTGGAACTTGTATTGTCTCCCTGGATCCCTTTTTGACTGGGTCAGTCTCTGCCAGTTCCATAACTCTGTTCATTCCACCTAATCAGGGAAGTAACACCCTGAAGGGAAGTTAATATGCCCTGTCCGCCACTGGATAGCAATGGAAAGTATAACAGGAAACTGAGGATTCATAAAAATATTGTAAAAAATTTCCACATCATCACAAACACCAATGAACATCATGACTGTAGAGCCTGGATGAAATCCAACATTATAAACAGGACCAGCATGCAACTGCAGAAAATAAATACTATTCAGGTAGCTGGAGAGTGTCGATCTTGTCCATTCTGTCAAAGCTACTGTCATTCCTAGAGCTAATAGAAGAAGCCAAAATAAGATTTTCTAAAATAAATAGAAATAGCAAGGAAAGCAAAACAAAAGACATTTTGTGTATGTATTTGTATTTGAGCCAAACCACACATTTCATATAACACTACACTTGCAGCCCACAAGTTGACAAGCTGTACTTACACAGAAGGTAGATACAAATAAATTTAGATCATTGGCTTTATAAGGAAAAGGTGCGGGATAATCTGGTTTACAAGATGAAATCTGAAAAAGCCCATTTTGTGTATTTCTCAGTCTTTGCCTGAGTATGCTGCGAATTTACAAGACACAAGTTACTTATCTAGAAATGTCAATTTCCTTTTGATTAAAAGTTGAGCAAAATAGATAATTCCAATTATTTGCTTTGTAAACAAAGGGCCAGAGCCTTGGCACAGGATGTTTTGAGATAGTGCAAAACAGCCAGAAAGTTATCCTAAAGGGGCCATCAAGGATTCCCTGTGGTGGAGATACCAGAGATCCATATTGTCACAACTTACTGGCTGCTTATAAGTGGTATGAAAGAGATAAAGCAGAGTGCATAGCGCTGCACCATCTCCTCAGCCCAGCAGTCCTATAGGACCAAACACAGTTTACAAAATTTAGAGCATGCATCCTTTGCAGTGTTTTAATAACATCAAGTACTCACCTTCTGCAGGGAACTTCATGAGCTTACAGAGATGTTTGAAAGAAAATTAAAAGAGCAAACTTTCTTGAATTCTATTTGGTAAAATGTATGTATATTTAAAATAAAATGTAGTTTTTATCATGCATACTGTACCACTATTCTAGGGCAAGCAGAAAGGCATTTTGTAGAAATTATATTTTAATTGTGAGAAAAGAAAAATATTGTTGAATATGAGATGAGCTAAGGCACTGAATGATAAATACATATTTGTTACTTCCCTTTGTGATCTCCTGAATATTCTTATCCAAGAATGAATAGCTACCAGTGCTGTATGTAATCTCGTTATTACCAGAGTAATACCTGTATTTGAAGGCAATTTGTCCAAGAACTGTAGTTAACACATGCCAACTAGATGATTAATGTAATGAAAATTGGGTTTATTTTAAGATTACAAGATAACCAATTTCTGTAATGATAGGAGTAATTTAATTTAATTCAAGAACTTATTTTCTCAGTGCTGCACTTTGCTGTTCCAACATCCAGCCTTATGTTCAATGTGAAACCTGCTTAGTGGTATCGCATGCAATCTCCCACAGGCTACACGTCGGGAGTCCAAGGCTGGCAAAAGCCATCATCTCTATAATGCAGTTGGTATTTTTCAGGAAGGAAACAGACTGTGAAACATACAAACTGTTCAGCTAGCTTGCCAAGCTTTGGCATGCGCTACAAAAACTACAGTACTTCCCTCGCCTGAAGGAAAGACAAAACAAGAAGCAAACTAGGTTAATTGGCAAGAATGGCTGACAAAATGCATAATGTTGTCTATCTAAAAAGAAATTGAACAAGGAAAAACATACATTGTGCATTCAGTTCCTGCTTTGTGACATATATCAAATAGCAGCAAATAACATGGAAATTCAATTTAAGAGTGTATATCTGCTATAGTACCTCAGTTTATATTTATTTGTATATATATTGATCATATAGGCTGATTTCTGTTACACAAGCCTAAATCCAGAGTGAGGCCAATGAACTTATTCTGAATTTACATTAATGTAAATGAACCTCTTTAGTCCAGTACTCTCTGGTACAGCAGTATCCGTGGTCCTAGTTGATTTTAGTTTGCCCAATGCCCACTTGTCATGGGTGTGGCCAAGTTTCCCACAGTTCTATAAAGTTTATTTACAGCCAGCAGTCATGGCTCTCAGTACTTTGTGCTGCTATTTAGCTTTCATTAACGCTTAAATGTCTTCTAAGAGCCCAGCAATGGAAGTGTTGGTAATGCTGCTAGACAATATTGACCTCACATGGTCTGGCTAATTCTCTGGTTCAGCACCAGTCAGGTCCCCTGGGCCTGACTAGAGATGTTTAACTTGAAATTATTGCAATTATACACCGAGATCAGAATCTAATCCATAAATCGGTTAAATTTTCTTGCCCTATCAGGTAAATGAAATGAGAATTTGGGGCATCATGTTGGCTATGGATATATGGCTGGTGAGTCTTAAAAACAGGTTTTACAAGACTTGTGAAGTTTGTTTAAGCCATTGTACCTTGCACTTTATTAGTTGTACAACTTTCTTGTGGCCTTGCTGGCCGAGGCCATTGTATGTCCACATAATTATTGTTAATTTCAACAAAGTTTATGGACCTTTTCCACATTTCATCTTCTTGATGAGTCCTGGAGTTCTGTTCACATAAGACATTAGTTGCAGTTAGGTCTAGGTGAAATCTAATTTGTGCATCTTTCCAATAGATACAGAAGAATATTAAGTACATTTTCTTTATCACTTATCACATCCATCACTTCAGAGACCTCAACAATGTCAGTTATAGAAATCTCACGGGGAACACTGGAACTCACTGTGACACAGAGAGAGCTTGCCTTTTAACTACCCTCCTGTGGAGTATAGTTTGTTTCTCCTGTAGGTTGGTCCCATTCTTTTATGGCTGTGTGCCTCCACCTTTTCACACTCACTTTAGGATGAGCCTACTGGGAATTAGGAAGGGAGAAGTCCCTACTCTCCCTTGAGCTCCAGATCTAATTGTGCCTGGCCTTTTTGTGTGGGAGGTGTGCATGTACACGCTCATTTCTTGTTAATGATTAGGCAGATGCTGGCTGAAAATGATCTGGGAACACAACAGGAAGAATGTCACTCAGAAGTGGGCAGCATAAGGTGAATGGCTTTACTTTGTGGCACTATATTAATCCTACAAAAGGACAGGGTTTGTGGTCCATTGAAATAGATAACACCTGTAAAAACATTATGATCTGTCATAAAATACCTTATTCGCACAACCATTATCTTTTTTTATTACAAGCATTTTCATTAATTGCTGAAGAAATTCATCATCTATCTAATTGGCTTATGTCCAAAAGAAAATGTGGTAATTAATAAAACATTTCATTTTAGAGTAAAGTTAGAAACTTGGAATTCTGATTTATTCTAAGCAGAGACAAATAGTACCTGACTTTTGCAGAAATGGGCTGGCTACATTTTCTCTTAGTCTAATGAAAGGTGCTATAATTTAGGAATAAATTAATTGGTCTTCATTTTTTACAGCAGTACATTTGTTTGGCTTAACATGGCAACTGCAGCCTGTTGAAGGGCAACTCTATGAAAACGGAGTTAGCAAAGGAAACAGGGGCACGGAGTCCATGGATACCACTTACTCACCAATCGGAGGGAAAGTGTCTGATAAAACAGAAAAGAAAGGTAGGTGTAAGTCTGCCTAAACTTGAATACAATTCAGATTACGTATTTGTCACAGTTTGGCTATTTTTAAATTAAGGTTCAGTCTCTTCTGGTTTAATTTTAGACTAATCAGTGGGTTATATTGTGCCACTAATATTTTTCAAGAAGTTCCCCCATCCCACTAAAATCAGTGGATGACCCCCAGGTCATTCAGAAAATGATGCTCCTGGAACAAAATATGGGCTCTTATTTTGCAAAAGCAGTGTCAGCAGATGAAAGCCAGCTTTGGGGCCTTCAGTACCATTAACTGAGGAGTTCCCCTATTGGTAACACCTCCCACTTTATAGGGTTGTGAGACTTTCTGCTATGCAAATGTCTTGAATATCAGAATTGATCTTAGGCAGATTGAAAATGGTCAATCTATGAATTGGAAAAAGACCCAGCTGCCAGATCTTTCTCTTCTCTGAAACACTGTATGAGAGAAGTAAAAGGGAAAGGAAATCATAATATTTCTACTCCCACTTGCTATCCCTCCCATCTCTGTTCATGTGAAAGGATAGAATTCCTCCTTCTCTTCTGATTGTGGGTGGTAGATAAAATCTTCTTTTCATAACAGTGCCACAGCAGAAGAACAAAGTAGAGAGTGGAAAGGGAAGCAGGAGAAATCAAGTAAACTGGGAGAAAAGAATTTGAGATAAAGACAAAGGCCAGCTGTTAGTTGAGGGAGGAGGGCAGAATCAAACTAAGGGCTTGTCTACATTGCACTATAGTTTGGGTTACAGGGATGTGACTATCAGGGTGCACCAAAATTCTTCACTGTATTTCCCCCATGTATGCAGGGTTGAACTGAAAAGTTCTCTCATTAACATAGTCATGTTCGAAGAGTCCTACATTAGTGAGCGAGGAACTTCTTAGTTCACACTTGCAGTGTCCATGAGACGGAGTTACGGATCAGCACTTTCATGCACACTGCCATTCACACTTCTATAGTCTGCCTTCTGTACAGATAGAATTAAGTGCTGCTGTCTCCTAAATATGAAACAAGATAGGTTACTGTGCAACAATCCTTACTAAAGGATATTTCATCCCTGGAGGCTTGCAAATCAATGTGGCACTAGTGGAAAAAGATCATAGAAGAAAAATAAGCAATAGTAGTAAGACATAAGGAGATGACAGTATTGTTACTTCTGGGTTTTTGTTTTTTTAAAGAATGGGTTGAGGGTGAGTTGCAGTACTATATTTGTGTCTGATTCTATATAGAAAAGGCCATACACATTGTACTTGACTGTATTAAATCACTTATCATTATACTCCCAAATGGGATTCCCTGCACAAACAAGTTAAAGTACAACATTACCAATCAGTTAGATGTTTGTGATTACTTATGTATGCACGGAGACTCCCTGTGGTATGTCATAACTGCTTTGTGTAGCATGGTACCACCCTATTCCACAGGACTTACAAAGTCTGGAATAGCGCAACATTTGTACCGCCTCACAGGGTGATGCATCAAATAGCTCCACAGCACTGGAGGGGATTTAATGCTGAGGAGATTTAGACTTGTGTGCCACCTCTTCACCTACTTCTTGTTTCGGTGGCGTTTACCTCCTGGAGCTTCAACAGACAGTATTTGCTACGCAGGAGCACATGGAAAAATGCTCTCTGAGGCCAGCCCTACCACTTTTGTGCACTCATGGGTGCACATTCTGATCTGAATATTTTCCACTTCTAACTTTCATTTCCCATATATTTTTTATTAGCCATCAGACACCTTATTCACAATGTAGGGCCAAATCCTGCTTGTACTTGTTCTAAGGAAGGGGAGGAAGTTGGTAGCCCATTTCACTTCAGCAGCACAAATACAAACGTGTTTGGTAGAATGAGCCCCCCCATACTTCTTTTCAGGCTGTTTCATGCACCAAAGTCCTAAATTAAGAGGCACAATCATACTGGGAGTGGCAGCATGCACTAACCAAGGGCACACAACTTTCCTTACAAAAAGAGTGGTAAAGTAGCCCATGCTGCCATCTTTCCCTCCCTTCATTTTGATGTATGAGCAGTACAGTTTGCCCTTCGAAACCCCACACACCTCCAGCAGAAAAGAGTTATATTTTGTCAATGTCAATCCTATAGGGTATGTCTACACTACAAAGTTAATTCGAACTAACGGACGTTAGTTCAAATTAACTTTCATAGGCGCTACACTAGCGCTCCGCTAGTTCGAACTTAATTCGAACTAGCAGAGTGCTTAGTTCGAACTAGGAAAATCTCATTTTACGAGGATTAAGCCTAGTTCGAACTAGTTAGTCCGAATTAAGGGGTGTGTAGCCCCTTAATTCGAACTAGTGGGAGGCTAGCCCTCCCCAGGTTTCCCTGGTGGCCACTCTGGCCAACACCAGGGAAACTCGTCTGCCCCCCTCCCGGCCCCGGCCCCCTTAAAGGGGCATGGGCTGGCTACGGTGCCCGTGCCAGGTGCAAGCCTGCCAGCACCCAACCAGCAGACCCTGCACCTGGCACGGATCGAGCCACCCACCCGATGCCCTCCAGCCCTCCGCCTCTTCCCGGGACCAGGCTGGCGGCTCCCGGGAGCTTGCCCGGGATCACAAGAGGCGGGCGCCCGCCTGGGCTAGTGCAGACATCGTGGACCTCATCCACAATCTTCTCACTAGGCACAGGAAAGTGACCGTCTATGGCAGGAGAGCTGCAAGACTGGCCACCCAGGAGCAGGTGTGCAAGAGAATCAAGGGGGTCCAGAGAGACCCCCGACCCTGAGCCCTGAGCTTACAATGGCAGTCCTGGGTCAGACCAAAGGTCCATCTAGCCCAGTAGCCTGTCTGCCGACAGCAGCCAGCCCTAGGGACCCTGGAGGGGATGGACGGAAGACAGTGACCAAGCCATTTGTCTCGTGCCATCCCTCTCCAGCCTTCCACAAACCTTGGGCAGGGACACCACTCCTACCCCCTGGCTAATAGCACTCCATGGACCCAACCTCCATCATTTTATCTCACTTCTCTTTAAACTCTGTTCTAGTTCTAGCCTTCACAGCCTCCTGCAGCAAGGAGTTCCACAGGTTGACTCTTTGCTTTGTGAAGAACAACTTTCTTTTACTAGTTTGAAGCCTGCTACCCATTCCTTTTCTTTGGTGTCCTCTAGTCCTTCTTTATGGGAACTAATGAAGAACTTTTCTGTATGCACCCTCTCCACCCAACTCCTGCTTTTAGAGACCTCGATCCTGTCCCCCCTCCGTCTCCTCTTTTCTAAGCTGAAAAGTCCCAGTCTCTTTAGACTCTCTTCATATGGGACCTGTTCCCAACCCCTGATCATTTTAGTTGCCCTCCCCTCTCCCAGCCTCTCTCTTCTCCTCTCCCACCTCCTTTTCCCAGTCTCCCCGAGTTTTGTTCAAAAAAGAGAGATTCTATTTTTGACCACATGTTTTCTTTATTTTATACATCAGGAAGGGGGGCTAGGGAAGGGTAAGTGGAAGGAGGTGAAGGAGGAATGGGGTACGAGCCCCCGATGGGGAGGACTGGACTGGCTCTGCGGGCTTCTGGGGGTGGAAGCTCTCCTGCAGCCCCCCCAATTGTCCCCTCTCCCCAGATGGCAGCCTGCGGCAAGTGCAGCCGGTCTGATGGCCGAGTGCTGTGATGTGCCCAGTGTGGGCACTCAGGGCACTCCAAGACAGGACTGCTTTGCAAGCGGGGCACCCCTGAGAACTGTCTGTCCGGGGTGGGGGTCGGGTCCCTTTAAGCACAGCCCTCGGCTAGCCTGAGGCAGCAGCTCCACGCTCTAAGTCCTCATCTGATGCCCTGCCGGCACTGCTTCCGGCCATCCTTAGCCCCGGTTCAGGGGCCACTTAATATGGACATGCTAGTTCGAATTAGCAAAACGCTAATTCGAACTAGTTTTTTAGTCTGGATCCGTTAGTTCGAATTAGCTTAGTTCGAATTAACTAATTCGAACTAAGTTAGTTCGAATTAGTGCTATAGTGTAGACCTACCCATAGAGATTTCACAGGAGTAGATAAAAACTGCCAGATATTTATGATCACATGATTTCCCATCCCTTAGTGATATTGTGAGACAGTTTGCCGCGGGCACGGAGTCCGAACTACCGGGGCTTTAAAAATGGCGGTGCCCGGCAAGATGCAAATGATGCCCGGGATATTTAAATCCCGGGCTTCATTTGCAACTTCGGTTGCCTACATTAACCACCCTAGTTCCAACTAGGGTGGTAGTGTAGACATACCCTCAGATATTTTTAAACCCACTATATTGTATACCTCCAGTCAAGAAACAAGCATTTTTTCTTTGGTGATAGGAAAGGAAGTTACAATTTTTTTTAAAGACCATCAACTCTGACTAACAATCTCATTAACTTAAAAAAACAATATTTTATCCTGGATCTTACAGTGATTGTACTAAAACCTTGTAACTGAATCTTTTTAATTATCACATGTCAATATCACCAAGCTGTTCCTGAGTGCTTTTCTTAGCCTAGGGTAACTGCTTCCAAAGAGACATTAAAATCTGATCTCTCAAAAGTCCTTGAAAGGAGGGAGAGGCTTTTTTTTATTATACATTAGCCAAAGAGACTTTGTGTGTGTTTTCTCCTCACTTGATTTGTGCTCACACCAGAAAACTTGAATTCATTTTCAAAATTCAGGAATTTGTTTGTTAGAGGAAACTAACAAACAAACAAAACCACACACATTGCTAAAGAACCAATTTGAAGTTATTATAATTTAAAGTAACAAATTTACTTGTAAATTCTTAGAGAACTCATTCTGTATCCTAAGGATAGGTGTTCTGCATTTGGGAAGACTACATTTGTTATTCATTCCTTATACAAATAGATTTAGAGCCAGATCCTACTTCCCATTCTGGTGACTCAAAGCAGCCATAAAGCCAGTAGACCCAGCACTCTCTGAGAATTTCCCCTGCCTAGCAAATTAAGGCATTTCTCATTCAAAATGTTGGTTACCGCCTTCATTTGTCAAGTCCAAGTAGGATCCCAGCAAGGATCCTTACAATATTAAAATGTATTTAGGCCACAGCTTGCTATAGTTTTACTAGTCCTGTTTTCTTTTTTATAAAGCAATTTACAATATTCCATGTATATTATAAATAAAGGATGAAGCTTCTATTTCATTCTAATTGTACATCCTTTTCCCTCGTGTTCTTGCTTCTTTGGGCGAGGTGATACAGAAAAGGAATGGGCCACTGAGTTCAGTCCCATACTCTAAAGAACATAGTATCCTCTCCTGCTTCTGCTGAAAGTATGTGAGTTTTGCAGTTTTTGCAGTTCACTTTTATGGTTACAGGATTGGATCCATGGATTGCAACCTGTCAGGATGCTGTTGGCAAGCTAAAAAGAACATAAAGGAGTAATACAAGCCAGCAACGTAAACCAATTCATAGTCAGTTTGAAAATGCCTTTTCCCCCTTCCTTTAATACTTCAGCTCATAAATGCAACAGGTTATATACTATGCGATCTGAAAATGTATTGCTTGCATAATGACAAGATGCCCAATAGTACTTTAAATGTAAGGCCTGTTCTTATCTTCATGCCCTTCATCTTGTATACATCAAGTACAAGCCATTATCTTTAGCAACAGTGTTCTTTATTTTTCATACTGAATTAGCAATATCATAGAAACTTTGTTAGACATAGTAGTTAGAAGGAATCCTGCCTTAGGGTACGTCTAGACTACAGACTTTTGTCGACAGAAGTTTTGTCGACAGAGCATCTACACTACATTCAGTTCTGTCGACAAAGCAAGCTGCTTTGTCGACATGGTAGCGTAGACGCAAAGGACAGTTTACATGCAATAACACCTTCTGTCGACAGAAACTCTGTCAACAGAAGGCGTTATGCCTCGTAAAATGAGGTTTACCAGCGTCGACAAAACTGCTGAGTTCTGTTGACGTTATGTCGACAGAACTCAGTGGTAGTGTAGACGCAGGTATAGTTTTTCGACAAAAGTCCACTTTTGTCAACAAAACCCTGTAGTCTAGACACACCCTTCGACTTCAGTTTTCACTGATCAGTCCCGATAGTCTGTTCACTATCGTCAATGCTGTCCATTTGTATAGCTCCTATTGTGTCTACCAGGCTGTGCTCTGGAATAATTGCTAGAGGGCGATACCCCAACTGTGCTTTCTCAATGCACACTTAGTTGTAATGGTTTTGTTTGTGAGGCCTAATTTCTGTATATACAGGCAGTCCCCGGGTTACGCGGATCCGACTTATGTCGGATCCATACTTACGAACGGGGCTTTTCTCGCCCCGGAGGACGTGGGCGGCGGGACCGCCCAGACGCGCCGCGGTCCCGCTGCCCGCGTCTCCAGGGTGAGAAAAGCTGCTCTGCTGCCCGCGTCCTCCGGGGCGAGAAAAGCTGCCCCCCCCCAGCTAACCAGGGAGCCGCAGAGCAAAGCCGCGGAGGACCCAGGCGGGGGGACCTCCCAGATACGCCACGGTCCCGCGGGGTTCTCCGCAGCTTTGCTCCACGTCTCCCTGGTCTGCTGGGGGAGGGGGGGGGCGCAGCTAGTGTGCTGAATCAGGACGCCTGGGGCAGAGCAACTTGGGTGCTGCTGGGTTGGTCCAGTAGTGCCGAGGAGCGGCGCTACTGGAGCAACCCAGCAGTACCCCAGCTGCTCTGCCCCAGGAGTCTCCTAGTCAGCCGCTGCTGAAACTGACCAGCAGCTGACTACAGGAAGCCCGAGGCAGAGTTGCTCTGACCCGGGCTTCCTGGAATCAGTCACTGATCAGTTTCAGCAGCAGCTGACTTGGGGACGCCTGGGGTAGAGCAGCTGGGGTGCTGCCGGGTTGGTCCCGGCAGCGCCCCAGCTGCTCTGTCCCAGGCGTCCAGATTCAGCCGCTGTTGAAACTGATCAGCGGCTGATTCCAGGAAACCCGGGGCAGAGCAACTCTGCCTCGGGCTTCCTGTAGTCAGCCGCTGGTCAGTTTCAGCAGTGGCTGAATCTGGACGCCAGTTCCGACTTACATACAGATTCAACTTAAGAACAAACCTACAGTCCCTATCTTGTACGTAACCTGGGGACTGCCTGTAAAGACTTTCATTTTCCCAGTTACATAGAGACTCCTCTACAGTCATTAGAGTCTAAAGAGTTTGACAGTGTGTAGCTGCAAATCTCACATGCAAATGAATACATTTGTGGATTAACTAAATAATAATAAACCAATTTCCAACAATTAATATTAATTATTAACAATGCATACATATTAATACTAACCCATTATTACCTATCTTACTATTATTTTCACACTTAGTGACTATGATAAGTGATTGTTTTCTGTTTCTGGAAAATCAGTGTTTCAGAAAGGACGAGCTATAGACACAGGAGAAGTTGACATTGGAGCACAAGTTATGCAGACCATCCCACCAGGTTTATTCTGGCGTTTTCAGATCACTATCCATCACCCGATGTACCTGAAATTTAACATTTCACTTGCAAAGGACTCTCTACTGGGAATTTATGGTAGACGAAACATTCCTCCCACGCATACTCAGGTAATCAATAACAATATCAGCATTTCTATTGTACTTTACACTTTCAAAGAGCCATATGGTCATTAAAGTTCATAATGTTCTTATAAAGGAGGGAAGGAGAAATGTAAATATTAATTTTCCCATCTCCCACAGACTCTTTTAAGCACCAGGCCAATGTAGTACTAATGGTGTTATCAATGCTTATCACCCTAAAATGAGTGGGGAGGGTACAAGGCATTATCTTGCACCAACCAGCAGAGAGGACATACTGTAAAATGCCTCCTGGTTCCACCACTGGGGCAGTGTGATGCTGTGTCTATGTGTTAAGTAAAAAAAGTGAAATCTATGTAGCTTCAGCATTTTTCAAAGTTGAACTCCTAATGTTAGCTTCCTTAGGCACATCCAACAGAGCAAACTGCTCATGTAGTTAGTGTAAAGAGATAAGCAAAAAAGGTATTCTAAATTCTAATAATAATACTACTTCTACATGTTTACTGTTAGTTTAGAATTTGTATGAGGAAACAGCCATGCTAGAAGAACCTAATTCATCACTGTGTATACTTAAATATTTTGTAAGTCTTAATATATTTGGAATATTAATGTAATATTTCTGAAGTATAATTAAATTTTATATCATCTATAATATTGCAAGATCACAATGTTTATGGTCTGTTTTTCAAATATATGTATTTTTATGCCAAGATAAATGTAATGCTAGCATATCCTTAACTTAAATGTTGTGAACAGATAACTAAGGGTTGTTGTTGTTTTTTCTCAGAGGCACTGAACCACTCTGTCTTTAACTGGAGTTGTGACTAAAAATCAGGCTCCAGAATACTTATAAATATTTGAACTATTTTATATTTCCATTAAACAAGAATGTATTGCAAGGTTTTCATCTTTTCAGAAGGACCTAAGACCTGGCTATCCCTCATTGAAGTCACTTGGCTCTGGACCTAAAGCTGTCAAGGGCTACTCAAATGTTACCAATTTTTCTATAGCAAGACATAATTTCATGTGTATTAACAAAACTGACCACAAAGAAAGAGAAATATAGAAACATCTAGGTATCTGGATTTTTAGAAGCCAATTGTTTTTCATACTTGAGTACCAAATATTGGGCTTCAAAATCCGTATTTTAGCTCTAAATCATAGAGGTTTGAGCACTGATGTTAGAAAATGTCAAGTGTAATTCTAGAGATAATTTATTGGCTTCAATCGAGAGATTTCTTATTTACACAGATATAACAGAGATCAGGATTTATTTGTAATAATACCTTCTATTTAGAATGAAGACTGGAACCTTAATAGTGTAGGCGGTGCAACCCCTACTCACATTAGTGAACACTTAATCAAGCAGTTGCTTTGAAGGTAACCCTGTCTGACTGAAATATTCACAGTAGATTTGTCTGGTTTAAAATACTATAAAATTATTTAGTTGGATAATTTTGCCATTATCATTTCAGTTTGATTTTGTAAAACTGATGGATGGAAAGCAGTTAATTAAACAAGAACCAAGGAACTCTGAGGAGCCTCAGCATGCTCCTAGGAATTTGATCTTAACATCCCTACAAGAGACAGGTTTCATTGAATATATGGATCAAGGAGCTTGGCACATGGCGTTTTACAATGACGGAAAAAAAATGGAGCAAGTATTTGTATTAACTACAGCAATTGGTAAGACCAGTTACATTACCATTCCTGTTCTGGTTGTTATGTAAAAAATCTGCATTTGAAAAGGAGTTATTGAGCCTGTTTTCCCATATGCTTTCAACAGGTTTTACTTTCTTTTGATTACATTGACTTCAGTGTATTAACTTCTGCTTTATACCAGAGTAAGAGGAGAATCAGGCACTCATGTTGAAAATGGACATTGTGAATGAATTAAACCTAAATCTATGCTGTTCCTTAAAATCATTACATAATAAATTTTTTGGGGGGGGGGTCTAATCTTTGCAAGAAACTGCAGGGAAAATGTCTGTTCCTCCTGTGTATGTGGCACCCACACTCTCTCTTTACAAAAAAAGGCATCGTAGGTCTTCTCTCTCTAGTAGGCAAAAATTAATTAGGAAATTGTGCCCAGAAATGTATTGCCATTTTGATGAGGTCCCAGTGGGTACATAACAGAGAACTGGAGGAAGGTGTTTGGCTTGGTACCATTTAAGACATAAGATGACAGGTAGATTGGATCAGGAAGCAGTTGCTAAATGGAAAACAACAATAGAAAAAGAGTGCTAAATTTTGAGGGGTTATTCTAAATAACGGAAAGTCACAAGAAAGCACAGTATTTTTGTAGTTTAAAAAACTGAACCACTTTTTGTTAGAAATATTATGTATTGTTATTTAGCTAACATTATTGGTTTTTAGCACTTAACATTAAAAAGGTGCACTTAACATTAAAAAAGTTGTAGAGCAGTTTTTAAACTAAGAACTTGGGAAATACCAACAGGTGTGGAGGAGCACAGGAATTAGACAGAGACATCTATTAGGGGAGGTTCTATTAATAGAGAGTCTCTATGTTCTAGTGAGGAGGAGAGGATGGAAGTATGGGTCAGATCAAATGAGACACAATCAAATGAAAAAGAGTTAATACATCAGGAAATGGCAGACAGATAAATAGTGACAAATTATTAAAGTGCTTATATGCAAATTCTAGAAGGCTAAAGGGCTCTAGAGTTGATCCTGGGAATTACAGACCGGTAAGTCTAACATCAGAACCAGGCAAATTAGTTTAAACTATAGTAAAGAATAAAATTGTCAGACACATGGATGAATATAATTTGTTGGGTGAAAGTCAACATGTTTTCTGTAAAGGTAAATCATGACTTACTAATCTTCTCAAGTTCTTTGAGGAGGGTCAACAAACATGTGGACAAGGGGGATCCAGTGGATATAGTATACATAGATTTCCAGAAAGCCTTTGACCAGGGCCCTCACCAAAGGCTCTTAAGTAAAGTAAACTGTCATGGGATAAGAGGGAAGGTCCTTTTGTGGATTGATAACTGGTTAAAAGACAGGAAACAAAGGGTAGGAATAAATGGTAAGTTTTCCAAGTGGAGAAAGGTAACTAGTGGGGTCCCTCTGGGACCCATCCTATTCAACTTATTTATAAATGATCTAGAGAAAGGGGTAAACAGTGAGGTGGCAAAATTTGCAGATGATACCAAACTACTCAAGATGGTTGAGACCAAAGCAGACTGTGAGGAGCTTCAAAAAGACCTCATCAAACTAAATGATTGGGCAACAAAATGGCAAATGAAATTTAATGTTGATAAATGTAAAGTAATGCACATTGGAAAACATACTTCCAACTATATATACAATATGATGGGGGCTAATTTGGCTACAACTACTCAAGAGAAAGATCTTGGAGTTATTGTGGATAGTTCTCTGAAAATATCCACTCAGTGTGCAGAAGCATTGAAAAAAGCAAATAGAATGTTAGGGGTCATTAAAAAAGGGATAGAGAATAAGACAGAAAATATCTTATTGCCTGTATATAAAACCATGGTATGCCCATATCCTGAATACTGCATACAGATGTGGTTGCCTCATCTCAAAAAAGATATATTGGCATTGGAAAAGGCTCAGAAAAGGGCAACAAAGGGTCCTATATGAACAGAGATTAAAAAGACTGGGACTTTTCAGCTTAGGAAAGAGGAGACTAAGAGGGGATATGATAGTAGTCTATAAAATCATGACTGGTATGGAAAAAGTGAATAAGGAAAAGTTATTTACTTATTCCCACAATATAAGAACTAGGAGTTACCAAATGAAATTTATAGGCAGCAGATTTAAAACAAACAAAAGGAAGTTTTTCTTCACTCAGTGCACTGTCAACCTGTGGAACTCCTTGCCAGAGGATGTGGTAAAGGCTAGAACTTTAACAGGGTTCAAAAAAGAGCTAGATACATTCATGGAGGTTAGATCCATCAATGGCTATTCGCCAGGATGGGTAGAAATGGTATCCCTAGTGTCTGTTTCTCTGGAAGTGGATGACAGGGGAGGGATCATCTGAGGATTGCCTGTTGTGGTCCCTCCCTCTGGGGCATCTGGTATCGGCAGACAGGATACTGGGCTAGATGGACCTTTGGTCTGACCCAATATGGCTGTTCTTATGTTCTAATTTTAAAAGATTAAAAAAGTATAAAATTTATTCAGTAAGAAAAATATAAAACAGTTTTTGCTTCTTTTTTGTCAACCATACAGAGCCAATCTTTGTACACAAATTTCTGCTTCCATTAGGTAAGTATCTGAAGATACTCTGTGTTGTCTTTTGGTGAATCTACCTGCAGTTAATCTTTTTTAATTAATTAAACAGGGGAGATTGTTTTACTAACTTTTAACATTGTTGGAGTTCAGTTCTCACAAACAGGATCTGTTACTCAAAGTTTAATTTAAGGTAAAGTACTTCAGTATTTCCAACAGTCTTGGTTTGCTATAAGACTTTAACCACTTTGCCCTTTAGTTAACCTGTTCATCCATATGTTTAGCAAGATGTCTTTATTAGTAATGGACATGCCATCTGCTCTGTAACAATTAAGTTCTATTTTTACATAGACCTTGATGTATTGGCCAGTGGAGAGTACCATTCAGACACAAAGATTATCAAGGACTTCATTCAAAGTAATCAGAAAGGCAATAAAAAATTATAATTGTGAATTTAGTTTTAAAGAAGACAAAATTTGTTGTGTTTAGAATGGAAAGTGAATCTCTTATAAGCAAAGGAGACAATTGTTTAATCTTTTGTGTGTGTTAGCCTGCAATTTAGCATTGGAAGAGTTTCCTTTGAATTCTTCCCTCCCAAGAAAAGATAAAGATAAAGTTTTCCTTCACACTGAAACATCATAGGCTTTACCCATGGCATTCCAAGATTTCTACCATAGTATAATTAGAACATCTAAGAACATAAGGATGTCTATTCTGGGTCACACCGTTGGTCCAGCTACACCAGAGTTCTGGCTTTCAATAGTGGTAAGTGCCTGATGCTCAAAGGGAATAAATACTCCTGGGCAAGATATCAGGTGATCCATCTCCTGTTGTCCAGTCCAAGTTTTTGGCAGTCCAAAGTGTAGGGGGACACAGAGCATGGCAGATGTGCCTGACCATCTTAGTTAATAATTATTGATGGACCCATCCTTCAGGATCTTACATAATTCTTTTTTAAACAGTGCTATTTTTGGCCTTCAAAACATCCTCTGACAATGAATTCTACAGATTGATGGCATTCTGTAAGGAATTACTTTCTCCTGTTTGTTTTAAACCTGTTGCCATTAACTTCATTGGGTGACCTCTGGTTTTTGTGCTATGTGAAAGGGAAAATTACACTTTATTATTCATTTCCCCAACTATTTGTAATTTTATTGACCTCTATCATATCCCCCTTAGTTGTCTTTTTGTAAGTTGAACAGTTCCAGACTTTTTAATGTCTCCTTCTATGGCAGGGGTGGGGAACTTAAGGCCCGGATGCGCCCCCAGGCTTGCTTGGATCCAACCCTGGGACTCAGGGTTCCCCCCCCCCAGGATTGGAGAGCCCACACTGGCGCTGCAACCCTCTGCCACCACCCTATGGGGATGGAGCACACGAAATCTACTAACTTGGGCCCCCCCAGCTCTGGTGTGCAAGAGGAATATGAAGAGTGTCTTTCTCCTTCTCTGTTGGGGGCCACTTCAGTGAGGATTTGTTTTGGTTGTTCTGCTTCTCATTTGTGTGCGGCCCCTGACTGATTTTTCTGTGGGTTAGCGGCCCTTGACCCAAGAAAAGTTCTCAATCCCTTTCTATGGAATTGATTCCATACAGCTAACAATTTTGCTGCACTTCTCTGTACTATTTCAATTTTTATATGTCCTTTTTTAGACAGGACATCTACAACTGCACACGGTGTTCAGTTTGCAAGATTTACATAGTTGCATTGTAATGCTTTCGGTCTTATTAGCTTTGTTTTTTCTACTGGTTGTTAATGTTCTGTTAGCTTTTTTAACTGCTACTACACATTGAGCAGAAGTTTTCAGAGAACTATTCAGAGATTGCACAATCTCTATCTTGAATAGAACAGCTAGTTTAGACCCCGTCATTTTGTATGTATATTTGAGATTATGTTTTCCAGTGTGCATTACTTTGCATTTATCAACATTGAATTTCATTTGCCATTTTCTTGCCCAGTCACCCAGTTTTGTGAGATCCCTTCACAATCAGCTTTGAACTTAACTATGCTGAGTAATTTGTGTCATCTGCCAACTTTGCCACTTCACTGTTTACTTCTTTTTTTAGATTTACAAATATGTTGAACAGGACTGGTCCCAGTTCAGACCCACTATTTATCTCTCTCCACTGAAAACATCCCATTCAGTTTTACCCTTTGTTTCCTATCTTGTAGGAAGTTACTGATAAATGACAGGACCTTTCCTCTTATTCTGCCTATTATGCTTAAGAGTTTTGTGTACACTTACTTAAGGGTAAGGGACCTTATCAAATCTTTTCTGAAAGTCCAACTACACTACATCAATTAGAGCAACTTCCACGTGTCCGTTGACATTCTCAAGGAATTCTCATAGATTGATGAGACATGATTTTCATTTAGAAAAGTCATTTTGACTCTAGCAACATATCCTGTTCATCTGTGTGTCTGATCTCTTGAGATTTAGCGTTTCTGCATATCACATCAAATAGGAGTAATTGCACAGAGGTGTCTGAAACAGTATTTTACTTGATGCTTGATTCTTCCTAAAGAACATAAAATGAACAGTTTATGTCTCAGCACCCGTTTAGATCTTGAGAAATCTGTTACAAGTGGTCGTGCTGGTGATACTCATTTTAGAAGTCAGTTAATTCCTTTTATTGTTTATAATGTTCTTTATAAATAGAAATCATGGATGACTGCTCCACTAATTGCAATGGGAATGGAGAGTGCATCTCAGGTCATTGCCACTGTTTCCCAGGATTTCTCGGGCCAGACTGTGCAAGAGGTAACTGTTAACTGATTTAAAATACCAGTTGAAAAAAACTTTCTTAGAAAAAGCAACAGAAGTAAATCTGCCTATTCTATACCCGTAGCCTGAGGATAGGGAGTGAGAGAAATTAAAAAGAGGGAAGTAATTTTTTTTCCAAAAACAGAAATATCACCGTCTTGGTATATTAAGGTGTCAGAGTTAGAAAAGGAAATGATCCTGTTACATTGTAAAGATCAAGAGTAATTCAAGATAGACTGGTATTTTACATAAATGACTGTAATAACTGGTGGGTAGAGTCTTCTGAATATCTGTGTGTAGGAGGTTCTCAAATCTATTCGACTCTTCTCTGGGGTTGCCAACTTTCTAATTGCACAAAACCAAACACATTTTCCCCAAGGCTCCACCTGTGCCGCTCCCCTTCTCCGACACCTGCTCACTCTATCCCCCTCCCTCCATCACTTGCTCTCCCCACAGTCACTCACTTTGACTGGGTTGGGCAGAGGGGAGAGGGGTGGGAGAAAGAGGCTGAGGGCTCCGGATGGTGGTGTAGGATTTGGGATGGGACAAGACATGTGGGGTTTGGGTTGTAGAAGGGGCTCTGGGCTAGGACAGGGGTTCTAGCTGGGGGTGTGGTCTCTGGGGTGGATGAGCAGTTTGAGGAGTAGAAGGGGGCTCCAAGTGGGGAAGGATGTTCAGTGCAGGGGGTTAAGGGCTCCAGCTGGGTTCAGAAATGAGAAGTTCAGGGCTGGGTCAGGGGTTGAGGTACATGAGGGAAGTTGAAGTGCAGTGTTCTAGTGGCATTTACCACAGCTCCCAGGAAGAGACCGCCAGGTCCCTGTAGTCCCTAGGTACGTGGTGGCCAGGGAGGCTCTGCATGCATGCTCTCGTGCTACAGGCACCACCCTTGCAGTTCCCACTGGTCACAGTTTCCAGCCAGCGGGAACTGCAGAGCCACACTTGGAGCTGGGGCAGCACACTGAGCCTCCCTGTGACTGCAGGGACATGGCTATTGCTTCTGGGAGCCTCGCAGGATCAGGCCAGGTAGGGAGACTACCTTAGTTCTGGGTCTCTGTTGTGCTAGCACCTGTACTTTTAATGGCCTGATCAGCTGTGCCAACCAGAGCTGCCAGGATTCCTTTTTTTACCTTGTGTTCCAGTTGAAAACCAAATTCCTGGCTGACTTCTTCTTCTTTCAATTCTAAGATTATTTTTTCTTCAATGTTATACTTTGGCTAAGTGAGTTGTAGAACTTATCACCTTCAGACTTCTGGTTTACATACTTACTAATCAGTAATGGCCAAAAATTAATGTTTTTCAGTGACATGAGGAAAATAAGTGGATGGTGTCTTAGTTCACAATTAACAGGAATTAACATCACAAAAACAGTCTCTTCTGTTAGCACTAAGAGGTATCATTGTGTGAAGTCTCACTAGTTCAAAAAGCGGAGAGAGAGACTGAACTATGGTACCATCTTCTTTATCTCCAGAGCAGTCCATTCTTGGTTAGATAAGTTACATGAGTAGAGCAGAATGCAGAAGCTAGCACTGTAGCTGAGCATGTTTGTTTATAAAAATATTTCTTTGTCCAAGGCTTTCAGTCTGGCCCCTTTTGCAAAAACTAAAATCATATTGTCAATAAATGCAATGCTGCCTATTAAATGATAAGTTCAACAAATGTTAATACTCTTAAGAATTTGAATACATCTTGGAAATTGAATTATTTGTCTTCTTCAGACTCATGCCCAATATTGTGCAATGGAAATGGAGAATATGAAAAAGGTCACTGTGTATGTCGCAATGGATGGAAAGGCCCAGAGTGTGATGTACCAGAAGAACAATGTATTGATCCAACTTGCTTTGGCCATGGTACTTGCATCATGGGAGTATGTATTTGTGTCCCAGGATACAAAGGAGAAATTTGTGAGGAAGGTTTGTGTCATTTCTGATACTGTTAAGAGTTTCTGAGATAACTTATCAACCACAATGTAAATCTTTCCCTGTGCATAACATTGGAAGACAAGACCATTCTTTCTGTTCATCCTGGTTGATTATTTTCAATGGCTATACTATCATTAAGCTAGTGACAACACACTTTGTTTCCACTAGTGTACACTTTTTAAGGGCAAACTATTTTAAATTAAGTACACAAGTTAAACTTGCACATGTAACCCGTCTGCTAGGTAGCACCAGCTGCAGCTAGGGCTGAGTTGAATATCTAGGGCAGTGGTCTCCAACCTTTTTACACCCAAGATCACTTTTTAAATGACAGACCAAGCCAAGATCTACCGCCCCACCCCTTCCTTGAAGCCCCGCCCTCTCTATTCTCCTCCTCTCCATCACTTGCTATCCCCAATCCTTATACTGCTGCTTATTTTTTTTATTTATTTATTTTTCTGTAGGAAGAGGTTTTTCCAACATTTGGCCTGTCTACACTGGACCAAATGTCAGAAAAAAACCCTTCTTTTGGAAGCCACCTTATTCCTTGTGGAAAGAGGAATATAGGGGTGACCAAAAGAGCCTGTTTGCTCTTCCACTAAAAAAGCGGAAGAACAAACGCAACCCTGGATGCAGAAGAGTTTTTCTGGGATATCTCCAGAATCCCGAAAAACTCCTGCAGTCTAGCTGGACCCTTGCTGTGTTGAGATAGGATGTGTAGGCTCTGGGGTGGGAATGAGGGATTTGGGTGTGGGAAGGAGTGAGAGGTGCAAGTTCTGGGAGGAAATATAGATGCAGGAGGAGGTGGAGAAGGGGACACTGGCTCGGGGAGGGAGCTCCAGGCTGGGCAGTGTTGGGATACTAAGCAAGCTCAGGCTTGCAGATGTGAGGGTGCAGGAATTTGGGTTGGGGTATGTGAGGGGCCGAGGGCATGAGGTTCCAGTGTTTGATAGGCTCAGATCTAGAGTCTGGGGAAGGGGGAGTGCAGGAGTGGTTGTGGCCAGATGGGGGCTTGGCCCCAATTGGGGGTTTGTTGGCCAGGCTTCATTTTTAAATAGAATACTATGTTAAACACAAAAAGTTTCTGCATTGTCTTTATTTATGAGAATGGCAGGGAACCTGCCTTGAGTCAGGGGTCACTGACCCATAGAAAAGTCATTTGGGAGCAGGGGACACAGTACTGGGGAGGAGTGCTAGTGGGTTCTGGAGCAGGGAACAGGGTGCCAATGGGGGCAGGGGAGAGGGGGCAGGATGCCAGGACAGGTTTCTGCAGCAGGGGACAGGGTGCTGGGGGGGGACAGGTTTCTGCAGAGGGGAGCAGGGGGACAGGTTTCTGTAGTAGGAGACAGGGTGTCAGAAGGAACTGGTTTCTGCAGGGGGGGCAGGGTGCCGGGGGAGAAGTTTCTGTGGGGGGGGGGCAGGTTTCTGCAGTGGGGTCGGGGGGGGGCAAGGGAGAGGGAACAGGGGGCCAGGCGGGCGGGGGACAAGTTTGGGGCAGAGGAGAGGGAACAAGGTTGGGGGCAGGGAGTTCCCTACACCAGCCACGGAAGGAAGCCTCCGACCCGCGCTCCCTCCGGACTGAGCGCAGGGCAGCCGGGCTGGAGCGAAGAAAAGCGGCTGACCGGCCATCTGGCCATGGTGCTCAGACAGGGTGCCACCAAGCTCCACGTGGGCAGGCGCAGAGGGGAAGCCACCCAATCAGCTGGAGCGTGGCTCAGCCTCCACTGGGCTGAACGCCACAGCCAGCAGGCCAGGCAGCTTCTCCTCTGCGCCAGCCCACATAGAGCGTGGTGCACCCTGGCTGAGCGCCATGGCCAGCTGGCTGGGCAGCTGCTTCTCTTCCCTCCAGCCCGGCTGCCCAGGGCGGCTGCGCCTAGCTCCAGCTGTGAAAGCCACTGTCAGCTGGCTGGGGTGTTTCAGCCCTCCCAACCTCCCAGCTCCCACCATTCCTCGCATCTGCTCACCTGTGTTGTTGCTCAGTGAGTAGCTGCTCCTCAAATGAGGAAATCTAATGTAAATGTACTGCGCAGGTACACAGTTCAGAGAGGGCTCAAGAGCTACTCTTAGAGCCCCTGAGATCTACCGGTAGCTCATGATCTACTGGTTGGTGACCGCAAATCTAGGGATTCCTCTCCATCCAACCAACACAGAACTAGCTCCAGCCCCCACCCAGTAACCTGGGAAATTCATACAACACCTCTCGGCGCTTCTGAAAGGCAATGCTTCCCCACTTGCTTACAAGCACAGAGTCTGAGTATAGAAAAGAAACCTTTAATAAAAGGGTAGGGAAGTAACGTGGCATTGATTTGGGAAAACACCACAAACAGAGTTCATAACCAAAGCCATGAGTAAATGTCCCAGCCCAAATAAGTTGGGCAATGTTCTTTTCCTCTCAGGTTGTTAAGTCCAGCAATGTAAATGTCCCCTTCACACATCTAACCCTTCTCTACACCTCACTCACAGTTGCTGCCCTTAGTCAGGGCAGACCCAGAGCTCAGAGGTACATCTGCAGAGTTCACCTCCCATACTAAGTGGAAAGGAGGTAGAAGGCATCTTACTCATGCTGCTGGTCACTCTCCATCCACCTGCCCACTTCTCTCTGACACCACGCTGCTGGCCATTCGTTGCCCCTCACTGCTCCTGCTCTGCTGGCTGCTCATCACACCTCTCCATCAGTGCCTCGCTGACTGCTTGTCACATCTTCTGTTGGCGTGTGGTGGATTTGGCTCTAGGCTAAATCTAGTGATTTCAGCTCTCAGTGATTTCAGCTCTTGGCCCAAAGCACAGTCCAGCCACAAGAGATTCCAGTATCCACTGGAGTAAATGTAAATACTATGGAACCTTTCTTTAATTCTGTCATTGAAATAGTGGGGAGAAACAGGTTGAACTAGTCTTACAGCTCATTCCTGGAGGCCATGTAGCTTGCTAACGTGGAGTCCTCCTCTTCCCAGCTTAATCTTTTAGGACTCTGGGATGGGAACCTCTGTCCATCCAAGTGTATTTACACTGACCAGGTTTCTCCATTTGAACTGAGTTAAACACAGTCTAACTTTTCTGCATTCCCATAACAACTGCAAGCATTGGTGATCATATCTCACAATTCCTGTAGTTAGTATTAACACAATTTGTGACCCCACAACAGCCAGATTGGTTACAATGGGCAAAACATCGTTGTAACAGTTGAATAGCTAGCAGGCCTAAGCAAATTGAGTGAACTGTATTTACATGTATGTGCATGCTCAGAATCACATTCTTTAAACTGAGAGTTTGTGCCAGGTTAAGCACAGACTTTCTTTTGAATTCCCCCAATACTTACAGATATTGCAATTAATGTTAACATATTTTGTGATCCAACACCAGGCAAGGTGATTACAATGAGCAAAACACCATTGTGACAGCCTAATATCTAACACAGCTAAGTGGTAAACACGCCCAGGATTTCTTTCCCATTCCAACTGGCTGTAATGGAAGCATTGATTCACACCCTGCTTGCACACACTATCCAGATTCTCCAATCGGAAAAAGGGTTGAGACAAATATGAAAGAAAAATATCTATAATGAAGTTGTTCATATTCTTTAAAAAGCCACAAAAAATGTTGCTATATGAGTTCAATTTTCTCAAAAAGATTAAAATAGGAAACCCGAACAAAAATATTAAGTGTTGACCAGTGTTCCTTCTAAACTGCACAGCAGCACAACTTCACAGGTTCAGCCCCACCCAGTCAGAGACTGTGGGCTCTACACAGATCTGACTGACCGGGTGGGGCTGATTAATCACCTGCTACCATGCAGGTTAGAGGGAACACTGATGTTGCCTTATATAAGGAAGACTTGCACTGTAAGTCCATCATATTGAATAAACTAAAACTTCACTTTTAAGCAAGTAGAGTGAACATTTTTACCTGCTTTTTTCACTGTTTTGTTTGATCCTGATATTTCAAAGTGGCTAAAAAGGAGTCTAAACAAATTCACAAGTTCACTTATTCAGAATTTGATAATGGACATCATGCCTCTTACAATTTTAAGATTTCTGGAATTTTATCATAGATAAATAACAGCTATTAACCCAGAACAAGTGGTTTTATAGCTGCAATATGACTGATTAACATAACATGAATGTTCATAAAGAGTTCATTGGATTGCACAATGTAGCCTACACATTGCTGGAGGCATAGGCCCCAACTCCCTGGGTGCTCTGGGACTGGAGCACCCACAAGGAAAAATTAGCAGGTGATCAGCACCCACCAGTAGTAAGATACTGCCCTACCCCCAGTGCCTCTTGTCCTCTAAGGCCCTGCTGACCAACTCCTCCTGCTCCATACCAGCACCTACCATTCCAGAGCTGTTTTGTAGTGTTTGAGATGTTCCAGGAGGGAAGAGCAGGAACATAGCATGCTAAGGGGAGTTGGGAGTTTGGGGGAAGGAGTATAAAGATGCAGAGCAGGTGTAGAAAGAGGCAGGGCAGGGTGGAGAGGGGTCAAGCAACCCGAGCTAGAAGGAAAGCTGTCACCTATAGATGGAGGTAATCATATCAATAATAAAGATATATTGCATCTAAATGTGAGGATGAGCAACTCTCATTGCTACTAACATTATTATCAATTGTAGCAATCAAAATGAAACTGAAAGAAACTTATACAAGAACTAAGTTTTATTGTGTATTCACTGTTATGGCATGATAGGCATAAAATGCTCTATTTCAGGACATGATATATGAAGTGATTAGTATGTCACTAAACATCAGTGTCTTCTCTCCAACAAGTTGTATTTTATGCAGAAGTACTGGATTTGTATTCTGAAAATTACCTTGGAGTGTGTGCGAATTAGGAGGTTGTGAAAAACACAACAAATGATCCTGAAACAAAACTTCAAATAGATTTCATAATAGCTGACATAGAAAGTTTAACTTCCTTGTTGATATTGAATTATGTCAGAAAGTCTGCAACACGGTAGACAAGTATCAGAGGGGTAGCTGTGTTAGTCTGAATTTGCAAAAGCGACGAGGAATCCTGTGGCACCTTATAGACTAACTGAAGTGTAGAAGCATAAGCTTTCGTGGGCAAAGACCCACTTCGTCAGATGCATCTGACGAAGTGGGTCTTTGCCCACGAAAGCCTTATGCTCCTACACTTCAGTTAGTCTATAAGGTGCCACAGGACTCCTTGTCGCTTTAACACGGTAGACAGTATGTCCAAAATTCTTCAGGTATTAAACATTTCAGCAAAAAAGGACAATCTTTTGTGAAGATGACACTCAGTGTATCTGATTGGATTATTTTAAATAAAAGCTATAACTTTATCTGGGAGCATAGCCATCAAAAAAGTTTAAGTTGGAAATAACTGGAATACTTAAACATCCAAGAAGGAGAGAAATTGCCAAGGAAACGCAATAGGGATAGGGAACCCAGTTACCCAAATTCAGCAAAGGAATTTTAAAACTAAATCTGATTCAGAGAAATAGTCTTAAAATATCCCCTATTAAATCATAATTTGTAAAGAAAGGCTACAAGATTATTTAAAATCTTGAAATTTTCATAACAGCTTCAAATGTAACAGAAACACAGGTTTGAGATGTGCTTTAAAAGTCTCCCTGACATATTAATGACATCCAATTCCATTTAAAGATACTTTCCTAGTAGTGGAAGCTACACAACTAGAAAAGGAATCTCTCCATTTTTCCATTGCAGTAGACATTTTTTTATAATTTTACTAATAAGATTGTGTTCCATGCTAACACTGGAAATGCAGAAATAAACATTCACAACATTGTTTGAGTATGTAGCTAAAGGCATCATTTCCCAATGACAGTCCTGTGCTTAAATCCACAATTAAATGTTTAAAAAATTAATGTGCACTTTGCCAAAATCGTAGGGATTAAACTTTAAATAAAATGAGTTTAGCTATTGTAAGGAACGGAAAAACTTTAGCAGCTATACAAACTTGTTTGATCCCATGTAACTAAAAATTTATTTTTTTAAAGAGAGATTTTAAATAACCGAGACATGTAATTGTCTAATCACAAGTGCTACTTTCAGAAATTGTTGATTGGTGATTTATTTTAAAGCAAACAAAAGAGATCAAGCTGCACATCTCCTAGTTGTGAAATATATTCATGTTTGAAAGCTGCCGTTTTTGCTGGTGTATATTAATGAAACTTGGTGTCATGTGATCTATTGGAGAAGTACAGATTATACCTCCCTGGTCTTGCACTCTCAGGGCCTGACCAGTCCTGAACCAGGGAATTTGCTGGATCAGGAGAGGTCAGTGCTGGCCCCTCTACCTCCAACAGCTGTGGGGTTCCGCTGTGGCAGCAACAAAGGTACTGTTGGAAGTGGGACAGAGGGGCGCTTGGAGAAAGAGGCAGGGTGGCTGTGAAGCCCAGTGGCCCAGGCCAAGAGCAAGGCCCTGCAGCTAGCAAGCAGAGCCCCGGAGCTGCCAGGCTGCACTCTCAGCCATCGGCTGTGGGGCACCACTCCTAGCCACCAGCTGTGGGCTATCGGTCCCAGAGCTGTGCTCCCAGCTAAGGCCATAAGACTCTGCAGTTGCCTTGCATCTTCTCTCGAGCACCTCCCATCCCTGCTTCTTGCCCTCTCTGAACTTGAACAC
The DNA here is from genome assembly GCF_052426305.1 of Pelodiscus sinensis. Classification (NCBI taxonomy): domain Eukaryota; kingdom Metazoa; phylum Chordata; order Testudines; family Trionychidae; genus Pelodiscus; species Pelodiscus sinensis. The sequence continues at coordinate 17,789,930 of NC_143064.1, read as the reverse complement.
TGCAGATCAGCTATTTGAAGCACTCTGGAAGGTCTGGGAATATGCGGGAGGTGTTATTGAGCTTAGGGCCCTCTCATGTTTTCCCATGAGTGCTCCAGCCCCAGAGCACCTATGGATGTCAGATCTCAAATGTTGCCAGAAGGAAGAAGTTTGGATTATAAAGATTCACCCTGTAATGCATATTTATGTAATTTTAGGGACTGATCCTGTGAGATGCTTAAAATTCTCAATGCATACAAATGTCAACAAGAGTATTTTATACCTCATAGGAAGAGGCCAACACTTCATACTTCACAGGAACTTAATCCTGCTCCAAGTTCTTGGGTACAGAGGGCTCTCACAGAGAGAAAATGCTGAGGTTCCAATGAGAGGAAGGAGAGGAATCCACAAACTTATGCAGAGAGTCTGCATCTTCTGTGTTGCATAGTACAAAACTTCACAAAGCTCCTGATATATGTGATAAATAATTCACCACTACAAGGAGCCTCCAGTCCCCCCACTGTCTTTGGAGAGGAAGAACAAAGGGTTTGGAGATTGTTAGTATATAGGCTTGTTTGTCAGCCTGAGATAGAATTTTGGGTTTGACTTTTTGATACTTTTATATTTTATACTGGTGTGTGAACAAAGAACACACTCTCTGTGTTGCTTCTTTCTGTCCAGATGAGTTTGTTATAATGGGAAGAGATAAGAAATAGAACTAAACTGTTACAGGGTATGGTGGGAGTATAATATATGAGCATACACTGAAAGGCTGCCTGGCTCCTTTTTCAAGTCAAGGTAAAACAACTAGTTAGGAGGGGAGGAGGGATATAGGGGGTGGCATGAAAAACACTAAAACTCAAACAAAATCATGGCCTTGACCAGAGCACAGCTTTACTCCTTACCCTTGCCATGGGATACAAAAGTGACTGGACTCACAAAATGGAATATGACCATAAGTGTAAGGGGTAGAACTAGGGGTATCCACTGCAGGTGTGTTTGGGCCTGCTAAGAAGAAGAGGGAATGGGGAATGGAAACACAGGCAAGGCTCTGCAGCAGCAGAGCTGGGAAAGGGGACACAGGTTAAAAGCTTTGCAGTGTAAGAGCTGAGAAGCATAAGTTCTGTGGCATCAGAGCTGAGAATAGAACACTGGGACACGCACTCTGCCTGCCTGTAGAGCTTTGGATATGTTTGCTTGGAACCAGATTCAATAAACATCACATTGCCTGCATTTCAGACTTCTGGTCTTTTGTGTTCTGTCTGCATGACAAGAACTGGGGAGGAGGTAAAATAAAAGCCCTTTAACAGAGATTACAAAATAACTGCCTTGAAATTGTTTGGACCCTACTCCATAACCTGGGCTGTTCCTCAGGACTGCTGTTTCCCACGTCCCTGCAGAGATTCTCATCAGCCAGATGGGTTACTCATGCTGGGGTCTAGGTGAAGGTCAGACTACATGGCCTTCTCAAAAGCTTCCATGATGAAGAAGTGCTGGGTTTGTACAAAAGTCTGTAACACATAAATTTAAATTATTCACTAGAGTTTGCTCAGTGCTTAAGAAACAATTTAATCCAAATTTAGAACAAATTTAGATCTTTTGTCTGATTGCAAATTGTTCATCAGTGATTATGAAGTGTATAAATCTGGTCATTATCAGAAATTACCCAGTGTATATGTTTTGTGAACATGTGAGCTCATCATAGTGAGTATTCAGTTGTGGATTAATTATTTAAGATTGGTAGATGGCCAGGTGATATTGCTTCAGGTACAGATACTTGGCTGCTGTTGTATACTGGGTTGTAGATATAGATCTTGTTGTTATGGTAATTGAGTAGGTCACGGGGGTCAGCCCAGCTAGTCTGGGCTTGTTCTGGTGAGTTCTGTACTATGCAATAAAATGGACATTTGCACCTACTCCAGCTCTCTGCCTTTCCACTGATTTCTTCCTATACTCTGAAACTCCCCACGACATAACAAGTGGCGACGAGGATGGGATACCTGTGCTGCCTCCAGCAACAAAAGAAGTAGAAGTCAATTTAAGAAAACAAACTCTTTCTGGCTGTTCTGGAAGGTGGGGGTAAGAACTGACTGCTACCCTGTGCAAACTGAAACTAAGATCAAGGAGCCCAGAGACTGGAAAAGAAAAAAAAAGGGGGGGAGTGCAGCAGCCATGGCTACGCTTACAGGGCCACTGGGACCTTTTGAGGAGACTGTAGAGCAATGGCACGTATATACTGAGCGTTTTGAACTTTTTGTTATTGCAAATGACATTAAAGAAGAGAAGAAGGTGCCAATATTTTTAAGTGTTGTAGAGTCAGTTTGCTGTTCCCTGTTAAGCCAGAGACCAAATCTTACAGTGACATTGTGGAAATCCAGGGGTCACATTATGCTCCAAAACCACTGGTAATTGCAGAAAGGTACAGGTTCCATAGCAGAGACCAAAAAGAAAGTGAAACCATTGTACAATTTGTAGCCAATTTGAAAAAGCTTGCTGAACACTGTGAATTTAAGGAGATGTTAAATGATGCCATACGTGACAGGTTAGTGTGTGGCCTGCACAGTGAAGCTATACGGAGGCGTCTGTTAACAGAAGCTCAGCTCACCTTACAGAAGGCCATTGATATTGCGGTCTCCCTGGAACTGGCCACACAGAGGCACAATACCTTAGTGCACCCCCTGGGGTGCATAAAATGTCCCAAGAACCTACTCACAAAACAGTGGGGAGCCAGGAATGTTACCGTTGTGGTAAGACAGGTCACCATGACGCAGAATGCTGGTGTAAGAACCTAGTGTGTCGACAGTGTGGAAAAAAAGGACACATTGAGCGTGCCTGTAAACAAAAGAAAAAGAGGCCTGTGGCCTGGCGGAACAAAAACGAAAATCTGCATACCATCGAGCAGATGCCTGATGATCAAAGCGACACCTTGTCTGAAGAAGAAGTGCCCTGCTATATTTTGTCTTTGAAAGGGGGCTCCCATGAATACTGGGTAATCCCACTGTTGGATGGCAAACCGGTACGCATGGAAGTGGACACTGGTGCAGCAGTTTCATTGGTCTCAGACTCGGTGTATAAGGAAAAGTTGAAGCATCTTCCACTTAAGGCAACAAAGATCATTCTGAAGACATATACAGGAGAAGCAGTACCCCTATTGGGCACTACTGATGTTAAGGTGGAACTAAATGGACGGACTGCAGAATTACCACTGTTTGTGGTGAAAGGCCATTACCCAGCCTTAATGGGGAGATCATGGCTTAGGAAGATCCCACTGGACTGGGCAGAAGTGCACCGGATGGCTAAAGAAGAAACAGGTCTGACTGATATATTAAAGAGACATGCTGCTGTTTTTGGAGAGGATCTGGGAAGTATGAGGGGAATCACCGTGAAACTGAACATTAAACCTGGTAGCCAACCAAAATATCTGAAGGCCAGAACTGTGCCATATGCTATCAGACCAAAAGTTGAAGCAGACCTGGAGCGCCTAGTCAAAAATGGAGTCCTAATACCAGTTACCCATAGTCCATGGGCAACTCCAATAGTTCCAATATTGAAGAAAGATGGTTCTATTCGGATTTGTGGGGATTTTAAGGTCACTGTTAACCCTGTTTTACGTGCAGAGCAATACCCCTTTCCTCGCATCGATGACATCTTTGCGGGCCTGGCTGGGGGACAAAGGTTCAGCAAGATTGATCTGAGTCAAGCATATTTACAGATGCAAGTTGAGGAGGAATCCCAAGAGCTGTTGACTATTGTGACTCATAAAGGGCTTTATCGTTACTGCCGCTTACCCTTTGGAATAACTTCTGCTCCAGCCTTGTTCCAGAGAGCTATGGACCAGATCTTGTGTGGCTTGCCAGGAGTTCAGTGCTATCTTGACGACATCCTGGTCACGGGTGGGAATGAGGAGGATCACCTTAAGAACTTAGAGGCTACCCTACAAAGACTGGAAGAGTATGGCCTTCGAGTCCGTAAAGATAAGTGTGCATTCTTTCAGCCCTCTGTTGAATATTTGGGACACATCATTGATGCTACTGGTCTTCATAAGTCCCCTTCAAAAGCTAAGGCTATTGTGGAAGCTCCACCCCCTCAAAATGTTAGTCAACTTCACTCATTTCTAGGATTATTGAACTATTATGGAAGGTTTATTTCACAGCTAGCCACACTATTAAAACCACTTTGCGAGCTCCTTGGCCAGAACAAGGTCTGGATGACTGTGATGTTGCATTTAACAAGGCTAAATGTGCATTGCTAAATGCAGAGGTCCTGACGCATTTTGATCCATCCTTACCTTTACAGTTGGCTTGTGATGCCTCCCCATATGGAGTGGGAGCGGTCTTGTCACATGTTATGCCCTCAGGAGAGGAGAAACCAATTGCTTTTGCTTCACGCACCTTAAGCACAGCTGAAACTAACTATGCACAAATTGAACGTGAAGCATTGGGAATCGTTTTTGGAATTCGGAAATTTCACCAGTACCTGTTTGGACGGAAGTTTACACTTCTCACTGACCATCGACCTCTGACGGCAATTTTTGGTCCACACTCAGGTATTCCGCCAATGGCTGCTAGTCGTATGCAACGATGGGCATTGTGGCTTTCAGGACACACATATGAGATCAGATATCGGAAAGCCACTCTATATGGCAATGCAGATGGTCTCTCTAGGCTGCCTTTGCCAGTCAAACATCAAGATAGTGGCCAGAAGGAAATCTTTTACTTTGAGCAGGTAGAGAACAGGCCCATCACTGCTGCACAAGTTAAGAGAGCAACTCGTGTTGACCCAGTACTCTCCCAAGTAATAGAACTAGTGATGTGTGGAACATCTCTATGGAACTCTCAGGTCTCATCTGACCTTGTACCTTACATGTCCAGGAGAACGGAGTTATCAACCCATTCGGGGTGCTTGTTGTGGGGAATGTGTGTCATTATTCCAAAAATACTGAGACAACAGATGTTAGAGCAACTGCATTCAGGTCACTGTGGAATGGTGCGCATGAAAGAAATTGCACGAAGCTATTTTTGGTGGCCTGGTTTGGACAGTGACATTGAAAAGAAGGCAAGAGCTTGTATTTCTTGCCAGGGTGTGAGGAATGCACCTCAATTGGCACCTCTGCACCCATGGGACTGGCCTGAAAAACCATGGCAACGTATTCATGTTGATTTTGCTGGCCCATTTGAAGGTAACATGTTTTTGGTGGTGGTAGATGCTCATTCCAAATGGCCAGAAGTCTGTATAATGCCTTCCACTACTGCTGAGAGTACTATCCAAAAATTACAGGAAATCTTCTGTCATTTGGGTATGCCTGAACAACTTGTGAGTGACAACGGTCCACAGTTTGTGTCTCAGGAGTTTGGAAATTTTATGAAAGCAAACGGGATCCATCACATCACTTCAGCACCGTATCACCCGGCCACAAATGGATTGGCTGAAAGGTTTGTCCAGACAATGAAACAAGCTTTGAAATCGGTTAGAGGACATTCACTCATACAAAAGAGTCTGGACACCTTCTTACTATCCTACAGAAACACTCCTCACGCTACAACCAAAGTGTCCCTGGCTTTTCTAATGATGGGACGTCAGCTACGCACGTGCTTTGATTTGCTGAAACCTTCAGAACCACGACAAATTGTGCAACGTCAGCAGGAAGGTCAAGTCATCAGGCATGCATCCAGAGCAAAAGACCGAACCTTTAGTCCTGGACAGACAGTTTTGGCTCAGAACTATGCTCCTGGAGCTAAATGGGTCCCTGCCACTATTATTGCTCAAACAGGACCTGTTTCCTATACTGTCCGGACTGCGAAAGATCTCATCTGGCAGCGGCATGTAGATCAGTTATTGACAGGTTATTCCTGCCCCCGAGGCACATCTCCAGTTGAGTTGCCTGTCCTTCCCACTGCTGGTGAGCTACCGTGTCAAGAATTACCTGCTCCTGACTCTCCTCCTCCATCACCACCAGCGGCGAACAATAACCTCCTCCCTGAGCAGGCTGATCCAACAGCCTCACCTGTTCACACTTCAAGTTCCCAGCCCAGTGTCAGGCCTGCACCCATAACATCTTCGGGTGCGAGAACGCCGGATGCCCGCCGTAATCCACCTAGAGAAAGGAGGCCTCCTCAACGGCTGGACCTTTAGTTGAGATTAACTCACAGATGGGGCAAAATAATCCCCAGGGTTAGCTGGGAACTTGAGGCGTTCTACCCTCATTTCATAGTTAGTTTTTGTTTTCTTAAAGGGACGTTTTTATTAAGGGGGGAGGAATATGTTGTATATTGGGTTGTAGATATAGATCTTGTTGTTATGGTAACTGAGTAGGTCACTGGGGTCAGCCCAGCTAGTCTGGGCTTGTTCTGGTGAGTTCTGTGCTATGCAATAAAATGGACACTTGCACCTACTCCAGCTCTCTGCCTTTCCACTGATTTCTTCCTATACTCTGAAACTCCCCACGACATAACAGCTGCAAAGACAAAATTCACTTTCCACAGCTATATGTAAAATAAAAGAAACAAAATATGGTGCAAACATACCTAACGAGAAACACTAAACAGTATTCTAGATCGCTAGATTATGTCTCTCCTCACTCTGTGGTCACATCTGTTACTGAAATACTAACATGGCTGGGCTAGCGCATCACGTCTATAAGGCAAACAATCTGCATTCTAACAAATTGTCCATATAAAAATGACCATGACAGGTGGAGCCATAATGATCCTAGAGTTCTCTATGGCTGCATGAAGGTTACATTGGCTTCTAAGTTTTATTTTAAAGAGAGAAAAAAAATGCCTATGCATAATTCTGGCTGTGACAAAAGTGTGTTCAAAGGCTGTCACCTGATTATATGTGCAGAGTGTTGTACTTGATTATCATAGAATACTCATTGTTGTTCACCATGTTCTGTAACATTCACAGAGTAGTTTAAATGATAAATGTGGTTAATTGAGTTAAATAAAGGTGAAGTGAAAACCTAAATTTCTTAATTTCCTACATATTCAAATCTAATGAGTGTGAGTAAAGACAACTAAAGTGAATAGTTTCAAATGCTAATGTGAGTTAGGGTTCCAAGATTTGGCCCTTTATAGCACGGTAGAATAATGTTGTTTCCTCTGCATCTGTTAATAGTCCTCCGCTTGAACAAAATGTTTGTGCAAGAGCTATTTCATTGCATATTTAAAACAACCATATAAGTTGCTTAACATTGGAAAATTAATGTTAAAATGTCAAAGTTGTTCACAAACTATTTTATTTCTTTCTTTCCAGAGGACTGTTTAGATCCCACATGCTCTGGCCATGGCGTCTGTGTTCAAGGGGAATGTCACTGCTCCACAGGATGGGGAGGCATAAACTGTGAGACATCTCTTCCTATATGTCAAGAGCAGTGCTCAGGCCATGGGACTTTCCTTGTGGATACCGGCATCTGTAGCTGTGAGCCTAAGTGGACAGGGTCAGACTGTTCAACAGGTATAGTTAAGGCTATGAAATTCTTGTGTTTTCTATTCAGTTTCTATTAGAAATATAACTACACCATGTTAAAAAAACAATTTAAACAATCCATAATGACACTTTGTGAAGTGTGACAATGGTCAGAAGGAGTCCTGACCAGTACGTGGTGATGAAGGGCTTAAAATCAGGTAGCTAGAAAAGGTCTTGGCTAGGTGGCCAGGAGAACCATTAGAGAAAGAGTGTTGAAATTTGAATTGGATATAGATTCCTTGCCTGCTTTCTTTGTGTGGGAAAGATAATTCAGGAGTTGAGACGCACCGAATGATTTAAACCCAGGCAGGACTACTTTGTCTCCACGGAATTTGGGTCATGGGAGTGGACTAAACAAAGAGAAAATTGGAAGTATGTAAAGGGAAAAATTAATCCAGTCACATTCAGGGTAATTTTTCTTTATTTTGTGGTTTGGTTTTGAAGGCTCTATGTGAATCTATGCCTCCCCTCCCCATTTACTACCTTACATAGTGCCCAGAGACTTTCTCTGTGTTTTAATTTGTTTTCCTTAGATGCTCTGTAGCATTTAGCAACCAAGTATGCTTTATCAAGTTTATCTTTTGTTTTGTAATAAAAATCACTTTTCTTAAGGTGATGATTTGATTATTGTGTCCTGGAAGGTCTGTCTGTCTATGTATAGCTGCAAGTTTCAGACTGAGGGGTCAGCTACCAGAGACCGCAGCTTGTTTTTCTCTTTTCTTTTTTCAAGCTCTTTGAGGCAAACGAGCTTGGGGTACCCCTGCGGGTGGTTTCAAGTGTTCACCCCTGGTTTTTAGAGATAAAGTAGCACTTGATGGTGGCAGCGATTCCCCAAAATCTGTGTGTTATGATTCTGGGAGGAAGTTTTTTGTAACCAGAGCCTGTAGAGGCAAGGTTTTGAAGTTCTCTTGTGGGCCCCCACCTTCTGCCATCAGAGTGCTGGAGTGGGGAACTGCCCTTACAGATGTGAATATGAAAATTATTTTGGCAGCTCCTGGTTTTCATGTTTGCATGTTGAAAGGATAAAGTAGGTTGTTTTCCTGTGACAACTATTGTGATTACATGATGGTACAATGACTAGAGAGCACTAGTCCTGTAAGGATGTGCTTAGATTTTCAGAAAGCCTTTGACAAGGTCCCTCACCAAAGGCTCTTGTGTAAATTACATGGCCATGGGATAAGAGGGAAGGTCCTTTCTTGGATTGAGAACTGGTTAAAAGACAGGAAACAAAGGTTAGGAATAAATGGTAAATTTTCAGAATGGAAAGGGGTAACTAGTGGTGTCTCCCAAGGGTCAGTCCTGGGACCAATCCTTTTCAATTTATTCATAAATGATCTGGAGAAAAGAGTAGTGAGGTGGTAAAGTTTGCAGATGATACCAAACTGTTTAGGATAGTCAAGACAGAAGCAGACTGTGAGGGACTCCAAAAAGATCTCACCAAACTCAGTGACTGGGCAACAAAATGGCAAATGAAATTTAATGTGGATAACTGTAAAGTAATGCACATCGGGAAAAATAACCCCAACTATACGTACAGTATGATGGGGGCTAATTTGTACAAAAGAATTCTGGTTCAGTATGTGGGCACTTTTGCACAGAATCTCCAAAAAATTAATGTCTGTGATGTCAGTGGGTCTCATTGCATGGACAATTGGACATTAAGCAGGGAAATATGATAAACACTATTGAATAGTTCTAAGAAAGATACTGCAGTTGTGTTTGTTGGAGAACTTGATTTTTCTTGTTTGTTGCTTCCAAATTTATTTCAATGCATTTCATAGAATCATAGGGTTGGAAGAGACCTCAGGAGGTCATCAAGTCCAACCGCCTGCTAAAAACAGGACCAACCCCAACTAAATCATTCCAGCCAGGGCTTTGTCAAGCTTGGACTTAAAAATGTCTTGGGATGGAGATTCTACCACCTCCCTAGGTAACCCATTTGTGCGAGCTAATGTTTTTCTTTCTTGCTTGCTTCTACTAAGAATAGGGAAACACCTCCTTCCCTCTTCACCTTCTTATTACTTGCCAAGGTGTGATGGTACAGGGAACATTATATTAAAGGTAGATATTGGCTCACTGTTTCTTCCCAGGCTCAATGCTTATTAGTGCATACTGGGATCAACACTTGATTTTAGTGAGAAAGGAAAGTATCAGAAGAGGACGTTATAAATCCTGTACTATCAGTGGATCAGGCAGCTTAGGACACTTTAATTTTTCCTAGTATCTTGTATTTCAGGTGAGAGATGCAAGATAATCTCTATCAGTAGATGGAAACTATTTGTAATTAGACTACAAGTATATAGGACCTCCAGTGAGCTGTTTTAGCAATTACTATGTTTCATAGCAAATATGAAAACATTTTCAAAACACTGTAGGTGAGGGCTACTCAACACACGGTCCATGGGCTGCATGCAGCCCACAGCCTGTTTGACTGTGGTTCGTGGTGCAGTTTGGGTTTATGAGGGACTCAACATGCGTCCTGCAAGTGGGATCCTTTGAACATGGCCTCCACTGGGAACATGCTCCACAATGGCGAGTCAATAGAATGGCCTTCTGTTGATATGTGTTTTAGTAGTTAAATTCTTGGACTGTCATTGCTCATTAAAAGTGCCGTCATATGGATAGAAATCTAGTAAATATTGAATTTTATTAATATCAGCAGAATGGGGCCTGTGTGTTGTGTAGTCTTGCCTTAAACTTTGCCTTCATGCCTGTCAGTGTAAAAGAAGCTATTTGCATATAGTTGAATATATATTTGCATGTATATACAACCACACTTAAGTTGTGGTCCTCAGCATGTGCTGTGAGAATCATTGTGTCCCCCGAGGCTTCCAAACTTGAGTAGCCCTGCTGTAGGTAGTTATTTTTCAATTGTCATACTTCTAAATAGAAAATTAAAACTTCTTGTTAAACCATAATTGATAGCAGTAGCAAAGGTGCATTATTTTGGATTAAATTGCTTCCCTGAGATCAGGGCAGGCCCGACCCATTCGTGTGCCCCGGGAGCGCGGCACCGCCCCTGGGAGTGCGATGCATGCGCAGCTCCACCCCTGGGTGCCCAGCGCATGTGTGGCCCCGCCCCCGGGTGCACGGCGCATGCGTGGCCCTGTGCCCGGCGCATGCATGGCGCCACCAAGGAGCATGCACGGTGCCGCCCCCTTCCGGCCTGGCAGCCCCACATGGCGCTCCCTACAATGGGGCGCCCCGGCAGTAGCCCGGTTGGCCCGTACCTTGGGCCGGCTCTGCCTGAGATTGGATCTTCTTGTCCATGAGAAGTGGGGCTCAGTCATCTCTGCAGTATCCCACACCAATCTTGTCTGAATCTTGCAGAGGGCTGTGGGTTTGAGGTCTACACCAAGGGAGATGCAGCTTGCTGGTCAAGCTCTAAAGAGCTTCTTCAGAAGAGATGATACAAAACCATCCCTCTGTGGGCCATGGAGGCAGCCATCAGCAAGAATGAAGGAGATTGGGGGGGTTAATCCCCTGAGACCTGTGCATATCCCTTAGGATCTGCCTAATTTGGAGGCAAAATCTGACATCTAATGGAATTATTCATACAGTAACAGATTTTAAAGCTAGGAGGAACTGTAGTGATCATGTAGTCTGAATTCCTGTATAACACCGGCCAAAGAATTTAACTTAGGCTAGGTACCTATTACCACTTACTATGATGTAAATTACACCAACCTCAGCATTGAAGTGAACAGTGCTATGCCAGCAGGAGAATATCTCCCTCCAGCATAGTTACTGCTACTTGCAGGGGCTGGAGTAAGTTAGTTGATGGGAGAATTCTTGCCCATCTGTTTAGACTGTCTGCATTTGTAGCGCTACAGCTGTGCTACTGTGAAACTCTGTGGTGCAGCCATAGCCTCAGTAATTTGTGCATCAGGCCTATGATTTCTGCCTGAGCTGGTAGAAAGTTATCTAGTCTTAACTTACACTACAAATGATGGATAACATCCATTGTTACACAAAGCCAAACGTTAATGATCATCCCTGTTATTTTTGTTATGAATTTGGACTTCATTATATATGAAAGATTTCCTTTCCCCGAATCCTCCTCCATAGGTTTAGGTGGGATATAATCTGGGTATGCTAGCATTTGAAAACTCGTCACATTATTTTCCAAATCAGAAATATATATTTATATAGAAACAGTGACAAGCGTTAGGATGAAACTTTAAGCATACTTTAGCTGGGAAGGTGTAAAGGCAATATCTGTCTTTACAAAAAACTTGAATGGATCATACTTAAAAAGTTTCTACTGGCTTGCGAGAGAGTCTCTATAGTTACAGTGGAGAGTACCACTAGAGCCAGTAGTCCCTTATTAAGAGTTGACAATTAAATTTTATAAAAATGAGATAGTCAAACCAATATACTCCCACACTTAAGCAAACCCCAGAGAACTGGGATATATTTTTGGTATTCATTTCCCTCTCATTGCTGATTATGAAAATAACTTCAAAAGTTGTTTCACTAATCAATCCGATTCTCCTGATTGCTATATAAATCAATGTCACAAACCAGTGTTTACAGGAACAGAATCCTTTCTATTTGTTTTTGTTCAGCTAGACCTTTTGAAAATATAATTATTATACAAGTGCTATGCTTACATTCTGTTTTTTCTTCATCCAAAACACTAGCCTGTAAGAACACTCTAATTGTAAAATAAGCATTAAAAAGTCAAGAAAAGACAAAATTAAAACTGCACGTATAACTTTTACTTCTGTCACGTTAGGGGTATGCTTTACAATATAGTTTTTGTTCTTTGTCACTGTTAGTGCATCTAGACTACATTCTCTGTCAAAAGAGGAATGTAAATGAAGGAAATCGAAAATGCAAATGAAGTGCAGATTTACAAATCTCGTGCTTCATTTGCATAATCACGTTTGATAATTTTTTCGAAAAAGGTTTTTTCAGAAAAAAAGCAGTCTAGACGTGGTTCTTTCAAAAAAACTCCCATTTTCGAAAGAACCCTGTAAAACTCATTTTTTCAGGACTAAGGCTTCATTCAGAAAAGTTTTTTTTTCAAAAAGAACCACGTCTAGACTGCTTTTAAAAAAAAAAAACTTTCAAAAAAGCGATTGGATGTGATTATGCAAATGAAGTGTGAGATTTGTAAATCTGCACTTCACCTGCATTTTCGATTTCCTTCATTTACATTCCTCTTTCGAAAGAGGAATGTAGTCTAGACGCACCCTGAATATTTTTCTACATTCATTAGGCCTAGTCATGTAAACAGTTAATCTGAGATGTATGGCTGCTCCTTGGTGGACCAAGAATCCTTGTGTCTTCAGTAGGACTATGTTCAAGAGTAAATGTTAGTGAAATGAGCCCATGGATATAGCCAACACTGAACTCTGGCAGAACTGACTGAAATGAGAAGAGGAGGCTAGTAATAAAGAAGGAAATGTATATTTATACAGTAATTGATGAAGTATATAAGAGTTGAATCTTAGAATCTTAGAGTCATAGAACTGGAAGAACCCTCAAGAGGTCATCAATTCCAGTCTCCTGCATTCACGGCTTGACCAGACACCATCTAGACCATCCTTGAAAAATGTTTGTCTATTCTGCTCTAAAAAATCTCCTGTGCTGGAGATTCCACAACTTCCCTAGTCAGTTTATTCCAGTGCTTAACCGCCCTGAAAGTTAGGACATGTTTCCTAATGTCCAACCTAAATATCCATTGCTGCAATTTAAGCCCATTGCGACTTGTCCTATCATCCTAGGTTAAGGGGAATAATTTTTCTCCCTCTTCCTTGTAACAACCTTTTTAGATTTGAATGCCACCAAGAAAATGCTAAGAGTGTCAGAACTGTTGCTCCTGAGCAGGCCTGCATCCTTTAATGGAGCCAAATCTTGCTTCACCATTTTCCTCTGATTCACGAGAAATGTTCCCCATCAAAAGAGACAAAGCCATGATCATTATTATAGTATGCAACTGGCCATGACCCTTTTGGTTGACAGGTCTCTTACAGATGTCCATTCAGATTCTGATCCAGCTACAAGACTGACCAGGCATAATCATACAGCACCACATCCAAGTACTTCATCCAGGCCCAGAGCCATTGCATCTGACAGTGTGACTCTTGTCTCTGTAAGTACCACAGACAGATGCTGCTCACTGTGGATCCAGGAATTCCTGATATATACCAGGGAAATATCTACCAGAAGGATGTATTCATCTAGGTGGAGTAGGATCTTGACATGGCAGCCCAACATTGTCTGCTCCCAACCCAGGTCTCAGTACTGAAGATACTTAACTATTTCATTGCATTTATTACAGGCCAGTCTGACATTCAGCTCTGTTAAAGTCCAGCTTATGGAGCTCTCAGTTTGTCATCTGCCTTTACAGTCATGTTTGGTCTTTTCTCAGATCACAGTATCAAATTTCTCAAAAGATTATTTACCCTACTTACACACAAAAATTAATGAAGTGGCCCCCCTGTGAAAATTATTGCCCACCCCTGCTATAGGGTAAGCAACTATTCTTCTTTGAGGAGTGTCCCTGTGAGTGTTCTACCTTAGGTGTCTGGGGCACCACTGCACCTCTAGTTGGAGATTTTAGGTAGCAGTACCCTTCAGTAGGCTGTGCACATGAAGCATACACAGCCAGTCATCCCTTTAGTTCTTTGTCTGACACCTCTGGCATCAGCCAGAACCGCAGTTGTTCTCTAATCATTTTCAAATTTTTTCAATTTTTTTTCACAGATTCTCATTATAGTTAGCATAATGTAGTATAGTTTAATAGTTACTATGGTGCTGTGCATCCTGCTCACTGTACTAGCCAACCCCCTCTCATGGGGGGTAGGAAACCCCAGCTTTCCCCCCAGCCACTGGGGAGTGCCTGGCTGCAGCTGTGCCACCCTGAGTCCCTTCTCCCTCCCCCGCACCAACCCAGGTCCTTTCTCCTTCTCTCTCATCCTCCTCCCCTCCGCCAGCCCAGGTCCTTTCTCCCTCCTTCTTCCTCTGCCCCCTCCCCCCCACCGGCCAAAACCCCTTCACCCTCCTCTCCCCCCACCCCGCCAGCCTGGGCCCTTTCCCCCTACCTTAGCCAGCCCCCGTTCCCCCCGCCCCCTCGGCTGTGGCATACACCAGGCCTGGCTCTAACCTCGGTGCTCCATGGCACTGCAGCCTGCTGATGTGAGGAAAGCAGCAGCATGGAAGGAGCTGTTCTGACCTTTTCCCATGCAGTCCTGCCTGCACTGCTCTCTGCCCCAGCCCTGCCCGCAGAGGCCAGGGCTGCCCATCTGCCCACTGGGACCAGAAGAGAAGGAGCAGATAGGCAAGTGTGGTGGCTCCCCTGGGTGGCTCGGGGGTGCTCTGGCAGCCGCTGGGGAGCGGGTGAGTCTCCACAAGGGCAGCTGGACTCCGGGCGGTCAGGCCCTGTGCTCCGGTTTCCCAAGAGCCTGGCAGCAGGGAAGCCCCCAGTACATGGTGCACGATACTGACTAGCCAAAGCACCCACCTCCGATCATGGGTACTGCTCCATAGTCATCTAAGGTGGATCACCCTGGGGACACTCCTCAAAGAAGGAGATTGTTATTCGCTTTATACAGTAACCAGGGCTGGCTCTAGGCACCAGCAAATCAAGCACTTGGCAATCCAGGGGCGGCATTTCCAGGTAAGCAGCTATCCCCGGCAATGCCCAGCCCTGCCCCGCTGATTTTAAATTAATACTCAGGAAGCCGGCGTGGAATCATTTAATCAGCATGCAGGGGCAGGGGAGCCAGTCAGGAAATGGCTTAACTGCGCCCTCATGAAAGGCACCAAAGGTGACCAGGAAAGCCACTGGCCCTGGCCACTGGCAGCCCCCTTCCCCTAGTCGCAGCAATCCTGGGCTTTTCCAGCGAGGGACTGAGCAACACAGCAGGGGTGGGGCAGGCGAGGGGCTGGCCGAGACAGAAAGCAGCCCCTTGGGCAGAGGAATTCACTCCCACCCATGTGTCCTCGGTGGATTTTCTTGCGCCCCTTCTCCTCCCCTGGCTTTTAACGTTCTCCCACGGCACAGCCGCCGAAAGCTTGAACCAAAGCCGCGCTGCCACCAGCGGGAAGGTGCAGGAAAAAGCAGGGTTCCCCCGCTCTGTAGCGCGATTAGACAAATGCGCAAGAGCGGGTGGGAAAGAGTAACCTTCTCCAGCCACGTTCCTAGGAGCGGCCCGAGGTGCTGGGTCAGTCCCTGGTTCAGGGGGTCTTTGGAGAGGGCGAGCGGAGACCAGCTCAGGAACGAAGCAGTGAAGCAAACAGATGATTCCCTCCACCCCCAACTAGACACACTGAGTTCAGGCTTGGGCCCTTTCCCAGGCCGTTTGTTTTGGGGGGTTTTCTTTGCCGAATCTCAAAAGGCTCCTTTGCATTTCCAGTTTTATTTCTCACACCTGCTTCTGCGGCTAGAAAACTGGGCCAGCCTGCAAGTGCCAGCCTTGAAAACATCACCATGCAGCCATTTCCCTGGCAGAACGGAAATCCGAGTTTACACGGAATCGGTTCCCTGCCATCATGCTTTGGTACCTTGACCGAATAAGATTTTTTTAACCTCTGCCAGTGGTTGTAGAAAGTCGAAAAAAGCCCCCCTTCTAATTGACTTTTTATTATCCCATATATATATATTCCTTATTTGATTGTACATTCAAATTTTTATTGTGCAAATGTATATAAAGACGGCTCTGCTGGCACATATTTTACAGAGAGGCCCTTGTGAGGAAGTTAAAACAAAACCGCTATTCCCTGTTCTTACCAACACAACCAAATTCCCTGGTGCATAGTCAAAAAAACAGTCCAAAAAAAAAAAAAAAACCCATTGCAAAGTGGGGAGGATGGCCAAAAAATTTTTTGGCTTAGGGTGGCAAAAAACCTAGAGCGGGCCCTGGCAGTAACGGTGGTTGTTCAAGATGGTAGTCCCTGTGAATGCTCCACCATCTGCCCTTCCTCTCCTCTGCTTTGGACATAATTGGTTTTTTTTCTGGGACAAAGAAGAAACTGAATGAATGGTTGGCTGTGTATGCATAGTAGTGGCACCATGCGTCTCGTCTGCATTGCGTGCCCAGCCTGCCAGAAGGCACTGCTATCTAAAATCTCTGATGAGAGGTGCAGCGGCATCCCAGATACCTAAGGTGGAGCACCTATAAGGACAATCATCTTGAAGAACCTCCATTGCTGCACAAGATGAGTAACATCCTTATACATCCTAATGACCTTAACCAGTGGTCATAGACAAGCTAGGAATTTTTTCTCATCTGTCTTGTAAGCTAATTTTTTGAAAAACAAATAATTCCTAAAACAATGAGAATTAAAGTCCTGTACCATTAGTCAGAATGTAAATGTGAGTGTTTTAGGTTCATAATTCTTTCCACATTATGAATTTCAATTCCTTTGTTCCTTCATTTTTGTCCCTGGGTTTTCTCTTTGTTCATCAGTCCTTTGGCAACCTCAATTGGGTGAAGACATAAAAGCTACAGGTTTTACCTTTCTTATAGTCATAATTTACTTATCCATTTGACTAGTGACATATACAGAGAGAAACATGGGGCTCAGATATCCATTTCCCATTTAATCTTTTCCAGATGTGCACGTAAAGCAGAAAAGTGCTAGTCTCTTTATGGTCAAAATCATTATAAACTTTTTTTGTGAAAAACTCCTTTCCTGAAAAGAGCCATTCTTGGGCTTTTCAAAGGCTCGAATGTTGTTCACCATATTGAATTATTATCGAGTTGTGGATATGTGTTAAAATCCATTGTGTTCAGCTCCCCACCATATGGCTCATCTGACCTGTGTGGTTTAGAGGTGTTGAACTGCACACTTGGCAAAATAATAAGAATTATTATGATTACTACTAATACTACGTAGCTCTTAGAACACCAACCAGCATAGAGCACTGATTCTAGTCCTATTAATGGATTATTTTTAGTGCCACCAACAAATTCCAAAATAACTGATGATTTTCTCTTTAATTATTTTAACTACCGTATAGTTTTTGGTCTGCATCTGCAGAGTCTGATCCAAAATTCTTTTAATCTTTCTGCTGAATGTTCTGGGACCAGATGCTGATACCCAGATAGACAGAAGTTCTTCACATGACTCAGCAATGACCCTTTTGGGGTCACTCAATGAAGCAGCAGCATCAACAATCCATGAAGAGATTCTCATCTAGTTCTGTGTCTGAGGGAATTAAGATATAATATGGGACCTTGAGACTAAGAAGCGGAAAATGGGGCCATGTGAAGAAAAATGGAAGGAAAATGCCAATCTCTTATTTATTCCTCTACATCATATTCCTGAGTGAAAGCAGGCCCAAAACTCCAGTATACCTTGTGTAATTCCACTGACTCCATCAGAGTTATTCCAGTTTTATACTAAGGGATCTGGGCCAATATGATTGGTAAAACAATAACGACTGCTATTTTTCATGAGTGCATGTATCCCAATGACAAGTAGATGTTATATATTTAGCATATCAGCTCTCCACTGGCAAAATTAATGACAATTTCACAAAGGGTAAAAATGGATTGTTGCCTCTTCTTTTCTATCTTTTGAAACATAGAGGATCTTTAAAACTGAAGTGCTTTGAAAAAATGCAAAATGTAATCATTGTAAATGATAATGTGCAAAGTAGAGTAATTTAAAAATAATTAGAAATATGCATTTTTAAAAGAAGTGCTTCAAAAGAAAATGAGTGAAGGCATAGTACAGCATATTAATGTAACTCAAGACATCTCAAATTGATTTCAAAATTAAATAAAAAACCTGCAACTTGAAAAAAGTAGGCAAAACCATTACATAGCAATCAAAAAACTCTTCAAATTTAGGAAATTGCAAGTTGTGGATGTCAGTCATTCTGATTTACTAAGGATAAAGGTATTCACCCAAAACACTACTTTGTAGTGAAAATACCCTTGAAACATTTTCCAGTATCTGAGGTAAACTGTCTCATACTTTTATAGCCTCTTTTTGCTCTTTTTCACTCAGCATTTTTATAGTGTTTCTTCTTTTAGCATATCCAAGAATCTTTTTGTTATGATCATTGCCAATTGTATGTTCTGTAGGGAAGACTTACATTCTTAATTTTGTCTAACTGTTCTCTTTAATTTCTGGGGAGTTGACCTATTACCATACTGCAAATTTAAAAGATGATTGAAGATTCTCTTGTTGTATATTGTTTGATACTGTATAAATATTCTTCTTACCGCTATAAGAACTGCAAGGGACTTTGAGAAGTCATTGAGTCCAGTCCCCTACTCTTAGGCAGGACCAAGCACTGTCTAAATCATCCTCGATATTTGTCTATCTAACCTGCTCTTAAATATCTCCAGAGATGAAGATTCCTTAGGCAATTTATTCCAATGTTTAACCACCCTGACGATTAGGAAGTTTTTCCTAATGTCCAACCTGCACCTTGCTGCAGTTTAAGCCCATTGCTTTTTCTCCTTCCTCCTTCTGACACCCTTTTAGATACTTGAAAAACACTATCATGTCCCTTCTTAGTCTTGTCCTTTCCAAACTAAACAAGACCAGTTCTTTCAATCTTCCCTCATAGCTCATGTTCTCTACACCTTTAATCATTCTTGTTGCTCTTCTCTGGACCATCTCCAGTTTCTCCAGATCTTTCTTAAAATGTGGTGCCTAAAACTGGACACAATATACCAATTGAGGCCTAATCAGTGAAGAGTGGAGCAGAAGAATAATGACTTCTTGTGTTTTGTTCACAACACTCCTATTAATGCATCCCAAAATCATGTTTACTTTTTGTGCAACAGTGTCACACAGTTGACTTATATTTAGCTTGTGGTCCACTATGACCCCTAGATCCCTTTCTGAAGTACTCCTTTCTAGACAGTCACTTCCCATTCTGTATGTGTGAAACTGATAGTTCCTTTCTAAGGGGAGTGCTTTTCATTTCTCCTTATTAAACTTCATCCTGTTTATCTCAGACCATTTCTCCAATTTGTCCAGATCATTTTGAATTATGACCCTATCCTCCAAAGCAGTTGCAACCCCGCCCAGCTTGGTATCATCTGCAAAGATGATATTTATTCAATGAAAAGAGCAAGCTATGTGACTCGTGTGATCTATGTTTCCTGTTGAAGAGTTTGTAAAAAGCCATCTTGTGAGTGAGAGTCCTTTTAAAATAATTAATAGCAGTAAATGATTGGAAAGCTTAATTCAGTCCCTGGAGAAATTAAAATGTGAGAAATTTTGGCAACAAGAAACACAGAAATAAAATATAATAATAATTAATAATTAGCCCACTAGATGCAAAAACCAGCAAATGGAAGACCAGAATGAACCAAAACAACCTGATGGCATATATTGATTTATGTGGTAAGGAGAGGTTAGGGGTGTGAAAGAGACAATGAGACAACTGGAGAGTTAGTGTTGCATACCAACCCTTGTTTGATTCCTTGCTCCTTGGTAATACTTGAATGGGATGTGAAAAATATTGACTCTTCTCCTCCCTTTTCCCTTTGAATCTTAGATTTTCCCTCTGTTCCTACAGTCCTCTTTCAACCATAACTGAAAATTTCTTCCTTTCAAAAGCTAATAATTGTGATGTGCTTTGTGGTAGCACTATGTCTGCTTCTATAGCCCTTACCTCCAGATGGTGCTGGATCTAATATAAAAGAAATCAAAGACAATGTTGAAGCATCTGACAGGATTTTGTTTCGGGATGACAGGGCCTTTTCACTTTTTCTCACAGTAAGCAAACAAATTAAACAAATCAACAGAGGCCAAGCAATTAATATAAATAGAGTCTGAGCTCCGCAGTAGTATCTGGTAGAATTGATCTCTCTAGAGCAGCCAGTGAGGCACCTGACATGGAACTGTGGAGAAGCTTTCATTGCCACTACCCATGCCATAATATGTAAGTAAATGGAGAGAAGACTTGAGTCTCTCCAACTTAATGCTCTGCAACAACAGAGAGGTCAAGAGCATCGTCTTGAAAACTGCAACTGGGAGTTATGAGAACTTGCATCCTAATACCAGGAGTAGGACTTGTATCCTGAGTACTCAGGAAACATTCATGGAAGCAGTTGTGAATCGTGGTATGGCAGCACTACCAAGACAATAGTAGTTATAACCCTCATACTCAGTTATTAAAATGTCCTGACTTGCTTTTCATCATGACTTCATCAGAATGCAAAGTAACATCTCGGCATAAAAATGACTTAATGTAACTTACACGAGCCAGTTCCTCAAGCACACACTGTGCCTAAGCAAGTAAGCAAAAATCTGTGGCTGCCTCTAGACTGGCATGATTTTGCGGAAATACTTTTAATGGAAATGTGTTTCCGTTAAAAGTATTTCCGCAAAAGAGCGTCTAGATTTGTACAGATGCTTTTGCACAAAAGCATTTGTGTCCGGTATAGACGCGCTTTTGCGCAAAAAAGCTCAGATGGCCATTTTAGCAAAAAATTAAGGTGCCTGTCTACACTGGCCCTCTTGCGTAAGTATTCTTGGACAAGCGGAATTATCCCTGAGCAGGAGCGTCAAAGTATTTGCGCAAGAAGCACTGAATTCTTACATTAGAACATCACTGCTCTTGTGCAAATTCAAGCGACCAGTGTAGACAGCTGTCAAGTCTAGACGCACCCTGTGTGTTTAGAGGGGCTTGTTCACTTAGTTAGATCTCTGGCAGGAGCTTGCTGTTCCAGTAGTTTCCAGAGAATTGCAGCGTTCTTTTCAATCAGGCCTTCTTAGTCATTGTCATTTTAAGCCTCATCTGACCTCAACAATAGCCACACACTTTGATTATTTTTGTCCTGACTGAAAATGTCCTTCATAAAAGCTAGTGACACAAAATGACCTCTCTTGCATTCAAAGGGTTTTTTCTCCTAGTCAGAATCCAATAAAGGAAATTTTTGTTTTATGAACAAAAAGCATTAAAATTTGGCTCAGCTAAGGAATTACAAGCACATTTTACTGAAACTTTTACTATACAATTCAATATAAGTTGATTGAACTATAAACTTGCCTCCTATAAACAATCAGCATGCTTAAATTTTGTATTTCCTTTGAAAATTAGTTTCTATACCATGCTGTGCACATGAAAGCATAAAGTCCCTTTTATGCTATGTTTTAATTTTCCTTAAGACATTGTGGTTTCAAAGTTATAATGTTCTCCTTTAGGATCATCTGACTAAAATTGTGTTGCACAAATCTTTCTAGAATAGAATTTTTTAAATATTTTATTTTAGTGGCACAATAAAATATAGGCTACAATAGACTATACAGGGAAATATTCTACAAAAGGTTAATTTGCCTCTGAAAATAGAAAATTGCTGTCTATCAGAAGGTTAAATGATGCAAGCTTCATGCACTTTTCTCCTGCATATTACTTTCTCTGGCTTGTTGATTACTTAGATAATTTCAAAAGTGACAATGCAAACAGTAGAATTCCTAGTTCTAGTACACAATAAAGATTTTTGGTGAAAAATGTAGCCCTAGTAACTCTTTTAAAAATGCAAAACCATATAAGTCAGTTATTATAGTAATGGAAATACATTTTAGTGGAGATGGTTCAAGGTCCCAAATAACATTATCCCGTTGTGCAACATATATTCATGTAAGCCCTAGTTACATGGCTTTGAAAGTCTTGACTATTTAAAAAATAGATAAATAGATAGATAGATAGATGTGTTTGTCTGTGAGTCTGTTCAAGAATGCCTCCTAAACTGTAAGAGGTAAGGTCACCAAATTTGGTATGCAGCTTCCTCTTCTCTTAACTTAAAGCAAGGTCAGAGTTTGGCTGTACCAGGACAACCGGAAGCCCCAGGAAAAGGACAGTTTCCCTTCTACACCCTTAATATGCAAAGGTAGGGGCTGCTGTTTGGAGGAATGCAATATAAGAGTGGTCACTGGGGACAGCAAGCCTGAAGGGAGAGCTGTCCTGCAAAGTGTTCACGGGGGGTAGCTGTACCACCAAGAGAGTGGTCAGCAGAGCTGAGGCACCACCATCTTGCCTGCTAGTGTAACCCACACACCTAGTGTGGTTACCATGCAGTGGCACCTAGACCATAGCAACAGTTAAGACCAAGAGACCTCTACAGCATGGGCTGGGAGCCAGCTGGCTTTTAGCTCAGAGGGTAGAGACTCCTATACTCTGCTTCAGAGGTTCTAGGTTCAAATCTACCTGGTGGTGGTTACAACAGCACACTGGTAAGTATTCTGCCTACCCCAAATCCTTTACCTCCCCCTGGCTCTTGCCACAATGCCAGAGGGAGAAAAAAAGGCCCCTGGCAGCTGTTGGGGACTAATGGGGGAGAGAACAAGCCCCTGGGGGTGGAGTCTGGGGGGAGCGAACAGGCCCCTGGTAGACTGAGTGGGACCCAGAGCTGGGGAGACAACAAGCCCCTGGCAGGCTGGGATGGGTGCGGTAGGGCAGACAACAGCAAGAGAACACTGGTCTGCTGAGGGGTGAATGTGAGGGAAGAGGTGAGCTGAGGGATAAGTGGGCTAAGATCCTGTAGCTGGCTAATTTAAATTTAGGATTGTTAGAAACTAGATTTTTATGTGTTATAATTTTGATATAATCTTGATGTTTCCTTTTCAGCATTTTTTATTTGTATCAACAAATTTTCACGGTTATGGGAACTGTATAAGGGGCTGGGACAATGGGAGGCAGACAATGGGAGGCAGACAATGTCTATGGAATGACAGTAGACATTGAGATTCAAAAAGTTAAAACTTTATAACCATTAAATACAAAGTGAGTTACACTAGGTAGAAGGAGGTAATAAATCAGATACCATGAAAGATAGATGTCTTGAATCAATTTAATCTGCGTGATTGACTGAAAGAACCTGAGAAGTCCCCTACTGCAATAAACCTACAGAGCCATGACCAGCTGCAAAGGGATATACTGGATGGCAATGCCTTATGACAGATAAAAATGTAAGAAATCTAACTTGGAAGTCAAGAAATGATATGTAACAAGCATTTTTCTGCATAAAGCTTAAAAGCAAAAAGCGAGCAGTTACATTTAAAAGTCAAATTGATTGTTTGGGGAAGTGGTGGCACAACAATATGGTCAGGACTGGTGGTCACGTTGCACTGATGGACTATACATTACTGAATAAGAATCTGGATCATGGTTTTTAGTGTGTGTACACTGAACGCAGCATGCCGTGATGTTGAGAACTTGATACTTTGCCAACCTAACCTCACTGAGTATCCTGCTTCATGAGTAACCCTTTAGAAACTTTGCGACTGCTCATTGAGTATGATATTCTTTATTATAAGCAATGGCATAAAAATGTCTGTATTAAATAGGCACAATTAAAAAGCAAGTAAATCCACTATTAATCACAGCTGCAGTAATTATTTTTGTGACAATTCTGACAGTCAACACCAGTGTTTCTTAAACTGTGTTCCGTGGTACACCGGAGATGAGGCAGTTGGAAGTGTGCTATGGGAGAACAACAGAGTTCAAAATGGCTGCCCTTAAAGGGGCAGGTGATTTTTTTTGATCAATAACTTCTTCTCCCCTCCCTCCCCCCAACTTCAACAAAATATCCTTGGTGTTCCTTATAAAAAAAATTATTGTTTGGTGTTCCTTGGTCTTAAAAAGTTTAAGAAACACTGGCCAACACAGAAGAGAGAGAGGAAGCTGTATCACTCAGGTTCCCTGATTCCCATTCCTTTTCCTCTTGGCCATCCATTCAGGCAGTTGCTCTCATGAGTGTTTAAAAGTCCAGTTAGAGTCCCTGAGTCTTCTTACACCCATTTGTCCTTCAGCAGCAATGGTATACTATTGTATTTTTAATGCATAAAACTTTCACATATAGGGCTAGCTCTTCTGCTCATGTTAAATCAGCACAGCTCCATTGAAGATAATGATCCAGAAGAGAACCTGTCTAATAACAGTTTAAGTCTAATCTTTCATCCCATTGTAAACGCTTTACTAGGGTGCTTTCCAGCTGTAACACGGTATTTTAAAATATGTAGTCTATGAGGGGGAAAAGAAAAATTAAAAGTAGCCCATATAATGAAAAGAAATTAAGAAAACAAAGTAAGAAAGAAAATGATGGGGAGAAAGAAAGAGCATCTGTAAAAATGTTGGATGATTTATGAAGTTTAAAAAGAAGTCTATACATTTCTATCATGACCCTAACTGACACAACTATTTCAACAAAATGTTCAGTATAGACACAGTTATATCATCAAAAAGTGCTTTTCCCAATATAACGTATTTCATTTGGGGAATAAGAAATGTTTATAGTGTAGACAATGCCTCTATTTAGTTCATTCAAAAATAGCTCCATCAATTCTGAAACTTGCAATTTAAGTTTTTGAACTTTGTAGGAGAAAAAAATTATATGAAAAAATCATTTACTGAAAAATGAAAGGTAGAACAGGGTTGTCTCCAGGACACAGCAGGAAGGTAATTTAAAAAGCTCAGGAATATTGTTGAAATTATTATGCAAGCTTATTAAATGCAATGTATATTTAAATTGAAAAAAAACATTATTAGGCCTAGATAGGTGAATTTTCATAGCCTCTAGCAGTTAAACATATTGGGTAAAAGTTGGGTTAGATTAATTTCTAATCTTTATGGAAATCCATTTATTAAAAAATGGATAGCAAAGTTATGAATATGAAACTTAAGGGTTTAGAATATCTGTAGCACAATGTTCATCATTTAAATATGTGAGGAAAGTAAAATGAAAGTTTTTTAAAGATTATTTGAAAACTTTTGTTTACATATATTTTTTGTATTTTTAACATAATATTTTAGCTGAGTTATTCCTGAAGTGTTGAAATAACAGAAAGCTTGTCATTAGAAACTATAAAATATTTAGCTTTAATTTTCCTTTTCCTATTATGCAAGTAGAAACTTATTATAAAACACTGTTAAGAAAATTCATTATTGACTTAGATAATTAAAATAAAGAATATGAAGTGAATTTTTAATGCTTTTCAGATTAGCCTCAGAACAATCAACATATTTGTCTCCTTTTCAAGAATATCTACCAATAATGCTGTGATGACTTCTCACAAAATTAATGAACTTCCAGAATTAAGGACATGTCATAAAGATTCTTGACTGCTTAAGCTGAACATGGTTTTTTAGAAGTCTCTTGCTCATTAGATGGTGTGAGACAGAGGAGTATGGATTCTGTGTGTGAAACATATATGACTATATCTCATAAAAGCCTGAAAGCAGGGGTCATTTTGAACCAGGGGCAGCTCATAAGCTGAGGCAAGTGAGGCACAGCTTAACCAAGAATTCCCAACAGCTATAAAATACATTTTGCCTATTCTATTGTATGTAATTGCTAAATATATACAGATTTGAGGACAAGTTGTGATTGGATTTAAATGTCACAACTCTTTCTTTCCCGTAGCAAAATGCAGTGTCAGAGAGTTTGAAGAATATAGTGCTTGGTGTATGAGGCTTAAATCTTGATATAGCTAGTCATGCCTCAAGCAGCTGCCTTGCCACCATGTCAATTTACCATGCCCAGGAATCTTTTTATACGGGTATTGCTGTGGTAACCACTGCTTGGTAAGACTATGGAAGGATTATAGCAGTTCAGTGTGGGCTGCAAAGAGCTTGTAGGGAGCAGGAATGGGACATACACCTCCCTGGGCTCCTCCCTTGGGGTGGGCCCTGAGGAGGTGGACTACAAACCGCTACTGATTCCTGGGCCTGCATTGTGCTCTGTCCCCCATACTGGTCCGGGTAGCAGAGGAGTGGCACCTCCTGTTCTTATGTCCACTTACTCCTTACCGCTATAAATAAGCTAAGCTGTTAAGAACTACTAAATTATACACTGAGTGGGAGTGGAAATAACTCTCCTGTGATTTGTGCCTCACCTGTAAAAAAGTCACAAACAGCCGTGAAAGCAGTCCTGTCATTTTCTGCAGACCCTAAGGTTTCATTTAATAACAAAATTAAGTCTCTAGCTCTTAGGGTTGTAAAGGTCCTTGTTTCAGTTGTGCACTGGTATAGTGCAAGTAAAAAACCCCCAGCAATTCCTCAGTTTGTGTAATTGAAGTGGCTCAGGTAACTTCAGCGGAGGGCTGTGGGTATGGTTTCCTGTCGTGACAGATCGGGGACTCATAACTGCCGTCTGGTGTGCAGAACCGGGATAGCTATGGCTGCCTCACTGGAAGCAGAGGGGTAGGGCAGGAACTGGAACTATAAAAAACTGACCCTCTAATTCAGTTGAGGGAGAGCTGTCAAATGTTTCTCCCCTACTGCTGCAGCTTGGAGCTGAGGGAGGCTCCCACTGTGCCACAGACCCAGAAGAACTGCCTAAGTTGTTAGACCCTGGGAATCCTGGTAAGTTGGTAGGACTGCTAAGAACATAAGAACAGCCATACTGGCTCAGACCAAAGGTCCATCTAGCCCAGTATCCTGTCTGCCGACAGTGGCCAATACCAGATGCCCCAGAGGGAGGGGTCACAGCAGGTAATCCTCACGTGATCCCTCCCCTGTCACTCACCTCCAGAGAAACAGACGCTAGGGATGCCATTCCTACCCAGCCTGGCTAATAGCCATTGACCTAACCTCCATGAATCTATTTAGCTCTTTTTTGAACCCTGTTAGGCTATGTTTACACTGGCAGCTTCTTGCGCAAGGGTTCTTGTGCAAGAAGTCTTGCGCAAGAAAATGTCCACACTGCCATGTGCGTGCTGTGCTTTTGCGCTAGAGCTCCCATGGCAATGTGGACTCTCTCTTGTGCAAGAAAGCTCTGATGGCCATTTTAGCCATAGGGCTTTCTTGCGCAATAAATCCCTGCTGAGCATCCACACTGCCCTCTTGTGCAAGAGCTCCTGCACAAGAGGGCTTACACCTGTAAAAAAAAGAGCATAACTCTTACGGAAGGAGCCCTCTCTTATCACGCCATACTGTAAATTTCCTTGCGCAAGAGCGGGCAGGCAGTGTGGACGCTCTGCAGATTCTTGCGCAAGAACGGCCATACTTGCGCAAGAAGCTGCAAGTATAGACATAGCCTTAAAGTTCTGCTGGCTGTTTACCCAAATGAGACTGATGACAACTTGAAGGAGGTACACCAGGACTGGGAGGATAGGCAGAAGCCCAAGGAAGCTGTGAAACCAATAGGTTTCAGCTGTGGGACTCATTTGTAAACTAGCCAGCATGTTATGGTAAGCCGCTGAACCGGTGACAGACTGCCCTGCCAATGATAGGGCTCTGCCTCCCGCTAAGGTAGGAAGTCTGTATTGGTACCGTCTGGAGTTTTGACTACCTGAGAGCTGATTTCTCCCTCCTGCTCCCCAAACAGCTGTAATGCTTTGTATGGACTCAGACTAGAGCTACAAACTACTGGCTGCCCTGCCCTGATTGAGGGCTCTGGGCAGCTGAACTAATTGTGGCCCTGAATGATTGCCAGTCAGGACCCTAGCTGTTGCTTTCCTGGCCTTGTATGAAAGATCTGAAACTTATAGATGCCCTGCAGCTTGGCCAAGCCACAGGATAGAACTAATTCCCTGATGCATTACTCCTGGAAACAGGGAGGGCATGCAGAGCATGGGCTTGTTATCCTGGTTATTTCACACCTTGTGCAATGAAGAACATCACTTAACACTTTTGCAGTTTTTCACAAGTGTGTGATTTACTTTCCATTTTCAATCTGATCTGTTCATTTCATTCAAGACAACAGCCAGCTATCATTTTAATCAGGGAACTGGATCTAGACTGGCAACGTTGAGATAAAACAATAACAATATCCTGGGATATTGATGCTGATGGGGGGGCAGTTACCCCAGGGTCTGGTGATTCAAAAGGACCTGGGGCTCCCAGCCACTTGCTCCAGGCCCTTTAAATTGCTGTTGGAGTGCTGCATGGCATGTTCCAGGTGACTCTAAGGTCTGGGGAGGGGGTGGCGTGGTATGCTCTGGGAGGTGCTGAGGGCTGGCTGCTTCAGCCCCACCCCTTATGACTGAGGCTCTGCCCCGCCACACACACACACCTTGCAAGACTTGGCAATTCTGTCGGCCTCCTTTGTCCAGTCCATATCCTTTACTCATAAAGATGATTTTACTCATTGCAGTTTGTTATATGAAATTAGACAAGGGCAAACTATTTTTGCCATATTTCTAATCTAGTTGAACCATGTGGATTCTCCAGCCCTGTTGCATTTGCTATGCTAACAATGGCTGGAGGTGTTGTAGGAGTCACCACACTGGCACTATATTATCAGTCCATCTCCCTACACCTGTCTGAACCCTCTGTGCCTGGCTATGTTAACTTGTACAAAGCAGTAACAGTGCAGGATTTGATCCCATATAATTACAGATATTCCCGTCTGATGTAAATTAACCTGAGCCAGATCCTCAGCACATATAAATTAGCATAGTTCTGTTGAAGTCAATGGAGTTATGCTAATTTATACTAGCCGAGAAGCTGGCCTATGTTCACAGGCTAGTTGGGTGGGTGTAATTTGCTGTGCTGGAAGAAATTACCTGAAATAGTAAATTTTGTGGACTTTCTGGGAGACACTGAAAGGTCTATTGTTCAATAAAATTGTGGGGTTTTAGGTGAGCGAAGGGGAAATGCTGACCCTTTTTCATATTTTATTTATGCAAGCATTGTGCACTGTGCCATGCTAGAGGCACTTACTAATACGGAATTATTTCAGTAAAACTTTTCATTCTGTTTCTATTTTTTCACACTTTCTTGCAATATATTTCCCAAGGAAATATGTTCATATTTTAATATAATTTTTTGTCTTTGTTTCTTATGAGGTTAATATATATCTACATAGAATGTTTTCCATAAGTAATATTGAATAAAACTGTCCATTGCCTGAAATATGAAAACAAAATTACATTCCTGTACACATGTTCTAAATCATATAGCTCTCAACATCTGTTGTTATTGCATGGTTTGGCTTTTATTACATTTTTTCTTTCTGTTGAAAGATTGAAATTGATAAAGAATTTAAATATGTACTTTAAAATTATTTTCCGATACAATGTCACTTTGTGCCATTACAGGCATTCAAGGGGGAGTGTTTATATATAATAGTTCAGAGTAAGAAATTATCATTCTTTAAAACCTGTCAGGTAAAAATCTTTTCACCATTTGGTATATTACTCTTTTTAAATCATATTTAAATCAGGACAGACATGGTTATTCTTATAGCTCTATCAACTAGCTTCTGAGAAAGAAGAAGGAAACATTTTGCTGGCAGGTTAATTGCAGAATAACAAGCAAATTCTGTCTGCTGACTCTAATTATTTTAAATAAATTTAAACTACATTGAGCCCTCTTATAATGAAGCCATTCTTTTCACAGAATAACTTCACAGTAAGTGAAGGTAGAACTGCAATTGTCATATTGTGATTTATTGAAAGATTTCAGGAATTTTAATTCTCCTTCACTATGGGAGGAGTTTCACTAGGGCCCCATCCATGCAGAAAAATATGCTGTGAATAGAAATGATATACAAGAACTGATTTTTGTCACCCTGAAATTATTTTTATATTTTAACCAGCCAGCTATTGATAGGCACAGTGAAGAGAGCAAAGCTTTTTAAACTCAGATCTTGAAAACCATTGCAGAATTTGGGATATAGTTCTTCAATGAGGGGCCTATATGTGGATAATACTGTATTTTACTGGGGTTGTGGGTTGCTTGCTGTTTGATATATGTTATTTCTTTCTGTGTTTTAGCTCATTAGCTTTTTTTCCCCACAAGTGAAGGCCACTAAATCAGTACATACTGATTAATACTTTAGGGCACGTCTACACTAGAAAATTATTTTGAAATAATAACTCCTGAAATAACTATTTCGAAATAGTGTGTCCACACTACAGGGAAGCCTCAAAATTAGTCCAAGGCAGGCTCCCTTAATGTAGATGCACTACCTTGACTTAGAGCCCAAGGAAGCACTGAAGAGTAATCACTTTTAATGACTCTGGGGAGTGGTTATTTCGAAATAGCAGCAGTGGAGCATCCACTATAACTGTCCACTCCTGAAATAGCTTTTTTGAAATAAGCATTATTCCTCATGGAGAACAGAAGTTATTTTGAAATAACCAGCCCCTTATTTCAAAATAATGGGCTTGGTAGTGTGGACGTTCCGCTTATTTTGAAATAACTCTCTAGTGTAGACCAGGGCTTAGTGATCACTTTGCTGTAAGAGATTTATCACACTTTTTGTCTTTTATCTCAGTCCACCTGGACTCTGGACTCAGAATGGTTTAATAGTTGTGTCCGGTTCTGCCTCTTCCCCACCCTCCACTATAGAAAGGAGGATGTGGATGCTTTGGAGAGGGTCCAGTGGAGGGCAACCAAAATGATTAGGGGGCTGGAACACATGACCTACGAGGTGAGGCTGAGGGATTTGGGCTTATTCGGTCTGCAGAAGAGAAGAATGAGGGAGGATTTGATAGCAGCCTTCAATTTTCTGAAGGGATGTTCCAAAGAAGATGGAGAGAGGCTGTTCTCAGTAGCCACTGATGGCAAAATAAGGAGCAATAGTCTCACATTAAAGTGGGGGAGGTGTAGGTTAGATATTAGGAAAAACTACTTTGCTAGGAGGGTGGTGAGGTACTGGAATGAGTTACATAGGGAGGTTGTGGATTCTCTATCCATAGAAGTTTTTAAGACCATGCTTGACAAAATCCTAGCTGGGAGGGTTTAGTTAGAGTTGGCCCTGCTTTGGGCAGGGGGCAGGACTCAATGACCTACTGAGGTCCCTTTCAGTCCTAGGATTCTAGGATTCTATGAAATGAAAACTGCCCTACAAATACCTGCAAATACCTATCAGAATTAGGAATGGTTGTATGATGCATTGGTTGAGTCAGGGCCTGAACCAAAATGCACCAAAAGTAAATGGAAGTCTTACTATTGGCTTCACTGGGCTTTGGAACAAAAAGGCTCTACATGTACAATTAGTGGCTGGCCCAATGAAATCTAAGGCTTAGTATTTACCTGCTGATAAAGAAGGAATGTTCATTTGGTTTCAGCCTCTGTTTCATGATAAAAGTCCTGCATTCAGTCAGTCTTGCTGATTAGTGTATGTATGTTATATCAATTCATAGTCTGTAACAAAACAGGAAATTACCATCTAAAAGTGTATATTCTTTGAATTCCATGTAGAATTATGCACTCTGGATTGTGGTAGCCATGGGGTTTGTTCGAGAGGAATATGCCAATGTGAAGAAGGTTGGGTAGGACCAACTTGTGAGGAACGTACATGCCACTCTCACTGTGCTGAACATGGCCAGTGTAAAGATGGGAAGTGTGAATGCAGCCCAGGATGGGAAGGGGATCATTGCACCATTGGTAAGATTTTTATATATTTTTAAAAGGCTTACTAGCTAATAGGAAGATCTGCTGCTGCCACCATCAATTTAAAGCTCTCTTGGAAAAATTAGAAAGTCAACTTCAGGTCTGGTGTACAGAGATGACTCTCCACTGACTTTGATGGATTAGCCAACATACCACATTTGTATTTCTCCTATAGATTGTGGTCAGTGCAGGTTTTGCTTTACATGCAGCAATACTGGGATAATAGTCTGAAATGATCAAAGTAAAGATATATAGGTTACATTCTGAGCTATGTTCCTATAGGCACTGAGAACTGCAAAAAATTACTTGAAATTGTTAATTAAAAGTTGTGAAGGATTGAAACTAGCAGGCAGCTTAAATAATTCTGAACCTGCTGCCTTCGCACCAGAGGATTTAAATATTTTGTTTGTCACAAGAGATGGTTTTACAGCAGCTGACTTTTACAATATTGCTAATAAGTTAAAACTTATGAATCTTTCAGAAGTTATTGCTCAGCTTTCCAAATGTTAATTGTTATATTTTAATAAATTTTGTGCCACATTTTTAAAAAGCTTAATAGTGTTTCTTGCCAAAATGTCATTACTATTTTTGCAGAGTATTCTTAGTCTTAAACATTTTAATTACATATAAGAGACCAGGATACCTAATTTTGAGAGGTAGACAGTCCAAACTTTCATGCTTTGCAAATCCAGTGTCTCTTTTTTTCTTTTCTGTCTTTTGAAAAATTGGCTCTTCCTCATGTAATTAAAAGGCAGAATTCTATAATCAGTTATTCAGTTACCTTATAACTTCAGCTTATAAAGTAGAAAATTGATCAAAATAAAAGGAAAATTCTTTATTGTTATTAAGTAGTAGGCACAGCTTGCATTGCACATGGTAGTGCTCATGATGTTAAAAACCAGTGACTGAAGAACACACATGTAGCTGCAATTATTGTTTATTGCTATGAGTCCTTTCTGACTTCCTGGATAAGAAAAATCAGCAATTTGTTTTATTCAGAGTAGTAAGAAGAAACCTGATTGCAGTAAGAGAGAGGCATTCTATCTTAACCAAAGTATGGGAAACAGTTAGCAAATGGCTTCTGTAGTTTTCGTTCTGGTGCAGTAATTCACTCTATCACAGTTTTTTTTTTGTTTGTTTTTTTCTTTTTAAGCTCACTACTTAGATGCTGTGCGAGGTAAGATTTTTATATAAGCATTGCAAAGGAATAATGAAAGGATACAAAAGTATTGAGAATGAGGGCATTTGTGTGACTTGTTCCCTTTTGAACCTCCCACTTTTTCTGTTGTTAAGATGCAATATTTATCCAGGATAGATCAAATGGATGACTGGATAGGTAGGTATATATTTACAGAGAAGTGTAGTTTGTCTAATAAAATATCAGTACATTCTACATTCTTAGCTCTTTACATTGTCCTAATAATTCATCAGAAGCAGAGATGTCTGAAGTAATCATGACTGGAATGTTGCTTTTGCATTTGGTTACCGATTTCCATATATATGTAATATGCTACGTGAGGCAAGTCAGATTTCTGCTCATAGTTTTCATTCACAGAATGATGACAGCACTGAGGATTTGCTATTACCAGAATAATTTGTGTCGATCCTTCCTTCTATTAGAAGAAAATTTCCATATTTTTATCATCTGCAATGAGAATAGGTTTCATCTGTGAAAAAAATATGCTCCTCTAAGACTTTGGAGGTGGGGGGCAATGGAAAACAATATACATGTTTTTTAACATGGCATTGTACAGGAATGTGTGAGGTTTTGAAATGTAAGAAGGATTGGTACATATTTGTTCCACCCACAGATTGTCTGCTGTTTTGAGTAATGTGTGTGTTTGTCCTTTGGCAGAAAATGTTATCCAGGCTAGAGATGATATACTTCATCAAACCATTCCAGACCCAAAGAGCTAAATTCTGTTTTAATTTGTACCCTGTATGTATCCTTTGACATGAATTTGCTCTGCAGGGCCGATAGCTGGTCTCTGGCTCTACATGTCTGTGTCTTCCATGGTTTTGACAACAATCTCTCTCTCAGGTCTAGCCACATTGTTGTGTAAGAAATCACCCAGGGGAGATGGCTATCAGCAGAGATATCAGGCCATGCAGGATTCCAAAAAGAATTAGGCATTTATTTATGTATTTATCATTTTATCTCTTTAGAATTAAATAACAATTTAAAATATCCATACAAAAAGCCCTACACTACCTGAGAATTAATTAGACTTAAGTTCATAAAGGGCAATCACACAGCAACAAAATACAATAATAAGATATAATAATAAATTAACTCAGCTGCCAATCAATCAAAAAAAGGAAAACAGCCCCTTTAATTTCCACAGGAACTTGGAGTGCAGGCTGTTACAAAATGCACCTTTCTCTGAAGCACAGCTATTGGCCACTCTGAATGAGACTACTGGACTAGATGGACCAGTACAGAAGTTGACCAATAGAAAATATTACCTCATCCATTTTGTCTTTCTAGGTGGACCGGTGGTATATAGTCTCTGTCTCTGTTGCTGGCAGTTTGAAGCACCTTTTGCAATATTTCCTTTTATAGCTTCCAGAAACCCCTGCAGATTGAGTCTTCCTTTCCTCTCTGAATCAGATCTTTTCCCTTGATAACACAGACGTGTCAGCGCATATTTTCAAAAATAGGGAAGCACTGAATTCCTGTGAGTCCATTCTGGCAAAAGAGAAAGTACTGTATTTGTTTAGAAAGCAATACCACTTGTAGTGTTAAACTGATTGCTGAGCACCATCTATTGTCCTTTGTCCTTCTGTGTGGTAAGGTAAAGATCTGACAAAAATCTGTACTGGCACCAAACTACAGTATACAAACAGATGGACATAAGTGGACACATCCAAGAGATTATCTATCTGTCACACAGAGCAAGGAACTTAGTTTAAAATGCCAAAATTACAATTGTTTCAGAATTTACAAGCCTTGGGGATGATGCAATTGCTCCAGTTTAAATCCAGTTTCGTAATATACAGACAGAAACCCAAACATTTCCTACATCCAAAGGGCAAGTGATTGACTGATTTGAACTGAATACAGTGTTGTAAGGAAGTAGAGAGCATTAGAATGAAAAGTTCCATTTTCCTTGTCTAGGGACATCCTTCAGAATGAATCAAAACAGGCTTCCCTTCCACACATATCTGGAATTACATATTCAGCGGATGCTTCCAGATTTGCTCACCTAAAATTATTTACCTACATTTTGTAAACTCATATTTTGGGTCAAACTTTCACATAAAAACTGTCATGAACACATGCTTGATATCAGATACACAAATAGGTATGAAAACAAAGATAGCAGTTATTTGTTTATGCAAAGTAGGCAGTTGGATTTCCAATTAGACAGTTTGTGTGTGCACATACTATTAGTGCACTCACATCTGAGTTTTTAGTATCAGAGGGGTAGCCGTGTTAGTCTGAATCTGCAAAAGCGACGAGGAGTCCTGTGGCACCTTATAGACTAACTGAAGTGTAGGAGCATAAGCTTTCGTGGGCAAAGACCCACTTCGTCAGATGCATGTAGTGGAAATTTACAAAAACCTGTAGGGGAACATTTCAATCTTCCTGGACACACAATTGCAGATCTAAAGTAGCCATCCTGCAGCAAAAAAACTTCAGGACCAGACTTCAAAGAGAAACTGCTGAGCTACAGTTCATCTTTAAGTTTGACACAATCAACTCTGGATTAAACAAAGACTGTGAATGGCTTGCTAACTACAAAAGCAGCTTCTGCTCTCTTGGAATTCACACCTCCAGATCAGCTGCTAGAAGTGGGCCTCATCCTCCTTGATTGGATCCACCTGGTCATCTCCAGCCTGATCCTGGCCTGCATATTTATTCCTGCCTCTGGAAATTTCCACTACATGCATCTGACAAAGTGGGTCTTTGCCCACGAAAGCTTATGCTCCTACACTTCAGTTAGTCTATAAGGTGCCACAGGACTCCTCGTCGCATCTGAGTTTTTATGTCCACAAGATCTTAGGCACAAAAAAATGAGCATTTATAACTTAGACATGCTTTTTCTAAACAAGCAAAGCTCAGTATTTGGCCAAGAATGTGAATGGAGTCAGAAGTAGACCAACTGTGACATCATGTAAAAGTAGCAAATATTGTTATAACTAAAGATATTTTGAAATTATAAATTGTTAAATAACAAAAGGAAAGAAACTCCTGCATGAAGCTTTGTTCTTTGCATTTTCTTTTCTAGATGGCTGCCCAGGTCTGTGTTATGGAAATGGGAGATGCACTCTTGATCAGAATGGATGGCACTGTGTGTGTCAAGTGGGATGGAGTGGCACAGGATGTAACATTGTCATGGAAATGGTGTGTGGAGATAATATGGATAATGATGGAGGTACTGTATATGCCCCTTTATTTACTTTTTAGTTCTTATGCAGTTCAGTTTCTTGAACAGCTATCCCATATCTTGGCTTTATGTGAGTTTGCCTTTTCTATCATAAAAGCCCAATGCTATAACCCTTCCTCATGTTAATAGTCTCCTCTGTTGGATTGAGTAGCTGCAGGGTCTGACCTTTATATTGTAAGGTCTCTGTCTCCTTCCTTTATATGGTCTCCATCATCATAGTACTAGAACATGTTTTGAAAAAAATCCATGTTTTCAATAAGAACTTCATTTCCTTATAATAGACTTTTTGAGTGAAATAACTCTTCGCTATATGCATGCCTTAGGAGAAACTGTAGTCTTTGTCAGATTGATAACAGATGTATAAATATAAATTAAATTCTGTCATAACATTCATGTATGACTTACAGAATATATATTGACAAGTTATCATAATATCAATAGAGTTTGAACCTCTTTAGTCCAGCACTCTCTAGTCCGCCAATATCTGTGGTCTGCCATGTTTTTTTAGCCGGATGTCCACTTACCATGCGTGTGGCCAAGTTTCCCATGGTCCCATAAAGTTTGTGTATAGCTACCAGTCCTGGCGCTCAGTGTTCTATGTTGTTATATAGCTCTAATTTACCCCTAAATATAATCTAAGAGCCCAGTAAGCCATGAAAGTGCTGGTAACACTGCTATGCAATATTGACCTCTCATGGTTATGCAAATTCTCAGATTTGTCACTTGTCAGGTCTCAAGGGTGTCAGAGCAGAGAGGTTCAACCTGTAATATAAGAAAAATTATTCAGATAATAGAAAGTTATACATTGAGACATGCTCTGAGAAAGTAAATTAGTTCGTTAATTTTAACTGAGTCACACAATTATAACAGAAAATTGTGGCACATAGTTTTGAGATGGTGCTGAGCTAGCCAGTAGAAAGCATGCTGAGGATCTCTAGGCCAGAGGTAAACGTTAAATATAAAAACATGACAATATACACTTAAAGTAACCTCTCTCTTGTTATATTTCACTCTGTTTTAACAGCGTATTTGCAGTTAAGTATTATTAGCCATTGCAATCTTGTTTCAGTCTAAGGATTCATAGATTCATCAATATTTTTTTTTTAAAGGCTACCAGGGACCATTGCAAAAATCTGTTCTGTGTAATATAGGCCATAGGACAATTTATGATTAGCCCTGTGGCTGATTAAACTAGAATATATCTTTTAAATCAAGATTGTATATTTTTCTAAGGGTTCTAAGAGAAACCACCACAACCCAACTAAGGCTTGAAGATTAGCTTCTTCCAGTCATTAATTACCCTCAGTGTTAAAAAATATGCATCTTATTTCAATTCTGAATATATCTAACTTCAACTTGCAGCCATTGGAGCATGTCATAATTTTCTCTAGTACATTGAAGAGTCCTCTGTTATCTCCTCTGTTCAGTTCTTCATATGGGTATTTACATACAGTGATCATGTCACCCCTTAAACTTATTTTTGTTAACCTAAAAGGATTCTTGAGTCTTTCGCTAAAGTATGCTTTCCAGTACTTTATTCATGGCTATTCTCTGAACCCTCTCCAATTTTTCAACATTCTTCTTCAAATGTGAACACCAAAAATGGACACGTTATTCAAAAAGCAGTCACACCAGTATCAGATATAGAGGAACATAACCTCCTTACTTCTCAATATTTCCCCATTTATCCAAGAACCACATTAGCTTTTTTTGGCCACAGTATCTCACTCACAGCTCACTATCAGTTGATTATTTACCTTGAACCAAAACCTTTATCAGAGTCAATCCCTTCCATGATAGAGTCCCCCTTCATTCTTTATTCCTAGATGTGTGACCTTGCATTCGGCCACATTGAAATAGACAAGCAAATAACGTGCAACTCACCAAGTCATCCAGATTGCTCTGTGTCAGTGACTTGTTCTCTGTATCATTTACCGCTCCCCCAATCTTCTCTCATCTACAGATTTATCAGTAATGATTGTATGTTTTCTTCTAAGCTGTTGATTAAATAAGATGTGTCCAAGAACTAATACTTGTGGGGCCTGCATTAGATACAGACCTATTCATTGATGTTTCCCCATTCACAGTTACGTTTTGAAAACTTTCAGCCAGTTTTATTCCATTTAATGTGTTCATTTTGTTTATGACCCTTTGACATTGCACTCTTAATGTTGAATCAAATTCAGAATTGTCCTGTTATTCAAATTTGCCCTCCGTCATCCTTCCTTTTTCATGTTATATCCCTTGTAAAAGTAATGGTGCTAGGGCCACATGGCATGGCCATTAAGACTTGGAAAGAGCTGATACAGAGAAAGACCTAAGAGGTATGGATAAAGAGAAAGTGGTCCTGAGATAGAAAATGTTTAGCAGAAACTCCCATCACTGTTCCTTTAAAGCAGAGATGGGGAATATTTTGGGGGGTCAGAAGCCACTAACCTATAGAAAAATCAGTAGGGGGCCACACACAAGTGAGAGAGGAAAAAAGGCAAAAAACCCCAAACCCTCATTGACATGGCCCCTGACTGAGAAGGCGAAAGACACTTCCCACATTCCCCTTGCTCACCAGAGCCTAGGGGGGGGCTTAGGCTAGTTGATTTTGTGGCACGAGTGCAGGCTCCCCAATGCCTCAGGGCCAGATACAGGCGAGCAGGGGACCACATCCAGTCCCTGTGCCTGAGGGTTCCCATCCCTGCTTTAAAGACTTGAGATAAGGAATCTTGCAGAGTAGATAGTTACTTTCTCATTAGACCAACAAGGAATGAACTTGTGGGGTCTTTTTCCTCATAGCAGGAAAGACAGCAACAATAGTGGAAAGTCTGTCTGTAAACCCTCTCAGCCTAAAGGTAGAAGGAGTGAGTGGAGAAGAAGCTGTCTGAGGCTCTGCAGCTCTAGGGAGGGAAGGAAGAGGGCTTCAGTCTTCAGAAGAGAGACAGAGGGATTGTTCAGAGCACAGCCTACTTCCAGGAGGATGACAGGTGCTTGGGAAGGAAACTGGCCAGGCCAGATCAATATTTGGTGTAAACTTGCGCTACTAAATAAGCGAGAGGCCCTTTACAGAGAGTACATAAACAAGACTCCACAAAGGGGGGCTGAATTAATCTGGTCTGGCTAATTGTCTGCAAGGACCCAGGGAATGCTAAGTGCAACACACTTGCAGGCACCATGGGGGAGCCATAAGTGAGTGTGCAGGAGAGGCTCACCCCATGATATTCCCCCATCCATTACCGATAATCTCATCATATTATACCAGTCTATGTAGTTGAATCTCTGTCCCCTTCAAACAGCATAACACTGTCGGGGGCACTACCGCCTATGTACCTTCCCATCTGTTTTGTACTGTCTTCTGCTGCCCAAACTACTGAGTCACTCACACTCTCTCCCTTTAAATCTGTCCATAAAACCCTGCTTATCCTGCAATACATGTAAAGCATTTTCTGATTCTCTCTGTAAACTGGTGCTCTATAAATTGCCTGGTATTGTGGGTTTTGCCTGCTTTATATTCTGCAGTAACAGTGAATTATTGAGAGTTGGCAGCCTTAACTCTAAATTTCCTTAAATTTGTCAGTTTCAGACAGATACTTAACATTATTCCACTGTAAATTTTAAAATTATTTTATAGTAGCATAACATATGGGGACAGCTCCATTGAAATTAAAATTAGAGCTAAGTGGAAAGAGAAATACTTAATTCACCTGGTTGCTACAGCTGGACTAAATGGCATTAGTGTTACTTCACAATCAGTTGTGCTTTACAAAAAATGGAAGGGTTCCTCCCTCCTATTAAAATCACTTATTTTTCCACTTTAGATGCATAGGGCCTGATTCTGCTCTCTCTTACTCTGGTACACATCAAAAATAATTCCATTGAAGTCAACAGTATTACACTGGTGTTAACTTTGTGTGGGATCAGAAGCAGGATTCCTGGCCGTATATATATATATAAATCTCCAGAAATTAGATCTGGAAAAGATCTGTTAAATATCCACTCCAACCTCTCAGCCACTATACGATTATTCCATAGAGTGCATTTTCTAACTCTTAGTCTTGTATGTGCTCCATATTATGAATTTTTCACATGGGAAAGCTCCCCTTAAGGCTGTGTGTGTTTAAATTAAATATTTATGCCTTTTGTGCAGAGATGTTAGGGAGTGTTCTGAGCTTTGAGATTCTTAGGAGGAAGACACTACTGATGCATAAAATGGTGGTAATAGTAGCATATTAGTATTTTTATATCCAACAATCAACAACATTAAGGATCAGAACCATGAAAATGTAGACTGAATTCTACTTTGAAATTCAGATTTAATGTAGATGAAAAGTATTTTTTACTGGAAAAAAATCTATTTTCTCCTTCCAAAGTTAATACAAATACATTATTGAGGAAAAAACAAATTTTAATTTTAATAAAAGTATTAAAAAAAATTCATAATTGTAAGTGTGAATATCTAATGACATCACCTATCTGGAACTAAAGAGTCTTGGTTCATGTGTATAATATGTAGTTCTCCCATAAAATCCTCCCACTTCTGCAGAGACAATACCTTAAATTCTTTTTTTAAACAATTACTGTAGTAAGCAACCTATGCACTCATATGATCCTGGCTCTCTCAAACATTTAGGAATAGAGCCATATCATATGGTACATATGGTAGTACTGTAGAGTTAAACATGCTCGTGTGTGTTTGCTGGTTTGGCACACCATGTTTACCACTTATTCTTTTGTGGCCAAAACTCCCACCTGCTTGCAAAATAGGTATACCGTAACCACACCTGTCATTCCCCTCATCTCTTAGCCCCCTCATTAGATTTTTCTCCAACTTGTGGTCTGTCGAATCTTTCACCTACTTAATTATCTCTTAAAGTACAAATGAAAGCTGAAAGCATATAAAAGGTACACAACCAAGTGGTTTTGATCGGCTTTTGTGGAGTACATCTGTGGCAGTCTTTATGGTTTCATTTATATAATGCTGAGATCTCCAACAGTTGTCTCTTCAGTAGAATATCACTTTCTGTAGGATTACAAAAATATTTCTTCGTCTTATTTCCTCTCTCATCTTTCCTTGCCATTACTTCAGGGTCATAACCGACCTGATTTCAATTATAATTTAGATTAGAAAATGATCACTCAGCTCATTTGAATATGTTGTTTCTGTCTTGCCTTTATTTTGAGATTTCTTTAGGAACGATCTAGCTCTAGGAAATTGCTTGAAATTTTTTGCTGAATTCTTTAAGGCTATTTCTCAGTAAGGCCTAAGTAGTTAGAACGTACTGGAGCAGCAGTATAAAGACGTTTGTACATTCCACCTCCCCCTTCTGTGCAAAATATCCATCCCTTCTGCCATACACATTCTGCCACATTATTTTTTTTTACCATTAGATTATTTTTCCTCTTAAAACTCATTATATGATAGTGCAAATGACAGTCTGCACCAACTTATTTGATGCTGAGCCCATTGTGTGCATGAACAAATATAGTGAAAAGTAAATGGTATTGTTCAGACAAAATACTATGAACGGTTCCTCCTACATATGGACTTAGGTTGGTTTTAAGTATATTCCTGCAAAGCACAGAATTTTCAGTTCATGATTTCTGGTAGCTGTGGTCTTATGGCTATTTACCAGTGGTGGGCAACCTGCAGCCCGCTAGCCACATGCGGTCCCCTGCAGCCCACAGACCCCCTGTCTTCTCAGCTGTTCGGGGGGAGGAGCAGGGACAAAGCATGAATCAGGCAATTCACAGGGCTTCAGAATTGCTGAGAGGAATGGGGAAGAGTAGGAGGTGCAGAGCTCTGGTGCCCCAGTGCACGAGAGGGACATGGGGGAGGAGAGTAACGGGGGTCCATGGGGCCACAGGTGGAACCCCTCTGGCCGGTTGCGGCCCACTAAAATGAAGGAGGGCCACACTCACTTCTCGTTTGCCCATCACTGTTACGTACCTTAACTGAAATTTGAGGAACCGTTGAGATATCTGCCTGCAGCCCTGGAAACTAGGATTTTTGCTGCTTAGTTTCTCCATCTGATCATAGTGATTCCTAGAAATTGTAACTAAACTTAAATGAACTTGTGATTAAACAAACTATCACAAGAGTTATATAGGCGCTATTTGAAATAAAAGCAGGCAAAATTAGTTTGAGCACTACTGAGGAAATTTAATCTGGTAAAGAAAAGTCAATATTAAACAATCTATGCAGCAAATATGAAATACCACAAGACACTCATGTGGTTGAGCTTTTATCTTGCTGTCCTGAGAGCGGGGGAGTGAGAGAATGAGATCCATCTGAGAAATGTCATGGCCTGCCACACTCTCTGTGGAGGGGTCCTGGCCACATGACTAGGTGACGCATCCGTGGCTTGCTCCTAATACTTCCTTCTGCATAAGGTTAATAAGAGCTAAAGTATTCACAGTGTTAAAGAGGCATTTCTGTGGTACTGAGACATCTGAGATACCTCTGGTTCTCTAAGCCCTCAGCCAACTGTTGACTCATCTCATCATATACCTATTTTGGGTGCTTCAGGACCCCCTCACACCTTTATCCTATAGATCCTCTGTCTTGTTTTGGTACTTTGGACAATATTTTACCCCAGCTCTTCTATTTGCCTTTGCTAATGCACATGGTGCTGTGGCCATGGAATTTGTCACGTGTCTGCCTGTCTGTCTATATGTAAAGCTAAAGCTAACATTCCAGAATACAAGTTCGCAAGTTGCAAGGCCACAAAACCATGTGTTACATAGTGTATACTCATAGGCTGTGTCTACAGTGAGCCACTTATTCCGGAAAATCAGCCGCTTTTCTGGAATAAGCTGCGAGCTGTCTACACTGGCCCTTGAATTTCCGGAAAAGCGACGATGCTCTACTGTACAAAATCAGCCGCTATTCCGGAAAATCTATTCTGCTCCTGCTCGGGCATAAGTCCTTATTCCGAAACACTGTTCCGGAAAAGGGCCAGTGTAGACAGCCCCGTAGTCTTTTCCGGAAAAAAGCCCCGATCGCAAAAATGGTGATCGGGGCTCTTTTCCGGAAAAGCGCATCTATATTGGCCACAGACGCTTTTCCGGAAAAAGGGCTTTTCCGGAAAAGCAGCCTGCCAATGTAGACGCTCCTTTTCCGGAAAAACTGAAAACGGAATAGTATTCCGTTTTAAGCATTTCCGGAAATTCATGCCAGTGTAGACACAGCCATACAGTATATTTCTAGCCATTGTGAAAGTCTGAAGTTAACCTTGGGATTGTTGAGTGAAAATAATGCAATGATGTCTTTTAAGTCTACAGAGAGCAGGAAACAAGGCTTCTGAGAAGCATGAACTGCCCCCTTTATCTCAATTAGACAATGACATTATTAGATACCTCACTGCTGATCAGCTTAGCAAAAACATCTACCAAATGTGCTTATCCTAAAACACCTAAATTCAAAACCTCCTTAAGAGGGGAGTTTCATATCAAAATAAGTAATATAGGAGGTAGTATACTAATTTAATTAGTCACTTTTGTAGTTAATTTATAAAAACTCAAAATTTTGAGGCAAATTAACTAGGGTGCTAGCGAATTCACCCTATTGAATCATATATAGCATCTTATTATTTGCTCCTCCATTTAGTTGCCTAAGTGCTCTGTTCCTGTATTCTTCTCAGTTGTGATCTTGGTATTTTACTAATTATATTTAGAAGACTGGAGGAGAAGGATCATATTTACCAGAATATTAGTTTGTGACATTCCCATAGCTATGAAGATGAAATTTTGCTCACGGATAGATGTGAACATTGGATGATCCAGAATCTGATAAGTGGTTGGGCCTATAAGGGTGGACCTACACTGCAGTGCTGGCTCAAAATGGGCTACACAATTTGAGCTACGCAAATTCCTAGTTTATTTCAAGCTTATTTCGAGATCGTCTATTTTGAAATTTGGCGCTATCCACACAGCGCCAGATTTTGAAATAGATCATTATGCCAACAAGTCCCTTAATCCTCGTGGAACGAGGTTTTCTGGGATGTCGGAATAGCACGCCCATTATTTCATTTGCATTTTGTGGCGTAAAATGCTATTTTAGGAAACCAGACGTATCCTGAAATAGCGCTGTAGTCTAGACATACCCTTGTTGCTCATGTTACGATCTATACATTTTACTTCATTTATAGACTTTTTATTAACTTTTGTGGTTAGTAAATAATATAAACCTACAGTGAGCAAAATGCCTCTTTGCTTTCAAATGGTATTTTATTTTGTGAAGGATGTAATAGAAATATTAATGTTTGTTAGTTGACTTATATGTACTACACAGTTCTTTCTTCAAAATTAGCATAAAATAATACTGTTTTTTAGTAAAAGAAATACTTTATAGAAGTGAATTTGTGACTGGATCATGGTCATGAGTTATGTAAGAATATCTTCTGAAGGGCTTGTGTAAGATTCAACCAGAATTACCAGTCCTGTATTCTCCGGACACCAGGAGGCTCCTGCCCAAAACACCTTGCCAAAAAGTGTGCAATCAAATAGCCATACTCATCTTTAATATGTGACACCAGCAGAGGTGACCAGCCATGCTTAAGGGGGCATGCTGAATTTGCTCTGGGTACTGTATGTCTTCATAGAAATTAATAACCCGTGGCTGACTTATGCCAGCTGACTTGGGCTCCCAATGCTCAGGCTAAGGGCTGTTTAGTTCTGGTTGTACACATTTGGGCTTAGGGTGGAGCCAAGGTTCTCATTTCCTACAAAGTAGGAGGGTCGTAGGTCTCAGTTAAACAACCCAAGCCAAAACATCTGCACTTCAGTTAAACAGCCCCTTTAACAGAATCCCGATAGCCCAAGTCAGCAGGCCATCTGTGAGTTTTCAATTGATGTGTGTCACAGTTTACATGCT
Organism: Pelodiscus sinensis; assembly: GCF_052426305.1. NCBI lineage: Eukaryota > Metazoa > Chordata > Testudines > Trionychidae > Pelodiscus > Pelodiscus sinensis. Next base: position 17,744,968 of record NC_143064.1, on the reverse strand, counting down.
CTTCTACCACTGTAGAAACACATCTACAGCAAGACACAGATGTCCTGAAAAGGAGTTAACTTTCATCATGGTTAACAAGTCGTTCTGATACTTCATAAAGAAAATGGAACCATTCATTCAATGGTATTAAATGAGTACTGTGAATCTTGTGTGAGATTTTGGTGCAAGGCTGTAAACATATAAATATTTGTTTCATGCCTCTAGAAATGTGCCTGAAATGTTCACTTCCTCATCAAGACAATGCAAAATTTTTGTCCCAAATTCTCTTAGGGTATGTCTACACTACCCCGCTAGTTCGAACTAGCGGGGTAATGTATGCATACCGCACTTGCTAATGAAGCCCGGGATTTGAATTTCCCGGGCTTCATTAGCATAAGCGGGGAGCCGCCATTTTTAAATCCCCGCTGCTTCGAACCCCGTGTAGCACGGCTACACGGGGCTCGAACTAGGTAGTTCGGACTAGGGTCCTATTCCGAACTACCGTTACTCCTCGTGAAACGAGGTGTACCGGTAGTTCGGATTAGGCACCCTAGTCCGAACTACCTAGTTCGAGCCCCGTGTAGCCGCGCTACACGGGGTTCGAAGCAGCGGGGATTTAAAAATGGCGGCTCCCCGCTTATGCTAATGAAGCCCGGGAAATTCAAATCCCGGGCTTCATTAGCAAGTGCGGTATGCATACATTACCCTCCTAGTTCGAACTAGGAGGGTAGTGTAGACATACCCTTATTTACAATGGAGCACTCTGAGAGCATAATGTAGCCTCTTGAGATTGCATGTAGCACCTTTTTATTAAGGTAATTTAAATTTGGGGATGCTACAAAAGTCCCTTGTCTGACAAAAGCCTCCTAGTGCTTGATAAACAAATATGCTGAAATGCAGGTCAGCTACTTTTTAACAGTTTCAATTCCTATCACAGAAAATCAAGTTGCTCTTTGTGAACTCTATTGCAGGGGAAGCACTGAGAGTACTATGGGAACTTTTACATTTTGAGTAAAGCAGACAGTGAGTCATCACCTTTCCCACGTGAAATTAAAGGCATTTGAAAATTGTATAAGCATGACGCCAGCTAACTTGTGACTGTCAGGTTTAGATTACCCAAACTTTAATCACACCTATTGTAGTGAGCTGATTATGCTATATTACCAATTGTGCCTCACTGCTTTTATATAACACAACAGTAGAATTACTGATATCAAATCCAAGTAGTTTATACTTCAGTGCTACATTTTAGTCCATCTGTATGCTGTTTTATCCAGTGTGATAATTGATGAGTCTTTGGTGTACTGGATCACCCACTGTATGAATTACAATTGATGCTGTGGGTAGCTTTGGATACTTCTGTGTTTGTTTGGTAACTTGAAATTTAATAAAAATTTTCACACACACACACAGGGTCTGTCAATACTTATTTTTTGCCTACTTACCAAAATTATTGTAGAGAATTGAAAATAATTTTTGAGGGTTTTTTTTTCAAAGTCTGGAGTTTATAAGTCAGATTTTGGGTTTTTCCTCTTATATTTAAACCATATTTTTATTAGAATTTGAGGATTGTGTACTGAGACTGATATATTTATATACGAATGGGAATTGTGTTATCCAAACTTCCTGTCATGTAACTTGAGATACTGCTTCTCACATTCTTGTCTATAAAAATAGAATGACCACTAAGACCATTTAAAAAGCATATTGTTCAATCTATAGATCAGCTTCCAACCATCGAAAGAATCTTTCAGCCAGCCTGTTGAGGATTTTTACAGATTTATTTCAGTGTATTTAAATGTTCAAATTAGAAAAGTAAATTGCAACCTGACGAAGAAAAAATATTAGGAAAGTTTACTGAGATGGGAGATATGTAAGAGAACATGGAAATATAGGGCCAGATCTTGAAAGACTGCCCATATTTTCCTTTTCACTGTGTTAGTGGGCCCAGCTGAAGAGAGCTCAGCAAAGTCATGAGGGGACAGATGGGCATAATGATGTGTGGAAGTCGGAGTCAAACACAGTAAAAATTCATAATTCCCCAAACCCATGTAGGAGGTTGTGGCAGCCTATGTCTAGATTTTCCACACCCATCCAGTAATAGCTTGATTTAGCAGGAAAATGTGTGGGTTTGAAAGCTCCAGTCACATGTTGTTTCTTCCTTCCATCATCACTCTTTGTCTTTCAGAGTACTTTTTTCAAAGCACAGCCATTTTACTCTGCTTTGCTCCATCTGTGATTGAAAAGAAAATTCTTAAAAGCAGAATAAAATCTCACCTGTCCAGCCAAATGCTAAAAGTGTTCAGCTGGGGAAATGGATGTTATTTAAGGAGAGAGAGGGAGAGACAGAGAGACAGAAAAAAGACATCATTGTTAAACTATCAGTTGAAAAACACACTCCATTGCAGCTCCTTGTTCACCAGTGTTTTCTCTGCCTTCATAGTTGTTTCTTGTTTGTTATCTTATTATCAGCTCTTCAGGGAAGTCATATTGCCTTAGAACAGCATCTTATTGGTGCTTACAGTAACAGTAATACTGATTATAGTAATTTTTCAAATAAGGTTTTGGAGTTTCCCCACCATTAATAATGGAAGCCCCACACTGACGTCCTCCTTTTTACAATCCTCACAAAAATACCTGAGAGGTGCAAACAATGAAGCCAGGTACAAACAAAATAAACATTAGAAAATGCACTAATATAGTTTATCAGTGTGTGGTAAGTCCACACCACGTAGAGGCAGCTAAAAATATAATTCTCATTTCGTTGACAGGTGAATTGCAGAGGAAAGGTGACAACTGAGTCTGCTTTGAGAACTGGGAAACCATTTCACTTTAAGCTTGATTTCTTCCTGTGTGCAGTGGGAATTCAGGACACTGTTGCAAGGCATATGAAATGCTGATCAAAATAACAAAAAATGGGAAGGGAAACTTGTCTTGGAAGGCAGATTTTTCTATATTTACTCAAGTAAAACTGCTGTAGGAGCCAGTGTGTATTTTGCCAGAGAAAGGATTTTCAGATTATTTAAACACCAGTTCCTATGTGCTAATTTGTTTTTAAAACAGAGAATAGTTATTTAAAAACACATTTTCAATCTCAAATCTTTGAGAGCTTTCTCTGTTTTTGCTTAGACAAATAGAAGAATCATGTCTGTTCAAATTTGGCTTCTCAAGGTTTCCTATAACAGACAGTAGCTGGAATAATTCTTGCAGAAGAAGATATTTTGGAATAGCTCCCAATAGAGACACGCTTACTCTTATAAGCTAATTGGGGGATGGGAGAATCTTATTTTTATGAGAGTTGGGTTTTTTTTCAAAATTAGCTTAATTCACTTCTAAAGCTTATTCTTCAATAGCTATTCCCATAAGTTTCCTCAAGTAACCAATCTCTTAGGTCTTAAAGAAATGGCTTCTTTTAGAAAGTAACTTAACTGCTTTATCAAGGCCCTTTATCCTGCTTTAGTTTACTTTTAGGGCGCTCTATCATCATAAAGCTATTATAACTGACTGCCCAAAGAATTCACACTGCCTAAAGCATCTTCAAGTGGTGTAGATGCACCCCGCATTCCTTTGGCTCCCCTCTTCCCTGAAGTTGCAGACTGTCTGAAGACTGCAAAGATATCTTAAAGCTGCTTTTGAGCACCCACCCACTGAGCTCAATTATGGATAACTCAGCACCTAAGATTTTGTGGCTGTTTAGAGTTCCTCTTTGTTATTGTCCCAATGACAAGCCAACTCAATTTCTTTTTCCAGGTGTTCTAAAAGAATCTTCTTCATATATTTTACTTAACCAAACAAATAATTGCCTTGCCCAAGGGCAGGCAATATTAGTACAAGGAGTTTCAGATATTTCCATTTTATTATAGCAGGGATGGGGGACCTCAGGCCTGGGGGTCAGGTGTGGCCCCTGAGGCTCATGCCTCCCAGCACTGGGGAGCCCACACTGGTACTCCAGCCCTGTGGTGGAGTAGCGGGGGGTGGGATCACACAAAATCTACTAGGCTGGGGGCCCCTGGGCTCTGGGATGTAAGGGGACTGTGGGGAGTGACTTTCTCCTTCTCAGTCGGGCCACATCGGTGAGGGATTGGTTTCATTTTTTGTTTCTCACTTGTGTGTGGCCCCCAACTGATTTTTCTGTGGGTGGGTGGCCCCTGACCCAAAAATGGTGCCCCACCCCTGCATTATATGTTCTTGGGTTTCCCTTCCTTAGTAAATATTGTATACCATTATTTACTGAATGTGTACAGTGGGCTGTGTATGTTATATTGAACAAAGAGGAGGTCCCTACCCAGAAGGGCCCCCGTGAAAGTCTATGGCAAAAATCTAGCCTTGTTAAAAACAGAAATAAAAGAGATCACTGCCTTCCCTGCTGCCATGGCCGAGCCCACCACTCCAGCCAAGCCACCAACAGCTACCAACACTGCCTCAGGCAGCTCCCAGGACCCTGACAGGGTCCAAAAGAGATGCATGTTTTCCTGGTCTGGTACAGAGATCTTGGACCTCATTGTGGTCTGGGGCTAAGAGGAGAACCCCCAGGATCACTGCACCAGGTGCAGGAACATCGATGTCTCTGGCCAGCTGGCTGATAGCCTGGCCAACAAGGGCCACAGCCATACCCAGGAGCAGGTGCAGATGAAGGTTAAGGAGCTGAGGCAGGCATATGCCAGGGCCAGGAAGCTCAGCTTCTGCTCTGGAGCAGCACCCTAGACCTGCTAATATTAATCCCAGCCCCACTGCATTTTGGGGGCTAGTCAGTCCCTTCCCTCCCTTGTAGTGGCCTGAGGTCTGGAGGTGCCCATCATTGCTCTCCCAGGGAGCAAAGATGCAGAGGAGGAGCCAGAAGAGGCCAGCACCATCTCTTTGCCTGCAAGCCAGGACCTCATGCTCACCCTGGAACCAGTACTCCCATCCCTGGATGTCTCCCGGGCATCGTTCGAGGCCGGGGAAGGCCCGTAGGTGAGAGTCATTTCTTTCCCTACACACACACATGGGAGGAGGTGGCAGTCAATGAGGGGCTGGGAGGTGCTCCTTTCTCACCCTACTCAGCCTGGGGAACATGCAGCAGCCTGTGCACCTAGATGAACAGTGCCAGTCTGGGGCACACAGCCCCAGGAAGCTGCTACAGAGGACCCTTGTGCTATTGCTCACTGGATCGGGGGGGGGGGGCTGCCATACTCCTTATCCTGGGGTGGGACACCCTCCCACCACAACTCACTAATAGGAGGCTGGAGACTTGGAGACACACACACACACACACACACACACACTCAGGAGTACTGCACACGGGCATGCCTGCATGCTGAGGGCAGCACTTGCTCCCAGGGACAATGCGCTGAGGTGCAGAAGTGTTTGCCGTTCACGCACACCTTCCCTCCAATGGCTTGACCCCTTCTCCTCCAGTGGGCAGTGATACAAGTCCTCTCCCTATGGGACACCACCACTGCTAGATCCAGTGTGTGCATGGCACAGAGGCAAGCCCAGCTTCCCCCTGGCCCCCCACCTGCCCACAGGCTTCTGGTCTGGCTGGCACCTTCCAATGCCTGCTTGTCCCTGGGACATGAGGGTACTGAGCCTCCCCCCTGGACATCTGTGCCCCTGAAAGAAAGGGCTCGCTGTCTAGGCCACAGATGGCTTTGCTTCAAGCACATCATCTTTGTCTGAGCCAAGAACTGACTGACCTTCTCATTGTTCTACACAGCTGGACCAGCTGCGAGAGGGGCACGGTCGACACCTCCCCGGCTGCCTCCCGACCCCACATGACCTGCAGCTGCTGGAGATCTCAGGAGAACCTACAGAGGGAGCATATCTCTGCCATCTGAGCCCTGCAGTGCTGCATGGAACAGCAGGACTGCAGAATGGAGGAGATCCTGCAGCTGCACCACAAGATCTGAAGGGAGATGAGGGAGCAGAGCTGGATCATCTGCACTGCTCTACAGGCAGTGACTGACACGTTGGTGCCCACTCCTGTCCCAATTCCTGCCCCTCCCCCAGCCTTCCCCTGGAGCCACCGAGGGAGATCCACCAGAACCAGGCATCACTCTCAGCCCCAGAGCAAGCCTTTCCTCCTTGCTCCAACTCCCTCCTCCTTCCCCTCCAGGGTTATTTACCCAATCCCTCCCCAGTTTCATTTATCCCAATTAATTATACAGAGTTTATTTTTTTGAAACAAACTGTACTTTATTTCTCTGCAGGGAAGGGTGGGTGGAGAGAAAGGAGGGGTGCGGGAGAACAGGCAAAGAGATGGAATATACAGGCCCCTTGTGGGGAGGCCCATGGGAGAGTCATTGAGGTACTTGTGAGAAACTCTCCCTCAAGACCTCTCCAATTCACACAGCCTCCTGATGGGCCTGCCTTATAGGAGCCATGCACAGCTGCTCAAAGGCCCTGTCAATCCAGTCAGCCTCTGTCCCCCATACTGGGAGGAACGTCTCCCCTCTGCTTTCACAAATATTGTTAAGGACACGTGATGTGGTGGACAAAGCTGACCTCCCCACTAGAGGCCTTTCAGCACCCTGGCCAGCAGCAGGAGCAGTGGAAAGGTCCTCTGAGCAGGGTAGAGGGGCAGCCTGCACTGCAGCCAATCAGAATGCGGCAGGCTCTTACATAAGGAGCTACTAGCTAAGGCCCATCAGTTTCTTCCTGGAGCTCAACCCAGGGAGACCTCTGGACCGACTGGGACAACCAGAACCTTGGACAGCTCCGAGTGGGAGCTGGGCTCTTGTAGCTAAGCAGAGCTAGACCTGGCAGCTAAAAGGTAGCCAGGGACAAACAGAACCCAGACAAGGGGAACTCTGCAGCAAGGCCCTAGAGAAGGACTGGATGAAGCGGCATCCCTGGGAAGTGGCCCAAGGATGCAACTATACCTACAGACTTTGAAACTCGGCAGGTATCTGCTACATATAGGGTCCCTGGACTGGGACCCATAGGAGTGGGCAGGCCTGGGTCCCTCCCCCCAGTTCCCTGCAAACCACATCCGAGTGAGGGGGGTAAAAGAGGAGGCATGAACCTCAGCCATGGACTGGACTTTGACTCGCCCGCAGACGAGTCAAATATTGTGAGTTAAATATTGTGAGACCCCCTTCAGCCACCAAGGGGCGCTCGCACTCAGGACTGAACTTGTTACAACACAACACACTGCCACCACTTGGGTGATGTTCCGCTCCTCGACATCCAGGTGGCTGAGGATGCAATGGAACCACCCGAAGATGCCCTCAAGAGCCACACAGGCCCTGCTGAAATGGGCATTGAAGCATCCCTTGCTTTGGGCTGGGTATCCTGTGTAGGCCTTCATTAGCTGGGGGAGCAGAGGGTAGGCTGTGTCCCCTACAATTCAGACTGGCATTTCCATGTTCCCAACCCTGATGGTGCAGTCAGGGAAAAATGTGCCGGCATACAGCTTCTGGTAGAGGCTGAAGTTGCAGAAGACATGCATTGTGCATCTTCCCCAACCACGCACAGTCAGTGAACTGCCATGATGGCTTACAGGACCATCGAGAAGAACCCCTTGTGGCTGATGTATTTGGCTGCCCAGTGGTTGGGGGCCTGGATGGGGATGTGGGTTCCATCAATATCTTCCCCCCCCCCCACCACCACAGTTGGGGAAGCCCATGGCAGTGGATCTGGCAATGATAGGTCCATGTTGCCCAGGTTGATGATTCTGCGCAGCAGGACAATGTTGATGGCCCTCACCACCTGTAGAAGGAGACAAACAATCAATCACAGAGTTATCAGGGCCATTGGGAGGTCCACAAGATGTCCTCTCTTCCCCTCCACACACCAGGAGCACCCGCCTACTGACCCGATCCCTTGTCAGGGCTTTGTGAAGGAGGGACTGAAAAATCACCCTGGAAGGGGGCTTTCCACCATCATCACCCCTTCCCTAGGGAGCCCCATTCCAGAAGTTCCATTCACCCCGTTCCTGGGACAATAGCCCGAGAGTTCCATACCTGCAAGAGCACAGCCCTGATGGTTGATCTCCCCATGCCAAACTGGTTCCTGATGTATTGATAGCTGTCCATCATGGTGAGCTTCCAGATGGCAATGGGGCCCACTTCTGGAGGAGGATGGCGGGTCTCATGTGGGTGTCCCTTCGCCAGAGTAGAGTGAGCCATTCGCACAACTCCAGAAAGGTGTCCTTCCACACGAGGAAATTCTGGAGCCACTACTGGTCACCCCACTGCTCCATAATCATACAGTCCCACCAGTCGGAAATGGTGTCCAGACGCTAGAAGTGTCGGTGCATGATGTGCAGGGGAGGGTAAGTGGGGTTGTACTGCATAGTGATGAGGAAGTTCCCTGCAATGATTTAGGGGTTGTGTTCCAGCAGGACCTGGAAGGCATCCCACAGAAAGAGCTGAAGGAGGTGCAGCACAACCTTTAAGAGCTTTTGACTGCTGGGAGGCAGCTCTGGATCCATGACTAGAGAACTGAGGTGTCTGCAAAAAGGAGCTGTCTACACAGCACTTTTTTTCTCAAAAACCTCTTGCGCAAAAGGGATCCGAGGAGGAAATGCAAATGGCAGCGACATATGCAAATGAGCGCTCCATTTGTATTTCCTCTTGCAGAAGAGACTTGTAGTGTGGACGTAGCATAAGAAAGGTAACAGCAATATTGCCAGAAACAGAAAAGGAGAGTGAGTGAGGAGCTCTAAACAGGGGTTTCAGGTCCCCCTTTTCCTGGCAGCCTGAGAACCCAGCTGTGAGCTGGAGAGGACTGTTTTTGCAGCCCTGGCTGACCCAGGCGCACCGGCCCCAGTGCCCTTTGTAGCTGAGGGACAAGAGCTCAAACCCTGTCAAGGACTAATTGCACAGTACTGAGAATGCCAGAGTAAGGTACTGGGACCCAGCAGTGGGGTTACTCTGTCACACTATATATATCTATATCTATATCCAGCTTTATTTTCAACCTTTTTTTATTACAGTAATGTGTGTGCAATTTAGGTAGCTGTTTGGTGGAGTAATGAAATATTTAGCTATTTAAGTGATGTTCTCTGTGCCTAGAAATAATAGATACAAAAGTGTCATAGAAAAATAGTCTTTTTTAAAGAAACCTAGCCCCATTGAACTTCACCTATTTCACAGAATCATAGAGTCATAGAACACTAGAACCATCTCCACCTCCGTGCACATGTGTACGTTTTTAATATATACAGGAACACCTTTCCCTTTTTCCCATGCCTATCCTTCCTGAGTAAGCTGTACCCTTCTTTACCAATATTCCAACCGTGTGTATTATCCCAACAAGTCTTTGGAACTTTGTAAGTTTCAAATGTTGAAATAGCATGCATTCAGTTCACAAGTTTGTGTCACTTGAATATGATGGGAGTTGCAAACAAACATCAAGTAAAGAAGACTTAGATTTTAAGCATTTTAGGGCAGGGGCTGCATCTAGCTTTGTATTGGTAGAATGCATAGCATAATAGGAGCCACAGTCATGATCAAATCCTCATGAATTCACTTTATTGTAACTATTAAGTATAAGAATAATAAAACATCTGAAGATATTAGCACTTATAAAATTGTATAGTGTTTAAAAGCTGAAGAACTTTTACCAAAGCCCTTTTTACTGCTATAATAAAGATGTGTATTAAAACTGGGTAATGCTTCAGATTGTACAGGTCATTTCATGTACTTCAGAAAGCACACATTCTTCACAGGTATTAATAAACTGTTCATTATAACAATATTGGGATACTAGAAACATAAACCATATATCTGTGGTCCATATAACCACTGGATCTGCTAATAGCGGTTGGTGTTTTCCTTCTGTCTGCATTGTGATAAGTCACATTCTTTCTTATCATTTAGTTTATAGGTTCTGTTTTCTCAGTGACACATGGAGATTCTGTGAGATCACATTCAGTATTAATAACTGGAGAGAAATGTCTATCCCTACTTCAGCAAGTGTTTGAGAGTTTTGCTGCATCTGGGCCCTAGAGTCTTAAAATCAGCATTTCTTCCCATTGACTAGATATTGTTCTCCCATGCTTTCTAGAAGAAAATCATTTGGTTTCTTCTATACATTCTATTTCCTGAACTTTTTGTTTTATCCATTTTCAGATGGTTTGACAGACTGTGTAGACCCTGATTGTTGTCAGCAAAGCAATTGCTACATAAGCCCTCTCTGCCAAGGTTCACCTGATCCCCTTGACCTCATTCAGCACACCCAGCCTCCTTTCTCTCAGCATCCTCCAAGGCTCTTTTATGATAGAATCAAGTTCCTTATTGGCAAGGAGAGCACTCATGTAATCCCGGGAGATGTCTTATTTGACAGCAGGTAAGTTTCATTTTTAATTGATGTGATCTGGACAGTGAAAACTATTGATAAATTATTTTAATAGAAAAAAATTGGTTTCAAGGTTTTCTTAGAAATCATTACTGACTTTTCCACATTAATGGTAATTTCTGAAAATAATGGAAATAACAAATATTTTGTTTGAAATTCCAGCAATTTAAGATGTGCCCTCCTATATTATTAGTGCAGACTCCTAGAGTTACTCCATCTGGATTATAAAACTGCTGTAGTACCTTTTTTTTGTATGGGTGTAACTATAATCAGGGCTGCTGAGAGACTTGCCAGGCCTCAGGACAAGGTGGGAGGGGACTTGGTTTTGTATCTGAAAAAGGAGCGGGAACTTGGATGGAACGGGTGAGGGCTGAGGCTAACCTCCTCCTGCCAGCCCATCGTGGAAGCCCAGAGCATGCTGCACAGAGCGTGAGTGGCACTTTAAAGATCCCAGGGCTCCAGCTGGGAGCTCTAGGCCCTGTTAAATGGCTGGGCCCCAGGACAGCTGCCTCCTTTGCCCTCTTTCCGTCAGGGCTCAGACCATCATGAGAGTTAAACTTGTCTGTGTGTGTTTCCATGAGAAACAGTTTAGAATGCAATTTGTGACAGAATATTGGAGATGTACCGGAGGGCAGTGTTGGAATCATATGAGGTCCCTTGAGTGAACTTCATGCCACAGTGGAGCTGTGGCATAACATAGTAAACATGTTTTCTTTACTTACGTGCCGAATGCCCCTTAGTCTGATTAGCAGCAATATTGAGCAAATAGTAATATAACGTGCAGTTTGCCATTTTGCTCTACAGGTTGCCCTTTAATTGACGTGTATCTGGTAGTGTGATCTCAGAAATCAGATCATTTCTGTGGACTTGTAGGGTTATGCTGTTTTTTAAAGCGAGAGGAATGTGTGAAAAAGGAAGAGTAAACACTTGCTCAAAAAACCAATTACCCATACTCTCCCCTGGAAAAAAGTAAATTTGAAATATAGAGGCAAAAAAGGTTTTTTAAATACTGCAATTCATCCTGGAAAGCAGTAATTTTTATACTGACATAAGCATTCACCAATCATCTCTGCCATCTAACAACTACTCTTAGGCCTGCACATTAGATAAACTAAGTTGTATTAGTAAACACACTAGTATTGTTTATTTGCATAAATGTAATGTCATTTTACCAATGAAAATATGTAAACAATCTTTAACATTCCTAAATATTTAATCTCTGTTAAGACCATAACAGGATGATATAAATATGTGTTTAAAAGTTCATGGAACTGAACAAAACCAGTAACCGTTAGCACTAAGCCTTGAAGTCTAAATCAGTAAGGCTATGTCTATACTGGTGGGTTCTTGCGCAAGAACATCTTGCACAAGAACACGTGCACATTGCCACGTGCTTTTGCGCAAGAGCATCCATGGCAGTGTGGAAGCTCTCTTGTGCAGGAAAGCTCTGATGGCCTTTTTATCCATAGGGCTTTTCTGCGCAAGAAACCCCTGCTGCACGTCCACATTGTCCTCTTGCACAAGAGCTCTTGCACAAGAGAGCTTACACTTGTTAGACAAGAGCATAACTCTTGCGCAAGAAGCCTTCTCTTACCCGCTTTACTGTAAATCTTCTTGCGCAAGAGCGGGCGGGCAGTGTGGACGCTCTGTGGAAGAACGGCCATTCTTGCACAAGAACTCACCAGTGTAGACATAAAGTAAGGGTACTTCTACACTGCACGCTTATTTCAAAATAAGCTATTCTGAAATAGTTATTCTGAAATAACTTATTTCAAAATAGTACGTCTACACTGCAGGGAAGCCTCAAAATTAGTCAAAGGCAGGCTTCCCTAATGTAGACGTGCTATCTCGAGGAATAACTTAGAATGGCCCTGGTGAGGGGCTATTTCAAAATAGCAGAAGTGGAATGTCTGCACATGCCTTATTTCAAAATAGCTATTTCACAATAGGCTTTATTCTTCATAGAATGAGGTTTACAGATAAGCCGCCTGTTATTTTCAAATTATTTTGAAATAAAATGGCTTTGTAGATGCTCGCACAGTTATTTTGGAATAACACTCATTATTCTGAAATAACTTGCTGTGTAGACATACCCTAATGGAACAGTGCAATTAGTTTATTTTACCCGAGTGCATAAGAGGCACCAAATACAACATTTTTGGCTGCATGTGTATTTAATATAGCATATTGCTGTTTAAAAAATAATACAAAATAATAACTAGCTCTTACATGTTACTCTTTTATCAGCAGAGTTCATAACTTCCCTCAGTAACATACACCAGACATCTATCCATTTAATGCCACCTGGAAGATGAGCAGTAAGGTAGCCAATACAGACTGCACATAATCCTTTCAATATGTGTTTTTTTAGATGAAAATAACTGATCTTTTGAAGCTATCTTTGATAGGATTTGACTTATTCTTAAAAGCATTTTTGAATATTTCAGTTTTTGCTTTATTACCTAAAGTCCCTTTGGATTATGGAGAATAAAGTTATTTGACCTGTTTAGTTGGTCTGTCCTCGGAAGCTGATAAAATTAGAAAGGTTGCAGAGGTCTCAAAGACAGAATTGTTCCTCTAACAGACCACTGTCCTGTTTGGTTGACTTTTATAAATCTTTTGTCCTCTACTATCAATATAGTGGCCCCTGGTATCTTTTACCCTACATTCATCCTCAAAAGTCACCATGGCTTACAATGATTTTCCGTAGTCGAAGCAAAAGGGAAACTAGCTAGAGCACTAATGGTAGAAGTGCTGAGAAAGTGAACAGTTTGACATGAAGATTTTTTTTTAATTCTTTTGTTATGAAGAACTTCCACTGCAAAATCTCACCGAATAGATGTGTTGTGGACAGTGGGTAACTTGGACATGACTGGCACAGCTCAGAGCCTAATATAAGTTCCTTACTCTTGTGAAGACATTACTAAATTTTAGAGAATAGTGTTGGGCAGTAATGTTCTCATGTAGGATTCTGCAGAGTTCTCTCTAGCCACTATCCCCATTCAACAAGTATATGAAGTCAGTAAGAAGGCAATGCAGAATCCTAGTTTAAAGCACAGTGTTTTCATCTCTTCCAACTCAGTGCAATTTGATGCCCTGCCCTCCCTCTGGTTTGGATCCAGTATGGATGAGAGCTGACTGAGTCTCAATCTAGATAAAACAGAAGTGATAATGGTAGGCTGGAGAAAAGAACAAGAAAATCATTGTCAAGATTTTATCTGCTCCTCAGACTGAAGTTGTTTACCTGCTCTTTGTTTTTCATGTAGGCAATTTTGGAGTTTTGTTAAGTACCTAGTATTCTTATATTATGTTTCAGTAAGTGTCCAGATATCTTTTCTTTTCCATTTGCATCCAGTTAGGAGATAGAATCTGTTCTTTTGGATGTGGATCACACTACTGTTTCAAGCCTTTATTGTTTTAAGATTAGGCTGCAGCGGTGCGCTCAACCTGGGGTTTCGGACTTGTTTACATGGTGAGGTTCTATAAGGTGTGGGGGTTTTTTAAAGTGCATTGATGTGCTGTGCATTAATTATTCCATGCAGACTCTGCTGGTGTGCACTAAAGGTTCCCTACTGTACTTAAATGTAGTAGGGAAATATGTTAAAGTGTGATGCCAGGATCTATGTGCACCAGTCAATGCATAACAGATTAGCACGCTTTAGAAATCTCCTCCTCCGACCCCCGTAGAGCACATCAACCCCCTTCAGTCTGAACATGCTCTAAATCAGAAATCCATTCAGAATCTGAGGCTTGTGTATAGCGTAGGATCCTGTAGGGTATCTTGTCGTACGTTACACCAAAACTTTGAATTTTGTAATGGTTGCCTTAAAATGTTAATATGTAGCTGCTACATATGGAAAGATGAGTCAAATTAATTTCCGGTGAATGCATCTGCTTATATAAAGAGTGTAGCATGTAACAATATTTTATCAACCTTGACCCACAGGACTTTAAAAAATGCTTACTGCTGGAAAGCTACTTGACTCATTGCAGATTGCCTACAAAGAAGGTCCAATTAATTACCTTACAAAGGCTCCTCACAATGATATTATCAGCAGGAGGAAATTAATGTACCTGAGTAGCCCCTAGCTTAATTTCTGATTGAAGATTTTAATCAGAGAAATAATATAAAAATTACATATTTGGTAATGTAACAATTGTGAATTCACTCAGGTTTTCCTGACAGAATTCTACATCTGACATTAAAGTCACAGCCTAAGGTGCTCAGTGCATATTGGAAGTTTAATACAAAAAACAAAAGATAAAATAACAAATAAGGCAGCATGTAGTTAGGCGAAATGGTTGAATGATAGAATTGTTAGTGAAAATTGTCAAAGAATGCAGCTAGAATAGTAAATACAGAATGACCTAGAAATTGTAAAGTAGAGATGTCAAATAAACTGCCTGATAGCCAAATGAGATCATCAGTTAAAAGTGGACTGACCCATGAAGCATTTACAAAAAAATTGTACTTTTCAAAGGCTACCTGTAACCCATGGAGTCTGTGCCTCCTCTCCAAAGAAAGCAGATAGTCCCTCTGGAATTGGAGATTGAGCACAGTCTGCCAGAGGCCTAGAAACATTTTAAATCTATTTGAAAAAGACAAAGGCTGCAGTTTATCAGAGACATTTTTCTCCCTCTGTGCATGATGCAAAACAGTAGACAGATTCTCCAGTTCTTCTCAAATCGCTAAGAAGTTGGGGTATGTCTACACTACCACCCTAGTTCGAACTAGGGTGGTAATGTAGGCAACCAGAGTTGCAAATGAAGCCCGGGATTTGAATTTCCCGGGCTTCATTTGCATCTCGCCGGGCGCCGCCATTTTTAAATGTCCGCTAGTGCGGACTCCGTGCCGCACGGCTACACGCAGCACGGACTAGGTAGTTCGGACTAGGCTTCCTATTCCGAACTACTGTTACTCCTCGTGAAGCCTAGTCTGAACTACCTAGTCCGTGCCGCGTGTAGCCGCGCGCGGACATTTTAAAATGGCGCGCCCGGCGAGATGCAAATGAAGCCCGGGAAATTCAAATCCCGGGCTTCATTTGCAACTCCGGTTGCCTACATTAACCACCCTAGTTCGAACTAGGGTGGTAGTGTAGACATACCCTAGCTGCATTTACCTTATAATTAAAGTAAGTTTGACAAACTAGTTTAAAAGACTTAGATCAAGATAATATCATAATTGCAAAGAAACAGTAGGTATTAGAAAGAAATGCCTTACACAATTGGCTATTATGTAACATACGGAATTTTACAAAAAAAAATGTAGCAGAGATGTGACAACAGTAAAGTTAAACAGTGAGTCTAGAAGAACCTGCAGCAGACACAGGGAGCATGGTGGAGAGAGGGTCAGAAGACTACTAATGGGGAAAGTTGTCAGAAATAACAGGATTTCAGTCTAGCAGGAGAATGAATCAGATGAATGGAAAGTGACATCACTTCAGAAAGCTCTACTATAGTAGAAGATAAGTGAGGCCCAATGCAAGTAGCAAGACCACTAGGGATCTAAGAACAAGTATGCCCTGCAAGCTTTGTGAGATGACCAGGCATTTTGAAAGGGAGACAATTGGCCCGCTAAGTAGTTTTTCTCCAGAGCTCTGAAGTGACAGTCAAAAGTAGTTAAATGAAAATGTGTTCATATGTGAGCTACATGCAGAAATTAACATTTATTTTGGACAGTTGTTGTTGGTTGAAGATTTACTGTAAGTCTTGGTAATCTAAGAGATGGCTGGAGACTGTTCTAGTTAGCAGTGAATGCTAGGAAGACAGTAAATAATGAGGACAAATGTAGCAATATACAGAAAAGCTTAGAACATTTAAAGACTAATAGATTACAAAGACAGCTCAATACAGATAAATGTAGAATAATGAGTTGTAGGAGTCTTTATCACATACTGTAAATGTGTGTAGGTTATAAAATATGAGGAATAAAAAAGTTGAAAGAAAAGTATGAACATTATTTATGGATAATGAGGAGCAAAATGAATGAGCAAAGGAAAAAGGAAAGAATGTATGGAATAATGAAGAGTTTGATGAGTTATCACACAAATCTGTGTGCTCCATAAAATATTAGGAGTAGAGTCAAAGACAGGTCTGTGAGGAATGAAAAACAGAATAAACAAACAAACAAAGGAATACTAGAATAATGTACAGAACAATGACGACAAGTCGGCATGCTTCATAAATAAAAGGATTGGAAAGAGAAAAGTCAAGTCTACAGGGCTACGTCTACACTGGCATGATTTTCCGGAAATGCTTTTAACAGAAAAGTTTTCCGTTAAAAGCATTTTCGGAAAAGCGCGTCTAGATTGGCAGGATGCTTTTCCACAAAAGCACTTTTTGTGGAAAAGCGTCCGTGGCCAATCTAGACGCGCTTTTTCACAAAAAAGCCCCGATCGACATTTTCGCGATCGGGGCTTTTTTGAGGAAAACAAATCTCTGCTGTCTACACTGGCCCTTTTGCGCAAAAGTTTTTCGGAAAAAGATTTTTGCCCGAGCGGGAGCAGCATAGTATTTCCGCAAAAGCACTGACAATCTTACATGAGATCGTCAGTGCTTTTGCGGAATTTCAAGCGGACAGTGTAGACAGTTGGCAAGTTTTTCCGGAAAAGCGCCTGCTTTTCCGGAAAAAGTGGCCAGTCTAGACTCAGCCCAGATGTCATAAAATATGAGAAAACAACAGAAACTAGTGGTTGCTGTTCTATCAAAACACAAATAATTAAGATTGGCACAGTTTAGTTAAATATACAAAAGGCCTGATTGTGATCTTCTGTATCACAATTTGCTTTATTGGCACTACTCATGATATTTGCCAGTGTGTGTTTGGAATCCGAACTAGATTAATATATGACAAAACAAGAGTGAATTAAAATTCTGCTATGTATATTGAAAGAAAAATAAGTTAATGGTAGCACGTCTCTCTCTAACCAGGGATGTTGACAACTTTTAAATCACTCTGCACCCTGACAGATTGAAAACCATGTTAGATACCAAGGTGTGCTACTATGGGTGTAACACCCATGAAAGGGTTAATTTGGAAAAGCCAGACTCTCTCAAGTAACAGCTTTATGACGTGAGGGTGTGGTCAACCCAGTGACCTACTACAGTATGGTATACTCATATTCATGCCTCTTTCTCACATGAAGCAGAAAGGGGAATTGAACCAGGGACTGCAGTATCCTCAGAGAGTACACTAATTATTTTGTTTTTCTCAGAATGCCTAAAATAAAAAAAAATGTCAAATCAAAATGCAACATGTAGCTTCAATCCAACTCAAAAACTTTTGATTTGCCAAAATAATTTTAAAAAACTGCTTTCAGTTTGACCCAAAATCTTTTTATTTCTGTCAACAAAAAATGCACCATTTGCCCAGCTCTACTCTACTGTATAGGGAATCTAAACTATAAGGCTATGTCTACACTGGCATCCCTTCCGGAAAACGGATGCTAATGTAGCACATCGGAATAGCAAAATCCGCAGGGGATTTAAATATCCACCGCGGTATTTGCATTAACATGGCTGCCGCTTTTTTCCGGCTTGGAGATAAGCCGGAGAAAAGCGCCAGTCTAGACCTGATTCTCCGGAAAATAAGCCCTTTTCCGGAGGACCTCTTATTCCTACTTTGAAGTATTTAAATCCCCCGCGGATTTTGCTATTCCGATGTGCTACATTAGCATCCCTTTTCCGGAAGGGATGCTAGTGTAGACACAGCCTAAGTGTAGGGTTTAAAAGTGTGTGTTGTGCTCACCTCTGACCCTCAAAACTACACCAAAAAGTGATTCTGTGAATGTGGCTTTCTGAGGTTCTGTCAGCTGTGTCTTCATATTAATCTCGTTTACAGATAAAGGGATTTTTCCCTGAATTGCCTGCTCTGTACTAGAATCTGAAAATCAAATTGCATTCTTTCTTTTTACTAGTATCACTAGTATTGAAAAAACTGCAGGCATCTTAGTAATAATAGCTGCATGCTATCAGCTAATCCTGTGTAACCCCATGCAATGGCTGGGCAAGTTGATACTGAAAAGTTATATGTTCTAATGATGTACTAGGAACTCACGGGGGAGTATGTAAGTTTGTTATATTCAGCAGTGCCATTTCAAATAGCTGAATAGTCTCGCTTTGGGTCTATCTGCATCCCTATTATAAATTCATAGTCAGAACTTCTTAGCTGTTCAGTATTTAACCTGCAGTGTTGCACACTGTATGAAATCAACACTTTTTCATGTCCTCCACAGCTTCTTTATTTCATGTTAAATTATACTTTTCTTATTGCAGACGTGCCTGTGTTATTCGAGGCCAAGTGGTAGCATTTGATGGAACAGCGTTGGTAGGAGTGAATGTCAGTTTCCTACACCACAGCGATTATGGATACACCATCAGTCGACAGGATGGAAGGTGGGACATTTTCATCCCTGGCCTCTCATTACTTGTGAGATTTAGTCACAATAAAAAGTAAATGAAAAAAGTGAAGTGCCTTGATTGTTTTTGTAATCTAATTTTTTTTCACAGACCACTTGAAAATTTCTGAGGGTCTCAGTGGACCACTTAATTATCTTTCCAAATATTGTTTGTACCATTAGCTAACTATTGTAAAGTGCTGTGGATGCTTTATTTAAAAAAAACAATCTCCATGGCTGTGGAGGACAGCTTCAGGCTGTGGACCTGCGCTGGCTGGCCCTGAGATATGGGCCGAGACCTACATGAGGTGAGGGGGGCACAGTTCCATTGGTCACCTGCACGCCCTGGGCTCTCCATCCCCTGGTCACTTTTTCCCTCACCGGTGGGCAACCGCTACTCACCAGATGGTGGTCAGCAGCATGAACATGGGCTGGAAGGCTTCAGAGGAGTACTAGGTAGCCGCGCAGCTGGCAGCTGGCAAGAAGTGGTGCTTTCTGGCTTCAAAGCGCCACTTTTCTCTGGCCAGCTGTGCAGTTTCCCTGTGCCCCTCTGAAGCCTTCTGGCCTGTGCTCGTGCTGCTCGCTGCCTCCTGTTGGCTCTCCTGAGGCTGCAGCCTACATGTGGGCCTCCCTGCTCTTCTGTTCTCCCCTTTACAGAGGCTGCACTCTGCGCTGGAGGAAGTGCCAGACCTAGTGCTAGACTGCCTGGCTCTGGGGGTCCATGTCATTAGGGGGAGCGCCCGTGCCAGAGCACCATGTTTCATTGTAAATCCGCCTCTACCATTGATAGAATTTTTCATTTTGGCTATGTCTATACTGCCCCCATTTTGTGCAAAAAAAATGCAAATGAGGCGAAGCGTGGAATATCGCTGTGCCTCATTTGCATAATTAATGAGGCTCCAGTTTTGTTCAAAAAGGAGCCATCTACATGGTTCCCTTTTGCGCGAAAAACCCCTCTTGCACAAGAGCCGTTCTTCCTGAAAAAAATGCGGAAGAATGGCTCTTGTGCAAAACCCTCTTGCGCAAAAATGGAGCCTCGTTAATTATGCAAATGAGGTACAATGATAGCCATACTTTGCCTCATTTGCATATTTTTTGTGCAGAACGGGGACAGTGTAGACATAGCCATAGTATATTGAAGGCAGCATCTGCTCCTCTGTTCAGGCAGCACATCTGATTAGAGTTCTCTCTGGTAGGGTGTCCAATTGAAGAAAAGGAAGCATAAAATGCATGAAAACCTCCGTGCCTTAAATAATAACAAGAACATGTGGAGACATCCAGACACAAAAGAAAATAAGAATGGCTGTATGAGTCAGACTAATGGTTTGACTAGCCAAGTATCCTGTCTCTGATGGTATTGCAGTGTAGACGTACCCTATTTTGCAATAACTAGCGCTATTCCAAAATAACTTAGTCTGTATCTACACAGCCGGCAGTTATTTTGAAATAGTGTCAAAATACAGTCAAGCTGGAGGACTTCTTATTCTGACTCCTGTAACCCTCCTTGTACGAGGAATAAGAGAAGTCAGAGGAAGAGTGCTCTATTTCAGATTGTGTTATGTAGATTCTCCCTATTTTGAAATAAGCTATTTCGAAATAAGATATGCAATTGATGTAGCTCGATTTGTGGAGCTTATTTCGAGTTAAGTCCTGCAGAGTAGATGCACCCATAATGGCCAGTGCCAGATGCTTCAGAGGGAGTGAACAGAACAGAGCAATTTGAGTGGTCTCCCCCATTTATCCAGTCCCAGCTTCTGGCAGGTACTGTCCTATTGCAGCTCTGGTCCCTGCCAGCTCTTTAAACAGCTCCTTGTCAGCTCTTTAAATAGCTCCCTGCTAGTTTTTTCTGCAGCTCAGCTAGCTCTTGCTGGAGCTGCACACCAGGGCACACCTGCTTATTTTCACCTTACCTGACCATCTTAGCTAATAGCCATTGATGGACCTATTTTCCATGAACTTACCTAATTATTGTTTGAACCCAGTTCTACTTTTGGCCTTCACTGAATCTAAAGGCAATGAGTTCTACAGATTGATTGCATTGCATGAAAAAGTACTTGCTTATGCTTGTTTTAAACATGTTGCCAATTAATCAGATGATCCCTAGTTATTGTGTTCTATGAAGAGTTAAATAACACATTTCTACTCTCTATACTGTTCATAATTTTATAGAGCTCTGTCATATCCCTCTTTAATCATCTCTTTTCTAAAATGAATAGCCCCAGTCTTTTTAATTTCATATGGAAATTAGTCCATACTCCAATCATTTTTGTTCCCCTTCTCTGCACCATTTCTGAGATGGGATGATCAGTACTGCATGCAGTATTCATAGTGTGGATAGACCATGGATTTAGATACTGGCATTATGATATTTCTATCTTATTATCTGTCCCTTTACTAGTGGTTCCTAATATTAGTTTTTTGACTGTTGCTGCACACTGGGCAGAGGTTTCCAGCTAATTGTCCCCAATAACTACAAGTATTTTTCTTGAGCAGTAACTGGTAATTTGTCCCCCATTATTTTGTATGTGTAGTTGAGATTATTTTTCCAGTATACATTATTTTGCAATCAACTACACTGAATTTCAATTGCCTTTTTGTCATCCACCCATCGAATTTAGTGAGGTTTTTTTTGTAACTTTTTGCAGTCATCTTCAGATTTAACTATTGAGTAATTATGAATTGTCTACAAATTTTGCCACCTAACTGCTCACCCCTTTTCCCTGATCAGATCCAGAACAAATAGGATCAGCATATGATGATACTGTTGTTAGATTTCAATACTTCTATGTTTTGAAAATTACCAAGATAATTATCAAAATCTCTGAGGAGTTTGGCACAGTTGAAATTTCTACAGGCTCCTCTTTGTTTCCCATCTTTCACCTCCATCTTCCATTGAAGAGGTTAAAAAAAGGCTTGTTCTGGAGCCTGTAAAGATCATTCTTTGAGCTACCTGACTGGTAGCAGAGCAACAGAAATTTAAAATGGGGATCTTTTCCAAAACTAGAGAATAGCAAAGCAGTTACTTTATGGCTTCTATAGTATCCACTTATCCTTGTGCCCCACTTAGGCACATCAGATTCTTCTTGTCTGCCACATCTTTTACGTAGTGCACAGAGTACTCCTGCAAATGCAGTTTCACAGTAGAGATGGGTTCCTGTAACCTGGCCCAAGGTCAGTTCCATTGCTTTTAAGGAACTCAACTTGCCAGTGTAGAGCCATGATTTACCCAGAATTGGTGGCTAATTTGGCTGTTTGAAGACTTTATGTTCATTGACTACATTATAATTTTTTCCCAAAAAGGGAAATGAAGTAACCCTTAAGGTTTCCAAGATTTTTATGTAGCATAGCTTATTGACATAGTACATAAAAACAGCCATACTAGGTCAGACCAAAGGTATCCTAGCCCAGTATCCTGTCTTCCAGCAGTGTCCAATGGCAAATGCCCCAGAGGGAATTAACAAAAACAGGTAATCATCAAGTGTCCCGCTCCTGTTACTCATTTCAGCCCCTGACAAACAGAGGCTATGGACACCATTCCTACCCATTCTGGCTAGTAAATATTGATAGACCTAACCTCCATGAATGCATCTAGTTCTTTTTTGAACCCTGTTAAAGGTCTGGTCTTCACAGCATCCTCTGGCAAGGAGTTCCACAGGTTGACTATGCACTGTGTAAAGAAAAACTTCCTTTTGTTTGTTTTAAACCTGCTAACTATTAATTTAATTTGGTGACCCCTAGTTCATACATTATGGGAACAAGTAAATAACTTCTTTATTCACTTTCTCCATGCGTGTCATGATTGTATAGACCTCTATCATATCTCCCCTTAATCTCCTCTTTTCTAAGCTGAAAAATCCGACTGTTTTAAATCTCTCTTTATATGGCATCCATTCCAAACCCCTAATAATTTTTGTTACCCTTTTTTGAACTTTTTCCACTGCCAATATATCTTTTTTGAGATGAGGCAACCACATCTGTACACAGTATTCCAGATGTTGGAGTACCATGCATTTATATAGAGGCAATAAGATATTCTCTCTTGTTCTCTATTGCTTTTTTAATGATCCCTAACATTGTTTTCTTTTTTGACTGCTGCTGCACATTGAGTGGATGTTTTCAGAGAACTATCCACAATTACTCCAAGATCTCTTTCCTGAGTGGTTATAGCTAAAGTTGTCCCCATTATTTTGTATGTATAGTTGGGGTTATTATTTCCAATGTGCATTACTTTGCATTTATTAGCATTAAAATTCATTTGCCATTTTGTTGCCCAGTCACCTAGTTTTGTGAGATCCTTTTGAAGCTCCTCACAGTCTGTTTTGTTCTCAACTATCCTGAGCAGTTTAGCATAATCTGCAAATTTTGCCACCTCACTGATCACCCCTTTTTCCAGATCATTTATAAATAGGTTAACAAGCATTGGTCCCAGTATGGACCCTTGGGAAACACCACTAGTTACCTCTCTCCATTTTGAAACCTGGCCTTTTATTCCTGCCCTTTGTTGTAAAGAGTAATTTTATTTGCCCAAATCCAATTGTACTCTCTTCACCCCATCTGACATTATTTTCTTGATTTTAAAATTACAGTGCTGTAAGTTACTAATTATCATTTCTTATTTACACTACCCCTGACAGAGTTGTTACATTAAATTATTTTACTTATAATTTACTCTGAGAGTAATCTATGTCATTTGGGATATGTGATGAAATGTGCATAATTAAGTCTGACAACTTATCACACTTTGTTACCATCAAAGGCCTCCATAGTGTATGCATTCAATAATACAGTGAGGGAAATATCTATTTGCATCTCCTTACATTACCTAGCTGTAAATATCAGAATCTTAGAAAACTGAGACAGTATTTACCTTGTTTTCTGTCTCACAAATCTACACAGGATTATTCGTAGTTGCTCCTTGACTGTATCCTATAGTAGTCGTCACTGCACCACACTGGGAGCTGATTCAATTCATTCTGAAATTAATGGGAAGTTTCTTCCTTTTACAACGCACAGAACAGGAAAAATGAGCATGTTGGAGAATGAGGTGATTATGAGGTTCCAAGTCAGTTACTCCACATGTTAGGCATGCACATAATCTGTCTAGCAGACATTTTGTGGTTTCGGAGTTTCTTCACAGGCAAACTAGGAGCAGTTGTTTTAGACGGTAAACACCAGAGGGAGAGTGGATAAATTGTAGTGAAGTATCCCACCTTATTTGTGAAGAATGTTTGGAGACAGCATAGGGAGAGAGCACCACATACGCTCACAGTTGGAAATAGAAAGATTCATGTGGAATTTTGGTAGTCATTTGTTGCAAACTGTGTTTATATTATAAAGGAAACAGTCTAAGACAGTGTGCTTTGTTTGTCTCTTCAGTTTTGACCTCATGGCTATCGGAGGCATCTCTGTCACCCTCCTCTTTGACAGATCTCCTTTCATTTCTGAGAAAAGGACACTTTGGTTACCTTGGAATAGGTTTATTGTAGTAGAAAAAGTTGTCATGCAAAGAACAGAGGCTGACCCACCATCTTGTGACATCACTAGCTTTATCAACCCGAATCCAATTGTGCTTCCTTCACCACTGACAACATTTGGAGGATCCTGTCCAGAGAGAGGAACAATCATTCCAGAGCTGCAGGTAAAAAATAATAATAATAATAATAATTTCAAATTAACAGAACGTGCTGTAGCAGGAAAAAATACAAGAAAACAGTAATATTTCTTCTTATTTCTATTTATACCCTTTGTTAATGAAACATACACTGTTGTTTGATAACATTAAGTATAAATTTCTAGAATAAAAACATATTTATTGCAAAATGTAAAATAGGTTGATTTTAATTGCCATTCATCACATTTTCAATAGGATCTGAACCTGGCCATTAAATACACACAGTTTTCACATTCTTATGCAAAGGTTTTAGTCCAAGCGTTACCTTACGCAAAATATAAAATTGGGTACAGGAATCACATAGCAAATTAGATTCCTGATCTGTCTGCATAAACATTGCTGTCAATGAAAATTAGAGATTGTATGTGTAAAACTGTTAAATATGAAAGACTTCAGGTACAATTGAAGTAGTTGAGGTAGTAATACTTAATATTTAACACATACAAGTGATAATCTGGCCTGGATGAAGTCAATGTGTTTAGCCATAGATTTCAGAGGAAACAGGATTTCAACCTAAATTTTTTGAAAGTTTCATCCAAGTTTGGGAAAATGTAGATCCCACTGAATGGAATTTTACAAACATGGTTAGATGTTCAGACCCTGAAATTCAGAGGCACAGGATAGGGTGAGTATTTGATGCACATCAGTGGATGCCTGATTGTCTTCCCTCATTAACAGGTGTGTTGTGAGCAAGACACGAGAAGTCGTTCTTCCGCTCTACTCCGTGCTAGTTAGGTCTCAGTTGGAGTATTGTGTCCAGTTCTGGGCACCGCATTTCAAGAAAGATGTGGAGAAATTGGAGAGGGTCCAGAGAAGAGCAAAAAGAATTATTAAAAGTCTAGAGAACATAACCTATGAAGGAAGGCTGAAAGAATTGGGTTTGTTTAGTTTAGAAAAGAGAAGATTGAGGGGGGACATGATAGCCGTTTTCAGGTATCTAAAAGGGTATCACAAGGAAGAGGGAGAAAACTTGTTCATCTTGGCCTCTGAGGATAGAACAAGAAGCAATGGGCTTAAACTGCAGCAAGGGAAGTTTAGGTTGTACATTAGGAGAAAGTGTTTGACTAACTGTCAGGGTAGTCAAACACTGGAATAAATTGCCCAGGGAGGTTGTAGAATCTCCATCTCTGGAGATATTTAAGAGTAGGTTAGATAAATGTCTATTAGGGATGGTCTAGACAGTATTTGGTCCTGCCATGAGGGCAGGGGACTGGACTCGATGACCTCTTGAGGTCCCTTCCAGTCCTAGTATTCTATGATTCCTTAAAGTGCCGCTGTAAAAAAGAACACTGACATATAATTATTGCTTGTTGCTGTGATGTTGCATCTTTCCGGGGCTGTACTTCTGGGAATGACATCTAAGCAAGGTTATTCATTGCTAAAGATATTTTGAAGGTTATCTGTGGGTATAAATATTTTCCATCCAAATTTTTGTCTATTAAAATTGCATTGTTTCCTAAAAAAGGCCTCATATTTCTTTATTATGTAGAAAACCCTTCTACTTGAATTCTGTCACTTTTTCCTATAATTGTGTGTGCCTTACTCTGCTACAACTTACTTTCTAGACATTCCCAGCCAGCATACAAGCATGCTCTGAGTATCTGTGTGATAAGCAGCAATGCTGACTCCAGGACCCTGCTTGTTACATAACAGCCACACTCAGGTCTCCACCAGACTTAGTTAATACAAGCCAAGTCACCTCAGCATATCCTAAGTCCTGAATTTTCCCCAAAACCATCTTCCTTGAAATGTGCAGCCCTGTATTGGAACATTTAGGAAAGCAATACTGACCGTTGCTCTTTAGCAAGACAAAAACAAAGCAGTGTGTTGCTTTAACTGGATTTAAAAATTACTTCAATTGAAACAAAACACTAGGATGGTTTAGATTAAGTTTATTAACAAAAAGAGAGGATTTAAAGTGAGGTCAAGTGTAAGGCATAAAGTCAGAAATAGTTACATGCAAATAAAAGTGAAAAGGTGACTAAAACTTAGCAAAACCACAATCTTAGTCGAAGGTAATATTCTTAATATTCCTCCTTTTAGCAAGATGGCTGACCACTCCCTTGTTCAGGATCTCTTATAAAGTCCAAATCTCTTGCTTTTTTTGTGCTTTTGGGGGTTTTTTTGTAGTCCATTGAACTTTTAAAATATATCCTTCTCAAAGTCCAGTGCCCCAGCTGTGAGGAAAGATGCTATGGAGTCTGATGGGGAAGATTCTGTACTGGTTTCTTCCTCTCTGAGGCTTTTTACAATTCAAATTCATCTATTCCCGCAGCCTCTGATATGCCAATGAATAGCCACTTGACTTTGATTGCCAGTTGTCTGTTGATTGCATTATCTGGATGAAGGCATCGACGTTTCTTTTGTCTGGAAAACATATTTACTCACTCTCTAGATTTGCCTACTTGAAATACAGTTTAGTCCTATATATCCTTTGAATTTCTGTAGTTCTTTGGGTGTTCAACATACATATATCATATGACAGTATTAATTATCAGTGTGTTAGTGATTTTCCAATGATAACTTACACAACACTTATTATTATGGCATAAGTGAATTGAGGTACACTGAATAGGTCAGACAGCAAGAAACTCACTACTCTGGATATGCTCTTAAGGTCACAACAGTATATTCACTGAGTAACTGCACCTAATCTGGTTTGGGATAGAAAAAGTGAGAGAAATACTAAAATATATGTTACACTAATATCTACTAGTTGTCTCCTGGGTAAGAGGGAGGAGGAAAGTTTAAAATCTATTGATGTCAGATGCATGACAGAGGAGGCAGCTGGGATGTCAGCAGGAAGGACAGGGAATAATCAAGGGATCAGGAATTCCCTGCCAACAGCACTTTTCATATGTTGAAGAGACAAGTACTGGCAGGCTTCCAATGGTACTGCAGTATTTTTGTAACAGTGTTACGGTAGTTATACATTAATAGAAGGTGTCTGAAATGGAAATGATTTGTTATTAAGGAGGCAAAAAGTGAGCCAGAAGAACCAGGAAAAATAAACAAAGCAAACAATTTGTGTTTTTCCAGATTTTGTTGATTTAACATTGTGACTTACTGGCTCATTAGTAATGACATGCTAAAATCACAGCCTGCAGCATTTAAACTTATTAAACAGGATCCAACTGTGAGAGGGCTTTGCATGAGAATCTGAAGGAATATTCAAGGAGATTTCCTCGTTCCCCTGCACGCCCTGCACCAAGGACTGTCACAACAGCATCCCCTTCATACAAATGAGCACAAGAGCTAATCCTTGCCAATAGCCTCCTAGCACCGACATCCCTCCAAAGGCCAAAGCTATGACACCCGCCATTTCCTTACCAACTTTCAGACTTTGCTGTCCCCCTGCACACTATAAAGCTCTGGAAAGGATTGTGTTGTTCAGGAAGGCCTGGCTCCTTCGGGAGGATCCTGTAGGTTAGGACAGCCAATACAGGGTAGTGAGTATGGACCCTAGTGAGTTTAAAATATGTATTTATTTAATTATGTTTATGTCCAAAAAGTTAATTAACCAAATGAGGAGTCCTTTCCAAAGTCAACCTGCAACTCTTGGACAGCTGAGTTTAGTGGTTTTAGACAAGACTAGTGTTCAAGGAAACATTTGTCATCTCATATATTTTACCCAAAAACTTAAGGCAAAAGTATTATTATGTGCAAACATTAGAGACAAAGAAGAATTAAAAAGCAGCAGGGGCCTCCTTAACAAGGTATAGAGAAGTTACCTGTTTTCCACCTGTGCGATCTTTCAGACACTGCATAGCTTTGGATGATGCTGAAAATCTTGTCTTATTCCTGCCTTCATATGCTTGGCAGAGGCAGAGCACAGGTCAAGGGAGTGAGTTTTTAGTAGTGCATAGGTTTTTTTTTAGAAAACATCATGATTTGAAATATAAAACATTGCTCTTTTCCTAGGCATGAATATTATTAACTGTGTACAACCGTTGGGTTCTTCTAGGTGGTCCAGGAGGAAATCCCAATTCCTTCTAGCTTTGTTAAGCTCAGTTATCTCAGCAGTCGAACTCCTGGATATAAAACCTTGCTCCGCATTATTTTGACACATGCAACCATCCCTCCTGGACTGACAAAAGTGCATCTTACAGTTGCTATTGAAGGGCGGCTAGTTCAGAAGTGGTTTCCTGCTGCTACAAACCTGGTCTATGCTTTTGCCTGGAACAAGACAGACATTTATGGACAAAAGGTGTCTGGCCTGGCAGAGGCAACAGGTATGTTGAGTTACTTCAATGTACTTGGTAGTAATAATACATTTGAAGGAAGCATACAGTGCTTCTAAATTAATTGCCTAGGAAACATTTATTGTCTGGTTCCTTGTGTTTCTCTTTTTAAAGCCAATTTTTGGTTCTTTTTTTTTTTTTTTAAGTTCAAAAGTCCCTTTCTCCCATCTCATACTGGCTGCATACTAGTGGCTAGCTCTGTGCTGAGAATGTACTTTCTAACTGTGACCTTCGGTGTCTCATTGCCTCTATCATTTTTTGGCAGTGACATTTTAAATGTCATTTCTATTTAGAGTTTACTAAATTCTAACTTTTAGGCATCTTGGTTTATTATATTTGATGTCTGAAGCTGTTAAATTCTTGACATGGAAACCATCCATACCTTTGGGGGACCTTTTACTTTCAGTGATATAGATTTTAAAGCTATCCAGGTGGTGGGTCCCTGATTTATGACTGAATGTCTGAATGTAAAAATATAGTAACTGAAATAAAATGCATTTAATTTACCCAAAATATTTTCTCGTTAATTTTGAATCTTGTTTTTTATTATTTTTAATCAAGGATGTGGTATGTTGTTTAACAGCCTGCTATTGCAAACACTGACTACAGGTTCAAAATTTAAAATCCAGGAATGTCTGGTCCAGTGGACCACAGATATTGCTGGACCAGAGAGTCCATCTGAGAGTGAGGGTCTCCAAAGTCAAGAGGGCAGCCCTGGCTAGCAGCAGCGGGGCCAGCAGCCAGGAGCACAGCCCAGGGCAGTAATGGGGAGCTCAGTGCTGGCCTGGACTGGCAGCAGCAGGGCCGGCAGCAGGAAGCACAGCCCCTGCTGCGGCTGGCGGCAGCGGGGTTGACGGTTGGGAGCACAGCCCCGGCCAGCATCTAGGAGCACAGCCCTCGCTGCGGCTGGTGGCAGCAGGGCCAGGGGCTGAGAGTGCAGTCCGAGCAGAGCCTAGTGGCAGGACTGATGGTTGGGAGGAGAGCCTTGACCTCTCCCAATCCAGCAAACTCCCTGGTTCGCGACCACTCAGGTCCCGAGGGTGCCGGACAAGAGAGATCCAACTTGTATCAGTGATTTTCTGTTCCAAGAATGCTTACTCTGGTGAATAGTCCTCTTTAATTCAGTGGGATTTCGGTAGGTTTTGAAGTTTGTGGAGATACTCACAATAAGTGTTAGTATGACGAGATTCTAAAATATTACAGTAATTGGGGGCACATTCTGCCACTAACAAGGAGTAGCATCTTGCTTCATAATTACCTTTATTGACATCAACCAAGAATAATTGTGTGTGACTCTCCACTCTTTCAAATGTGTGTTCAAAAGGGGACAAATTCTTTCTGAGAGGAATATTGTTCACATCATACACCTGGTGTAGAAATCTATCATAAAGTGCTACTCAGTGTGAATAAGAATGGCAGACTCTTGCCCTAACTGCTTATGCAGTATAGATTCCTATATCAGCTTGTAATACAAAGAATAGAATTAAATTAATTCAGATTTTTCTTCTGACTAATACCCGGTTTCTTCATTTTTCCATCTATACATACTGTACAGTAAACAACAATGATATTATGGAATTTTGTTGTTTATAAAATGTTGGCTGTCTTGGAAATGACATAAAAGAGCAGTAAATATGTTAGTACTAATAGATACAATACAGAGCAATTAAATATGCTAATTCCCTTTTGGATTATTTGATATTCAGTAATCCTGAAGTCCACCCTTGTCCAATACATATCTAGACTTTAAACAATATAACTGTTAGAGATGCCACAAAATGGCACATTGAGTTGCAAAATCCTAAAATGAATACTACTAAAGCATTTATCAAGGGAAACAAACCAGTCCATTGTTTATTTATTTAATTATTTAGGGTTCAATATCTGATTTAAGTTAAAGTTAATTTAATTATGTTTCTTGCAAAACAGAAGCAAAATTCTTTATATTTAAGTACACTGTTAACTTGCTTTCTAAGCTTCCAATAAAGCCTTATTTAATTTGACAGATTGGAGTACTCTGGGACCCTTATTTGCATTCATTATGTGAATTTTGTCAAAATAATTCCTTGTTGATATGTTACCAATATTTAATAATGCATTTTGCTCACACTTCATTTTAATTACATTAAATTACAGCGAATTGAAGTCCTGTAAGCACAGGAATATAAACATCTGCCTTTAATATTATAAAACCTATAAACACTTTCATTTTTCTTTGGGATTATTGGCAACAATTACATAATGATTTGCTGTCATAGTCTATTTAAAAAATGTGGTCTCAGAAAAACACAGGCTTTCTGAAGGTATTCGCATGCATGGAAACATCTGAGGAGAGCAGCAGATAAATATCTCGTGTCATTTTCCCACTCTCCAAGTCTTACACGTTGAGGAAATTTCCTGATCTTACATTTGCAGCAGAAATTATAACAACTGAGTTTCTTCTTAAAATGGAAAGGTTAAAAGTAAAAATATGTAATAGTACTCTTGTCTCTGAAAAGAGATTCTTTTAAAATGGAAATAAAACAGAGTTAAAGCATGTGGCCTAGTGTTACATATATAAAGTTAGTATATAAAATAGGTGTCAAGTATCAGGGGGTAGCTGTGTTAGTCTGAATCTGCAAAAGCAGCGAGGAGTCCTGTGGCACCTTATAGACTAACAGAAGTGTTGGAGCATAAGCTTTCATGGGCAAAGACCCACTTCATCAGATACATGTAGTAGAAATTTCCAGAGACAGGTATAAATATGCAGGCCAGAATCAGGCTAGAGATAACGAGGTGAATCCAATCAGGGAGGATGAGGCCCACTTCTAGTAGCTTTGGCAATTCAGAAATTTTAGATATGGGCAGAGAATAGTACAAATATTCCATTGTCACCAGGATCCTAAAATGTGCTCCATTATGGACATCTAGGGGCAGATCTTCGGCTGGTATAAACTACCATAGCTCCATTAAAGTCAATTAAACTCCACTGAGTTCAATAGAACTATGGTACTTTATACCAGTTGAGAATCTGCCGCAGAGAGGTCTGCAACTCCTGACTATTCCTAGTGTTGCAAACAGTATATGTGCCTGAGCTGAGCTGAACTTAAGTGTTTAACTGAAGAAAAGATGCTATAATATAGGTGATAATCCGCAAAGTTGCTTCATATTAAACATTTCTCCTTCATCCTCCTTCTACAGTAATACGTAGAATAGCACTTGTTCTGTTATTGACCATTGATGAATAAGGCCAGTACAGGTTGAACCTCCCTGGTCCGGTACCCTTGGGACTTGACTAGTCCCAGACCAGGGAATTTGCTGGACCAGGGAAGGTGACATATCTTTGATATTCTTATGTGTATCAAAGGGAAAAGATCAGCTAAGTGGAATTGAACTTCCAACCCCCTCTTTTAACAAAACAAAACACTTAATTTAGCAATGGTTCATTTAGTTAAGGGAGATGCTATTGAACGAATCAGACAAATTCCATGCAAAAGCCAATACATAATTGATACTACAAGGATAGACTTTTGAAACAGCAGTAACCATAACTATCAAAGGAACTAATAATCTCTTAGACTTTTTTTTTGTATCCTCAAACTATCAAAATCAAATGCAGGAGCCAGCATAGCAGCCCCATTATTAACAGGTAGAAATAAAAACTGGTATGGAAAAATAGATAATAAATGGAAGGGAAAACAGTCTAACATATCATCATTTATTTGCAGTGTCAGTAGGATATGAATATGAAACATGCCATGATTTTATTCTGTGGGAGCAAAGGACAGCTATCCTGCAGGGCTTTGAGATGGATGCGTCGAATCTGGGGGGTTGGTCCATAAACAAACACCACATATTGAATCCACAAAGTGGTAAGTCCTTCCGTTCTCAATCAGATATGTTGGAAAGGAATACGTTTTCAATATGGTAATGAAGAATTTAGATGTTCAACTTTTCATTATTAATGTTATATCCTTTGAGTGTGCAACTTCTTTTACTGGGAACTGTGCACTTACCCACCAACTGAAAAAAATTATGTGCGTGTCTTAGCTATCAGGAATAAAAATCTTTTTAATGTATATTTTTGTCATTAGGCTGTATCATGATAATACTAATGTAGGATCTAGACTTTATACCTCTAGATTGTTATATTGAATTCAAACGAAGATAGTAAGGGATTGAATTTTGCTATGGTTTGCTGGTCTGTGTGAAGAGAATTGATGGTGTGTCATCTTCTCAGTGGACAAGTGTCTGTGTCACAAACTCACTGCTACAGCTTCTTAAATTAGCATAATTATTGGCAGTCTCACCAGTGGGACTAAGGACAAATATGCATAGAAATTGACCTAAACACTGATCTTCTGGAGGTGGTTTTTCCATTGACTAGACTCCTCTAGACAGTGCGCAGTCTTGCATTGATGCCCACTTTGTATCCGAGCAGTAGATAAATAAAAAACTTTACTCTTCCAAGCAGCACTGTAGAACCTTTCAGAAGCACATGTGTACACTCACGCACTCACACAAAGAATCTACTCATTTATTTTGCTCTCCTAACTTCTTCCCTATGTAATGAATTACTCAGACTCTGAGACTTTTAATCTGTTTTCTCATTACCTATTATTTTATTTCCCCCCAAACAGTTATAATTAGGAACTACTCTTAGTGCATTTAAATTAGCAAATGAACAGTCATAGTATGTTACATTATTGAGAATGAATATGAATTTGCAAATAAATGGACATGTTACAGTCCTTGGGAGAAAAAAAATCTAGGATCATATTCTCAGCTGGTGCAAATCAGCTTAGTGCTAGCTTCAGTAGAACTCTGCCAATTTTCCAGCTAAGAATCTAGCCACTAAAATCTGTTTCCATCTTCAAACAACTGTAACCCAGATCCACACACACATGTAAAGCTGTCAGGTTTTAAGTTATACTGTCAGATGTACAGCTGTCGTGTAAATATTCCAAATACAAAAGGTCAGGTTTAGTTTATAAATTATCATGATTTTGATTTTAAATAGTTTGACATTTTAAGCAGTGGTTCTTTCATACCCACCTTATTGGTTTGTATAGATTGACTTTTTTAAATGCCAGCTGGTGACATTTAACACAAAGAGAAATCAGTCCAGACCCCAACTGTGAGCCCCATAGTCTAATCTTAGGGCCAGTTTTCCACTTAGTTTTGTTTCAAAACTGAGTTATTGGGAATGCTTTCTTTTATAGCTTTAGTTTATATGAATGTCTGACCTTAGCTTACTGTAAAGTCTCTCCTAATTCACCACACAGACACTAAAATATTTGAGACTTTGTAAAATACACAATTATGAGCAGTAAATCTTTGGGGTTATACTGTGTCTTTTAGCCACTGACCAGAGCACAAGGTACATAGGGATGACCTGTCCATTGGTCACTCCCAGAAATACTGTCCATAGTTTCTGGAAATACTGGACTGAATAGACCCAGAAAGCCTTCTGCGTCCTTTAAAAAGATGCAGCCTGTTCTAACCTCATCTGCCTGATAGCGCTAGCCTTGAAAGGTATAAGTGTGGAGTATCCTTCTCAGGAATTAATTTCTAGAGATCTTTTTGTATTTAATTAAAGCATTAACTCTGTGGGGATGTAAGTGTGAACCCTTAATAGGGACTGAATTTACTTTCTCTTTTTGAAATGCTGTCACAATCCAGTTAATCCAAACTCTAGGAATAGCCCTGGAAACACAATTCAAATGTAAAAATTGTGGAACTTTACTGCAAATAGTCCTTAAGTAACTTTCATTTCACCTTAATGTTAAAAACACTTGATTTGATCAGTTATATACACATATTTCAGCTGATTGAGGCTGCTCTTGACTGAATAATATTGTATGCATATTAGATGTCTGAGTAGTTGATTCTTCACTTTGATTGCAAGTGGCAGAAATAACTAGGGGAAAAAAACCTTTATTTGCTTATCAGTGACAGAAAAATAACATGAATCTAATATGGCCTGAACCCATTAGCAATAATGTTTTTGTTGCTGAATGAAGGTTGCTGAGGCAATCTGATGAGTGAGTGCATCTACTAGCCATTCTAGACATACTTTCTTTTCAGCCTGTGCCACACATGCTTTTTGGGCTGTTCTGGCCCTGTCTTAGCCCACTGATGGAAAGGAATTTCCATTCAATATCTGCCACCACAGCTTTCTTCCCCTGCAGACTGTCTGCCAGTAAAGCCCTCTGACTTGGTCTTTAGAACTGCCACAGTCAGCTCGAGTTAGTATATTTGAGTTAACCCACTTGAGCTAGCCTAGTGCAAGGGCCTTGTTGAGTGAAAGGATTTGTCTGTACTGAGATAAACCATCCACAGCAAAGCCCAGTTCAACTGATTTGAGCTCATGAGACTGTTCAGGCTTGGGATGAAGCTCAGGCTCTGAAGACCTTCCTCTATCATGGCCCCAGAGCCCAGGCACCAGGCCAAACCAGAAAGGCTACACTGCTGCTTTCTAGCCCTGCACAGTAAGCCCAATGAGCTTGTGGCAGATGACCAAGGCCAAGTGTGGTTCTTTTATTGCAGAGTATACACAGCCAAAGCGAACATATAGCTGCACACAATGACTGGACTGGCAATTTCAGATGCTTCAACTCAAGTTGCTACATCCCCACTGCTTTACCAGCTCTAGCATCAGCAGCAGTGAAGCTTCAAACCATTTCCAACCCCACACCTGAAGGACTAGCTAATCTGAATTTAAAGTGCCACTTAATATAATTTAGATAATTATATATGTGGACAGAAGTTGGGCGACGGACAAAACTCAAGGTGAACCTCAAGCTAACACTGCAGTGAAGCATATCCTATGATGCAGTGAATCCCTCCCCACACATACACACACATGTTAGTGATGTTCTGCATACAGATATTTCCAAGAACAAGTTTAAACTGCATAACAGAAAAAAACTGTGAAAATAGATAGGTTTATGCAGAAATACATTTCATGAATTTGTTCCCAAGTCTAAATCTGATCAATACAAACATTACTTTAGGCAAGCTGTAAAGACACAAGGCATCTTATCATTTTGAGAAGTAAGGGCATCTTTTCTTTCTCTAAAATATTTCCTGATTAATTGTGGCATCCTTGAAATGAAAAGCTTTTCCATCACTCTGAAATGCCCTCCCCCGCCATTCTGTCCTGGAAACCCTGACTTTTTAAACACATACTTTTTTGAACCAATAAGCAGACAGCCATATTGTATTAACATAGATAATTAAATATATTTTGCTCCCTAAGACCATGATTATTGTCCCCTCATTTTGTTTTTCTGGTTTAGAAAAATAAGATTAAATCTTTCTATTCTTTTTCGTCAGAGTTTGTTGCAATTTTTCCCCAACATGAAGACTTTTCAGACTATTTGTCATAATCAGTTAACAAGCACACATGTACGAGCTACCTCCGTAAGGCATAAAGTCCTTTTGAAATACATAGAGAACTCACAAATGCAAATGAATACCCCAATAACCAATATTTTCAGTGAATCTTTTGAAGTGGATTTTTCGTGATGGGAAAGTGTGTTGAATGAATTTTTGTCCCTTTTAAAGGGATTTCATACTTTGAAGTTACAGATACAGTAACTCTGGCCCTTGTCTAGCAAAGCTCTTACTGAACCCAAAAAGACTACTCATGTACCTAAGACTACGTATATGCTTAAATTGAATAAAAGCAAACAAACTCTCCAGAGCCATAATTATATATTATTTGTCTGAAACAGATAAAAGATAGTCTTTACATTTTTAGCCTCAGACAAATGCCAGCATTTCCTGTGAGCTCAGTGCTTTTTACTGGGAGTAAATTTCCATTGATTATGCTCGCATATGTCCAAGTTCTTTTTATATACCAATCCTAAATACCAAAACGAAATACATATTCTGACCCTTGTTCACAAATAAGTTTGAAAAATGGATTCCACTTTGAAATCAACATAAAGCACCACCCACTGGCTTTTAAGGGGTATTTTAATTTGAAACTTATTTGTAAGTCACAAAAAAAATGTCTAAACAAGGGGAAGTGTGAGCACTAGATCTAGACCGCTGTTGTACTTTAAGGATCATCTAGAATAGCCTAATGTAATCCTTATCCACCATCCAGCACAAGGAAGTTTCCCCTGTTTATGTCTAAAGGTATTTCTATGCTTCAGTTGGATAGGGTTACCATATTTGAATTTTCAAAAAAGAGGACACCCCCTAAGAGGGAGTGTATGTGTATCAGTATCTATCAACTCACATATTAATGTGTTATACACATTGTGTTAATACAACATGAGTTGGTAGATATTGATACACATACACTCCTTCTCAGGGGTGTCCTCTTTTTTGAAAGTTCAAATATGGTAACTCTACAGTTGGAAGTCTGCTTGCAGCACGTATAGAATAATCACGCTAGCTCTAACACAACCAACATGAGCACCAATAGGAGTGAAGCCATGGCAGCATGGACTTCAGATGACCATGGCATAACTGATATTGGTACTTGTGCTAGTTAGGTTTAAACCAGTTTAGATATGTCATACCTCTGATAGCAGAGGAGACATATCCTAAATTCCTTAATGCTTAGCACTCTTTTGGCTTAATGCATGCATAATACTCATTGGGTTTGATTCTGATCTAATTTGCACTAGTATAAATAAAGAGTAACTCTATAAAGTAAATGGAGTTATACTCGTGTTCAACCGGTATTCTTCAGTTCAGGATCAGGCCCACTGATGTGATTCTTGGTTCATTTTACATAGCAAGTAGATTTGGTATGGTGGCCTAGAGGTGAGGTGGAAGAGATCTGAAAGAAGAATAATGCATTCTTGAACTAACACTTGATGAGGAAGTGGTTTTAATAGGTGAAGTAAGATTGAATGGTATAGTGTCATGCATAGGCAGTAGAGAAATCTGTTCTTGGAACAAGACGTAAAGAAGTTTTCAACATGATCTGTATTTTCAAAAGCTGAAAATAATACAATACAAAGTGTTTATGTGCTTTTTTTCACCTTTACCCAGGAATGCTAATGTCAGTACACTGATATGGCAGTGCCAAATAGGAAGGCAAACCATCAAATGTGCCAAAGTAATCAGAAACTACATTCACTTGTCTTTTATTTCCTTTAATCACTCCTACTCTTTGGTGGAGTTCTGGGTTTTCTAATAGAGACAGGGAATTTTGGAATTGCTATATTAAAAGAATACCTATCTTCAGTTTGAAAATTGCCATAAGCCTAGTAATAACATGTCATTTTGAAAGTAATTGTTAACTGTATTGCTTTATTGTTATAAAAATGATGTCTACCTGAGAAAATGATGTTAGCACTGGATCTGGTATTACCAGCCTAATAATCGAAACGATTTTTGAATGATATATCCTGTAGTGCAGTGTTGAAATACTGACATGTTAGAAAGCTATTTTCCTCTTTATGGCAGGCAATATTATATTCTCATTGGTAAGAAGTTCACTCACTGGAATTATTCTTCCACTTTTAACACAGTTGTGCTGCAGTCACCAACATTTTTATACATTATTATCAAGCAGATCTTATTTAAATTTGAATGTTGATTATCTACTGCAGTTTAATGCACTGTCTGAAAAATACAGAACAGTCCTGCTATTAATTTCCCTTCATTAAATATTCAAAGTCTTTAAGAACTTCATCTGCTACCTGAGAGAAATGTATGAATAAAATGAATGTTTAAGTCATAATCCCTAAGAAATCAGATAGTACTTCAATTAATAGTTGATCTATGAGAGCACTAACCAAGTCTGACCTCTCATCATGAGCCCAGTTTTTAAAATAGCTTAGAGAGGAAGATGTTCAGAATTGGGGAAGGTTCTTAGAACCTTTTAATATACTATTTAAGAGATCTGATCCTACTTTACTGAAAGTGTTAAGTGCTTTTCTCCTGTATTGTCAAATTCAAAGATGAAATGCAGAAAATTTTAACTGCTGCCTTTTTTTCCAGCCAGATCATTTTATTTCAGTTTTGGTGGGTCAAAGGTTCATAAGAACTTATACCAAAATTTGACACCTAGCACTTCCGGAAGCATGTAACTCCAGTGTTCTAGGATTTGCCCATTGGTCTCCAGGTGATATTTAAGGTATTGTTTATGACCTGTGAAGAGTAAAGGTCTGGAGCCAGCCTGTGTGAGGGATCGCCTCTCTCCCCATGCCATTCTGCCACAGATGCAGTCAGCAAGGGTGCTTGAGTTGAATTCCCCTCCTTTTATATAAAAGGAGAGTGGGGCAGCTAACAGGATGCTCTCTACAGGA
This sequence comes from Pelodiscus sinensis, assembly GCF_052426305.1. Taxonomy (NCBI): domain Eukaryota; kingdom Metazoa; phylum Chordata; order Testudines; family Trionychidae; genus Pelodiscus; species Pelodiscus sinensis. The sequence continues at coordinate 17,706,144 of NC_143064.1, read as the reverse complement.
GTTCCAGACTCTGGAACTTGCTCTCTCTCCACTTTGGCCCAAAATAGTTTGAATTTTACTGATTTCCCAGTTACGATACGTAAGACATCTCTTTGAGTGGCTTTCTGGAGAAGGTTAAGGGTGTACTATCATTTTAATTCTGCTTAGATTTTATTGTACTTCAGCAGTCTTTTAGATTACCTAGCACCTTGGATAGGCATCTTTTGGTAATTTAAATAGAAATAAGTAGAGTAAAATAAGTTAGTTATGTGAATAAAAGTGGCCGGATCTTCAGAAAGAGTGAACACCTACAGCTGCAATTGAAATCAATGGTGCCATCTCTGAAAACCAGGCTATTCATTGAGATGACAGCATACATTTAGACACACAACTTTGGGCACCCACACATGAAAATTTTGGCATGTCCAGATTGTGCATTGGCACAGACATATTTTCAGAGAATCTTAACATTGATTTTAATAAGCTTTTACAGGTAATGGTCCTTTCATATGGAACAGAAGGTGGAATGAGTAAAAACAAAAATGGAAGCCCTTCCATATGTTTTCTGCATGCTGAAAGCATAGCAGAATTGAGCACAAGTAGTTTGTAAGAGGGAACAACACTTTCTTTGTCACCATCCTTTTTTCTTCTCTCATGTTCAGGGATCGTACACAAAGGAAATGGAGAAAACATGTTCATTTCCCAGCAACCCCCAGTCATCTCAACCATCATGGGCAATGGACACCAGAGAAGTGTCTCCTGTTCCAATTGCAATGGACTTGCCCTCAGCAGCAAACTCTTTGCCCCGGTTGCCTTGGCTTCTGGTCCAGATGGCAGTGTGTACATTGGAGACTTCAATTTTGTCAGACGCATTTTTCCCTCAGGAAATTCCATTAGCATTTTAGAATTAAGGTAGGAGATCTTGGAGTTTACTGATTGGTGGTCAGATCTATTAATGTGAACATGATACACGAGAAATACAGTAAAATGTATTTAAAGGACCTAAGAGATTAACCAAATTTCACTGCCTGTAAGAAACATGACTTTCTCATGAAGCATAAAATTTACCCCTTTGAGATTACCTTAAAGTGGCCACTTAAACAGGATGCAGTAGGGAGGGCTGCCTCTGTTTGTTGGCCACTGGTACAGGTATCGCATAATTAATCAAGCTGCAACATTGAATTATCTGAGTCTTCTCCCCATATTTGTCGTAGTTAGTTTTTCAAAATAGAATAAAATTTTAAAGTATTTTTGTTTAAAACTAGTATTACTCCTGTTGGAGTATTTAAATTGAGGAGTAGGTATGTATGTTAGTTCAGAGATAACAATAGACACTTTACCTGCCTGTACAGTAGATGGACAGATCAAGTTCAGAAGTACTCAAATATAGTTACATTGCTCACTGTCTCTTTTAGAAAGCACAGCAAAGTAGAGCTGGGTTGAACTCCAGACAGGCAGTGTCAAACCATGTGTTGCTACATCACCAAAAAGCTACCCTGACACTGCTAATCCCTTATAATTGACACTTTATCCAGTTTTACTCTGTTGGTAGCTATTAAATAGTTCTGGCCCCTAAACAGTACCCTAAAGCATATGTCTCACTCACCATTGGTGCTCTGCATCTTGTGTCACTTAGAGCTTGAATCTACAAGATGCTGGGTGCTCTCAACTTGTGTTGAGGTCAGAAGGAGCACTCAGCACTGTTCAGGATCAAACCCTTACTAACATTAGTACTGAACCACACACAGAACTAGGTACCATGTAAAGTACAGAGGCCACACTAAACCTATTTTACTCATCAAAACGTGGTCATGTAACCAGTTAACATAGTTAAAGTATGATTGTAAGTTAATTGCTCAATGTGAAGTTAGAGATGTTTACTGTAGAAAGGAAGCAACTGAATGTGAGTGGGAAAAACAAGTGGAGTAGAGATGGGATGCTGAATGATTTAACTGTTTATGTCTTTAGTGTCTATAATTTATATTGGGGGACATACAAAGTTAACTGTGTTTTCATATGTATAAAGAAGTGGGTTGTGCCCATGAAAGCTACGTACAGCTACATGTTTTGTTATCTTGTTTTGTTAGTCTCTAAGGTGCTGCAAGACTATTTGTTGTGTTTTAAGTTTTTCCAGTTAAAAGCTAACACAGCTACCCCTCTGAAGCTTTTGTCTATGTCAAAGTTATTATTATATTGGGTTGGTTTATGTTGGTTTGGTTTGTTCACTGATACTGACAATTGTTGTTTTACTTTTCTTGTGGCTCCTGGATTAATTTGCCATATTAGGAACAGAGATACAAGACATAGGTAAGTAAATCATGGTGCAGTTATGTATGCATCCAACTGATTTAAAAGACCATTCATACACAAGCAATGAGGAACATAAACAAAGGAATGTTTAATATAGGTTTACAGAAACATTGTGTGGTTCACAAATATGAATGTGAATCAAATAAAGCTTTGTTTGCTTTAGAGAAGCATAGGTTTGTTCACTTTATATGGCTCAGCTGTCCCACTAACCTGAAAGACCCTGAGGTTAATCAGCCAGGCACCATGTAAAGGACTCAGCCTGAAGAATGACTAAGGTTATTGTTAAAGGTAACTCCGTTATTTTATTAACTCATGTTGTGTTAATTTCGTGTTATATTGTGGATATGCTTGCCATGGGAAATTGGAACAGGTGCACTTAAGAAATAGAAAAAACAAAAGTCTTTGGAGGAAGACTAGAGAGTTGTAGTTTATTAACTTATGGCTACCTTGTGACTGTAGAGACTGTCCTGAGTGAGGGACAGTGCAGAGCTGAATTGCCTCATGAGCAGCCCAGAGAATTGTGGTGAAGGGTCTGACTGCACTGCAATCAGAGAGGTGAGTGCAGCACATTTAGTTACACTTGAAATAGCTTGGACTTGAGTAACTGGGATAACAGTAGTAAAGCCACAGTAACATGAAAGGCAGATTGGGCTTTTACCTGGGGTACTGAGTGGAGTTGTTCAGCCCATGCTTCTCCCATGATCTCATAATGTCACTGCTGCTGTTGTAGGAGCTAGCTAGATCAAAACTAGCTTGGTGCTGCAGTCACATCTCTTATTGCAGTGTATACCTGCCCTTGGTGAGTCACATTTCCCTGCCCCCCCTCTCCCCCTCCTCCCCCCGCTTCTCCCTTGCTTGGTAAAGCAAACAAGTTACTTTCCCTTTTCTCATGGAGTATCTCAGTCCCCACTGTGCAGCAAGCAAGTAGTTTAGAGGGAAAAGGGAAGAGCCAACAAGGGCTCTTCCTATTGCTTCCATCCACTTGCTTGCAGCAAGGCACATTGGACAAGTAGGCCTGGCTCTCCTCACCACAATGGAGTCTTGGTTTAGTATTGGAGCAATATGAATGTGGGGCCTTTAATTCCCCTGTGTGGCTAAGGCAGCTGTGACAACCTAACCTTTAGAAATGGCCTGTAAAAGGTAAGGCAGAACAGACAGACCATAAGTATCTGGCTGCTCATGCTTTCCTTAGAAACAAAGTCTTCAGACTCCTGTTGTTTTAAAAAGCAGATAGATAAATCAGGATGGAGGCATCCCATTTTGATGATTGCATGGCATAGCAGGCAAGAACTGTAGCAGACTGAACCAAATACAGAAATGTATTTTAAAAATGTTTTGTTTTGAGAACTGATATCACAATCACTGTTATTAAGTGTTAGTCACAATCATATTATTGAATATGATTGTTTGTTTGCCAACTTCCTTATCAAAAATATCTTTCTGGTATTTTGTAACAAAAACTTAATACAGTAAACTTCCGATAATCCGGCACCTTTAGCACCCAGGGGGTGCCGGATTATCACATATGCTGGACTATCGGAAGGGGGGGCTATGAGGGGTCTTGGGTGGGGTGGGGGATGGGGATGCCGCCCCAGACCCCTCATAGCCCCCCCTTCTGATAGTCCAGCTCTGCCCCAGGCATCCCCGATTCAGCCACTGCTGGTCAGTTTCAGCAGCGGCTGAATCGGGGACGCCTGGGGCAGGGCAGCTGGGGTGCTGCCCGATTGGTCTGGTAGCGCCGTCCCTCGGCACTGTGAGACCAACCCGGCAGCACCCCAGCTGCTCTTGGGAGCGCCTGGGACAGAGCAGCTAGGATGCTGCCGGGTTGGTCCCGCAGCGCCGAGGGGCGGGCACTACGGGACCAACCCTCCAGCACCCCAGCTGCTCTGCCCCAGGCTTCCCGATTCAGCCACTACTGAAACTGACCAGCAGCTGACCAGAATCAGCTGCTGGTCAGTTTCAGCAGCGGCTGACTTGTGGATGCCTGGGGCAGAGCAGCTGGGGTGCTGCTGGAATCAGCCGCTAGTCAGTTTCAGCAGCGGCTGAATCGGGGACGCCTAGGGCAGAGCAGCTGGGGTGCTGCTGGGTTGGTCCGGTAGCGCCGCCCCTCGGCGCTGTGGGACCAACCCGGCAGCACTCCAGCTGCTCTTCCCCAGGCATCCCCAAGAGCAGCTGGGGTGCTGCCGGGTTGGTCCCGCAGCCCCGAGGGGCAGTGCTATGGGACCAACCCGGCAGCACCCCAGCTGCTCTGCCCGTGGCTTCCGCAATTCAGCTGCTGGTCAGTTTCAACAGCAGCTGAATCGGGGTAGCCAGGCACAGAGCAGCTCCAACTGTCTGGCAGCCGGAGCACTTCCGGGTTCCTGATGGTGCCAGACCATCAGGAGTGCCAGAGCATTGGATGCCGGACCAATGGAGTTTTACTGTAGATACTGAAGTGACAATTCCTGGCCAATTGCATGCATCGCCACAGTTTGTTTTAATAATTGTTTCCATTTGTTATGTATTAACCCTGTCTAAGTCCTTCTAAATTTTATGAAGTTGAAAAGAGGAAAATTGAGTTTGTTCACTCTAGAGTGACAATTGTCAAAAAATGGCATTAATTGAGCTTTTAATTTTTGCTTCCCTTTCTGAAATGTATTTTCTAAATACCAATGCACTATAATAAAATACACTGGCATTTTTAGATAGGCTTAGTTAAATTAAGTTACTTGTCTAATTGCTTCCCACTGAAGTGCAGCTAGGTTTTAATTGTAAATATTAATTGCCTCTTTGCAAAGCTATATTATTTTGACTAGCTTAAGTGAAGTGATTTGTGTTAAATTGGAGGGCATCACTTGTAGATAACACAGGCAAAGAGGTTATGGAAAATCTTTTTTCAGTCTGTAAATAAACAGTCTGTACACAGTTCTGTGGTGGCTTTAAAAGCTACAGCCACTTTACATTAACAGAGGATGTGGGTGGGCACCATGCTTTCTTCCTAAGGAGGACAGATGAATGTAGCATGCTTCCAGGCTGATAGAGAGCATGTGCAGGAATAACCACTATCCCCTTTGGGACAGCTTGAGTAACCTGCAGTTTGGAGTTGGAACACCACAGAATGAGCTCTTAAAACTCCTCTGAGCGCTGGGGAAGTTCTTATGCTACACCATGTTGATGAATGCTCAGCCAGTTCTTTAAACTCATGCAGAGGGGAGAATGGAGCTGGAGCCTTGCCTCTTTCTCACCCATTTTGAGGCAGGTTGCATATCAAAGGGATGTAGAGATGTTGTTGCTCTGCTTCCTAATTGAAAGAATGCAGTAAGGCTGCCCATCCCTGCATAGGTGTGATTATGCCTCATCCATTCAAGAATAATTGCTTTCTCCCCTAATAACCCTCCTCCCCTCACAAGGAAAGACAATAATCGAGCCCCTTAATTGTCACAACATGCTCTCCTCCTGATGCCAATCTGTACTGCATACTGGTGCAGCAGGGAGGCAAGGCCACCACTCCCTTCACCGATGGCCATCTGCGCCCAAGCTGCCACTTATGGTGCTGTGTCTGCCTATACCTTTAACTCAGGAAGCAGAAGCAGCAAACTTTTGGCCACTGGCTCCATAGGTATGCAAGGGAGAAAAGTTTTCCAAAATCCAGTCCTCAATGCAGTCCTCTTAAGGAAAATAGATGCATTTCAGAATGTTCCTTAAAGGTCAAAAGAATCAGGCAATTTGATACCTGGTGTTGGAGAAAATTCCAGAATCTAGGCAGCACATAAAAATTGCCTCTTAGTAACTTCATTTTTTATTTATATTATGTGGGGATCCTCTGTAGCAATATCACATGAGGAGAGAGGCATTTTTCTCTCCAATCTCATTTATGTTGTGATAGAAGGGAGGGGTTTGTGGGTAAGACTAGAAATTTGGAGGGTTTCTATATTCATGTGATGGATTCTGTGTCCTGTCCTAGAGATTTTTTGGGGGTATTCTGCTGCCTTTTTGATGACCCCTTTATGGAGACTATTCTATTTTTTTCAAATTCTTAAACAGAATCCATGTACATAGTCTCAGAGCACCTGCCCGTTAAGCAACATGACTGACGTCTGTCACATGCCATCATTTCCTCCTTTTTCCTTCCCTCTCCTCAAGGTGAAATTACATGTGGTGAAGGTTTATTTTAAAAGGTGAAACAGTACCGTGGGCTACATGGCAAGCACTTGTTTCATTTGAAAACATTTTAGTTAAAGAAGAATAAAGAATCTAAAGGAAGGAAATAATTTGTTCTGAAATGAATCATTATTAATTTTGCTTTATTAATGTATTTTGTATAGTTTTTAACTGCTAATTAAAACTTTGCCAGGTTTGGATGATTCCCAACTTCCCATAAGATCAGAAGTATTTGGCTGTGCTCCTTTTCTGCTAGTAATATTTAAATTCAAACACTTTAGCATTGAAGATTTTAAGCATAGATAACACTAAGAGGCTTTTAAATAGCTGGTGTATTAAAGCTAATCATACAGATGACAGAAAACATATCGAAGAGGAAAGTACATAATAACCTCTGTTACTTTGTGGTTTTTAGAAGATCAATAGAGTACATTCATTCAACATCTTGAATTGTGCTAGCAAATTTTTCCGTACTGGTCTGTTATAGAAAGTCTTTTGTTTGGTCAGACCAGGTATCTTTTGAACTTCAGCCATAAACACTAGACATGGTCTTTAACATTTTTGTTAGCAATATTCAGAATTAATTTCAGAATAATGACAAATTTTAATTCAGTAATTAATCGCATTCTCTTTATTCTGCACTCATCTTTTTTCTGCCAGATGCCTTCTCTCAGCTCCCCTTTCTTTCTCCATATTTGCTTCTATTCAGTCTGTCCCTCTCCATGCTACCTTCTTCTTTTTCATAAAAGCTAATGGTCAGGATTGTACTAGCCTAGTTTGTGTCCTGATTCTGAGAGTGCTGAGAACTCAGTTCCTTTGGATGTCAGTGGGAGTGGAGGGTTCTAAGCACCTTGAAGGTTCAGGCTCTAACTATTAAATTTATATCACAGGCTTCATATAATTTCTCATCAATGGAAATAAGGTATTCCAACGGATCCTTTACTAGAGGAATTGCAGAAATATGCAAAGTTATATAGTGCACCAAATAGACTAATAATCTAGAAGAAATCAAGCAAAGAATATATATCTGTTCAGACACATTATCATCAATATAGTTCATAACATACTTTTCCATTGATCTGTAACATTGCCCAGTGATGTAGGGCCATCTAATAGTCAATAAAACTGAGTTATCTCCCTCGGTCAGTCAAATGTTTTATATTTTAAGCGATTCCATCAGCTTAAAATCTAATCAGTTTACCAGAAAAGGGGGGCATTAAAAGAACTTTCAGGCACTATTCTTGCCCTGGAATCCCTCGCTGATGTGGTGATTTTAATTACATTTTCTTCATACAGTATTGTTTTTTCTCTTCCCTGTTGCATGAAAAACCCAGATGGGGAAACTGGTTGTACACAAAACATTGTCAAATGCACCAGGTAAACAGACTGACAAAGCAGAGAAACACATTTTTTCTCATCTCTGGCTATTAATCTCAGGCATTCACTGTAACAATAGTTATAAAATATTGTCCTGAAAGAAGTATGATTTTTAACAGTGTTTCTTTTAACTATATGATATTTAATATTTTAACAAAGAATGCATTTCAGTAAGAAATTTAAATTTGTTATATTGAAAAACAAAAAAACTCCCACAGACTGGCATGAGGAGGCATTTTCCAGAAACATTGAAAGCAGTACAGAGAGTTCTGTTTCTCAGACACTTGCCTACTAGGTGTTACTCACATGCTCAGGGTCAAGGAATTTTCCCCAAGTCAGATTGTCATGACTTTGTGAGGATTTCTGCCTTCCTCTGCAGTATGGAACATAGATCTCACTTGCTAAGATCATCTGGGTTCTTGTCAACAAATCAATCCCCTACCATTGCATGGACCTTGTTCCCTTCTGTGCTCTGCCTGCAGAACACAATAATTTAACCTTCTTAGGGCTGTAATACTTTAGTCCAATGGTTTTCAACCTGTGATTTGCAGATCCCTGGAGGTCCAAAGTAGTGTGCACCTCCATTTAAAAATTTTTAGGTTTCTGGAAATGGAAAAAATTTGAAAACTACGTCTTTAGTCTGTTGCAGGATGTGGGTCTCAATTCTGGTAACTTGGGTTGGGTTCTGTGCCCTGAAATATGCAGGAGATCAGACGATAATCTGATGTCCCTTCAAGCCTTAAACGCTGTGACACTGTAAAGATTCTAGTCTAGTTGAGGCCAGAAAATACCTTCTCCTTCCCAGGAGATCATTGCCGTGTTTTATAAACCTCTTATAAATCAGTCTGTTTCTCAGAAGTACATTAGGGATCTACATCTGGTGGTAGAACATTCATTATGTGCCTGTGGCAGTGCTTGGAATTTCTGCAGATGTTGGCTAATGATGGTTCTGATCATGCCTGCACTGAATCATCCTGATTCCAGTGACCCTCTGCCAAGGCTTCAAGCCCTGTCCATATTGATCCCTTTTTATGACCAGGCCCATCTTAGCCAGTGTCTGTAGGATGCCTGCTATCTTAGCAAGATGAAGACCATTGTCTGTGCTACTTTGTGTCCTCTGTCCTAAACTAACATAGATCATTCAACAGTCAGAAAAAAGAAATAATCTGATTGGCTAATGAGATGCAGCCCAGTTCACCGATTAGAGTTGAAGCTTCATCACTTAATTAGCATATATAAATATTTTAAAATTATGCTTCATAATTGCAATACAATAATCCAGTGCACAAATTATTGTCCATTAATTCGTGCCTAGTTGCATTAATGGTATTTGGCCTTCCACTTGCTCTTGAAAATGTATTAGGTATGAATTAATGCACCACATTTCACACTGTGGTCTTTCTTAATGATTAAATAAGGTTAAAAATAAACTGATGTGGATATTTGTGCTCATTCAGAATACTCTATGATGCATCCTGCTGTTTCATGCAATATGTAGGTTTGGTTTTGAATGTTGAAAGTAATGCCTCTTAACGCATATATGAAAGTGGACCCAACTTCGGAAAACTGTGACAAGACAGACCGCATAAGGTTTATGTCAGTGAAAGTAAATACTACATACAAGGAGAAAGATGAACAAATTAATTTTGTGACTTTACTCTTCTTTGTCTTAGCACAAGTCCAGCTCACAAGTACTACCTGGCTGTGGACCCAGTGTCAGAATCCCTTTATTTATCAGATACAAACACCAGGAGAATCTACAAAGTGAAATCTCTCAGTGAAACAAAGGATTTGGCAAAAAACTATGATGTGGTGGCAGGGACAGGAGATCAGTGCCTTCCGTTTGATCAGAGTCACTGTGGAGATAGTGGGAGGGCATCAGAAGCATCACTCAACAGTCCTAGAGGTAGGGAAACATTGTATTTAGTGTTTACCTTATTTGTGTTGGTTAGGGTATTTTTATTTTCTTAATTATAGTAAAACTCAAATGAAGTTGGCTATATGAAATTGGATTTCAAGTGACATATACTCCTTCTCCCCATGCCTCATGATTGGAACAAAATAAGTTATCCTTTTCAGTATTACAAACAAGTTAGTTTTATTCTAGTTGTGTTTGACATAAATGAAATATTCTCTTTTGGTGATGTTCTTATTTATTATTTATTATTCACCATACAGTAAAATAATGTAATTTTAAATTTAATCTTTCAAACACTGTGGATGGAAGGGCTAATATATTGCTTGATGCATATAAGTATACATAGGTATATACATATTAAAGAAGACACAAGGCAACAATGTACTTGAAATGGAGATCCATCATAGTATTTATTTGGAAATCACTAATTTGTCTGGGCTCATTAATTATACCTTTATCAATATCTCACTTGTTCTGAGTAAAATAATAAGTTTGTAGCTTTTTGTTCCCAAAGTAAATATTGTATTTTCAGGAATTGCATATGTACAAATTCTTAATAATCAGTAGCACTAAAATCCAATCCACGTGCCTTAAAACTACTGTAAAACACAGCATACTGGCTCATCCTGCGCACCTTCAACTTGCGCACCTTCAGGTTCCGCTCCAGCAACCTGAGCACCTTCAACTTCTACTGAATTCAGTTGGAATGAAAGGTACTCGGTACTCAGCATTCCACATGACAGAGCTCTGAGTGAGTTGCTATTTGCTCATTCCTCTTAGCATCCTGCAAACTCCTAACGAATAGCTCTAATAAGGAAAATTTAGATTTTAGATCAACAGAAAATTAAAATGTATTTCCAAGGCAAGCAATGAACCCTGTTTTAAGATGTATTTAGTAACATATTGTAGCTAGAGCCAGAGTGACTTTAATGTGTCTTTAGTGATGGAAGGTAAGTGCAAGGTAAGTATAGAAATAAATATTAATCTTCAGGCAGCTAATTAATATGCCAAATCAACTCTAAAAATAGAAGGAAACATACTAGTCAATGTATTATTGCTGGCCATAATTGATTATATCTCATTAGAATACAACTTGCTGTTCTGTGTTGTTTATTTACAAAGGGAAAATATTGGTGAAAATTTCTAATATGTTGGTTATATATTTGGCTTTCTAAATATAAGACTGAAGTTATAAGGGAAGATGAATTGTGTTGTTACCACCTGATTTATAAGCTGCTATTTGATGCTGAAAGTACTATTAATGAGTCATGGAGCAGCTAGCAAAAACCTAAATGCATATAGTAAACTGAAAGCTGATACTGGCAAGGCAAGTGGTGAGTTCTGATTTCAGAGAAATCAGGAGCTGCATTTATTTAAGATAAATAAAAGGAAGTTCTTCACAGAGAGCATAGTAAATCTGTGGAATTCCTTGTCTGGGGAGGTCGTGAAGGCTAGGACTATAACAGGGTTTAAAAAAGAGCTAAATACATTCATGGAGGTTAGGTCTATTAACGGCTATTAGCCAGGATGGGTAAGGAATGGTGCCCCTAGCCTCTGTTTGTCAGAAGGTGGAGATGTATGACAGGAGAGAGATCACTTGATCGTTACCTGTTCGGTTCACTCCCGCTGGGACACCTGGCATTGGCCTCTGTCAGCAGACCGGATACTGGGCTGGATGGACCTTTGGTCTGACCCAGTATGGTCATTCTTATGTATTATGCGTATGCTATTATTTTCATAACCTTGGTTCCCCATCTCCACAATTAATTATGTTGTGTCTTTTAGTTTGTAAGTTCTTTGAGATATGGACTGTCATTTTCCATCTAGGAGTACAGTGCCTAGCATGAAGGAGCCCCAAACTTCAGCCATTACTGCAATATAAATAAAAATAATAAATAAACTCATTAAAACATCAGCTACCATAATTTCTCCAAGAATGAACATTCTAGTTTGCGAATAGCAACATAGAAATATAGGGCTGAAAGGAACCTCAAGAAGTCATCAAATCCAGCCCCTCCAGGCTGAAGCAGCACTAAGTAAACAGAACACACCTGACAAGAGTTTGTCCAACCTGTTATTAACCTCCAGTAATGGAGATTGCACAACTATCCTTGGACGCCTGTTCCAGAACTTAATTACTTTTCTAGTTAGAATGTTTTTTCTAATATCTAATCTAAATCTCCCTTGCTGCAGATTAAGCCCTTTACTTCTTGTCCTATCTTCAGTGAACATGGAGAAAATTGATCACAATCCTCTCCATGACAGCCTTTATAATATTTGAAGGCTGTTATCAGATTGCCTGTCAATCTTCTTTTCTTAAGACTTCAACAGACCGGGGGGGGGGGGGGGAGAAAGGTGGGAAGAGGACAGCTGCTCCAGAGCACAGAGATTCAAAAGTGCCTGGGGCTCTCAGCTGCCACTGTGGCAGTGCCTAGAGCCCTGGGCCCTATAAATCACCTCTGGAATCGTGGGCCCTATAAACCAACATCATAGCCCTGCAGGGCATGCTCCAAATAGCACTGAGGACTAGGGAGGGAGATGCACCACAGTCTGGGACTCACTGAGGGCTAGTGGCCCAGCTTCCCTTCCGTCTGAGGCCCCATTCCTTCTGGGAGCATAGATCCAGGTCCCCCTTTGCCCAGGGGGCTCTTGTTGATCCTAGTCAAAAGCATTAGTAAAATCAATATGTATTACCTTTACTACTTCTCCCCTATCCAGTAGGCTAGCATCTTGTCAAAGGAGGCTATTGGGTTGGTTTGGCATGATTTATTTTTGACAAACCCATGCTAGTTATTTCTTTTCACCCTCTTACCCTCTAGGTCAGTGGTTCTCAAAATGTGGTCCATGAACCACTAGTGGTCTACAACCATATTACAGCTGGGGCACAGGCTCAGGCTTCCCCTGCTCAGCTGGGAATCTGCGCTGGTGCACCAGCCTCCCCCATGAGGATCTGGCTTGCTGGGATCTGGCTTTCTGGGAAAGGAAGCAGCTTCGCGTGCTGGGCTGTGAAAATGGCAGTGCAGGAAACTGCTTGCCCGGAGATTTTCACTTCTGCTCCAATTGGCCAGATTCATGGCCAATAGGAGCAATGGGGGATGGTGCCTGGGAGCAGAGGGAGGCAAGGAGCCAGGTAAGCATCCTCATCCCCAGACCCACACCCCGATCGCCTTCACACCCACACCCTCCAACTGAAACCCTGTATCCCCACACCACTCCTGTACCGTCCCTCTTTCCCAGACCTGCACCCTCCCCCCAGACCTCCCACCTCTATCCTGCTCCTGCACCCTCCCTTGCTCCCAGACTCCCCACCCTACTTCTACACCCTCCCTCTTTCCCAGACCCTCCCATCAGCCAGCTCTGCACCCTACCGCCTCCCAGACCACCACCGTACCCCTGCAACTTCCCTCCCACAAAGACACCCCATCCTCAGCCCACTCCTGCACCCTACCTTCCTTCCAGACCTGCCACCCCATTCCTACTCCCTCCCTCCTTCCAAGACCCCTCACCCTCTGTCTGTTCTTGCACCCTTCCTTCCACCCAGACCTCCTATTCTCAGCCTGCTCCTGTACCCTACCTCCCAGTCAGACCCCGCACCCCTACACACTCCTGCACCCATTTTGTCAACATGGGTGGCTGTCTGGTGCTCCCTGGAGTAGAGTGAGCTGTGGGCCACTACTCTAGGTGATTTATATGTTGATTGATTAATAATTTGTTCCAATATCTTTCCAGGTATCAAAGTTAGGCTGACTGGACTATAATTCCCTAGACATCTGTGTTCCCCTTTTTAAAAATAGATACTGTGTTTCCCTTTTTCCAATCTTCTGAAAACCGACCATCTTCCATAGATTTTCAAAGATAATTACTAATAGTTCTAAGATTGCTTCCTCTAATTCCTTAAGTACCCTAAGTGTGAACTTCATCGGGCCCTGCTGACTTGAATACAAGTAACCTATGCGTTAACTTCCTCCCTCTCAATTTTGGTTTTTATTCCTTTGCTTTTGATGCTAATATTAATTGTGTTGATCACAGTCTTTTTACAAAAAACAGGACTATGTAGCACTTTAAAGACTAACAAGATGGTTTATTAGGTGATGAGCTTTTGTGGGCCAGACCCACTTCCTCAGATCAAAATCTGATTTCATAGTCCTGCTTTTTGTTTCACCTACACCATACTAACACGGCTATATTTCTATCAAAGTCTTTTTAGTGAGAGCTGAAGCAAAATAGATATTAAACATCTCAGCCTTCTTAATGTTGTCAGCTCTTCTTTCCCACTAAGTAGAGGACCTACACTTTCTTTCATCTTTCTCCTGGTATATTTAAATAACCCCTTCTTGTGGCCTTTTATGTACCCTGCTTGGTGTAACTCATTTTGAGCCTTAATCTGATTTTGTCCCCACATGCTAATACTATTCTTTTATATTCCTCCATAGCAATTTGTCTATGTTTTTACTTTTTGTAGGATTCTTTTTTTGATTTTCAGGTCACTTAAATACTCCTCATTGAGAGAAATTGCCCTCTTTCTTTTCCTCCTTTCATTCTTTCACATCTTTGCAGTTGTGCTTTTAATATTGTGTGTCTGTGAAATTGTTGGGTCTCCTTAATACCTTTTCCCCTTAGATTTTCTTCCCATGGGACCTTACCTACCAGTTCTCTGAATTTCCTTTTTGAAGTCCTTTGTACTTATCCTGCTGCTCTCTCAACCTTCTGTCTTTAGAATTATGAAATGAGCACTTTCACTGAAATTGCCTTATAACATCAGATTTGCTACTAATTCCGCCCTGTTGCTGAGAATCAAGTGTAAAATGACAGTCCTGGTTACTTTCTCCACTTTCTGATACAACAAGTTGTTCCAAAAACTTCCTGGAAATTTTGAGCTTTTCTATATTACTTTTTCAACAAACATCTGAGTAGTTAAAATCCCGTTACTACCATGTCATATTTGGATATTATCATTGTTTGTTCTAGAAATGCCTCATCATCCGTCTTTGCAATTTGGTGATATGTAGCAGACCTGTACCATGATTTCACTCCTTTGGGGGGGGAGGGCGAGTTAGGGGGGAGGGTGTATAGACCTTTTAAGATCCAGAGCAGGTTCCCCCACTAACATTCCTCTTGTTATTCCTATAACCCTATTGATATTTTCCATGTCATCCCCAACATAAAGCCCTTTGTTAAGAACACCTTTTTATGCTGTGGGCTTTTGTCAGGGTATGTCTACACTATAGCACTAATTCGAACTAACTTAATTCGAATTAGTTAATTCAAACTAAGCTAATTCGAACTAGTGCATCTAGACCTAAAAACTAGTTCGAATTAGCGTTTTGCTAATTCGAACTAGCATGTCCACATTGAGTGGACCCTGAACCGAGGTTAAGGATGGCCAGAAGCAGTGCCGGCAGGGCATCAGATTAGGACTTAGAGCATGGAGCTGCTGTCTCAGGCTAGCCGAGGGCTGTGCTTAAAGGGACCTGACCCCCACCCTGGACAGACAGTTCTCAGGGGTTCCCCGCTTGATGTCTAACTCGATGAGGGACAGCAAAGCAGTCCTGGCTTGGAGTGCCCTGAATGCCCACACTCGGCACATCACAGCACTTGGCCATCAGCCCGGCTGCACTTGCCGCAGGCTTCCATTCGGGGGGGGGGGCAATCAGGGAGCTGCAGGAGAGCTTCCACCCCAAGGAGCCCGCAGAGCCACCCCAGTTCTCCCCATTGGGGCCTCGTACCCCATTCCTCACTCACCTTCTTCCACTTACCCCTCCCTAGCCCCTCTTCCTGATGTACAAAATAAAGGACACGTGTGTTCAAAAATAGAAACTCTCTTTATTGAACAAAATTCGGAGAGACTGGGAAAATGAGGTGGGAGAGGGGAAGAGAGAGGGTGGGAGAGGGGAGGGCAACTAAAATGATCAGAGGTTTGGAACAGGTCCCATATGAAGAGAGGCTAAAGAGACTGGGACTTTTCAGCTTAGAAAAGAGGAGACTGAGGGGGGATATGATAGAGGTCTATAAAAGCATGAATGGTGTGGAGACGGTGCATAAAGAAATGTTCTTCATTAGTTGCCGTAATAGAAGGACTAGAGGACACCAGATTAAATGAATGGGTAGCTGGCTTCAAACTAATAACAGAAAGTTCTTCTTCACAAAGCAAATAGTCAACCTGTGGAACTCCTTGCTGCAGGAGGCTGTGAAGGCTAGATCTATAACAGAGTTTAAAGAGAAGTTAGATACATTCATGGAGGTTGGGTCCATGGAGTGGTATTAGCCAGGGGGTAGAAATGGTGTCCCTGGCCTCTGTTTGTGGAAGGCTGGAGATGGATGGCATGAGACAAATGGCTTGGTCATTGTATTCGGTCCATCCCCTCCAGTGTACCCAGTGTGGGCCGCTGTCGACAGACAGGCTACTGGGCTAGATGGACCGTTGGTCTGACCCAGTACGGCCGTTCTTATTTTCTTATCTTCTAAGCTCAGGGTCGGGGGTCTCATTGGACCACCTTGATTTTCATGCAAACCTGCTCCTGGGTGGCCAGGCTGGCGGCTATCCTGCCCTAGACGGCCACTTTCCTGTGCCTGGTGCAGAGGTCATGGACATTGGAGGCTTCCCCCCAAACCTGGATGAGGTCCACGATCTCCGCACTAGACCAGGCGGGTGCCTGCCTCTTGCGGCCCCGGGCAGGCTCCTGGGAGCCGCCAGCCTGGTCCCGGGAAGAGGCGGAGGGCTGGGTGGCAGCAGGTGGCTGGCTCGTGCCATGCCAGGTGCAGGGTCTACTGGCTGGGTGCTGGCAGGCTTGCACCTGGCACGGGCACCGTAGCCAGCCCGTGCCCCTTTAAGGGCTTCGGGGCCGGGACGGGGGCAGACAAGTTTCCCTGGTGGTGCCCAGAGTGGCCACCAGGGCAAGCTGGGGAGGGCTAGCCTCCCACTAGTTTGAATTAAGTGGCTACACAGCCCTTAATTCGAACTACTTAATTCGAACTAGGCATTAGTCCTCGTAGAATGAGTTTTACCTAGTTCGAATTAAGCGCTCCGCTAGTTCGAATTAACTTTGATAGGCGCTACACATAGAAACCGCTAGTTTGAACTTATGTTTAGCGCCTATCAAAGTTAATTTGAACTAACGTCTGTTAGTTCGAGTTAACTTTGTAGTGTAGACATACCCTAGGATACATATGTGTGTTAGCTCCGGTTGAGAGAATGTGCTAAAAATAGTGTAGCTGCAGTAGCTTGAGGCAGGGGAGGGTGGCCCTAGCTTCCCTGAGTATGTGCCTAGTGTCTTGGGTGTGGTCACACCACAACAGCTACATTGTTTGTAGCTTGATCACAGCTGACCACGGGTATGTCGTCTTAAGCTGCAATTTACAGTTTCCAGCCCTACTGGTAATGTACCCTTTGAAAATCTGAAATGTGTAGAAAAATAAAAACACCAATATGCATTCATTTGTTATTGTTTGTCTATTTATCTGTACCGAGTGAAAGGTGTTTCAGGGATTATTGTACTTTTTAGGGTTTTTAATATTTGTATTGACTTTTTCTAATATAGTACTTCTGACATGTTAGCATTTACAAAGTATTTGATGCTAATTGTTCAAATAAACAAAAATAAAGTTTATTATGTAATTCAAGAACCTGCAGCAGCTTCTAAAACTTTTCATTTCATTTTCCTCAGTATCATTACCTGAAGGTGATTATATTTTGATATATGTTTATGGAAATAATAGAATGATGAATGCAAATGGTGAAATTTCACAGAGTAATGCTCCTTGGCATGTCACCATAGTCAATTCTTTATTTGATCTAGTTTCCCCAATTTTTATTTTACAACTAATAGGAAACATTTTTAGCTTTGTTCATTAAAATTTCAATATAATAAGCTAGGGGTGGGGATGCAGGGAATATAGCAAAAAGGTTGACTGAGCATTAATCCTTAGTATTGCATATGAGTTTAAATAGACTTTGTAACATGCTTTTAAACATTTATGGTTCATGTAGTTGAAACTTGAGTTTCAATATATTATTTTTACTGTAACTTTCTTTAATACTACAGAGAACTCAAGCTAATGAGTCATGTAATAGATGACCAGGTACTTAAACAAAATGTGCAGTGATACAAGGTGAGGGCATAATATAAACTCTGCAATGAACTGAATACATTTATTGAAGAAGTAGGTATTAAAAGCAAAGGACAAAGTAAACAAGATTGTATTAATAATTATCTTAATTCCACTTTTTTTAGTTTTCCCATGTACCAGATTTTTTTCTATAATATCTTTGTTACAAAAAATAACATTAGCAGTTGCCGATTCATTGTGTATATCTAGTCAAGTCATAGAACTTCTCTTTTCCTTTCGGTGTCTCACCTGTTAAAGGGAGCTAATCACGAGTATTAGGCCCATATTTAAAGATATTTAGGGTACGACTAGACTACATATCTTTTTCAGAAAAAGCTATGCAAAAATGCATAGTACAAACGCAGACCCTGGACATGGCGGAGTTTTTTCAGGATACTTCCGGTATCCTGAAAACCCCCCGCAATCTAGCCGTACCTTTAGACTAGAGATGTTAGATAGTGTGTAATTGAATAGTCATGTAACCACATCAAATTTTAGTGGTTACATGACTATTCAATAGTCCCCGGGGTGAGTCCAGAAGTCAATGCACTCCTGGCCCCACTCCCAGAGAGCCCCCTGCCATGTCGTACTTCTGCCTCTGATACAGAGGCAGGAATACAGGGTGCTAGGGGGAGCTGGTCCACAAAGGGAGCTAGTTTAAAAATCAGCTCCCCACACAGACTGCCTGCCTGCTGCCCCTCGCTACTGCCTCTGATATAGAGGCAGCAATGCGGGGTAGTCTGAGCTCCCCATAGACAGAGGCTGCTGCCACAGAGTAACCTCTGTCTGCAACAGGCCCTGGCTTGCCGTGGACAGAGGCTGCTCTGTGGGATGCTGAAGCACCCTCTGTCCACAGGGAGCTTGGACCCCCTGGCTACGTCTAGACTGGCATGATTTTCCGGAAATGCTTTTAACGGAAAAGTTTTCCGTTAAAAGCATTTTCGAAAAAGAGTGTCTAGATTGGCATGGACGCTTTTCTGCAAAAGCACTTTTTGCGGAAAAGCGTCCATGCCAATCTAGACGCACTTTTCCGCAAAAAAGCCCCGATCACCATTTTCGCGATCAGGGCTTTTTTGCGGAAAACAAAGCAGAGCTGTCTACACTGGCCCTTTTGCGCAAAAGTTTTGTGCAAAAGGACTTTTGCCCGAAGGGGAGCAGCATAGTATTTCCGCAAAAAGCACTGATTTCTTACAGTAGGAAGTCAGTGCTTTTGTGGAAATTCAAGCGGCCAGTGTAGACAGCTGGCAAGTTTTTCCGGAAAAGCGGCTGATTTTCCGGAAAAACTGGCCAGTCTAGACGCAGCCTCTGAGAACAGGGGCTGCTGCTGTTGAGCAAACTTTGTCTGAGACAATACTGCGTGGCAGTGAGAGGATAAAGTGGCACCACGGAGCTGGTGTTGGGGGGAGCTGGCTTTTAAGCTGGCTCCCATCAGCACTGGCTCCTGCCTGCTCCCCCTCTCCCACTGCCTCTGGGGACAGGTGGGGGCAGAAGGGTCCACAGAGCCAGCATGCATGGAGAGCCAACTTAAAAGCTGGCTCCTTGTGTGTATCGCCTCCCACCAGCCCCCCCCCCCCCCCCCCTCCCCGCACACACACTCCATGCTGCTGCCTCTCTATCAGAATCGGCAGCTCAGGGATTGGAGGAGGCAGGCAGATCTGGTGCTCGAGGGGAGCTGGCTTAAAAGCCTGCTCCCCAAAGGCACCGGCTCCACCTCCCCCCCTTGCTGCCTGTGATACAGAGGCAGCAAGAAGAGGGGGCACTGCGTGTAGTGAACAGAACATGTAGTCGTCTGCACATTGCCATCCCTAATTTAGACATTACTTCATTTAGCATTTAGGACCAAGTGACTTAGGAGCCTAAGTCTTATTTTCAGAAGTCACTAAGGCTGTGTCCAGACTCCATGCCTCCGTCGACGGAGGCATGTAGATTAGCCAGCTCGGAAGAGGGAAATGAAGCCGCGATTAAAATAATCGCGGCTTCATTTAAATTTAAATGGCTGCCCCGATCTGCCGATCAGCTGTTTGTCGGCAGATCGGGAGAGTCTGGACGCGATGCCCCGACAAAGAAGCCTTTCTTCATCGACACAGGTAAACCTGGTTTCACGAGGCTTACCTGTGTCGATGAAGAAAGGCTTCTTTGTCGGGGCATCGCGTCCAGACTCTCCCGATCTGCCGACAAACAGCTGATCGGCAGATCGGGGCAGCCATTTAAATTTAAATGAAGCCGCGATTATTTTAATCGCGGCTTCATTTCCCTCTTCCGAGCTGGCTAATCTACATGCCTCCGTCGACGGAGGCATGGAGTCTGGACACAGCCTAAGGCTATAAAGTCAGAATCGGGTTCAAGCCTAACACTGCTTCCATTTACACACAAATCATGCTAACCTAAGATCCCAGGGCCTAGTATGAAGGGTCCAATCCTAAGCCAGGCTAGGATTCAGGGTTCAAGTCTGATTGCTTTGCAGTGTAGATGAAATGCCGCTGGTCTTTGCTCTGGGAACCCAATGGGAATTCTAAAAATCTCAATGACTGATTTTTTTTCCTCTAGAAAGTCCAGTTTGGTGGACAGCCAAATTTCCCCCCAGTGTATTACCAATAAAGAGGTAGAGTGGCTCCATTTTGGGAGGGTGCTAAGAAGTCTGGATTGGACTTGGGCCTGCAAGGTGCAGCATAGATACTGGAGCCTAGCTTGCTACCCAGGAATCAAAAATTCCTAACCTGGGATAACAACTGAGCATGGACACCCAGGTTTTGTCTACACTACACCCTAGTTCGAACTAGGGTGGTAATGTAGGCAACCGGAGTTGAAAATGAAGCCCGGGATTTGAATTTCCCGGGCTTCATTTGCATAAAGCCGGGCGCCGCCATTTTTAAATGTCTGCTAGTGCGGACTCTGTGCCGCGCGGCTACATGCGGCATGGCCTAGGTAGTTCGGACTAGGCTTCCTATTCCGAACTACCATTACTCCTTGTTTCATTTGCAACTCCGATTGCCTACATTACCACCCTAGTTCGAACTAGGGTGGTAGTGTAGACATACCCCCAAGCCCTTCCTGAACAAACCCAAGATATGCTATCTTGAGTTTTGTTAGCCCCGGGCTTACATTACATTGTAGACATAACGTTAGGCTTTTCAATAAATTAGACCTTGAAATGCTAAGTGGAACAATGCCTAATTGTCTTTACAAATCTGGCCCTTAGTTAATTCATAACTAAATTATGTGAAGAAGCTTGATGGTCTCCTATGAAATATGTAATAAAAGTGCAAAGTAGAATGGAATAATTTAAAATTTTACTTTTAAATATTTGTTGTGGGTTTTTTTAAGAAAAAATAATTGATTTAAATCAGGTTGTATGTCTACACTACCCCGCTAGTTCGAACTAGCGGGGTAATGTAGGCATACCGCACTTGCAAATGAAGCCCGGGATTTGAATTTCCCGGGCTTCATTTGCATAAGCCGGGCGCCGCCATTTTTAAATCCCGGCTGGTTCGAACCCCGTGCCGCGCGGCTACACGCGGCACGAACTAGGTAGTTCGAACTAGGCTTCCTAGTTCGAACTACCGTTACTCCTCGTGGAATTTTATAAAATTTACATAAGGAGCCAAATAATACTCGATGTTGAGGCCCTGATCCTGGACACACTGAAGCAGGAGATTTTTTCATATGAACAGTCCCATCATATTCAGTGGGAGGACTCATGTGTTTCAACTTAAATTTCTGTTCAATATCAGAGCTAAAATTATATAAAATCTGTCATTTGGGAAAAAATTGCGTCAATGGTAACAACTACATTATTTAATCTTTCAATACATTAACAAAGTTGTTGCAAACATCGTTATACATATAAGACAATTTAAAAAAAAATAGGAGCCTAAACTTAAACACCTTAGCTCACATTTAAGCACTGAATGAGATTTTTAAAAGCATACTGTAAAAGTGAATTAGATGCACAGTCCCCATTCAGACTGCGAACCCAGCTGGAGAAGTACAGGGTAGTGAAAGCATTTCAGGTTTCTTCACATATGGAATTTCACTTTATCAGAAAGTGCTGTTGGTTTCAAATATAACACTAGTTACTTGCCAACTTTGTGTCTGTATTTACAGTGTGTGTGTGTGTGTGTGTGTGTGTGTGTGTTTGAGCATATCTAATATTTTAAATTTGAAACTTCTTATTAGAAAAAAAACTCTACATAAAATCAGCAATTGTACTAACATTTAAGAAACTAATTAAAGAACAAGTGCAAATAACCATGAGCAATTTAAGACAAAATGGGAAGAAAATGAAGAAGTAGCCATATGTAAATAAAAATAATTTTTAAAAATTAATTTAAATAAAAATATCATGATTGCATTGTGACGTAGTGGGGGTACTTGCTGGGCTGTGGTGACCCCTGCTGTCTGGAGCAAGACCCAGCAGGAAAAACCTCACTATGCAAAGGTAATGCCAAACTTGTTGAACCAGACACCCCCCATGGAAAGGAACAAAGGAAGGTGGATGCTGCCCTGGCTGGGGGGCAGGGCTGGAAGAGGGTTAGTGAGTTGTTGGCTGGAAGCATGGAGGAGACAGCCTAGGGAAAGGGACTGGAGTTTAGGGGCCCAGTCTCCCCCATCTCAAGGGGGCCTGAGGCATCCTAGCCCAGCTCTGTGACCAGATTACATCTGTGCTGTGCTGTATCCTGGAGAGGCAATAAACAACCTCCATTACACCAGCTGGTGCAGTCTGTTTGTGCCATTTCGGGGTGCAGGAGACGGGGGAACCCCATCGCGCCGTCACATGCATCTAACATTTTTAATTCAAAATTTTATGTAGCTTGATTCAAACTGTTTTATTATTTATTATTCTTGCCACAAAAGGTTTTTCAGTCCAAAATAGTCATTTTTCTATTGCTTTCATTCTTACTATTGGCGGAATGAATCATCTTGCTAAATTAAGTACAAAAAAAGCTTTTTTAAGACCTAGAATTAAACATATTCATATTTTGTCACATATAAACAGTCTGTCCATTTAGAGCCTACTCCAGGTCAGCTGAAAGCTGCCTACTGATTTTAGAGATATGTGGATTGAGCCCTTATGAAAATGAAAAGTTCCGGTCCATAAGTAATAACACTCATTATTTAGTGAGTTCCTACATTTTTATGAGTGTGTATATCAGCAATGGGCAACCCAGGCTAGTAAGTTTGTCACATAAGTGGCCGTCCTTCACCATAGTGGTTTGCAAGATTGTCATAACCAAGACGATCTCCTGGGATAGGAATAGAAATGTAGCCGTGTTAGTCTGGTGTAGCTGAAACAAAATACAGGACTATGTAGCACTTTGTAGGTACCATCTTGTTAGTCTGTAAAGTGCTACATAGTCCTGTATTTTGTTCCGGGGATAGGGTAGTTCTCCTAACTGTGATTGCATACTAGAATTTGCAGGGTGTGCCATAGCTGTGCTTTGATTAGATGCAGAGAAAATGCACAGCTCTTACAGTCAATGTTGTGTGCAATCAGCACGTACTTCACTTCACTTCACGGGCCCTTGCTTTAAGTGCATGTTACTGTATTAATACCAGTAGGAAAAAACTATGTGGACAGAAACCAACAGAGTCATGGGCAACAGTAAACAAAATGTCTCATGGGCCATGCATAGATCCCAAATTGGCTGTGTGGGGCCTTTGGGCCACAGATTGCCCACCACTGATATATATGCACATTAAGCTTGTTACAGTGATAATGAAAAATAAGGTTCAGACTATCATAATTTCATCCATACTTTATGCTGATTCTTTTAAAAGACATCAATCTCAGACTGAAAACTTATCTCATTCAATTTCCTTGCATCCCAAGATAGTGTTCTTTTTCTTCCCCTATCATTTTCCAATATCTCCAATTTGAAGAACTTAACAGTCATGGAGACATGTGGGGGGTTTTTATTTGATCTTACTTAGAAAAGCAAGTTTTCCCCAGTCTAATACTGTCCTAATTTCAATGCAACAGAAATAGATACTCATTTTTATGATAGCCACAGCAAATCTGAATCTGATTATAATAGCTCAAGTTGGAGATAAGACATTTTCATGACTTCCAGAATTGGCACTTCACAATTTTTCTTTCATCTCTGCTTTTAAATGCATCTGTTGAAAAAGCAACAATATTCATGTCCAGGGAGTGAAAGAAGTGTTTTAGCTAATAAAGAATAGCTGAACACTTTGCTTCTAATACTTTAAAAGTGAAAAGATGACAGAGATCACAAAGCAAGAGACTGAAAATCACTTGAATCATATTTTGAGTGGAGTATTATGGTAACCTATAAATAACTAATTGCATAAAATTACTTTAGTAGTTTCTAGATGGCAGCTTTAATTAAGAGCATCAGAGACACTTAGAAGTTTAGAAATAGATGGCATGTAATTTGCCCTTTTACCAACCATAAAATGGTAATTAAACAATTTGATTCACTTCTTCCTATTAAAAGTTTTATGAGAATAGCAAGTTCCTTCTAAATTCAGCTCTTTTCAACAGAAGGTAATACACTTTATTTTATCAGTCCTCTCCAGTACTTACAGATGTTTTCATGTACAAATTCTTCAGAAGTTTAATGAGAAATTTTTATTCAAATAAAAAATGCTTATTTCCAAAGTTCTAAAATGTACAAAATGTATAAAGTAAAAGTTCTGGAAGGGTATACCATATTGTTCTTAACACCCTTATTTGTTGTAGTTCACTTGAAATAATGTATTTACCAATATAGCAATATATGTAAAGTAGTTGGCTAGACCGTAAAAGAAACAAGAAAATTGAACTAATTTGCTGCATTGAATTTTAACTATTAAATGGGGAAAATATGGATTAAATTAATGTTAGCTTGATTTCCAGAGGCAAAACCTCATTCTTAAATCTTAGCAAATGAAAATGCATGTACATAATATTCACATGCAGTTTCCGCAGTTGAAAACACATCTTTGTTAATTGTGCTTGCATATGACCGATTATCTGTCTCATCAGTCATTTGCATTCGTAATTAGTGCATTTATGTGCCAAACAGAGTAACTGGACAAGGCAGATAGATATCTTGTGTTGAAACATTTATAACACAGTAATTTTATTCCGTGTGGGAAATTTTTTACAACTATACCATCTGTAGCTTGCATATTGTACAATAGTAGTAGTCGATCCATATTTATTTTCATTTTACACAATGACTTATTAAACAGATCTTTACTTTTTGGTCAGATTTGTCACTCAGCTGCATGTGCCTGTGTCACCTGAAGTGAAAGTCAACATGAATTACTCATGTGTGTCCACATGCGAAGTTTGGTCCTAAATATGTTTGCTTAAAACAGTTGCACTGATTTCTTTTTTCCCTAAAATCCAATATTTCAATGAAGTTGTAAAAGTGCACCTGAAGACTGAACACACTCAAACCATACAGCCAAATCCTTAACCAGGTCTTACTTGTTCCCTACTCGATCAGATGTCTACCAACTCCACTGAGAATTTGTCTAAGTAGGGATTTCAGGACAGCTTCTGGTAAACTAAAATTGGAGAAGATAAGATTTAAACTTTTGTAAGTTCCACTCTTCTTGTTATCCAGTTCAGTCTTAAAGGTACAGGGCCTGATTCCTCTATCTATTGTGATAACTGAGAATAACTCCATGGAAGACAATAGAATGTAATAATGATCTGAGAGGAGAATCAGATCCAATATTGCTCTGATATTTCTAGTAGGCATTTTGAATATTTCTATAAACTTTGCATTCACAGTAAAATGGTAAACGTTACTTTTTTATTTACTTTCTTGCCATTGCTACTCATATCACTCTCCGCGAACAATGCAAGAAGTTAAGCATTAGTTAGGATCTGGTGAAACAACTGGTATACTTTACAAGAAGCTGAGATATCACCTTTTCATTAGTCCATAAAATACTTTTCCCATAGCAGTAGAACTATTGTGTGGGAAGGAGGGTCCTCTCTTACCACACATTTTAAAAAATACAGGTTGAAACTCTCTTAACCAGGATTCTCTGGTCTGGCAACATCCATGGTCCAACAAGGATCCCTGTAGAGCTGGAAGAGCAGTTGGCTGACTTCAGCGAGCTAAGAGCGGGGCCACCCAGCACATGGAAGTGGGACTGCAGGCAGAGTTGGGAGACCTGGCACATGGCTACCCAGCAAGGCTGAGAGCTGCAGCACGTGGCTGCTCAGCAGGTCCCAGCGTGACACAGGCATCTGCCCAGTGGATCCCAGAGCTTCAGCGCAGGGTGCGCAGCTGCCAAGAGGATCTGGGAGCCCCAGTGCAATGTGTGCAGCTGCCCAGCAGGTCCCAGATCCCCAGCACTGCACAGGCGGCTGCCCCCCGGGTCCTGGAACTCCAATGAGGCGCACGTGGCTGCCCCGTGGTTTCTGGAGCCCCAGAATAGTGTTGGCAGCGGCCTGGTGGGCCCTGAAACGGTCCAACTGAGCAGTCCAAAGAGGAGTCCAACTTTCCAGAATAAATTGCAGGATCAGGATCTTCCCTAATGAGAAAAGTTTTGCTGGGCAGAACTAACTTAGCATTAACCATAGAAACATTTGAAATCCATCATATTCATTCTAGCACAACTTCAGTTCAGTCTTCCTGTTTAATTTACTTTACAGTCTCATTTACTACATCTCCTTTGCTTCTTTTATGCAATTCTTTTTAGTCCTAATTATATTGCCCCCTTTGCCTCCCTTTATCTCACTGCCTGTTGTTTCTTCATTCCTTTATTGTCTTCCACCCTCTTAGTCCTGTCCCCTTTTCTTTCTCTCATCCACGTAACTCTTATTCCCTCTCTCCTTACCCAGGACAGTCCCACAAAATCCAGGTAAGAATACCATAGAAGAATTCAAGATATTTGAAGCTAATATCCTTAATAATTAATGATGGAATGACAATATTTTATTAATAAATCTTCCAGTTAAGACATAACATTCTAGAATATACAGATGTTATGTGAAAAGGGGAAATACATGGCATATTATCTCAGTCTTTTGAAATTTCAGTTATAGCAAAACGTTGTATCATGCCAGTGGCATCCATGGTGCTTTACAGACATGTTAGAAGTCATGTTCCCTTCCCAGAAGAACTCATACTCAGAAAGTCCTAATCAATTATTAAGAAACAGTCTTTTAAGCATGTAAAAAGTTCAAATTTCACAATGGACATCAAGAGCCTATGGATTATACCTACAAAAGTCCTTAAATCTTCACTTTCATTCTGCCTACAAAGGGTGGTGTTTCTCAGAATGACTGAGCCTCACTGTGAGCAGATGTGTCAGGAAATTATGACTATGGTGGCCACTTTCCCCAGCTACACATTGACACACATTAAAAAAATTTTTTTTACGCATAAGGCCTTGCTTCAGCCAAGGCTGTCCTTCCACTCTGGCATGACCTCTGCATTGTAGCTTGTGAAATAACCAGTATAAAGCTACCTACAGCAGCCAAATGTAGACCTTGTGTTCAGGGAATTCTTTCAGACATTTGCAAATTGTTTACAACCCTTGCATATGGCTGCAGATGCATAGGGGAAGCAGAATGAAAGTGAATATCTCTCCCATACACTTAAGATTATGCAGATTAAATATTAGTTTTGCTGCAAAATGAAATCCCTCAAACTAGCTTTTTTCCCCACTCTGAACTTGGATGTGGGAAAGATTTCTTTTTGCAGTTAGAGCATTTTAACACATCATCAGTTCCTTCTCTCATTTCTTCTCTAACCAACAATTAATGGTTTGTTGCTTTGAACAGTTCCAAGTACTTGGTCCTGTGTTGCATCACATATTATCTCAAAAGAATTAGAGGTATGTTTTTTGGAGTGTAGATAGATATAATGTCATGAAGAAGACAGCTGCTGAAGTTTCTTGTGAATCCAATATCTAATAATGAATGCACTGGAGATATTTAGCTATTCGTCTTTATTTTCCTGTTTCCTATGTTTCCATCATCTATAGCATCTCATCAATGAATGGTATTTATCAACAAGAAATCAAAGAAAATTGAACTATTGTATTACATCTGGACAGGATTTGGATTGCATAAATAATGTAACTTAGGTCATCTTGCTGCTCTGTTTACACTGCACTGTGTCAATGGCAGACACTTTCCCAATGACTTACTCTTCTCTTATTGGTGAGCTCAAGTACTGGAGTGAATGGAAGAGTGCTCTATCATTGACTTAAAAGGACTTCACCAAACCCATTAAATCAATACCACTGCTTCAATCACAGAAGTGCCAAAGTATAGATACAGCCTCATATGTTACCTTAGTATTAATTAAAACTGAGAGAAGGATTTGGGTCTTTTTGCTGTGAAAAAGAATAAACCTGGACAAAGTACATTATATGTATTGTCAATTATACTACACATCTGTTGAAAATGAAGCAGATACTTGAAAGACTTAGCTAGGTTGCTGTTAGGGAGGAACATACAAAATAAATATGGATTAGTTCAGATAAGAATGCACAGGGATTCAAGAATGAAAATGTTCATATGATACCAGAAATATCAAGTCTGCAAATTGGACTTCACCTGTGATGGTAGATCTGATTTACATGGTAAGGATTTGTGTGTGATGTAGTTTTGACCTCAGTAGGCGTAATATCAATTAAAACAATGTTTCCCATGTATCAAATAGAAAGACACTTTCCTCTAATATTCAGTAGTCACTTTTTCCATCTCAATATTCTTGCCTAGATCTTGAATTAGATCTTTTTCTGGCATAAATTCATGTACTGTAGTTAGGAGGAATGGCCGCCCACTGATGCCCTGGTGGGCGGAAACCTGCCCCCTGACTGGTCTACATGTACCTGCATGGAAGTCCACATTTGTGCATCAGTTCATACCATCTGAGGATCTGGCATGTTGATTTTAATAAATGTACCCAAAGTTACCATCCTCCACTAATGCCTTCTATTTTACATGTTACTGTATTCTAGGCTGATGGAGCAGTATACTCTGAATCCATTTCTAAAGACTCCCTGGGCCAATTGTTTTATCCTTGAGGGAAAACAAGTGAATAGCCTCATTTCAAGATGCTCACTGTACCATCACTAAAGAGTCAGAGGGATAACGGAGGGTATGTCTACACTACCCCGCTAGTTCGAACTAGCGGAGGTAATGTAGTCATCCGCAGTTGCAAACGAAGCCTGGGATTTGAATTTCCCGGGCTTCATTTGCATGAAGCCGGCCGGCGCCATTTTTAAATGACGGCTAGTTCGGACCCCGTGCCGCGCGGCTACACGCGGCACGGAGTAGCTAGTTCGGATTAGGCTTCCTAATCTGAACTAACTGTATGCCTCGTTCCACGTGGATTAGGAAGCCTAATCTGAACTAGCTACTCCGTGCAGCGTGTAGCACGGGGTCCGAACTAGCCGTCATTTAAAAATGGCGCCGGCCGGCTTCATGCAAATGAAGCCCGGGAAATTCAAATCCCGGGCTTCATTTGCAACTGCGGGTGACTACATTACCCCCGCTAGTTCGAACTAGCGGGGTAGTGTAGACATACCCTTAGTCTGTAGCTGGAAAAATTTTAAAAAAAATAGCCTAGCAGCACCTTAAAGACTAACAAAACATGTAGATGGTATCATGAGTTTTTGTGGGTGCAACCCACAAAAGCTCATGATACCATCTACATGTTTTGTTAGCCTTTAAGGTGCTGCTAGACTGAGCTTGTTTAAGTTTTTCCATCACTGAAGTGTGTACAGTGGTGTAACTGGAGAGATAACCAATGGAGTAACTTTTTCAGTACTAGTAGGAATTCACATAGTATGAGTGAGGAGTGGGAGATGTGGTCCACATCTATGCTATATCCACTCATTCCATGCAGGGACCACATTTCTGTTGACAATTATATATGACTGTATTCCCAACATTTATGCTTCTGTGATTTTCTTATTCAGACCATATTTGAAATCCGCTCTCAGCTACACAGTTCACAAGCTCTATTCTTTGCTGTATAATTTTGGACTGTTATCTAATGGATACCACATAGCCGATACAGCCATCTGTTCACATAGAAAAATAGCACTGAAAATGCACCTGTCCTACTGGCATTGTATTATCCATGGCATGGAGCCTGCTTAGAGCTGTCCAACCCAGATGAGGTAATTATCCAGCATATCCTTCTATCATATTATGAAGCTGCACAATTTATCCTGCAAAGGTCACAATCCAAGACTCTTGAGCATCCAGAAAGTAGATCAAGAAGGTACACAGGTGCAACACCTCCCTAACTCCCCAGAGGCAGTTCCTTGCACTTGATTATCTGCAGGAGGCAAATATCCCAAATCTCACAACTGGTAGCTCTGCAATGGAACATAGATAAGGACTAAAGAAAAAAACCTTCCAGCGTGCAGAATCATCCCCGAGGACATGTAAAAATGCCTGCATGTAATACACCTCTAGCCCTCATTCTATCTGGCCCTTGGGCAGTTACAGTGTTGTATGTATTTTTTAAATAAAAGAATCATGGGTGCCTTATGGAAAGAATATCAATGGGATAATCTCCCTAGTAAATGCTGGGGTCAGGGACACGACTGACTAGACACACCCTTCACCAGTTCCTTCTCACTCATGTAAAAAACCAAAACCAATTACACAGCACAGCCTCCCTCTGATACTGCCCAAACTCCCTAAACTACCGTTTTATGTGATTTTTATTGGTTAGGTATTCCTACTCCAGTTTGCCTCTCTCTCTAGGCAGATGCCCATTATGACAACAGTCACAGGAATGAAAGGGGAGAAGTTCATTTATTTGAGATTTCCTGCCCTAAAACTGTTCTGTTGGCCCTGATCATGGAGTGGAATCAAAATAAATTTCTATGTCCTCTCTCTGCCCATGGAATCTATCTTCAGAATTGGTTTAGCCATTGCAAAACTAAGTTTTGGAGGAGCAAACCCTCTGAACAGATGATTATGAGTTTTAGTGAATTTTGGTTGAAAACCCCAATCAAAAACTGTTATCAATTTGCTACCAAAGATCGAAACTTATCAATGTGTAATTTTTTGTTTGTTTGCATCTATAGTCTCTTGAGAACGGTATGTGGAGAAAGGCTGTCAAATTTACACGCTAATTATTATGTTATATAGAAATTAACATCCAGACTGAGTGAGATGGGATGGGGAAAGTTGCAGCTTATTGTTATATATCAAAAGAGATTTTGCAATTTACTTTGCATATCCTGCCTTTGTTTTTAAAAGGTTGGCATGTACTCCCACAGGAAACATACTTGAATTGTGACCAGATTTTTTTCTTTTTTATAAGAGATTGTAAAACCTACGGCTGTTTAGCTTGGGCTATGTCTAGACTGCAGGCTTCTTTCGAAAGAGGCTCTTTCGAAAGCATCTTTCGAAAGAGCCTCTTTCGAAAGATCACGTCTAGACTGCAGGCGGATCTTTCGAAAGAGCAATCCGCTGTTTCGAAAGAGAGCACCCAGCGAGTCTGGATGCTCTCTTTTGAGGAAGCCCTATTTACATTGAAGAACGCCTTCTTTCGAAAGAGGAACTTTCGAAAGAAGGCGTTCTTCCTTGTGAAACGAGGTTTACCGCCATCGAAAGAAAAGCCGCGTTCTTTCGAAATTATTTCGAAAGAACACAGCTTGAGTCTGGACACAGGGGAAGTTTTTTCGGGAAAAGGCTACTTTTCCCGAAAAAACCCCTGAGTCTGGACACAGCCTTGAGCAGCATGGCTCATACTATAGTGGCCTTTCCATTTTGTTCAATATCTAAAAAAAATCCATAGGCTGAATAAATTATGTGTCTATCTTCACCCTGATGCTGATGCTAATGATACTATGGTAATAGCAAGGCCCAAATTCCCTGGATTGTTATAACTCAGATGGTAATATTCAGTCGAGGTGAGATTCAGCACAAGAGCTATGATCATGGGCGATCTCTTGTTGCCAAGTATGATCATCTTCCATGGGAGTTATGGATCATCTTCGATGGGAGTTATTGGCTGATAAGGCCAATCCTTGAACCACAAGTTCTATTACACTGAGGACAGGTGTTTTCAGGTACAGCAGGAGGTTGTTGACCATGACTAAAGCCAGTCTCCCCTTCCTCCTGCGCCTCTTCTCCTCCTCAGCATGCCAATGAGCAAATTCAAAATGCAGGGAGCCATTGCATAGGACTTGTCTCCATTTTGAGTGATCCTGGATGAGTGTCTCCTAAGTGTCAACTTCAATTTTGCACTTCTTTAAGTTATCCTAAAGCCAGTCCTTATAACACTTCCATTGTCCTCTCATGTTACAGTATCTTTCTTTCAGCTGGAAAAACAGGACCTGTTTTGGGAGGCAGTGGTCTGGCATCTGAACAATCCTGATGGATGAACATTGTCTCGAAACTGGTGGACTTTGCCTCTTCCAGAACACTAATGTTAGGGTGTGTCTAAACTACATGCCTCCGTCGACGAAGGCATGTAGATTAGACAGATCAGCAAAGGGAAATGAAGCCACGATTTAAATAATCGCAGCTTCATTTAAATTTACATGGCTGTCGCGCTGAGCCGACAAACAGCTGATCAGCTGTTTGTCGTTTCATCGCACTAGTATGGACGCTCCCGCACTGACCTGAAAGCCCTTTATCAACCTCCCCATTATGCCTCGTAGGATGTTTACTGGGGAGGTCGATAAAGGGCTTTTATGTCGGCAGGGGAGCATCCAGACTAGCGTGCTGAGCTGACAAACAGCTAATTAGCTGTTTGTCAGCTCAGCACGGCAGCCATGTAAATTTAAATGAAGCCGCAATGAAGCCGTCGACGGAGGCATGTAGTTTAGACGTACCCTTAGAGTGCTTGTCTTCCCATTTGATCTTCAAGATCTTGCAGGGGCAGCATTAGTGATAACTCTCAAAGACTTTCAAGTGATGTCTGTAGGTTGTCTGGGTTTCAGACCCATATAATAGTGTTGGGAGAATGACAGCTTGATAGACAAGAAGTTTGAGTCTGGTAGAATGTTGTGATCTTCAAAAACCCTGTGCCATAAATAAGTAAAGGCTTCACTACTCAAATGATGTTGGATTTCTACATCAATATCTGCCTTGGATGAAAAATAACTTCCAACGTAGAGAAAATGATCAATGTTCTCCAGTGTTTCTCTGTTGATTTTAATTGATGGAGCATATGGTACCTCGTTTGGGTTATGTCTACATTGTGGGGTTTTTGCGGACAGGATATGCAAATGGCGTGCTCATTTGCACATCTTCTTCCAGTCCTTCTTACGGAAGAGGTTTTGGCGATTAAAAGCCCTGTGTGGACAGGGCCATTTGTTGGGAAAACCCCCTTTTTCGCAAGATCCTGTAAACCTCATTTTTTTTAGGAATAAGGGATCTTGCAAAAAAGGGTTTTTTCCTGACAAATGGCCCCATAGACATGGGGCTTTTTATCTTCTACAAAAAACCCAGGGTGTGTCTAAACTACATGGCTCTGTCGATGGAGCCATGTAGATTAGGCTGATCAGCAAAGGGAAATGAAGCCGCGATTTAAATAATCGCGGCTTCATTTAAATTTAAATGGCTGCAGTGCTCTGACGACCAGCTGATAATCAGCTGTTTGTCGGCAGATCGGGGCAGTCTGGACGCACCACTGTCGACAAGGAAGCCTTTGCTGATCAGCCTAATCTACATGGCTCCATCGACGGAGCCATGTAGTTTAGACACACCCCCACAGTGTAGACATAGCCTTGGAGAGGGCTGATGGAGCACTTTGGTCTTCTTAATGTTGAGGGTGACACCAAAACATACATAAGCATCAGAAAACTCATTCAGGATAGTTTGAAGATCTTTTTCAGAAGTGGGCAAAAACTGCATTGTCATCAGCATACTGAAGTTCATGAGAAATGTGGTGGAAATCTTATTCTTAGCTGAAAAAAACTTAATAGTGAATAGTTCTGCAGCACCTTAGAGACTAATCAACAAATGTAGATGGTATCATGAGCTTTTGTGGGTACAACCTACTTTTGTCATCTGAAGAAGTTGGTTGTACCCACAACGAAAATCTTCCTGACACCACACCATCTTTGACAGCTAGAGTCTAACCAATGGCATAGACACCATGACAACTGGAAATCCTCTGTCTGCTGCAGCCTACATCTTTCTTCACAACTCCTTGAAGGAGGTGCAATGCTGTGGCATTACACAACAGTTTCACCACCATTGTGCTGTTATCCTCTGTCTGCTCTGCCATTGAGGACTTCATAGATCACACTTTGTCTGGGACTTCACCTTTGACCATTCTGCTGTGGGTGACCCTAAGGGAGTATATGACTCCAGGCAGCATCACTCTCGGGGATCATTGGAACATGAAAGCCTCTCTACCATTACAAGGTGACGATCCATGGAAAGGACAGTATTTACATCATCTGCATTTTGAAGGCTTACATGGGCCTAAGTGGTGCATAGATTTTTTAGTGTCCACTGTATCAGGGTGAATTCACTCAAACAAGCCTGGGGGTTGCTTTAATTACAGCCTTTGGTGGCCCAAAGCATATAAGGGGCCCAAATCTGAACTCAATTCAATTTTACACTCAAGTCAGTTTTCCTTTAAAAAAAACCCCTAATGTTTAGTTCTGTTTAGACTCTTTTAAAAAGTGACTCAAAAAAAAAAAGAACACTTGTGATGTCCCAGATTTATTGTCTTCGGTGACCGCAGCAAAGGTGGCCAGGTAGCTGGTGAAAAGATGCTCTACCTACCAGCATTTGAATATCCTTCTTATGCAATATTAGTTTAAAAAAAAAGTTTATAGGGGCTAAATACTTATGTCATTGGCACCATGGACTCCCCTCCCATCTTCAGTGTAGGCCCTCAAGCTTGAATCCACAAAGGACATAGATGCCAAAATCCTGGTGTTAAGAGTCTTCTGATACACCAAATTCCCATTGAGATGAACCCCGTAGGCATTTAAATTCAGTGATAAAGAGTTTGCAGTAAAAGTTCTGTAGGGAACTATGTTCCTTCTCTGGACGGGCACACTACTGCCTCACTCTGGGTGCCCTGCCCAAACGCCAGCCATTATTTGCCTTAATCACACACAGGAACCAATCTGGTAGGCATGCTTCACCTGACTCAATGTGCAAAAGGAGGCCCTCCCTTATAACCTTAAAGCCAGTGGTTAGGGTTCTCATTCTTTCGCTGAAACAATTAATATTTTTATTCTGTTAATTAAAGTGGAACAACTTCACAATCCAGTATTCTGGCCTTGTGGGTAGCCTACTTATATGCCCATCTCTTCCCATTCAGTGTATAAAAGAAAGGACTATGCAGCACTTTAAAGACTAACAAGATGGTTTATTAGGTGATGAGCTTTCATGGGCCAGACTCACTTCCTCAGATCAAATTCTAGAAGAGAATTGGCATGACCATATATACCAAAGGAATACAATGAAAAAAATGAAAAAAAGTGAACACATTATAAAACTGACAAATCAGATTTAGAACAGAGGGGGAATAAGGGGGAGGGCTAGTGTCTATGAGATAATGATATTGGGGTGATAATTGGGGAAGTTATCTTTGTAATGGGTAAGGTAATTAGCATCTTTGTGAAGGCCCATTTGTAAAGTGTCAAATTTAAGCATGAATGACAATTCTGGGGTTTCCCTTTGTAGTCTGGTGTTAAAGTCTCTTTGAAGTAAGATACATTTTGTAAGGTCGTTAAGACTCTGCTCAGGTTGGTTGAAATGAAAAGAAACTGGTTTATCTTTGTGAAGGTGTCTGATGTCTGATTTGTGGGCATTGATTCTTTGGCGAAGTGTCTGAGAAGTTTGTCCAATATACATAGCAGAAGGACACTGTTGGCACATGATGGCATAAATTATATTTCTGAATGAACAGGAATATGTGTTCTTGATCTTGTAACTGACATGGTTAGGTCCAGTGATGGTATCACCAGAGTAATATGCGGACAAAGTTGGCAACGGGGCTTGTTGCAAGAGAAAGTTCCAGGATTGGTATTGGTGTGGTATGTCCCTAAACACCTAACACATCTTTGTGGATACAGTGTTCTTTTTGTGACATTTTAAGCACCTAAAAGTTAGATGCTGTGACTCTTGGCAATGCAACATCTAAGTCCCTTAGTGGATTCCCACCCAAACAGCTTTGAATCTTGCTAAATTCAGGGGACAAAATCATGAGGCATGTAAGCTATAGCCTAACTTCTCTGTTCAAGTCTTCAGATTTTCCTTCCCAGATAGCATAAAATAAATTTAGTGTTAAAAATATCTTAAATCTTTAGAGTAGATGCTGTAAAATTATGGTAAGGTTAAAAAGTAAGGTGTGAAATTGTTTATAACAAAAAAAAAAAGAGATTTTTCAGGAAAAAGGGATTTCCCAAATCTGATATGTCTAAAAGTACTTTTTGTGAGAGCTTTATCATTTTCAGTTAAAACAGCTTATATTTCTTGCCATGTTGGAAATTCTAAGGGCTTATCTAGACTACAGGGAACAGTTGAAAGAGGATATGCAAATTCTGAGGATTTGCATATCTTCTTCCAATCACGCTTTCGAAAGTGAAAGTAGTTTAGATGTGGCTTTTTCAGCGAACTCCCCCCCCCCCCATTTGTCGAAAAGCCACGTAAACCTCACTTTTGCCAGAGCTAGGGAGCATTGCTCCCACTTAGGTACGGCACGACAGACCTGCCAATATTACTCTCATGTCTACCACATCCTGGGTGGCAGGTCAGTCCCTGCCTCTCCCGACACCTGTAGTGGACTCAGGTCTAGAGAAGCCCATCATTGCCCACAGGGGGCAGAGACACTGAGGAGGAGGAGGAGGAGCCAGATGAGGCCAGCACCGTCTCTATGCCTGCAAGCCAGGGCCTCGTGCTCACCCTGGAGCTGGTACCCCCCTCTCTGGATGTCTCCGAGGTTTCGACAGAGGCCAGGAAAGGCCCATCAGGTGAGTGCCATTTCTTTCCCTACACCCATGAACAAGTGGAGGTGGTGGGCAGCCAGGGGTTGGGTCATGCTCCTCACTCACCCTTCTTGGTCTGGGGATTGCTCAGCAACCTGTTCATATGGTTGCATGCACCAGAGGACCCTTGTGCATCAGGATCAGGGGAGGCCTGCCATACTCCTGATGCTGGGGTGGGACACTTTCCCACCACAAGCCACCACTAGAAGGAGGTTGGA
The DNA here is from genome assembly GCF_052426305.1 of Pelodiscus sinensis. Classification (NCBI taxonomy): domain Eukaryota; kingdom Metazoa; phylum Chordata; order Testudines; family Trionychidae; genus Pelodiscus; species Pelodiscus sinensis. The sequence goes on along the minus strand of NC_143064.1, from coordinate 17,669,187 downwards.
GACATGGAGATACACACACACACACACACACACACACACACACACACACAGGAGTGTTGCACATGGCACAGAGGCATGACCACATGATCAGTGCAGCAGCCGCCCCTGGGGACAGCATAGTGAGGTGCAGGAGTATCTGCCACTCACAAACATCTCCCCCCTTCCCCAGGGGCAGTTGACCGTTTTGCGGGGCCCAGGGCAGTATAATCTTGCAGGGCCCCCCTTTGCCACAGCGCACGCGCAGGGCTTTTTAAAGCGCGGGGCCAGGGGTGGCCGCCCCGATCGCCCTGCCATATATCTGCCCCCCCCAACACCCTGTCCCTACTTCTCTGGTGGCCAGGGATACAAGTCCTCTCTTCATGGGACACCACCACTGCTGGACCTGGTGTGTGTGCAGCATGGAGGGAAGCCCAGCCTCCCCATGTCCCCCTGTCCTGCTCTCAGGTTCCCAGTTTGGCTGGCACCTTCCCATGCCTGCTTGTCCCTGGGACACAGAGGTACTGAGGCTCCCCCCTGGATATCTGGGCCCCTCAAGGAAAGGGCCACTGTCTAGGCCACAGAGGGCCTTGCTCCAAGCACATCACCTTCATCTGACTCAAGACCTTTTGGTCTTGACTCCCAGATGAGGCCAAGGCTTTAGGCACAGTGTCTCTAAGGATGACTGACCTTTCTATTCTCCACAGCCAGACCAGCTGCAAGAGAGGGGTTTTCAACACCACCCATGGCAGCCTCCTGACCCTGAGTGACCCACCAACGCAGGAGAACCCAAGAAAAATTCCAGCTGGAGCACATTTCTGCATTGAGATTCCTGCAGCACGCCCTGGACCGGAGGCTGCAGGAGGAAATCCAGCTGCGGAGAGACACCTGGATGGAAATGCTGAATCAGGGCTGCACTATCTGCGCAGTTGTACTAGCACTCATTGCTGGCATGGTGCCTGCTCTTGCTGCCACTCCTTTTCCTGCCCCTGCCCTTCCTACTTCTCCCCCTTACCCTCCATGGCCACCGAGGTTCCCTGCACCCGAGGCAGTGGGACCACCGGAGCCAGGCACCACGCCGAGCCTCAGCCCTGGGCCTCTCTTTCCCCCCCTCCCAGTTTCTTTCCCCAGTCCCTCCCTAGTTACTTCTACCCCCAAATAAAAAAAACAAACTTTATTTTCTCTAAAACAAAAAGTGTGGTTTATTGTCTCTGCAGGGGAGGGAGGAAGGAAGGGTTGTGGGAAGAAAGGCACAGAGGGGCAATGCAAAGGCCCTTAGTGGAGAGACCCAGTGGAGAGTATCACTGGGGTCCCTGTCAAAAACTCTCCCTTAGGGCCTCCTGGATGTGCACAGCCCCTTGTTGAGCCTGCTGTGTGCAGCTGCTCAAAGGTCCTGCCGAGCCAGTCAGCCTCTGCCCTCCCACCCCACCCTGGCAGGAACATCTCCCTCCTCCTTCCTTTCACAAAAATTGTGATGAACACAGCAGACGACCACCACTTGGGAGATGTTTGGCTCCCTGATGTCCAGCCAGGTGAGGAGGCAACGGAACCACACCGTCAGATGCCCCAAGGCGCTCTCCACCACCATGCGGACCCTGCTGAGCTTGGCATTAAAGTATTCCTTGGTGTGGTCAAGGTGTCCATTGTAGGGTTTCATTAGCCAGGGCAACAGAGAGTAGATCATATCCCCTGCAGTGTACGTCAGCTTGTCCACATCCCTGACTCTGATGGTGCGGTCGGAGAAAAAAATGTCGGCATGCAGCTTCTGGAAGACACTGGGGTTGCTGAAGATGCAGGCCTTGCACGCCTTCCTCAACCACCCAACATAGATGTCCGTGAACCAGGCATGGTGGTCGTAACGGCCTGCAGAACCATTGAAAAGTACCCCTTCCAGTTAATGTATACAAATGCCCAGTAGTTGGGGGCACAGATGAGGATGTGAGTGCCATCAGTAGCCTCCCCACCCCCTGCAATTGGGGAACCCCATATTGACAAAGATGGCAACGATGGGGTCCATGTCACTAGGTTGATGACCCTATGCAGCATAGTATTGATGGCCCTCACCACCTGTAGAAGGAAATAAATAAATAGAGAATCACAGGGTTGCCGGAGGTCCCTCCCCCACACACACCAGGAGCAATCACCTACTTACCCCATCCCCGACAGGGCTTTGTGAACACAGAACTGAAAAACCTCCTGGGCAGGGGGTTTCCACCAACAAAGCAATCCCCACTTTTCCTAGGGTACCCCTTTCCAGCACTTGACCACCCTCCTGGGACAATAACCAAGAGCGATAACCTGCATGACTAGGGCACCAACGATCAATCTCCCCATGCCGAACTGTTTCCTGATGGATCGGCAGCTGTCTGGCATAGCGAGCTTCAAAATGGCAATGGCTACCCACTCCTTAAGGGGGATGATGGGCACATGTGGGTGTCCTGTCACCTTGAGGGCAGGGGCAAGCCACTCAGACAGCTCCAGAAAGGTGTCTTTCTATATATAGAAATCCTGGAGCCGCTGCTGATCGTCCCACTACTCCATAACTATCCAGTGTCCATGCTCCAGATGTAGCAGTGCATGGTGGGGTCCAGCTGCATGAGTTGTTCCCGCAGAGAGATGGGGAGGTTCTCCCTAATGAACTTGGGTTTGCGTTCCTGCAGGGCCAGGAAGGCAGCTTGCAGAAACTGCTGCAGGACCTGCAGCACGACAGACAAGCGCTGTCTAGTGCTCACTGTTTAGCGAGCTGAGATGTCCACAAGGGCAACAAAAGCAGGCAAAGGAATGGGTTATTCTGTCCCTCAAGTAGGTAGGTAAAAGAGAGGAACCTGAGACATGGCTGTACAAGGGGGTCCCTTTACGCTCAAACCTCAGATACTTCCTCGAGCTGCTGCCTGAGGCTAACTGCTGTCCTATTGCCCTGCCTGAAGTGCTTCCAGGTGGCTTTAAATGCGATTAAGTATCCAATGAGTGTGGACTCTCTATTTCAAAATAGCTCCGTGTTATTTCTATGGGCGGACATGTAGACGCACTATTCCAAAATAAGCTATTTTGGAGTATTTCTTCCTTAATAGCTTATTCCGAAATAAGTTTGCCGTGTAGATGTACCATTATATCCTTCTCTGTGTTATAATATATCAAGGACACTCAGAGCTCTGGATGGGAACCCTTTGGTAAGTTTGTTTAAGGAAGGCTGAAATCTGAAATACAAATTATATTTTATGGAAATTAAAGTTTACTTTGTCAAAATCTGATTACTGTATTCTAAGGAATTAACACAAATGAGGAAATATTTTCATATAGTACCAGTATTAATGCTTTTTTTACTCTTTGCCAACAGGTATCACTGTGGATAAGTATGGATTCATTTACTTTGTCGATGGCACCATGATTCGGAAAATTGATGAAAGTGGTGTGATAACAACAGTAATAGGTTCAAATGGTCTCACATCAACACAGCCACTGAGCTGTGACTCTGGAATGGACATTACTCAGGTAGACCTCACTGATTTTCATGCATTGTTACTATTCATCACATTGTGGAAATGGGTAACTATTTTTACTGTATAAAATAGCCATAAAAGGATGCCCAGTTAATCAGTTAAAACTAGGTGGCACAAGATTTCAGACACATTTATTAGAGCAGTAGTGATATTTGATAGTATTTGGAGCTTACAAACAGATCACTTAAATAAATCTGAGATCTACATATAGAAAAAGTATGCATGTGACTTTCACAAATGGCCCACATATATATTATGTGTAGGGCCCTACCAGATTCATGGCAATGTCTCTCCCTGTGACATCTGGTCATTTGTGTGTGCTTTTATCTTATACTATACTGGTATCATGGGGGGAAAGCAGAGTTTCTCGAAGAGGGGGTCCTGACCCAAAAGATAGTTGCAGGGGGGTCACAAGGTTATTTTAAGGGGGTCATATTATGACCCCCTTACTTCTGTGATGACTTTAGAGCCGAGCAGTGGCTGTTGGCTTAATCCCCATCTCTGAAAGCAGTGACCTGCCAGCAGCAGTGCAGAAGAATGGTAATATCATACTGTGCCATCCTTACATCTGCACTGCTGCCTTCAGAGCTGGGTGGCTGGAGAGTTATGGCTGCTGACTGAGGGCTCAGCTCTGCAGGCAGCAGCATAGAAGTAGGGGTGGCCATGCCGTTCTTTCTTCTGTGCTGCTGGTGACGACTCTGCTTTCTGAACCGAGATCCCAGCCAGCAACTGTGGCTTTCTAGCTACCCAGCTCTTAAGGTGGCACTGCCACAAGCAGCACCACAGAAGTAAGGATAGCAGTAGTGCAACCCTCCATACAATAACCCTGAAAGCCCCCCACAACTTCTTTTTGGATCAGGACTCCTACAATTAGACCACTGTGATATTTCAAATTTAAATAGCTGAAATAATGAAATTTAGAATTAATGGTTCTGTGACCATGAAATTGGCCAAAATGAACTGTGAATTTGGTAGGATCATAATTATGTGTGTGTACAGGTGCTTACATGCTTACACTAATAAATCTATACAGTATGTCTACAGAGATTGCTTTAAAAATTTACAAGCTACTATTACATGTGTCCTTTAAAAGCTGGTGATATTACTATCTGTATAGAAGGTTTAACAATCTACCTTTAGCCTAGCTTTCTGACACTGATGTGCTTGCATCATTTAATAGAGAAGAAAAATGATATATTGTGGCTGGCCAGGTCTCTGCCATGGAGCACTATGAATGGGTTGCTGGAAGAACTTACAAAATAGCAGCTACAGGATACAGAAGCTACAGCTTTTCAATTCATTTTTAAAGTGCTCTTCAATTCTTAATTCAAAGACAACGTAACAGAAATTGAACAAAAAGGCACTTTCCCCATCTGGTTTATATTCAGAACCAGACTGGCATTTATATACAAAACAGACAGATTTTCAGAAAAAGGAATTATTGAATAGTTAATGGGCAGCAACACTAAAAGGCAGATGGTGTCGGCCAGTATCTACTTATTCAATGCTGTCTCCAAAATAAAGTAAAATATATCTGCGTCAAACAATTAGAGGGAGTTGAAACTCAAAACATTTACATTATAGGATGTGTGTGATTATACCTAAGTGTCTAATGGGTTGTTTGGGGTTATTTTTTCCTATGTATTTTAATATTTTGACATTGTAAACCATAGCTGATATATATTTATAGAACAACCCTCTGAGTTGTATCTAATTCATATAAAGGATTTTAATGGTTGCAGTTTACCATGAGGGCCTGATCCTGCATTGCTTGAAATCAAGGGAGTTTCAGGCACACAAGGAATGCAGGATTAATCTCCTGGTTTGTGTATAACAAGCTTCTTGATTTATGGGCCAAATTTGGTCTTATGGGGCAAAACCCTCCCATAGAGAATAGGAAACTGAGACATCCAGATCAGACTGCCTGCCCCATCAGGGAGAAAGCTTTATTCTTATCTTACATAGAAAGTGCCAGGGATTCATATTGCCAAACTAGTGGATGCCCTGGATTACACATGGACTTCTTGTCATTGCTGATGACCCATGCCTTCCCTACATCTGCCTATGCCCATTATCATGCAGCTATTATCTGCCATCTCAGTAACTCTAAAGAATGAGACCTTGCAGGAATTAATTATGCCTGGAGCATATTTTAAGTACTACTGTACTTGGATATATGTATAGCAACTGCCTGCAGCATATGTGTAGCATTAGATACCAGATCAGATATCTCTAAAGTCTGTCAGGAATCTCACTGTGCAGAGAATCTGTTCCCTTGATACCTTGCTTCCTAGCTCTGGATCTGCAATGGAGCCCCATTCCATGGAACTCAGACAGAGGGAGCATCTAAAGTATCATGGGTGAGGAAAAGCATGCCTCTGAGTAAGCTCTTGCCCTAGTCCATGTTGTTCTGCACTGCCATGTTGACAGGTTAGCTCCTTTCCATATGTGAAAGAAAAAAGGAAAATGAGTTCTGGTAATTAAATCCAACTGGTTCAAGGTTGGTGTTCTATAAATAGTACTATCCATGGAAATGGTTTTCACTGCATGTTTATCATCACATAGTGGTGCAAAAGCCATAACAAACTGTGATATAGATGTATCCTGACTGCAAAAACTAAAATAATTATGAAATGAATTCAGAATGCATGCCAATAAAAATACCAGATATTGGGATTAAAAGGTATCTTTACAAAGGACACCTAAAAGTACTTATCTTTAAAAAGGCATCAAAAGGATCTAATTCCTTTTTTAAAAATCAAAATGAGGTATTAAATCCATCCCACATACATTGTATCACTGATGTCATTTCACCCTTCATCTATTGAATCTTTCCAGATAAAAGCCCTGGAATTTGAATCTGCAATTTATAGAAGCACCTATTTGTTTTTATTACTTATCCTATTGATTTTCCTCACAGTTTATATAACTAAATAGTTCCCAAATGAATGCCCCAGATTAAATGTCCTATGGTATCATTGAACCAAATTCTGTTTTCAGTCATGCAGGTAAATCAGCTTGTCAATTAAATTACTCTACAATTAAGTTGATGACAATTAATTTATCCTGGAACTGTATCTCTGTAGATGAGAGATTATTTGATCAAAATCCACTCTCAGATACACCCTCATCACCATTAACTATTAAGAAGTGACATAGCTGTAACTAAGAGCAGACTTTGCCATCACTACATTAAATTATATTTGGCTAGATCTCAAATAGCATTTACCTCAGGAATAAGTGGTTTATTCACAAATTATGCAATTAAGAAGAATTTGTGAACTAGGTTAATAAAATCTACTCTAAAAATTTAGTTTGCTCTGACAATAAAATGAATGACTTGTTCAAAATGAGTATTTTTTTATTTAGGGCATGTCTACACAGCAGCATTATTTTGAAATAATAACATTATCTTGAAATAACTATGCAAGTGTCTACAAGCCTACTATTTCAAAATAATTTTGAAATAATGGGCGGCTTATTTTGGAGTCCGTAACTCTAATTTCACAAGGAATAACTCCTGTTCTGAACATAGCTATTTCGGTATAGGGTGTGTAGACAGGGCATATGGGGTTATTTTGAAATAAGGGGCCTCCACCCCTTTCCATGGGTGACCTGCTGGCCCTTCTGTTCACACACAGCAAAACTCTATAGTTCCCCTTCCTCTGCAGGCTTTAAAGGTGCAGCTTCGGGGGAAAGGGCTTATGGCACATGGAAGGCCCTGACAGCCCTGAGCAATAAAGCAGCAGCCTGCACAGCTGTCCCTGCAGCCATGAGCCATACCCATGCTCCATCCAAGTCCTTCCTGGCTGCAGCCAAGCAGGCAGCCAGCTCCCAGGACCCAGCCAGGGAACGAAAGAGGTGCAAGCCTTCCTGGTCTGGTGCAGAGATCCTGGACCTCATTGAGATCTGGGGCAAGAAGGAAAACCTCCAGGATCTCTGCACCAGTTGCAGGAATGCCAGCATCTATGGGCCAAGGGCCCACATGCACACTCAGGAGCAGGTACACATGAAAGTGAAGGAGCTCAGGCAGGCCTATGCCACGGCCAGGGAGCACAGCTCCCACTCTGGGGTGGCACCCCAAACCTGCCTCTGCTATGAGTAGCTCTTCTGCATCCCAGGGGGCAGGTTAGTCCCTTCCCGCTGCCTCAGTGGTGGACCCAAGACTGGAGATGCAATTTTCACTTTCCCATGAGGAGGAGAAGGAAGAGGAGCTGGACAAGGCCAGCAGTGTGACAGTGCCAGCCAGCCATGAAGACATACTCGCCCTGGAGCTGGTCTCTTCCACCCTGGATGTCTCCCAGGCAACGCTTGATGCTTGGGAAGGCCCATCAGTTGAGTGTCATTAGTTTCCATAGACATACACAGGTGGAGGTGGCAGACAGCCACCACACATGCCAACCCCCCAACTGCGCATGATCCACAGGCACCAGAGGGCTAACAAGGACCTCCAGAGGGAGTATATCACTGCCCTGCAAGCCCTGCAGCGCTCCATGGACTGGCATGATTGGAGGAGGACCTGCAGCTGTGCCATGACACCTGGTGGAAGGTGCTGCAACAGGGCTGATCCATCTGTGCAGCCTTCCATTCAGTCATCGACCACCCAATGGCCTCTCCCGTGCTGGATCCTGGCCCTCCAGCTTCTCCCCCAACCTACCCCCGTGGACACTGAGAGCACCACATACGAGGCAGTGGCATCACACGATGCAGACGCCACTCCCTGCCCCAGCCCGGACTCTCTCCTTTCTCCCCCACCTCCTCCTTCCACCACCCTTCTCCCTCCCCCAGTTTCTTTCCCCAGTTCCTTCCCAGTTACATTCACCCAATAAAAATAAAAGAGTTGATTGTTTCCAAAGAAAAAGTACAGTTTATTGTCCCTGCAGGGAAAGAGGAGGGAAAGAGAGGGCAGAGGAAGGGAGTGGGGTGAGAGGAAAGCCAAAAAGGGGCAATGCACAGGCCCCTTGTGGGGAGGCCCAGAGGAGAGTGTCACTATGGTCCTTGTGAGAAGCTCTCCCTCGGGGCCTCACGGATTTGCACAGCCCTCTGATGGGCTTGCTGGATAGCAGCCATGCGTGGCTGCTCAAAGATTCTGTTGATCTGGTCAGCCTATGCCCCACACCCTGGCAGAAACATCTCCCTCTTCCTTTCACAGAGGTTGTGGAGGACACAACATACTGCCACTGTCTGGGGGACATTCTGCTTGAGGTGGTCTAGCCGGGTGAGGAGGCAATGGAACCTCTCCTTCCGATGCCTGAAGGTGCCCTCAACAACAATACGGGCCCTGATGAACTTGGTGTTAAAATGTTCCTTGCTGGGGTCAAGATGCCCAGTGTAGGGCTTCATGAGACAGAGAAGCTGAGGGTAGGCTGCATTCCCTACAACACAGACCGGCATGTCCACGTCCCCAACTCTGATGATGTGGTCAGGGAAAAAGGTGCCGGTGAGCAGCTTCTGGAACTGGCTAGAGTTTTGGAAGACACATGCATCATGTGCCCTTCCCGACCACCCAACGTAGATGTCCGTGAACTGCCCACCATGGTCCAGGAGGGCCTGCAGGACAATCGAAAAGTACTTCTTCTGATTAATGTACTCAGGTGCCCAGTGGTCAGAGGCCCAGATGGGGATGGGGATGCTGTCAATAGCCCTTGGGGTTGGGGTCCACAGTTGGGGAAGCCAATGGTGATGATGGGGTCCATGTCGCCCAGGTTGCTGACTCTGCACAGCAGGATGGTGTTGATAGCCCTGACCACATGCAGAAGGAGAAAAACAGAACCACAGGGTTGCCAGGGACATCAGGAGGCCCTCGAGCCCCACCTCCTTCCCTTATACACACACACCAGGATCAAGCCTGACTTGCCCCTTCCACCATCAGGGCTTTGTGAAGGCAAGAGTGAAAAACCTCCCAAGAAGAGAGCTTCCATCCATCATTTACCACCACCACTCCACCTTCCCTACGGAACCCCACTCCAGCAGTTCAGTTCACGTCCTTCCTAGGACAATAGTAAGAGAGTCAAACCTGCATGAGCATGGCTCTGACTATCGATCTCCCCATGCTGAACTGGTTCCTGATGGATCAGTAGCTGTCCAGCATGGTGAGCTTCCAGATGGCAATGGCAACCTGCTTCTGGGGGTAGACAGTGGGACTCATGTGGGTATCCCATCATGTGAGGGCATTCTGGAACTATTGCTGGTCATCCCACCACTCCAGGACAATTCTATCCAACCAGTAGGAGCTAGTGTCCAGCTGCCTAAGGCAGCAGTGCACAATGTACAGGAGATGATGGGAGGGGTTGGGCAGAATGAGCAGACCCAGAGATCAGAGAGGAATTGCCCCACAATGAGCTGGGGGTCCTGTTCCTGAAGGGCAGGAAGTCACCCACAGAAACTGCAGGAGGTTCACCAAGACACAAAAGAGCTGTCAACTGCTGGGAGGCAGGTCTGGCTCTGTGTCTAGAGGGCTGAGATGTCCATAAGGGGAACCAGATCAGGCAGAGAAAAGATTTGGCAGTCTCTCAATGAGGTAGACAAAAGAGAAGAACCTGAGACATGGCTGTACAAGACCTTTAAGCTCGAGTCTCAGGCAGCAGCTCCAGGAAGTAAGTGCTTCCAGGTGGCCTTAAATGCAATTCAGCATCCAGTGAATTTGGATGCTCTGTTTTGAAATAGCTCAGGGTGTGTCTAAACTACATGGCTCCGTCGATGGAGCCATGTAGATTAGGTTGATCGGCAGAGGGAAATGAAGCCGCGATTTAAGTAATCACGGCTTCATTTAAATTTAAATGGCTGCTGCGCTCTGCCGACCAGCTGATGATCAGCTGTTTGTCAGCAGATCGTGGCAGTCTGGACGCGCCACGGTCGACAAGGAAGCCTTTGTCGACCAGCACAGGTAAACCTGGTTTCACGAGGCATACCTGCGCCGGTCAACAAAGGCTTCCTTGTTGACCCTGGCACATCCAGACTGCCCCGATCTGCCGACAAACAGCTGGTTATCAGCTGGTCGGCAGAGCGCGGCAGCCATTTAAATTTAAATGAAGCCGTGATTATTTAAATCGCGGCTTCATTTCCCTCTGCCGATCAGCCTAATCTACATGGCTCCATCGACGGTGTAGATGCTGTATAGACGCTCTATTTTGAAATAATCTATTTTGGAGTATTTCCTCCAAAATAGCTTACTCTGAAATAAGCGTGCATTGTAGACATGCCCTTACTGAAATCAGGGCCGGACGGAGGCATGGGCAGCTGCCCAGGGCGCCAACTGATGGGGGGGCGCCTGATGGCAGCTGTAAGGGGTGCGCGGCGTCTCTTACAGCTGCCATCAGGCGCCATGCGCCCAGCTCCCGCAGCACCGGCCCGCCCACATCCCCACAGCGCTGGCCAGTAACGCCCTTCCCCTCACGACCGAGGGGCCTACACGGCTGTAGCCGGGCCGCGCATGCACCGTGCACCCGGGGGCGGTGCCGTGTGCCCGTGCCCGGGGCTCCAGAATACCTCGGACCGGCTCTGACTGAAATACCAAACAACTTTTGGAGTAAACATGGAGTATAATTGGCTACTGAAAATACTGCTGCATATAAATAGAACTTTCACTTTGATAGGTAAATTGATTATGAAAAAGTTTAGTGACATATTTCAGTACCAGTTTTGACCAGAAATATGTCTTAAAAATCATTAAGAACAGGTCACTTATTTCCATCTTAGACTTGACTAATGCATTTTCATTCTGCATTTGTAAGGAAAAGGAGATTGGGTTGATGTAGCTCTGTGATGAATTTGCTCTTCTTTTACCTGTACAGAACATAGCTGAATTCTGTTTTGATTACGAGCAAGTCAAATGAATTTAGTGTTCTCAGACAAGTCAAATGAATTAAGTGTACTTGGTCTAGTTACTAAAGGACATATTTTCAAAAACAGTTCAGGGCCAGACATTCCAAGTACTCAGAATCTGCATTTGAAGACAGAATTCCAAAAACAGTCAGTTCTTTTTTTGTACCAGAATATGGGCCAGATTCTCAAAAGGGATCAAAAAAACACCTAATGGGTCTCTTTGAGACATTGGTGGCCAGATTTTCAAGAACCCAATGTACTAGTTTATATTTAAAATCTGGACACTTATCTTAGTACATAAATGAGAGCTGAGCTCTTCTGAAAATGTGGCCCAATTGTAGGTGCTGAGCATTGTTGAAAATCTGGCTGTAATTATCACTTGCCTAATTGATCAAACTGGCAGAAGAAAAAATGGCACAATTAACACCCACTGCTTATGAGAAGCCCATTTCTGAAGCATCACAATTGTTACTGATTATGATTTAAATGTCTCAGAAGAGCTGTTGGGGAAGCTTAATAGGATCTTATTCTTCTCTTGCTTACACCTGTTACAGTTCAGTGGAGTTTATTGGATTTACAATAGTAAATGAGAGGAGAATCAACCCCCTACAAAATGTTTGGTTCTAACAAAGGCTAACAGTATTTTGCTCTGTAATAGGCCAAAATTCAATGTAAAAGAAGAAAAATCAAGAACAATGATAAAGGCCTTACTTCTTTCTATCTTCACTGCTGTGGAGAAAACTGAAGATGGAGTGTTGGTAGAAATGCCCATTTCCAATTCCATCATGTACCTTGTACCCATTATAACTATGTGACTTGATTCTTTACTGCCATGCGTTTTAGTTATTTCCCCTCTACACAGCATAAACTGCTATAGGACTTTATTTGATAGCATTTCATACGCACCTGGTACTCAGCCCATCAGAGATTAAAGTAAGCAGGTGCGCCCAGGTGTGCAGCTTCGGCAAGAGCTAGCTGAGCTACAGCAAGAGCCATCAGGGAGCTAGTTAAACAGTTGGCATGGACCCGGATTGCAATAGGACAGTACCTGTAAGAAATTGTAAGTTCCTTTAACTGCTGCAGCCTATACAAATACAAATAACTACAAAGGTTCAAGGCAGTGGAGAATCAACTCCAAAATCTCTTCCTTAGCTTGTAAACCATGGTCTTGACCCTTCACTAATGTCAGTTCCACTATTGATGACGCTTTGCCAGAATAATAGCTTCTGACTGATTGATAGAGTTTGTAACTGTCACCACTGTGTCCTAAACTGAAAGTTCTTATTTGAAGATTTTCTGTCTTGACATTTGCACTTCATCAACCTTTGTTCGGCAGTTCTCCACTTGATGGATCCCATATATATTCTTTTGCTACACCTAAAATTCAAAGTGATACTACAGAATATTTTACTCCTTCACAAAAATGTGACAAGATTTACTTATATTGATGGTCTGTTCATCCAGATCAAATTAAGATATATATGTCGGAATGATGAGTAGGAGGAAAAAGCAGAAGATATAGAGATATTCTTTGAAAGCATTTGAAGCACTGGACACCCCACTTTTAAATCTTTGTAAATTGGCAGAAGGAACCCTACTCATAATGTGCTCAAGATGAGAGAGAATGTTACCAAGTGAGAATAAAGCTGAGTGGAATGATTTAAAATGTGACTTAAGATGTCACAAATGTAAACACTGACAAACCTCTTGTAGTCAGAAGGGTGACAGCCAGGCAAGCCATTAACAATGTCTGCCGGGGGACAAATTTGCATGCTTGAAGACCTATTGAATGGAATAGAAAGCTTATAGAATGCTCTGATATCCCTTGAAGAAAAATGTGAGAACCTGTTTTACAGAATAAATAAAGCAGTTAATTACATGACTTCTGCTGAAATGCAGTCAGATACAATAGAAGATTATGTGGAAGACAGAAGAAAGAGCCCATGAATGAGAGTCAGATGCATATACATACAGCTGCCAATATAAAAATTCATTTGATTTTAGAGTGAAGTACTTTTGAACAGTGCTGAGCATGGAACATAAAAAAGGTATTGCAGGATCATATTTATTTCTTTGGGGAGATTAATAGATCTATTTGCAGGCTGAAGGAAGACACACTATCTCCTGAGAAGTTTCACTACATTTTTTGCTATTGATGAAGCTACAACGTTTTTACTTAAACTCAGTGGAACCACTTTCTTGATCAGCTGAGCAATTTGCCATTGACATGTTTAGACATTTTCATTCTTTTATTAATTAACAAAGTTAAGCCACTTGTTCTACTGGAAAGTCTACATCTTCTGGTACATAATTCTGCCTCTTCTTCACATGTTAAGGAAAAGGTCCGAGTAGAAAATCCACCCACTATGAGGAGGAAGAGTCTGTGTGATAAAGAAGTGAAGTGGTCCAGAGACCAATCCCCCTTTCTCATCATATTTAACTTCAGCATTTACTTTGTTTCTTTTTAAACACATTCTTTAAAAATAGCCCTTTGGATTATCAGCTTGGTTGTTTTACAAGAGAGAGAAATAAAACGAGCTCATGTCTATTGATTTGGATGGTATGATAATACAAAAAATAATGTCTATTTAAAAAGGTAATTTAGGAAACACTCTTTAACATATCTAGTATTCCTGTAAATACAGGAGCTATGGAAGTTTCCTAATAGGAATTCTATATTCAAATTGTGCTGGAGACCCTTCTATTAAACAGAGAGAGGGCAGCCACTTTATTTTCATTTTACCAGATCAGTACAAAACTAGATTTAGCTTTTGTTTTTGTCTTCTCTCTCTGAGGCTTATGATGATCTGTTAGTTCAGTCATGTTTAGCGGATGATACTGTAAACAGTCTCTGAGCACCATTAAGAAGGATTTTGCAGAAAGACAG